>NC_060121.1:959400523-960781740 GCF_021461395.2 Schistocerca americana | reverse complement strand
GGGCGATCATTTTTCTCGCTGTCGCCCATATTTCCCCGCTCTCTCCTGCAGGCCAAAAACGATGTTCGATGGTGTCGGTCTGGTTGCAGAGCTCGCAGTTTGGGGATTCCCGCATTTTTATGCGTGCCAGTTTTTCGTTTGTCGGCACTGTTTTGTGGATGATTTTATACCACGTGTCCCTGGCGTGCTCAGGAAGTGTCCGTTCCGAGACATTCTTCCAGACCTGTGGCCAGTCATGGTCTGGAAAACTCGTCTTATTTTGGACTTTCTTGCCTTCCCCCTCAGAGCGCTGTAGATGTTCCTCGCCGTTCTTTGCTGGTGGGTTGGCAACGACCGCGGTGATGTAACTCTTGTCGATTGCCATCTGTTTTATGTGCCGCAACTTGAATGGTATGTTCGTAGTGTCTACAGGAGCCTCTTCAGATTCAGGTTTATATTGGTTTATCAGGCTGGACGTTATACTGTTGTTGTTCTGGTTTGCCATTTTCATCGCACGGTGTAGAAGCAGTGCCGCGCATTTTGTCTTAACGTCAGTCAGACCAAGTCCGCCTTCGTCCCTTGACAGGAAACACCCCGGTGTTCCCAGGCGGTCACCCATCCAAGTACTAACCGGGCCCGATGTTGCTTAACTTCGGTGATCGGACGAGAACCGGTGTATTCAACATGGTATGGCCGTTGGCGTCCTTATAATGTAGCCGCACTTGCAGAAGAAGCGTTCGGCCCTTCTCCCGACACACGCATTCGCCGTTTTCCGTGGCACATTTGACGCAAGGCACGTCCTTCCTCCGCCACGTGGGTGACACGCACAACACAGCTGCTCGTTGCACCGCCTGTCATTCGTTTGGTGCGTGCGGCCTCCGACACCCGCGGGGGGCGCACCTTGTTCTTGTATCCGGCGCAGGGCCGGGCGTCGGGGGGACTGCGCGGGGTGTGGCAGTGTCCTGCTGGACCGGCGGAGGCTTTCTCACCTGCCTGACACGCGCCGCGCTTCCAGATATTTGCGTAATTTGCGCGGTGCATTCTCGCCTGTCCCCCCTTCCGTCCCGACTTGTCCCGACTGCCGCTCGCTGCCGCTCGGGTCGCGCTCCATATGACCGCACAAGCACGAGAAACATCTGCGAGATGGGCGCGGGCCGAACCGGCGTGTCCGAGACGCCGTGTGCGGCCGTTCGGAGCTACTAGAGTAGAGCAGCGATGCGCTCGAAAGGTGCGGAAAACACGGACAGAGGACACAGGAGGTTCAACAAAGCATCCATCTCCTCTAGAGGCGAAAGATAAATTTTTGTTTACAAATTTTGCAGATGTGCACTGCTGCAAAACAATATGCCCTGACGTATTTCACAACATTTCTGTCGTTTCATACTGTTTTGTTATTTCCAGAGACTCTGGGAAATCTTCCTTGGCACACTCTTCTTCAAACTGAGTGCCCTAATATCGTATCTTTTGTTTATTACAACAGATTTAAGTCATTGTGGAAACATCGTTGTCACATCTGAATAAGAGGGCTGGCAGTGGTGGTGGCGACAAAAAAGCAAAATATGAAGACAGCCCAGAGGTCCCAGGCAGTCACCGATCCGAATACTAACGTTGTTGCTTAACTTGGGTGATCGGACGAGAACGGTTCATTTTTTTTTTTTTTTTCTTTTTCTTCTTCATTTATTTAGTTAGTTTTCGGAATTTAGCGCTGCTACAAAACAGTAGGCTCTGACGCATTTCAAGAACGCATCTGTCGATTCGAAGTGTTTCGTTATTTCCAACGAGTTCCTAGCACTATTCCTCGGCGCATTCTTACTCAAACTGAGTTCATTACTGTAATTTCGTGTCTTATGTTTAGTGCAGTACTTTAAAATGCTTGTGGAAGCATCTTTGTCACACACCTGAAAGTTAGTATGAAAAAGAGGCCTGGCAGGTGTAGCGACGCAAAAATTAAAAAATGAGATAGAGCCAACAGCACCTTTTTTTTTTTTTTTTTGTAACGTATATAAACTTTTATTTACAATTTTTAACAAATACATATCTTTACATGAAATTGTATATTTTCTCGTTTTCAGTTCTGATTGTTCTTTTAGTAGTCTCTTGGCTGAGTTACAACACTTTTATTCACTGAGTGTCCTTTATTTAAATTTTCCCTTCATGTTTATGGTTTTTTTATACAAAAAAAGAACTGCATTACTTTGATTTTATTTTTTTTTTAAATTGAATTTAAATTAATTTTAATTTTTTTTTTTCCGTATGGTATTTGAATACACCTATTTTGGCATGTTCGCTATGTGTTTGCCAAAGGCTAAAGGAGAATATGGGCCAGAACTTCTATGTGCATAAATGGTGAAATGGGGAAGTTATTTAGTGTACTGTGTGAGAGTGGGACGCAACAGTTCCACGGAAAATTTGGGGCAGAGAAAGTCTAAAGTTAGAATTATTGTAAATCGCAAAGGAGTATGCAACGTTTTGGCACATGATGCGCCGAACTTTATAAATGTATATAACTATATCTATACACACGGATACATCAAAGGAATAAACACAAACAACAACAAAAAAAACATACAAAACAACAAAAAAAAAGATTATAGAAGAGAGAGAGAGAGAGAGAGAGAGAGAGGGGGGAAAAAAAAAAAACGTACCTTGAATGGAGATGGCGAGAGAAACACATTAATTACATGAAATACACTGTTTGACATTTCGCTGTTACCTTGGAACACGTCTTGTATCCTTTGCACTAAATTAATAACTGATCATTTCCTTTTGCCTGCTTTATTTGGCTATCGGGCACTGGACACTGTATGGCTATGATTGGCACACGTCACTCTCACTTTGGCACTGCTACACGTACCCACTTTCACTCTGCGCGCATTCTTCCACAACACTTTCTCGATGCACCACTCTTGCCGTCGGGGCTTTGGAGGGATTGGTGGGCGACGTCCTCAGCGACTGGGGGTTTGGGTGTTGTGGGAGGGCGTCGGTCACGTCGTGTTGAAAGGCGTCTCGGAAGCGCGGCGTCCAGCGGGACCTGCAGGAAGTTCTGGAAGGTCTCGCGGTACTTGGAGCGTTGTTTGGCCCTCCTGTGTTCCTCCCACAGGTCCGTGAGGAACTGCGCCTTGTCGGTCTGCCGTTTCGTGACGATGGCGTGTGCCGTCATGGCGATGATCCACATTGTGGCCAGGCGTTTCGCTTTGGGGAAAGGCTTCGCGTCCGGGACAGTGACAGCTGAGACATGTATCGCCCTCTCGTCGTTTCTGTTGATGTGGGCGATCATTTTTCTCGCTGTCGCCCATATTTCCCCGCTCTCTCTGCAGCCAAAACGATGTTCGATGGTGTCGGTCTGGTTGCAGAGCTCGCAGTTTGGGGATTCCCGCATTTTTATGCGTGCCAGTTTTTCGTTTGTCGGCACTGTTTTGTGGATGATTTTATACCACGTGTCCCTGGCGTGCTCAGGAAGTGTCCGTTCCGAGACATTCTTCCAGACCTGTGGCCAGTCATGGTCTGGAAAACTCGTCTCTATTTTGGACTTTCTTGCCTTCCCCCTCAGAGCGCTGTAGATGTTCCTCGCCGTTCTTTGCTGTGGGTTGGCAACGACCGCGGTGATGTAACTCTTGTCGATTGCCATCTGTTTTATGTGCCGCAACTTGAATGGTATGTTCGTAGTGTCTACAGGAGCCTCTTCAGATTCAGGTTTATATTGGTTTATCAGGCTGGACGTTATACTGTTGTTGTTCTGGTTTGCCATTTTCATCGCACGGTGTAGAAGCAGTGCCGCGCATTTTGTCTTAACGTCAGTCAGACCAAGTCCGCCTTCGTCCCTTGACAGGAAACACCCCGGTGTTCCCAGGCGGTCACCCATCCAAGTACTAACCGGGCCCGATGTTGCTTAACTTCGGTGATCGGACGAGAACCGGTGTATTCAACATGGTATGGCCGTTGGCGTCCTTATAATGTAGCCGCACTGCAGAAGAAGCGTTCGGCCCTTCTCCCGACACACGCATTCGCCGTTTTCCGTGGCACATTTGACGCAAGGCACGTCCTTCCACCGCCACGTGGGTGACACGCACAACACAGCTGCTCGTTGCACCGCCTGTCATTCGTTTGGTGCGTGCGGCCTCCGACACCCGCGGGGGGCGCACCTTGTTCTTGTTATCCGGCGCAGGGCCGGGCGTCGGGGGGACTGCGCGGGGTGTGGCAGTGTCCTGCTGGACCGGCGGAGGCTTTCTCACCTGCCTGACACGCGCCGCGCTTCCAGATATTTGCGTAATTTGCGCGGTGCATTCTCGCCTGTCCCCCCTTCCGTCCCGACTTGTCCCGACTTTGCTCGACTGCCGCTCGCTGCCGCTCGGGTCGCGCTCCATATGACCGCACAAGCACGAGAAACATCTGCGAGATGGGCGCGGGCCGAACCGGCGTGTCCGAGACGCCGTGTGCGGCCGTTCGGAGCTACTAGAGTAGAGCAGCGATGCGCTCGAAAGGTGCGAAAACACGGACAGAGGACACAGGAGGTTCAACAAAGCATCCATCTCCTCTAGAGGCGAAAGATAAATTTTTGTTTACAAATTTGCAGATGTGCACTGCTGCAAAACAATATGCCCTGACGTATTTCACAACATTTCTGTCGTTTCATACTGTTTTGTTATTTCCAGAGACTCTGGAAATCTTCCTTGGCACACTCTTCTTCAAACTGAGTGCCCTAATATCGTATCTTTTGTTTATTACAACAGATTTAAGTCATTGTGGAAACATCGTTGTCACATCTGAATAAGAGGGCTGGCAGTGGTGGTGGCGACAAAAAAGCAAAATATGAAGACAGCCAGAGGTCCCAGGCAGTCACCGATCCGAATACTAACGTTGTTGCTTAACTTGGGTGATCGGACGAGAACGGTTCATTTTTTTTTTTTTTTTCTTTTTCTTCTTCATTTATTTAGTTAGTTTTCGGAATTTAGCGCTGCTACAAAACAGTAGGCTCTGACGCATTTCAAGAACGCATCTGTCGATTCGAAGTGTTTCGTTATTTCCAACGAGTTCCTAGCACTATTCCTCGGCGCATTCTTACTCAAACTGAGTTCATTACTGTAATTTCGTGTCTTATGTTTAGTGCAGTACTTTAAAATGCTTGTGGAAGCATCTTTGTCACACCTGAAAGTTAGTATGAAAAAGAGGCCTGGCAGGTGTAGCGACGCAAAAATTAAAAAATGAGATAGAGCCAACAGCACCTTTTTTTTTTTTTTTTTGTAACGTATATAAACTTTTATTTACAATTTTTAACAAATACATATCTTTACATGAAATTGTATATTTTCTCGTTTTCAGTTCTGATTGTTCTTTTAGTAGTCTCTTGGCTGAGTTACAACACTTTTATTCACTGAGTGTCCTTTATTTAAATTTTCCCTTCAATGTTTATGGTTTTTTTATACAAAAAAAGAAACTGCATTACTTTGATTTTATTTTTTTTTTAAATTGAATTTAAATTAATTTTAATTTTTTTTTTTTCCGTATGGTATTTGAATACACCTATTTTGGCATGTTCGCTATGTGTTTGCCAAAGGCTAAAGGAGAATATGGGCCAGAACTTCTATGTGCATAAATGGTGAATGGGGAAGTTATTTAGTGTACTGTGTGAGAGTGGACGCAACAGTTCCACGGAAAATTTGGGGCAGAGAAAGTCTAAAGTTAGAATTATTGTAAATCGCAAAGGAGTATGCAACGTTTTGGCACATGATGCGCCGAACTTTATAAATGTATATAACTATATCTATACACACGGATACATCAAAGGAATAAACACAAACAACAACAAAAAAAACATACAAAACAACAAAAAAAAGATTATAGAAGAGAGAGAGAGAGAGAGAGAGAGAGAGGGGGGAAAAAAAAAAAACGTACCTTGAATGGAGATGGCGAGAGAACACATTAATTACATGAAATACACTGTTTGACATTTCGCTGTTACCTTGGAACACGTCTTGTATCCTTTGCACTAAATTAATAACTGATCATTTCCTTTTGCCTGCTTTATTTGGCTATCGGGCACTGGACACTGTATGGCTATGATTGGCACACGTCACTCTCACTTTGGCACTGCTACACGTACCCACTTTCACTCTGCGCGCATTTTCACAACACTTTCTCGATGCACCACTCTTGCCGTCGGGGCTTTGGAGGGATTGGTGGGCGACGTCCTCAGCGACTGGGGTTTGGGTGTTGTGGGAGGGCGTCGGTCACGTCGTGTTGAAGGCGTCTCGGAAGGCGGCGTCCAGCGGGACCTGCAGGAAGTTCTGGAAGGTCTCGCGGTACTTGGAGCGTTGTTTGGCCCTCCTGTGTTCCTCCCACAGGTCCGTGAGGAACTGCGCCTTGTCGGTCTGCCGTTTCGTGACGATGGCGTGTGCCGTCATGGCGATGATCCACATTGTGGCCAGGCGTTTCGCTTTGGGGAAAGGCTTCGCGTCCGGGACAGTGACAGCTGAGACATGTATCGCCCTCTCGTCGTTTCTGTTGATGTGGGCGATCATTTTTCTCGCTGTCGCCCATATTTCCCCGCTCTCTCTGCAGCCAAAACGATGTTCGATGGTGTCGGTCTGGTTGCAGAGCTCGCAGTTTGGGGATTCCCGCATTTTTATGCGTGCCAGTTTTTCGTTTGTCGGCACTGTTTTGTGGATGATTTTATACCACGTGTCCCTGGCGTGCTCAGGAAGTGTCCGTTCCGAGACATTCTTCCAGACCTGTGGCCAGTCATGGTCTGGAAAACTCGTCTCTATTTTGGACTTTCTTGCCTTCCCCCTCAGAGCGCTGTAGATGTTCCTCGCCGTTCTTTGCTGTGGGTTGGCAACGACCGCGGTGATGTAACTCTTGTCGATTGCCATCTGTTTTATGTGCCGCAACTTGAATGGTATGTTCGTAGTGTCTACAGGAGCCTCTTCAGATTCAGGTTTATATTGGTTTATCAGGCTGGACGTTATACTGTTGTTGTTCTGGTTTGCCATTTTCATCGCACGGTGTAGAAGCAGTGCCGCGCATTTTGTCTTAACGTCAGTCAGACCAAGTCCGCCTTCGTCCCTTGACAGGAAACACCCCGGTGTTCCCAGGCGGTCACCCATCCAAGTACTAACCGGGCCCGATGTTGCTTAACTTCGGTGATCGGACGAGAACCGGTGTATTCAACATGGTATGGCCGTTGGCGTCCTTATAATGTAGCCGCACTGCAGAAGAAGCGTTCGGCCCTTCTCCCGACACACGCATTCGCCGTTTTCCGTGGCACATTTGACGCAAGGCACGTCCTTCCACCGCCACGTGGGTGACACGCACAACACAGCTGCTCGTTGCACCGCCTGTCATTCGTTTGGTGCGTGCGGCCTCCGACACCCGCGGGGGGCGCACCTTGTTCTTGTTATCCGGCGCAGGGCCGGGCGTCGGGGGGACTGCGCGGGGTGTGGCAGTGTCCTGCTGGACCGGCGGAGGCTTTCTCACCTGCCTGACACGCGCCGCGCTTCCAGATATTTGCGTAATTTGCGCGGTGCATTCTCGCCTGTCCCCCCTTCCGTCCCGACTTGTCCCGACTGCCGCTCGCTGCCGCTCGGGTCGCGCTCCATATGACCGCACAAGCACGAGAAACATCTGCGAGATGGGCGCGGGCCGAACCGGCGTGTCCGAGACGCCGTGTGCGGCCGTTCGGAGCTACTAGAGTAGAGCAGCGATGCGCTCGAAAGGTGCGAAAACACGGACAGAGGACACAGGAGGTTCAACAAAGCATCCATCTCCTCTAGAGGCGAAAGATAAATTTTTGTTTACAAATTTGCAGATGTGCACTGCTGCAAAACAATATGCCCTGACGTATTTCACAACATTTCTGTCGTTTCATACTGTTTTGTTATTTCCAGAGACTCTGGAAATCTTCCTTGGCACACTCTTCTTCAAACTGAGTGCCCTAATATCGTATCTTTTGTTTATTACAACAGATTTAAGTCATTGTGGAAACATCGTTGTCACATCTGAATAAGAGGGCTGGCAGTGGTGGTGGCGACAAAAAAGCAAAATATGAAGACAGCCAGAGGTCCCAGGCAGTCACCGATCCGAATACTAACGTTGTTGCTTAACTTGGGTGATCGGACGAGAACGGTTCATTTTTTTTTTTTTTTCTTTTTCTTCTTCATTTATTTAGTTAGTTTTCGGAATTTAGCGCTGCTACAAAACAGTAGGCTCTGACGCATTTCAAGAACGCATCTGTCGATTCGAAGTGTTTCGTTATTTCCAACGAGTTCCTAGCACTATTCCTCGGCGCATTCTTACTCAAACTGAGTTCATTACTGTAATTTCGTGTCTTATGTTTAGTGCAGTACTTTAAAATGCTTGTGGAAGCATCTTTGTCACACCTGAAAGTTAGTATGAAAAAGAGGCCTGGCAGGTGTAGCGACGCAAAAATTAAAAAATGAGATAGAGCCAACAGCACCTTTTTTTTTTTTTTTTTGTAACGTATATAAACTTTTATTTACAATTTTTAACAAATACATATCTTTACATGAAATTGTATATTTTCTCGTTTTCAGTTCTGATTGTTCTTTTAGTAGTCTCTTGGCTGAGTTACAACACTTTTATTCACTGAGTGTCCTTTATTTAAATTTTCCCTTCAATGTTTATGGTTTTTTTATACAAAAAAAGAAACTGCATTACTTTGATTTTATTTTTTTTTTAAATTGAATTTAAATTAATTTTAATTTTTTTTTTTTCCGTATGGTATTTGAATACACCTATTTTGGCATGTTCGCTATGTGTTTGCCAAAGGCTAAAGGAGAATATGGGCCAGAACTTCTATGTGCATAAATGGTGAATGGGGAAGTTATTTAGTGTACTGTGTGAGAGTGGACGCAACAGTTCCACGGAAAATTTGGGGCAGAGAAAGTCTAAAGTTAGAATTATTGTAAATCGCAAAGGAGTATGCAACGTTTTGGCACATGATGCGCCGAACTTTATAAATGTATATAACTATATCTATACACACGGATACATCAAAGGAATAAACACAAACAACAACAAAAAAAACATACAAAACAACAAAAAAAAGATTATAGAAGAGAGAGAGAGAGAGAGAGAGAGAGAGGGGGGAAAAAAAAAAAACGTACCTTGAATGGAGATGGCGAGAGAACACATTAATTACATGAAATACACTGTTTGACATTTCGCTGTTACCTTGGAACACGTCTTGTATCCTTTGCACTAAATTAATAACTGATCATTTCCTTTTGCCTGCTTTATTTGGCTATCGGGCACTGGACACTGTATGGCTATGATTGGCACACGTCACTCTCACTTTGGCACTGCTACACGTACCCACTTTCACTCTGCGCGCATTTTCACAACACTTTCTCGATGCACCACTCTTGCCGTCGGGGCTTTGGAGGGATTGGTGGGCGACGTCCTCAGCGACTGGGGTTTGGGTGTTGTGGGAGGGCGTCGGTCACGTCGTGTTGAAGGCGTCTCGGAAGGCGGCGTCCAGCGGGACCTGCAGGAAGTTCTGGAAGGTCTCGCGGTACTTGGAGCGTTGTTTGGCCCTCCTGTGTTCCTCCCACAGGTCCGTGAGGAACTGCGCCTTGTCGGTCTGCCGTTTCGTGACGATGGCGTGTGCCGTCATGGCGATGATCCACATTGTGGCCAGGCGTTTCGCTTTGGGGAAAGGCTTCGCGTCCGGGACAGTGACAGCTGAGACATGTATCGCCCTCTCGTCGTTTCTGTTGATGTGGGCGATCATTTTTCTCGCTGTCGCCCATATTTCCCCGCTCTCTCTGCAGCCAAAACGATGTTCGATGGTGTCGGTCTGGTTGCAGAGCTCGCAGTTTGGGGATTCCCGCATTTTTATGCGTGCCAGTTTTTCGTTTGTCGGCACTGTTTTGTGGATGATTTTATACCACGTGTCCCTGGCGTGCTCAGGAAGTGTCCGTTCCGAGACATTCTTCCAGACCTGTGGCCAGTCATGGTCTGGAAAACTCGTCTCTATTTTGGACTTTCTTGCCTTCCCCCTCAGAGCGCTGTAGATGTTCCTCGCCGTTCTTTGCTGTGGGTTGGCAACGACCGCGGTGATGTAACTCTTGTCGATTGCCATCTGTTTTATGTGCCGCAACTTGAATGGTATGTTCGTAGTGTCTACAGGAGCCTCTTCAGATTCAGGTTTATATTGGTTTATCAGGCTGGACGTTATACTGTTGTTGTTCTGGTTTGCCATTTTCATCGCACGGTGTAGAAGCAGTGCCGCGCATTTTGTCTTAACGTCAGTCAGACCAAGTCCGCCTTCGTCCCTTGACAGGAAACACCCCGGTGTTCCCAGGCGGTCACCCATCCAAGTACTAACCGGGCCCGATGTTGCTTAACTTCGGTGATCGGACGAGAACCGGTGTATTCAACATGGTATGGCCGTTGGCGTCCTTATAATGTAGCCGCACTGCAGAAGAAGCGTTCGGCCCTTCTCCCGACACACGCATTCGCCGTTTTCCGTGGCACATTTGACGCAAGGCACGTCCTTCCACCGCCACGTGGGTGACACGCACAACACAGCTGCTCGTTGCACCGCCTGTCATTCGTTTGGTGCGTGCGGCCTCCGACACCCGCGGGGGGCGCACCTTGTTCTTGTTATCCGGCGCAGGGCCGGGCGTCGGGGGGACTGCGCGGGGTGTGGCAGTGTCCTGCTGGACCGGCGGAGGCTTTCTCACCTGCCTGACACGCGCCGCGCTTCCAGATATTTGCGTAATTTGCGCGGTGCATTCTCGCCTGTCCCCCCTTCCGTCCCGACTTGTCCCGACTGCCGCTCGCTGCCGCTCGGGTCGCGCTCCATATGACCGCACAAGCACGAGAAACATCTGCGAGATGGGCGCGGGCCGAACCGGCGTGTCCGAGACGCCGTGTGCGGCCGTTCGGAGCTACTAGAGTAGAGCAGCGATGCGCTCGAAAGGTGCGAAAACACGGACAGAGGACACAGGAGGTTCAACAAAGCATCCATCTCCTCTAGAGGCGAAAGATAAATTTTTGTTTACAAATTTGCAGATGTGCACTGCTGCAAAACAATATGCCCTGACGTATTTCACAACATTTCTGTCGTTTCATACTGTTTTGTTATTTCCAGAGACTCTGGAAATCTTCCTTGGCACACTCTTCTTCAAACTGAGTGCCCTAATATCGTATCTTTTGTTTATTACAACAGATTTAAGTCATTGTGGAAACATCGTTGTCACATCTGAATAAGAGGGCTGGCAGTGGTGGTGGCGACAAAAAAGCAAAATATGAAGACAGCCAGAGGTCCCAGGCAGTCACCGATCCGAATACTAACGTTGTTGCTTAACTTGGGTGATCGGACGAGAACGGTTCATTTTTTTTTTTTTTTCTTTTTCTTCTTCATTTATTTAGTTAGTTTTCGGAATTTAGCGCTGCTACAAAACAGTAGGCTCTGACGCATTTCAAGAACGCATCTGTCGATTCGAAGTGTTTCGTTATTTCCAACGAGTTCCTAGCACTATTCCTCGGCGCATTCTTACTCAAACTGAGTTCATTACTGTAATTTCGTGTCTTATGTTTAGTGCAGTACTTTAAAATGCTTGTGGAAGCATCTTTGTCACACCTGAAAGTTAGTATGAAAAAGAGGCCTGGCAGGTGTAGCGACGCAAAAATTAAAAAATGAGATAGAGCCAACAGCACCTTTTTTTTTTTTTTTTTGTAACGTATATAAACTTTTATTTACAATTTTTAACAAATACATATCTTTACATGAAATTGTATATTTTCTCGTTTTCAGTTCTGATTGTTCTTTTAGTAGTCTCTTGGCTGAGTTACAACACTTTTATTCACTGAGTGTCCTTTATTTAAATTTTCCCTTCAATGTTTATGGTTTTTTTATACAAAAAAAGAAACTGCATTACTTTGATTTTATTTTTTTTTTAAATTGAATTTAAATTAATTTTAATTTTTTTTTTTTCCGTATGGTATTTGAATACACCTATTTTGGCATGTTCGCTATGTGTTTGCCAAAGGCTAAAGGAGAATATGGGCCAGAACTTCTATGTGCATAAATGGTGAATGGGGAAGTTATTTAGTGTACTGTGTGAGAGTGGACGCAACAGTTCCACGGAAAATTTGGGGCAGAGAAAGTCTAAAGTTAGAATTATTGTAAATCGCAAAGGAGTATGCAACGTTTTGGCACATGATGCGCCGAACTTTATAAATGTATATAACTATATCTATACACACGGATACATCAAAGGAATAAACACAAACAACAACAAAAAAAACATACAAAACAACAAAAAAAAGATTATAGAAGAGAGAGAGAGAGAGAGAGAGAGAGAGGGGGGAAAAAAAAAAAACGTACCTTGAATGGAGATGGCGAGAGAACACATTAATTACATGAAATACACTGTTTGACATTTCGCTGTTACCTTGGAACACGTCTTGTATCCTTTGCACTAAATTAATAACTGATCATTTCCTTTTGCCTGCTTTATTTGGCTATCGGGCACTGGACACTGTATGGCTATGATTGGCACACGTCACTCTCACTTTGGCACTGCTACACGTACCCACTTTCACTCTGCGCGCATTTTCACAACACTTTCTCGATGCACCACTCTTGCCGTCGGGGCTTTGGAGGGATTGGTGGGCGACGTCCTCAGCGACTGGGGTTTGGGTGTTGTGGGAGGGCGTCGGTCACGTCGTGTTGAAGGCGTCTCGGAAGGCGGCGTCCAGCGGGACCTGCAGGAAGTTCTGGAAGGTCTCGCGGTACTTGGAGCGTTGTTTGGCCCTCCTGTGTTCCTCCCACAGGTCCGTGAGGAACTGCGCCTTGTCGGTCTGCCGTTTCGTGACGATGGCGTGTGCCGTCATGGCGATGATCCACATTGTGGCCAGGCGTTTCGCTTTGGGGAAAGGCTTCGCGTCCGGGACAGTGACAGCTGAGACATGTATCGCCCTCTCGTCGTTTCTGTTGATGTGGGCGATCATTTTTCTCGCTGTCGCCCATATTTCCCCGCTCTCTCTGCAGCCAAAACGATGTTCGATGGTGTCGGTCTGGTTGCAGAGCTCGCAGTTTGGGGATTCCCGCATTTTTATGCGTGCCAGTTTTTCGTTTGTCGGCACTGTTTTGTGGATGATTTTATACCACGTGTCCCTGGCGTGCTCAGGAAGTGTCCGTTCCGAGACATTCTTCCAGACCTGTGGCCAGTCATGGTCTGGAAAACTCGTCTCTATTTTGGACTTTCTTGCCTTCCCCCTCAGAGCGCTGTAGATGTTCCTCGCCGTTCTTTGCTGTGGGTTGGCAACGACCGCGGTGATGTAACTCTTGTCGATTGCCATCTGTTTTATGTGCCGCAACTTGAATGGTATGTTCGTAGTGTCTACAGGAGCCTCTTCAGATTCAGGTTTATATTGGTTTATCAGGCTGGACGTTATACTGTTGTTGTTCTGGTTTGCCATTTTCATCGCACGGTGTAGAAGCAGTGCCGCGCATTTTGTCTTAACGTCAGTCAGACCAAGTCCGCCTTCGTCCCTTGACAGGAAACACCCCGGTGTTCCCAGGCGGTCACCCATCCAAGTACTAACCGGGCCCGATGTTGCTTAACTTCGGTGATCGGACGAGAACCGGTGTATTCAACATGGTATGGCCGTTGGCGTCCTTATAATGTAGCCGCACTGCAGAAGAAGCGTTCGGCCCTTCTCCCGACACACGCATTCGCCGTTTTCCGTGGCACATTTGACGCAAGGCACGTCCTTCCACCGCCACGTGGGTGACACGCACAACACAGCTGCTCGTTGCACCGCCTGTCATTCGTTTGGTGCGTGCGGCCTCCGACACCCGCGGGGGGCGCACCTTGTTCTTGTTATCCGGCGCAGGGCCGGGCGTCGGGGGGACTGCGCGGGGTGTGGCAGTGTCCTGCTGGACCGGCGGAGGCTTTCTCACCTGCCTGACACGCGCCGCGCTTCCAGATATTTGCGTAATTTGCGCGGTGCATTCTCGCCTGTCCCCCCTTCCGTCCCGACTTGTCCCGACTGCCGCTCGCTGCCGCTCGGGTCGCGCTCCATATGACCGCACAAGCACGAGAAACATCTGCGAGATGGGCGCGGGCCGAACCGGCGTGTCCGAGACGCCGTGTGCGGCCGTTCGGAGCTACTAGAGTAGAGCAGCGATGCGCTCGAAAGGTGCGAAAACACGGACAGAGGACACAGGAGGTTCAACAAAGCATCCATCTCCTCTAGAGGCGAAAGATAAATTTTTGTTTACAAATTTGCAGATGTGCACTGCTGCAAAACAATATGCCCTGACGTATTTCACAACATTTCTGTCGTTTCATACTGTTTTGTTATTTCCAGAGACTCTGGAAATCTTCCTTGGCACACTCTTCTTCAAACTGAGTGCCCTAATATCGTATCTTTTGTTTATTACAACAGATTTAAGTCATTGTGGAAACATCGTTGTCACATCTGAATAAGAGGGCTGGCAGTGGTGGTGGCGACAAAAAAGCAAAATATGAAGACAGCCAGAGGTCCCAGGCAGTCACCGATCCGAATACTAACGTTGTTGCTTAACTTGGGTGATCGGACGAGAACGGTTCATTTTTTTTTTTTTTTCTTTTTCTTCTTCATTTATTTAGTTAGTTTTCGGAATTTAGCGCTGCTACAAAACAGTAGGCTCTGACGCATTTCAAGAACGCATCTGTCGATTCGAAGTGTTTCGTTATTTCCAACGAGTTCCTAGCACTATTCCTCGGCGCATTCTTACTCAAACTGAGTTCATTACTGTAATTTCGTGTCTTATGTTTAGTGCAGTACTTTAAAATGCTTGTGGAAGCATCTTTGTCACACCTGAAAGTTAGTATGAAAAAGAGGCCTGGCAGGTGTAGCGACGCAAAAATTAAAAAATGAGATAGAGCCAACAGCACCTTTTTTTTTTTTTTTTTTGTAACGTATATAAACTTTTATTTACAATTTTTAACAAATACATATCTTTACATGAAATTGTATATTTTCTCGTTTTCAGTTCTGATTGTTCTTTTAGTAGTCTCTTGGCTGAGTTACAACACTTTTATTCACTGAGTGTCCTTTATTTAAATTTTCCCTTCAATGTTTATGGTTTTTTTATACAAAAAAAGAAACTGCATTACTTTGATTTTATTTTTTTTTTAAATTGAATTTAAATTAATTTTAATTTTTTTTTTTCCGTATGGTATTTGAATACACCTATTTTGGCATGTTCGCTATGTGTTTGCCAAAGGCTAAAGGAGAATATGGGCCAGAACTTCTATGTGCATAAATGGTGAATGGGGAAGTTATTTAGTGTACTGTGTGAGAGTGGACGCAACAGTTCCACGGAAAATTTGGGGCAGAGAAAGTCTAAAGTTAGAATTATTGTAAATCGCAAAGGAGTATGCAACGTTTTGGCACATGATGCGCCGAACTTTATAAATGTATATAACTATATCTATACACACGGATACATCAAAGGAATAAACACAAACAACAACAAAAAAAACATACAAAACAACAAAAAAAAGATTATAGAAGAGAGAGAGAGAGAGAGAGAGGGGGGAAAAAAAAAAAACGTACCTTGAATGGAGATGGCGAGAGAACACATTAATTACATGAAATACACTGTTTGACATTTCGCTGTTACCTTGGAACACGTCTTGTATCCTTTGCACTAAATTAATAACTGATCATTTCCTTTTGCCTGCTTTATTTGGCTATCGGGCACTGGACACTGTATGGCTATGATTGGCACACGTCACTCTCACTTTGGCACTGCTACACGTACCCACTTTCACTCTGCGCGCATTTTCACAACACTTTCTCGATGCACCACTCTTGCCGTCGGGGCTTTGGAGGGATTGGTGGGCGACGTCCTCAGCGACTGGGGTTTGGGTGTTGTGGGAGGGCGTCGGTCACGTCGTGTTGAAGGCGTCTCGGAAGGCGGCGTCCAGCGGGACCTGCAGGAAGTTCTGGAAGGTCTCGCGGTACTTGGAGCGTTGTTTGGCCCTCCTGTGTTCCTCCCACAGGTCCGTGAGGAACTGCGCCTTGTCGGTCTGCCGTTTCGTGACGATGGCGTGTGCCGTCATGGCGATGATCCACATTGTGGCCAGGCGTTTCGCTTTGGGGAAAGGCTTCGCGTCCGGGACAGTGACAGCTGAGACATGTATCGCCCTCTCGTCGTTTCTGTTGATGTGGGCGATCATTTTTCTCGCTGTCGCCCATATTTCCCCGCTCTCTCTGCAGCCAAAACGATGTTCGATGGTGTCGGTCTGGTTGCAGAGCTCGCAGTTTGGGGATTCCCGCATTTTTATGCGTGCCAGTTTTTCGTTTGTCGGCACTGTTTTGTGGATGATTTTATACCACGTGTCCCTGGCGTGCTCAGGAAGTGTCCGTTCCGAGACATTCTTCCAGACCTGTGGCCAGTCATGGTCTGGAAAACTCGTCTCTATTTTGGACTTTCTTGCCTTCCCCCTCAGAGCGCTGTAGATGTTCCTCGCCGTTCTTTGCTGTGGGTTGGCAACGACCGCGGTGATGTAACTCTTGTCGATTGCCATCTGTTTTATGTGCCGCAACTTGAATGGTATGTTCGTAGTGTCTACAGGAGCCTCTTCAGATTCAGGTTTATATTGGTTTATCAGGCTGGACGTTATACTGTTGTTGTTCTGGTTTGCCATTTTCATCGCACGGTGTAGAAGCAGTGCCGCGCATTTTGTCTTAACGTCAGTCAGACCAAGTCCGCCTTCGTCCCTTGACAGGAAACACCCCGGTGTTCCCAGGCGGTCACCCATCCAAGTACTAACCGGGCCCGATGTTGCTTAACTTCGGTGATCGGACGAGAACCGGTGTATTCAACATGGTATGGCCGTTGGCGTCCTTATAATGTAGCCGCACTGCAGAAGAAGCGTTCGGCCCTTCTCCCGACACACGCATTCGCCGTTTTCCGTGGCACATTTGACGCAAGGCACGTCCTTCCACCGCCACGTGGGTGACACGCACAACACAGCTGCTCGTTGCACCGCCTGTCATTCGTTTGGTGCGTGCGGCCTCCGACACCCGCGGGGGGCGCACCTTGTTCTTGTTATCCGGCGCAGGGCCGGGCGTCGGGGGGACTGCGCGGGGTGTGGCAGTGTCCTGCTGGACCGGCGGAGGCTTTCTCACCTGCCTGACACGCGCCGCGCTTCCAGATATTTGCGTAATTTGCGCGGTGCATTCTCGCCTGTCCCCCCTTCCGTCCCGACTTGTCCCGACTTTGCTCGACTGCCGCTCGCTGCCGCTCGGGTCGCGCTCCATATGACCGCACAAGCACGAGAAACATCTGCGAGATGGGCGCGGGCCGAACCGGCGTGTCCGAGACGCCGTGTGCGGCCGTTCGGAGCTACTAGAGTAGAGCAGCGATGCGCTCGAAAGGTGCGAAAACACGGACAGAGGACACAGGAGGTTCAACAAAGCATCCATCTCCTCTAGAGGCGAAAGATAAATTTTTGTTTACAAATTTGCAGATGTGCACTGCTGCAAAACAATATGCCCTGACGTATTTCACAACATTTCTGTCGTTTCATACTGTTTTGTTATTTCCAGAGACTCTGGAAATCTTCCTTGGCACACTCTTCTTCAAACTGAGTGCCCTAATATCGTATCTTTTGTTTATTACAACAGATTTAAGTCATTGTGGAAACATCGTTGTCACATCTGAATAAGAGGGCTGGCAGTGGTGGTGGCGACAAAAAAGCAAAATATGAAGACAGCCAGAGGTCCCAGGCAGTCACCGATCCGAATACTAACGTTGTTGCTTAACTTGGGTGATCGGACGAGAACGGTTCATTTTTTTTTTTTTTTCTTTTTCTTCTTCATTTATTTAGTTAGTTTTCGGAATTTAGCGCTGCTACAAAACAGTAGGCTCTGACGCATTTCAAGAACGCATCTGTCGATTCGAAGTGTTTCGTTATTTCCAACGAGTTCCTAGCACTATTCCTCGGCGCATTCTTACTCAAACTGAGTTCATTACTGTAATTTCGTGTCTTATGTTTAGTGCAGTACTTTAAAATGCTTGTGGAAGCATCTTTGTCACACCTGAAAGTTAGTATGAAAAAGAGGCCTGGCAGGTGTAGCGACGCAAAAATTAAAAAATGAGATAGAGCCAACAGCACCTTTTTTTTTTTTTTTTTTGTAACGTATATAAACTTTTATTTACAATTTTTAACAAATACATATCTTTACATGAAATTGTATATTTTCTCGTTTTCAGTTCTGATTGTTCTTTTAGTAGTCTCTTGGCTGAGTTACAACACTTTTATTCACTGAGTGTCCTTTATTTAAATTTTCCCTTCAATGTTTATGGTTTTTTTATACAAAAAAAGAAACTGCATTACTTTGATTTTATTTTTTTTTTAAATTGAATTTAAATTAATTTTAATTTTTTTTTTTTCCGTATGGTATTTGAATACACCTATTTTGGCATGTTCGCTATGTGTTTGCCAAAGGCTAAAGGAGAATATGGGCCAGAACTTCTATGTGCATAAATGGTGAATGGGGAAGTTATTTAGTGTACTGTGTGAGAGTGGACGCAACAGTTCCACGGAAAATTTGGGGCAGAGAAAGTCTAAAGTTAGAATTATTGTAAATCGCAAAGGAGTATGCAACGTTTTGGCACATGATGCGCCGAACTTTATAAATGTATATAACTATATCTATACACACGGATACATCAAAGGAATAAACACAAACAACAACAAAAAAAACATACAAAACAACAAAAAAAAGATTATAGAAGAGAGAGAGAGAGAGAGAGAGAGAGAGGGGGGAAAAAAAAAAAACGTACCTTGAATGGAGATGGCGAGAGAACACATTAATTACATGAAATACACTGTTTGACATTTCGCTGTTACCTTGGAACACGTCTTGTATCCTTTGCACTAAATTAATAACTGATCATTTCCTTTTGCCTGCTTTATTTGGCTATCGGGCACTGGACACTGTATGGCTATGATTGGCACACGTCACTCTCACTTTGGCACTGCTACACGTACCCACTTTCACTCTGCGCGCATTTTCACAACACTTTCTCGATGCACCACTCTTGCCGTCGGGGCTTTGGAGGGATTGGTGGGCGACGTCCTCAGCGACTGGGGTTTGGGTGTTGTGGGAGGGCGTCGGTCACGTCGTGTTGAAGGCGTCTCGGAAGGCGGCGTCCAGCGGGACCTGCAGGAAGTTCTGGAAGGTCTCGCGGTACTTGGAGCGTTGTTTGGCCCTCCTGTGTTCCTCCCACAGGTCCGTGAGGAACTGCGCCTTGTCGGTCTGCCGTTTCGTGACGATGGCGTGTGCCGTCATGGCGATGATCCACATTGTGGCCAGGCGTTTCGCTTTGGGGAAAGGCTTCGCGTCCGGGACAGTGACAGCTGAGACATGTATCGCCCTCTCGTCGTTTCTGTTGATGTGGGCGATCATTTTTCTCGCTGTCGCCCATATTTCCCCGCTCTCTCTGCAGCCAAAACGATGTTCGATGGTGTCGGTCTGGTTGCAGAGCTCGCAGTTTGGGGATTCCCGCATTTTTATGCGTGCCAGTTTTTCGTTTGTCGGCACTGTTTTGTGGATGATTTTATACCACGTGTCCCTGGCGTGCTCAGGAAGTGTCCGTTCCGAGACATTCTTCCAGACCTGTGGCCAGTCATGGTCTGGAAAACTCGTCTCTATTTTGGACTTTCTTGCCTTCCCCCTCAGAGCGCTGTAGATGTTCCTCGCCGTTCTTTGCTGTGGGTTGGCAACGACCGCGGTGATGTAACTCTTGTCGATTGCCATCTGTTTTATGTGCCGCAACTTGAATGGTATGTTCGTAGTGTCTACAGGAGCCTCTTCAGATTCAGGTTTATATTGGTTTATCAGGCTGGACGTTATACTGTTGTTGTTCTGGTTTGCCATTTTCATCGCACGGTGTAGAAGCAGTGCCGCGCATTTTGTCTTAACGTCAGTCAGACCAAGTCCGCCTTCGTCCCTTGACAGGAAACACCCCGGTGTTCCCAGGCGGTCACCCATCCAAGTACTAACCGGGCCCGATGTTGCTTAACTTCGGTGATCGGACGAGAACCGGTGTATTCAACATGGTATGGCCGTTGGCGTCCTTATAATGTAGCCGCACTGCAGAAGAAGCGTTCGGCCCTTCTCCCGACACACGCATTCGCCGTTTTCCGTGGCACATTTGACGCAAGGCACGTCCTTCCACCGCCACGTGGGTGACACGCACAACACAGCTGCTCGTTGCACCGCCTGTCATTCGTTTGGTGCGTGCGGCCTCCGACACCCGCGGGGGGCGCACCTTGTTCTTGTTATCCGGCGCAGGGCCGGGCGTCGGGGGGACTGCGCGGGGTGTGGCAGTGTCCTGCTGGACCGGCGGAGGCTTTCTCACCTGCCTGACACGCGCCGCGCTTCCAGATATTTGCGTAATTTGCGCGGTGCATTCTCGCCTGTCCCCCCTTCCGTCCCGACTTGTCCCGACTTTGCTCGACTGCCGCTCGCTGCCGCTCGGGTCGCGCTCCATATGACCGCACAAGCACGAGAAACATCTGCGAGATGGGCGCGGGCCGAACCGGCGTGTCCGAGACGCCGTGTGCGGCCGTTCGGAGCTACTAGAGTAGAGCAGCGATGCGCTCGAAAGGTGCGAAAACACGGACAGAGGACACAGGAGGTTCAACAAAGCATCCATCTCCTCTAGAGGCGAAAGATAAATTTTTGTTTACAAATTTGCAGATGTGCACTGCTGCAAAACAATATGCCCTGACGTATTTCACAACATTTCTGTCGTTTCATACTGTTTTGTTATTTCCAGAGACTCTGGAAATCTTCCTTGGCACACTCTTCTTCAAACTGAGTGCCCTAATATCGTATCTTTTGTTTATTACAACAGATTTAAGTCATTGTGGAAACATCGTTGTCACATCTGAATAAGAGGGCTGGCAGTGGTGGTGGCGACAAAAAAGCAAAATATGAAGACAGCCAGAGGTCCCAGGCAGTCACCGATCCGAATACTAACGTTGTTGCTTAACTTGGGTGATCGGACGAGAACGGTTCATTTTTTTTTTTTTTTCTTTTTCTTCTTCATTTATTTAGTTAGTTTTCGGAATTTAGCGCTGCTACAAAACAGTAGGCTCTGACGCATTTCAAGAACGCATCTGTCGATTCGAAGTGTTTCGTTATTTCCAACGAGTTCCTAGCACTATTCCTCGGCGCATTCTTACTCAAACTGAGTTCATTACTGTAATTTCGTGTCTTATGTTTAGTGCAGTACTTTAAAATGCTTGTGGAAGCATCTTTGTCACACCTGAAAGTTAGTATGAAAAAGAGGCCTGGCAGGTGTAGCGACGCAAAAATTAAAAAATGAGATAGAGCCAACAGCACCTTTTTTTTTTTTTTTTTTTGTAACGTATATAAACTTTTATTTACAATTTTTAACAAATACATATCTTTACATGAAATTGTATATTTTCTCGTTTTCAGTTCTGATTGTTCTTTTAGTAGTCTCTTGGCTGAGTTACAACACTTTTATTCACTGAGTGTCCTTTATTTAAATTTTCCCTTCAATGTTTATGGTTTTTTTATACAAAAAAAGAAACTGCATTACTTTGATTTTATTTTTTTTTTAAATTGAATTTAAATTAATTTTAATTTTTTTTTTTTCCGTATGGTATTTGAATACACCTATTTTGGCATGTTCGCTATGTGTTTGCCAAAGGCTAAAGGAGAATATGGGCCAGAACTTCTATGTGCATAAATGGTGAATGGGGAAGTTATTTAGTGTACTGTGTGAGAGTGGACGCAACAGTTCCACGGAAAATTTGGGGCAGAGAAAGTCTAAAGTTAGAATTATTGTAAATCGCAAAGGAGTATGCAACGTTTTGGCACATGATGCGCCGAACTTTATAAATGTATATAACTATATCTATACACACGGATACATCAAAGGAATAAACACAAACAACAACAAAAAAAACATACAAAACAACAAAAAAAAGATTATAGAAGAGAGAGAGAGAGAGAGAGAGAGAGAGGGGGGAAAAAAAAAAAACGTACCTTGAATGGAGATGGCGAGAGAACACATTAATTACATGAAATACACTGTTTGACATTTCGCTGTTACCTTGGAACACGTCTTGTATCCTTTGCACTAAATTAATAACTGATCATTTCCTTTTGCCTGCTTTATTTGGCTATCGGGCACTGGACACTGTATGGCTATGATTGGCACACGTCACTCTCACTTTGGCACTGCTACACGTACCCACTTTCACTCTGCGCGCATTTTCACAACACTTTCTCGATGCACCACTCTTGCCGTCGGGGCTTTGGAGGGATTGGTGGGCGACGTCCTCAGCGACTGGGGTTTGGGTGTTGTGGGAGGGCGTCGGTCACGTCGTGTTGAAGGCGTCTCGGAAGGCGGCGTCCAGCGGGACCTGCAGGAAGTTCTGGAAGGTCTCGCGGTACTTGGAGCGTTGTTTGGCCCTCCTGTGTTCCTCCCACAGGTCCGTGAGGAACTGCGCCTTGTCGGTCTGCCGTTTCGTGACGATGGCGTGTGCCGTCATGGCGATGATCCACATTGTGGCCAGGCGTTTCGCTTTGGGGAAAGGCTTCGCGTCCGGGACAGTGACAGCTGAGACATGTATCGCCCTCTCGTCGTTTCTGTTGATGTGGGCGATCATTTTTCTCGCTGTCGCCCATATTTCCCCGCTCTCTCTGCAGCCAAAACGATGTTCGATGGTGTCGGTCTGGTTGCAGAGCTCGCAGTTTGGGGATTCCCGCATTTTTATGCGTGCCAGTTTTTCGTTTGTCGGCACTGTTTTGTGGATGATTTTATACCACGTGTCCCTGGCGTGCTCAGGAAGTGTCCGTTCCGAGACATTCTTCCAGACCTGTGGCCAGTCATGGTCTGGAAAACTCGTCTCTATTTTGGACTTTCTTGCCTTCCCCCTCAGAGCGCTGTAGATGTTCCTCGCCGTTCTTTGCTGTGGGTTGGCAACGACCGCGGTGATGTAACTCTTGTCGATTGCCATCTGTTTTATGTGCCGCAACTTGAATGGTATGTTCGTAGTGTCTACAGGAGCCTCTTCAGATTCAGGTTTATATTGGTTTATCAGGCTGGACGTTATACTGTTGTTGTTCTGGTTTGCCATTTTCATCGCACGGTGTAGAAGCAGTGCCGCGCATTTTGTCTTAACGTCAGTCAGACCAAGTCCGCCTTCGTCCCTTGACAGGAAACACCCCGGTGTTCCCAGGCGGTCACCCATCCAAGTACTAACCGGGCCCGATGTTGCTTAACTTCGGTGATCGGACGAGAACCGGTGTATTCAACATGGTATGGCCGTTGGCGTCCTTATAATGTAGCCGCACTGCAGAAGAAGCGTTCGGCCCTTCTCCCGACACACGCATTCGCCGTTTTCCGTGGCACATTTGACGCAAGGCACGTCCTTCCACCGCCACGTGGGTGACACGCACAACACAGCTGCTCGTTGCACCGCCTGTCATTCGTTTGGTGCGTGCGGCCTCCGACACCCGCGGGGGGCGCACCTTGTTCTTGTTATCCGGCGCAGGGCCGGGCGTCGGGGGGACTGCGCGGGGTGTGGCAGTGTCCTGCTGGACCGGCGGAGGCTTTCTCACCTGCCTGACACGCGCCGCGCTTCCAGATATTTGCGTAATTTGCGCGGTGCATTCTCGCCTGTCCCCCCTTCCGTCCCGACTTGTCCCGACTTTGCTCGACTGCCGCTCGCTGCCGCTCGGGTCGCGCTCCATATGACCGCACAAGCACGAGAAACATCTGCGAGATGGGCGCGGGCCGAACCGGCGTGTCCGAGACGCCGTGTGCGGCCGTTCGGAGCTACTAGAGTAGAGCAGCGATGCGCTCGAAAGGTGCGAAAACACGGACAGAGGACACAGGAGGTTCAACAAAGCATCCATCTCCTCTAGAGGCGAAAGATAAATTTTTGTTTACAAATTTGCAGATGTGCACTGCTGCAAAACAATATGCCCTGACGTATTTCACAACATTTCTGTCGTTTCATACTGTTTTGTTATTTCCAGAGACTCTGGAAATCTTCCTTGGCACACTCTTCTTCAAACTGAGTGCCCTAATATCGTATCTTTTGTTTATTACAACAGATTTAAGTCATTGTGGAAACATCGTTGTCACATCTGAATAAGAGGGCTGGCAGTGGTGGTGGCGACAAAAAAGCAAAATATGAAGACAGCCAGAGGTCCCAGGCAGTCACCGATCCGAATACTAACGTTGTTGCTTAACTTGGGTGATCGGACGAGAACGGTTCATTTTTTTTTTTTTTTTCTTTTTCTTCTTCATTTATTTAGTTAGTTTTCGGAATTTAGCGCTGCTACAAAACAGTAGGCTCTGACGCATTTCAAGAACGCATCTGTCGATTCGAAGTGTTTCGTTATTTCCAACGAGTTCCTAGCACTATTCCTCGGCGCATTCTTACTCAAACTGAGTTCATTACTGTAATTTCGTGTCTTATGTTTAGTGCAGTACTTTAAAATGCTTGTGGAAGCATCTTTGTCACACCTGAAAGTTAGTATGAAAAAGAGGCCTGGCAGGTGTAGCGACGCAAAAATTAAAAAATGAGATAGAGCCAACAGCACCTTTTTTTTTTTTTTTTTGTAACGTATATAAACTTTTATTTACAATTTTTAACAAATACATATCTTTACATGAAATTGTATATTTTCTCGTTTTCAGTTCTGATTGTTCTTTTAGTAGTCTCTTGGCTGAGTTACAACACTTTTATTCACTGAGTGTCCTTTATTTAAATTTTCCCTTCAATGTTTATGGTTTTTTTATACAAAAAAAGAAACTGCATTACTTTGATTTTATTTTTTTTTTAAATTGAATTTAAATTAATTTTAATTTTTTTTTTTTTCCGTATGGTATTTGAATACACCTATTTTGGCATGTTCGCTATGTGTTTGCCAAAGGCTAAAGGAGAATATGGGCCAGAACTTCTATGTGCATAAATGGTGAATGGGGAAGTTATTTAGTGTACTGTGTGAGAGTGGACGCAACAGTTCCACGGAAAATTTGGGGCAGAGAAAGTCTAAAGTTAGAATTATTGTAAATCGCAAAGGAGTATGCAACGTTTTGGCACATGATGCGCCGAACTTTATAAATGTATATAACTATATCTATACACACGGATACATCAAAGGAATAAACACAAACAACAACAAAAAAAACATACAAAACAACAAAAAAAAGATTATAGAAGAGAGAGAGAGAGAGAGAGAGAGAGAGGGGGGAAAAAAAAAAAACGTACCTTGAATGGAGATGGCGAGAGAACACATTAATTACATGAAATACACTGTTTGACATTTCGCTGTTACCTTGGAACACGTCTTGTATCCTTTGCACTAAATTAATAACTGATCATTTCCTTTTGCCTGCTTTATTTGGCTATCGGGCACTGGACACTGTATGGCTATGATTGGCACACGTCACTCTCACTTTGGCACTGCTACACGTACCCACTTTCACTCTGCGCGCATTTTCACAACACTTTCTCGATGCACCACTCTTGCCGTCGGGGCTTTGGAGGGATTGGTGGGCGACGTCCTCAGCGACTGGGGTTTGGGTGTTGTGGGAGGGCGTCGGTCACGTCGTGTTGAAGGCGTCTCGGAAGGCGGCGTCCAGCGGGACCTGCAGGAAGTTCTGGAAGGTCTCGCGGTACTTGGAGCGTTGTTTGGCCCTCCTGTGTTCCTCCCACAGGTCCGTGAGGAACTGCGCCTTGTCGGTCTGCCGTTTCGTGACGATGGCGTGTGCCGTCATGGCGATGATCCACATTGTGGCCAGGCGTTTCGCTTTGGGGAAAGGCTTCGCGTCCGGGACAGTGACAGCTGAGACATGTATCGCCCTCTCGTCGTTTCTGTTGATGTGGGCGATCATTTTTCTCGCTGTCGCCCATATTTCCCCGCTCTCTCTGCAGCCAAAACGATGTTCGATGGTGTCGGTCTGGTTGCAGAGCTCGCAGTTTGGGGATTCCCGCATTTTTATGCGTGCCAGTTTTTCGTTTGTCGGCACTGTTTTGTGGATGATTTTATACCACGTGTCCCTGGCGTGCTCAGGAAGTGTCCGTTCCGAGACATTCTTCCAGACCTGTGGCCAGTCATGGTCTGGAAAACTCGTCTCTATTTTGGACTTTCTTGCCTTCCCCCTCAGAGCGCTGTAGATGTTCCTCGCCGTTCTTTGCTGTGGGTTGGCAACGACCGCGGTGATGTAACTCTTGTCGATTGCCATCTGTTTTATGTGCCGCAACTTGAATGGTATGTTCGTAGTGTCTACAGGAGCCTCTTCAGATTCAGGTTTATATTGGTTTATCAGGCTGGACGTTATACTGTTGTTGTTCTGGTTTGCCATTTTCATCGCACGGTGTAGAAGCAGTGCCGCGCATTTTGTCTTAACGTCAGTCAGACCAAGTCCGCCTTCGTCCCTTGACAGGAAACACCCCGGTGTTCCCAGGCGGTCACCCATCCAAGTACTAACCGGGCCCGATGTTGCTTAACTTCGGTGATCGGACGAGAACCGGTGTATTCAACATGGTATGGCCGTTGGCGTCCTTATAATGTAGCCGCACTGCAGAAGAAGCGTTCGGCCCTTCTCCCGACACACGCATTCGCCGTTTTCCGTGGCACATTTGACGCAAGGCACGTCCTTCCACCGCCACGTGGGTGACACGCACAACACAGCTGCTCGTTGCACCGCCTGTCATTCGTTTGGTGCGTGCGGCCTCCGACACCCGCGGGGGGCGCACCTTGTTCTTGTTATCCGGCGCAGGGCCGGGCGTCGGGGGGACTGCGCGGGGTGTGGCAGTGTCCTGCTGGACCGGCGGAGGCTTTCTCACCTGCCTGACACGCGCCGCGCTTCCAGATATTTGCGTAATTTGCGCGGTGCATTCTCGCCTGTCCCCCCTTCCGTCCCGACTTGTCCCGACTTTGCTCGACTGCCGCTCGCTGCCGCTCGGGTCGCGCTCCATATGACCGCACAAGCACGAGAAACATCTGCGAGATGGGCGCGGGCCGAACCGGCGTGTCCGAGACGCCGTGTGCGGCCGTTCGGAGCTACTAGAGTAGAGCAGCGATGCGCTCGAAAGGTGCGAAAACACGGACAGAGGACACAGGAGGTTCAACAAAGCATCCATCTCCTCTAGAGGCGAAAGATAAATTTTTGTTTACAAATTTGCAGATGTGCACTGCTGCAAAACAATATGCCCTGACGTATTTCACAACATTTCTGTCGTTTCATACTGTTTTGTTATTTCCAGAGACTCTGGAAATCTTCCTTGGCACACTCTTCTTCAAACTGAGTGCCCTAATATCGTATCTTTTGTTTATTACAACAGATTTAAGTCATTGTGGAAACATCGTTGTCACATCTGAATAAGAGGGCTGGCAGTGGTGGTGGCGACAAAAAAGCAAAATATGAAGACAGCCAGAGGTCCCAGGCAGTCACCGATCCGAATACTAACGTTGTTGCTTAACTTGGGTGATCGGACGAGAACGGTTCATTTTTTTTTTTTTTTTCTTTTTCTTCTTCATTTATTTAGTTAGTTTTCGGAATTTAGCGCTGCTACAAAACAGTAGGCTCTGACGCATTTCAAGAACGCATCTGTCGATTCGAAGTGTTTCGTTATTTCCAACGAGTTCCTAGCACTATTCCTCGGCGCATTCTTACTCAAACTGAGTTCATTACTGTAATTTCGTGTCTTATGTTTAGTGCAGTACTTTAAAATGCTTGTGGAAGCATCTTTGTCACACCTGAAAGTTAGTATGAAAAAGAGGCCTGGCAGGTGTAGCGACGCAAAAATTAAAAAATGAGATAGAGCCAACAGCACCTTTTTTTTTTTTTTTTTGTAACGTATATAAACTTTTATTTACAATTTTTAACAAATACATATCTTTACATGAAATTGTATATTTTCTCGTTTTCAGTTCTGATTGTTCTTTTAGTAGTCTCTTGGCTGAGTTACAACACTTTTATTCACTGAGTGTCCTTTATTTAAATTTTCCCTTCAATGTTTATGGTTTTTTTATACAAAAAAAGAAACTGCATTACTTTGATTTTATTTTTTTTTTAAATTGAATTTAAATTAATTTTAATTTTTTTTTTTTTCCGTATGGTATTTGAATACACCTATTTTGGCATGTTCGCTATGTGTTTGCCAAAGGCTAAAGGAGAATATGGGCCAGAACTTCTATGTGCATAAATGGTGAATGGGGAAGTTATTTAGTGTACTGTGTGAGAGTGGACGCAACAGTTCCACGGAAAATTTGGGGCAGAGAAAGTCTAAAGTTAGAATTATTGTAAATCGCAAAGGAGTATGCAACGTTTTGGCACATGATGCGCCGAACTTTATAAATGTATATAACTATATCTATACACACGGATACATCAAAGGAATAAACACAAACAACAACAAAAAAAACATACAAAACAACAAAAAAAAGATTATAGAAGAGAGAGAGAGAGAGAGAGAGAGAGAGGGGGGAAAAAAAAAAAACGTACCTTGAATGGAGATGGCGAGAGAACACATTAATTACATGAAATACACTGTTTGACATTTCGCTGTTACCTTGGAACACGTCTTGTATCCTTTGCACTAAATTAATAACTGATCATTTCCTTTTGCCTGCTTTATTTGGCTATCGGGCACTGGACACTGTATGGCTATGATTGGCACACGTCACTCTCACTTTGGCACTGCTACACGTACCCACTTTCACTCTGCGCGCATTTTCACAACACTTTCTCGATGCACCACTCTTGCCGTCGGGGCTTTGGAGGGATTGGTGGGCGACGTCCTCAGCGACTGGGGTTTGGGTGTTGTGGGAGGGCGTCGGTCACGTCGTGTTGAAGGCGTCTCGGAAGGCGGCGTCCAGCGGGACCTGCAGGAAGTTCTGGAAGGTCTCGCGGTACTTGGAGCGTTGTTTGGCCCTCCTGTGTTCCTCCCACAGGTCCGTGAGGAACTGCGCCTTGTCGGTCTGCCGTTTCGTGACGATGGCGTGTGCCGTCATGGCGATGATCCACATTGTGGCCAGGCGTTTCGCTTTGGGGAAAGGCTTCGCGTCCGGGACAGTGACAGCTGAGACATGTATCGCCCTCTCGTCGTTTCTGTTGATGTGGGCGATCATTTTTCTCGCTGTCGCCCATATTTCCCCGCTCTCTCTGCAGCCAAAACGATGTTCGATGGTGTCGGTCTGGTTGCAGAGCTCGCAGTTTGGGGATTCCCGCATTTTTATGCGTGCCAGTTTTTCGTTTGTCGGCACTGTTTTGTGGATGATTTTATACCACGTGTCCCTGGCGTGCTCAGGAAGTGTCCGTTCCGAGACATTCTTCCAGACCTGTGGCCAGTCATGGTCTGGAAAACTCGTCTCTATTTTGGACTTTCTTGCCTTCCCCCTCAGAGCGCTGTAGATGTTCCTCGCCGTTCTTTGCTGTGGGTTGGCAACGACCGCGGTGATGTAACTCTTGTCGATTGCCATCTGTTTTATGTGCCGCAACTTGAATGGTATGTTCGTAGTGTCTACAGGAGCCTCTTCAGATTCAGGTTTATATTGGTTTATCAGGCTGGACGTTATACTGTTGTTGTTCTGGTTTGCCATTTTCATCGCACGGTGTAGAAGCAGTGCCGCGCATTTTGTCTTAACGTCAGTCAGACCAAGTCCGCCTTCGTCCCTTGACAGGAAACACCCCGGTGTTCCCAGGCGGTCACCCATCCAAGTACTAACCGGGCCCGATGTTGCTTAACTTCGGTGATCGGACGAGAACCGGTGTATTCAACATGGTATGGCCGTTGGCGTCCTTATAATGTAGCCGCACTGCAGAAGAAGCGTTCGGCCCTTCTCCCGACACACGCATTCGCCGTTTTCCGTGGCACATTTGACGCAAGGCACGTCCTTCCACCGCCACGTGGGTGACACGCACAACACAGCTGCTCGTTGCACCGCCTGTCATTCGTTTGGTGCGTGCGGCCTCCGACACCCGCGGGGGGCGCACCTTGTTCTTGTTATCCGGCGCAGGGCCGGGCGTCGGGGGGACTGCGCGGGGTGTGGCAGTGTCCTGCTGGACCGGCGGAGGCTTTCTCACCTGCCTGACACGCGCCGCGCTTCCAGATATTTGCGTAATTTGCGCGGTGCATTCTCGCCTGTCCCCCCTTCCGTCCCGACTTGTCCCGACTTTGCTCGACTGCCGCTCGCTGCCGCTCGGGTCGCGCTCCATATGACCGCACAAGCACGAGAAACATCTGCGAGATGGGCGCGGGCCGAACCGGCGTGTCCGAGACGCCGTGTGCGGCCGTTCGGAGCTACTAGAGTAGAGCAGCGATGCGCTCGAAAGGTGCGAAAACACGGACAGAGGACACAGGAGGTTCAACAAAGCATCCATCTCCTCTAGAGGCGAAAGATAAATTTTTGTTTACAAATTTGCAGATGTGCACTGCTGCAAAACAATATGCCCTGACGTATTTCACAACATTTCTGTCGTTTCATACTGTTTTGTTATTTCCAGAGACTCTGGAAATCTTCCTTGGCACACTCTTCTTCAAACTGAGTGCCCTAATATCGTATCTTTTGTTTATTACAACAGATTTAAGTCATTGTGGAAACATCGTTGTCACATCTGAATAAGAGGGCTGGCAGTGGTGGTGGCGACAAAAAAGCAAAATATGAAGACAGCCAGAGGTCCCAGGCAGTCACCGATCCGAATACTAACGTTGTTGCTTAACTTGGGTGATCGGACGAGAACGGTTCATTTTTTTTTTTTTTTTCTTTTTCTTCTTCATTTATTTAGTTAGTTTTCGGAATTTAGCGCTGCTACAAAACAGTAGGCTCTGACGCATTTCAAGAACGCATCTGTCGATTCGAAGTGTTTCGTTATTTCCAACGAGTTCCTAGCACTATTCCTCGGCGCATTCTTACTCAAACTGAGTTCATTACTGTAATTTCGTGTCTTATGTTTAGTGCAGTACTTTAAAATGCTTGTGGAAGCATCTTTGTCACACCTGAAAGTTAGTATGAAAAAGAGGCCTGGCAGGTGTAGCGACGCAAAAATTAAAAAATGAGATAGAGCCAACAGCACCTTTTTTTTTTTTTTTTTGTAACGTATATAAACTTTTATTTACAATTTTTAACAAATACATATCTTTACATGAAATTGTATATTTTCTCGTTTTCAGTTCTGATTGTTCTTTTAGTAGTCTCTTGGCTGAGTTACAACACTTTTATTCACTGAGTGTCCTTTATTTAAATTTTCCCTTCAATGTTTATGGTTTTTTTATACAAAAAAAGAAACTGCATTACTTTGATTTTATTTTTTTTTTAAATTGAATTTAAATTAATTTTAATTTTTTTTTTTTTCCGTATGGTATTTGAATACACCTATTTTGGCATGTTCGCTATGTGTTTGCCAAAGGCTAAAGGAGAATATGGGCCAGAACTTCTATGTGCATAAATGGTGAATGGGGAAGTTATTTAGTGTACTGTGTGAGAGTGGACGCAACAGTTCCACGGAAAATTTGGGGCAGAGAAAGTCTAAAGTTAGAATTATTGTAAATCGCAAAGGAGTATGCAACGTTTTGGCACATGATGCGCCGAACTTTATAAATGTATATAACTATATCTATACACACGGATACATCAAAGGAATAAACACAAACAACAACAAAAAAAACATACAAAACAACAAAAAAAAGATTATAGAAGAGAGAGAGAGAGAGAGAGAGAGAGAGGGGGGAAAAAAAAAAAACGTACCTTGAATGGAGATGGCGAGAGAACACATTAATTACATGAAATACACTGTTTGACATTTCGCTGTTACCTTGGAACACGTCTTGTATCCTTTGCACTAAATTAATAACTGATCATTTCCTTTTGCCTGCTTTATTTGGCTATCGGGCACTGGACACTGTATGGCTATGATTGGCACACGTCACTCTCACTTTGGCACTGCTACACGTACCCACTTTCACTCTGCGCGCATTTTCACAACACTTTCTCGATGCACCACTCTTGCCGTCGGGGCTTTGGAGGGATTGGTGGGCGACGTCCTCAGCGACTGGGGTTTGGGTGTTGTGGGAGGGCGTCGGTCACGTCGTGTTGAAGGCGTCTCGGAAGGCGGCGTCCAGCGGGACCTGCAGGAAGTTCTGGAAGGTCTCGCGGTACTTGGAGCGTTGTTTGGCCCTCCTGTGTTCCTCCCACAGGTCCGTGAGGAACTGCGCCTTGTCGGTCTGCCGTTTCGTGACGATGGCGTGTGCCGTCATGGCGATGATCCACATTGTGGCCAGGCGTTTCGCTTTGGGGAAAGGCTTCGCGTCCGGGACAGTGACAGCTGAGACATGTATCGCCCTCTCGTCGTTTCTGTTGATGTGGGCGATCATTTTTCTCGCTGTCGCCCATATTTCCCCGCTCTCTCTGCAGCCAAAACGATGTTCGATGGTGTCGGTCTGGTTGCAGAGCTCGCAGTTTGGGGATTCCCGCATTTTTATGCGTGCCAGTTTTTCGTTTGTCGGCACTGTTTTGTGGATGATTTTATACCACGTGTCCCTGGCGTGCTCAGGAAGTGTCCGTTCCGAGACATTCTTCCAGACCTGTGGCCAGTCATGGTCTGGAAAACTCGTCTCTATTTTGGACTTTCTTGCCTTCCCCCTCAGAGCGCTGTAGATGTTCCTCGCCGTTCTTTGCTGTGGGTTGGCAACGACCGCGGTGATGTAACTCTTGTCGATTGCCATCTGTTTTATGTGCCGCAACTTGAATGGTATGTTCGTAGTGTCTACAGGAGCCTCTTCAGATTCAGGTTTATATTGGTTTATCAGGCTGGACGTTATACTGTTGTTGTTCTGGTTTGCCATTTTCATCGCACGGTGTAGAAGCAGTGCCGCGCATTTTGTCTTAACGTCAGTCAGACCAAGTCCGCCTTCGTCCCTTGACAGGAAACACCCCGGTGTTCCCAGGCGGTCACCCATCCAAGTACTAACCGGGCCCGATGTTGCTTAACTTCGGTGATCGGACGAGAACCGGTGTATTCAACATGGTATGGCCGTTGGCGTCCTTATAATGTAGCCGCACTGCAGAAGAAGCGTTCGGCCCTTCTCCCGACACACGCATTCGCCGTTTTCCGTGGCACATTTGACGCAAGGCACGTCCTTCCACCGCCACGTGGGTGACACGCACAACACAGCTGCTCGTTGCACCGCCTGTCATTCGTTTGGTGCGTGCGGCCTCCGACACCCGCGGGGGGCGCACCTTGTTCTTGTTATCCGGCGCAGGGCCGGGCGTCGGGGGGACTGCGCGGGGTGTGGCAGTGTCCTGCTGGACCGGCGGAGGCTTTCTCACCTGCCTGACACGCGCCGCGCTTCCAGATATTTGCGTAATTTGCGCGGTGCATTCTCGCCTGTCCCCCCTTCCGTCCCGACTTGTCCCGACTTTGCTCGACTGCCGCTCGCTGCCGCTCGGGTCGCGCTCCATATGACCGCACAAGCACGAGAAACATCTGCGAGATGGGCGCGGGCCGAACCGGCGTGTCCGAGACGCCGTGTGCGGCCGTTCGGAGCTACTAGAGTAGAGCAGCGATGCGCTCGAAAGGTGCGAAAACACGGACAGAGGACACAGGAGGTTCAACAAAGCATCCATCTCCTCTAGAGGCGAAAGATAAATTTTTGTTTACAAATTTGCAGATGTGCACTGCTGCAAAACAATATGCCCTGACGTATTTCACAACATTTCTGTCGTTTCATACTGTTTTGTTATTTCCAGAGACTCTGGAAATCTTCCTTGGCACACTCTTCTTCAAACTGAGTGCCCTAATATCGTATCTTTTGTTTATTACAACAGATTTAAGTCATTGTGGAAACATCGTTGTCACATCTGAATAAGAGGGCTGGCAGTGGTGGTGGCGACAAAAAAGCAAAATATGAAGACAGCCAGAGGTCCCAGGCAGTCACCGATCCGAATACTAACGTTGTTGCTTAACTTGGGTGATCGGACGAGAACGGTTCATTTTTTTTTTTTTTTTCTTTTTCTTCTTCATTTATTTAGTTAGTTTTCGGAATTTAGCGCTGCTACAAAACAGTAGGCTCTGACGCATTTCAAGAACGCATCTGTCGATTCGAAGTGTTTCGTTATTTCCAACGAGTTCCTAGCACTATTCCTCGGCGCATTCTTACTCAAACTGAGTTCATTACTGTAATTTCGTGTCTTATGTTTAGTGCAGTACTTTAAAATGCTTGTGGAAGCATCTTTGTCACACCTGAAAGTTAGTATGAAAAAGAGGCCTGGCAGGTGTAGCGACGCAAAAATTAAAAAATGAGATAGAGCCAACAGCACCTTTTTTTTTTTTTTTTTTGTAACGTATATAAACTTTTATTTACAATTTTTAACAAATACATATCTTTACATGAAATTGTATATTTTCTCGTTTTCAGTTCTGATTGTTCTTTTAGTAGTCTCTTGGCTGAGTTACAACACTTTTATTCACTGAGTGTCCTTTATTTAAATTTTCCCTTCAATGTTTATGGTTTTTTTATACAAAAAAAGAAACTGCATTACTTTGATTTTATTTTTTTTTTAAATTGAATTTAAATTAATTTTAATTTTTTTTTTTTTCCGTATGGTATTTGAATACACCTATTTTGGCATGTTCGCTATGTGTTTGCCAAAGGCTAAAGGAGAATATGGGCCAGAACTTCTATGTGCATAAATGGTGAATGGGGAAGTTATTTAGTGTACTGTGTGAGAGTGGACGCAACAGTTCCACGGAAAATTTGGGGCAGAGAAAGTCTAAAGTTAGAATTATTGTAAATCGCAAAGGAGTATGCAACGTTTTGGCACATGATGCGCCGAACTTTATAAATGTATATAACTATATCTATACACACGGATACATCAAAGGAATAAACACAAACAACAACAAAAAAAACATACAAAACAACAAAAAAAAGATTATAGAAGAGAGAGAGAGAGAGAGAGAGAGAGAGAGGGGGGAAAAAAAAAAAACGTACCTTGAATGGAGATGGCGAGAGAACACATTAATTACATGAAATACACTGTTTGACATTTCGCTGTTACCTTGGAACACGTCTTGTATCCTTTGCACTAAATTAATAACTGATCATTTCCTTTTGCCTGCTTTATTTGGCTATCGGGCACTGGACACTGTATGGCTATGATTGGCACACGTCACTCTCACTTTGGCACTGCTACACGTACCCACTTTCACTCTGCGCGCATTTTCACAACACTTTCTCGATGCACCACTCTTGCCGTCGGGGCTTTGGAGGGATTGGTGGGCGACGTCCTCAGCGACTGGGGTTTGGGTGTTGTGGGAGGGCGTCGGTCACGTCGTGTTGAAGGCGTCTCGGAAGGCGGCGTCCAGCGGGACCTGCAGGAAGTTCTGGAAGGTCTCGCGGTACTTGGAGCGTTGTTTGGCCCTCCTGTGTTCCTCCCACAGGTCCGTGAGGAACTGCGCCTTGTCGGTCTGCCGTTTCGTGACGATGGCGTGTGCCGTCATGGCGATGATCCACATTGTGGCCAGGCGTTTCGCTTTGGGGAAAGGCTTCGCGTCCGGGACAGTGACAGCTGAGACATGTATCGCCCTCTCGTCGTTTCTGTTGATGTGGGCGATCATTTTTCTCGCTGTCGCCCATATTTCCCCGCTCTCTCTGCAGCCAAAACGATGTTCGATGGTGTCGGTCTGGTTGCAGAGCTCGCAGTTTGGGGATTCCCGCATTTTTATGCGTGCCAGTTTTTCGTTTGTCGGCACTGTTTTGTGGATGATTTTATACCACGTGTCCCTGGCGTGCTCAGGAAGTGTCCGTTCCGAGACATTCTTCCAGACCTGTGGCCAGTCATGGTCTGGAAAACTCGTCTCTATTTTGGACTTTCTTGCCTTCCCCCTCAGAGCGCTGTAGATGTTCCTCGCCGTTCTTTGCTGTGGGTTGGCAACGACCGCGGTGATGTAACTCTTGTCGATTGCCATCTGTTTTATGTGCCGCAACTTGAATGGTATGTTCGTAGTGTCTACAGGAGCCTCTTCAGATTCAGTTTTATATTGGTTTATCAGGCTGGACGTTATACTGTTGTTGTTCTGGTTTGCCATTTTCATCGCACGGTGTAGAAGCAGTGCCGCGCATTTTGTCTTAACGTCAGTCAGACCAAGTCCGCCTTCGTCCCTTGACAGGAAACACCCCGGTGTTCCCAGGCGGTCACCCATCCAAGTACTAACCGGGCCCGATGTTGCTTAACTTCGGTGATCGGACGAGAACCGGTGTATTCAACATGGTATGGCCGTTGGCGTCCTTATAATGTAGCCGCACTGCAGAAGAAGCGTTCGGCCCTTCTCCCGACACACGCATTCGCCGTTTTCCGTGGCACATTTGACGCAAGGCACGTCCTTCCACCGCCACGTGGGTGACACGCACAACACAGCTGCTCGTTGCACCGCCTGTCATTCGTTTGGTGCGTGCGGCCTCCGACACCCGCGGGGGGCGCACCTTGTTCTTGTTATCCGGCGCAGGGCCGGGCGTCGGGGGGACTGCGCGGGGTGTGGCAGTGTCCTGCTGGACCGGCGGAGGCTTTCTCACCTGCCTGACACGCGCCGCGCTTCCAGATATTTGCGTAATTTGCGCGGTGCATTCTCGCCTGTCCCCCCTTCCGTCCCGACTTGTCCCGACTTTGCTCGACTGCCGCTCGCTGCCGCTCGGGTCGCGCTCCATATGACCGCACAAGCACGAGAAACATCTGCGAGATGGGCGCGGGCCGAACCGGCGTGTCCGAGACGCCGTGTGCGGCCGTTCGGAGCTACTAGAGTAGAGCAGCGATGCGCTCGAAAGGTGCGAAAACACGGACAGAGGACACAGGAGGTTCAACAAAGCATCCATCTCCTCTAGAGGCGAAAGATAAATTTTTGTTTACAAATTTGCAGATGTGCACTGCTGCAAAACAATATGCCCTGACGTATTTCACAACATTTCTGTCGTTTCATACTGTTTTGTTATTTCCAGAGACTCTGGAAATCTTCCTTGGCACACTCTTCTTCAAACTGAGTGCCCTAATATCGTATCTTTTGTTTATTACAACAGATTTAAGTCATTGTGGAAACATCGTTGTCACATCTGAATAAGAGGGCTGGCAGTGGTGGTGGCGACAAAAAAGCAAAATATGAAGACAGCCAGAGGTCCCAGGCAGTCACCGATCCGAATACTAACGTTGTTGCTTAACTTGGGTGATCGGACGAGAACGGTTCATTTTTTTTTTTTTTTTCTTTTTCTTCTTCATTTATTTAGTTAGTTTTCGGAATTTAGCGCTGCTACAAAACAGTAGGCTCTGACGCATTTCAAGAACGCATCTGTCGATTCGAAGTGTTTCGTTATTTCCAACGAGTTCCTAGCACTATTCCTCGGCGCATTCTTACTCAAACTGAGTTCATTACTGTAATTTCGTGTCTTATGTTTAGTGCAGTACTTTAAAATGCTTGTGGAAGCATCTTTGTCACACCTGAAAGTTAGTATGAAAAAGAGGCCTGGCAGGTGTAGCGACGCAAAAATTAAAAAATGAGATAGAGCCAACAGCACCTTTTTTTTTTTTTTTTTGTAACGTATATAAACTTTTATTTACAATTTTTAACAAATACATATCTTTACATGAAATTGTATATTTTCTCGTTTTCAGTTCTGATTGTTCTTTTAGTAGTCTCTTGGCTGAGTTACAACACTTTTATTCACTGAGTGTCCTTTATTTAAATTTTCCCTTCAATGTTTATGGTTTTTTTATACAAAAAAAGAAACTGCATTACTTTGATTTTATTTTTTTTTTAAATTGAATTTAAATTAATTTTAATTTTTTTTTTTTTCCGTATGGTATTTGAATACACCTATTTTGGCATGTTCGCTATGTGTTTGCCAAAGGCTAAAGGAGAATATGGGCCAGAACTTCTATGTGCATAAATGGTGAATGGGGAAGTTATTTAGTGTACTGTGTGAGAGTGGACGCAACAGTTCCACGGAAAATTTGGGGCAGAGAAAGTCTAAAGTTAGAATTATTGTAAATCGCAAAGGAGTATGCAACGTTTTGGCACATGATGCGCCGAACTTTATAAATGTATATAACTATATCTATACACACGGATACATCAAAGGAATAAACACAAACAACAACAAAAAAAACATACAAAACAACAAAAAAAAGATTATAGAAGAGAGAGAGAGAGAGAGAGAGAGAGAGGGGGGAAAAAAAAAAAACGTACCTTGAATGGAGATGGCGAGAGAACACATTAATTACATGAAATACACTGTTTGACATTTCGCTGTTACCTTGGAACACGTCTTGTATCCTTTGCACTAAATTAATAACTGATCATTTCCTTTTGCCTGCTTTATTTGGCTATCGGGCACTGGACACTGTATGGCTATGATTGGCACACGTCACTCTCACTTTGGCACTGCTACACGTACCCACTTTCACTCTGCGCGCATTTTCACAACACTTTCTCGATGCCCCACTCTTGCCGTCGGGGCTTTGGAGGGATTGGTGGGCGACGTCCTCAGCGACTGGGGTTTGGGTGTTGTGGGAGGGCGTCGGTCACGTCGTGTTGAAGGCGTCTCGGAAGGCGGCGTCCAGCGGGACCTGCAGGAAGTTCTGGAAGGTCTCGCGGTACTTGGAGCGTTGTTTGGCCCTCCTGTGTTCCTCCCACAGGTCCGTGAGGAACTGCGCCTTGTCGGTCTGCCGTTTCGTGACGATGGCGTGTGCCGTCATGGCGATGATCCACATTGTGGCCAGGCGTTTCGCTTTGGGGAAAGGCTTCGCGTCCGGGACAGTGACAGCTGAGACATGTATCGCCCTCTCGTCGTTTCTGTTGATGTGGGCGATCATTTTTCTCGCTGTCGCCCATATTTCCCCGCTCTCTCTGCAGCCAAAACGATGTTCGATGGTGTCGGTCTGGTTGCAGAGCTCGCAGTTTGGGGATTCCCGCATTTTTATGCGTGCCAGTTTTTCGTTTGTCGGCACTGTTTTGTGGATGATTTTATACCACGTGTCCCTGGCGTGCTCAGGAAGTGTCCGTTCCGAGACATTCTTCCAGACCTGTGGCCAGTCATGGTCTGGAAAACTCGTCTCTATTTTGGACTTTCTTGCCTTCCCCCTCAGAGCGCTGTAGATGTTCCTCGCCGTTCTTTGCTGTGGGTTGGCAACGACCGCGGTGATGTAACTCTTGTCGATTGCCATCTGTTTTATGTGCCGCAACTTGAATGGTATGTTCGTAGTGTCTACAGGAGCCTCTTCAGATTCAGGTTTATATTGGTTTATCAGGCTGGACGTTATACTGTTGTTGTTCTGGTTTGCCATTTTCATCGCACGGTGTAGAAGCAGTGCCGCGCATTTTGTCTTAACGTCAGTCAGACCAAGTCCGCCTTCGTCCCTTGACAGGAAACACCCCGGTGTTCCCAGGCGGTCACCCATCCAAGTACTAACCGGGCCCGATGTTGCTTAACTTCGGTGATCGGACGAGAACCGGTGTATTCAACATGGTATGGCCGTTGGCGTCCTTATAATGTAGCCGCACTGCAGAAGAAGCGTTCGGCCCTTCTCCCGACACACGCATTCGCCGTTTTCCGTGGCACATTTGACGCAAGGCACGTCCTTCCACCGCCACGTGGGTGACACGCACAACACAGCTGCTCGTTGCACCGCCTGTCATTCGTTTGGTGCGTGCGGCCTCCGACACCCGCGGGGGGCGCACCTTGTTCTTGTTATCCGGCGCAGGGCCGGGCGTCGGGGGGACTGCGCGGGGTGTGGCAGTGTCCTGCTGGACCGGCGGAGGCTTTCTCACCTGCCTGACACGCGCCGCGCTTCCAGATATTTGCGTAATTTGCGCGGTGCATTCTCGCCTGTCCCCCCTTCCGTCCCGACTTGTCCCGACTTTGCTCGACTGCCGCTCGCTGCCGCTCGGGTCGCGCTCCATATGACCGCACAAGCACGAGAAACATCTGCGAGATGGGCGCGGGCCGAACCGGCGTGTCCGAGACGCCGTGTGCGGCCGTTCGGAGCTACTAGAGTAGAGCAGCGATGCGCTCGAAAGGTGCGAAAACACGGACAGAGGACACAGGAGGTTCAACAAAGCATCCATCTCCTCTAGAGGCGAAAGATAAATTTTTGTTTACAAATTTGCAGATGTGCACTGCTGCAAAACAATATGCCCTGACGTATTTCACAACATTTCTGTCGTTTCATACTGTTTTGTTATTTCCAGAGACTCTGGAAATCTTCCTTGGCACACTCTTCTTCAAACTGAGTGCCCTAATATCGTATCTTTTGTTTATTACAACAGATTTAAGTCATTGTGGAAACATCGTTGTCACATCTGAATAAGAGGGCTGGCAGTGGTGGTGGCGACAAAAAAGCAAAATATGAAGACAGCCAGAGGTCCCAGGCAGTCACCGATCCGAATACTAACGTTGTTGCTTAACTTGGGTGATCGGACGAGAACGGTTCATTTTTTTTTTTTTTTTTTTTCTTTTTCTTCTTCATTTATTTAGTTAGTTTTCGGAATTTAGCGCTGCTACAAAACAGTAGGCTCTGACGCATTTCAAGAACGCATCTGTCGATTCGAAGTGTTTCGTTATTTCCAACGAGTTCCTAGCACTATTCCTCGGCGCATTCTTACTCAAACTGAGTTCATTACTGTAATTTCGTGTCTTATGTTTAGTGCAGTACTTTAAAATGCTTGTGGAAGCATCTTTGTCACACCTGAAAGTTAGTATGAAAAAGAGGCCTGGCAGGTGTAGCGACGCAAAAATTAAAAAATGAGATAGAGCCAACAGCACCTTTTTTTTTTTTTTTTTGTAACGTATATAAACTTTTATTTACAATTTTTAACAAATACATATCTTTACATGAAATTGTATATTTTCTCGTTTTCAGTTCTGATTGTTCTTTTAGTAGTCTCTTGGCTGAGTTACAACACTTTTATTCACTGAGTGTCCTTTATTTAAATTTTCCCTTCAATGTTTATGGTTTTTTTATACAAAAAAAGAAACTGCATTACTTTGATTTTATTTTTTTTTTAAATTGAATTTAAATTAATTTTAATTTTTTTTTTTCCGTATGGTATTTGAATACACCTATTTTGGCATGTTCGCTATGTGTTTGCCAAAGGCTAAAGGAGAATATGGGCCAGAACTTCTATGTGCATAAATGGTGAATGGGGAAGTTATTTAGTGTACTGTGTGAGAGTGGACGCAACAGTTCCACGGAAAATTTGGGGCAGAGAAAGTCTAAAGTTAGAATTATTGTAAATCGCAAAGGAGTATGCAACGTTTTGGCACATGATGCGCCGAACTTTATAAATGTATATAACTATATCTATACACACGGATACATCAAAGGAATAAACACAAACAACAACAAAAAAAACATACAAAACAACAAAAAAAAGATTATAGAAGAGAGAGAGAGAGAGAGAGAGAGAGAGAGAGGGGGGGAAAAAAAAAAAACGTACCTTGAATGGAGATGGCGAGAGAACACATTAATTACATGAAATACACTGTTTGACATTTCGCTGTTACCTTGGAACACGTCTTGTATCCTTTGCACTAAATTAATAACTGATCATTTCCTTTTGCCTGCTTTATTTGGCTATCGGGCACTGGACACTGTATGGCTATGATTGGCACACGTCACTCTCACTTTGGCACTGCTACACGTACCCACTTTCACTCTGCGCGCATTTTCACAACACTTTCTCGATGCACCACTCTTGCCGTCGGGGCTTTGGAGGGATTGGTGGGCGACGTCCTCAGCGACTGGGGTTTGGGTGTTGTGGGAGGGCGTCGGTCACGTCGTGTTGAAGGCGTCTCGGAAGGCGGCGTCCAGCGGGACCTGCAGGAAGTTCTGGAAGGTCTCGCGGTACTTGGAGCGTTGTTTGGCCCTCCTGTGTTCCTCCCACAGGTCCGTGAGGAACTGCGCCTTGTCGGTCTGCCGTTTCGTGACGATGGCGTGTGCCGTCATGGCGATGATCCACATTGTGGCCAGGCGTTTCGCTTTGGGGAAAGGCTTCGCGTCCGGGACAGTGACAGCTGAGACATGTATCGCCCTCTCGTCGTTTCTGTTGATGTGGGCGATCATTTTTCTCGCTGTCGCCCATATTTCCCCGCTCTCTCTGCAGCCAAAACGATGTTCGATGGTGTCGGTCTGGTTGCAGAGCTCGCAGTTTGGGGATTCCCGCATTTTTATGCGTGCCAGTTTTTCGTTTGTCGGCACTGTTTTGTGGATGATTTTATACCACGTGTCCCTGGCGTGCTCAGGAAGTGTCCGTTCCGAGACATTCTTCCAGACCTGTGGCCAGTCATGGTCTGGAAAACTCGTCTCTATTTTGGACTTTCTTGCCTTCCCCCTCAGAGCGCTGTAGATGTTCCTCGCCGTTCTTTGCTGTGGGTTGGCAACGACCGCGGTGATGTAACTCTTGTCGATTGCCATCTGTTTTATGTGCCGCAACTTGAATGGTATGTTCGTAGTGTCTACAGGAGCCTCTTCAGATTCAGGTTTATATTGGTTTATCAGGCTGGACGTTATACTGTTGTTGTTCTGGTTTGCCATTTTCATCGCACGGTGTAGAAGCAGTGCCGCGCATTTTGTCTTAACGTCAGTCAGACCAAGTCCGCCTTCGTCCCTTGACAGGAAACACCCCGGTGTTCCCAGGCGGTCACCCATCCAAGTACTAACCGGGCCCGATGTTGCTTAACTTCGGTGATCGGACGAGAACCGGTGTATTCAACATGGTATGGCCGTTGGCGTCCTTATAATGTAGCCGCACTGCAGAAGAAGCGTTCGGCCCTTCTCCCGACACACGCATTCGCCGTTTTCCGTGGCACATTTGACGCAAGGCACGTCCTTCCACCGCCACGTGGGTGACACGCACAACACAGCTGCTCGTTGCACCGCCTGTCATTCGTTTGGTGCGTGCGGCCTCCGACACCCGCGGGGGGCGCACCTTGTTCTTGTTATCCGGCGCAGGGCCGGGCGTCGGGGGGACTGCGCGGGGTGTGGCAGTGTCCTGCTGGACCGGCGGAGGCTTTCTCACCTGCCTGACACGCGCCGCGCTTCCAGATATTTGCGTAATTTGCGCGGTGCATTCTCGCCTGTCCCCCCTTCCGTCCCGACTTGTCCCGACTTTGCTCGACTGCCGCTCGCTGCCGCTCGGGTCGCGCTCCATATGACCGCACAAGCACGAGAAACATCTGCGAGATGGGCGCGGGCCGAACCGGCGTGTCCGAGACGCCGTGTGCGGCCGTTCGGAGCTACTAGAGTAGAGCAGCGATGCGCTCGAAAGGTGCGAAAACACGGACAGAGGACACAGGAGGTTCAACAAAGCATCCATCTCCTCTAGAGGCGAAAGATAAATTTTTGTTTACAAATTTGCAGATGTGCACTGCTGCAAAACAATATGCCCTGACGTATTTCACAACATTTCTGTCGTTTCATACTGTTTTGTTATTTCCAGAGACTCTGGAAATCTTCCTTGGCACACTCTTCTTCAAACTGAGTGCCCTAATATCGTATCTTTTGTTTATTACAACAGATTTAAGTCATTGTGGAAACATCGTTGTCACATCTGAATAAGAGGGCTGGCAGTGGTGGTGGCGACAAAAAAGCAAAATATGAAGACAGCCAGAGGTCCCAGGCAGTCACCGATCCGAATACTAACGTTGTTGCTTAACTTGGGTGATCGGACGAGAACGGTTCATTTTTTTTTTTTCTTTTTCTTCTTCATTTATTTAGTTAGTTTTCGGAATTTAGCGCTGCTACAAAACAGTAGGCTCTGACGCATTTCAAGAACGCATCTGTCGATTCGAAGTGTTTCGTTATTTCCAACGAGTTCCTAGCACTATTCCTCGGCGCATTCTTACTCAAACTGAGTTCATTACTGTAATTTCGTGTCTTATGTTTAGTGCAGTACTTTAAAATGCTTGTGGAAGCATCTTTGTCACACCTGAAAGTTAGTATGAAAAAGAGGCCTGGCAGGTGTAGCGACGCAAAAATTAAAAAATGAGATAGAGCCAACAGCACCTTTTTTTTTTTTTTTTTTAACGTAATAAACTTTTATTTACAAAATAACAGATACAGTCATGAGATTCCAAGGTATTTTCAATTTCAATTTCTGTTAGTTATCGAGTCTTTTTCTTTTCTTTTCTGATATGTGACTTTGTTGCTATTGTCTGTTTCGTTATATTTTGTGCATTTGCAGGTTGATTTACACTGTTGCACTGATTTGTAAGTCAGTGGAGCAAAAATATTTCATTTTTTCGCTGTTTATTTTGCATTTTTGTTAATTTCATGGGTGTAATTCAGATACTTCTAAGTTCTAGACTTTAGGTAGAGTTTTTGGTGTGGTGCCATTATGTGGCATGTAACTATTATTAGAGTTGTCTTACTGGCTAATGCTTACATCTAGGAGGCAAAGGACAATGACAAATATGTATGAATGAATATTATATATTTATATAGCGAAGGTGTCCACGAGATTGTGGCTGAGAGGAAGAGAGCGAGAGCGGGATAGGGAGAGAGACAGAGAGACAGAGTGAGAGAGAGAGAGAGAGAGAGAGAGAGAGAGAGAGAGAGAAATCTAGTGAGAGGACGATATAGAACACATTTGAGACATAATTAATGAAAAACTCTATAAGTGGACAAATATATTCTACGTAAGCTTAACATGATTAGATAGAAATTGCAGAGAGTTGTTTCTTTTGGTAGTCTACTCACATAGTCATCTTCGGCGTAGCGGGTGATGTTTCGCACATTTTTATGAACGCTACCTGGATATGCGCTATGTGTGTAGCCGTAGCACTCATCTAATAATATATACACTTTTTTCCGTTGCGGACACTGTGATTGCACTGCACAAATTTTGCACCGCACGCACTTTTAACACACAGCACTTTGGGGGTGTTGGAGGGTCTGCATCGGCGATGACGAAGGCGTGGAGGACTAGGGGGGGGCGTGGTGTGGCGGCGGCGGCGGCGTCGGCGGCGGCGGCGGCGGCGGCGGCAGCGCCGGCGACGGCGGAGACGACGGAGGCGGTCGCGGCGTGTGGGGACGGAGGGCGTCCTTGAAGGCGGCGTCCAGCGCTATCTGTAGGTAGTTCTGGAACGTCTGCCTGTAGTTGTTTTTCCGCTTGGCTCGCTTGTGTTCCTCCCAGAGATCGGTGAGGAACTGCACTCCGTCCGTTTGTTTTTTCGCGATTATGGCGTGCGCTGTCATCGCGAACGTCCACATGGTCGCGACGCGTTTGGGACGTGGAAAACATTTTGCAGCCGGGATGGTGAGGGCTGTGGCTTCTACAGTTCGGTGGTCCGCCCTGTTCATGAGTGCCACCATTTTCCTGCACGTCTCCCATATCGCCTGACTTGTCGGACATGTGAAGCGGTGTTCCACGGTGTCGATCTCGTTGCACGCTTCGCAGTGCGGCGACTCGCGCATGCCGATGCGCGCTAGCCGCTCGTTCGTCGGTAACTTGTTGTGTACGACTTTGTACCACGTGTCTCTAGCTTCCGGAGGTATGGCTTTCTCAGAGAGATTCTTCCAGACTTGTGGCCAGTCGTGGTCTGGAAGATTCGTCTCTGTTCTGCTTCTTCCTTGTTTGCCTCTCAGTGCACGATAGATTTTCGCTGCAGTTCTCATCTCCTTCACTGCTAGCGTGGATGAGATGTAGCTACTGTCCATTACTATCTGCTTCAAGTAGCGCATCTTGTAGGGTATGCTACTGACGTCTACCGGCGCTTCCCCGGAATCGGGTCTGTGTTCTTTCAGTAGAGACGACGTGGTACAGTCTACACTTCTGTCCTCCATTTGTAGAGCTCGGTGGAGCAACAGTGCCGCGCATTTTCTCGTGACATCTATCAGGCCCAGCCCCCCTTCTTCTCTAGGGAGAGTGCTGGTGGCTTGCGACACTTTGAGAATTTCCCGCCTCCACAGCAGGTAGTATACAGCGCTTCCTATAGACTTCCCTATTTCTGTTGGTACGTTCATGACTTGTGCCATGTACCAAGCCTTCGCCAGGATCGTTTCGTTGATCAGCTGTGCTTTCTGATCCAACGTCAGGTTTCTGTTGGCGTGTGTCCTGACGAGTCCTCTCGTGGTGTTCAGGATGTTCCGCCAGTTCTCTGCGGCCATTTTGAGTGGGCAGGCCTGCAGCTGAACACCTAGAACTTTATATTTGTCGGTCACCTGGTACCATGGTCTGGCCTCTCTCAGTTTCCCGTTCCCTATCGGGACGAGCACGGTTTTTTTGGGGTTGGTTTTGGCCCCAGATGCCTTCCCAAAAGACTCTATTATTGGGAGGACTTTGTCGATGTCCTCTTTACCGTCCACGAAAATGCTCAAGTCATCGGCATAAGCCATACATGTCACGTTTATATCGTTCAGCTTGTAGCCGTTGACGGTGGCAGCGAGTTTCCTGAGGACTGGGTCGAGGGCTACTGTGAATAGTGCCATCGACAGTGGGCACCCTTGCCTCACAGATTTCCCCAGTTTTATCGGCGTAGATGTCCAGCCATTTACAGTAATTCTTGACGTGGCATTTGATAACATGTTTTTGATGACTTGAGCGAATTCGGGGCCAAAACCCAGTCTTGCCAAGGTCTTCAGCAGGTACCGGTGACCGATCCTGTCGAAGGCCTTTTGGAAGTCTACAGAGATGATCACTGCAGTCGCTCTGTTGGATGCGGCGTGGGCTATAACGTCTCTGTACGTGCAGACGGCGTCGAAAATGTTTCTGCCTAACACTGCACATGTCTGCCATGGGCTGATTGCTTTTTTGAGGGCGAGCTTCATATTTTCCGCGACGCATTTCGCTACGAGCTTGTAGTCCGCATTTAGGAGGGTAATTGGGCGGAAGTCTGTTAACGTTTTTGGCGCCTTATTTTTCGGTACCAGAGTGATGGTCCCTTCCAGGAACGGAGGTGGTATCTCCTTCCCGTCCAGAATTTCGTTGACAATTTCTGTTATTATTCCACCTACTTTGTCCCAGCAGGTGGCGTAGAATTCTGACGGTAATCCGTCCGCTCCTGGAGCTTTGCCGTTGGCGCATGTTTTGAGGACGGCTCTCACTTCATCCTCTGACACAGCTTCCGTCAGCAAAGCGCGATCGGTGTCGTTCAGCCGTCTGCGCGTTCCTTGTAGTAGTTTTGCTGTTTCTGCGTCATCTGGTTCCTCTGCCTTGAAGAGATCGGAGAAGTGGTCTTCTACGTGACGCATCATGTCCCTCCTAGTTGTTATTTTGCGGCCAGCTGCGTCGCTAAGCTCTCTTACAGTTCTGTTTTGTGCCCTCTCCCTCTCCCTGTGCAAGTGGTGCAGTGTGGCAGGTTCGTCTTCAGTGGCGCCGTGTGTCTGGCTGCGGACGACGACGCCTTTCATTTGTTGACGCATGATATTGAGTAGTCGCGCCTTTATTCCTCTCACACGCGTGAGAAGCAGGTCGTCGTCTGGAGGACAGTTGAGCGCGTCCTTCAGACACTGCGTGTAAAAGTCTGCCGTGCTCTTCCTCCAGAAAGCCTTTTCCGCACTGTGCCTTATCAGCGTCTTCCTTATGTGTGGTTTCCCAGATGCGACCCACCATTGTGTGGTGGACGGATATTGTTGTCGCGTCTGTAAACTTTCTTCCAGTGTGAGCGCTATCTCCTGCTGTAGTTTGGCGTCACTTAGATGTTCCGTGTTAAGTTTCCACGCTGATCTTCCTCCTGATATTTTATTCGTTGGCAGCTGGAGCTTGCAAATGTAGGCACAGTGGTCGGAGAAGATCACAGGGCAGACTTCCACACGTGACACAGAGGTGGCCAACTCTCTGGTCACATAAATCCTGTCAAGCCTGCTTCTTCCGCGGTTGTGGAAGTACGTGAATTCCGTTGTGTTGGGGTATAATAGACGCCAAGAGTCACGTAGATTCAGTTTTCTTAGCAGTTCCTGCAGCTCCATGCACAGATTAGGTACCGGGACTTGATCTTCCGGAGCAGACACGCAGTTGAAATCGCCTCCCAGCACAACATTGCTGTTGTTGCGTGGAAGGAGTGCACAAATATCTTCGTTGAAGAACTGGCTTCTGGCCCTCTTGTTTTCTGTGCCTGACGGCGCATAGATGTTGACAAAGTACGTCCCAGCTATTTTGATTGCTATTCCACGGCCGTCAGTCAGGGTCTTGATGTCCTCTGTGTCGATTCCATTCCTCACCATTACAGCAGTGCCAGTTCTCGTTTCTGCGTCAATGTTCGTGAAGACGTCGAATCCCGGTACTTGTTCCAAGTCCGTGGTGACGACTTCTTGTAATATCGCTATATCGGCAGCTCGGTGCTGCAGGAACTCCGTGAGGGCGTCTATCTTCACAACCGAATTCATTTTATTGACATTGCACGTGATGACGTTATAGCCCGAGCGTTCCTGCATTTAAGCGCTATGTGGAGGCGGGGTTTGAACTTGCTGTGGGCGGTCCGGCCGTAGGACTAGGTCCTCCGGTTCGGTGGTTTGTTTTCGCGCGTTTTCGGGCGAGATGTCCGACGCTTCCCCGTCGGAGGTCTCCATCCTCTCGTCGTTTGAGCTGCTGCTGCGGCTTCGCCGCCTGTTGCGCCGCCTTTTGGCTTTGGACGCCGGTTGCGGCTGCTCGTTAGACTCCTTCGGTTCGTCGTCGGACTCCTTCAAGATGCGGGCGAGTTTGGTCACCTGCTTCTTGATGGCGATCTCGCGCGCCTCGGTGTACGAGGTGGGCGTGGACTCTGCGCTGGGCCCGGCCAGCTGGCTGCCGTGAATGACAGCCTCAGCTGACGGCTGGGCGGGCGCGGCGGCGCGCGTGACCTTCACCCGCCGGGCGGCGGGGGAGGGGGCGGCCGCCGGCTCGGCCTCCATTGTGGTCTCGTTGTCCGAGTCGGAGCTCAGGTGCCGCTTCTCCCCTGCGCTGACCGCGGCGGCCGCCGCTGGGGCCGGTGTTGCCGGCTGGGCGGCCTCGGCTGGCGCGGCAGCCACCGCTGCTTCCGCTACGGCAGGCTCGTCGTTGGCGCGCGGGCTCTGGCCCGACAAAATTCCGGCGTAACTTGCCGCCTGCTCCGCTGCGTTGTCCGCGTTTTCGCGCGGCAGCTGAGCCACCCTCTTATTTTTGGGGCAGCTGCTCCTCATGTGTTCAGTCGAACTGCAGATGGAGCACGTCGGTGGTTGTCCGCTATATTGGACAACACCTCTGTGTCCTCCTATTACAATAAACGACGGCACGTGTTTTCGTAGGACCATCCTGACGGACCTAACACCAGAGTCCACTTTATACCGGTGCCCGGTACCCCAGAAGTCTCTCGTTACAGAGAGAACCTCACCGTACAGCTTGAAGTAACGTGCAACTTCCTCATTTGGCACCTCGAAGGGAAGGTTATACACCTTTATGTTCCTCACGCCGTGTCCGGCGTACGTTATTTTTACATCCCTGACGCGGCCATCTCTGTGTTTAAATTTTCTCACACCACCGCTTACGTTTACGAGCGTCTCGCATCTCACGTCCGTTTTCAATTTCAGAAAGAGGCTAAGCAGCGTGAAATCTAGCTGCAACCCCTCTAATTCGTCCTCCTGAATTTTAAGTTCGTGAAACATCCACTCCTCTATATCGAAGGAGGACGGCCGTTCGTGTTCACGATCAAACGCGCACTGAATCGTCGTACTTGAGCGATTAAACGTTGTCATTTTTTCCGTGGAGCACTCACCAAATCGTTGAAACACGAAACACGATCGCCTACGGCGAGACGGCTACGGCTGGCGCGGCGCGGGAGCCGGCAGGCGGCGGGCGCGGGCGCGGCGCGGTGGGATGCCGGGCAGGGACGGCTCGGCGGCCGGTAATCCTCGACTACCTGGGACGCACAATAGCGAGCGGCACCCGGTGTTCCCAGGCGGTCACCCATCCAAGTACTAACCGGGCCCGATGTTGCTTAACTTCGGTGATCGGACGAGAACCGGTGTATTCAACATGGTATGGCCGTTGGCGTCCTTATAATGTAGCCGCACTGCAGAAGAAGCGTTCGGCCCTTCTCCCGACACACGCATTCGCCGTTTTCCGTGGCACATTTGACGCAAGGCACGTCCTTCCACCGCCACGTGGGTGACACGCACAACACAGCTGCTCGTTGCACCGCCTGTCATTCGTTTGGTGCGTGCGGCCTCCGACACCCGCGGGGGGCGCACCTTGTTCTTGTTATCCGGCGCAGGGCCGGGCGTCGGGGGGACTGCGCGGGGTGTGGCAGTGTCCTGCTGGACCGGCGGAGGCTTTCTCACCTGCCTGACACGCGCCGCGCTTCCAGATATTTGCGTAATTTGCGCGGTGCATTCGCTCGACTGCCGCTCGCTGCCGCTCGGGTCGCGCTCCATATGACCGCACAAGCACGAGAAACATCTGCGAGATGGGCGCGGGCCGAACCGGCGTGTCCGAGACGCCGTGTGCGGCCGTTCGGAGCTACTAGAGTAGAGCAGCGATGCGCTCGAAAGGTGCGAAAACACGGACAGAGGACACAGGAGGTTCAACAAAGCATCCATCTCCTCTAGAGGCGAAAGATAAATTTTTGTTTACAAATTTGCAGATGTGCACTGCTGCAAAACAATATGCCCTGACGTATTTCACAACATTTCTGTCGTTTCATACTGTTTTGTTATTTCCAGAGACTCTGGAAATCTTCCTTGGCACACTCTTCTTCAAACTGAGTGCCCTAATATCGTATCTTTTGTTTATTACAACAGATTTAAGTCATTGTGGAAACATCGTTGTCACATCTGAATAAGAGGGCTGGCAGTGGTGGTGGCGACAAAAAAGCAAAATATGAAGACAGCCAGAGGTCCCAGGCAGTCACCGATCCGAATACTAACGTTGTTGCTTAACTTGGGTGATCGGACGAGAACGGTTCATTTTTTTTTTTTTTTCTTTTTCTTCTTCATTTATTTAGTTAGTTTTCGGAATTTAGCGCTGCTACAAAACAGTAGGCTCTGACGCATTTCAAGAACGCATCTGTCGATTCGAAGTGTTTCGTTATTTCCAACGAGTTCCTAGCACTATTCCTCGGCGCATTCTTACTCAAACTGAGTTCATTACTGTAATTTCGTGTCTTATGTTTAGTGCAGTACTTTAAAATGCTTGTGGAAGCATCTTTGTCACACCTGAAAGTTAGTATGAAAGAGAGGCCTGGCAGGTGTAGCGACGCAAAAATTAAAAAATGAGATAGAGCCAACAGCACCTTTTTTTTTTTTTTTTTTTAACGTAATAAACTTTTATTTACAAAATAACAGATACAGTCATGAGATTCCAAGGTATTTTCAATTTCAATTTCTGTTAGTTATCGAGTCTTTTTCTTTTCTTTTCTGATATGTGACTTTGTTGCTATTGTCTGTTTCGTTATATTTTGTGCATTTGCAGGTTGATTTACACTGTTGCACTGATTTGTAAGTCAGTGGAGCAAAAATATTTCATTTTTTCGCTGTTTATTTTGCATTTTTGTTAATTTCATGGGTGTAATTCAGATACTTCTAAGTTCTAGACTTTAGGTAGAGTTTTTGGTGTGGTGCCATTATGTGGCATGTAACTATTATTAGAGTTGTCTTACTGGCTAATGCTTACATCTAGGAGGCAAAGGACAATGACAAATATGTATGAATGAATATTATATATTTATATAGCGAAGGTGTCCACGAGATTGTGGCTGAGAGGAAGAGAGCGAGAGCGGGATAGGGAGAGAGACAGAGAGACAGAGTGAGAGAGAGAGAGAGAGAGAGAGAGAGAGAGAGAGAGAGAGAAATCTAGTGAGAGGACGATATAGAACACATTTGAGACATAATTAATGAAAAACTCTATAAGTGGACAAATATATTCTACGTAAGCTTAACATGATTAGATAGAAATTGCAGAGAGTTGTTTCTTTTGGTAGTCTACTCACATAGTCATCTTCGGCGTAGCGGGTGATGTTTCGCACATTTTTATGAACGCTACCTGGATATGCGCTATGTGTGTAGCCGTAGCACTCATCTAATAATATATACACTTTTTTCCGTTGCGGACACTGTGATTGCACTGCACAAATTTTGCACCGCACGCACTTTTAACACACAGCACTTTGGGGGTGTTGGAGGGTCTGCATCGGCGATGACGAAGGCGTGGAGGACTAGGGGGGGGCGTGGTGTGGCGGCGGCGGCGGCGTCGGCGGCGGCGGCGGCAGCGCCGGCGACGGCGGAGACGACGGAGGCGGTCGCGGCGTGTGGGGACGGAGGGCGTCCTTGAAGGCGGCGTCCAGCGCTATCTGTAGGTAGTTCTGGAACGTCTGCCTGTAGTTGTTTTTCCGCTTGGCTCGCTTGTGTTCCTCCCAGAGATCGGTGAGGAACTGCACTCCGTCCGTTTGTTTTTTCGCGATTATGGCGTGCGCTGTCATCGCAAACGTCCACATGGTCGCGACGCGTTTGGGACGTGGAAAACATTTTGCAGCCGGGATGGTGAGGGCTGTGGCTTCTATAGTTCGGTGGTCCGCCCTGTTCATGAGTGCCACCATTTTCCTGCACGTCTCCCATATCGCCTGACTTGTCGGACATGTGAAGCGGTGTTCCACGGTGTCGATCTCGTTGCACGCTTCGCAGTGCGGCGACTCGCGCATGCCGATGCGCGCTAGCCGCTCGTTCGTCGGTAACTTGTTGTGTACGACTTTGTACCACGTGTCTCTAGCTTCCGGAGGTATGGCTTTCTCAGAGAGATTCTTCCAGACTTGTGGCCAGTCGTGGTCTGGAAGATTCGTCTCTGTTCTGCTTCTTCCTTGTTTGCCTCTCAGTGCACGATAGATTTTCGCTGCAGTTCTCATCTCCTTCACTGCTAGCGTGGATGAGATGTAGCTACTGTCCATTACTATCTGCTTCAAGTAGCGCATCTTGTAGGGTATGCTACTGACGTCTACCGGCGCTTCCCCGGAATCGGGTCTGTGTTCTTTCAGTAGAGACGACGTGGTACAGTCTACACTTCTGTCCTCCATTTGTAGAGCTCGGTGGAGCAACAGTGCCGCGCATTTTCTCGTGACATCTATCAGGCCCAGCCCCCCTTCTTCTCTAGGGAGAGTGCTGGTGGCTTGCGACACTTTGAGAATTTCCCGCCTCCACAGCAGGTAGTATACAGCGCTTCCTATAGACTTCCCTATTTCTGTTGGTACGTTCATGACTTGTGCCATGTACCAAGCCTTCGCCAGGATCGTTTCGTTGATCAGCTGTGCTTTCTGATCCAACGTCAGGTTTCTGTTGGCGTGTGTCCTGACGAGTCCTCTCGTGGTGTTCAGGATGTTCCGCCAGTTCTCTGCGGCCATTTTGAGTGGGCAGGCCTGCAGCTGAACACCTAGAACTTTATATTTGTCGGTCACCTGGTACCATGGTCTGGCCTCTCTCAGTTTCCCGTTCCCTATCGGGACGAGCACGGTTTTTTTGGGGTTGGTTTTGGCCCCAGATGCCTTCCCAAAAGACTCTATTATTGGGAGGACTTTGTCGATGTCCTCTTTACCGTCCACGAAAATGCTCAAGTCATCGGCATAAGCCATACATGTCACGTTTATATCGTTCAGCTTGTAGCCGTTGACGGTGGCAGCGAGTTTCCTGAGGACTGGGTCGAGGGCTACTGTGAATAGTGCCATCGACAGTGGGCACCCTTGCCTCACAGATTTCCCCAGTTTTATCGGCGTAGATGTCCAGCCATTTACAGTAATTCTTGACGTGGCATTTGATAACATGTTTTTGATGACTTGAGCGAATTCGGGGCCAAAACCCAGTCTTGCCAAGGTCTTCAGCAGGTACCGGTGACCGATCCTGTCGAAGGCCTTTTGGAAGTCTACAGAGATGATCACTGCAGTCGCTCTGTTGGATGCGGCGTGGGCTATAACGTCTCTGTACGTGCAGACGGCGTCGAAAATGTTTCTGCCTAACACTGCACATGTCTGCCATGGGCTGATTGCTTTTTTGAGGGCGAGCTTCATATTTTCCGCGACGCATTTCGCTACGAGCTTGTAGTCCGCATTTAGGAGGGTAATTGGGCGGAAGTCTGTTAACGTTTTTGGCGCCTTATTTTTCGGTACCAGAGTGATGGTCCCTTCCAGGAACGGAGGTGGTATCTCCTTCCCGTCCAGAATTTCGTTGACAATTTCTGTTATTATTCCACCTACTTTGTCCCAGCAGGTGGCGTAGAATTCTGACGGTAATCCGTCCGCTCCTGGAGCTTTGCCGTTGGCGCATGTTTTGAGGACGGCTCTCACTTCATCCTCTGACACAGCTTCCGTCAGCAAAGCGCGATCGGTGTCGTTCAGCCGTCTGCGCGTTCCTTGTAGTAGTTTTGCTGTTTCTGCGTCATCTGGTTCCTCTGCCTTGAAGAGATCGGAGAAGTGGTCTTCTACGTGACGCATCATGTCCCTCCTAGTTGTTATTTTGCGGCCAGCTGCGTCGCTAAGCTCTCTTACAGTTCTGTTTTGTGCCCTCTCCCTCTCCCTGTGCAAGTGGTGCAGTGTGGCAGGTTCGTCTTCAGTGGCGCCGTGTGTCTGGCTGCGGACGACGACGCCTTTCATTTGTTGACGCATGATATTGAGTAGTCGCGCCTTTATTCCTCTCACACGCGTGAGAAGCAGGTCGTCGTCTGGAGGACAGTTGAGCGCGTCCTTCAGACACTGCGTGTAAAAGTCTGCCGTGCTCTTCCTCCAGAAAGCCTTTTCCGCACTGTGCCTTATCAGCGTCTTCCTTATGTGTGGTTTCCCAGATGCGACCCACCATTGTGTGGTGGACGGATATTGTTGTCGCGTCTGTAAACTTTCTTCCAGTGTGAGCGCTATCTCCTGCTGTAGTTTGGCGTCACTTAGATGTTCCGTGTTAAGTTTCCACGCTGATCTTCCTCCTGATATTTTATTCGTTGGCAGCTGGAGCTTGCAAATGTAGGCACAGTGGTCGGAGAAGATCACAGGGCAGACTTCCACACGTGACACAGAGGTGGCCAACTCTCTGGTCACATAAATCCTGTCAAGCCTGCTTCTTCCGCGGTTGTGGAAGTACGTGAATTCCGTTGTGTTGGGGTATAATAGACGCCAAGAGTCACGTAGATTCAGTTTTCTTAGCAGTTCCTGCAGCTCCATGCACAGATTAGGTACCGGGACTTGATCTTCCGGAGCAGACACGCAGTTGAAATCGCCTCCCAGCACAACATTGCTGTTGTTGCGTGGAAGGAGTGCACAAATATCTTCGTTGAAGAACTGGCTTCTGGCCCTCTTGTTTTCTGTGCCTGACGGCGCATAGATGTTGACAAAGTACGTCCCAGCTATTTTGATTGCTATTCCACGGCCGTCAGTCAGGGTCTTGATGTCCTCTGTGTCGATTCCATTCCTCACCATTACAGCAGTGCCAGTTCTCGTTTCTGCGTCAATGTTCGTGAAGACGTCGAATCCCGGTACTTGTTCCAAGTCCGTGGTGACGACTTCTTGTAATATCGCTATATCGGCAGCTCGGTGCTGCAGGAACTCCGTGAGGGCGTCTATCTTCACAACCGAATTCATTTTATTGACATTGCACGTGATGACGTTATAGCCCGAGCGTTCCTGCATTTAAGCGCTATGTGGAGGCGGGGTTTGAACTTGCTGTGGGCGGTCCGGCCGTAGGACTAGGTCCTCCGGTTCGGTGGTTTGTTTTCGCGCGTTTTCGGGCGAGATGTCCGACGCTTCCCCGTCGGAGGTCTCCATCCTCTCGTCGTTTGAGCTGCTGCTGCGGCTTCGCCGCCTGTTGCGCCGCCTTTTGGCTTTGGACGCCGGTTGCGGCTGCTCGTTAGACTCCTTCGGTTCGTCGTCGGACTCCTTCAAGATGCGGGCGAGTTTGGTCACCTGCTTCTTGATGGCGATCTCGCGCGCCTCGGTGTACGAGGTGGGCGTGGACTCTGCGCTGGGCCCGGCCAGCTGGCTGCCGTGAATGACAGCCTCAGCTGACGGCTGGGCGGGCGCGGCGGCGCGCGTGACCTTCACCCGCCGGGCGGCGGGGGAGGGGGCGGCCGCCGGCTCGGCCTCCATTGTGGTCTCGTTGTCCGAGTCGGAGCTCAGGTGCCGCTTCTCCCCTGCGCTGACCGCGGCGGCCGCCGCTGGGGCCGGTGTTGCCGGCTGGGCGGCCTCGGCTGGCGCGGCAGCCACCGCTGCTTCCGCTACGGCAGGCTCGTCGTTGGCGCGCGGGCTCTGGCCCGACAAAATTCCGGCGTAACTTGCCGCCTGCTCCGCTGCGTTGTCCGCGTTTTCGCGCGGCAGCTGAGCCACCCTCTTATTTTTGGGGCAGCTGCTCCTCATGTGTTCAGTCGAACTGCAGATGGAGCACGTCGGTGGTTGTCCGCTATATTGGACAACACCTCTGTGTCCTCCTATTACAATAAACGACGGCACGTGTTTTCGTAGGACCATCCTGACGGACCTAACACCAGAGTCCACTTTATACCGGTGCCCGGTACCCCAGAAGTCTCTCGTTACAGAGAGAACCTCACCGTACAGCTTGAAGTAACGTGCAACTTCCTCATTTGGCACCTCGAAGGGAAGGTTATACACCTTTATGTTCCTCACGCCGTGTCCGGCGTACGTTATTTTTACATCCCTGACGCGGCCATCTCTGTGTTTAAATTTTCTCACACCACCGCTTACGTTTACGAGCGTCTCGCATCTCACGTCCGTTTTCAATTTCAGAAAGAGGCTAAGCAGCGTGAAATCTAGCTGCAACCCCTCTAATTCGTCCTCCTGAATTTTAAGTTCGTGAAACATCCACTCCTCTATATCGAAGGAGGACGGCCGTTCGTGTTCACGATCAAACGCGCACTGAATCGTCGTACTTGAGCGATTAAACGTTGTCATTTTTTCCGTGGAGCACTCACCAAATCGTTGAAACACGAAACACGATCGCCTACGGCGAGACGGCTACGGCTGGCGCGGCGCGGGAGCCGGCAGGCGGCGGGCGCGGGCGCGGCGCGGTGGGATGCCGGGCAGGGACGGCTCGGCGGCCGGTAATCCTCGACTACCTGGGACGCACAATAGCGAGCGGCACCCGGTGTTCCCAGGCGGTCACCCATCCAAGTACTAACCGGGCCCGATGTTGCTTAACTTCGGTGATCGGACGAGAACCGGTGTATTCAACATGGTATGGCCGTTGGCGTCCTTATAATGTAGCCGCACTGCAGAAGAAGCGTTCGGCCCTTCTCCCGACACACGCATTCGCCGTTTTCCGTGGCACATTTGACGCAAGGCACGTCCTTCCACCGCCACGTGGGTGACACGCACAACACAGCTGCTCGTTGCACCGCCTGTCATTCGTTTGGTGCGTGCGGCCTCCGACACCCGCGGGGGGCGCACCTTGTTCTTGTTATCCGGCGCAGGGCCGGGCGTCGGGGGGACTGCGCGGGGTGTGGCAGTGTCCTGCTGGACCGGCGGAGGCTTTCTCACCTGCCTGACACGCGCCGCGCTTCCAGATATTTGCGTAATTTGCGCGGTGCATTCGCTCGACTGCCGCTCGCTGCCGCTCGGGTCGCGCTCCATATGACCGCACAAGCACGAGAAACATCTGCGAGATGGGCGCGGGCCGAACCGGCGTGTCCGAGACGCCGTGTGCGGCCGTTCGGAGCTACTAGAGTAGAGCAGCGATGCGCTCGAAAGGTGCGAAAACACGGACAGAGGACACAGGAGGTTCAACAAAGCATCCATCTCCTCTAGAGGCGAAAGATAAATTTTTGTTTACAAATTTGCAGATGTGCACTGCTGCAAAACAATATGCCCTGACGTATTTCACAACATTTCTGTCGTTTCATACTGTTTTGTTATTTCCAGAGACTCTGGAAATCTTCCTTGGCACACTCTTCTTCAAACTGAGTGCCCTAATATCGTATCTTTTGTTTATTACAACAGATTTAAGTCATTGTGGAAACATCGTTGTCACATCTGAATAAGAGGGCTGGCAGTGGTGGTGGCGACAAAAAAGCAAAATATGAAGACAGCCAGAGGTCCCAGGCAGTCACCGATCCGAATACTAACGTTGTTGCTTAACTTGGGTGATCGGACGAGAACGGTTCATTTTTTTTTTTTTTTCTTTTTCTTCTTCATTTATTTAGTTAGTTTTCGGAATTTAGCGCTGCTACAAAACAGTAGGCTCTGACGCATTTCAAGAACGCATCTGTCGATTCGAAGTGTTTCGTTATTTCCAACGAGTTCCTAGCACTATTCCTCGGCGCATTCTTACTCAAACTGAGTTCATTACTGTAATTTCGTGTCTTATGTTTAGTGCAGTACTTTAAAATGCTTGTGGAAGCATCTTTGTCACACCTGAAAGTTAGTATGAAAGAGAGGCCTGGCAGGTGTAGCGACGCAAAAATTAAAAAATGAGATAGAGCCAACAGCACCTTTTTTTTTTTTTTTTTTTAACGTAATAAACTTTTATTTACAAAATAACAGATACAGTCATGAGATTCCAAGGTATTTTCAATTTCAATTTCTGTTAGTTATCGAGTCTTTTTCTTTTCTTTTCTGATATGTGACTTTGTTGCTATTGTCTGTTTCGTTATATTTTGTGCATTTGCAGGTTGATTTACACTGTTGCACTGATTTGTAAGTCAGTGGAGCAAAAATATTTCATTTTTTCGCTGTTTATTTTGCATTTTTGTTAATTTCATGGGTGTAATTCAGATACTTCTAAGTTCTAGACTTTAGGTAGAGTTTTTGGTGTGGTGCCATTATGTGGCATGTAACTATTATTAGAGTTGTCTTACTGGCTAATGCTTACATCTAGGAGGCAAAGGACAATGACAAATATGTATGAATGAATATTATATATTTATATAGCGAAGGTGTCCACGAGATTGTGGCTGAGAGGAAGAGAGCGAGAGCGGGATAGGGAGAGAGACAGAGAGACAGAGTGAGAGAGAGAGAGAGAGAGAGAGAGAGAGAGAGAGAGAGAGAAATCTAGTGAGAGGACGATATAGAACACATTTGAGACATAATTAATGAAAAACTCTATAAGTGGACAAATATATTCTACGTAAGCTTAACATGATTAGATAGAAATTGCAGAGAGTTGTTTCTTTTGGTAGTCTACTCACATAGTCATCTTCGGCGTAGCGGGTGATGTTTCGCACATTTTTATGAACGCTACCTGGATATGCGCTATGTGTGTAGCCGTAGCACTCATCTAATAATATATACACTTTTTTCCGTTGCGGACACTGTGATTGCACTGCACAAATTTTGCACCGCACGCACTTTTAACACACAGCACTTTGGGGGTGTTGGAGGGTCTGCATCGGCGATGACGAAGGCGTGGAGGACTAGGGGGGGGCGTGGTGTGGCGGCGGCGGCGGCGTCGGCGGCGGCGGCGGCAGCGCCGGCGACGGCGGAGACGACGGAGGCGGTCGCGGCGTGTGGGGACGGAGGGCGTCCTTGAAGGCGGCGTCCAGCGCTATCTGTAGGTAGTTCTGGAACGTCTGCCTGTAGTTGTTTTTCCGCTTGGCTCGCTTGTGTTCCTCCCAGAGATCGGTGAGGAACTGCACTCCGTCCGTTTGTTTTTTCGCGATTATGGCGTGCGCTGTCATCGCGAACGTCCACATGGTCGCGACGCGTTTGGGACGTGGAAAACATTTTGCAGCCGGGATGGTGAGGGCTGTGGCTTCTATAGTTCGGTGGTCCGCCCTGTTCATGAGTGCCACCATTTTCCTGCACGTCTCCCATATCGCCTGACTTGTCGGACATGTGAAGCGGTGTTCCACGGTGTCGATCTCGTTGCACGCTTCGCAGTGCGGCGACTCGCGCATGCCGATGCGCGCTAGCCGCTCGTTCGTCGGTAACTTGTTGTGTACGACTTTGTACCACGTGTCTCTAGCTTCCGGAGGTATGGCTTTCTCAGAGAGATTCTTCCAGACTTGTGGCCAGTCGTGGTCTGGAAGATTCGTCTCTGTTCTGCTTCTTCCTTGTTTGCCTCTCAGTGCACGATAGATTTTCGCTGCAGTTCTCATCTCCTTCACTGCTAGCGTGGATGAGATGTAGCTACTGTCCATTACTATCTGCTTCAAGTAGCGCATCTTGTAGGGTATGCTACTGACGTCTACCGGCGCTTCCCCGGAATCGGGTCTGTGTTCTTTCAGTAGAGACGACGTGGTACAGTCTACACTTCTGTCCTCCATTTGTAGAGCTCGGTGGAGCAACAGTGCCGCGCATTTTCTCGTGACATCTATCAGGCCCAGCCCCCCTTCTTCTCTAGGGAGAGTGCTGGTGGCTTGCGACACTTTGAGAATTTCCCGCCTCCACAGCAGGTAGTATACAGCGCTTCCTATAGACTTCCCTATTTCTGTTGGTACGTTCATGACTTGTGCCATGTACCAAGCCTTCGCCAGGATCGTTTCGTTGATCAGCTGTGCTTTCTGATCCAACGTCAGGTTTCTGTTGGCGTGTGTCCTGACGAGTCCTCTCGTGGTGTTCAGGATGTTCCGCCAGTTCTCTGCGGCCATTTTGAGTGGGCAGGCCTGCAGCTGAACACCTAGAACTTTATATTTGTCGGTCACCTGGTACCATGGTCTGGCCTCTCTCAGTTTCCCGTTCCCTATCGGGACGAGCACGGTTTTTTTGGGGTTGGTTTTGGCCCCAGATGCCTTCCCAAAAGACTCTATTATTGGGAGGACTTTGTCGATGTCCTCTTTACCGTCCACGAAAATGCTCAAGTCATCGGCATAAGCCATACGTGTCACGTTTATATCGTTCAGCTTGTAGCCGTTGACGGTGGCAGCGAGTTTCCTGAGGACTGGGTCGAGGGCTACTGTGAATAGTGCCATCGACAGTGGGCACCCTTGCCTCACAGATTTCCCCAGTTTTATCGGCGTAGATGTCCAGCCATTTACAGTAATTCTTGACGTGGCATTTGATAACATGTTTTTGATGACTTGAGCGAATTCGGGGCCAAAACCCAGTCTTGCCAAGGTCTTCAGCAGGTACCGGTGACCGATCCTGTCGAAGGCCTTTTGGAAGTCTACAGAGATGATCACTGCAGTCGCTCTGTTGGATGCGGCGTGGGCTATAACGTCTCTGTACGTGCAGACGGCGTCGAAAATGTTTCTGCCTAACACTGCACATGTCTGCCATGGGCTGATTGCTTTTTTGAGGGCGAGCTTCATATTTTCCGCGACGCATTTCGCTACGAGCTTGTAGTCCGCATTTAGGAGGGTAATTGGGCGGAAGTCTGTTAACGTTTTTGGCGCCTTATTTTTCGGTACCAGAGTGATGGTCCCTTCCAGGAACGGAGGTGGTATCTCCTTCCCGTCCAGAATTTCGTTGACAATTTCTGTTATTATTCCACCTACTTTGTCCCAGCAGGTGGCGTAGAATTCTGACGGTAATCCGTCCGCTCCTGGAGCTTTGCCGTTGGCGCATGTTTTGAGGACGGCTCTCACTTCATCCTCTGACACAGCTTCCGTCAGCAAAGCGCGATCGGTGTCGTTCAGCCGTCTGCGCGTTCCTTGTAGTAGTTTTGCTGTTTCTGCGTCATCTGGTTCCTCTGCCTTGAAGAGATCGGAGAAGTGGTCTTCTACGTGACGCATCATGTCCCTCCTAGTTGTTATTTTGCGGCCAGCTGCGTCGCTAAGCTCTCTTACAGTTCTGTTTTGTGCCCTCTCCCTCTCCCTGTGCAAGTGGTGCAGTGTGGCAGGTTCGTCTTCAGTGGCGCCGTGTGTCTGGCTGCGGACGACGACGCCTTTCATTTGTTGACGCATGATATTGAGTAGTCGCGCCTTTATTCCTCTCACACGCGTGAGAAGCAGGTCGTCGTCTGGAGGACAGTTGAGCGCGTCCTTCAGACACTGCGTGTAAAAGTCTGCCGTGCTCTTCCTCCAGAAAGCCTTTTCCGCACTGTGCCTTATCAGCGTCTTCCTTATGTGTGGTTTCCCAGATGCGACCCACCATTGTGTGGTGGACGGATATTGTTGTCGCGTCTGTAAACTTTCTTCCAGTGTGAGCGCTATCTCCTGCTGTAGTTTGGCGTCACTTAGATGTTCCGTGTTAAGTTTCCACGCTGATCTTCCTCCTGATATTTTATTCGTTGGCAGCTGGAGCTTGCAAATGTAGGCACAGTGGTCGGAGAAGATCACAGGGCAGACTTCCACACGTGACACAGAGGTGGCCAACTCTCTGGTCACATAAATCCTGTCAAGCCTGCTTCTTCCGCGGTTGTGGAAGTACGTGAATTCCGTTGTGTTGGGGTATAATAGACGCCAAGAGTCACGTAGATTCAGTTTTCTTAGCAGTTCCTGCAGCTCCATGCACAGATTAGGTACCGGGACTTGATCTTCCGGAGCAGACACGCAGTTGAAATCGCCTCCCAGCACAACATTGCTGTTGTTGCGTGGAAGGAGTGCACAAATATCTTCGTTGAAGAACTGGCTTCTGGCCCTCTTGTTTTCTGTGCCTGACGGCGCATAGATGTTGACAAAGTACGTCCCAGCTATTTTGATTGCTATTCCACGGCCGTCAGTCAGGGTCTTGATGTCCTCTGTGTCGATTCCATTCCTCACCATTACAGCAGTGCCAGTTCTCGTTTCTGCGTCAATGTTCGTGAAGACGTCGAATCCCGGTACTTGTTCCAAGTCCGTGGTGACGACTTCTTGTAATATCGCTATATCGGCAGCTCGGTGCTGCAGGAACTCCGTGAGGGCGTCTATCTTCACAACCGAATTCATTTTATTGACATTGCACGTGATGACGTTATAGCCCGAGCGTTCCTGCATTTAAGCGCTATGTGGAGGCGGGGTTTGAACTTGCTGTGGGCGGTCCGGCCGTAGGACTAGGTCCTCCGGTTCGGTGGTTTGTTTTCGCGCGTTTTCGGGCGAGATGTCCGACGCTTCCCCGTCGGAGGTCTCCATCCTCTCGTCGTTTGAGCTGCTGCTGCGGCTTCGCCGCCTGTTGCGCCGCCTTTTGGCTTTGGACGCCGGTTGCGGCTGCTCGTTAGACTCCTTCGGTTCGTCGTCGGACTCCTTCAAGATGCGGGCGAGTTTGGTCACCTGCTTCTTGATGGCGATCTCGCGCGCCTCGGTGTACGAGGTGGGCGTGGACTCTGCGCTGGGCCCGGCCAGCTGGCTGCCGTGAATGACAGCCTCAGCTGACGGCTGGGCGGGCGCGGCGGCGCGCGTGACCTTCACCCGCCGGGCGGCGGGGGAGGGGGCGGCCGCCGGCTCGGCCTCCATTGTGGTCTCGTTGTCCGAGTCGGAGCTCAGGTGCCGCTTCTCCCCTGCGCTGACCGCGGCGGCCGCCGCTGGGGCCGGTGTTGCCGGCTGGGCGGCCTCGGCTGGCGCGGCAGCCATCGCTGCTTCCGCTACGGCAGGCTCGTCGTTGGCGCGCGGGCTCTGGCCCGACAAAATTCCGGCGTAACTTGCCGCCTGCTCCGCTGCGTTGTCCGCGTTTTCGCGCGGCAGCTGAGCCACCCTCTTATTTTTGGGGCAGCTGCTCCTCATGTGTTCAGTCGAACTGCAGATGGAGCACGTCGGTGGTTGTCCGCTATATTGGACAACACCTCTGTGTCATCCTATTACAATAAACGACGGCACGTGTTTTCGTAGGACCATCCTGACGGACCTAACACCAGAGTCCACTTTATACCGGTGCCCGGTACCCCAGAAGTCTCTCGTTACAGAGAGAACCTCACCGTACAGCTTGAAGTAACGTGCAACTTCCTCATTTGGCACCTCGAAGGGAAGGTTATACACCTTTATGTTCCTCACGCCGTGTCCGGCGTACGTTATTTTTACATCGCTGACGCGGCCATCTCTGTGTTTAAATTTTCTCACACCACCGCTTACGTTTACGAGCGTCTCGCATCTCACGTCCGTTTTCAATTTCAGAAAGAGGCTAAGCAGCGTGAAATCTAGCTGCAACCCCTCTAATTCGTCCTCCTGAATTTTAAGTTCGTGAAACATCCACTCCTCTATATCGAAGGAGGACGGCCGTTCGTGTTCACGATCAAACGCGCACTGAATCGTCGTACTTGAGCGATTAAACGTTGTCATTTTTTCCGTGGAGCACTCACCAAATCGTTGAAACACGAAACACGATCGCCTACGGCGAGACGGCTACGGCTGGCGCGGCGCGGGAGCCGGCAGGCGGCGGGCGCGGGCGCGGCGCGGTGGGATGCCGGGCAGGGACGGCTCGGCGGCCGGTAATCCTCGACTACCTGGGACGCACAATAGCGAGCGGCACCCGGTGTTCCCAGGCGGTCACCCATCCAAGTACTAACCGGGCCCGATGTTGCTTAACTTCGGTGATCGGACGAGAACCGGTGTATTCAACATGGTATGGCCGTTGGCGTCCTTATAATGTAGCCGCACTGCAGAAGAAGCGTTCGGCCCTTCTCCCGACACACGCATTCGCCGTTTTCCGTGGCACATTTGACGCAAGGCACGTCCTTCCACCGCCACGTGGGTGACACGCACAACACAGCTGCTCGTTGCACCGCCTGTCATTCGTTTGGTGCGTGCGGCCTCCGACACCCGCGGGGGGCGCACCTTGTTCTTGTTATCCGGCGCAGGGCCGGGCGTCGGGGGGACTGCGCGGGGTGTGGCAGTGTCCTGCTGGACCGGCGGAGGCTTTCTCACCTGCCTGACACGCGCCGCGCTTCCAGATATTTGCGTAATTTGCGCGGTGCATTCGCTCGACTGCCGCTCGCTGCCGCTCGGGTCGCGCTCCATATGACCGCACAAGCACGAGAAACATCTGCGAGATGGGCGCGGGCCGAACCGGCGTGTCCGAGACGCCGTGTGCGGCCGTTCGGAGCTACTAGAGTAGAGCAGCGATGCGCTGGAAAGGTGCGAAAACACGGACAGAGGACACAGGAGGTTCAACAAAGCATCCATCTCCTCTAGAGGCGAAAGATAAATTTTTGTTTACAAATTTGCAGATGTGCACTGCTACAAAACAATATGCCCTGACGTATTTCACAACATTTCTGTCGTTTCATACTGTTTTGTTATTTCCAGAGACTCTGGAAATCTTCCTTGGCACACTCTTCTTCAAACTGAGTGCCCTAATATCGTATCTTTTGTTTATTACAACAGATTTAAGTCATTGTGGAAACATCGTTGTCACATCTGAATAAGAGGGCTGGCAGTGGTGGTGGCGACAAAAAAGCAAAATATGAAGACAGCCAGAGGTCCCAGGCAGTCACCGATCCGAATACTAACGTTGTTGCTTAACTTGGGTGATCGGACGAGAACGGTTCATTTTTTTTTTTTTTCTTTTTCTTCTTCATTTATTTAGTTAGTTTTCGGAATTTAGCGCTGCTACAAAACAGTAGGCTCTGACGCATTTCAAGAACGCATCTGTCGATTCGAAGTGTTTCGTTATTTCAACGAGTTCCTAGCACTATTCCTCGGCGCATTCTTACTCAAACTGAGTTCATTACTGTAATTTCGTGTCTTATGTTTAGTGCAGTACTTTAAAATGCTTGTGGAAGCATCTTTGTCACACCTGAAAGTTAGTATGAAAAAGAGGCCTGGCAGGTGTAGCGACGCAAAAATTAAAAAATGAGATAGAGCCAACAGCACCTTTTTTTTTTTTTTTTGTAACGTATATAAACTTTTATTTACAAATTGTAACAATTACAAGTCTTTACATTAAATGGTGTACTTGATTATTGAACGGTGATATTCACTGTCTAGGTTTCTGTTCTGATTGTTCTTTTGATAGTTCTTGGTCGAGTTACAACACGTTTATTCACTGAGTGTCCTTCATGTAGATTTTCCTGTTTGATTTTTTTTTTATGTCTTTTAATTCCAAAGCTTGCGTTATTTCTATATATATATATATATTTTTTTTTTTTTGAATTTACATGAAATAAAGGGAAAATTAAAAAATTTGCTTCTATGCTATTTGAAATGCACCTATTTTGGCATGTTTGCTATATGTACCCAGAGGCGAAAAAGGGGATTATAAACCAGAAACATCTATGTGATTAAATTTGTGAATGCCGGGGATTATTAGTCGCAGAGAGGCATGCTACGATTGGCACATGATGGGCCGAGATTTACAACAAAACAAAAAGCAAAAAGGAACAACAAACAAACCAATAAAAAACAAAAAAAAACAATGAAACAAAAAAAGAACAAGTCAATAAGCAAAAGAAATGAAAACATAAGAGAAAGGAAAAGCGTACCTTGAGTGGAGAGAGAGAGAGAGCGAGAGAGAGAGAGAGAGAGAGAGAGTGAGTGAGAGAACACATTAATTACATGCAGTACACTGTATGACATTTTGTTGTTTTCTTGGGGCACTTTGTAACCTTTTCACTAAATTTATCTCTGACCATTTCCTTGCCTGCTTTTATGTGGCAATTGGACACTGTATCACTACAATTGGCACACGTCACTCACTTTTGCACTGCTTCACATATAAACTTTCACTATGTGCACATTTCGTAAAAACGCTTTCCGCGCTGCACCACTCTTGCCGTCGGGGCTTTGGAGGGATTGGTGGGCGACGACCTCAGCGACTGGGGTTTGGGTGTTGTGGGAGGGCGTCGGTCACGTCGTGTTGAAGGCGTCTCGGAAGGCGGCGTCCAGCGGGACCTGCAGGAAGTTCTGGAAGGTCTCGCGGTACTTGGAGCGTTGTTTGGCCCTCCTGTGTTCCTCCCACAGGTCCGTGAGGAACTGCGCCTTGTCGGTCTGCCGTTTCGTGACGATGGCGTGTGCCGTCATGGCGATGATCCACATTGTGGCCAGGCGTTTTGCTTTGGGGAAAGGCTTCGCGTCCGGGACAGTGACAGCTGAGAAATGTATCGCCCTCTCGTCGGTTCTGTTGATGTGGGCGATCATTTTTCTCGCTGCCGCCCATATTTCCCCGCTCTCTCTGCAGCCAAAACGATGCTCGATGGTGTCGGTCTGGTTGCAGAGCTCGCAGTTTGGGGATTCCCGCATTTTTATGCGTGCCAGTTTTTCGTTTGTCGGCACTGTTTTGTGGATGATTTTATACCACGTGTCCCTGGCGTGCTCAGGAAGTGTCCGTTCCGAGACATTCTTCCAGACCTGTGGCCAGTCATGGTCTGGAAAACTCGTCTCTATTTTGGACTTTCTTGCCTTCCCCCTCAGAGCGCTGTAGATGTTCCTCGCCGTTCTTTGCTGTGGGTTGGCAACGACCGCGGTGATGTAACTCTTGTCGATTGCCATCTGTTTTATGTGCCGCAACTTGAATGGTATGTGCGTAGTGTCTACAGGGGCCTCTTCAGATTCAGGTTTATATTGGTTTATCAGGCTGGACGTTATACTGTTGTTGTTCTGGTTTGCCATTTTCATCGCACGGTGTAGAAGCAGTGCCGCGCATTTCGTCTTAACGTCAGTCAGACCAAGTCCGCCTTCGTCCCTTGACAGGAAACACGTCGCCTGGGAGACCTTGAAGATTTCCCGCCTCCACAGCAAGTAGTACGCCGCACTTCCTATCGCTCGCGCAATTTCCGTCGGAGCACATAGTATTTGCGCCATGTACCACGCTTTCGACAGGATTGTTTCGTTTACTAACTGCACTCTTTGGCTCAGCGTCAGGTTCCGGTTCGCGTGTATCCTCACGAGCCCTCTCGTTGTGTTCAAGACGCTGCGCCAGTTTTGTGCTGCCATTTTCAAAGGGCACTGCTGTAGTTCCACTCCGAGTGCCCTATGGTTGTTTGTCACTCGGTACCACTGTCTCGCTGGTCGCAGTCTGCCGTTGCCTATTGGTAGTAGCACTGTCTTCCTCGGATTCGTTTTGGCACCTGAAGCCTTTTCGAAGGATTCCATGATAGGCTGGATTATTCCTAGTTCTTCTTCGTTTTGGATGAATATGCCCATGTCGTCAGCATAGGCCGTGCATACGATGTTTGTTGCACCCATTGTGTATCCTCCGATTTCGGCTGTTAGTTTTCGTAGTAGTGGGTCGAGGGCTATTGTGAAAGGTGCCATCGATAATGGACATCCTTGCCTGACGGATCTTCCCAGTCTTATTGACTTGGAAGTCCATCCGTTTACTGTTATTTTTGAGGTGGCATTTGTAATGACGTTCTTGATTGTTCTTCCGAATTTTGGTCCGAATCCGAGGCGTGCGATAGTTTTCAGCAGGTACCGGTGACTGATCCTGTCGAAAGCCTTGTGGAAATCGACAGAGATTACGGCTGCGGGTCTCCTCGTTGTTGCTGCGTGGGCTATGATGTCCCTGTATGTGCAGACGGCGTCGAAGATGTTCCTGCCAAGCACTGCACAGGTTTGCCATGGGCTAATAGCTTTCTGTAGCGCGACCTTGATGTTTGCAGCCAGGCACTTTGCTGCTATTTTGTAGTCTGAATTTAGGAGGGTTATTGGCCGAAAGTCTTCAATTTTGATGGCTGCCTTCGTTTTGGGGATCAGAATCACCGTCCCTTGGAGGAATTTTGATGGCAATTCTGTCCCGTTGAGAACTTCGTTTACTATTTCTGTGATTATTCCGCCGACTCTGCCCCAGAGCGCAGCGTAGAATTCTGATGGGATTCCGTCTGCGCCTGGTGCTCTTCCGTTTCTGCTGTCTTTGATGGCGGCTTTCACCTCATCGTCTGTGACGTTTTCGTTGAGTAGTGCCCGGTCTGCGTTGGTAAGGATCCGACGGGTCTCTTGCAGGATCCTCGCCATTTCTCCGTCGTCATTTTCCTCTCCTCGGAACAGGTCGTTGAAGTGGTCTTCGACGTGGCTCATGATGTCTTTCTTCGTCGTTAACCTGTTCCCGTCCTTGTCGACGAGTTGCCTTACTTGTTTGCTACTAGCCCTCTGTCTCTCCCTGTGCAGGTGGTGCAGCGTGGCAGGTTCATCTTCCATTTCGCCGTTTGTCTGGCTACGTGCGACGACTCCTCTCATTTTGTCTCTTTTCAGGCTCAGTATACGTGCTTTGAGTCTTCTTATCCGCGGCAGAAACAGTTCGTCGTCCGCGGGGGCGTCCATTGCGTCTCGTAGGCATCTGGTGTAGAAGTCTGCCGTGTTTCTTTTCCAGAAAGCCTTCTCAGCGCTGTGCCTTATGAGTTCCCGTCTTACTTGCGGTTTGGCATGTTCTACCCACCACTCAGTAGTGGAATTGTACTCGCCTCGCCGCTCTCTGCATGCCTGGATCGTGTCGGCAATTTCCTGTTTCAGCTTCCCGTCCGTGAGGTGGCTTGTGTTTAGCTTCCACGTTCCTCTACCTGCTGGAAGCTTGCTTCTCGGTAGACGGAGTTTGCACTGATAGGCACAGTGATCTGAGAAGATCACAGGGCAGACTTCTACTTGTGTCACAGAGGTGGCCATCTCTCTGTTTACGTATACTCTATCGATTCTGCTTCTGCCGCGGTTATACAGGTACGTGAACACTGTGTGGTTTTGGTGTAGTATACGCCAGGTGTCTGCTAATTTTAGACGCCTAACTAGATCCTGCAGTTCGGCGGACAAGTTGGGTACCGGGATCTGGTCTTCGGGTGAAATTACACAGTTGAAGTCACCTGCCAGGACGACGTTGTTGCTGTGAACTAGTAGCTCGCAGATGTCCTCGTTGTAAAATTTGCTCCTGGCACGCTTGTTTTCCGTTCCCGACGGAGCGTAAATGTTTACAAAATCAGTGTCTTCCACCTTCACCGCTATTCCGCGTCCGTCGGGCATCATTTTCACGTCGCCGAATTCGAGGCCGTGCCTGATTAGTGTGGCAGTTCCGCAGCGAGTTTCTGCGTCGATGTTGCAGATGACTTCGTATCCCGGTACCTGTTCTATAGCCGTCGTAACCACCTCCTGTAACATAGCCACGTCTGCGGCTTTGTGCTGCAGGAAGTCAGTCAGTGCTTGTAATTTTAGTGCGGCGGTCATTCGGTTCACGTTACACGTAATTACACTGTATACTGAGCCCGGGCCCTGTTGCATTTAAACACTTTGTGGAGGCGGGTCTGTGGAGTGCTGTAGCCGTTCCGGCCGCAGGACTACGTCCTCTGCTTTTCGGGTTGTAGCCTTTTTGGTTGCGGATGCTGTATCTGACTCCTCTGACTCAGATACGTCCATCTTATCGTCTTTTTCACGGCTGAGACTTCGCCGCTTGCTCCGTCGCTTTTTGGCTTTTCCCGCGGCCGGGACGTCCACGTTGTTTTCTTTGGGCTCGCCTTCTGATTCCTTCAGAATGCGGGCCAGTTTCGTGACTTGCTTTTTGATGGCAAGCTCACGCATTTCGCTGTACGGCGTGGCGGCGTCGGCGGTGGGCCCGGCCTGGGCGGCAGGGCTGTTGGCAGGCGCAGCTGACGGCTGGGCGGGGGCGCTGACCTCCGCGATCCTCGGCCGCCGAGCGGCGGGGGAGGGGGTGGGGGCCAGGGCTACGTCGGTCTCCATTCTACCTTCGCCGTCCGAGTCGGAGCTCAGCTGGCGTTTCTCACCCGCGCTACCTGCGACGGCCGGGGCCGGTGCAGGGACGGGCGCAGGGGGTGGGGTAGCCGCTGGGCTCTCCGTGGCGGCGGCTGGCGCCGCTGCCGCTTCCGCTGGGGCCGTCTCGTGAACACGTGGAGCTTCGCGCGTTACCGCTCCAGCGTAGCTGGCAGTGGCGGTTTCTTGAGGTGCCTCCGCGGCTTCTGTGCGCGGCAATTGCGCCGGACGCCTGCTCCTCGGACACGTTGCCCTCATGTGCTCCGTGGAGCTGCAGATGGAGCACGTCTGGGGCTGGCCGTTGTATTGCACGACCCCCCTATGCCCACCGATCGTTGCAAACGAAGGCACGTGCTTTTTTAGCACCATCGTCACTGCTCTGACGCCCGAGTCCACCTTGTACCGGTGGCCAGCACCCCAGAACTCGCGGTTCACGGAGATTACTTCGCCATAAAGACGCAAGTAACGTCCCACTTCGTCGTCAGGCACTTCAAATGGTGGGTTGTACACCTTCAAATGACGCACACCATATCCGGCGAAGGAGATCTTCACGTCACTCACTGCGCCGTCCCTGTGCTTGAATTTTCGTATTCCTCCGTGTGTGGACACGAGGGTTTCACACCGTATTAGTGTTGTCAACTTGATAAACAAGCTATACAACGTAAAATCGAGCATCAGCCCCTCCAGTTCCTCCTCCTCTATACGAAGTTCGTCAAACATCCATTCTTCGATTTCGTAGGCCGTCGGCCTCACGTACTCTCGATCGAATTGCAATTGCAACGTCGTGTTCGAGCGGTTATACGTCGTCATCGTCACTTACCGAATCGTTGTATCGTGCGTTGAAAACGAACAGCTACGGCTGGCGCGGCGCGGGAGCCGGCAGGCGGCGGGCGCGGGCGCGGCGCGGTAGGATGTCGGGCGGGGACGGCTCGGCGGCCGGTGATCCTCGACTACCTGGGACGCACAATAGCGAGCGGCACACGTGTTGCCAGGCGGTCACCCATCCAAGTACTAACCGGGCCCGATGTTGCTTAACTTCGGTGATCGGACGAGAACCGGTGTATTCAACATGGTATGGCCGTTGGCGCCCTTATAATGTAGCCGCACTGCAGAAGAAGCGTTCGGCCCTTCTCCCGACACACGCATTCGCCGTTTTCCGTGGCACATTTGACGCAAGGCACGTCCTTCCACCGCCACGTGGGTGACACGCACAACACAGCTGCTCGTTGCACCGCCTGTCATTCGTTTGGTGCGTGCGGCCTCCGACACCCGCGGGGGGCGCACCTTGTTCTTGTTATCCGGCGCAGGGCCGGGCGTCGGGGGGACTGCGCGGGGTGTGGCAGTGTCCTGCTGGACCGGCGGAGGCTTTCTCACCTGCCTGACACGCGCCGCGCTTCCAGATATTTGCGTAATTTGCGCGGTGCATTCGCTCGACTGCCGCTCGCTGCCGCTCGGGTCGCGCTCCATATGACCGCACAAGCACGAGAAACATCTGCGAGATGGGCGCGGGCCGAACCGGCGTGTCCGAGACGCCGTGTGCGGCCGTTCGGAGCTACTAGAGTAGAGCAGCGATGCGCTGGAAAGGTGCGAAAACACGGACAGAGGACACAGGAGGTTCAACAAAGCATCCATCTCCTCTAGAGGCGAAAGATAAATTTTTGTTTACAAATTTGCAGATGTGCACTGCTACAAAACAATATGCCCTGACGTATTTCACAACATTTCTGTCGTTTCATACTGTTTTGTTATTTCCAGAGACTCTGGAAATCTTCCTTGGCACACTCTTCTTCAAACTGAGTGCCCTAATATCGTATCTTTTGTTTATTACAACAGATTTAAGTCATTGTGGAAACATCGTTGTCACATCTGAATAAGAGGGCTGGCAGTGGTGGTGGCGACAAAAAAGCAAAATATGAAGACAGCCAGAGGTCCCAGGCAGTCACCGATCCGAATACTAACGTTGTTGGTTAACTTGGGTGATCGGACGAGAACGGTTCATTTTTTTTTTTTTTTCTCTTCTTCTTCATTTATTTAGTTAGTTTTCGGAATTTAGCGCTGCTACAAAACAGTAGGCTCTGACGCATTTCAAGAACGCATCTGTCGATTCGAAGTGTTTCGTTATTTCCAACGAGTTCCTAGCACTATTCCTCGGCGCATTCTTACTCAAACTGAGTTCATTACTGTAATTTCGTGTCTTATGTTTAGTGCAGTACTTTAAAATGCTTGTGGAAGCATCTTTGTCACACCTGAAAGTTAGTATGAAAAAGAGGCCTGGCAGGTGTAGCGACGCAAAAATTAAAAAATGAGATAGAGCCAACAGCACCTTTTTTTTTTTTTTTTTTTTTTTGTAACCAAATCTTTATTTCAGAAATAAGAAAAAAACAACAAAATAAATCATCTGCATGGTTGAGCACTACAGTTGTCTAATTAATTTTTTTTTTTTTTATTCATCTTTGTATGGTATTTGTTACCCTTACTTATTTTGTAAGACAAGCTGTCCATTTGGTAATTTTCCTTTCATTCTTTTCGTTTTTAAGCAATTCGATAAGTTTTTCCTATATTCGTTACTGAGAGTAGTCCATTTTCATTGCTATATGTTTATGTCCAAGTTTGTTGTGGCAAATACTGACACGACTGGCATTTCTCTGATGTCACAGAGTTATTCACTTGCAATGTGCATACAAACAAACAAACAAAACAAAACAAAAAATGAGCATAGGAATTTAGATATTGATTACATTAAGTTATATACATTTAAATTACATATTGCATTTAAGGCATGAAAGGATGGTAGAAACAAAGGAGGTCCGGTTTTAGTTCGGCGTTTAAGCATGCATCACATATTACTTACATGGAAAGACAGATCTGACAGTTGAAGGACGAAGGTGAAAGTAGAGATGAGTGCAAAGTTTTATTAGTACATCTTATGACTTTGTGGCACTTAGGAAGGGAAAGAACACTTTAATATGTACCTGTTATCCGGTGGTGATTGGGAGGTTGTAGCACTGAAACACTACACCCTAGGGTGTTCACACAGTTAAAAACACTTTCTTTTTCTTTTTGCTGCATTTCTTAAAACACTTTGGCGCACTTCTACTTTCACTTTCTTTTTGGATTTGCACTTCACTTTTATCACTGCACTGCACTGTCGAGGTTGCTGCGGTGCTGTGGGGAGGCTCGCTGGTGTTCACGTGCCGCCGGGGAAGACGTCGTCGATGGCTGCCTGCAGGGGTATCCGGAGGAAGTTCTGGAAGTTCTCGTCGTACCTCCTGTGCTGCTGCGCTACCTTATGTTCCTCCCAGAGGTCCATCAGGAAATCGACGTGGTCCGTCTGCCGCTTCGTCACGATGACGTGACCTGTCATGCCGAGGATCCACAAGGTTGCCAGCCTTTTCGGCCTGGGAAATGGTTTGATATCGGGCGCAGTGATGACTGTAGGTGTTATAGCTCGCTGGTCCGTTCTATTTATTTTTGCCACTATTCTCTGGCACGTTTCCCATATGCTGACCCCGTTTTTACATGTGAAGCGGTGCTCTAGTGTGTCGACACAGTTGCAGGCTTCACATTTATCTGAATCTCTCAGTTTGATCCGGGCTAATTTTTCGTTTGTTGCTACCGTCCTGTTTACTATTCGGTACCAGCTCGCCTTCACGTGCTTTGGTAGCGTGGTTTCCGTGATGTTTTTCCATATTTGTGGCCAGTTGTGATTTGGGAACTTGTTTTCTATTTTGTTTCTGGCAGGCCTTCCCCTCAGCGCCTTGTATATTTTCCTCGCTGTCCTGTGACTGGGATTTGCCACGGTTGTCAATGCATAGCTCTTGTCTATGTAGTATTGTCTTACGTGGCAAATCTTATACGGGATGTGGCTCGTGTTTATTGGCGGTTCTTCAGATGCAGGTTTCATTCTTCTTATCAGTGCTGCTGTGATGCTTTCTGGATTCTTCTCCTGGATTTCCAGCGTCCTTTTTAGTAGAAGCGCCGCACATTTCGTTCTTACTTCCACAAGACCGAGTCCACCTTCCTCTATCGGTAGCGAGCATGTTTCCTGCGCCACCTTGAAGATTTCTCTTCGCCACAGGAGGTAGTATACGGCTCCCGTGATTGCCCTAGCTGTTTCTTTGGGTAAGGTCAGGATCTGTGCCAGGTAGTAGGCTTTCGATAGGATCGTTGTGTTTATGAGGTCTATTCTTTGCTGCAGGGTTAGTTGCCTGTTTGAATGCACTCTCGTGAGGCCTCGTATTACATGTAGTGCGTTCCTCCAGTTGTATGTTGCCATTTTTTGTGGACCCGGCTGCATGAAGATGCCGAGTACTTTGTGGTTCTCGACTACTTCATACCACTGACTCGCTGCATTTATCTGCTTATTCCCAATTGGCAGTAGCACTGTTTTCTTTTTGTTTATTTTTGCACCTGACGCTTCTTCAAAAGTGTGCAGTATTTCTTCCACCGTTTTTATTTCTTCGCGATGTTGGATGAAGATTCCCATGTCATCTGCGTAGGCTACGCAAGCCACTGTTTTGTCTTCCACCGTGTAGCCTGCTATGCTATTTGCGATCTTCTTCAATAGCGGGTCTAGTGCTACTGCAAAAAGGGCCATTGACAGGGGGCAGCCTTGCCTCACTGACCTGTTAAGCTCTATGTATTTTGTTGTCCAGCCGTTTATGGCTATTCTGGATTTGCCATTCTTTAGTAGTTTTTCGACGATGCTGTTGAATTTTGGTCCGAATCCTAGTCTTCTTAACGTCTTCATTAAGTAGCTGTGATCGATCCTATCGAAAGCCTTGTTGAAGTCTACGGATATTATTGCTGCTGTATTCCTGTTGGTAGCTGCATGTGCTATCACGTCTCTATAGGTGGAGGTAGCGTTAAATATACTTCTACGTGGCACTGCACACGTCTGCCACGGACTTATTGTTTTGGTCATTGCAGTCTTCAAGTTGCTTGCGAGGCACTTGGCTATTAATTTATAATCGGTATTCAGGAGCGTGACGGGACGGTAGTCTTCTATTCGTCGGGCTTTTTTCTGTTTCGGTATGAGTATGATGGTCCCATCCGTGAGCTTGGCTGGTATCTCTGCTCCGCCTAAGATCTCATTTACCATCTCCGTCACTTTCCCTCCGATTATGTCCCAGTACTCGGTGTAAAACTCGGTCGGGATGCCGTCGGTGCCCGGTGATCTTCCTTTGGCACTGCTCTTGAGGACTGCTCTGACTTCATCTTCGTCGAAGGTCTCCGTCAGTTTTGTTCTGTCTGCCTCCGTTAGCATCCGTGTTGTGTTTTGCAGGATTTTTGTTACTGCTCGTTGTTTTATTTCTTCTTTTTGGAAGAGTTGTTCGAAGTACGTCTCTATGTGTCTTTTAATTTCTAGTTTTGTTTTAAGTGATCGCCCTTCGCCGTCGCACAGTTCCTTAATGGTCTTGCTCGCCGCCCTTTCCCTCTCCCTGTTGATGTGGTGCAGGGTAGCGGGCTCGTCCTCCACTTCGCCGTACGTTTTACTTCTTGTGATTACTCCCCTCAGTTGCTGTTTTTTGATCAGTAGCATTTTTGCTTTGATCCTCCTCACCCTAGGCAAGAAAGATTGGTTTTCTAACGGCGCATTTAGGGCATCTTTCAGGCACTGTTGATAAAAGTCGGCAGTGTTCCTCCTCCAGAACGCTTTTTCGGCGCAGAACCGAATTAGCAGTCTTCTCAGCGCTGGTTTCGTGCGCGTAATCCACCAGTCTATTGTGGTGCTGTGCTCTGCTCTCTTCGCCAAGCATTCCTGCCACGTGGCTGCTATCTCCTTTCTCAGAGCGACGTCTTGCAGGTGGTCGGTGTTAAGCTTCCAGGAGCTTCTTCCCGCTGCCGTCTTCTCTGTTTCCAAACGGATGCTGCACTCGTAGCAGGAGTGGTCGGAAAACATGACTGGACAGACCTCCACTCGCGATATTTTGTCTGCCAAATCTCTGCTTACGTAAATTCTATCAAGTCTGCTTCTTCCGTTTCTGTAGAAGTATGTGAACTCTGTGAGTGCGGGGTTTTTCACTCTCCACGAATCCTCCAGTTTTAAACGTTTAACAAATTCTTGTAATTCGGCGCACACGTTTGCCACTGGGATCTGATCCTCTTGAGCGGTCACACAATTGAAGTCACCACCAATTATGATATTGCTGTTGTTGTGTAGGATAAGTTCACATATTTCTTCATTAAAGAAGTTGCTCCTGGCTCTCTTGTTGTTTGTGCCTGACGGTGCATATACGTTCACAACTAACGTGCCCTCTATTTGGATCGCAATTCCTCGGCCGTTTGATAACATCTTGGGTTCGTCAGTTTCTATTCCATGTCTGACCATTATCGCGGTGCCGCACCTCGATTCTGGGTCTATGTTTGTGTAGATGTCGAACCCCGGTATCCGTTCTATCGCCGTCGATGCCACTTCTTGCAAAAGCGCTACGTCTGCGGCTCTGTGTCTTAAGAACTGTGCGAGGGCGTCTATCTTTACTGCTGTAGTCATTTTATTTACGTTGCAAGTGATTATCTGGTATGAGTTTTTTGCCAGCCTAGCCATTTCTATTGTCCGTCAGAGCTGTCGTCAGAGTCCGTGTGCTGCAGCTGTGGCCGGTCTGGCCCGCTTTGCCTCCTCTCCTGTGAGGAACTGGAATTTTGCCTTTTCCTTTCCTTTTTGGTTCCTGTTTTGTTTGCCGTTTTGTTTGTCGTTTCTGTGTCTTCTTCTGTGTTCCGTTGTTTCCCCTTGGCTTTTTCTCCGCTCCTCTTCTTGGAGGTGGTTGCGGCGACGTCATCTTCTTGGTTTAATTTCAGTATCTTTTTAAGTTGGTTCACGTTTTCTCTTATCTTCTGCTCGCGTGCCTGTTCGTGTGTGGCTGGAGTACCACTTTCATTTTCTGCTTTTTCAGTTTCCATCATTTCTATTTCTCGTTCTGGTTCTTTTTCCTTTCTCGCTTGCTTCGCCAGCGTTTTCTGTGTACGCGCCGTCTTGGGCTGTACTTGCTGTTCGGCCTCGTCCGAGCTGCCGTCGCTAATCTTCCTTTTGTCGGCGCTTCCGGGTGCTGGCCCGGCGGCCGGCTCGGGGCCGGGGGTAGCCGGGGCAGCGGGCTGGGGCGCGGGTTCTGTGGCCTCCTCCTCCTCCTCCTCCATTGTGTCCTGCTCGGCTGTAGCGGCGGCGGGGCCCGCGGAGGCAGGCTCGTTGTCGTTACTGTCCTCTCCCTGTGGCTGCGGGGCAGCGTCCGCTATTCTCAGCGACGGAAAATCTGCGTTGAGATTCATCATCGCGCCTGCGTACGTATTCTCTCTAGGAATCTGTACCGGCCGTTTTCGTGGGCAGTCGTTCCTCATGTGATCCGTGGCATGACAAATGGAACACGTCTGAGGTTGGCCTGTGTACGAGACGAAGCCTCTGTGCCCGCATACGTTGATGAACGACGGAATAAGTTTCCTTAGGTCCATTTTTACGGTGCGCACACCCGAGTCTACCTGAATGCGGTATGCACTCGACCACTTGTCTCTCGATATCCCGAAAACGTTTCCGTATAGTCTGCAGGTTTTTACAATTTCTTCGTCAGGGACTTCGAAAGGCAGATTGCATATTTTTATATTCCTGATTCCGTAACCAGAATGCTGGATCGTGACGTCACTTGTGGTTCCGTCCCTATGTTTGAACTTCCAGATGCCCCTGTTTAGATTTACTACTCTATCAATTTCCGCGGCGTTTCCGATTTTTACAAACAGTGTGTTCAAAATAAAGTCCAATTGTAGTCCCTCGATTTCCTCTACTGGTACTTTCACATCGTCAATGATCCAATTGTGAATTTCAAACGCGTTCGGTCTTTCACCATTCTTATCGAAAGTACACTGAATAGTGTCCCTCCTGTTTGTCGTTGATGCCATGTTTTCCAAAAATAACCGGTCAATAAAATAAAGAACTTATACTCGCCAAAGCAGCGACGGCGGCGGCACGCTGTCCACCTCGGGCAGCGGGCGCGGTGCGGGGACGGTCTCGTGGCCGGCCGGCGACGGCGGGACGGCCGGGAAAATCCTCTGCTACCTGCGACGCACAATAGCGAGCGGCACACGTGTTCACAGGCGGGCAGCCAGCCAAGTACTAACCGGGCCCGATGTTGCTTAACTTCGGTGATCGGACGAGAACCGGTGTATTCAACATGGTATGGCCGTTGGCGTCCTTATAATGTAGCCGCACTGCAGAAGAAGCGTTCGGCCCTTCTCCCGACACACGCATTCGCCGTTTTCCGTGGCACATTTGACGCAAGGCACGTCCTTCCACCGCCACGTGGGTGACACGCACAACACAGCTGCTCGTTGCACCGCCTGTCATTCGTTTGGTGCGTGCGGCCTCCGACACCCGCGGGGGGCGCACCTTGTTCTTGTTATCCGGCGCAGGGCCGGGCGTCGGGGGGACTGCGCGGGGTGTGGCAGTGTCCTGCTGGACCGGCGGAGGCTTTCTCACCTGCCTGACACGCGCCGCGCTTCCAGATATTTGCGTAATTTGCGCGGTGCATTCTCGCCTGTCCCCCCTTCCGTCCCGACTTGTCCCGACTTTGCTCGACTGCCGCTCGCTGCCGCTCGGGTCGCGCTCCATATGACCGCACAAGCACGAGAAACATCTGCGAGATGGGCGCGGGCCGAACCGGCGTGTCCGAGACGCCGTGTGCGGCCGTTCGGAGCTACTAGAGTAGAGCAGCGATGCGCTCGAAAGGTGCGAAAACACGGACAGAGGACACAGGAGGTTCAACAAAGCATCCATCTCCTCTAGAGGCGAAAGATAAATTTTTGTTTACAAATTTGCAGATGTGCACTGCTACAAAACAATATGCCCTGACGTATTTCACAACATTTCTGTCGTTTCATACTGTTTTGTTATTTCCAGAGACTCTGGAAATCTTCCTTGGCACACTCTTCTTCAAACTGAGTGCCCTAATATCGTATCTTTTGTTTATTACAACAGATTTAAGTCATTGTGGAAACATCGTTGTCACATCTGAATAAGAGGGCTGGCAGTGGTGGTGGCGACAAAAAAGCAAAATATGAAGACAGCCAGAGGTCCCAGGCAGTCACCGATCCGAATACTAACGTTGTTGGTTAACTTGGGTGATCGGACGAGAACGGTTCATTTTTTTTTTTTTTTTCTCTTCTTCTTCATTTATTTAGTTAGTTTTCGGAATTTAGCGCTGCTACAAAACAGTAGGCTCTGACGCATTTCAAGAACGCATCTGTCGATTCGAAGTGTTTCGTTATTTCCAACGAGTTCCTAGCACTATTCCTCGGCGCATTCTTACTCAAACTGAGTTCATTACTGTAATTTCGTGTCTTATGTTTAGTGCAGTACTTTAAAATGCTTGTGGAAGCATCTTTGTCACACCTGAAAGTTAGTATGAAAAAGAGGCCTGGCAGGTGTAGCGACGCAAAAATTAAAAAATGAGATAGAGCCAACAGCACCTTTTTTTTTTTTTTTTTTTTTTTTGTAACCAAATCTTTATTTCAGAAATAAGAAAAAAACAACAAAATAAATCATCTGCATGGTTGAGCACTACAGTTGTCTAATTAATTTTTTTTTTTTTTATTCATCTTTGTATGGTATTTGTTACCCTTACTTATTTTGTAAGACAAGCTGTCCATTTGGTAATTTTCCTTTCATTCTTTTCGTTTTTAAGCAATTCGATAAGTTTTTCCTATATTCGTTACTGAGAGTAGTCCATTTTCATTGCTATATGTTTATGTCCAAGTTTGTTGTGGCAAATACTGACACGACTGGCATTTCTCTGATGTCACAGAGTTATTCACTTGCAATGTGCATACAAACAAACAAACAAAACAAAACAAAAAATGAGCATAGGAATTTAGATATTGATTACATTAAGTTATATACATTTAAATTACATATTGCATTTAAGGCATGAAAGGATGGTAGAAACAAAGGAGGTCCGGTTTTAGTTCGGCGTTTAAGCATGCATCACATATTACTTACATGGAAAGACAGATCTGACAGTTGAAGGACGAAGGTGAAAGTAGAGATGAGTGCAAAGTTTTATTAGTACATCTTATGACTTTGTGGCACTTAGGAAGGGAAAGAACACTTTAATATGTACCTGTTATCCGGTGGTGATTGGGAGGTTGTAGCACTGAAACACTACACCCTAGGGTGTTCACACAGTTAAAAACACTTTCTTTTTCTTTTTGCTGCATTTCTTAAAACACTTTGGCGCACTTCTACTTTCACTTTCTTTTTGGATTTGCACTTCACTTTTATCACTGCACTGCACTGTCGAGGTTGCTGCGGTGCTGTGGGGAGGCTCGCTGGTGTTCACGTGCCGCCGGGGAAGACGTCGTCGATGGCTGCCTGCAGGGGTATCCGGAGGAAGTTCTGGAAGTTCTCGTCGTACCTCCTGTGCTGCTGCGCTACCTTATGTTCCTCCCAGAGGTCCATCAGGAAATCGACGTGGTCCGTCTGCCGCTTCGTCACGATGACGTGACCTGTCATGCCGAGGATCCACAAGGTTGCCAGCCTTTTCGGCCTGGGAAATGGTTTGATATCGGGCGCAGTGATGACTGTAGGTGTTATAGCTCGCTGGTCCGTTCTATTTATTTTTGCCACTATTCTCTGGCACGTTTCCCATATGCTGACCCCGTTTTTACATGTGAAGCGGTGCTCTAGTGTGTCGACACAGTTGCAGGCTTCACATTTATCTGAATCTCTCAGTTTGATCCGGGCTAATTTTTCGTTTGTTGCTACCGTCCTGTTTACTATTCGGTACCAGCTCGCCTTCACGTGCTTTGGTAGCGTGGTTTCCGTGATGTTTTTCCATATTTGTGGCCAGTTGTGATTTGGGAACTTGTTTTCTATTTTGTTTCTGGCAGGCCTTCCCCTCAGCGCCTTGTATATTTTCCTCGCTGTCCTGTGACTGGGATTTGCCACGGTTGTCAATGCATAGCTCTTGTCTATGTAGTATTGTCTTACGTGGCAAATCTTATACGGGATGTGGCTCGTGTTTATTGGCGGTTCTTCAGATGCAGGTTTCATTCTTCTTATCAGTGCTGCTGTGATGCTTTCTGGATTCTTCTCCTGGATTTCCAGCGTCCTTTTTAGTAGAAGCGCCGCACATTTCGTTCTTACTTCCACAAGACCGAGTCCACCTTCCTCTATCGGTAGCGAGCATGTTTCCTGCGCCACCTTGAAGATTTCTCTTCGCCACAGGAGGTAGTATACGGCTCCCGTGATTGCCCTAGCTGTTTCTTTGGGTAAGGTCAGGATCTGTGCCAGGTAGTAGGCTTTCGATAGGATCGTTGTGTTTATGAGGTCTATTCTTTGCTGCAGGGTTAGTTGCCTGTTTGAATGCACTCTCGTGAGGCCTCGTATTACATGTAGTGCGTTCCTCCAGTTGTATGTTGCCATTTTTTGTGGACCCGGCTGCATGAAGATGCCGAGTACTTTGTGGTTCTCGACTACTTCATACCACTGACTCGCTGCATTTATCTGCTTATTCCCAATTGGCAGTAGCACTGTTTTCTTTTTGTTTATTTTTGCACCTGACGCTTCTTCAAAAGTGTGCAGTATTTCTTCCACCGTTTTTATTTCTTCGCGATGTTGGATGAAGATTCCCATGTCATCTGCGTAGGCTACGCAAGCCACTGTTTTGTCTTCCACCGTGTAGCCTGCTATGCTATTTGCGATCTTCTTCAATAGCGGGTCTAGTGCTACTGCAAAAAGGGCCATTGACAGGGGGCAGCCTTGCCTCACTGACCTGTTAAGCTCTATGTATTTTGTTGTCCAGCCGTTTATGGCTATTCTGGATTTGCCATTCTTTAGTAGTTTTTCGACGATGCTGTTGAATTTTGGTCCGAATCCTAGTCTTCTTAACGTCTTCATTAAGTAGCTGTGATCGATCCTATCGAAAGCCTTGTTGAAGTCTACGGATATTATTGCTGCTGTATTCCTGTTGGTAGCTGCATGTGCTATCACGTCTCTATAGGTGGAGGTAGCGTTAAATATACTTCTACGTGGCACTGCACACGTCTGCCACGGACTTATTGTTTTGGTCATTGCAGTCTTCAAGTTGCTTGCGAGGCACTTGGCTATTAATTTATAATCGGTATTCAGGAGCGTGACGGGACGGTAGTCTTCTATTCGTCGGGCTTTTTTCTGTTTCGGTATGAGTATGATGGTCCCATCCGTGAGCTTGGCTGGTATCTCTGCTCCGCCTAAGATCTCATTTACCATCTCCGTCACTTTCCCTCCGATTATGTCCCAGTACTCGGTGTAAAACTCGGTCGGGATGCCGTCGGTGCCCGGTGATCTTCCTTTGGCACTGCTCTTGAGGACTGCTCTGACTTCATCTTCGTCGAAGGTCTCCGTCAGTTTTGTTCTGTCTGCCTCCGTTAGCATCCGTGTTGTGTTTTGCAGGATTTTTGTTACTGCTCGTTGTTTTATTTCTTCTTTTTGGAAGAGTTGTTCGAAGTACGTCTCTATGTGTCTTTTAATTTCTAGTTTTGTTTTAAGTGATCGCCCTTCGCCGTCGCACAGTTCCTTAATGGTCTTGCTCGCCGCCCTTTCCCTCTCCCTGTTGATGTGGTGCAGGGTAGCGGGCTCGTCCTCCACTTCGCCGTACGTTTTACTTCTTGTGATTACTCCCCTCAGTTGCTGTTTTTTGATCAGTAGCATTTTTGCTTTGATCCTCCTCACCCTAGGCAAGAAAGATTGGTTTTCTAACGGCGCATTTAGGGCATCTTTCAGGCACTGTTGATAAAAGTCGGCAGTGTTCCTCCTCCAGAACGCTTTTTCGGCGCAGAACCGAATTAGCAGTCTTCTCAGCGCTGGTTTCGTGCGCGTAATCCACCAGTCTATTGTGGTGCTGTGCTCTGCTCTCTTCGCCAAGCATTCCTGCCACGTGGCTGCTATCTCCTTTCTCAGAGCGACGTCTTGCAGGTGGTCGGTGTTAAGCTTCCAGGAGCTTCTTCCCGCTGCCGTCTTCTCTGTTTCCAAACGGATGCTGCACTCGTAGCAGGAGTGGTCGGAAAACATGACTGGACAGACCTCCACTCGCGATATTTTGTCTGCCAAATCTCTGCTTACGTAAATTCTATCAAGTCTGCTTCTTCCGTTTCTGTAGAAGTATGTGAACTCTGTGAGTGCGGGGTTTTTCACTCTCCACGAATCCTCCAGTTTTAAACGTTTAACAAATTCTTGTAATTCGGCGCACACGTTTGCCACTGGGATCTGATCCTCTTGAGCGGTCACACAATTGAAGTCACCACCAATTATGATATTGCTGTTGTTGTGTAGGATAAGTTCACATATTTCTTCATTAAAGAAGTTGCTCCTGGCTCTCTTGTTGTTTGTGCCTGACGGTGCATATACGTTCACAACTAACGTGCCCTCTATTTGGATCGCAATTCCTCGGCCGTTTGATAACATCTTGGGTTCGTCAGTTTCTATTCCATGTCTGACCATTATCGCGGTGCCGCACCTCGATTCTGGGTCTATGTTTGTGTAGATGTCGAACCCCGGTATCCGTTCTATCGCCGTCGATGCCACTTCTTGCAAAAGCGCTACGTCTGCGGCTCTGTGTCTTAAGAACTGTGCGAGGGCGTCTATCTTTACTGCTGTAGTCATTTTATTTACGTTGCAAGTGATTATCTGGTATGAGTTTTTTGCCAGCCTAGCCATTTCTATTGTCCGTCAGAGCTGTCGTCAGAGTCCGTGTGCTGCAGCTGTGGCCGGTCTGGCCCGCTTTGCCTCCTCTCCTGTGAGGAACTGGAATTTTGCCTTTTCCTTTCCTTTTTGGTTCCTGTTTTGTTTGCCGTTTTGTTTGTCGTTTCTGTGTCTTCTTCTGTGTTCCGTTGTTTCCCCTTGGCTTTTTCTCCGCTCCTCTTCTTGGAGGTGGTTGCGGCGACGTCATCTTCTTGGTTTAATTTCAGTATCTTTTTAAGTTGGTTCACGTTTTCTCTTATCTTCTGCTCGCGTGCCTGTTCGTGTGTGGCTGGAGTACCACTTTCATTTTCTGCTTTTTCAGTTTCCATCATTTCTATTTCTCGTTCTGGTTCTTTTTCCTTTCTCGCTTGCTTCGCCAGCGTTTTCTGTGTACGCGCCGTCTTGGGCTGTACTTGCTGTTCGGCCTCGTCCGAGCTGCCGTCGCTAATCTTCCTTTTGTCGGCGCTTCCGGGTGCTGGCCCGGCGGCCGGCTCGGGGCCGGGGGTAGCCGGGGCAGCGGGCTGGGGCGCGGGTTCTGTGGCCTCCTCCTCCTCCTCCTCCATTGTGTCCTGCTCGGCTGTAGCGGCGGCGGGGCCCGCGGAGGCAGGCTCGTTGTCGTTACTGTCCTCTCCCTGTGGCTGCGGGGCAGCGTCCGCTATTCTCAGCGACGGAAAATCTGCGTTGAGATTCATCATCGCGCCTGCGTACGTATTCTCTCTAGGAATCTGTACCGGCCGTTTTCGTGGGCAGTCGTTCCTCATGTGATCCGTGGCATGACAAATGGAACACGTCTGAGGTTGGCCTGTGTACGAGACGAAGCCTCTGTGCCCGCATACGTTGATGAACGACGGAATAAGTTTCCTTAGGTCCATTTTTACGGTGCGCACACCCGAGTCTACCTGAATGCGGTATGCACTCGACCACTTGTCTCTCGATATCCCGAAAACGTTTCCGTATAGTCTGCAGGTTTTTACAATTTCTTCGTCAGGGACTTCGAAAGGCAGATTGCATATTTTTATATTCCTGATTCCGTAACCAGAATGCTGGATCGTGACGTCACTTGTGGTTCCGTCCCTATGTTTGAACTTCCAGATGCCCCTGTTTAGATTTACTACTCTATCAATTTCCGCGGCGTTTCCGATTTTTACAAACAGTGTGTTCAAAATAAAGTCCAATTGTAGTCCCTCGATTTCCTCTACTGGTACTTTCACATCGTCAATGATCCAATTGTGAATTTCAAACGCGTTCGGTCTTTCACCATTCTTATCGAAAGTACACTGAATAGTGTCCCTCCTGTTTGTCGTTGATGCCATGTTTTCCAAAAATAACCGGTCAATAAAATAAAGAACTTATACTCGCCAAAGCAGCGACGGCGGCGGCACGCTGTCCACCTCGGGCAGCGGGCGCGGTGCGGGGACGGTCTCGTGGCCGGCCGGCGACGGCGGGACGGCCGGGAAAATCCTCTGCTACCTGCGACGCACAATAGCGAGCGGCACACGTGTTCACAGGCGGGCAGCCAGCCAAGTACTAACCGGGCCCGATGTTGCTTAACTTCGGTGATCGGACGAGAACCGGTGTATTCAACATGGTATGGCCGTTGGCGTCCTTATAATGTAGCCGCACTGCAGAAGAAGCGTTCGGCCCTTCTCCCGACACACGCATTCGCCGTTTTCCGTGGCACATTTGACGCAAGGCACGTCCTTCCACCGCCACGTGGGTGACACGCACAACACAGCTGCTCGTTGCACCGCCTGTCATTCGTTTGGTGCGTGCGGCCTCCGACACCCGCGGGGGGCGCACCTTGTTCTTGTTATCCGGCGCAGGGCCGGGCGTCGGGGGGACTGCGCGGGGTGTGGCAGTGTCCTGCTGGACCGGCGGAGGCTTTCTCACCTGCCTGACACGCGCCGCGCTTCCAGATATTTGCGTAATTTGCGCGGTGCATTCTCGCCTGTCCCCCCTTCCGTCCCGACTTGTCCCGACTTTGCTCGACTGCCGCTCGCTGCCGCTCGGGTCGCGCTCCATATGACCGCACAAGCACGAGAAACATCTGCGAGATGGGCGCGGGCCGAACCGGCGTGTCCGAGACGCCGTGTGCGGCCGTTCGGAGCTACTAGAGTAGAGCAGCGATGCGCTCGAAAGGTGCGAAAACACGGACAGAGGACACAGGAGGTTCAACAAAGCATCCATCTCCTCTAGAGGCGAAAGATAAATTTTTGTTTACAAATTTGCAGATGTGCACTGCTACAAAACAATATGCCCTGACGTATTTCACAACATTTCTGTCGTTTCATACTGTTTTGTTATTTCCAGAGACTCTGGAAATCTTCCTTGGCACACTCTTCTTCAAACTGAGTGCCCTAATATCGTATCTTTTGTTTATTACAACAGATTTAAGTCATTGTGGAAACATCGTTGTCACATCTGAATAAGAGGGCTGGCAGTGGTGGTGGCGACAAAAAAGCAAAATATGAAGACAGCCAGAGGTCCCAGGCAGTCACCGATCCGAATACTAACGTTGTTGGTTAACTTGGGTGATCGGACGAGAACGGTTCATTTTTTTTTTTTTTTTCTCTTCTTCTTCATTTATTTAGTTAGTTTTCGGAATTTAGCGCTGCTACAAAACAGTAGGCTCTGACGCATTTCAAGAACGCATCTGTCGATTCGAAGTGTTTCGTTATTTCCAACGAGTTCCTAGCACTATTCCTCGGCGCATTCTTACTCAAACTGAGTTCATTACTGTAATTTCGTGTCTTATGTTTAGTGCAGTACTTTAAAATGCTTGTGGAAGCATCTTTGTCACACCTGAAAGTTAGTATGAAAAAGAGGCCTGGCAGGTGTAGCGACGCAAAAATTAAAAAATGAGATAGAGCCAACAGCACCTTTTTTTTTTTTTTTTTTTTTTTTGTAACCAAATCTTTATTTCAGAAATAAGAAAAAAACAACAAAATAAATCATCTGCATGGTTGAGCACTACAGTTGTCTAATTAATTTTTTTTTTTTTTATTCATCTTTGTATGGTATTTGTTACCCTTACTTATTTTGTAAGACAAGCTGTCCATTTGGTAATTTTCCTTTCATTCTTTTCGTTTTTAAGCAATTCGATAAGTTTTTCCTATATTCGTTACTGAGAGTAGTCCATTTTCATTGCTATATGTTTATGTCCAAGTTTGTTGTGGCAAATACTGACACGACTGGCATTTCTCTGATGTCACAGAGTTATTCACTTGCAATGTGCATACAAACAAACAAACAAAACAAAACAAAAAATGAGCATAGGAATTTAGATATTGATTACATTAAGTTATATACATTTAAATTACATATTGCATTTAAGGCATGAAAGGATGGTAGAAACAAAGGAGGTCCGGTTTTAGTTCGGCGTTTAAGCATGCATCACATATTACTTACATGGAAAGACAGATCTGACAGTTGAAGGACGAAGGTGAAAGTAGAGATGAGTGCAAAGTTTTATTAGTACATCTTATGACTTTGTGGCACTTAGGAAGGGAAAGAACACTTTAATATGTACCTGTTATCCGGTGGTGATTGGGAGGTTGTAGCACTGAAACACTACACCCTAGGGTGTTCACACAGTTAAAAACACTTTCTTTTTCTTTTTGCTGCATTTCTTAAAACACTTTGGCGCACTTCTACTTTCACTTTCTTTTTGGATTTGCACTTCACTTTTATCACTGCACTGCACTGTCGAGGTTGCTGCGGTGCTGTGGGGAGGCTCGCTGGTGTTCACGTGCCGCCGGGGAAGACGTCGTCGATGGCTGCCTGCAGGGGTATCCGGAGGAAGTTCTGGAAGTTCTCGTCGTACCTCCTGTGCTGCTGCGCTACCTTATGTTCCTCCCAGAGGTCCATCAGGAAATCGACGTGGTCCGTCTGCCGCTTCGTCACGATGACGTGACCTGTCATGCCGAGGATCCACAAGGTTGCCAGCCTTTTCGGCCTGGGAAATGGTTTGATATCGGGCGCAGTGATGACTGTAGGTGTTATAGCTCGCTGGTCCGTTCTATTTATTTTTGCCACTATTCTCTGGCACGTTTCCCATATGCTGACCCCGTTTTTACATGTGAAGCGGTGCTCTAGTGTGTCGACACAGTTGCAGGCTTCACATTTATCTGAATCTCTCAGTTTGATCCGGGCTAATTTTTCGTTTGTTGCTACCGTCCTGTTTACTATTCGGTACCAGCTCGCCTTCACGTGCTTTGGTAGCGTGGTTTCCGTGATGTTTTTCCATATTTGTGGCCAGTTGTGATTTGGGAACTTGTTTTCTATTTTGTTTCTGGCAGGCCTTCCCCTCAGCGCCTTGTATATTTTCCTCGCTGTCCTGTGACTGGGATTTGCCACGGTTGTCAATGCATAGCTCTTGTCTATGTAGTATTGTCTTACGTGGCAAATCTTATACGGGATGTGGCTCGTGTTTATTGGCGGTTCTTCAGATGCAGGTTTCATTCTTCTTATCAGTGCTGCTGTGATGCTTTCTGGATTCTTCTCCTGGATTTCCAGCGTCCTTTTTAGTAGAAGCGCCGCACATTTCGTTCTTACTTCCACAAGACCGAGTCCACCTTCCTCTATCGGTAGCGAGCATGTTTCCTGCGCCACCTTGAAGATTTCTCTTCGCCACAGGAGGTAGTATACGGCTCCCGTGATTGCCCTAGCTGTTTCTTTGGGTAAGGTCAGGATCTGTGCCAGGTAGTAGGCTTTCGATAGGATCGTTGTGTTTATGAGGTCTATTCTTTGCTGCAGGGTTAGTTGCCTGTTTGAATGCACTCTCGTGAGGCCTCGTATTACATGTAGTGCGTTCCTCCAGTTGTATGTTGCCATTTTTTGTGGACCCGGCTGCATGAAGATGCCGAGTACTTTGTGGTTCTCGACTACTTCATACCACTGACTCGCTGCATTTATCTGCTTATTCCCAATTGGCAGTAGCACTGTTTTCTTTTTGTTTATTTTTGCACCTGACGCTTCTTCAAAAGTGTGCAGTATTTCTTCCACCGTTTTTATTTCTTCGCGATGTTGGATGAAGATTCCCATGTCATCTGCGTAGGCTACGCAAGCCACTGTTTTGTCTTCCACCGTGTAGCCTGCTATGCTATTTGCGATCTTCTTCAATAGCGGGTCTAGTGCTACTGCAAAAAGGGCCATTGACAGGGGGCAGCCTTGCCTCACTGACCTGTTAAGCTCTATGTATTTTGTTGTCCAGCCGTTTATGGCTATTCTGGATTTGCCATTCTTTAGTAGTTTTTCGACGATGCTGTTGAATTTTGGTCCGAATCCTAGTCTTCTTAACGTCTTCATTAAGTAGCTGTGATCGATCCTATCGAAAGCCTTGTTGAAGTCTACGGATATTATTGCTGCTGTATTCCTGTTGGTAGCTGCATGTGCTATCACGTCTCTATAGGTGGAGGTAGCGTTAAATATACTTCTACGTGGCACTGCACACGTCTGCCACGGACTTATTGTTTTGGTCATTGCAGTCTTCAAGTTGCTTGCGAGGCACTTGGCTATTAATTTATAATCGGTATTCAGGAGCGTGACGGGACGGTAGTCTTCTATTCGTCGGGCTTTTTTCTGTTTCGGTATGAGTATGATGGTCCCATCCGTGAGCTTGGCTGGTATCTCTGCTCCGCCTAAGATCTCATTTACCATCTCCGTCACTTTCCCTCCGATTATGTCCCAGTACTCGGTGTAAAACTCGGTCGGGATGCCGTCGGTGCCCGGTGATCTTCCTTTGGCACTGCTCTTGAGGACTGCTCTGACTTCATCTTCGTCGAAGGTCTCCGTCAGTTTTGTTCTGTCTGCCTCCGTTAGCATCCGTGTTGTGTTTTGCAGGATTTTTGTTACTGCTCGTTGTTTTATTTCTTCTTTTTGGAAGAGTTGTTCGAAGTACGTCTCTATGTGTCTTTTAATTTCTAGTTTTGTTTTAAGTGATCGCCCTTCGCCGTCGCACAGTTCCTTAATGGTCTTGCTCGCCGCCCTTTCCCTCTCCCTGTTGATGTGGTGCAGGGTAGCGGGCTCGTCCTCCACTTCGCCGTACGTTTTACTTCTTGTGATTACTCCCCTCAGTTGCTGTTTTTTGATCAGTAGCATTTTTGCTTTGATCCTCCTCACCCTAGGCAAGAAAGATTGGTTTTCTAACGGCGCATTTAGGGCATCTTTCAGGCACTGTTGATAAAAGTCGGCAGTGTTCCTCCTCCAGAACGCTTTTTCGGCGCAGAACCGAATTAGCAGTCTTCTCAGCGCTGGTTTCGTGCGCGTAATCCACCAGTCTATTGTGGTGCTGTGCTCTGCTCTCTTCGCCAAGCATTCCTGCCACGTGGCTGCTATCTCCTTTCTCAGAGCGACGTCTTGCAGGTGGTCGGTGTTAAGCTTCCAGGAGCTTCTTCCCGCTGCCGTCTTCTCTGTTTCCAAACGGATGCTGCACTCGTAGCAGGAGTGGTCGGAAAACATGACTGGACAGACCTCCACTCGCGATATTTTGTCTGCCAAATCTCTGCTTACGTAAATTCTATCAAGTCTGCTTCTTCCGTTTCTGTAGAAGTATGTGAACTCTGTGAGTGCGGGGTTTTTCACTCTCCACGAATCCTCCAGTTTTAAACGTTTAACAAATTCTTGTAATTCGGCGCACACGTTTGCCACTGGGATCTGATCCTCTTGAGCGGTCACACAATTGAAGTCACCACCAATTATGATATTGCTGTTGTTGTGTAGGATAAGTTCACATATTTCTTCATTAAAGAAGTTGCTCCTGGCTCTCTTGTTGTTTGTGCCTGACGGTGCATATACGTTCACAACTAACGTGCCCTCTATTTGGATCGCAATTCCTCGGCCGTTTGATAACATCTTGGGTTCGTCAGTTTCTATTCCATGTCTGACCATTATCGCGGTGCCGCACCTCGATTCTGGGTCTATGTTTGTGTAGATGTCGAACCCCGGTATCCGTTCTATCGCCGTCGATGCCACTTCTTGCAAAAGCGCTACGTCTGCGGCTCTGTGTCTTAAGAACTGTGCGAGGGCGTCTATCTTTACTGCTGTAGTCATTTTATTTACGTTGCAAGTGATTATCTGGTATGAGTTTTTTGCCAGCCTAGCCATTTCTATTGTCCGTCAGAGCTGTCGTCAGAGTCCGTGTGCTGCAGCTGTGGCCGGTCTGGCCCGCTTTGCCTCCTCTCCTGTGAGGAACTGGAATTTTGCCTTTTCCTTTCCTTTTTGGTTCCTGTTTTGTTTGCCGTTTTGTTTGTCGTTTCTGTGTCTTCTTCTGTGTTCCGTTGTTTCCCCTTGGCTTTTTCTCCGCTCCTCTTCTTGGAGGTGGTTGCGGCGACGTCATCTTCTTGGTTTAATTTCAGTATCTTTTTAAGTTGGTTCACGTTTTCTCTTATCTTCTGCTCGCGTGCCTGTTCGTGTGTGGCTGGAGTACCACTTTCATTTTCTGCTTTTTCAGTTTCCATCATTTCTATTTCTCGTTCTGGTTCTTTTTCCTTTCTCGCTTGCTTCGCCAGCGTTTTCTGTGTACGCGCCGTCTTGGGCTGTACTTGCTGTTCGGCCTCGTCCGAGCTGCCGTCGCTAATCTTCCTTTTGTCGGCGCTTCCGGGTGCTGGCCCGGCGGCCGGCTCGGGGCCGGGGGTAGCCGGGGCAGCGGGCTGGGGCGCGGGTTCTGTGGCCTCCTCCTCCTCCTCCTCCATTGTGTCCTGCTCGGCTGTAGCGGCGGCGGGGCCCGCGGAGGCAGGCTCGTTGTCGTTACTGTCCTCTCCCTGTGGCTGCGGGGCAGCGTCCGCTATTCTCAGCGACGGAAAATCTGCGTTGAGATTCATCATCGCGCCTGCGTACGTATTCTCTCTAGGAATCTGTACCGGCCGTTTTCGTGGGCAGTCGTTCCTCATGTGATCCGTGGCATGACAAATGGAACACGTCTGAGGTTGGCCTGTGTACGAGACGAAGCCTCTGTGCCCGCATACGTTGATGAACGACGGAATAAGTTTCCTTAGGTCCATTTTTACGGTGCGCACACCCGAGTCTACCTGAATGCGGTATGCACTCGACCACTTGTCTCTCGATATCCCGAAAACGTTTCCGTATAGTCTGCAGGTTTTTACAATTTCTTCGTCAGGGACTTCGAAAGGCAGATTGCATATTTTTATATTCCTGATTCCGTAACCAGAATGCTGGATCGTGACGTCACTTGTGGTTCCGTCCCTATGTTTGAACTTCCAGATGCCCCTGTTTAGATTTACTACTCTATCAATTTCCGCGGCGTTTCCGATTTTTACAAACAGTGTGTTCAAAATAAAGTCCAATTGTAGTCCCTCGATTTCCTCTACTGGTACTTTCACATCGTCAATGATCCAATTGTGAATTTCAAACGCGTTCGGTCTTTCACCATTCTTATCGAAAGTACACTGAATAGTGTCCCTCCTGTTTGTCGTTGATGCCATGTTTTCCAAAAATAACCGGTCAATAAAATAAAGAACTTATACTCGCCAAAGCAGCGACGGCGGCGGCACGCTGTCCACCTCGGGCAGCGGGCGCGGTGCGGGGACGGTCTCGTGGCCGGCCGGCGACGGCGGGACGGCCGGGAAAATCCTCTGCTACCTGCGACGCACAATAGCGAGCGGCACACGTGTTCACAGGCGGGCAGCCAGCCAAGTACTAACCGGGCCCGATGTTGCTTAACTTCGGTGATCGGACGAGAACCGGTGTATTCAACATGGTATGGCCGTTGGCGTCCTTATAATGTAGCCGCACTGCAGAAGAAGCGTTCGGCCCTTCTCCCGACACACGCATTCGCCGTTTTCCGTGGCACATTTGACGCAAGGCACGTCCTTCCACCGCCACGTGGGTGACACGCACAACACAGCTGCTCGTTGCACCGCCTGTCATTCGTTTGGTGCGTGCGGCCTCCGACACCCGCGGGGGGCGCACCTTGTTCTTGTTATCCGGCGCAGGGCCGGGCGTCGGGGGGACTGCGCGGGGTGTGGCAGTGTCCTGCTGGACCGGCGGAGGCTTTCTCACCTGCCTGACACGCGCCGCGCTTCCAGATATTTGCGTAATTTGCGCGGTGCATTCTCGCCTGTCCCCCCTTCCGTCCCGACTTGTCCCGACTTTGCTCGACTGCCGCTCGCTGCCGCTCGGGTCGCGCTCCATATGACCGCACAAGCACGAGAAACATCTGCGAGATGGGCGCGGGCCGAACCGGCGTGTCCGAGACGCCGTGTGCGGCCGTTCGGAGCTACTAGAGTAGAGCAGCGATGCGCTCGAAAGGTGCGAAAACACGGACAGAGGACACAGGAGGTTCAACAAAGCATCCATCTCCTCTAGAGGCGAAAGATAAATTTTTGTTTACAAATTTGCAGATGTGCACTGCTGCAAAACAATATGCCCTGACGTATTTCACAACATTTCTGTCGTTTCATACTGTTTTGTTATTTCCAGAGACTCTGGAAATCTTCCTTGGCACACTCTTCTTCAAACTGAGTGCCCTAATATCGTATCTTTTGTTTATTACAACAGATTTAAGTCATTGTGGAAACATCGTTGTCACATCTGAATAAGAGGGCTGGCAGTGGTGGTGGCGACAAAAAAGCAAAATATGAAGACAGCCAGAGGTCCCAGGCAGTCACCGATCCGAATACTAACGTTGTTGCTTAACTTGGGTGATCGGACGAGAACGGTTCATTTTTTTTTTTTTTTTTTTCTTTTTCTTCTTCATTTATTTAGTTAGTTTTCGGAATTTAGCGCTGCTACAAAACAGTAGGCTCTGACGCATTTCAAGAACGCATCTGTCGATTCGAAGTGTTTCGTTATTTCCAACGAGTTCCTAGCACTATTCCTCGGCGCATTCTTACTCAAACTGAGTTCATTACTGTAATTTCGTGTCTTATGTTTAGTGCAGTACTTTAAAATGCTTGTGGAAGCATCTTTGTCACACCTGAAAGTTAGTATGAAAAAGAGGCCTGGCAGGTGTAGCGACGCAAAAATTAAAAAATGAGATAGAGCCAACAGCACCCGGTGTTCCCAGGCGGTCACCCATCCAAGTACTAACCGGGCCCGATGTTGCTTAACTTCGGTGATCGGACGAGAACCGGTGTATTCAACATGGTATGGCCGTTGGCGTCCTTATAATGTAGCCGCACTGCAGAAGAAGCGTTCGGCCCTTCTCCCGACACACGCATTCGCCGTTTTCCGTGGCACATTTGACGCAAGGCACGTCCTTCCACCGCCACGTGGGTGACACGCACAACACAGCTGCTCGTTGCACCGCCTGTCATTCGTTTGGTGCGTGCGGCCTCCGACACCCGCGGGGGGCGCACCTTGTTCTTGTTATCCGGCGCAGGGCCGGGCGTCGGGGGGACTGCGCGGGGTGTGGCAGTGTCCTGCTGGACCGGCGGAGGCTTTCTCACCTGCCTGACACGCGCCGCGCTTCCAGATATTTGCGTAATTTGCGCGGTGCATTCTCGCCTGTCCCCCCTTCCGTCCCGACTTGTCCCGACTGCCGCTCGCTGCCGCTCGGGTCGCGCTCCATATGACCGCACAAGCACGAGAAACATCTGCGAGATGGGCGCGGGCCGAACCGGCGTGTCCGAGACGCCGTGTGCGGCCGTTCGGAGCTACTAGAGTAGAGCAGCGATGCGCTGGAAAGGTGCGAAAACACGGACAGAGGACACAGGAGGTTCAACAAAGCATCCATCTCCTCTAGAGGCGAAAGATAAATTTTTGTTTACAAATTTGCAGATGTGCACTGCTGCAAAACAATATGCCCTGACGTATTTCACAACATTTCTGTCGTTTCATACTGTTTTGTTATTTCCAGAGACTCTGGAAATCTTCCTTGGCACACTCTTCTTCAAACTGAGTGCCCTAATATCGTATCTTTTGTTTATTACAACAGATTTAAGTCATTGTGGAAACATCGTTGTCACATCTGAATAAGAGGGCTGGCAGTGGTGGTGGCGACAAAAAAGCAAAATATGAAGACAGCCAGAGGTCCCAGGCAGTCACCGATCCGAATACTAACGTTGTTGCTTAACTTGGGTGATCGGACGAGAACGGTTCATTTTTTTTTTTTTTTTTTTCTTTTTCTTCTTCATTTATTTAGTTAGTTTTCGGAATTTAGCGCTGCTACAAAACAGTAGGCTCTGACGCATTTCAAGAACGCATCTGTCGATTCGAAGTGTTTCGTTATTTCCAACGAGTTCCTAGCACTATTCCTCGGCGCATTCTTACTCAAACTGAGTTCATTACTGTAATTTCGTGTCTTATGTTTAGTGCAGTACTTTAAAATGCTTGTGGAAGCATCTTTGTCACACCTGAAAGTTAGTATGAAAAAGAGGCCTGGCAGGTGTAGCGACGCAAAAATTAAAAAATGAGATAGAGCCAACAGCACCTTTTTTTTTTTTTTTTTTTTTTTTTTTAAAACGTAATAAACTTTTATTTACAAAATAACAAATACAGTCATGAGATTCCAAGGTATTTTCAATTTCAATTTCAGTTAGTTATCGAGTCTTTTTCTTTTCTTTACTGATATGCCCGGTGTTCCCAGGCGGTCACCCATCCAAGTACTAACCGGGCCCGATGTTGCTTAACTTCGGTGATCGGACGAGAACCGGTGTACTCAACATGGTATGGCCGTTGGCGTCCTTATAATGTAGCCGCACTGCAGAAGAAGCGTTCGGCCCTTCTCCCGACACACGCATTCGCCGTTTTCCGTGGCACATTTGACGCAAGGCACGTCCTTCCACCGCCACGTGGGTGACACGCACAACACAGCTGCTCGTTGCACCGCCTGTCATTCGTTTGGTGCGTGCGGCCTCCGACACCCGCGGGGGGCGCACCTTGTTCTTGTTATCCGGCGCAGGGCCGGGCGTCGGGGGGACTGCGCGGGGTGTGGCAGTGTCCTGCTGGACCGGCGGAGGCTTTCTCACCTGCCTGACACGCGCCGCGCTTCCAGATATTTGCGTAATTTGCGCGGTGCATTCTCGCCTGTCCCCCCTTCCGTCCCGACTTGTCCCGACTGCCGCTCGCTGCCGCTCGGGTCGCGCTCCATATGACCGCACAAGCACGAGAAACATCTGCGAGATGGGCGCGGGCCGAACCGGCGTGTCCGAGACGCCGTGTGCGGCCGTTCGGAGCTACTAGAGTAGAGCAGCGATGCGCTGGAAAGGTGCGAAAACACGGACAGAGGACACAGGAGGTTCAACAAAGCATCCATCTCCTCTAGAGGCGAAAGATAAATTTTTGTTTACAAATTTGCAGATGTGCACTGCTGCAAAACAATATGCCCTGACGTATTTCACAACATTTCTGTCGTTTCATACTGTTTTGTTATTTCCAGAGACTCTGGAAATCTTCCTTGGCACACTCTTCTTCAAACTGAGTGCCCTAATATCGTATCTTTTGTTTATTACAACAGATTTAAGTCATTGTGGAAACATCGTTGTCACATCTGAATAAGAGGGCTGGCAGTGGTGGTGGCGACAAAAAAGCAAAATATGAAGACAGCCAGAGGTCCCAGGCAGTCACCGATCCGAATACTAACGTTGTTGCTTAACTTGGGTGATCGGACGAGAACGGTTCATTTTTTTTTTTTTTTTTTTCTTTTTCTTCTTCATTTATTTAGTTAGTTTTCGGAATTTAGCGCTGCTACAAAACAGTAGGCTCTGACGCATTTCAAGAACGCATCTGTCGATTCGAAGTGTTTCGTTATTTCCAACGAGTTCCTAGCACTATTCCTCGGCGCATTCTTACTCAAACTGAGTTCATTACTGTAATTTCGTGTCTTATGTTTAGTGCAGTACTTTAAAATGCTTGTGGAAGCATCTTTGTCACACCTGAAAGTTAGTATGAAAAAGAGGCCTGGCAGGTGTAGCGACGCAAAAATTAAAAAATGAGATAGAGCCAACAGCACCCGGTGTTCCCAGGCGGTCACCCATCCAAGTACTAACCGGGCCCGATGTTGCTTAACTTCGGTGATCGGACGAGAACCGGTGTATTCAACATGGTATGGCCGTTGGCGTCCTTATAATGTAGCCGCACTGCAGAAGAAGCGTTCGGCCCTTCTCCCGACACACGCATTCGCCGTTTTCCGTGGCACATTTGACGCAAGGCACGTCCTTCCACCGCCACGTGGGTGACACGCACAACACAGCTGCTCGTTGCACCGCCTGTCATTCGTTTGGTGCGTGCGGCCTCCGACACCCGCGGGGGGCGCACCTTGTTCTTGTTATCCGGCGCAGGGCCGGGCGTCGGGGGGACTGCGCGGGGTGTGGCAGTGTCCTGCTGGACCGGCGGAGGCTTTCTCACCTGCCTGACACGCGCCGCGCTTCCAGATATTTGCGTAATTTGCGCGGTGCATTCTCGCCTGTCCCCCCTTCCGTCCCGACTTGTCCCGACTGCCGCTCGCTGCCGCTCGGGTCGCGCTCCATATGACCGCACAAGCACGAGAAACATCTGCGAGATGGGCGCGGGCCGAACCGGCGTGTCCGAGACGCCGTGTGCGGCCGTTCGGAGCTACTAGAGTAGAGCAGCGATGCGCTGGAAAGGTGCGAAAACACGGACAGAGGACACAGGAGGTTCAACAAAGCATCCATCTCCTCTAGAGGCGAAAGATAAATTTTTGTTTACAAATTTGCAGATGTGCACTGCTGCAAAACAATATGCCCTGACGTATTTCACAACATTTCTGTCGTTTCATACTGTTTTGTTATTTCCAGAGACTCTGGAAATCTTCCTTGGCACACTCTTCTTCAAACTGAGTGCCCTAATATCGTATCTTTTGTTTATTACAACAGATTTAAGTCATTGTGGAAACATCGTTGTCACATCTGAATAAGAGGGCTGGCAGTGGTGGTGGCGACAAAAAAGCAAAATATGAAGACAGCCAGAGGTCCCAGGCAGTCACCGATCCGAATACTAACGTTGTTGCTTAACTTGGGTGATCGGACGAGAACGGTTCATTTTTTTTTTTTTTTTTTTCTTTTTCTTCTTCATTTATTTAGTTAGTTTTCGGAATTTAGCGCTGCTACAAAACAGTAGGCTCTGACGCATTTCAAGAACGCATCTGTCGATTCGAAGTGTTTCGTTATTTCCAACGAGTTCCTAGCACTATTCCTCGGCGCATTCTTACTCAAACTGAGTTCATTACTGTAATTTCGTGTCTTATGTTTAGTGCAGTACTTTAAAATGCTTGTGGAAGCATCTTTGTCACACCTGAAAGTTAGTATGAAAAAGAGGCCTGGCAGGTGTAGCGACGCAAAAATTAAAAAATGAGATAGAGCCAACAGCACCTTTTTTTTTTTTTTTTTTTTTTTTTTTTAAAACGTAATAAACTTTTATTTACAAAATAACAAATACAGTCATGAGATTCCAAGGTATTTTCAATTTCAATTTCAGTTAGTTATCGAGTCTTTTTCTTTTCTTTACTGATATGCCCGGTGTTCCCAGGCGGTCACCCATCCAAGTACTAACCGGGCCCGATGTTGCTTAACTTCGGTGATCGGACGAGAACCGGTGTACTCAACATGGTATGGCCGTTGGCGTCCTTATAATGTAGCCGCACTGCAGAAGAAGCGTTCGGCCCTTCTCCCGACACACGCATTCGCCGTTTTCCGTGGCACATTTGACGCAAGGCACGTCCTTCCACCGCCACGTGGGTGACACGCACAACACAGCTGCTCGTTGCACCGCCTGTCATTCGTTTGGTGCGTGCGGCCTCCGACACCCGCGGGGGGCGCACCTTGTTCTTGTTATCCGGCGCAGGGCCGGGCGTCGGGGGGACTGCGCGGGGTGTGGCAGTGTCCTGCTGGACCGGCGGAGGCTTTCTCACCTGCCTGACACGCGCCGCGCTTCCAGATATTTGCGTAATTTGCGCGGTGCATTCTCGCCTGTCCCCCCTTCCGTCCCGACTTGTCCCGACTGCCGCTCGCTGCCGCTCGGGTCGCGCTCCATATGACCGCACAAGCACGAGAAACATCTGCGAGATGGGCGCGGGCCGAACCGGCGTGTCCGAGACGCCGTGTGCGGCCGTTCGGAGCTACTAGAGTAGAGCAGCGATGCGCTGGAAAGGTGCGAAAACACGGACAGAGGACACAGGAGGTTCAACAAAGCATCCATCTCCTCTAGAGGCGAAAGATAAATTTTTGTTTACAAATTTGCAGATGTGCACTGCTGCAAAACAATATGCCCTGACGTATTTCACAACATTTCTGTCGTTTCATACTGTTTTGTTATTTCCAGAGACTCTGGAAATCTTCCTTGGCACACTCTTCTTCAAACTGAGTGCCCTAATATCGTATCTTTTGTTTATTACAACAGATTTAAGTCATTGTGGAAACATCGTTGTCACATCTGAATAAGAGGGCTGGCAGTGGTGGTGGCGACAAAAAAGCAAAATATGAAGACAGCCAGAGGTCCCAGGCAGTCACCGATCCGAATACTAACGTTGTTGCTTAACTTGGGTGATCGGACGAGAACGGTTCATTTTTTTTTTTTTTTTTTTCTTTTTCTTCTTCATTTATTTAGTTAGTTTTCGGAATTTAGCGCTGCTACAAAACAGTAGGCTCTGACGCATTTCAAGAACGCATCTGTCGATTCGAAGTGTTTCGTTATTTCCAACGAGTTCCTAGCACTATTCCTCGGCGCATTCTTACTCAAACTGAGTTCATTACTGTAATTTCGTGTCTTATGTTTAGTGCAGTACTTTAAAATGCTTGTGGAAGCATCTTTGTCACACCTGAAAGTTAGTATGAAAAAGAGGCCTGGCAGGTGTAGCGACGCAAAAATTAAAAAATGAGATAGAGCCAACAGCACCCGGTGTTCCCAGGCGGTCACCCATCCAAGTACTAACCGGGCCCGATGTTGCTTAACTTCGGTGATCGGACGAGAACCGGTGTATTCAACATGGTATGGCCGTTGGCGTCCTTATAATGTAGCCGCACTGCAGAAGAAGCGTTCGGCCCTTCTCCCGACACACGCATTCGCCGTTTTCCGTGGCACATTTGACGCAAGGCACGTCCTTCCACCGCCACGTGGGTGACACGCACAACACAGCTGCTCGTTGCACCGCCTGTCATTCGTTTGGTGCGTGCGGCCTCCGACACCCGCGGGGGGCGCACCTTGTTCTTGTTATCCGGCGCAGGGCCGGGCGTCGGGGGGACTGCGCGGGGTGTGGCAGTGTCCTGCTGGACCGGCGGAGGCTTTCTCACCTGCCTGACACGCGCCGCGCTTCCAGATATTTGCGTAATTTGCGCGGTGCATTCTCGCCTGTCCCCCCTTCCGTCCCGACTTGTCCCGACTGCCGCTCGCTGCCGCTCGGGTCGCGCTCCATATGACCGCACAAGCACGAGAAACATCTGCGAGATGGGCGCGGGCCGAACCGGCGTGTCCGAGACGCCGTGTGCGGCCGTTCGGAGCTACTAGAGTAGAGCAGCGATGCGCTGGAAAGGTGCGAAAACACGGACAGAGGACACAGGAGGTTCAACAAAGCATCCATCTCCTCTAGAGGCGAAAGATAAATTTTTGTTTACAAATTTGCAGATGTGCACTGCTGCAAAACAATATGCCCTGACGTATTTCACAACATTTCTGTCGTTTCATACTGTTTTGTTATTTCCAGAGACTCTGGAAATCTTCCTTGGCACACTCTTCTTCAAACTGAGTGCCCTAATATCGTATCTTTTGTTTATTACAACAGATTTAAGTCATTGTGGAAACATCGTTGTCACATCTGAATAAGAGGGCTGGCAGTGGTGGTGGCGACAAAAAAGCAAAATATGAAGACAGCCAGAGGTCCCAGGCAGTCACCGATCCGAATACTAACGTTGTTGCTTAACTTGGGTGATCGGACGAGAACGGTTCATTTTTTTTTTTTTTTTTTTCTTTTTCTTCTTCATTTATTTAGTTAGTTTTCGGAATTTAGCGCTGCTACAAAACAGTAGGCTCTGACGCATTTCAAGAACGCATCTGTCGATTCGAAGTGTTTCGTTATTTCCAACGAGTTCCTAGCACTATTCCTCGGCGCATTCTTACTCAAACTGAGTTCATTACTGTAATTTCGTGTCTTATGTTTAGTGCAGTACTTTAAAATGCTTGTGGAAGCATCTTTGTCACACCTGAAAGTTAGTATGAAAAAGAGGCCTGGCAGGTGTAGCGACGCAAAAATTAAAAAATGAGATAGAGCCAACAGCACCTTTTTTTTTTTTTTTTTTTTTTTTTTTAAAACGTAATAAACTTTTATTTACAAAATAACAAATACAGTCATGAGATTCCAAGGTATTTTCAATTTCAATTTCAGTTAGTTATCGAGTCTTTTTCTTTTCTTTACTGATATGCCCGGTGTTCCCAGGCGGTCACCCATCCAAGTACTAACCGGGCCCGATGTTGCTTAACTTCGGTGATCGGACGAGAACCGGTGTACTCAACATGGTATGGCCGTTGGCGTCCTTATAATGTAGCCGCACTGCAGAAGAAGCGTTCGGCCCTTCTCCCGACACACGCATTCGCCGTTTTCCGTGGCACATTTGACGCAAGGCACGTCCTTCCACCGCCACGTGGGTGACACGCACAACACAGCTGCTCGTTGCACCGCCTGTCATTCGTTTGGTGCGTGCGGCCTCCGACACCCGCGGGGGGCGCACCTTGTTCTTGTTATCCGGCGCAGGGCCGGGCGTCGGGGGGACTGCGCGGGGTGTGGCAGTGTCCTGCTGGACCGGCGGAGGCTTTCTCACCTGCCTGACACGCGCCGCGCTTCCAGATATTTGCGTAATTTGCGCGGTGCATTCTCGCCTGTCCCCCCTTCCGTCCCGACTTGTCCCGACTGCCGCTCGCTGCCGCTCGGGTCGCGCTCCATATGACCGCACAAGCACGAGAAACATCTGCGAGATGGGCGCGGGCCGAACCGGCGTGTCCGAGACGCCGTGTGCGGCCGTTCGGAGCTACTAGAGTAGAGCAGCGATGCGCTGGAAAGGTGCGAAAACACGGACAGAGGACACAGGAGGTTCAACAAAGCATCCATCTCCTCTAGAGGCGAAAGATAAATTTTTGTTTACAAATTTGCAGATGTGCACTGCTGCAAAACAATATGCCCTGACGTATTTCACAACATTTCTGTCGTTTCATACTGTTTTGTTATTTCCAGAGACTCTGGAAATCTTCCTTGGCACACTCTTCTTCAAACTGAGTGCCCTAATATCGTATCTTTTGTTTATTACAACAGATTTAAGTCATTGTGGAAACATCGTTGTCACATCTGAATAAGAGGGCTGGCAGTGGTGGTGGCGACAAAAAAGCAAAATATGAAGACAGCCAGAGGTCCCAGGCAGTCACCGATCCGAATACTAACGTTGTTGCTTAACTTGGGTGATCGGACGAGAACGGTTCATTTTTTTTTTTTTTTTTTTCTTTTTCTTCTTCATTTATTTAGTTAGTTTTCGGAATTTAGCGCTGCTACAAAACAGTAGGCTCTGACGCATTTCAAGAACGCATCTGTCGATTCGAAGTGTTTCGTTATTTCCAACGAGTTCCTAGCACTATTCCTCGGCGCATTCTTACTCAAACTGAGTTCATTACTGTAATTTCGTGTCTTATGTTTAGTGCAGTACTTTAAAATGCTTGTGGAAGCATCTTTGTCACACCTGAAAGTTAGTATGAAAAAGAGGCCTGGCAGGTGTAGCGACGCAAAAATTAAAAAATGAGATAGAGCCAACAGCACCCGGTGTTCCCAGGCGGTCACCCATCCAAGTACTAACCGGGCCCGATGTTGCTTAACTTCGGTGATCGGACGAGAACCGGTGTATTCAACATGGTATGGCCGTTGGCGTCCTTATAATGTAGCCGCACTGCAGAAGAAGCGTTCGGCCCTTCTCCCGACACACGCATTCGCCGTTTTCCGTGGCACATTTGACGCAAGGCACGTCCTTCCACCGCCACGTGGGTGACACGCACAACACAGCTGCTCGTTGCACCGCCTGTCATTCGTTTGGTGCGTGCGGCCTCCGACACCCGCGGGGGGCGCACCTTGTTCTTGTTATCCGGCGCAGGGCCGGGCGTCGGGGGGACTGCGCGGGGTGTGGCAGTGTCCTGCTGGACCGGCGGAGGCTTTCTCACCTGCCTGACACGCGCCGCGCTTCCAGATATTTGCGTAATTTGCGCGGTGCATTCTCGCCTGTCCCCCCTTCCGTCCCGACTTGTCCCGACTGCCGCTCGCTGCCGCTCGGGTCGCGCTCCATATGACCGCACAAGCACGAGAAACATCTGCGAGATGGGCGCGGGCCGAACCGGCGTGTCCGAGACGCCGTGTGCGGCCGTTCGGAGCTACTAGAGTAGAGCAGCGATGCGCTGGAAAGGTGCGAAAACACGGACAGAGGACACAGGAGGTTCAACAAAGCATCCATCTCCTCTAGAGGCGAAAGATAAATTTTTGTTTACAAATTTGCAGATGTGCACTGCTGCAAAACAATATGCCCTGACGTATTTCACAACATTTCTGTCGTTTCATACTGTTTTGTTATTTCCAGAGACTCTGGAAATCTTCCTTGGCACACTCTTCTTCAAACTGAGTGCCCTAATATCGTATCTTTTGTTTATTACAACAGATTTAAGTCATTGTGGAAACATCGTTGTCACATCTGAATAAGAGGGCTGGCAGTGGTGGTGGCGACAAAAAAGCAAAATATGAAGACAGCCAGAGGTCCCAGGCAGTCACCGATCCGAATACTAACGTTGTTGCTTAACTTGGGTGATCGGACGAGAACGGTTCATTTTTTTTTTTTTTTTTTTCTTTTTCTTCTTCATTTATTTAGTTAGTTTTCGGAATTTAGCGCTGCTACAAAACAGTAGGCTCTGACGCATTTCAAGAACGCATCTGTCGATTCGAAGTGTTTCGTTATTTCCAACGAGTTCCTAGCACTATTCCTCGGCGCATTCTTACTCAAACTGAGTTCATTACTGTAATTTCGTGTCTTATGTTTAGTGCAGTACTTTAAAATGCTTGTGGAAGCATCTTTGTCACACCTGAAAGTTAGTATGAAAAAGAGGCCTGGCAGGTGTAGCGACGCAAAAATTAAAAAATGAGATAGAGCCAACAGCACCTTTTTTTTTTTTTTTTTTTTTTTTTTTAAAACGTAATAAACTTTTATTTACAAAATAACAAATACAGTCATGAGATTCCAAGGTATTTTCAATTTCAATTTCAGTTAGTTATCGAGTCTTTTTCTTTTCTTTACTGATATGCCCGGTGTTCCCAGGCGGTCACCCATCCAAGTACTAACCGGGCCCGATGTTGCTTAACTTCGGTGATCGGACGAGAACCGGTGTACTCAACATGGTATGGCCGTTGGCGTCCTTATAATGTAGCCGCACTGCAGAAGAAGCGTTCGGCCCTTCTCCCGACACACGCATTCGCCGTTTTCCGTGGCACATTTGACGCAAGGCACGTCCTTCCACCGCCACGTGGGTGACACGCACAACACAGCTGCTCGTTGCACCGCCTGTCATTCGTTTGGTGCGTGCGGCCTCCGACACCCGCGGGGGGCGCACCTTGTTCTTGTTATCCGGCGCAGGGCCGGGCGTCGGGGGGACTGCGCGGGGTGTGGCAGTGTCCTGCTGGACCGGCGGAGGCTTTCTCACCTGCCTGACACGCGCCGCGCTTCCAGATATTTGCGTAATTTGCGCGGTGCATTCTCGCCTGTCCCCCCTTCCGTCCCGACTTGTCCCGACTGCCGCTCGCTGCCGCTCGGGTCGCGCTCCATATGACCGCACAAGCACGAGAAACATCTGCGAGATGGGCGCGGGCCGAACCGGCGTGTCCGAGACGCCGTGTGCGGCCGTTCGGAGCTACTAGAGTAGAGCAGCGATGCGCTGGAAAGGTGCGAAAACACGGACAGAGGACACAGGAGGTTCAACAAAGCATCCATCTCCTCTAGAGGCGAAAGATAAATTTTTGTTTACAAATTTGCAGATGTGCACTGCTGCAAAACAATATGCCCTGACGTATTTCACAACATTTCTGTCGTTTCATACTGTTTTGTTATTTCCAGAGACTCTGGAAATCTTCCTTGGCACACTCTTCTTCAAACTGAGTGCCCTAATATCGTATCTTTTGTTTATTACAACAGATTTAAGTCATTGTGGAAACATCGTTGTCACATCTGAATAAGAGGGCTGGCAGTGGTGGTGGCGACAAAAAAGCAAAATATGAAGACAGCCAGAGGTCCCAGGCAGTCACCGATCCGAATACTAACGTTGTTGCTTAACTTGGGTGATCGGACGAGAACGGTTCATTTTTTTTTTTTTTTTTTTCTTTTTCTTCTTCATTTATTTAGTTAGTTTTCGGAATTTAGCGCTGCTACAAAACAGTAGGCTCTGACGCATTTCAAGAACGCATCTGTCGATTCGAAGTGTTTCGTTATTTCCAACGAGTTCCTAGCACTATTCCTCGGCGCATTCTTACTCAAACTGAGTTCATTACTGTAATTTCGTGTCTTATGTTTAGTGCAGTACTTTAAAATGCTTGTGGAAGCATCTTTGTCACACCTGAAAGTTAGTATGAAAAAGAGGCCTGGCAGGTGTAGCGACGCAAAAATTAAAAAATGAGATAGAGCCAACAGCACCCGGTGTTCCCAGGCGGTCACCCATCCAAGTACTAACCGGGCCCGATGTTGCTTAACTTCGGTGATCGGACGAGAACCGGTGTATTCAACATGGTATGGCCGTTGGCGTCCTTATAATGTAGCCGCACTGCAGAAGAAGCGTTCGGCCCTTCTCCCGACACACGCATTCGCCGTTTTCCGTGGCACATTTGACGCAAGGCACGTCCTTCCACCGCCACGTGGGTGACACGCACAACACAGCTGCTCGTTGCACCGCCTGTCATTCGTTTGGTGCGTGCGGCCTCCGACACCCGCGGGGGGCGCACCTTGTTCTTGTTATCCGGCGCAGGGCCGGGCGTCGGGGGGACTGCGCGGGGTGTGGCAGTGTCCTGCTGGACCGGCGGAGGCTTTCTCACCTGCCTGACACGCGCCGCGCTTCCAGATATTTGCGTAATTTGCGCGGTGCATTCTCGCCTGTCCCCCCTTCCGTCCCGACTTGTCCCGACTGCCGCTCGCTGCCGCTCGGGTCGCGCTCCATATGACCGCACAAGCACGAGAAACATCTGCGAGATGGGCGCGGGCCGAACCGGCGTGTCCGAGACGCCGTGTGCGGCCGTTCGGAGCTACTAGAGTAGAGCAGCGATGCGCTGGAAAGGTGCGAAAACACGGACAGAGGACACAGGAGGTTCAACAAAGCATCCATCTCCTCTAGAGGCGAAAGATAAATTTTTGTTTACAAATTTGCAGATGTGCACTGCTGCAAAACAATATGCCCTGACGTATTTCACAACATTTCTGTCGTTTCATACTGTTTTGTTATTTCCAGAGACTCTGGAAATCTTCCTTGGCACACTCTTCTTCAAACTGAGTGCCCTAATATCGTATCTTTTGTTTATTACAACAGATTTAAGTCATTGTGGAAACATCGTTGTCACATCTGAATAAGAGGGCTGGCAGTGGTGGTGGCGACAAAAAAGCAAAATATGAAGACAGCCAGAGGTCCCAGGCAGTCACCGATCCGAATACTAACGTTGTTGCTTAACTTGGGTGATCGGACGAGAACGGTTCATTTTTTTTTTTTTTTTTTTCTTTTTCTTCTTCATTTATTTAGTTAGTTTTCGGAATTTAGCGCTGCTACAAAACAGTAGGCTCTGACGCATTTCAAGAACGCATCTGTCGATTCGAAGTGTTTCGTTATTTCCAACGAGTTCCTAGCACTATTCCTCGGCGCATTCTTACTCAAACTGAGTTCATTACTGTAATTTCGTGTCTTATGTTTAGTGCAGTACTTTAAAATGCTTGTGGAAGCATCTTTGTCACACCTGAAAGTTAGTATGAAAAAGAGGCCTGGCAGGTGTAGCGACGCAAAAATTAAAAAATGAGATAGAGCCAACAGCACCTTTTTTTTTTTTTTTTTTTTTTTTTTTAAAACGTAATAAACTTTTATTTACAAAATAACAAATACAGTCATGAGATTCCAAGGTATTTTCAATTTCAATTTCAGTTAGTTATCGAGTCTTTTTCTTTTCTTTACTGATATGCCCGGTGTTCCCAGGCGGTCACCCATCCAAGTACTAACCGGGCCCGATGTTGCTTAACTTCGGTGATCGGACGAGAACCGGTGTACTCAACATGGTATGGCCGTTGGCGTCCTTATAATGTAGCCGCACTGCAGAAGAAGCGTTCGGCCCTTCTCCCGACACACGCATTCGCCGTTTTCCGTGGCACATTTGACGCAAGGCACGTCCTTCCACCGCCACGTGGGTGACACGCACAACACAGCTGCTCGTTGCACCGCCTGTCATTCGTTTGGTGCGTGCGGCCTCCGACACCCGCGGGGGGCGCACCTTGTTCTTGTTATCCGGCGCAGGGCCGGGCGTCGGGGGGACTGCGCGGGGTGTGGCAGTGTCCTGCTGGACCGGCGGAGGCTTTCTCACCTGCCTGACACGCGCCGCGCTTCCAGATATTTGCGTAATTTGCGCGGTGCATTCTCGCCTGTCCCCCCTTCCGTCCCGACTTGTCCCGACTGCCGCTCGCTGCCGCTCGGGTCGCGCTCCATATGACCGCACAAGCACGAGAAACATCTGCGAGATGGGCGCGGGCCGAACCGGCGTGTCCGAGACGCCGTGTGCGGCCGTTCGGAGCTACTAGAGTAGAGCAGCGATGCGCTGGAAAGGTGCGAAAACACGGACAGAGGACACAGGAGGTTCAACAAAGCATCCATCTCCTCTAGAGGCGAAAGATAAATTTTTGTTTACAAATTTGCAGATGTGCACTGCTGCAAAACAATATGCCCTGACGTATTTCACAACATTTCTGTCGTTTCATACTGTTTTGTTATTTCCAGAGACTCTGGAAATCTTCCTTGGCACACTCTTCTTCAAACTGAGTGCCCTAATATCGTATCTTTTGTTTATTACAACAGATTTAAGTCATTGTGGAAACATCGTTGTCACATCTGAATAAGAGGGCTGGCAGTGGTGGTGGCGACAAAAAAGCAAAATATGAAGACAGCCAGAGGTCCCAGGCAGTCACCGATCCGAATACTAACGTTGTTGCTTAACTTGGGTGATCGGACGAGAACGGTTCATTTTTTTTTTTTTTTTTTTCTTTTTCTTCTTCATTTATTTAGTTAGTTTTCGGAATTTAGCGCTGCTACAAAACAGTAGGCTCTGACGCATTTCAAGAACGCATCTGTCGATTCGAAGTGTTTCGTTATTTCCAACGAGTTCCTAGCACTATTCCTCGGCGCATTCTTACTCAAACTGAGTTCATTACTGTAATTTCGTGTCTTATGTTTAGTGCAGTACTTTAAAATGCTTGTGGAAGCATCTTTGTCACACCTGAAAGTTAGTATGAAAAAGAGGCCTGGCAGGTGTAGCGACGCAAAAATTAAAAAATGAGATAGAGCCAACAGCACCCGGTGTTCCCAGGCGGTCACCCATCCAAGTACTAACCGGGCCCGATGTTGCTTAACTTCGGTGATCGGACGAGAACCGGTGTATTCAACATGGTATGGCCGTTGGCGTCCTTATAATGTAGCCGCACTGCAGAAGAAGCGTTCGGCCCTTCTCCCGACACACGCATTCGCCGTTTTCCGTGGCACATTTGACGCAAGGCACGTCCTTCCACCGCCACGTGGGTGACACGCACAACACAGCTGCTCGTTGCACCGCCTGTCATTCGTTTGGTGCGTGCGGCCTCCGACACCCGCGGGGGGCGCACCTTGTTCTTGTTATCCGGCGCAGGGCCGGGCGTCGGGGGGACTGCGCGGGGTGTGGCAGTGTCCTGCTGGACCGGCGGAGGCTTTCTCACCTGCCTGACACGCGCCGCGCTTCCAGATATTTGCGTAATTTGCGCGGTGCATTCTCGCCTGTCCCCCCTTCCGTCCCGACTTGTCCCGACTGCCGCTCGCTGCCGCTCGGGTCGCGCTCCATATGACCGCACAAGCACGAGAAACATCTGCGAGATGGGCGCGGGCCGAACCGGCGTGTCCGAGACGCCGTGTGCGGCCGTTCGGAGCTACTAGAGTAGAGCAGCGATGCGCTGGAAAGGTGCGAAAACACGGACAGAGGACACAGGAGGTTCAACAAAGCATCCATCTCCTCTAGAGGCGAAAGATAAATTTTTGTTTACAAATTTGCAGATGTGCACTGCTGCAAAACAATATGCCCTGACGTATTTCACAACATTTCTGTCGTTTCATACTGTTTTGTTATTTCCAGAGACTCTGGAAATCTTCCTTGGCACACTCTTCTTCAAACTGAGTGCCCTAATATCGTATCTTTTGTTTATTACAACAGATTTAAGTCATTGTGGAAACATCGTTGTCACATCTGAATAAGAGGGCTGGCAGTGGTGGTGGCGACAAAAAAGCAAAATATGAAGACAGCCAGAGGTCCCAGGCAGTCACCGATCCGAATACTAACGTTGTTGCTTAACTTGGGTGATCGGACGAGAACGGTTCATTTTTTTTTTTTTTTTTTTCTTTTTCTTCTTCATTTATTTAGTTAGTTTTCGGAATTTAGCGCTGCTACAAAACAGTAGGCTCTGACGCATTTCAAGAACGCATCTGTCGATTCGAAGTGTTTCGTTATTTCCAACGAGTTCCTAGCACTATTCCTCGGCGCATTCTTACTCAAACTGAGTTCATTACTGTAATTTCGTGTCTTATGTTTAGTGCAGTACTTTAAAATGCTTGTGGAAGCATCTTTGTCACACCTGAAAGTTAGTATGAAAAAGAGGCCTGGCAGGTGTAGCGACGCAAAAATTAAAAAAGGAGATAGAGCCAACAGCACCTTTTTTTTTTTTTTTTTTTTTTTTTTTAAAACGTAATAAACTTTTATTTACAAAATAACAAATACAGTCATGAGATTCCAAGGTATTTTCAATTTCAATTTCAGTTAGTTATCGAGTCTTTTTCTTTTCTTTACTGATATGCCCGGTGTTCCCAGGCGGTCACCCATCCAAGTACTAACCGGGCCCGATGTTGCTTAACTTCGGTGATCGGACGAGAACCGGTGTACTCAACATGGTATGGCCGTTGGCGTCCTTATAATGTAGCCGCACTGCAGAAGAAGCGTTCGGCCCTTCTCCCGACACACGCATTCGCCGTTTTCCGTGGCACATTTGACGCAAGGCACGTCCTTCCACCGCCACGTGGGTGACACGCACAACACAGCTGCTCGTTGCACCGCCTGTCATTCGTTTGGTGCGTGCGGCCTCCGACACCCGCGGGGGGCGCACCTTGTTCTTGTTATCCGGCGCAGGGCCGGGCGTCGGGGGGACTGCGCGGGGTGTGGCAGTGTCCTGCTGGACCGGCGGAGGCTTTCTCACCTGCCTGACACGCGCCGCGCTTCCAGATATTTGCGTAATTTGCGCGGTGCATTCTCGCCTGTCCCCCCTTCCGTCCCGACTTGTCCCGACTGCCGCTCGCTGCCGCTCGGGTCGCGCTCCATATGACCGCACAAGCACGAGAAACATCTGCGAGATGGGCGCGGGCCGAACCGGCGTGTCCGAGACGCCGTGTGCGGCCGTTCGGAGCTACTAGAGTAGAGCAGCGATGCGCTGGAAAGGTGCGAAAACACGGACAGAGGACACAGGAGGTTCAACAAAGCATCCATCTCCTCTAGAGGCGAAAGATAAATTTTTGTTTACAAATTTGCAGATGTGCACTGCTGCAAAACAATATGCCCTGACGTATTTCACAACATTTCTGTCGTTTCATACTGTTTTGTTATTTCCAGAGACTCTGGAAATCTTCCTTGGCACACTCTTCTTCAAACTGAGTGCCCTAATATCGTATCTTTTGTTTATTACAACAGATTTAAGTCATTGTGGAAACATCGTTGTCACATCTGAATAAGAGGGCTGGCAGTGGTGGTGGCGACAAAAAAGCAAAATATGAAGACAGCCAGAGGTCCCAGGCAGTCACCGATCCGAATACTAACGTTGTTGCTTAACTTGGGTGATCGGACGAGAACGGTTCATTTTTTTTTTTTTTTTTTTTTCTTTTTCTTCTTCATTTATTTAGTTAGTTTTCGGAATTTAGCGCTGCTACAAAACAGTAGGCTCTGACGCATTTCAAGAACGCATCTGTCGATTCGAAGTGTTTCGTTATTTCCAACGAGTTCCTAGCACTATTCCTCGGCGCATTCTTACTCAAACTGAGTTCATTACTGTAATTTCGTGTCTTATGTTTAGTGCAGTACTTTAAAATGCTTGTGGAAGCATCTTTGTCACACCTGAAAGTTAGTATGAAAAAGAGGCCTGGCAGGTGTAGCGACGCAAAAATTAAAAAATGAGATAGAGCCAACAGCACCCGGTGTTCCCAGGCGGTCACCCATCCAAGTACTAACCGGGCCCGATGTTGCTTAACTTCGGTGATCGGACGAGAACCGGTGTATTCAACATGGTATGGCCGTTGGCGTCCTTATAATGTAGCCGCACTGCAGAAGAAGCGTTCGGCCCTTCTCCCGACACACGCATTCGCCGTTTTCCGTGGCACATTTGACGCAAGGCACGTCCTTCCACCGCCACGTGGGTGACACGCACAACACAGCTGCTCGTTGCACCGCCTGTCATTCGTTTGGTGCGTGCGGCCTCCGACACCCGCGGGGGGCGCACCTTGTTCTTGTTATCCGGCGCAGGGCCGGGCGTCGGGGGGACTGCGCGGGGTGTGGCAGTGTCCTGCTGGACCGGCGGAGGCTTTCTCACCTGCCTGACACGCGCCGCGCTTCCAGATATTTGCGTAATTTGCGCGGTGCATTCTCGCCTGTCCCCCCTTCCGTCCCGACTTGTCCCGACTGCCGCTCGCTGCCGCTCGGGTCGCGCTCCATATGACCGCACAAGCACGAGAAACATCTGCGAGATGGGCGCGGGCCGAACCGGCGTGTCCGAGACGCCGTGTGCGGCCGTTCGGAGCTACTAGAGTAGAGCAGCGATGCGCTGGAAAGGTGCGAAAACACGGACAGAGGACACAGGAGGTTCAACAAAGCATCCATCTCCTCTAGAGGCGAAAGATAAATTTTTGTTTACAAATTTGCAGATGTGCACTGCTGCAAAACAATATGCCCTGACGTATTTCACAACATTTCTGTCGTTTCATACTGTTTTGTTATTTCCAGAGACTCTGGAAATCTTCCTTGGCACACTCTTCTTCAAACTGAGTGCCCTAATATCGTATCTTTTGTTTATTACAACAGATTTAAGTCATTGTGGAAACATCGTTGTCACATCTGAATAAGAGGGCTGGCAGTGGTGGTGGCGACAAAAAAGCAAAATATGAAGACAGCCAGAGGTCCCAGGCAGTCACCGATCCGAATACTAACGTTGTTGCTTAACTTGGGTGATCGGACGAGAACGGTTCATTTTTTTTTTTTTTTTTTTTCTTTTTCTTCTTCATTTATTTAGTTAGTTTTCGGAATTTAGCGCTGCTACAAAACAGTAGGCTCTGACGCATTTCAAGAACGCATCTGTCGATTCGAAGTGTTTCGTTATTTCCAACGAGTTCCTAGCACTATTCCTCGGCGCATTCTTACTCAAACTGAGTTCATTACTGTAATTTCGTGTCTTATGTTTAGTGCAGTACTTTAAAATGCTTGTGGAAGCATCTTTGTCACACCTGAAAGTTAGTATGAAAAAGAGGCCTGGCAGGTGTAGCGACGCAAAAATTAAAAAATGAGATAGAGCCAACAGCACCTTTTTTTTTTTTTTTTTTTTTTTTTTAAAACGTAATAAACTTTTATTTACAAAATAACAAATACAGTCATAAGATTCCAAGGTATTTTCAATTTCAATTTCAGTTAGTTATCGAGTCTTTTTCTTTTCTTTACTGATATGCCCGGTGTTCCCAGGCGGTCACCCATCCAAGTACTAACCGGGCCCGATGTTGCTTAACTTCGGTGATCGGACGAGAACCGGTGTATTCAACATGGTATGGCCGTTGGCGTCCTTATAATGTAGCCGCACTGCAGAAGAAGCGTTCGGCCCTTCTCCCGACACACGCATTCGCCGTTTTCCGTGGCACATTTGACGCAAGGCACGTCCTTCCACCGCCACGTGGGTGACACGCACAACACAGCTGCTCGTTGCACCGCCTGTCATTCGTTTGGTGCGTGCGGCCTCCGACACCCGCGGGGGGCGCACCTTGTTCTTGTTATCCGGCGCAGGGCCGGGCGTCGGGGGGACTGCGCGGGGTGTGGCAGTGTCCTGCTGGACCGGCGGAGGCTTTCTCACCTGCCTGACACGCGCCGCGCTTCCAGATATTTGCGTAATTTGCGCGGTGCATTCTCGCCTGTCCCCCCTTCCGTCCCGACTTGTCCCGACTGCCGCTCGCTGCCGCTCGGGTCGCGCTCCATATGACCGCACAAGCACGAGAAACATCTGCGAGATGGGCGCGGGCCGAACCGGCGTGTCCGAGACGCCGTGTGCGGCCGTTCGGAGCTACTAGAGTAGAGCAGCGATGCGCTGGAAAGGTGCGAAAACACGGACAGAGGACACAGGAGGTTCAACAAAGCATCCATCTCCTCTAGAGGCGAAAGATAAATTTTTGTTTACAAATTTGCAGATGTGCACTGCTGCAAAACAATATGCCCTGACGTATTTCACAACATTTCTGTCGTTTCATACTGTTTTGTTATTTCCAGAGACTCTGGAAATCTTCCTTGGCACACTCTTCTTCAAACTGAGTGCCCTAATATCGTATCTTTTGTTTATTACAACAGATTTAAGTCATTGTGGAAACATCGTTGTCACATCTGAATAAGAGGGCTGGCAGTGGTGGTGGCGACAAAAAAGCAAAATATGAAGACAGCCAGAGGTCCCAGGCAGTCACCGATCCGAATACTAACGTTGTTGCTTAACTTGGGTGATCGGACGAGAACGGTTCATTTTTTTTTTTTTTTTTTTTTCTTTTTCTTCTTCATTTATTTAGTTAGTTTTCGGAATTTAGCGCTGCTACAAAACAGTAGGCTCTGACGCATTTCAAGAACGCATCTGTCGATTCGAAGTGTTTCGTTATTTCCAACGAGTTCCTAGCACTATTCCTCGGCGCATTCTTACTCAAACTGAGTTCATTACTGTAATTTCGTGTCTTATGTTTAGTGCAGTACTTTAAAATGCTTGTGGAAGCATCTTTGTCACACCTGAAAGTTAGTATGAAAAAGAGGCCTGGCAGGTGTAGCGACGCAAAAATTAAAAAATGAGATAGAGCCAACAGCACCTTTTTTTTTTTTTTTTTTTTTTTTTTTAAAACGTAATAAACTTTTATTTACAAAATAACAAATACAGTCATAAGATTCCAAGGTATTTTCAATTTCAATTTCAGTTAGTTATCGAGTCTTTTTCTTTTCTTTACTGATATGCCCGGTGTTCCCAGGCGGTCACCCATCCAAGTACTAACCGGGCCCGATGTTGCTTAACTTCGGTGATCGGACGAGAACCGGTGTATTCAACATGGTATGGCCGTTGGCGTCCTTATAATGTAGCCGCACTGCAGAAGAAGCGTTCGGCCCTTCTCCCGACACACGCATTCGCCGTTTTCCGTGGCACATTTGACGCAAGGCACGTCCTTCCACCGCCACGTGGGTGACACGCACAACACAGCTGCTCGTTGCACCGCCTGTCATTCGTTTGGTGCGTGCGGCCTCCGACACCCGCGGGGGGCGCACCTTGTTCTTGTTATCCGGCGCAGGGCCGGGCGTCGGGGGGACTGCGCGGGGTGTGGCAGTGTCCTGCTGGACCGGCGGAGGCTTTCTCACCTGCCTGACACGCGCCGCGCTTCCAGATATTTGCGTAATTTGCGCGGTGCATTCTCGCCTGTCCCCCCTTCCGTCCCGACTTGTCCCGACTGCCGCTCGCTGCCGCTCGGGTCGCGCTCCATATGACCGCACAAGCACGAGAAACATCTGCGAGATGGGCGCGGGCCGAACCGGCGTGTCCGAGACGCCGTGTGCGGCCGTTCGGAGCTACTAGAGTAGAGCAGCGATGCGCTGGAAAGGTGCGAAAACACGGACAGAGGACACAGGAGGTTCAACAAAGCATCCATCTCCTCTAGAGGCGAAAGATAAATTTTTGTTTACAAATTTGCAGATGTGCACTGCTGCAAAACAATATGCCCTGACGTATTTCACAACATTTCTGTCGTTTCATACTGTTTTGTTATTTCCAGAGACTCTGGAAATCTTCCTTGGCACACTCTTCTTCAAACTGAGTGCCCTAATATCGTATCTTTTGTTTATTACAACAGATTTAAGTCATTGTGGAAACATCGTTGTCACATCTGAATAAGAGGGCTGGCAGTGGTGGTGGCGACAAAAAAGCAAAATATGAAGACAGCCAGAGGTCCCAGGCAGTCACCGATCCGAATACTAACGTTGTTGCTTAACTTGGGTGATCGGACGAGAACGGTTCATTTTTTTTTTTTTTTTTTCTTTTTCTTCTTCATTTATTTAGTTAGTTTTCGGAATTTAGCGCTGCTACAAAACAGTAGGCTCTGACGCATTTCAAGAACGCATCTGTCGATTCGAAGTGTTTCGTTATTTCCAACGAGTTCCTAGCACTATTCCTCGGCGCATTCTTACTCAAACTGAGTTCATTACTGTAATTTCGTGTCTTATGTTTAGTGCAGTACTTTAAAATGCTTGTGGAAGCATCTTTGTCACACCTGAAAGTTAGTATGAAAAAGAGGCCTGGCAGGTGTAGCGACGCAAAAATTAAAAAATGAGATAGAGCCAACAGCACCTTTTTTTTTTTTTTTTTTTTTCAAACGTAATAAACTTTTATTTACAAAATAACAAATACAGTCATGAGATTCCAAGGTATTTTCAATTTCAGTTAGTTATCGAGTCTTTTTCTTTTCTTTACTGATATGTAACTTTGTTGCAATTGTCTGTTTCATTATATTTTGTGCATTTGCAGGTTGATTTACACTGTTGCACTGATTTGTAAGTCAGTGGAGCAAGAATATTTCATTTTTCAGTTTTGTTTGCGTTTTTGTTAAATTTTATGGGTTATTGATTCAAACACTTCTAAGTTCTTTACTTTAGGTCGAGTTTTTGGTCTGGTGCCATTATGTGGCTTGTAGCTATTATTAGAGATGTCTTATTGGCTAAGGCTTACATTTAAGAGACAAAGGACAATGACAAATATGTATGAAAGAATATTATATATATATAGCGAGGTGTCCACGAGATGGTGGTTGAGGGGAAGAGAGCGAGAGAGGGAGAGAGAGAGAGACAGAGAGAGAGAGAGAGAGAGAGAGAGAGAGAGAGAGAGAGAGTGAGAGGGCGATACGGAACACATTTGAAACATATTTAAAGAATAATTCTATAAGTGGACAACTATATTCTAGATAAGTTTAACATGATTAAATATGGATTGAATATAGATGTTTCTTTTGTTAGTCTACTCACATAGTCATCTTCGGCGTAGTGATGTTTCGCACATTTTTAAGAACGCTACCTGGATATGCCCTATATGTGTAGCCGTAGCACTGCGGACACTGTTGTTGCACTGCACAAATTTTATACCGAACTCACATTTAACACACAACACTTTGGGGGCGTTGGAGGGTCTCTGCATCGGTGACGACGGAGGCGTGGAGGACTAGGGGGGGGCGTGGTTTGGCGGCAGCGGTGTCGGCGGCGTCGGCGGCGCCGGCGGCGTCGGCGGCGGCGGCGACGGCGGCGGCATCGGCAGCGGCGGCGGCGGCGGCGGCGGCGGCGGAGACGTCGGAGGCGGTCGTGGCGTGTGGGGACGGAGGGCGTCCTTGAAGGCGGCGTCCAGCGCTATCTGAAGGTAGTTCTGGAACGTCTGCCTGTAGTTGTTTTTCCGCTTGGCTCGCTTGTGTTCCTCCCAGAGATCGGTGAGGAACTGCACTCCGTCCGTTTGTTTTTTTGCGATTATGGCGTGCGCTGTCATCGCGAACGTCCACATGGTCGCGACGCGTTTGGGACGTGGGAAACATTTTGCAGCCGGGATCGTGAGGGCTGTGGCTTCTATAGTTCGGTGATCCGCCCTGTTCATGAGCGCCACCATTTTCCTGCATGTCTCCCATATCGCCTGACTTGTCGGACATGTGAAGCGGTGTTCCGCGGTGTCGATCTCGTTGCACACTTCGCAGTGCGGCGACTCGCGCATGCCAATGCGCGCTAGGCGCTCGTTCGTCGGTATCTTGTTGTGTACGACTTTGTACCACGTGTCTCTAGCTTCCGGGGGTATGGCTTTCTCAGAGAGATTCTTCCAGACTTGTGGCCAGTCGTGGTCTGGAAGATTCGTCTCTGTTCTGCTTCTTCCTTGTTTGCCTCTCAGTGCACGATAGATTTTCGCTGCAGTTCTCATCTCTTTCACTGCTAGCGTGGATGAGATGTAGCTACTGTCCATTACTATCTGCTTCAAGTAGCGCATCTTGTAGGGTATTCTACTGACATCTACCGGCGCTTCCCCGGAATCGGGTCTGTGTTCTTTCAGTAGAGACGACGTGGTACAGTCTACACTTCTGTCCTCCATTTGTAGAGCTCGGTGGAGCAACAGTGCCGCGCATTTTCTCGTGACATCTATCAGGCCCAGCCCCCCTTCTTCTCTAGGGAGAGTGCTGGTGACTTGCGACACTTTGAGAATTTCCCGCCTCCACAGCAGGTAGTATACAGCGCTTCCTATAGACTTCCCTATTTCTGTTGGTACGTTCATGACTTGTGCCATGTACCAAGCCTTCGCCAGGATCGTTTCGTTGATCAGCTGTGCTTTCTGATCCAACGTCAGGTTTCTGTTGGCGTGTGTCCTGACGAGTCCTCTCGTGGTGTTCAGGATGTTCCGCCAGTTCTCTGCGGCCATTTTGAGTGGGCAGGCCTGCAGCTGAACACCTAGAACTTTATATTTGTCGGTCACCTGGTACCATGGTCTGGCCTCTCTCAGTTTCCCGTTCCCTATCGGGACGAGCACGGTTTTTTTGGGGTTGGTTTTCGCCCCAGATGCCTTCCCAAAAGACTCTATTATTGGGAGGACTTTGTCGATGTCCTCTTTACCGTCCACGAAAATGCTCAAGTCATCGGCATATGCCATACATGTCACGTTTATATCGTTCAGCTTGTAGCCGTTGACGGTGGCAGCGAGTTTCCTGAGGACTGGGTCGAGGGCTACTGTGAATAGTGCCATCGACAGTGGGCACCCTTGCCTCACAGATTTCCCCAGTTTTATCGGCGTAGATGTCCAGCCGTTTACAGTAACTCTTGACGTGGCATTTGTTAACATGTTTTTGATGACTTGAGCGAATTCGGAGCCAAAACCCAGTCTTGCCAAGGTCTTCAGCAGGTACCGGTGACCGATCCTGTCGAAGGCCTTTTGGAAGTCTACAGAGATGATCGCTGCAGTCGCTCTGTTGGATGCGGCGTGGGCTATAACGTCTCTGTACGTGCAGACGGCGTCGAAAATGTTTCTGCCTAACACTGCACATGTCTGCCATGGGCTGATTGCTTTTTTGAGGGCGAGCTTCATATTTTCCGCGACGCATTTCGCTACGAGCTTGTAGTCCGCATTTAGGAGGGTAATTGGGCGGAAGTCTGTTAACGTTTTTGGCGCCTTATTTTTCGGTACCAGAGTGATGGTCCCTTCCAGGAACGGAGGTGGTATCTCCTTCCCGTCCAGAATTTCGTTCACAATTTCTGTTATTATTCCACCTACTTTGTCCCAGCAGGTGGCGTAGAATTCTGACGGTAATCCGTCCGCTCCTGGGGCTTTGCCGTTGGCGCAGGTTTTGAGGACGGCTCTCACTTCATCCTCTGACACAGCTTCCGTCAGCAAAGCGCGATCGGTGTCGTTCAGCCGTCTGCGCGTTCCTTGTAGTAGTTTTGCTGTTTCTGCGTCATTCGGTTCCTCTGCCTTGAAGAGATCAGAGAAGTGGTCTTCTACGTGACGCATCATGTCCCTCCTAGTTGTTATTTTGCGGCCAGCTGCGTCGCTAAGCTCTCTTACAGCTCTGTTTTGTGCCCTCTCCCTCTCTCTATGCAGGTGGTGCAGTGTGGCAGGTTCGTCTTCAGTGGCGCCGTGTGTCTGGCTGCGGACGACGACGCCTTTCATCTGTTGACGCCTGATATTCAGTAGTCGCGCCTTTATTCCTCTCACTCGCGTGAGAAGCAGGTCGTCGTCTGGAGGACAGTTGAGCGCGTCCTTCAGACACTGCGTGTAAAAGTCTGCCGTGCTCTTCCTCCAGAAAGCCTTTTCCGCACTGTGCCTTATCAGCGTCTTCCTTATGTGTGGTTTTCCAGATGCGACCCACCATTGTGTGGTGGACGGATATTGTCGTCGCGTCTGTAAACTTTCTTCTAGTGTGAGCGCTATCTCCTGCTGTAGTTTGGCGTCACTTAGATGTTCCGTGTTAAGTTTCCACGCTGATCTTCCTCCTGATATTTTATTCGTTGGCAGCTGGAGCTTGCAAATGTAGGCACAGTGGTCGGAGAAGATCACAGGGCAGACTTCCACACGTGACACAGAGGTGGCCAACTCTCTGGTCACATATATCCTGTCAAGCCTGCTTCTTCCGCGGTTGTGGAAGTACGTGAATTCCGTTGTGTTGGGATATAATAGACGCCAAGAATCACGTAGATTCAGTTTTCTTAGCAGTTCCTGCAGCTCCATGCACAGATTAGGTACCGGGACTTGATCTTCCGGAGCAGACACGCAGTTGAAATCGCCTCCCAGCACAACATTGCTGTTGTTGCGTGGAAGGAGTGCACAAATATCTTCATTGAAGAACTGGCTTCTGGCCCTCTTGTTTTCTGTGCCTGACGGCGCATAGATGTTGACAAAGTACGTCCCAGCTATTTTGATTGCTATTCCACGGCCGTCAGTCAGGGTCTTGATGTCCTCTGTGTCGATACCATTCCTCACCATTACAGCAGTGCCAGTTCTCGTTTCTGCGTCAATGTTCGTGAAGACGTCGAATCCCGGTACTTGTTCCAAGTCCGTGGTGACGACTTCTTGTAATATCGCTACATCGGCAGCTCGGTGCTGCAGGAACTCCGTGAGGGCGTCTATCTTCACAACCGAATTCATTTTATTGACATTGCACGTGATGACGTTATAGCCAGAGCGTTCCTGCATTTAAGCGCTATGTGGAGGCGGGGGTTGAACTTGCTGTGGGCGGTCCGGCCGTAGGACTAGGTCCTCCGGTTCGGTGGTTTGTTTTCGCGCGTTTTCGGGCGAGATGTCCGACGCTTCCCCGTCGGAGGTCTCCATCCTCTCGTCGTTTGAGCTGCTGCTGCGGCTTCTCCGCCTGTTACGCCGCCTTTTGGCTTTGGACGCCGGTTGCGGCTGCTCGTTGGACTCCTTCGGTTCGTCGTCGGCCTCCTTCAAGATGCGGGCGAGTTTGGTCACCTGCTTCTTGATGGCGATCTCGCGCGCCTCGGTGTACGAGGTGGGCGTGGACTCTGCGCTGGGCCCGGCCAGCTGGCTGCCGTGAATGACAGCCTCAGCTGACGGCTGGGCGGGCGCGGCGGCGCGCGTGACCTTCACCCGCCGGGCGGCGGGGGAGGGGGCGGCCGCCGGCTCGGCCTCCATTGTGGTCTCGTTGTCCGAGTCGGAGCTCAGGTGCCGCTTCTCCCCTGCGCTGACCGCGGCGGCCGCCGCTGGGGCCGGTGTTGCCGGCTGGGCGGCCTCGGCTGGCGCGGCAGGCGCCGCTGCTTCCGCTACGGCAGGCTCGTCGTTGGCGCGCGGGCTCTGGCCCGACAAAATTCCGGCGTAACTTGCCGCCTGCTCCGCTGCGTTGTCCGCGTTTTCGCGCGGCAGCTGAGCCACCCTCTTATTTTTGGGGCAGCTGCTCCTCATGTGTTCAGTCGAACTGCAGATGGAGCACGTCGGTGGTTGTCCGCTATATTGGACAACACCTCTGTGTCCTCCTATTACAATAAACGACGGCACGTGTTTTCGTAGGACCATCCTGACGGACCTAACACCAGAGTCCACTTTATACCGGTGCCCAGTACCCCAGAAGTCTCTCGTTACAGAGAGAACCTCACCGTACAGCTTGAAGTAGCGTGCAACTTCCTCATTTGGCACCTCGAAGGGGAGGTTATACACCTTTATGTTCCTCACGCCGTGTCCGGCGTACGTTATTTTTACATCGCTGACGCGGCCATCTCTGTGTTTAAATTTTCTCACACCACCGCTTACGTTTACAAGCGTCTCGCATCTCACGTCCGTTTTCAACTTCAGAAAGAGGCTAAGCAGCGTGAAATCAAGCTGCAACCCCTCTAATTCGTCCTCCTGAATTTTAAGTTCGTGAAACATCCACTCCTCTATATCGAAGGAGGACGGCCGTTCGTGTTCACGATCAAACGCGCACTGAATCGTCGTACTTGAGCGATTAAACGTTGTCATTTTTTCCGTAGAGCACTCACCAAATCGTTGATACACGAAACACGATCGCCTACGGCGAGACGGCTACGGCTGGCGCGGCGCGGGAGCCGGCAGGCGGCGGGCGCGGGCGCGGCGCGGTGGGATGCCGGGCAGGGACGGCTCGGCGGCCGGTAATCCTCGACTACCTGGGACGCACAATAGCGAGCGGCACACGTGTTCACAGGCGGGCAGCCAGCCAAGTACTAACCGGGCCCGATGTTGCTTAACTTCGGTGATCGGACGAGAACCGGTGTATTCAACATGGTATGGCCGTTGGCGTCCTTATAATGTGGCCGCACGGCAGAAGAAGCTTTCGCCCCTTCTCCCAACACACGCAATCGCCGTTTTCCGTGGCACATTTGACGCAAAGCACGTCCTTCCACCGCCACGTGGGTGACACGCACAACACAGCTGCTCGTTGCACCGCCTGTCATTCGTTTGGTGCGTGCGGCCTCCGACACTCGCGGGAGACGCACCTTGTTCTTGTTATCCGGCGCAGGGCCGGGCGTCGGGGGGGACTGCGCGGGGTGTGGCAGTGTCCTGCTGGACCGGCGGAAGCTTTCTCACCTGGCTGACACGCGCCGCGCTTCCAGATATTTGCGTAATTTGCGCGTTGCATCCTCGCCTGTCGTGTCCCCTCCCCTTCCGTCCCGACTTGTCCCGACTTTGCTCGACTGCCGCTCGCTGCCGCTCGGGTCGCGCTCCATATGACCGCACAAGCACGAGAAACATCTGCGAGATGGGCGCGGGCCGAACCGGCGTGTCCGAGACGCCGTGTGCGGCCGTTCGGAGGTACTAGAGCAGCGCTGTGCCGTGCCATGGAAAGGCGCGAAAACAAGGACACAAGACACAGGAGGTTCGACAAAGCATCCATCTCTTCTAGCGACGAAAGATAAATTGTTGTTTACAACTTTGCAGTTGTGCACTGCTACAAAACAATGTGCCCTGACGTATTTCACAACATTTCTGTCGTTTCATACTGTTTCGTTATTTCCAGAGACTCTTTGGAAATCTTCCTTGGCACACTCTTCTTCAAACTGAGTGCCCTAATATCGTATCTTTTGTTTATTACAACAGATTTAAGTCATTGTGGAAACATCGTTGTCACATCTGAAAAAGAGGGCTGGCAGTGGTGGTGGCGACAAAAAAGCAAAATATGAAGACAGCCACAGGTCCCAGACAGTCACCGATCCGAATACTAACGTTGTTGCTTAACTTGGGTGATCGGACGAAAACGGTTCATTTTTTTTTTTTATTTATTTATTTATTTAGTTAGTTTTCGGAATTTAGCGCTGCTACAAAACAGTAGGCTCTGACGGATTTCAAGAACACATCTGTCGATTCGTAGTGTTTCGTTATTTCCAACGAGTTCCTAGCACTCTTCCTCCGCGCATTCTTGCTCAAACTGAGTTCATTACTGCAATTTCGTGTCTTACGTTTAGTACAGTACTTTAAAATGCTTGTGGAAGCATCTTTGTCACACCTGAAAGTTAGTATGAAAAAGAGGGCTGGCAGGTGTAGCGACCCAAAAATTAAAAAATGAGACAGAGCCAACAGCACCTTTTTTTTTTTTTTAAACGTAATAAACTTTTATTTACAAAATAACAAATACAGTCATGAGATTCCAAGGTATTTTCAATTTCAGTTAGTTATCGAGTCTTTTTCTTTTCTTTACTGATATGTAACTTTGTTGCAATTGTCTGTTTCATTATATTTTGTGCATTTGCAGGTAATTTACACTGTTGCACTGATTTGTAAGTCAGTGGAGCAAGAATATTTCATTTTTCAGTTTTGTTTGCGTTTTTGTTAAATTTTATGGGTTATTGATTCAAACACTTCTAAGTTCTTTGCTTTAGGTCGAGTTTTTGGTCTGGTGCCATTATGTGGCTTGTAGCTATTATTAGAGATGTCTTATTGGCTAAGGCTTACATTTAAGAGACAAAGGACAATGACAAATATGTATGAAAGAATATTATATATATATAGCGAGGTGTCCACGAGATGGTGGTTGAGGGGAGGAGAGCGAGAGAGGGAGAGAGAGAGAAATAGAGAGACAGAGAGAGAGAGAGAGAGAGAGAGAGAGAGAGAGAGAGAGAGGGCGATACGGAACACATTTGAAACATAATTAAAGAATAATTCTATAAGTGGACAACTATATTCTAGATTAAGTTTAACATGATTAAATATGGATTGAATATAGATGTTTCTTTTGTTAGTCTACTCACATAGTCATCTTCGGCGTAGTGATGTTTCGCACATTTTTAAGAACGCTACCTGGATATGCCCTATATGTGTAGCCGTAGCACTGCGGACACTGTTGTTGCACTGCACAAATTTTATACCGAACTCACATTTAACACACAACACTTTGGGGGCGTTGGAGGGTCTCTGCATCGGTGACGACGGAGGCGTGGAGGACTAGGGGGGGGCGTGGTGTGGCGGCAGCGGTGTCGGCGGCGTCGGCGGCGTCGGCGGCGCCGGCGGCGTCGGCGGCGGTGGCAGCGGCGGCGGCGACGGCGGCGGCAGCGGCAGCGGCGGCGGCGGCGGCGGCGGCGGCGGCGGCGGAGACGTCGGAGGCGGTCGTGGCGTGTGGGGACGGAGGGCGTCCTTGAAGGCGGCGTCCAGCGCTATCTGAAGGTAGTTCTGGAACGTCTGCCTGTAGTTGTTTTTCCGCTTGGCTCGCTTGTGTTCCTCCCAGAGATCGGTGAGGAACTGCACTCCGTCCGTTTCTTTTTTCGCGATTATGGCGTGCGCTGTCATCGCGAACGTCCACATGGTCGCGACGCGTTTGGGACGTGGGAAACATTTTGCAGCCGGGATCGTGAGGGCTGTGGCTTCTATAGTTCGGTGATCCGCCCTGTTCATGAGCGCCACCATTTTCCTGCATGTCTCCCATATCGCCTGACTTGTCGGACATGTGAAGCGGTGTTCCGCGGTGTCGATCTCGTTGCACACTTCGCAGTGCGGCGACTCGCGCATGCCAATGCGCGCTAGGCGCTCGTTCGTCGGTATCTTGTTGTGTACGACTTTGTACCACGTGTCTCTAGCTTCCGGGGGTATGGCTTTCTCAGAGAGATTCTTCCAGACTTGTGGCCAGTCGTGGTCTGGAAGATTCGTCTCTGTTCTGCTTCTTCCTTGTTTGCCTCTCAGTGCACGGTAGATTTTCGCTGCAGTTCTCATCTCTTTCACTGCTAGCGTGGATGAGATGTAGCTACTGTCCATTACTATCTGCTTCAAGTAGCGCATCTTGTAGGGTATTCTACTGACATCTACCGGCGCTTCCCCGGAATCGGGTCTGTGTTCTTTCAGTAGAGACGACGTGGTACAGTCTACACTTCTGTCCTCCATTTGTAGAGCTCGGTGGAGCAACAGTGCCGCGCATTTTCTCGTGACATCTATCAGGCCCAGCCCCCCTTCTTCTCTAGGGAGGGTGCTGGTGGCTTGCGACACTTTGAGAATTTCCCGCCTCCACAGCAGGTAGTATACAGCGCTTCCTATAGACTTCCCTATTTCTGTTGGTACGTTCATGACTTGTGCCATGTACCAAGCCTTCGCCAGGATCGTTTCGTTGATCAGCTGTGCTTTCTGATCCAACGTCAGGTTTCTGTTGGCGTGTGTCCTGACCAGCCCTCTGGTGGTGTTCAGGATGTTCCGCCAGTTCTCTGCGGCCATTTTGAGTGGGCAGGCCTGCAGCTGAACACCTAGAACTTTATATTTGTCGGTCACCTGGTACCATGGTCTGGCCTCTCTCAGTTTCCCGTTCCCTATCGGGACGAGCACGGTTTTTTTGGGGTTGGTTTTCGCCCCAGATGCCTTCCCAAAAGACTCTATTATTGGGAGGACTTTGTCGATGTCCTCTTTACCGTCCACGAAAATGCTCAAGTCATCGGCATATGCCATACATGTCACGTTTATATCGTTCAGCTTGTAGCCGTTGACGGTGGCAGCGAGTTTCCTGAGGACTGGGTCGAGGGCTACTGTGAATAGTGCCATCGACAGTGGGCACCCTTGCCTCACAGATTTCCCCAGTTTTATCGGCGTAGATGTCCAGCCGTTTACAGTAACTCTTGACGTGGCATTTGTTAACATGTTTTTGATGACTTGAGCGAATTCGGAGCCAAAACCCAGTCTTGCCAAGGTCTTCAGCAGGTACCGGTGACCGATCCTGTCGAAGGCCTTTTGGAAGTCTACAGAGATGATCGCTGCAGTCGCTCTGTTGGATGCGGCGTGGGCTATAACGTCTCTGTACGTGCAGACGGCGTCGAAAATGTTTCTGCCTAACACTGCACATGTCTGCCATGGGCTGATTGCTTTTTTGAGGGCGAGCTTCATATTTTCCGCGACGCATTTCGCTACGAGCTTGTAGTCCGCATTTAGGAGGGTAATTGGGCGGAAGTCTGTTAACGTTTTTGGCGCCTTATTTTTCGGTACCAGAGTGATGGTCCCTTCCAGGAACGGAGGTGGTATCTCCTTCCCGTCCAGAATTTCGTTCACAATTTCTGTTATTATTCCACCTACTTTGTCCCAGCAGGTGGCATAGAATTCTGACGGTAATCCGTCCGCTCCTGGGGCTTTGCCGTTGGCGCAGGTTTTGAGGACGGCTCTCACTTCATCCTCTGACACAGCTTCCGTCAGCAAAGCGCGATCGGTGTCGTTCAGCCGTCTGCGCGTTCCTTGTAGTAGTTTTGCTGTTTCTGCGTCATCTGGTTCCTCTGCCTTGAAGAGATCAGAGAAGTGGTCTTCTACGTGACGCATCATGTCCCTCCTAGTTGTTATTTTGCGGCCAGCTGCGTCGCTAAGCTCTCTTACAGCTCTGTTTTGTGCCCTCTCCCTCTCTCTATGCAGGTGGTGCAGTGTGGCAGGTTCGTCTTCAGTGGCGCCGTGTGTCTGACTGCGGACGACGACGCCTTTCATCTGTTGACGCCTGGTATTCAGTAGTCGCGCCTTTATTCCTCTCACTCGCGTGAGAAGCAGGTCGTCGTCTGGAGGACAGTTGAGCGCGTCCTTCAGACACTGCGTGTAAAAGTCTGCCGTGCTCTTCCTCCAGAAAGCCTTTTCCGCACTGTGCCTTATCAGCGTCTTCCTTATGTGTGGTTTTCCAGATGCGACCCACCATTGTGTGGTGGACGGATATTGTCGTCGCGTCTGTAAACTTTCTTCTAGTGTGAGCGCTATCTCCTGCTGTAGTTTGGCGTCACTTAGATGTTCCGTGTTAAGTTTCCACGCTGATCTTCCTCCTGATATTTTATTCGTTGGCAGCTGGAGCTTGCAAATGTAGGCACAGTGGTCGGAGAAGATCACAGGGCAGACTTCCACACGTGACACAGAGGTGGCCAACTCTCTGGTCACATAAATCCTGTCAAGCGTGCTTCTTCCGCGGTTGTGGAAGTACGTGAATTCCGTTGTGTTGGGATATAATAGACGCCAAGAATCACGTAGATTCAGTTTTCTTAGCAGTTCCTGCAGCTCCATGCACAGATTAGGTACCGGGACTTGATCTTCTGGAGCAGACACGCAGTTGAAATCGCCTCCCAGCACAACATTGCTGTTGTTGCGTGGAAGGAGTGCACAAATATCTTCATTGAAGAACTGGCTTCTGGCCCTCTTGTTTTCTGTGCCTGACGGCGCATAGATGTTGACAAAGTACGTCCCAGCTATTTTGATTGCTATTCCACGGCCGTCAGTCAGGGTCTTGATGTCCTCTGTGTCGATACCATTCCTCACCATTACAGCAGTGCCAGTTCTCGTTTCTGCGTCAATGTTCGTGAAGACGTCGAATCCCGGTACTTGTTCCAAGTCCGTGGTGACGACTTCTTGTAGTATCGCTACATCGGCAGCTCGGTGCTGCAGGAACTCCGTGAGGGCGTCTATCTTCACAACCGAATTCATTTTATTGACATTGCACGTGATGACGTTATAGCCAGAGCGTTCCTGCATTTAAGCGCTATGTGGAGGCGGGGGTTGAACTTGCTGTGGGCGGTCCGGCCGTAGGACTAGGTCCTCCGGTTCGGTGGTTTGTTTTCGCGCGTTTTCGGGCGAGATGTCCGACGCTTCCCCGTCGGAGGTCTCCATCCTCTCGTCGTTTGAGCTGCTGCTGCGGCTTCTCCGCCTGTTACGCCGCCTTTTGGCTTTGGACGCCGGTTGCGGCTGCTCGTTGGACTCCTTCGGTTCGTCGTCGGCCTCCTTCAAGATGCGGGCGAGTTTGGTCACCTGCTTCTTGATGGCGATCTCGCGCGCCTCGGTGTACGAGGTGGGCGTGGACTCTGCGCTGGGCCCGGCCAGCTGGCTGCCGTGAATGACAGCCTCAGCTGACGGCTGGGCGGGCGCGGCGGCGCGCGTGACCTTCACCCGCCGGGCGGCGGGGGAGGGGGCGGCCGCCGGCTCGGCCTCCATTGTGGTCTCGTTGTCCGAGTCGGAGCTCAGGTGCCGCTTCTCCCCTGCGCTGACCGCGGCGGCAGCCGCTGGGGCCGGTGTTGCCGGCTGGGCGGCCTCGGCTGGCGCGGCAGGCGCCGCTGCTTCCGCTACGGCAGGCTCGTCGTTGGCGCGCGGGCTCTGGCCCGACAAAATTCCGGCGTAACTTGCCGCCTGCTCCGCTGCGTTGTCCGCGTTTTCGCGCGGCAGCTGAGCCACCCTCTTATTTTTGGGGCAGCTGCTCCTCATGTGTTCAGTCGAACTGCAGATGGAGCACGTCGGTGGTTGTCCGCTATATTGGACAACACCTCTGTGTCCTCCTATTACAATAAACGACGGCACGTGTTTTCGTAGGACCATCCTGACGGACCTAACACCAGAGTCCACTTTATACCGGTGCCCAGTACCCCAGAAGTCTCTCGTTACAGAGAGAACCTCACCGTACAGCTTGAAGTAGCGTGCAACTTCCTCATTTGGCACCTCGAAGGGGAGGTTATACACCTTTATGTTCCTCACGCCGTGTCCGGCGTACGTTATTTTTACATCGCTGACGCGGCCATCTCTGTGTTTAAATTTTCTCACACCACCGCTTACGTTTACAAGCGTCTCGCATCTCACGTCCGTTTTCAATTTCAGAAAGAGGCTAAGCAGCGTGAAATCTAGCTGCAACCCCTCTAATTCGTCCTCCTGAATTTTAAGTTCGTGAAACATCCACTCCTCTATATCGAAGGAGGACGGCCGTTCGTGTTCACGATCAAACGCGCACTGAATCGTCGTACTTGAGCGATTAAACGTTGTCATTTTTTCCGTGGAGCACTCACCAAATCGTTGAAACACGAAACACGATCGCCTACGGCGAGACGGCTACGGCTGGCGCGGCGCGGGAGCCGGCAGGCGGCGGGCGCGGGCGCGGCGCGGTGGGATGCCGGGCAGGGACGGCTCGGCGGCCGGTAATCCTCGACTACCTGGGACGCACAATAGCGAGCGGCACCCGGTGTTCCCAGGCGGTCACCCATCCAAGTACTAACCGGGCCCGATGTTGCTTAACTTCGGTGATCGGACGAGAACCGGTGTATTCAACATGGTATGGCCGTTGGCGTCCTTATAATGTAGCCGCACTGCAGAAGAAGCGTTCGGCCCTTCTCCCGACACACGCATTCGCCGTTTTCCGTGGCACATTTGACGCAAGGCACGTCCTTCCACCGCCACGTGGGTGACACGCACAACACAGCTGCTCGTTGCACCGCCTGTCATTCGTTTGGTGCGTGCGGCCTCCGACACCCGCGGGGGGCGCACCTTGTTCTTGTTATCCGGCGCAGGGCCGGGCGTCGGGGGGACTGCGCGGGGTGTGGCAGTGTCCTGCTGGACCGGCGGAGGCTTTCTCACCTGCCTGACACGCGCCGCGCTTCCAGATATTTGCGTAATTTGCGCGGTGCATTCTCGCCTGTCCCCCCTTCCGTCCCGACTTGTCCCGACTGCCGCTCGCTGCCGCTCGGGTCGCGCTCCATATGACCGCACAAGCACGAGAAACATCTGCGAGATGGGCGCGGGCCGAACCGGCGTGTCCGAGACGCCGTGTGCGGCCGTTCGGAGCTACTAGAGTAGAGCAGCGATGCGCTCGAAAGGTGCGAAAACACGGACAGAGGACACAGGAGGTTCAACAAAGCATCCATCTCCTCTAGAGGCGAAAGATAAATTTTTGTTTACAAATTTGCAGATGTGCACTGCTGCAAAACAATATGCCCTGACGTATTTCACAACATTTCTGTCGTTTCATACTGTTTTGTTATTTCCAGAGACTCTGGAAATCTTCCTTGGCACACTCTTCTTCAAACTGAGTGCCCTAATATCGTATCTTTTGTTTATTACAACAGATTTAAGTCATTGTGGAAACATCGTTGTCACATCTGAATAAGAGGGCTGGCAGTGGTGGTGGCGACAAAAAAGCAAAATATGAAGACAGCCAGAGGTCCCAGGCAGTCACCGATCCGAATACTAACGTTGTTGCTTAACTTGGGTGATCGGACGAGAACGGTTCATTTTTTTTTTTTTTTTTTTCTTTTTCTTCTTCATTTATTTAGTTAGTTTTCGGAATTTAGCGCTGCTACAAAACAGTAGGCTCTGACGCATTTCAAGAACGCATCTGTCGATTCGAAGTGTTTCGTTATTTCCAACGAGTTCCTAGCACTATTCCTCGGCGCATTCTTACTCAAACTGAGTTCATTACTGTAATTTCGTGTCTTATGTTTAGTGCAGTACTTTAAAATGCTTGTGGAAGCATCTTTGTCACACCTGAAAGTTAGTATGAAAAAGAGGCCTGGCAGGTGTAGCGACGCAAAAATTAAAAAATGAGATAGAGCCAACAGCACCCGGTGTTCCCAGGCGGTCACCCATCCAAGTACTAACCGGGCCCGATGTTGCTTAACTTCGGTGATCGGACGAGAACCGGTGTATTCAACATGGTATGGCCGTTGGCGTCCTTATAATGTAGCCGCACTGCAGAAGAAGCGTTCGGCCCTTCTCCCGACACACGCATTCGCCGTTTTCCGTGGCACATTTGACGCAAGGCACGTCCTTCCACCGCCACGTGGGTGACACGCACAACACAGCTGCTCGTTGCACCGCCTGTCATTCGTTTGGTGCGTGCGGCCTCCGACACCCGCGGGGGGCGCACCTTGTTCTTGTTATCCGGCGCAGGGCCGGGCGTCGGGGGGACTGCGCGGGGTGTGGCAGTGTCCTGCTGGACCGGCGGAGGCTTTCTCACCTGCCTGACACGCGCCGCGCTTCCAGATATTTGCGTAATTTGCGCGGTGCATTCTCGCCTGTCCCCCCTTCCGTCCGCCGCTCGCTGCCGCTCGGGTCGCGCTCCATATGACCGCACAAGCACGAGAAACATCTGCGAGATGGGCGCGGGCCGAACCGGCGTGTCCGAGACACCGTGTGCGGCCGTTCGGAGCTACTAGAGTAGAGCAGCGATGCGCTCGAAAGGTGCGAAAACACGGACAGAGGACACAGGAGGTTCAACAAAGCATCCATCTCCTCTAGAGGCGAAAGATAAATTTTTGTTTACAAATTTGCAGATGTGCACTGCTGCAAAACAATATGCCCTGACGTATTTCACAACATTTCTGTCGTTTCATACTGTTTTGTTATTTCCAGAGACTCTGGAAATCTTCCTTGGCACACTCTTCTTCAAACTGAGTGCCCTAATATCGTATCTTTTGTTTATTACAACAGATTTAAGTCATTGTGGAAACATCGTTGTCACATCTGAATAAGAGGGCTGGCAGTGGTGGTGGCGACAAAAAAGCAAAATATGAAGACAGCCAGAGGTCCCAGGCAGTCACCGATCCGAATACTAACGTTGTTGCTTAACTTGGGTGATCGGACGAGAACGGTTCATTTTTTTTTTTTTTTTCTTTTTCTTCTTCATTTATTTAGTTAGTTTTCGGAATTTAGCGCTGCTACAAAACAGTAGGCTCTGACGCATTTCAAGAACGCATCTGTCGATTCGAAGTGTTTCGTTATTTCCAACGAGTTCCTAGCACTATTCCTCGGCGCATTCTTACTCAAACTGAGTTCATTACTGTAATTTCGTGTCTTATGTTTAGTGCAGTACTTTAAAATGCTTGTGGAAGCATCTTTGTCACACCTGAAAGTTAGTATGAAAAAGAGGCCTGGCAGGTGTAGCGACGCAAAAATTAAAAAATGAGATAGAGCCAACAGCACCTTTTTTTTTTTTTTTTTTGTAACGTATATAAACTTTTATTTACAATTTTTAACAAATACATATCTTTACATGAAATTGTATATTTTCTCGTTTTCAGTTCTGATTGTTCTTTTAGTAGTCTCTTGGCTGAGTTACAACACTTTTATTCACTGAGTGTCCTTTATTTAAATTTTCCCTTCAATGCTTATGGTTTTTTATACAAAAAAAGAAACTGCATTACTTTGATTTTATTTTTTTTTTTAAATTGAATTTAAATTAATTTTAATTTTTTTTTTTTTCCGTATGGTATTTGAATACACCTATTTTGACATGTTCGCTATGTGTTTGCCAAAGGCTAAAGGAGAATATGGGCCAGAACTTCTATGTGCATAAATGATGAATGGGGAAGTTATTTAGTGTACTGTGTGAGAGTGGACGCAACAGTTCCACGGAAAATTTGGGGCAGAGAAAGTCTAAAGTTAGAATTATTGTAAATCGCAAAGGAGTATGCAACGTTTTGGCACATGATGCGCCGAACTTTATAAATGTATATAACTATATCTATACACACGGATACATCAAAGGAATAAACACAAACAAACACAAAAAAAAAAAACATACAAAAACAACAAAAAAAAAAAAGATTATAGAAGAGAGAGAGAGAGAGAGAGAGAGAGAGAGGGGAAAAAAAAACGTACCTTGAATGGAGATGGCGAGAGAACACATTAATTACATGAAATACACTGTTTGACATTTCGCTGTTACCTTGGAACACGTCTTGTATCCTTTGCACTAAATTAATAACTGATCATTTCCTTTTGCCTGCTTTATTTGGCTATTGGGCACTGGACACTGTATGGCTATGATTGGCACACGTCACTCTCACTTTGGCACTGCTACACGTACCCACTTTCACTCTGCGCGCATTTTCACAACACTTTCTCGATGCACCACTCTTGCCGTCGGGGCTTTGGAGGGATTGGTGGGCGACGTCCTCAGCGACTGGGGTTTGGGTGTTGTGGGAGGGCGTCGGTCACGTCGTGTTGAAGGCGTCTCGGAAGGCGGCGTCCAGCGGGACCTGCAGGAAGTTCTGGAAGGTCTCGCGGTACTTGGAGCGTTGTTTGGCCCTCCTGTGTTCCTCCCACAGGTCCGTGAGGAACTGCGCCTTGTCGGTCTGCCGTTTCGTGACGATGGCGTGTGCCGTCATGGCGATGATCCACATTGTGGCCAGGCGTTTCGCTTTGGGGAAAGGCTTCGCGTCCGGGACAGTGACAGCTGAGACATGTATCGCCCTCTCGTCGGTTCTGTTGATGTGGGCGATCATTTTTCTCGCTGCCGCCCATATTTCCCCGCTCTCTCTGCAGCCAAAACGATGCTCGATGGTGTCGGTCTGGTTGCAGAGCTCGCAGTTTGGGGATTCCCGCATTTTTATGCGTGCCAGTTTTTCGTTTGTCGGCACTGTTTTGTGGATGATTTTATACCACGTGTCCCTGGCGTGCTCAGGAAGTGTCCGTTCCGAGACATTCTTCCAGACCTGTGGCCAGTCATGGTCTGGAAAACTCGTCTCTATTTTGGACTTTCTTGCCTTCCCCCTCAGAGCGCTGTAGATGTTCCTCGCCGTTCTTTGCTGTGGGTTGGCAACGACCGCGGTGATGTAACTCTTGTCGATTGCCATCTGTTTTATGTGCCGCAACTTGAATGGTATGTTCGTAGTGTCTACAGGAGCCTCTTCAGATTCAGGTTTATATTGGTTTATCAGGCTGGACGTTATACTGTTGTTGTTCTGGTTTGCCATTTTCATCGCACGGTGTAGAAGCAGTGCCGCGCATTTCGTCTTAACGTCAGTCAGACCAAGTCCGCCTTCGTCCCTTGACAGGAAACACGTCGCCTGGGAGACCTTGAAGATTTCCCGCCTCCACAGCAAGTAGTACGCCGCACTTCCTATCGCTCGCGCAATTTCCGTCGGAGCACATAGTATTTGCGCCATGTACCACGCTTTCGACAGGATTGTTTCGTTTACTAACTGCACTCTTTGGCTCAGCGTCAGGTTCCGGTTCGCGTGTATCCTCACGAGCCCTCTCGTTGTGTTCAAGACGCTGCGCCAGTTTTGTGCTGCCATTTTCAAAGGGCACTGCTGTAGTTCCACTCCGAGTGCCCTATGGTTGTTTGTCACTCGGTACCACTGTCTCGCTGGTCGCATTCTGCCGTTGCCTATTGGTAGTAGCACTGTCTTCCTCGGATTCGTTTTGGCACCTGAAGCCTTTTCGAAGGATTCCATGATAGGCTGGATTATTCCTAGTTCTTCTTCGTTTTGGATGAATATGCCCATGTCGTCAGCATAGGCCGTGCATACGATGTTTGTTGCACCCATTGTGTATCCTCCGATTTCGGCTGTTAGTTTTCGTAGTAGTGGGTCGAGGGCTATTGTGAAAAGTGCCATCGATAATGGACATCCTTGCCTGACGGATCTTCCCAGTCTTATTGACTTGGAAGTCCATCCGTTTACTGTTATTTTTGAGGTGGCATTTGTAATGACGTTCTTGATTGTTCTTCCGAATTTTGGTCCGAATCCGAGGCGTGCGATAGTTTTCAGCAGGTACCGGTGACTGATCCTGTCGAAAGCCTTGTGGAAATCGACAGAGATTACGGCTGCGGGTCTCCTCGTTGTTGCTGCGTGGGCTATGATGTCCCTGTATGTGCAGACGGCGTCGAAGATGTTCCTGCCAAGCACTGCACAGGTTTGCCATGGGCTAATAGCTTTCTGTAGCGCGACCTTGATGTTTGCAGCCAGGCACTTTGCTGCTATTTTGTAATCTGAATTTAAGAGGGTTATTGGCCGAAAGTCTTCAATTTTGATGGCTGCCTTCGTTTTGGGGATCAGAATCACCGTCCCTTGGAGGAATTTTGATGGCAATTCTGTCCCGTTGAGAACTTCGTTTACTATTTCTGTGATTATTCCGCCGACTGTGCCCCAGAGCGCAGCGTAGAATTCTGATGGGATTCCGTCTGCGCCTGGTGCTCTTCCGTTTCTGCTGTCTTTGATGGCGGCTTTCACCTCATCGTCTGTGACGTTTTCGTTGAGTAGTGCCCGGTCTGCATTGGTGAGGATCCGACGGGTTTCTTGCAGGATCCTCGCCATTTCTCCGTCGTCATTTTCCTCTCCTCGGAACAGGTCGTTGAAATGGTCTTCGACGTGGCTCATAATGTCTTTCTTCGTCGTTAACCTGTTCCCGTCCTTGTCGACGAGTTGCCTTACTTGTTTGCTACTAGCCCTCTGTCTCTCCCTGTGCAGGTGGTGCAGCGTGGCAGGTTCATCTTCCATTTCGCCGTTTGTCTGGCTACGGGCGACGACTCCTCTCATTTTGTCTCTTTTCAGGCTCAGTATACGTGCTTTGAGTCTTCTTATCCGCGGCAGAAACAGTTCGTCGTCCGCGGGGGCGTCCATTGCGTCTCGTAGGCATCTGGTGTAGAAGTCTGCCGTGTTTCTTTTCCAGAAAGCCTTCTCAGCGCTGTGCCTTATGAGTTCCCGTCTTACTTGCGGTTTGGCGTGTTCTACCCACCACTCAGTAGTGGAATTGTATTCGCCTCGCCGCTCTCTGCATGCCTGGATCGTGTCGGCAATTTCCTGTTTCAGCTTCCCGTCCGTGAGGTGGCTTGTGTTTAGCTTCCACGTTCCTCTACCTGCTGGAAGCTTGCTTCTCGGTAGACGGAGTTTGCACTGATAGGCACAGTGATCTGAGAAGATCACAGGGCAGACTTCTACTTGTGTCACAGAGGTGGCCATCTCTCTGTTTACGTATACTCTATCGATTCTGCTTCTGCCGCGGTTATACAGGTACGTGAACACTGTGTGGTTTTGGTGTAGTAGACGCCAGGTGTCTGCTAATTTTAGACGCCTAACTAGATCCTGCAGTTCGGCGCACAAGTTGGGTACCGGGATCTGGTCTTCGGGTGAAATTACACAGTTGAAGTCACCTGCCAGGACGACGTTGTTGCTGTGAACTAGTAGCTCGCAGATGTCCTCGTTGTAAAATTTGCTCCTGGCACGCTTGTTTTCCGTTCCCGACGGAGCGTAAATGTTTACAAAATCAGTGTCTTCCACCTTCACCGCTATTCCGCGTCCGTCGGGCATCATTTTCGCGTCGCCGAATTCGAGGCCGTGCCTGATTAGTGTGGCAGTTCCGCAGCGAGTTTCTGCGTCGATGTTGCAGATGACTTCGTATCCCGGTACCTGTTCTATAGCCGTCGTGACCACCTCCTGTAACATAGCCACGTCTGGGGCTTTGTGCTGCAGGAAGTCAATTAGTGCATCTAATTTTAGTGCGGCGGTCATTCGGTTCACGTTACACGTAATTACACTGTATACTGAGCCCGAGCCCTGTTGCATTTAAACACTTTGTGGAGGCGGGTCTGTGGAGTGCTGTGGCCGTTCCGGCCGCAGGACTACGTCCTCTGCTTTAGGGGTTGTAGCCTTTTTGGTTGCGGATGCCGTATCTGACTCCTCTGACTCAGATACGTCCATCTTTTCGTCTTTTTCGCGGCTGAGACTTCGCCGCTTGCTCCGTCGCTTTTTGGCTTTCCCCGCGGCCGGGACGTCCACGTTGTTTTCTTTGGGCTCGCCTTCTGATTCCTTCAGAATGCGGGCCAGTTTCGTGACTTGCTTTTTGATTGCAAGCTCACGCATCTCGCTGTATGGCGTGGCGGCGTCGGCGCTGGGCCCGGCCTGGGCGGCAGGGCTGTCGGCAGGCGCAGCTGTCGGCTGGGCGGGTGCGCTGACCTCCGCGATCCTCGGCCGCCGGGCGACGGGCGAGGGGGTGGGGGCCATGGCTGCGTCAGTCTCCATTGTACTTTCGCCCTCCGAGTCGGAGCTCAGCTGACGTTTCTCACCCGCGCTACCTGCGACGGCCGGGGCCGGTGCAGGGACGGGCGCAGGGGGTGGGGTAGCCGCTGGGCTCTCCGTGGCGGCGGCTGGCGGCGCTGCCGCTTCCGCTGGGGCCGTCTCGTGAACACGTGGAGCTTCGCGCGTTACCGCTCCAGCGTAGCTGGCAGTGGCGGTTTCTTGAGGTGCCTCCGCGGCTTCTGTGCGCGGCAATTGCGCCGGACGCCTGCTCCTCGGACACGTTGCCCTCATGTGCTCCGTGGAGCTGCAGATGGAGCACGTCTGGGGCTGGCCGTTGTATTGCACGACCCCCCTATGCCCACCGATCGTTACAAACGAAGGCACGTGCTTTTTTAGCACCATCGTCACTGCTCTGACGCCCGAGTCCACTTTGTACCGGTGGCCAGCACCCCAGAACTCGCGGTTCACGGAGATTACTTCGCCATAAAGACGCAAGTAACGTCCCACTTCGTCGTCAGGCACTTCAAATGGTAGGTTGTACACCTTCAAATGACGCACACCATATCCGGCGAAGGAGATCTTCACGTCACTCACTGCGCCGTCTCTGTGCTTGAATTTTCGTATTCCACCGTGTGTGGACACGAGGGTTTCACACCGTATTAGTGTTGTCAACTTGATAAACAAGCTATACAACGTAAAATCGAGCATCAGCCCCTCCAGTTCCTCCTCCTCTATACGAAGTTCGTCAAACATCCATTCTTCGATTTCGTAGGCCGTCGGCCTCACGTACTCTCGATCGAATTGCAATTGCAACGTCGTGTTCGAGCGGTTATACGTCGTCATCGTCACTTACCGAATCGTTGTATCGTGCGTTGAAAACGAACAGCTACGGCTGGCGCGGCGCGGGAGCCGGCAGGCGGCGGGCGCGGGCGCGGCGCGGTGGGATGTCGGGCGGGGACGGCTCGGCGGCCGGTGATCCTCGACTACCTGGGACGCACAATAGCGAGCGGCACACGTGTTGCCAGGCGGGCAGCCAGCCAAGTACTAACCGGGCCCGATGTTGCTTAACTTCGGTGATCGGACGAGAACCGGTGTATTCAACATGGTATGGCCGTTGGCGCCCTTATAATGTAGCCGCACTGCAGAAGAAGCGTTCGGCCCTTCTCCCGACACACGCATTCGCCGTTTTCCGTGGCACATTTGACGCAAGGCACGTCCTTCCACCGCCACGTGGGTGACACGCACAACACAGCTGCTCGTTGCACCGCCTGTCATTCGTTTGGTGCGTGCGGCCTCCGACACCCGCGGGGGGCGCACCTTGTTCTTGTTATCCGGCGCAGGGCCGGGCGTCGGGGGGACTGCGCGGGGTGTGGCAGTGTCCTGCTGGACCGGCGGAGGCTTTCTCACCTGCCTGACACGCGCCGCGCTTCCAGATATTTGCGTAATTTGCGCGGTGCATTCTCGCCTGTCCCCCCTTCCGTCCCGACTTGTCCCGACTGCCGCTCGCTGCCGCTCGGGTCGCGCTCCATATGACCGCACAAGCACGAGAAACATCTGCGAGATGGGCGCGGGCCGAACCGGCGTGTCCGAGACGCCGTGTGCGGCCGTTCGGAGCTACTAGAGTAGAGCAGCGATGCGCTCGAAAGGTGCGAAAACACGGACAGAGGACACAGGAGGTTCAACAAAGCATCCATCTCCTCTAGAGGCGAAAGATAAATTTTTGTTTACAAATTTGCAGATGTGCACTGCTGCAAAACAATATGCCCTGACGTATTTCACAACATTTCTGTCGTTTCATACTGTTTTGTTATTTCCAGAGACTCTGGAAATCTTCCTTGGCACACTCTTCTTCAAACTGAGTGCCCTAATATCGTATCTTTTGTTTATTACAACAGATTTAAGTCATTGTGGAAACATCGTTGTCACATCTGAATAAGAGGGCTGGCAGTGGTGGTGGCGACAAAAAAGCAAAATATGAAGACAGCCAGAGGTCCCAGGCAGTCACCGATCCGAATACTAACGTTGTTGCTTAACTTGGGTGATCGGACGAGAACGGTTCATTTTTTTTTTTTTTTTTTTCTTTTTCTTCTTCATTTATTTAGTTAGTTTTCGGAATTTAGCGCTGCTACAAAACAGTAGGCTCTGACGCATTTCAAGAACGCATCTGTCGATTCGAAGTGTTTCGTTATTTCCAACGAGTTCCTAGCACTATTCCTCGGCGCATTCTTACTCAAACTGAGTTCATTACTGTAATTTCGTGTCTTATGTTTAGTGCAGTACTTTAAAATGCTTGTGGAAGCATCTTTGTCACACCTGAAAGTTAGTATGAAAAAGAGGCCTGGCAGGTGTAGCGACGCAAAAATTAAAAAATGAGATAGAGCCAACAGCACCCGGTGTTCCCAGGCGGTCACCCATCCAAGTACTAACCGGGCCCGATGTTGCTTAACTTCGGTGATCGGACGAGAACCGGTGTATTCAACATGGTATGGCCGTTGGCGCCCTTATAATGTAGCCGCACTGCAGAAGAAGCGTTCGGCCCTTCTCCCGACACACGCATTCGCCGTTTTCCGTGGCACATTTGACGCAAGGCACGTCCTTCCACCGCCACGTGGGTGACACGCACAACACAGCTGCTCGTTGCACCGCCTGTCATTCGTTTGGTGCGTGCGGCCTCCGACACCCGCGGGGGGCGCACCTTGTTCTTGTTATCCGGCGCAGGGCCGGGCGTCGGGGGGACTGCGCGGGGTGTGGCAGTGTCCTGCTGGACCGGCGGAGGCTTTCTCACCTGCCTGACACGCGCCGCGCTTCCAGATATTTGCGTAATTTGCGCGGTGCATTCTCGCCTGTCCCCCCTTCCGTCCCGACTTGTCCCGACTGCCGCTCGCTGCCGCTCGGGTCGCGCTCCATATGACCGCACAAGCACGAGAAACATCTGCGAGATGGGCGCGGGCCGAACCGGCGTGTCCGAGACGCCGTGTGCGGCCGTTCGGAGCTACTAGAGTAGAGCAGCGATGCGCTGGAAAGGTGCGAAAACACGGACAGAGGACACAGGAGGTTCAACAAAGCATCCATCTCCTCTAGAGGCGAAAGATAAATTTTTGTTTACAAATTTGCAGATGTGCACTGCTGCAAAACAATATGCCCTGACGTATTTCACAACATTTCTGTCGTTTCGTACTGTTTTGTTATTTCCAGAGACTCTGGAAATCTTCCTTGGCACACTCTTCTTCAAACTGAGTGCCCTAATATCGTATCTTTTGTTTATTACAACAGATTTAAGTCATTGTGGAAACATCGTTGTCACATCTGAATAAGAGGGCTGGCAGTGGTGGTGGCGACAAAAAAGCAAAATATGAAGACAGCCAGAGGTCCCAGGCAGTCACCGATCCGAATACTAACGTTGTTGCTTAACTTGGGTGATCGGACGAGAACGGTTCATTTTTTTTTTTTTTTTTTTTTTTTTCCTTCTTCATTTATTTAGTTAGTTTTCGGAATTTAGCGCTGCTACAAAACAGTAGGCTCTGACGCATTTCAAGAACGCATCTGTCGATTCGAAGTGTTTCGTTATTTCCAACGAGTTCCTAGCACTATTCCTCGGCGCATTCTTACTCAAACTGAGTTCATTACTGTAATTTCGTGTCTTATGTTTAGTGCAGTACTTTAAAATGCTTGTGGAAGCATCTTTGTCACACCTGAAAGTTAGTATGAAAAAGAGGCCTGGCAGGTGTAGCGACGCAAAAATTAAAAAATGAGATAGAGCCAACAGCACCCGGTGTTCCCAGGCGGTCACCCATCCAAGTACTAACCGGGCCCGATGTTGCTTAACTTCGGTGATCGGACGAGAACCGGTGTATTCAACATGGTATGGCCGTTGGCGCCCTGATAATGTAGCCGCACTGCAGAAGAAGCGTTCGGCCCTTCTCCCGACACACGCATTCGCCGTTTTCCGTGGCACATTTGACGCAAGGCACGTCCTTCCACCGCCACGTGGGTGACACGCACAACACAGCTGCTCGTTGCACCGCCTGTCATTCGTTTGGTGCGTGCGGCCTCCGACACCCGCGGGGGGCGCACCTTGTTCTTGTTATCCGGCGCAGGGCCGGGCGTCGGGGGGACTGCGCGGGGTGTGGCAGTGTCCTGCTGGACCGGCGGAGGCTTTCTCACCTGCCTGACACGCGCCGCGCTTCCAGATATTTGCGTAATTTGCGCGGTGCATTCTCGCCTGTCCCCCCTTCCGTCCCGACTTGTCCCGACTGCCGCTCGCTGCCGCTCGGGTCGCGCTCCATATGACCGCACAAGCACGAGAAACATCTGCGAGATGGGCGCGGGCCGAACCGGCGTGTCCGAGACGCCGTGTGCGGCCGTTCGGAGCTACTAGAGTAGAGCAGCGATGCGCTCGAAAGGTGCGAAAACACGGACAGAGGACACAGGAGGTTCAACAAAGCATCCATCTCCTCTAGAGGCGAAAGATAAATTTTTGTTTACAAATTTGCAGATGTGCACTGCTGCAAAACAATATGCCCTGACGTATTTCACAACATTTCTGTCGTTTCATACTGTTTTGTTATTTCCAGAGACTCTGGAAATCTTCCTTGGCACACTCTTCTTCAAACTGAGTGCCCTAATATCGTATCTTTTGTTTATTACAACAGATTTAAGTCATTGTGGAAACATCGTTGTCACATCTGAATAAGAGGGCTGGCAGTGGTGGTGGCGACAAAAAAGCAAAATATGAAGACAGCCAGAGGTCCCAGGCAGTCACCGATCCGAATACTAACGTTGTTGCTTAACTTGGGTGATCGGACGAGAACGGTTCATTTTTTTTTTTTTTTTTTTTTTTCCTTCTTCATTTATTTAGTTAGTTTTCGGAATTTAGCGCTGCTACAAAACAGTAGGCTCTGACGCATTTCAAGAACGCATCTGTCGATTCGAAGTGTTTCGTTATTTCCAACGAGTTCCTAGCACTATTCCTCGGCGCATTCTTACTCAAACTGAGTTCATTACTGTAATTTCGTGTCTTATGTTTAGTGCAGTACTTTAAAATGCTTGTGGAAGCATCTTTGTCACACCTGAAAGTTAGTATGAAAAAGAGGCCTGGCAGGTGTAGCGACGCAAAAATTAAAAAATGAGATAGAGCCAACAGCACCTTTTTTTTTTTTTTTTTGTAACGTATATAAACTTTTATTTACAATTTTTAACAAATACATATCTTTACATGAAATTGTATATTTTCTCGTTTTCAGTTCTGATTGTTCTTTTAGTAGTCTCTTGGCTGAGTTACAACACTTTTATTCACTGAGTGTCCTTTATTTAAATTTTCCCTTCAATGTTTATGGTTTTTTATACAAAAAAAGAAACTGCATTACTTTGATTTTATTTTTTTTTTAAAATTGAATTTAAATTAATTTTAATTTTTTTTTTTCCCGTATGGTATTTGAATACACCTATTTTGACATGTTCGCTATGTGTTTGCCAAAGGCTAAAGGAGAATATGGGCCAGAACTTCTATGTGCATAAATGATGAATGGGGAAGTTATTTAGTGTACTGTGTGAGAGTGGACGCAACAGTTCCACGGAAAATTTGGGGCAGAGAAAGTCTAAAGTTAGAATTATTGTAAATCGCAAAGGAGTATGCAACGTTTTGGCACATGATGCGCCGAACTTTATAAATGTATATAACTATATCTATACACACGGATACATCAAAGGAATAAACACAAACAAACACAAAAAAAAAACATACAAAAACAACAAAAAAAAAAAGATTATAGAAGAGAGAGAGAGAGAGAGAGAGAGAGAGAGAGAGAGAGAGAGAGAGAGGGAAAAAAAAAACGTACCTTGAATGGAGATGGCGAGAGAACACATTAATTACATGAAATACACTGTTTGACATTTCGCTGTTACCTTGGAACACGTCTTGTATCCTTTGCACTAAATTAATAACTGATCATTTCCTTTTGCCTGCTTTATTTGGCTATTGGGCACTGGACACTGTATGGCTATGATTGGCACACGTCACTCTCACTTTGGCACTGCTACACGTACCCACTTTCACTCTGCGCGCATTTTCACAACACTTTCTCGATGCACCACTCTTGCCGTCGGGGCTTTGGAGGGATTGGTGGGCGACGTCCTCAGCGACTGGGGTTTGGGTGTTGTGGGAGGGCGTCGGTCACGTCGTGTTGAAGGCGTCTCGGAAGGCGGCGTCCAGCGGGACCTGCAGGAAGTTCTGGAAGGTCTCGCGGTACTTGGAGCGTTGTTTGGCCCTCCTGTGTTCCTCCCACAGGTCCGTGAGGAACTGCGCCTTGTCGGTCTGCCGTTTCGTGACGATGGCGTGTGCCGTCATGGCGATGATCCACATTGTGGCCAGGCGTTTCGCTTTGGGGAAAGGCTTCGCGTCCGGGACAGTGACAGCTGAGACATGTATCGCCCTCTCGTCGGTTCTGTTGATGTGGGCGATCATTTTTCTCGCTGCCGCCCATATTTCCCCGCTCTCTCTGCAGCCAAAACGATGCTCGATGGTGTCGGTCTGGTTGCAGAGCTCGCAGTTTGGGGATTCCCGCATTTTTATGCGTGCCAGTTTTTCGTTTGTCGGCACTGTTTTGTGGATGATTTTATACCACGTGTCCCTGGCGTGCTCAGGAAGTGTCCGTTCCGAGACATTCTTCCAGACCTGTGGCCAGTCATGGTCTGGAAAACTCGTCTCTATTTTGGACTTTCTTGCCTTCCCCCTCAGAGCGCTGTAGATGTTCCTCGCCGTTCTTTGCTGTGGGTTGGCAACGACCGCGGTGATGTAACTCTTGTCGATTGCCATCTGTTTTATGTGCCGCAACTTGAATGGTATGTTCGTAGTGTCTACAGGAGCCTCTTCAGATTCAGGTTTATATTGGTTTATCAGGCTGGACGTTATACTGTTGTTGTTCTGGTTTGCCATTTTCATCGCACGGTGTAGAAGCAGTGCCGCGCATTTCGTCTTAACGTCAGTCAGACCAAGTCCGCCTTCGTCCCTTGACAGGAAACACGTCGCCTGGGAGACCTTGAAGATTTCCCGCCTCCACAGCAAGTAGTACGCCGCACTTCCTATCGCTCGCGCAATTTCCGTCGGAGCACATAGTATTTGCGCCATGTACCACGCTTTCGACAGGATTGTTTCGTTTACTAACTGCACTCTTTGGCTCAGCGTCAGGTTCCGGTTCGCGTGTATCCTCACGAGCCCTCTCGTTGTGTTCAAGACGCTGCGCCAGTTTTGTGCTGCCATTTTCAAAGGGCACTGCTGTAGTTCCACTCCGAGTGCCCTATGGTTGTTTGTCACTCGGTACCACTGTCTCGCTGGTCGCATTCTGCCGTTGCCTATTGGTAGTAGCACTGTCTTCCTCGGATTCGTTTTGGCACCTGAAGCCTTTTCGAAGGATTCCATGATAGGCTGGATTATTCCTAGTTCTTCTTCGTTTTGGATGAATATGCCCATGTCGTCAGCATAGGCCGTGCATACGATGTTTGTTGCACCCATTGTGTATCCTCCGATTTCGGCTGTTAGTTTTCGTAGTAGTGGGTCGAGGGCTATTGTGAAAAGTGCCATCGATAATGGACATCCTTGCCTGACGGATCTTCCCAGTCTTATTGACTTGGAAGTCCATCCGTTTACTGTTATTTTTGAGGTGGCATTTGTAATGACGTTCTTGATTGTTCTTCCGAATTTTGGTCCGAATCCGAGGCGTGCGATAGTTTTCAGCAGGTACCGGTGACTGATCCTGTCGAAAGCCTTGTGGAAATCGACAGAGATTACGGCTGCGGGTCTCCTCGTTGTTGCTGCGTGGGCTATGATGTCCCTGTATGTGCAGACGGCGTCGAAGATGTTCCTGCCAAGCACTGCACAGGTTTGCCATGGGCTAATAGCTTTCTGTAGCGCGACCTTGATGTTTGCAGCCAGGCACTTTGCTGCTATTTTGTAATCTGAATTTAAGAGGGTTATTGGCCGAAAGTCTTCAATTTTGATGGCTGCCTTCGTTTTGGGGATCAGAATCACCGTCCCTTGGAGGAATTTTGATGGCAATTCTGTCCCGTTGAGAACTTCGTTTACTATTTCTGTGATTATTCCGCCGACTGTGCCCCAGAGCGCAGCGTAGAATTCTGATGGGATTCCGTCTGCGCCTGGTGCTCTTCCGTTTCTGCTGTCTTTGATGGCGGCTTTCACCTCATCGTCTGTGACGTTTTCGTTGAGTAGTGCCCGGTCTGCATTGGTGAGGATCCGACGGGTTTCTTGCAGGATCCTCGCCATTTCTCCGTCGTCATTTTCCTCTCCTCGGAACAGGTCGTTGAAATGGTCTTCGACGTGGCTCATAATGTCTTTCTTCGTCGTTAACCTGTTCCCGTCCTTGTCGACGAGTTGCCTTACTTGTTTGCTACTAGCCCTCTGTCTCTCCCTGTGCAGGTGGTGCAGCGTGGCAGGTTCATCTTCCATTTCGCCGTTTGTCTGGCTACGGGCGACGACTCCTCTCATTTTGTCTCTTTTCAGGCTCAGTATACGTGCTTTGAGTCTTCTTATCCGCGGCAGAAACAGTTCGTCGTCCGCGGGGGCGTCCATTGCGTCTCGTAGGCATCTGGTGTAGAAGTCTGCCGTGTTTCTTTTCCAGAAAGCCTTCTCAGCGCTGTGCCTTATGAGTTCCCGTCTTACTTGCGGTTTGGCGTGTTCTACCCACCACTCAGTAGTGGAATTGTATTCGCCTCGCCGCTCTCTGCATGCCTGGATCGTGTCGGCAATTTCCTGTTTCAGCTTCCCGTCCGTGAGGTGGCTTGTGTTTAGCTTCCACGTTCCTCTACCTGCTGGAAGCTTGCTTCTCGGTAGACGGAGTTTGCACTGATAGGCACAGTGATCTGAGAAGATCACAGGGCAGACTTCTACTTGTGTCACAGAGGTGGCCATCTCTCTGTTTACGTATACTCTATCGATTCTGCTTCTGCCGCGGTTATACAGGTACGTGAACACTGTGTGGTTTTGGTGTAGTAGACGCCAGGTGTCTGCTAATTTTAGACGCCTAACTAGATCCTGCAGTTCGGCGCACAAGTTGGGTACCGGGATCTGGTCTTCGGGTGAAATTACACAGTTGAAGTCACCTGCCAGGACGACGTTGTTGCTGTGAACTAGTAGCTCGCAGATGTCCTCGTTGTAAAATTTGCTCCTGGCACGCTTGTTTTCCGTTCCCGACGGAGCGTAAATGTTTACAAAATCAGTGTCTTCCACCTTCACCGCTATTCCGCGTCCGTCGGGCATCATTTTCGCGTCGCCGAATTCGAGGCCGTGCCTGATTAGTGTGGCAGTTCCGCAGCGAGTTTCTGCGTCGATGTTGCAGATGACTTCGTATCCCGGTACCTGTTCTATAGCCGTCGTGACCACCTCCTGTAACATAGCCACGTCTGGGGCTTTGTGCTGCAGGAAGTCAATTAGTGCATCTAATTTTAGTGCGGCGGTCATTCGGTTCACGTTACACGTAATTACACTGTATACTGAGCCCGAGCCCTGTTGCATTTAAACACTTTGTGGAGGCGGGTCTGTGGAGTGCTGTGGCCGTTCCGGCCGCAGGACTACGTCCTCTGCTTTAGGGGTTGTAGCCTTTTTGGTTGCGGATGCCGTATCTGACTCCTCTGACTCAGATACGTCCATCTTTTCGTCTTTTTCGCGGCTGAGACTTCGCCGCTTGCTCCGTCGCTTTTTGGCTTTCCCCGCGGCCGGGACGTCCACGTTGTTTTCTTTGGGCTCGCCTTCTGATTCCTTCAGAATGCGGGCCAGTTTCGTGACTTGCTTTTTGATTGCAAGCTCACGCATCTCGCTGTATGGCGTGGCGGCGTCGGCGCTGGGCCCGGCCTGGGCGGCAGGGCTGTCGGCAGGCGCAGCTGTCGGCTGGGCGGGTGCGCTGACCTCCGCGATCCTCGGCCGCCGGGCGACGGGCGAGGGGGTGGGGGCCATGGCTGCGTCAGTCTCCATTGTACTTTCGCCCTCCGAGTCGGAGCTCAGCTGACGTTTCTCACCCGCGCTACCTGCGACGGCCGGGGCCGGTGCAGGGACGGGCGCAGGGGGTGGGGTAGCCGCTGGGCTCTCCGTGGCGGCGGCTGGCGGCGCTGCCGCTTCCGCTGGGGCCGTCTCGTGAACACGTGGAGCTTCGCGCGTTACCGCTCCAGCGTAGCTGGCAGTGGCGGTTTCTTGAGGTGCCTCCGCGGCTTCTGTGCGCGGCAATTGCGCCGGACGCCTGCTCCTCGGACACGTTGCCCTCATGTGCTCCGTGGAGCTGCAGATGGAGCACGTCTGGGGCTGGCCGTTGTATTGCACGACCCCCCTATGCCCACCGATCGTTACAAACGAAGGCACGTGCTTTTTTAGCACCATCGTCACTGCTCTGACGCCCGAGTCCACTTTGTACCGGTGGCCAGCACCCCAGAACTCGCGGTTCACGGAGATTACTTCGCCATAAAGACGCAAGTAACGTCCCACTTCGTCGTCAGGCACTTCAAATGGTAGGTTGTACACCTTCAAATGACGCACACCATATCCGGCGAAGGAGATCTTCACGTCACTCACTGCGCCGTCTCTGTGCTTGAATTTTCGTATTCCACCGTGTGTGGACACGAGGGTTTCACACCGTATTAGTGTTGTCAACTTGATAAACAAGCTATACAACGTAAAATCGAGCATCAGCCCCTCCAGTTCCTCCTCCTCTATACGAAGTTCGTCAAACATCCATTCTTCGATTTCGTAGGCCGTCGGCCTCACGTACTCTCGATCGAATTGCAATTGCAACGTCGTGTTCGAGCGGTTATACGTCGTCATCGTCACTTACCGAATCGTTGTATCGTGCGTTGAAAACGAACAGCTACGGCTGGCGCGGCGCGGGAGCCGGCAGGCGGCGGGCGCGGGCGCGGCGCGGTGGGATGTCGGGCGGGGACGGCTCGGCGGCCGGTGATCCTCGACTACCTGGGACGCACAATAGCGAGCGGCACACGTGTTGCCAGGCGGGCAGCCAGCCAAGTACTAACCGGGCCCGATGTTGCTTAACTTCGGTGATCGGACGAGAACCGGTGTATTCAACATGGTATGGCCGTTGGCGCCCTTATAATGTAGCCGCACTGCAGAAGAAGCGTTCGGCCCTTCTCCCGACACACGCATTCGCCGTTTTCCGTGGCACATTTGACGCAAGGCACGTCCTTCCACCGCCACGTGGGTGACACGCACAACACAGCTGCTCGTTGCACCGCCTGTCATTCGTTTGGTGCGTGCGGCCTCCGACACCCGCGGGGGGCGCACCTTGTTCTTGTTATCCGCCGCAGGGCCGGGCGTCGGGGGGACTGCGCGGGGTGTGGCAGTGTCCTGCTGGACCGGCGGAGGCTTTCTCACCTGCCTGACACGCGCCGCGCTTCCAGATATTTGCGTAATTTGCGCGGTGCATTCTCGCCTGTCCCCCCTTCCGTCCCGACTTGTCCCGACTGCCGCTCGCTGCCGCTCGGGTCGCGCTCCATATGACCGCACAAGCACGAGAAACATCTGCGAGATGGGCGCGGGCCGAACCGGCGTGTCCGAGACGCCGTGTGCGGCCGTTCGGAGCTACTAGAGTAGAGCAGCGATGCGCTGGAAAGGTGCGAAAACACGGACAGAGGACACAGGAGGTTCAACAAAGCATCCATCTCCTCTAGAGGCGAAAGATAAATTTTTGTTTACAAATTTGCAGATGTGCACTGCTGCAAAACAATATGCCCTGACGTATTTCACAACATTTCTGTCGTTTCATACTGTTTTGTTATTTCCAGAGACTCTGGAAATCTTCCTTGGCACACTCTTCTTCAAACTGAGTGCCCTAATATCGTATCTTTTGTTTATTACAACAGATTTAAGTCATTGTGGAAACATCGTTGTCACATCTGAATAAGAGGGCTGGCAGTGGTGGTGGCGACAAAAAAGCAAAATATGAAGACAGCCAGAGGTCCCAGGCAGTCACCGATCCGAATACTAACGTTGTTGCTTAACTTGGGTGATCGGACGAGAACGGTTCATTTTTTTTTTTTTTTTCTTTTTCTTCTTCATTTATTTAGTTAGTTTTCGGAATTTAGCGCTGCTACAAAACAGTAGGCTCTGACGCATTTCAAGAACGCATCTGTCGATTCGAAGTGTTTCGTTATTTCCAACGAGTTCCTAGCACTATTCCTCGGCGCATTCTTACTCAAACTGAGTTCATTACTGTAATTTCGTGTCTTATGTTTAGTGCAGTACTTTAAAATGCTTGTGGAAGCATCTTTGTCACACCTGAAAGTTAGTATGAAAAAGAGGCCTGGCAGGTGTAGCGACGCAAAAATTAAAAAATGAGATAGAGCCAACAGCACCTTTTTTTTTATTTTTTTTTATTTTACTCTAGGTACTGTTGACTCCATGTCCCACGACGAACAGACGAAAAAGAAAAACGTATCTTCCGCTAGTATCCTCGAGAATGTCGACGTTCGTCGGGAAAAGGCGGTAGGTGCAAAGAAAAATCCATAATCCATGAAATCTTTGAAATGGAGACAAGTATGCCACCAGAAGACAAGGTTCCAGTATAGAAAAATATAATATATAAAATACAAAACTAGAAAAAGAAGCCACTTCCTCAGGTGTACTATTACCGGGAAAGTTTCACACCAGTAAAGCAGAGGAGTAAAGTCCAACAAGTGGAGAAGTGAAGCTAAAAGAAGGAAATTAAAGTCACTGCGCGGTAATACAGGAAAAGACTAAAAGATAGTACTGCCGCCACTTGGGAGACCTACATGAGAAAGTCAGTTCTGCAAAAAGAAATTGCCGATGTCCACAGCATAAAAATAATCAGAATCAAGGAGAAGGTAAACCATACCGGAAATGAAAAGGAACACAAAGAATAAAAAGTAGAGTACCTCTGATTACACGAATTTCAATAATTGTACGTTCCTAGAAAACACAACATGAGCGGTCAAAGTAGAAGAGCATACCAAATCATCAAACCATGTTAAGTAGCCATCGACATCCGGGTAAAAGCATGAGCAAGGGCAACCTGCAAAAAATTCGCGAAATTAGCACGATAGCCAGGCATGGCTGCAGTTTGTTCATGCTGAGTCCATAAGTATGTAAGAAAGTCAAATTCGGTTGTCAATTTCAGGGAAAATAATGCAAAAACGGTATGACCCAGTAGCCACACCGTGGCATTCTTCTTAGTATTCGGGTAGGCGGCGCACTGAGGGATTAAGACGTCTGTCGGCAAAACAGAGCGCGTATCCACCCGATTGATAAGGCGAACCATATCTCGGGCGGTATGCCAAACACTGCAAAAATGGCCACACACGAAACGGTGTTCAAGCGTATCTTCCACAGCACACAGGTCACAAGCTCCAGACGAGAGGAGATTAGTGGAGTGGAGCTTCGCATGCGTAGGGAAGGTACGATGCACAACCTTGTACCACACTGCGTGTACAGAGGGAGGAAGAACATGGCTGGCAAGATTTTTCCATACCGTGATCCAGTTATACCACGGTAGCCGATACTCCCACTTACAACGCACAGTAGACCCACGGAAAGCGGAAACGACATCGCTGACGCGAAGGCTGGGAACGTCACAGAGCTCCAAGTAGCTGTTTTCCATATAGTAGCGACGCACATAATTAAGAAAAAAGGGAATGTGTGAGACATTCACCGGCGCCGCCGCAGATGGAGGACGATACAGATTGAAGACCGCCGCAGTGGTACCGTTCGGGGCCCTCTCCATCACAACAGTGGTCCGTTTCCAAAACAGAGCAGAGCACTTCGCGCGAAGATCTACTAAACCCAAACCACCATCTGTCGGGCTGAGAGTACAAGTGTCATACGAGACCTTAAAAATGTCATCTCGCCATAAAAACCAATACACCGCCTGCTTGAGGGCACGTTCCAATTGCCGAGGCAGTGGAAGGACCTGCGCGAGATACCACGCCCTGGCCAGAATGTTAGTATTGATCAAAGCCACCTTATCACGAAGCGCCAACGTGCGAGCCGCATAGATCTTGGCAACGGCACGCACCTTGTGCAGCGTGGACCGCCAATTAAGCGCCTCCATCCGTTGTGGGTGAGAAGAAAAAAGCACGCCTAGGACTTTTTGCTGTTCGCGGACGCAGAACCAGTTCCGCTGTAAAGACCGTGCGCGGGGTGTAAGAGGCAAACAAACAGTCTTAGCAGGGTTGACAATGGCACCTGTGGCTTTTTCAAAGCGTTGCAGTGCGCCATATAAATTGTCAACGTCATCGGAATGGCCAAGAAAAACACCAAGGTCGTCGGCGTATGCCTTACAAATGAGGCGGTCCGCCCCGACCTGAATGCCGCGGCATTCGCGGCCGATAATCCGCAGCAACGGATCTAAGGCTACAGAAAAAAGGGCCATCGAAAGGGGACACCCCTGCCGCACCGAGCGCCCAACACGGAAAGCCGGCGTCAAGCGGCCGTTGACACTAACTCGTGACGTCGCATTTTGTAAAAGATGCTTTACCATTGTCGTAAACTTAAGACCGAAGCCCATCCGCACAAGAACCTGGCGGAGGTATACATGGCTAATGCGGTCGAAAGCATTTTTGAAGTCAATCAATAAGATGGCAGCTGTCGGCAGTCTCGCACTTTTAACAAAGCCGACACAGTCGCGATATGCGAGTACGGCGTCAAAAATGTTTCGACCCGGCACCGCACATGATTGACTATCACTGAGAACCGACGGTAAAACAACTTTAAGACGTTGAGCCACACAGCGCGTCACAATCTTAAAGTCGGCGTTAAGTAAGGTGATCGGCCGAACAGCGTCAATACAGGGCGTCGCAGTCGATTTAGGTACTAAGATCACTACCCCCTCCTCAAACGCAGCAGGGATAACAGCACCATCCCGTATTTCATTTAAAAGAGCCACAAAAACATCACGAAAAAGATCATAAAACTTCAAATAAAATTCAGCAGGAATGCCGTCGGGACCAGGCGATTTACACTTAGGGCTTCGTCGGATAGCGTCGTACAGGTCGTCAGGTACATAAGCAGCATTTAAATGCGTCCTATCCGCACGAGTTAAAACATGAGGTATGACTTGTAAAAAATCCCGCAGCGCATCACAATCAACATCCAGCGCACGGAAAAGGGAACTAAAATGATTAAAAATATCCCGCTCAATGTCGGACTGGACAGTAGTCCGTCCACCATCGCACTTTTTCCAAGTACTGATTTGCAGACGGGCACGCCTCCGTCGTTCCCTGGTCAGATGGTAAAGCGACAAAGGTTCGCCATCCACAACCCCCGCAGGCTGGCTGCGCACGACGACACCATCACTAACAGCGCGCAAATCAGCGAGAAGCTTAAGCTGAAATTGCTTAAAAGCGGGCAGCAAGGCAGGCTGTGACGTCACGCGCAGCGCGAGGTCTTGTAAACACGCCTGATGGAAGCGGGCCGTGGCGCGACGCCAACGAGCCGCCTCGCGGCTAAAATCAATTAAAAACTGCCTTATCACTGGATTGGCCTCCCCGACCCACCACTCCAACACACTACAGTCACCTCGTCTGGTCCCGAGTAATTTATGCCACAGATTGGTAAAACACCGCACAAAATGGTCGTCGGTCAATAAAGCACAATTAAATTTCCACAGATTCGGTCGTCTGGAAACACAAAAGCGAGGCAATAAAAGCTGACAGAGGTAACCGGAATGATCAGAAAACAGCACGGGAAACATTTCCGTGCGACAAATACGGGCAGAAAGCGAGGCAGAAACGTAAATTCTGTCCAGGCGGCTGTGCCCCGTGGAATAAAAATGAGTATAGTGGGTAACATCAGGGTTTAAAACACGCCACGTATCAACGAGCTGAAAACTGCGAATCAAGTCGCTGAGCTCGCGACAAAGGTTAGGACGAGGCACCTGATCGACAACATCTAAAACGCAATTAAAATCGCCGCCGACAACTAAAGCATCCACATTCCGGTGTAGCAGTGCACACAATTCCTGCCCATAAAAAACAGCCCTCGCCGGCTTATCGTTCCCAGACGGGGCATAAACGTTAACAAAGACAACGCCCAGTATAGTGCAACTAACAGCACGACCATTTGGTAAAATAGCAACGTCGGAAATAGCAAGGTCAGAACGGACTAAAATGGCAGTTCCTGCATTGGAATCCGGTAAAACATTGTCAACAACAATAAAGTCACTAAAATCGTGTAAGAAGACAAGTGCATCGCGCGTCACCTCTTGTAAAAAGACAACATGGCAGCGGTGATCACGTAAAAAGGCCTTAAAAGCCATTAACTTGCACGGGTGGCACAACTTGTTAGGATTAATAGTGACAACATTCCACTGGCTAAAATCGTAAGTCATAGACTCACACAGTTAAAAGACACACACAAAAGTAAAAACACACAGAAAACACGGAATGTGCAGGTGCACGACAGAGGAGGGGGCACACAGGACACACACTATGTCTCCGCACCCTCCACAACATCCTCCGCCCACTCCGAAGGCTCGAAGGGGGAGAGGGGTGGCAGGGTGGCAGTAGCTGGCACGGCAGAAGCGACCGACACAGGATCCCTGACGGGCATCTGCGCGTCGGAAGGAGGCACCGACACGCGGTCGTGGATAGAAGGACCAGCGCGACGTCGGTGGACATCCTCAGCCTTCCGTTTCGTCGACATAGGTGCCGCAGTCATAGCCGAGACTGCGTCGGGCGCTAAAACAGGCACGTCTACAGAGGCGGGTTGACTTAACACAGTCCGCAGATGGCGAACAGCATCGTCACGATGCTGCGCTGCAACACTCAGATCAGCTGACTGCGCGTGGCGAGAGGAGGCCCGCTGCGGCTGTTGTTGTTGCTGTTTGCGCGGCGGCTGACGCCCGGAGCCGGAAGCCTGAGGCGGCCGTAGCTCCACGTCGAGGTCGCGCCGCGCGGCACGGCGTTGCGACGCCCAAGAAGAGGCGGGGGAGCGCCCTACCGGGGACGGACTACGGTCACCCCGCGTGAAACCCCTGTCGCAAGAAGGGGGAGCTACTGGCACTGCGGAAGCGTTGCCTTCTCGAACTCCGAGAACGAGCTTCATCCCGTTGCGGTTTTGGTCCACAAAAACATCGCGTGATTCCGCAACAGGAGTAGGCTCAGAAACATCAGAGGGTACAACGACGGGTGCAGGCACAGAAGGAGAGCGTGCCAGCTGCGACACAATAGGTGCAACAGGGTCCGAAATAGGGCGCAGAACAACATCGGTTACCGATTGCGGCACGGAGTCAGAGACAGCCTCCGACACAAAAGCACCCACAACCGGTTGAAGAACAGCAGGCATGTTTTCCGAAACCGCGGACAAAGATTCCTGGCCGGTAGTCGCAAGAACAGAGACAGTAGCAACAGCAGACACATCCATCGCTTCCGCGGCGGCAGCAAGATTAACATCTGCCGCACGCCGCGCGGGCGCGGGGGGTGTGGGGGCGGAACCCAAGACCGTAGCGGCGACGGAAGCAAAACTAGCTCCTTGCAAATTGGCCTCAAGTGGTAGCTGAACAGGCCGTTTGCGCTTCGGACAATCCTGCCGATAATGTCCGACACCATTACAAAAGGAGCAAGTCTGTGGCTGGCCACTGTACGTAACAAACGCACGGTGGCCGTTTACCAAAATAAAAGACCGAATATGCTGCCTGACCACCATCCTAACACTGCACACCGTTCTCGACTTGAAATATGTACGCAGACGACCATTTCTCTTTCACAACAGATAAAACAGTGCCATAAGGCCGCAAGTGACGAGAAAAAGTGTCGTTGCGAATTTCAAACGGAAGGTTAAATATGCGTATTTGTCGAAGACCAAACCCAGCATGAGACACAGTGACATTACTAATATTTCCGTTAAGGTGTCGAAATCTACGAACACCGTCATTAACAGAAACAACAGCATCACACAGATCGGGAGATTTCAGTTTCAAGAACACAGAATTTAAGAACGTATCGAACTGAATGCCGAGCACATCACTAGGAGACAACAACAAGTCCTCAAGTAACCAACGATGGATCTCAAAAGCCGAAGGTTTCTCTACGGAACGATCAAACTCGCACTGAATATTGTTCTGTCGCCCTTCACTGTCATCGTAAAGGATAACCATTACTTACAGTTCAGTAGAAGGAAGGAAAGCCACGAGGCAGAGGAAGCGGACGACACGCGAGGCGCCGCCGGCCCAGTCGCACGAGGTAAGCGCTGCTCGCTCTGCAACGAGGTGTTGCCAGGCGGGCAGCCGGCCAGGTACTAGCCGGACCCGATGTAGCTGCTCGACTGCCGCTCGCTGCCGCTCGGGTCGCGCTCCATATGACCGCACAAGCACGAGAAACATCTGCGAGATGGGCGCGGGCCGAACCGGCGTGACCGAGACGCCGTGTGCGGCCGTTCGGAGCTACTAGAGTAGAGCAGCGATGCGCTCGAAAGGTGCGAAATCACGGACAGAGGACACAGGAGGTTCAACAAAGCATCCATCTCCTCTAGAGGCGAAAGAGAAATTTTTGTTTACAAATTTGCAGATGTGCACTGCTACAAAACAATATGCCATGACGTATTTCACAACATTTCTGTCGTTTCATACTGTTTCGTTATTTGCAGACACACTTTGCTAATCTTCCTTGGCACACTCTTCTTCAAACGGAGTTCCTTAATATCGCATCTTACGATAGTTTAAAATCAGTATGGAAGCATCTTTGTCACACGAGAAAGCTGGCAGGGGTAGCGACAAAAGAGCAAAAAATGAAGACAGCCAGAGTTCCCAGGCGGTCGCCGATCCGAATACTAACGTTGTTGCTTAACTTGGGTCATCGGACGAAAACGGTTCATTTTTTTTTTTTTTTCATTTATTTAGTTAGTTTTCCGAATTTAGCGCTGCTACAAAACAGTTGGCTCTGACGCATTTCAAGGACACATCTGTCGATTCGTAGTGTTTCGTTATTTCCAACGAGTTCCTAGCACTCTTCCTCCGCGCATTCTTGCTCGAACTGAGTTCATTACTGCAATTTCGTGTCTTACGTTTAGTACAGTACTTTAAAATGCTTGTGGAAGCATCTTTGTCACACCTGAAAGATAGTATGAAAAAGAGGGCTGGCAGGTGTAGCGACGCAAAAATTAAAAAATGAGACAGAGCCAACAGCACCTTTTTTTTTTAACGTAATAAACTTTTATTTACAAATTAACAAAAGACATTGCTTAATCAAAGGTACGTTTAGGTTTACTTATACAGTAATCGTATCTTTTCTTCTCGTATAGTCTTTCTTGTATTTTCTTTATGGTTTAATTTTCTCTATTAAGCAAATTCTGTGTTTTTATATTTGTCTGTTTTCTAGTCTTTTTTCCAGCTCCAGTTCCGTGTGCACTTATTAGAGCGTAATTTTTTTATTTTATGAATATTTATTGGCATTTAATGAGATTAATTTGGTTGGCGCCAAAAGATGGCGTCCTTTAAATTTGATTAAACCTATTGACTATGACATATTTCTATGGTACACTCAACAAAAGAGAGAGAGAGAGAGAGAGAGAGAGAGAGAGAGAGAGAGAGGGAGGGAGAGAAAGTGAGAGGAAAACATTTGATATATGGTAATAAATCATTGCCAATCGTGATTTTGCATATTGTCACAAACTGTTTATGGTTTCCACGATTATTAAAATGAATGCTAGTGAATTGTGCAGTACTTACATATCGCACGCAGGAGATCACCAACATTTTGGCACTTCCCTAGTTGTGTGACGATATGATTGCTGTATCGCACTCTTTCACATGTGAGAACGCAGGTGATGCACTGCCATTTGTCACACAAAACACAATCACTCACTCACTAAACACGCACTTTGAGGGTGTTGGAAGATGTGGGGGTGTCTGCGTCAACAAACGGTCGGGTCTTGAGGGGCTATGGGAGGGCGTGGTGTGTCGTCGTCGTGTGTCGTGGTGGCGGCGTCGGCGTCGGCGTAGGCGTGTGGGGACGGAGGGCGTCTTTGAAGGCGGCGTCCAGCGCGATCTGCAAATAGTTCTGGAACGTCTGCCGGTATTTGTTTTTCTGCCTGGCCCTTTTGTGCTCCTCCCAGAGATCTGTGAGGAACTGTACTGTGTCCGTCTGCTTTTTGGAAATTATCGCATGCGCTGTCATTGCAAGTGTCCACATGGTCGCGACGCGCTTTGGCCGAGGGAAGCCTTTTGCCTCTGGGATGGTGAGAGCCGTGGTTTCTATGTTACGGTGGTCCGCCCTCTTCATGTGTGCCACCATTCTTCTACACGTCCCCCATATCTGCTGGCTTGGCTGGCATGTGAAGCGGTGTTCCAGGGGTCTATTCGGTTGCACGCTTCGCAGTTCGGCGACTCACGCATGCCGATGCATGCTAAGCGCTCGTTTGTGGGGATCGTCTTGTGTACGACTTTGTACCACGTGTCTCTAGCTTCTGGAGGTATGGCTTTTTCGTAGAGATTCTTCCAGACTTGTGGCCAGTCGTGGCCTGGAAGATTCGTCTCCGTTCTGCTTCTGACTTGTTTACCTCGTAGCGCTCGGTAGATTTTCCCTGCAGTTCTCATCTCCTCGATTTCTAGGGTGGATGTTATGTAGCTGCTGTCCATTATTACTTGTTTTAGGTAGCGCATCTTAAAAGGTATTCGACTGACGTCTATCGGCGCTTCCTCGGAGTCTGGCCTGTGTTCCTTCAGTAGAGACGACGTGGTACAGTGTACACTTCTGTCCTACATTTTTTGTGCTCTATGGAGCAACAGTGCCGCGCATTTGGTTGTGACGTCTATTTAACCAAACCCCCCTTCTTCTCTAGGGAGAGTGCTGGTGGCTTGCGACACTTTGAGAATTTCCCGCCTCCACAGCAGGTAGTATACAGCGCTTCTTATAGACTTCCCTATTTCTGTTGGTACGTTTATGACTTGTGCCATGTACCAAGCCTTCGCCAGGATCGTTTCGTTGATCAGCTGTGCTTTCTGATCCAACGTCAGGTTTCTGTTGGCGTGTGTCCTGACGAGTCCTCTCGTGGTGTTCAGGATGTTCCGCCAGTTCTCTGCGGCCATTTTGAGTGGGCAGGCCTGCAGCTGGACACCTAGCACCTTATATCTGTCGGTCACCTGGTACCATGGTCTAGCCTCTCTCAATTTCACGTTCCCTATCGGGAGCAGCACGGTTTTCTTGGGGTTGGTTTTCGCCCCAGATGCCTTGCCAAAGGATTCAATTATTTGGAGGACACTGGCGTTCTACGGATCGGAGCATGGAATGTCAGATCCCTTAATCGGGCAGGTAGGTTAGAAAATTTGAAAAGGGAAATGGATAGGTTAAAGTTAGATATAGTGGGAATTAGTGAAGTTCGGTGGCAGGAGGAACAAGACTTCTGGTCAGGTGACTACAGGGTTATAAACACAAAGTCAAATAGGGGTAATGCAGGAGTAGGTTTAATAATGAATAGGAAAATAGGAACGCGGGTAAGCTACTACAAACAGCATAGTGAACGCATTATTGTGGCCAAGATAGATAGGAAGCCCACACCTACTACAGTAGTACAAGTTTACATGCCAACTAGCTCTGCAGATGACGAAGAAATTGAAGAAATGTATGATGAAATAAAAGAAATTATTCAGATAGTGAAGGGGGACGAAAATTTAATAGTCATGGGTGACTGGAATTCGAGTGTAGGAAAAGGGAGAGAAGGAAACATAGTAGGTGAATATGGATTGGGGCTAAGAAATGAAAGAGGAAGCCGCCTGGTAGAATTTTGCACAGACCACAACTTAATCATAGCTAACACTTGGTTTAAGAAACATGATAGAAAGTTGTATACATGGAAGAACCCTGGAGATACTAAAAGGTATCAGATAGATTATATAATGGTAAGACAGATTTAGGAACCAGGTTTTAAATTGTAAGATATTTCCAGGGGCAGATGTGGACTCTGACCACAATCTATTGGTTATGACCTGTAGTTTAAAACTGAAGAAACTGCAAAAAGGTGGGAATTTAAGGAGATGGGACCTGGATAAACTGAAAGAACCAGAGGTTGTACAGAGTTTCAGGGAGAGCATAAGGGAACAATTGACAGGAATAGGGGAAAGAAATACAGTAGAAGAAGAATGGGTAGCTTTGAGGGATGAAGTAGTCAAGGCAGCAGAGGATCAAGTAGGTAAAAAGACGAGGGCTAGTAGAAATCCTTGGGTAAGAGAAGAAATATTGAATTTAATTGATGAAAGGAGAAAATATAAAAATGCAGTAAATGAAGCAGGCAAAAGGGAATACAAACGTCTCAAATATGAGATCGACAGGAAGTGCAAAATGGCTAAGCAGGGATGGCTAGAGGACAAATGTATGGATGTAGAGGCCTATCTCACTAGGGGTAAGATAGATACTGCCTACAGGAAAATTAAAGAGACCTTTGGAGATAAGAGAAACACTTGTATGAACATCAAGAGCTCAGATGGAAACCCAGTTCTAAGCAAAGAAGGGAAAGCAGAAAGGTGGAAGGAGTATATAGAGGGTCTATACAAGGGCGATGTACTTGAGGACAATATTATGGAAATGGAAGAGGATGTAGATGAAGATGAAATGAGAGATGCGATACTGCGTGAAGAGTTTGACAGAGCACTGAAAGACCTGAGTCGAAACAAGGCCCCCGGAGTAGACAATATTCCATTGGAACTACTGACGGCCGTGGGAGAGCCCTGTCCTGACAAAACTCTACCATCTGGTGAGCAAGATGTATGAAACAGGCGAAATACCCTCAGACTTCAAGAAGAACACAATAATTCCAATCCCGAAGAAAGCAGGTGTTGACAGGTGTGAGAATTACCGAACAATCAGTTTAATAAGCCACAGCTGCAAAATACTAACACGAATTCTTTACAGACGAATGGAAAAACTAGTAGAAGCCGACCTCGGGGAAGATCAGTTTGGATTCCGAAGAAATACTAGAACACGTGAGGCAATACTGACCTTACGACTTATCGTAGAAAAAAGCTTCCGTCAGCAAAGCGCGATCGGTGTCGTTCAGCCGTCTGCGCGTTCCTTGTAGTATTTTTGCTGTTTCTGCGTCATCTGGTTCCTCTCCCTTGAAGAGTTCAGAGAAGTGTTCTTCTACGTGACGCATCATGTCCCTCCTAGTTGTTATTTTGCGGCCAGCTGCGTCGCTAAGCTCTCTTACAGTTCTGTTTTGTGCCCTCTCCCTCTCTCTATGCAGGTGGTGCAGTGTGGCAGGTTCGTCTTCAGTGGCGCCGTGTGTCTGGCTGCGGACGACGACGCCTTTCATCTGTTGACGCCTGATATTCAGTAGTCGCGCCTTTATTCCTCTCACTCGCGTGAGAAGCAGGTCGTCGTCTGGAGGACAGTTGAGCGCGTCCTTCAGACACTGCGTGTAAAAGTCTGCCGTGCTCTTCCTCCAGAAAGCCTTTTCCGCACTGTGCCTAATCAGTGTCTTCCTTATTTGTGGTTTCCCACGTTCAAGCCACCATTGTGTGGTGGACGGATACTGCTGTCGCGTCCGTAAGCTTTCTTCTATGGTGTGCGCACTCTCCTGATGTAATTTGGCGTCACTTAGGTGTTGCGTCTTAAGCTTCCACACTGATCTTCCGCCTGAGATTTTCCTCGTTGACAGCTGTAGCTTGAAAATGTAGGCACAGTGGTCGGAGAAGATCACAGGCCAACTCTCTGGTCACATAAAACCTGTCAAGCCCGCTTCTTCCGCGGTTGTGGTAATAAGTGAATTCGGTTGTGTTTGGATTTAGTACACGCCAAGAGTCGTCTAGCCTTAGCTTTCTTACGAGTTCCTGCAGCTCCGTGCACAGATTTGGTACCGAGACTTGGTCTTCTGGAGCAGCCACGCACTTAAAGTCTCCTCCCAACACGACGTTGATATTGTTGTGTGGAAGGAGTCCACAGACGTCTTCGTTAAAGAACTGGCTTCTGGCCCGCTTGTATTCTGTGCCTGACGGCGCATAGATATTGACGAGGTAGGTGTCGGCTAGTTGGATCGCTATTCCGCGGCCGTCAGTCGGGGTCTTGATGTTCTCCACGTCGATCTCATTTCTCACCATTATCGCAGTACCAGTTCTCGCTTCTGCGTCTATGTTCGTAAAGACGTAGAACCGGTATTACTTCTATATCGGTGGTTACTACTTCTTGTAGCATTGCTACATCAGCAGCTCGGTGCTGCAGGAACTCCGTGAGGGCCTCTATCTTGACAACCGAATTCATCCTATTTACGTTGCACGTGATGACGTTATAGCATGAGCGTGTCTGCATTTAAGCGCTGTGTGGAGGCGGGAGTTGTGCTTGCTGTGGCCGGTCCGGCCGGAGAACGACGTCCTCCGGTTCGGAGAGTTGTTTCCCCGCATTTGCGGACGGTATGTCCGACGCGGTGGGCGTGGACTCGGCGCTCGGCCCGGCCTGCTGGCTGCTCTGAATGACAGCCTCAGCTGACGGCTGGGCGGGCGCGGCGGCGCGCGTCACCTTCACCCTTTGGCCGGCGGGGGAGGGGGCGGCCGCCGGCTCGGCCACCATGGTGGTCTACTGCCGCTTCTCCCCTGCGGCTGACCGCGGCGGCCGCTGCCGGGCCGGTGTTGCCGGCTGGGCGGCCTCGGCTGGCGCCGCTTCCGCTACGGCAGGCTCGTCGTTGGCGCGCGGGCTCTGGCCCGACAAAATTCCGGCGTAACTTGCTGCCTGCTCCGCTGCGTTGTCCGCGTTTTCACGCGCCAGCTGAGCCACTCTCATTTCTGGGGCAGCTGCTCCTCATGTGCTCCGTGGAGCTACAAATGGAGCACGTCGGTGGTTGTCCGCTGTATTGGACCACACCTCTGTGTCCCCCTATCACTATGAACGACGGCACGTGTTTTCTTAGGACCATCCTGAAGGACCTAACACCAGAGTCCACTTTATACCGGTGCCCGGCACCCCAGAAGTCTCTCGTTACAGAGAGAACTTCACCGTACAGCTTGAGGTAGCGTGCAACTTCCTCGTTTGGCACCTCGGAGGGGAGGTTATAGACTTTGACGTTTCTCACGCCGTGTCCGGCGTACGTGATTTTTACATCGCTCACACGACCGTCCCTGTGTTTGAATTTTACGTTCACGAGCGTCTCGCATCTCACTAAAGATTTTAGTTTCAGAAAGAGGCTTAGCAGCCTAAAGTCTAGCTGCAGCCCCTCTATTTCGTCGTCCTGTATTTTTAGATCGTCGAATATCCATTCCTCTATACCGAAGGAGGATGGCCTCTCGTATTCACGATCGAACGCGCACTGTATCGTGGTACTGAAGCGGTTGAACGATGTCATTATTCCGTTGAAGACTCACAAAACCGTTTCACACGAATAAACGATCGCCGACGGCGAAACAGCTACGGCTGGCGCGGCGCGCAAGCCGGCGAGCGCGGTTGAATATCGGGCGGTGGCGGCTCGGCGGCCGGTATTCCCCTCTACCTGCGACACACAATGGGCTGCTAGACCCTCGGACCGGAGCAACCTGCGCGCCCGGCGTCTCAGTGGCGACTGCTGTAATCCCGATGCAGTTTCTGTATTCGCCTATGGCCTCGAATATTGTCCTTCCCGGTACGGCACATGTCTGGTGAGGGCTTATTATTTTTGCCCTGACTGTTTTTAGTTTGTCGGCCACGCATCTCGCAGCTATTTTATAATCTGCGTTTAGTAGCGTGATGGGGCGGTAATCTTCCACTTTCCGGGGCGCATCTTTTTTGGGATTGGTATTATGTTTCCCATTGTGAAGTCTTCTGGCAGTCTCTCTCCCTGTATTATATCGTTGACGACTTCGGTGATCGTGTCGCCGATTATGTCCCAGTATTGGATGTGGAATTCGGTTGGAATTCCGTCAATTCCTCGGGATTTTACAATCGCACTGGATTTGATAATGTTGTGTACGTCGTCTTTTTCCATGTTTGCCACAAGCTCCGCCTTTTCTGTGTCTGTCAGGACGTACGGCAGGTCGTGGAGTAGAGTGTCTGTTGCTGCTTCGCTCGTTTCTTCTCGCTTGAAGAGTTGGCTGAAGTACTTGTGTACAAGCTTTAGGATCTCTGCTGGCGCTTCTGTGGTGGTTCCGTCTTCTTTCTGCAGGTGTTTGATCTGTTTTTGTTGTGTCCTTCGGATTATTCTGTGTATGTGGTGATATGTGGCCGGTTCTTCTTCCACTGTCCGTAAGGGCTGGCTGCTTCTTTTTATTGCTTCAGTTTGTTCTTTCTGCATGTTTACTAGTTTTGTTTTTATGCGCCTTAATTTTGAGAGGAGGACAGGGTGATCGTTCGTCTGGGTGTTTATTACGTCTTTCATGCACTTTGTGTAGAAGTCAGCGGTCCATTTCTTCCACATTGCTTTTTCCGCACTGTACTTTGTGACCTTTTCCGTAGCAACGGTTTTGCGCATTTTACCCACCATTCTATGGGTGATTGTGTGTTTGATTTTTTTATTAAACATTCTGTCCACATGTCGATGATTTCTTTGCGCAGTGTTGTGTCTTTTAAATCGTTGGTGGACATTTTCCAGAAGCTTATGCGACGATCTTTCTTCCATTTTGGGAGAATTATTTTTGTAATTTGGCAGTTATGGTCCGAAAACGCTACGGGCTTAATTTCTACTGTTTCTATAGCTTTTTCTAAGTTTTTGGAACCGTATATCCTGTCGAGCCTACTCTTTCCGTTCCTGTAGAAAAAGGTAAATTCAGTTGCGTCTCGATATTTTTCCGGTAGATGAGATTTTTTTTCACATTTAATGTTGCGATCGCGTACGTGTGCATTGCAGGGTCAGTCCTCGGAGCTAGATTCGGCATCCATGGTTGGTGCGGGTGGCCAGTTTTCTCTGCTTCCGCTTGCACCTGTTTGTATTGAGCGACAGTTGTTTCTCCTCTTTTCATTTTTACTTTCGCCTTACTTGATTGTGCTTGATTCGTCGGTGCCGTTTTGGTTCGTGTTCTTTTCGGTGTCCTTTTTCGATTTCGATTTTTCGCCACTTATTTTTCTGGATGTTTTTTGTGTCCTTTTCGTTGTCTTGGCTTGGTTTTACGATCTTTTCAATTGGTTTGTTCCCTCTTTAATTATTTGCTCAGGCGTTGCCTCGTGTGTCATTTTCCCAGTGCTTTCCGTCTCGCTCTCGCCTTTCTTCTTTCCTTGAGTTCCCGCGGTTTTCGTGTGCTTCGGCTGCTCCTCGGCGCTGTCCTCGCTAAGTGGCCTTTTGTCAGCGCTGGCCGCTTCCGCACGCACACACACACACACACACACACACACACACACACACACTTTTTATTTTTATTTGTTTGTTGTGCTCGACTATCGGCGAGGCACGAAAACCTCCATGAATGAGTTTCTTAGTTTTGAGTACACTTAAGAAAGAAATATAAAAACCAACTATGGGAGTTACTGATTTATGATGCTTAGTTTGCAGTAGAGGCAATACTGCCCTTACGACTTATCTTAGAAAAAAGATTAAGGAAAGGCAAACCTACGTTTCTAGCATTTGTAGACTTAGAGAAAGCTTTTGACAATGTTGACTGGAATACTCTTTCAAATTCTAAAGGTGGCAGGGGTAAAATACAGTGAGCGAAAGGCTATTTACAATTTGTACAGAAAACCAGATGGCAGTTATAAGAGTCGAAGGACATGGAAGGGAAGCAGTGGCTGGGAAGGGAGTAAGACAGGGTTGCAGTCTCTCCCCGATGTTATTCAATCTGTATATTGAGCAAGCAGTAAAGGAAACAAAAGAAAAATTCGGAGTAGATATTAAAATTCATGGAGAAGAAATAAAAACTTTGAGGTTCGCCGATGACATTGTAATTCTGTCAGAGACAGCAAAGGACTTGGAAGAGCAGTTGAACGGAATGGATGGTGTCTTGAAGGGAGGATATAAGATGAACATCAACAAAAGCAAAACGAGGATAATGGAATGTAGTCGAATTAGGTCGGGTGATGCTGAGGGAATTAGATTAGGAAATGAGACACTTAAAGTAGTAAAGGAGTTTTGCTATTTAGGGAGTAAAATAACTGATGATGGTCGAAGTAGAGAGGATATAAAATGTAGACTGGCAATGGCAAGGAAAGCGTTTCTGAAGAAGAGAATTTGTTAACATCGAGTATAGATTTAAGTGTCAGGAAGTCATTTCTGAAAGTATTTGTATGGAGTGTAGCCATGTATGGAAGTGAAACATGAACGGTAAACAGTTTGGACAAGAAGAGAATAGAAGCTTTCGAAATGTGGTGCTACAGAAGAATGCTGAAGATTAGATGGGTAGATCACTTAACTAATGAGGAAGTATTGAATAGGATTGGGGAGAAGAGAAGTTTGTGGCACAACTTGACTAGAAGAAGGGATCGGTTGGTAGGACATGTTCTGAGGCATCATGGGATCACCAATTTAGTATTGGAGGGCAGTGTGGAGGGTAAAAATCGTAGAGGGAGACCAAGAGATGAATACACTAAGCAGATTCAGAAGGATGTAGGTTGCAGTAGGTACTGGGAGATGAAGAAGCTTGCACAGGATAGAGTAGCATGGAGAGCTGCATCAAACCAGTCTCAGGACTGAAGACCACAACAACAGTTTGCAGTCAGTTCTGAGTATTATCAGTAACTACGCTCCAGCCCCTAAACCTAGTACAGAAATGAGAATCAGACGCATTACGTATTCCAGGCTGCAGCAGCCACGTCTTTGAGACGCCACCTATGGTCACATCTCAGCCCGCTGTAAGATCACATCGGTTCGTCTTCTTCCTGCTGGTACTGTAACTGAGATTTGGCAATAAGGCAGGGTATGTTTGGCGACTCTGTGCTGGACGAGTTACTCCCTGGTGCGCACGGAATTAAGTCTCAAAGATCACTTGATTTTTCCTGTCATTTCCATTGAATAATCTGAGTTATTATCGCTTGAGGTGTAACTAAGGATTGCAAATTTACAGTTTTGAGCCCCTGAAAGTCGTTGCAGGTGGAAATCGCAACTTATGTCGTCCTTTAATTAGCGGTTTACGAGTTCTAGCCACTATTGGACTCATAAGAAGAAGCCAAGACACCTCTTCGCTAGCTGCGCGGAAACATGCTGACCTGAGAAAATGTGTCTTATAGTTAGCGGTTCCAATCTCACCAACTGTGACGTTTTTATCCCTTCCGTGAAAGAGCTACTAGCAGTCAAACATCGATAAGGAAATCGCAAAAAAAGACTTTCGGGTCAAAGTGCAATGGTGAAAAAATTTCGCCACTGACAAGCGAATTTTGGGTTTCTAGGAATACACCACATTATTTATGAAATGCCACATTTGCATGCCTCTTGAGTATGACACAGCATACTAATTAAACACCGACTCAATCGAAATCTAAGTGAGTAGTATTTTACTAATTCGTGCCGATAGAGGCACGCTTGTGTACAGATATTCAGTTTTATTAAAACAGACTTTCGACGTAAGGTTATCGTGGGTAGTTTTGTTTCATTTCTTATAATACAGTGCTCTATTTTCGTAAGGTTTCTTTTAGTGTTGTTAAAACAATAGTAAACATGAGATAGAAATTAATCATCAACGACATATGCGAATTCTCTGATGTTATCTATAACAGTCTGACAATGCACATGCAGTTTATTGATTACATGCATGTAGAAAACTTGTTCTGAGTTAAAGCTGTCAAACATGGTTTGAAGAAGAATAAAATGCCACCACCACACGACATCAAATGTAGAAAATACTTTTCTGACGTATTTTGGCACAATGCGTTCTCACCATGCATAATACAAACATTTCGAGATGCATCTCTTGCCTGGTCGTCTATTTGAACAAGAACAAAATGTGGCAGAAGTTAGCCCTTTTTCCACATGCGACAATTTTGGGATGGGAAGTGAAGGGAATTATGTTCCAAGTTCCAATAGATTGATAACTTCAGCAGAATTGCGTTTTAAAAAATGTAGCAGTGAATGTACTCGAACTAGCGACAGCTTATTTATAGTGCGCAACGCTTACCGTTAGCTACTAGCTGACACATAGCTACAGCAGCTCCAGACATCAGCAACAATTGCTCCAGAACTTCCGCATTCCACAGTGCTGTGAGATAATCCATATGACTGGATCTAAGCTTCTGAGAGACAGACAATTACAGCTTTTGTTTTGCACTGCATGACGTACTCAACAAACAGATAGCGCAATAGAGTAGCTCAAGTGGAAAGGAACTCTTCCTATCTAAATTTCTGCATCCAACACTGTTGGCAGCTCTGTGTATGTGGCAGTTACGTAATTCTATTTCGGTGATTACAAAATAGAGTCGAATGTATGCACTGGGTTGCCGAGGCAGCTAGTTCATGGCGATTCGCTCAACCAAGTAAATGAATGTACTGAACATGCTGCAAACCACTACAGGGAGCCTGTGTGTCAGAATTCTCATCCAGTGTGGCGCACCGGCGTTACGATAAATAAATGAGTCAGAGGATTTGGTGGTCTATTGGATTGATGATAGGTTCATATACTTATGGTCTGGGTTTGATTACAAATTCTGCCGATGATTTTTGATAGAGAGAGACAGATTTTATTCTCTTCTGGCTACGCCAAGTGAAGAAGGTATAATAGCATTGTGGTCTGAAATTCACATTAAGCATTATATTGCCTCTCTGCTAAGTAGACGTTAGGTTGAACCACAATAAAGTCAGGAGTGGCGACATGTAGAAACTCCATCACAACCTTTCTTATACTAGTTATTTATTTCTAGTGACGAAAAAAACGCTATGTAGGGACACGGGACACTTATTCCATCTTTTATTTGAGCTTCTGTATGTACATAAATTTGGTTCTGAACTGGGAATGCAACTCAGACCGCCCTTAACGCGCAATTTGATCCCTTCGTGACAATACAGCACGACTACAATTTGTTGTTTGTTCAAAACTGCAGATTCCTCAACACCTTCACATATTGCGCGTGAATGGGTTCCAATCCTGACCCGTCACTAAAGTTCTCATTATGTATTATCAAGCTCTAGCTGAGAACACCTATCTGCTGGTGGATAATAATTTTGATTTTTAATGTATTTTCATTCGTAGTCAACACTAACGATATCTGACGTTTTGGACTCCCAGTGAGAGACAGAACTACTTGCGATATCACTGTAAGTTCAAGGCTGTTATTCCGAGCTGCTGGTGGAGAAAATTTCGGTAGCTGACGTCTCTTTGTGTGTAGTCAACAACAATATGTGTGGGGTTCGATTCCCAGTCAGCATTGAACAATTCGTCATTTTATTTCTAGTTCAAACATGCTCACATGTGGCTGCTGGTTTAACAAACCCATATTTAACGTTCGTTTTATCTAGATTATAACAGCAATGCGTGCCGGGTTGAAACTCTGGAAAGGAAAAAAGTAGTTTTTCGTCTCGTTATCTCAGTTATACATGTAGCTATTGCCGAGAAAATAAGCTATGTCACAGTTGATTGTGCTCCGATATCAATCCGATTAGGTCCTGGGTTCGAATACCTGTCCAACACAAGGCTTTACCTCACGGCATTTCAAGTAAGTTACTTGTGAAGGAGCAATATTTAACATCTCTCGTAGTTCTTTAACAGGGGCAATAGATGCTGGGTAGGAATTCCCGTCCGTTAAAAATGTTTACGTAATGTAATTTAAAGTTGATATTTGATAACTGATACTGTCTAAAGTCGAGGTATATCACTCTCTGTATGCCTTGTCAGGAATGACTGGTAGTTACCGTCAGTCACGAAATCTTTGCTTAGTCTGCATGACCTGAGTTTTAATCCATATGCAGAACGAGATGGTTCGTCGTGTCATTTGAAGTTCATACATATTCTCAAATCGCTGCTCGTCAGAAACTTAAATTTTTAATGACATTTTGTGTTAAATAATAAGTACGGTATGTTACCTTGAAGAGGAAGCCATGAATACGACGAACTTACTACGTGCATTACCTATCTGACGCAAAAGTTAGAGTGGTAACATTTCAGGTATGTCATTTATTGTAATAAATGTGAGCTTACAAGCCTTAAGGACAGTCATATCTGTGATAAGGTGTTCCCTGTTATTTGTAGTATCGTGGTGTTACTTTCCACCTTGAGTTATTGCGATACAGAGCAGTGTTTTCTAGTGGTGACTTGTTGGAACTGTTTTCAATAGTAAAACGATTAGAGCACCTGCTAGACAGTTCAGCTGCGTTATGAAGGTTGCATGCAAATCAGGTGAAATGGAATGCAGGTCGTTCGGATACTTTTGAGCATGACTGTACACTGCTAAAAAACAATAAGCTCTGACGTATTTCAGAAGATATCTGTCGTTTCATACTGTTTTGTTATTTTCAGTGACTTTTTGGAAATCTTAGAGCTGGCAGGGGTAACGACAAAAAAGCAAAAAATGAAGACAACCAGAGTTTCCAGGCGGTCACCGATCCGAGTACTAACGTTGCTGCCTAACTTCGGTGATCGGAAGAGAACGGTTGATTTATTGATTTCTTTATTTAGTTTGTGGAATGTAGAACTGCTACAAAACAGTAGGCTCTGACGTATTTCACAACAGATCTGTCGATTCGTAGTGTTCCGTTATTTTCAATTAATTCCTAGCACTGTTCCTTCTCGCGTTCTTCCTCAAACTGAGTTCATTACTGTAATTCCATATCTTACGTTTAATACAGTCGTTTAAAATTCCAGTGAAAGCATCTTTGTCACATCCGCATGTAAGTATGAGAAGAGGGCTGCAGGGGTAGCGACGTAAAAAAGGAAAAAATGGGGGGGAGCCAACAGCACATTTTTTTTAATGAGGGGAAGCCAACAGCACCTGTGTCTAATTTTTGTTGAAACCTCCTTCCGAAACGGAAAACACTGCTACTTGAGGTTCCCCCAATACCTTTGTAGTGTGCCTCACCGGCAGAAATCCGATATATATTTGAGCACAAGTTCGTGACGAAAAACAGACCACTTCGCGGTAGTGAAAAGGAAAACACAATCACTGCAACAAACCTAAAACTCAAACATTAGTCAATAAGCTCGTCATGCTTCAAAACGAGAATAACCGGTATATACTGGCACTAAAGCCAAAGACGATTGTTGGCAATGACATCCATGAAACACACTTTTTTTGTTCGTTTTTCATTTTCGTCAATTGTCGTTGAAGAAAGAAACAAACATTGATGAAGTTATATACGAATCTATGTTTTTTTATCTTTTTTTTCGTTTAAGGGTGATAGAAGGAATTAGAATAGAATGTCCACGCTACGGAGCTACTGACATTCGTGCAAATGTATTCGCGAGTGCAACCTCCCCAAAAAGTTAGCAGAAATTTGCCGATAGTTTGGTAAAGTTTGAGTCTGACCGTGTTGAGTCGATAGATAGGTAAGAAAGTCCAAATTGTACGCAACTTTAGGGGAAAAATCTCAAAGACTGTGTAGACAAAAATCCATACCGTGGCATTCAGCTTGGTCAGTGTGGATACGGCCGACTGTGGAATTAAAACATGAGCCACTGTAACAGCACGAGTGTCCACTCAATGTATAAAACGGGTCATGTCTCTAGTGACACCCCAGACGCGACGCAAGTGTTCACATTAAAAGCGGTGTTCAAAAGTATCTTCTGCGTTACACAAGTCACACGCCCCTGACTGGATAAGGTTGATAGTGTGCCGTTTGGAGTTGATGGGGAAGGTACGGTGCACAACCGTATACCACACTGCGTGCACAGAAGCACGGAGAACTTCGTTGGCGAGGTTTTGCCAGACTGCCAGCCAATCACAGTGTGGCAATCGATACTCCTACTTGCAGCGAACAGGAGACCCGCGAAAAGCACTGCAAGCAGCGCGAAGTGTGTCGGTGCTGATGTCGCCAAGCGTCAGGTAGATATTGTCCAGATAATAGCGACGCACGTAGGTAAGAAAGAATGGGATGTGTAACACAGTGACAGGCGCCGTCTCAGAGTGAGGACGATAATGACTGAAAACTGCCGGTGAGACTGCAGGGGGCCTTCTTCATAACAGCGGTAGTTCGCTTCCAGGAAAGAGCTGCACAATTAGCCGGAAAATCGACGAGCCCAACCCCCGTCGTGCAGGCCCAATGTGCAGATGGCATGCGACACTTTAAAAATGTGCCCCCTCCACAAAAACCAATAAACTACCTGTTTAATAGCGCGCGCCGCCCCCCCCCCCCCCCCTGCTTAGGCACCGGGAGAACCTGCGCAAGGTATCACGCCCTGGCCAGGATGTTAACATTAATTAGGTTCACCTTATTTCGAAGGGCCAAATTACGAACCGCCTAGATCTTCGCAACGGCGCGTATCTGATACAGCGTGGACCTCAAATTTAACGCTTCCATCTGCTGCGTGTTAGAAAATAAAAGAACCTCGAGAACTTTATGCTGCTCCTGTACACAAAATCAGTCCCGACTGAGGGTACGTGCGCGGGGGATCAGAGGTAAAAGAATAGTTTATTAATTTACTATTCAAGTTCCGTAGGACCAAACTGAGGAGCTAATCTCCAAGGTCATGGAACGTGTCAGTACATGAAATTACAACATAAACGTAGTAACAGATAAAAATAAATGTTCATGAACCTTTATAAAGTCAGTCCATAAGTTTAAGTAAACGCTATCAGCAATACAATAAAAATCAGTTTAATTTTTCAAGGAACTCGTCGACGGAGTAGAAGGAGTGACCCATGAGGAAACGCTTCAGTTTACGTTTGAAAGCGCGTGGATTACTGCTAAGATTTTTTAATTCGAGTGGCAGCTTGTTGAAAATGGATGCAGCAGTATAATACACACCTTTTTGCACAAGAGTTAAGGAAGTCAGATCCAAATGCAGGTTTGATTTCTGCCGAGTATTAGCCGAGTGAAAGTTGCTTATTCTTGGGAATAAACTAATATTGGTAACAAGAAACGACAATAGGGAATATACGTATTGAGAGGCCAATGTCAAAATATCCAGACTCGTGAACAGAGGTCGACAAGAGGTTCGTGAAATACACCACTTATTTCCCGAAACGCCCGTTTCTGAGCCAAAAATATCCTTTTAGAATGGGAAGAGTTACCCCACAATATAATACCATACGACAACAACGAATGAAAAAGAGCAAAGTAGTCTAATTTTCGTGTCGAGCGATCACTCACTTCTGATACCGTTCAGATAGTAAAAATGGCAGTATTAAGTTTTTGAACAAGATCCTGAACGTGGCCTTTCCACGACAGCGTGGCCTTTCCTATCTGAACACCTAGAAATTTGAACTGTTCCGTTTCACTAATCATATGACCGTTCTGTGAAATTAAAACGTCAGGTTTTGTTGATTTGTGTGTTAGAAACTGTAAAAACTGAGTCTTATTGTGATTTAGCGTAAGTTTATTTCCTACAAGCCATGAACTGAGGTCATGTACTGCACTATTTAAAACCGAGCCAATGTCGCACACAACATCCTTTACTACCAAGCTAGTGTCATCAGCAAACAGAAATATTTTAGAGTTACCCATAATACTAGAGGACATATCATTTATATAAATAAGGAACAGGAGTGGCCCCAACACTGATCCCTGCGGCACCCCCCATTTGACAGTACCCCACTCAGACCCCACGTCACAGCCGTTATCAATATTGTGAATAATGACCTTTCGCTGCCTGTTGCTAAACTAAGATGTGAACCAATTGTGAGCTACTGCCCGTATTCCGTAATGGTCCAACTTCTGGAGCAATATTTTGTGATCAACACAATCAAATGCCTTAGTTAAATCAAAAAAATATGCCAAGCGTTCAAAACCTCTTGTTTAACCCATCCAGTACCTCACAGAGAAAAGAGAATATAACATTTTCAGTTGTTAAACGACTTCTAAAGCCGAACTGTACATTTGATAGCAAATCGTCTGATATACATAGCCTTTTCAATAACTTTTGCAAAGACTGATGGCATAGAAATAGGTCTAAAGTTATCTACATTATCCCTTTCTCCTTTTTTTATAAAGCGGCTTTACTACTGAGTTGTTTAATCGCACGGGAAACTGACCATTCCTAAAGGAAAAATTACAAATATGGCTAAATACTGGGCTAACATGTGCAGCACAGTACCTTAATATTCTGCTAGACACTCCATCATAACCACCTGGGCTACTGCTAGTACCCCGTTTAGGATATTCAAATGGAAAGCAACACTCAAAGAGCATGAGAAATGTGTTAATGAAAGCATTGTATTTATCATCTATGTTATCGGCACTATAAACATCCTGCCATTCTTGTTCCTTGACAAGGTTTTTAAAAACTCTCTAACGTCGATCAGTTGCAGAATTTTGGAACACGTATTGTGTTCGAGTATAATGACTTTTCTGGAGACTAGAAATCTACTCTGTAGGAATCAGCATGGGTTTCGAAAAAGACGGTCATGTGAAACCCAGCTCGCGCTATTCGTCCACGAGACTCAGAGGGCCATAGACACGGGTTCACAGGTAGATGCCGTGTTTCTTGACTTCCGCAACGCGTTCGATACAGTTCCCCACAGTCGTTTAATGAACAAAGTAAGAGCATATGGACTATCAGACCAATTGTGTGATTGGATTGAGGAGTTCCTAGATAACAGGACGCAGCATGTTATTCTCAATGGAGAAAAGTCTTCCGAAGTAAGAGTGATTTCAGGTGTGCCGCAGGGGAGTGTCATAGGACCGTTGCTATTCACAATATACATAAATGACCTGGTGGATGACATCGGAAGTTCACTGAGGCTTTTTGCAGATGATGCTGTGGTGTACCGAGAGGTTGTAACAATGGAAAATTGTATTGAAATGCAGGAGGATCTGCAGCGAATTGACGCATGGTGCAGGGAATGGCAATTGAATCTCAATGTAGACAAGTGTAATGTGCTGCGAATATACAGAAAGATAGATCCTTTATCATTTAGCTACAAAATAGCAGGTCAGCAACTGGAAGCAGTTAATACCATAAATTATCTGGGAGTACGCATTAGGAGTGATTTAAAATGGAATGATCATATAATGTTGATCATCGGTAAAGCAGATGCCAGACTGAGATTCATTGGAAGAATCCTAAGGAAATGCAATCCGAAAACAAAGGAAGTAGGTTACAGTACGCTTGTTCGCCCACTGCTTGAATACTGCTCAGCAGTGTGGGATCCGTACCAGATAGGGTTGATAGAAGAGATAGAGAAGATCCAACGGAGAGCAGCGCGCTTCGTTACAGGATCATTTAGTAATCGCGAAAGCGTTACGGAGATGATAGATAAACTCCAGTGGAAGACTCTGCAGGAGAGACGCTCAGTAGCTCGGTACGGGCTTTTATTGAAGTTTCGAGAACATACCTTCACCGAAGAGTCAAGCAGTATATTGCTCCCTCCTACGTATATCTCGCGAAGAGACCATGAGGATAAAACCAGAGAGATTAGAGCCCACACAGAGGCATACCGACAGTCCTTCTTTCCACGAACAATACGAGACTGGAATAGAAGGGAGAACCGATAGAGGTACTGAAGGTACCCTCCGCCACACACCGTCAGGTGGCTTGCGGAGTATGGACGTAGATGTAGATGTAGAGTCCTTAGTCTTCAGTGATTTAATTATTGACTCAATCTCCCTCTTGTCTGTATCCCAGAGGATTATTTCAGACATCAAACTCGGAAAGGCATTTGCCAAGAAAGTTATATGATTTCCTGTACAAACTAAATTCTTATTTAATTCACCAGCAATGCTCAGAAAATGATTGTTAAATACTGTACATATATGTAATTTATCAGTAACAGACATATTTTTACTGCAAACTGACGTTATATCGTCGACCTTGTGCTGCTGACCAGACACTTCCTTCTCAACTGACCATATGGTTTTAATTTTATCCTATGAATTAGCTATTCTATTTGCATACCACATACTCTTTGCCTTCCTGATAACATTTTTAGGCACCTTACAGTACTGTTTGTAATGAGCTACTGTAGCTAGATTGTGACGACTTCTAACATTCTGATATAATTCCCACTTTGCTCTACATGATATCCTTATCCCACTAGTCAGCCACCTGGGCTACTGCTAGTACCCCGTTTAGGATATTCAAATGGAAAGCAACACTCAAAGAGCATGAGAAATGTGTTAATGAAAGCATTGTATTTATCATCTATGTTATCGGCACTATAAACATCCTGCCATTCTTGTTCCTTGACAAGGTTTTTAAAAACTCTCTATTGCTGTTGGATTAACTTTCCTATATAGTTTGTAATTAAATATGACATTGGTGTGAGTACAAAAGCTTTTTAGTGTTAAAATTTGTGCATCATGGTCTGAAAGGCCATTCACGCTTTTACTAACAGAATGCCCATCTAGTAATGAAGAATGAATAAAAATATTGTCTATGGCTGTGCTACTGTTGCCCTGCACCCTAGTTTAAAAAACACAGTTTGCATCAGATCATATGAATTTAGGAGATCTACCAACATCCTTTTCCTTGCACGATCATATACAAAATTTATATTGAAGTCACTACATATAACTAGTTTCTGGTACTTACTACAAAGTGAACCAAAAACCGTCTCTAGCCTGAGCAGGAATGCTCTGAAGTTGGAGTTACGGGACCTATAAACAACAACAATTAGAAGTTTACTTTCACTAAATTCAACTACCGCTGCACAACATTCAAATATCTGCTCCGTGCAGTGTTGTGATACGTCTATGGACTCAAATGGAATACTGTTTTTTTATTTTTATTTATTTATTTATTTTTTTTTTACGTATAGAGCCACTCCCCCACCCCGCAAGGAACTCCTTGAGAAACAGCCACCTAATCTGTAGCTTGGTAAAGGAAGCCTCTGAATTGTCAAATTGTTTAAGTGGTGCTCTGATATACCAATAATTTCATAGTCAACATCTATAAGCAGTTCACTAACTTTAATACCTCTTATATTTTGATGAAATATTGCTAATTCCTTCTCTACTTGGAAACATTACATCCTCTGAAGGTTAGCCCTTAGTTAGAGGGACTTCCTTTAAGCAGGTATACCTATCAGCTGACTTCAATCTAAAAAAGGTGCACCTCTAACACCAACTACTACAGGAATTTTTCCATGAGTGACATCACCACTCCCCACTACACTGTCACCTATAAGCTTAGCCAGCATCCCCTTCCCGTACCTATTGAGGTGCAGGCCATGCCTAGTGAAATCCGATCTACTGATAGTCCCAACTGGCACCACTGATATGTAACCCATGCCCTCCGCCATCAGCGCCCTCCACAGCCCCACGTTAACGCGCCTAACAGCCGCATTACGGTGAGGTTGATAATGATGCTGAAACAGTTGCACAAAATACACACTAGTGCCACCAGTTGGAGTAGCTATCTTTACGGGGTCAACACATCATATTCACCGTCCCTATCGAGACTGTTCCCTGCTCCACCCATTACCACTACCTGATCCTCCTCCGTAAAATTCTTACATAACTCCCCTATGCTGTCAGTCACCTGAGCCAACCCTGCACTAGGCTTCACAATACTGGTGACCTGGTACTCACTCCCCAACATTTCCTGCAACTACTGGCCCACACCTCTACCGTGAGAACTACCTAGCAGCAGAACCTCCTTCTTTCTGCTACACTTTGCGACTAACCTAAGCCTCCTAATTGGTGAGGACTGCTGCATGTTCCCTGCCTCTACAGCTACACGAGGCTCCTCTCCACTCAGCTCTGACAGTTGGTCATATCTATTGCATGTATGCAAAGTAAAACTGTCTGAATACCTCCTCTTCCTAGCTGCCTTCTTGCCAACTGCCAGTTCCCATTCCCCACCACCCTTCATCCTCCTCAACCTATGTAGTTCCCCCTCTGCACATTGTAACTGCAATTGAAGGGCACAGATCTTACGCTCCTGCTCCTCTTTCAACTTATTTCTATTACAGATTCTGCATTCCCAGGAGAGAACCTCACTAAAATGACCACTGGCTTCCCCACTGCATTTCCATCGATGAAAATGCTTTCAACAAATCCCACACCGTAACCCACTACCCACAAACCTTCGACAGAGCCCACACTTCTCAAAAAATGGTTCAAATGGCTCTGAGCACTATGGGACTTAACATCTGTGGTCATCAGTCCCCTAGAACTTACAACTACTTAAACCTAACTAACCTAATGACATCACACACATCCATGCCCGAGGCAGGATTCGAACCTGCGACCGTAGCAGTCGCGCGATTCCGGACTGCGCGCCTAGAACCGCTAGACCACTGCGGCCGGCCCACACTTCTCACTGGTAAAATTTTACAGTTACTGAAAAAACTATATGTCTACGTTACCAAAGCTCAGGTACACCAGTAGAACTATTTAAGAACTAACAATATTGGTCTCGAAATTCTCTGCCTATTGAGAAAGCTACTACACGTATTAATACTACTACACAACAGGTAATACCAATACCAACAAAATTTCACAAAATTATTTGCTAAAACCAAAAAATTCAAACGGCCACTGGAACACTAAGCGAAGTTAAAACACCGAATGAAAATTTTACTGAAATATTTCACTAGAAACAATAATAAACGTCAGTTGAAAACTAAAGCACGACATTTACTAAACGACTTCGACGCACAGAAAACCCTAAAAAACACAGCGAGCGAACGATTACAAAAGTTTATTAAGTCGTTATTTCGCCACAAACGGCACGCAACACCGCTGAAAACTATTAAATTTAATAACTGTATTACAGAGCACAAATACGTTTGTCAGTACTTAGCTTTATAACCGCTACAGCTGCAGTGCACGCCGCAAAATGTAAACACACTACTGTCTTCCGGGTGTTAACAATTGCACCTGTAGCTCGTTGAAAGTTTTGCAGGACACCATGCAACTTGTCAACATCGTCCGAATGTTCAATAAAAACGCCAAGGCCATCAGCGTACACATTGCATATTAATCTGGCAGCCTCCATCTGAATTCCACGACATTCCTGGGCGATATACCGGAGCAGGGGATCCCGTGCAATGGCAAAGAGTGATATTGAAAGCGGACACCCTGCCGCACCGAGCGACCCACCCGGAAAGCAGGAGTAATGCGTCCAATAACATATATGGGACGTCGCATTTTGTAACCAATGTGCCACCAGTTTAGTAAATTTCAGTCCAAACCCCACGCGCACCATGATACGACGCAGGCAGACATGACTGATGCGTTCAAAAGCGTTTTTAAAGTCAATTAATAGTATCGCCGCTGTCTGTGGCCGAGCACTTTTCACGTAACCAATACAGTCTCTGTAAGTGAGGATAGCGTCAAAAATGTTCTGATCTCGCACCGCACACGTTTGATGGTCACTGAGAACTGCCTGTAAAACTTTTTAACTCGATGGACTACGCAGCGCGTCATAGTTTTGTAATCGGCATTTAATAAAGTAATCGCCGGACAGCGTGGATATGTGGTGTAGCATTCGATTTGGGGACGAGCCTCACCTCCCCCTCCACAAAGGCAGTAGGTATAGTCACACCATTTTGAATATCAGTTGCTGGATCCGCTAAATCTCCCTAAAAGTAGTAAAAACTTTCAAGTGAAATTCCGCGGGAATCCCATCGGACCATGGAGATTTCCCCTTGGGGCTCGGTCGAACGGCGTCTGACATAAAGGCGTCATTTAAGTGATTTCTATCCGTGCTCGTTAATCCATGTAGTATAGTCCGTAAAAAAAAACGCAGTGCTTCTGAATCCACCTCAATAGCACGGAAAAGCTAATTGAAATGCTCAAAAATATCAGTTTAGATGTCTGTCTGTACAGAAGTCCGACTGCCGTTTGGCATCTGCCAAACGTTAATACTCAACCGGTCGCGCCTTTTGCGTTCCCTGTTTTAATGATAGATGGACAAAGGTTCTCCATTAGCAGTTCCCACAGGCTGCGTTTAGTCACTCCATCACTGACTGCACGCATTTCATGTAAAAGTTTGGCTTGGAGCTGTTTCAGAGTGGGCAACAGCTCGGGCTGTGACGTCACCCGTAACGCCAGGTCCTGTAAACACGCTTGGTGGAAGGTAGTCGTCGCCCGAGACCAGCGTGCCGCCTCGCGGCTGTACTCTATCAAAAACTTTTTGATCGCCGGCTTGGCTATCTCGACCCGCCACGCAATTGCGCTACTATGACTGTTCCTAGTCCGCACCAAGCTTTGCCACATAAAGGTAAAACGAGTCACAAAATGTTCGTCATTTAATAAACTACAATTATACTTCCACTGATTGGTACGTCGATGAACACACAAACGAGGCAACAAGACCCCACAAGGATAACTAGAGTGCTCGGAAAAAAAAATTACAGGAATCACTTCAGTCCGACAGATGCGGGCAGAAAGTTGTGTAGACACGTAAATCCTGTCGAGGCGGCTACGTCCCGCACCGTAAAAATAGGCGAAGCACGTAACGTCTGGATTTAAAGCACGCCACGTATCGAGGAGTTTAAAGTTAATGACCGAAGTTCCCAGTTCTGATGTCTGTCATCCAAAACACAAAATCACCTCCGACGATTGAAGTATCTACATTCCTATATAAAAGCTGACACAAGTCTCTTCTATAAAATCCTGTTCTGGCCGGTTTGTTGTTCCCTAACGAAGCATACACATTGACAAACACAATTCCAAAAATAGTAGAAGCCACAACACGATCACTTGGTAAAATGTCAACTTTTGTTGTTTCTAAGTCATAACGCACTAAAATTGCAGTTCCCGTACCCTGATCGGGCACAATAATGTCAATCACAACACAATAGGTAAAATCGTGCAAAAAATAAGAGAGCATCACAAGTGACATCTTGCAAAATTTTTTTAAAAAGCATTGCCTTCTGGGATTGCGCATCTTGTTAAGATTAACAGTAAAAATATTCCACTGACTACAATCCTAAGTCATGTGCACGTAAGACACAGTTAAAAACAAATAACACTAAAAATCACGCCAACGTGCTGGGAGGGGGGGGGGGGGGGGAGGATACACAATAAGTCACACTAAGGTCTGTCACCTTTCTCAACTTCCGCCGACCAGTCCAAAGTGTGAGTAGGGTGTGGGCGCAGAAATTGTTACACCACACTCTGTGGCCGAGTGCTCCACGACGGGAATCTCTACATCCGAAGATTAAACTGGCACCAAATTGTGGGTGGAAGGTGGAGCAAGACGCTGGTACGAATTTTCGACTTTCCGTTTTGTAGGAAAGTGGGACGATGCTAGAGACAGAGGTGGATCCACCGCCATGCCGGAATCGGTATCCAAGTTCGGTTGACTCAGTATGGCTTTTAGGTGTTGAACCGTAATGTCTCGTTTTTGAGCTGCAGTAGTGACATTGCCTTCCGGCTGAGTAGTGGTGGGCAGGAAATCGCGTATCTGTTAGAAATCGCAGTGACTGAGAAGTCACAGATATCACAGTAGCAACTTTACAGAATCTAACTGCGATTTCAGTCACAGTTAGCAGTCGCAAGTAGTATTTCACATTCAAAGACGTGAGCCATCTATTGGTCGAATTTAGCACTGCTTTCTGCGATTTCCGTGACAAGTCGCAACTAAGAGTCGCAAGTAGCAACTAAAAAGCGCGGTTAACAGTGGCATCTGTTGGCCAAAGTTCGTACTACGTCCATCTCTGCGGTACGCTATGGAGTCTAACTGCGATTTCCGTGACAAGTCGCAACTAAAGGCCGGTTCCCACTAGGGCTGCCGCGCGTCAAAACGGCGCGTCAGCGGCGTGGTTGCCATGGAAATGGCGTCAGCGGCAAGGCGCGGCGGGCTCTGCGTCGCGGTTTGACCATGTCGAACCGCTTCCGCTGCCGCGTGCCGCGCTCCAGGTGCGCGCCGCCAATCACAGAACGCGCTGAGCGTGACGTCAGTACCTGACTCCCGGGCCACACGAACTTTCGCCGAACCGCTGGCGCGGACGCGGCGGCAGCTATGAAATACTTATCATCCGATTCCAAGGAAACTATTCGGTAGAAAAATTTGATTCTTGGGCATGTTACAGCCTGATATCTTCTCTCGATAAAGGACCGAATTTCTTCTCGTTATTCGTCGTGGTTACTTGCTGTATCGCATTTACGTAAACCTTTACACGAAATTTGAATGAGTGTGCAGAGGTAAAAACGCATTGCGTGGACTTTGCGTACAGTTCATTTTAGGTAATACATTATTGCGTATGAAATTTAGTCAACATATCGAAATTGTTTTTAAAGCTGAGAGCAGAACGATAGCTATCACCGTTCTCGAGATATTGAATGATATGTCGGCGGACGGGTTGTGCGGTGACCGACCGCGTGTCGCTCGCGACGCGACCGGTACTTTCGTCCTGCTCGTCGTAAACCATGTGGTTGTATCAACCGCAAATTTCGTAAACGGTTCAAGAAATCGAAACGTGTTTTTTTGCAAACGATAACTTGTAAAAACTCATGTATTTCGTCGCATGATAAATATCCAAAATCTGTTTACCTACCAAGATATGAAAGAAACTACAGTTTTTTCAGAAGGGATAGATGAATTTTTTTAAACAGCATTTAATAGCATGTGTAATGAGAACTTAAACCGAGACTAATTTGCTGGTATGCCATAAGATGTAATTTGCTAATTATCTACAGCTATTGATTATTTCCTTTGGAAGTAACAAACGTTTTTTTCTTTATCCAGTGTACTTTATTGGTTCAAGACGCGTTTCGCCTTTTACTTTAAGGCATCTTCGGTGGAATCTAGAATGATTCAGTTTTGTTTTGATATGTGATACTTGCTGATTATAAAACAGTTCACATCTTTTTTTACGTGAATAACTGATTACTCTGAACGGAATGGACAGTGTCTTGAAAGGAGGATATAAGATGAACATCAACAAAAGCAAATCGAGGATAATGGAATGTAGTCGAAGTAAGTCGGGTGATGCTAATGGAATTAGATTAGGAAATGAGACACTTAAGGTAGTAAAGGAGTTTTGCTATTTGGGGAGCAAAATAACTGACGATGGTTGAAGTAGAGAGGATATAAAAGTAGACTGGCAATGGCAAGGAAAGCGTTTCTGAAGAAGAAAAAATTTGTTAACATCGAGTATAGATTTAAATGTCAGGAAGTCGTTTCTGAAAGTACTTATATGGAGTGTAGCCATGTATGGAAGTGAAATGTGGACGATAAATAGTTTAGACAAGAAGAGAATAGAAGCTTTCGAAATGTGGTGTTACAGAAGAATGCTGAAGATTAGATGGGTAGATCACATAACTAATGAGGAGATATTGAATAGAATTGGGGAGAAGAGAAGTTTGTGGGACAACTTGACTAGAAGAAGGGATCGGTTGGTAGGACATGTTCTGAGACATCGAGGGATCACCAATTTAGTATTGGAGGGCAGCGTGGAGGGTAAAACTCGTAGAGGGGGACCAAGAGATAAATACACTAAGCAGATTCAGAAGGATGTAGGCTGCAGTAGGTACTGGGAGATGAAGAAGCTTGCACATGATAGAGTAGCATGGAGAGCTGCATCAAACCAGTCTCAGGACTGAAGACCACAACAACAACAACAACAACTGATTACTTACAGTGAATCGAGTTTTTGGCGGACATCTGCGTTTCCCCTCACCTGGTCACATGCTGGAGGTTGAACTAAAACTTATATTATGGAACATAAGCATATTTTCTTATTCGCTCTTTTTTCTTCTGTCACTAGCTGTAGACATTTTACCGAAAACACTGATTTGAAGTCATAACTACTGTGTGTTCACCTCATGTCCCTTCCTGTTTGGTTTGTTTATGTGCATGTTGTCAATCTAAAGAATTATGTGCTGAAAACTAATGTTTGTTTATTTCTGTCCTCCTTATATCTTTATGTGTGTGTGGCTAGCCAGTGATTGTTATAGAAAGTTGAAAGAGAATGCAGTAGTTGTCAGACAGTGGTTGAAAGATTTGGTGTTCAGCTGATTTCAGTTCTGGTTTAAATGTTTCGTGGAGAAGTGCATGGAATAGTAAATTCACTGCTTACATTAATCGATAAAATAGCAGAATAGCATTTCAACAGATGATTATTATCAGAATACTATCACCCAACCCCTTTGTCCTCACTCTTTGACGCCTCATAATATGTCCTGTCAACTTACCCCTCTTGTAGTCAAAGTTGTGCCGTAATTTCCTCTTCCTCTTCCTGCTCTAATTCCGTTCCTCTTCTTTAGTTACACGCTCCTCATATCTAATCTTCAGCATTCTTATTGATCACCACGTTTTGAAAGCGTCCATTGTCTTCTTGACAGAACTGTTCATAGCCCACGTTTCACTTACATACAAGGCTGCACTCCACACAAATACCTTTGTAAAATTGTACCCAATCATTAGAATTTATATTCGATGTGAACAAAGTTTCTTTTTCAGAACGCTTTTGTTGCTATTCACAGTCTTCATTTTATATCCTCTCTACTTCTGCCTTCTCAATTACTGCTTCCCTTGCAAGTCATTAAAGTCTTAGAAATGCAGTTTGGTTTCTGTACAAGTAGTAGATAATCTTGTGGCCCTATGTTTTAGAGCTTCAAAGAATGTTTTAATTAAGATTGTCAAAATCTTTCTCTAAACATGCAAATGCCATAAACACAGTTTCGCAGTTCTTCAGTGTGTCTACTTAACTAAGTGGTAGGATCTGTATTGCCTTGCGTGTTCAGACATTTCACAGGAATCTAACATTGTGCTTATGTTAGTTTGTACAACCCCTCCCCCTCTCCTCTCTACATATTCCTTCCACTTTCTAGCCTTCTCTTATTTGCTTAGTTCTGGCTTGCCAGATGAGTCCTTGGCAGTTGCTTCTCCTTTGAGCAAAGTTTTCTTTGTTCTTTCTCATTTTCATTCCCCTGTTTTCCAAGTGCAAAATCGCGTTGCAATTTTGGACTTTCTGTCAACGTCATGTTTAGACATTTCTATTTCCCACGGCCTACTTTATTTGCTGCATTTTTATATATTTCCCTCGTGTCAAATTTAATATATCACGTTTTATCTAACGATTTCTACTGTACCTTCTTCCCGTTCACATACTCTGCTGCATTCACCACTTTTTCTCTCAAAGATATCCATTCGTATTCTAGCGGATTCCTTTCTCTGTTTCAGTCAGTCGTTGCATTACGGTAACTTTAAGATTATCGGAAACTGTGGGTCTTGACTTATTCAAGTTCCATTTCCTTAATTTGCTACCGTTTACTGTCTCTTTAGTTGTAAACCGCAGCTCGTAACCAATAAATAATTGTAGGTTTGCGTCTGCACCAGGAAATATCTTATAATTTAAAATCTGGTTTCGAAAACTTTGTTCCAAGTATCTATAATTCTTTCATGATTCTTAAGCAAGGTGCTGGCGATGATTACATTGTGCTCTGTGCTAAATTCCATCAGGTGGCTTCCACTTTCATCCCTTCCCCCAAGCCTTTGTGTTTTTAGTGTTTTCCTGTACCTGCTACCGTATCACACTTTAAATTTTTGTCTCGCTTAACTATCTGAATAATCTCTTTTATCGTACATTGTTTCAATGTGTAAGGAGATAGTGAACAATCATGAACGGTAGTCATGAAATCTGTTTATATTGAAATGAGAAAACATAATAATGAAATGTGTAAAAGAGTACATTGTACAGAAAATGAAAAATTTGTATGTCTTCACCCAACTTCGTCTTTCCTTCATGTAGGTATAAGATATAGTTATTCAAACACACCGGTCGTTTCGGTGGGTCCCAGCCCGTACCTCAGTGGCTGTTGTCATTGGCTACCGCTAGCGTCTGCCGCTTCCAGGTGGGAACGCCAATTCCGCGAGCCGCCGCGTCAACGCGGAAAACGCTTGCCGCTGGCGTTGCCGCGCGACGCGCTGCCGCGCTCTAGTGGGAACCGGCCTTAAGAGTCACAAGTAGCAACTAGAAAGCGCGGTTAACAGTTCCATCTGTGGGTCAAAGTTCGTACTACGCCCATCTCTGCGGTACGCTGCGGTAGTCTAACTGCGATTTCCGTGACAAGTCGCAACTAACAGTCGCAAGTAGCAACTAAAAAGCGCAGTTAGCACTGCCATCTGTTGAGCAAAGTTCATACTACGCTATTCGCTACCGAGTCAAACTGCGATTTCTGTGACAAATCGCAACTAAGAGTCGCAGGTAGCAACTAAAAAGCGCAGTTAACATCCTTTTCCCAGTGTCATCTGTTGACCGACGTACGTACTTCGTTATGAGAGCCTTGTGCCTCACGAGATCGATGTGCTGTGTGTGCATATGAAGGGCTTATTTCAATAGTGGTACAAGTCCATTTTTGTTCATTTTGAGATATAGAGTCGTAAAGTTAAATGAGTGCTGAAAAATCTGCAGTTGAGATACCAGAAATATTCAAGCATATGGCTTCTTGCTAGAGATGAACCTTTATTTATGTTTGTTTGGATCACTAATTTCAGAAGCATTATAGACAGAAAAGTGTAGGTAATGGACTTGTACCACTATTGAAATAAGCCCTTCATATTATATGACGACATGCACATTCAGCATCAGTTATGGTTGGTCAAATACTGCTGTGACTCTGAATGTATTATATTAATAAGAAGCAACATTGCCTTTTTCTCCTGAAAATATCAAGTAACGTAACAAATGTGTTTGATTCTGCTTCCAATATGACAGTTTTGGTTAATACTCCACATGCCTACAGGACTTTGCAATGTTAACACAGCAGAACTCAGACATCTGTATAAGTGTAGAGAAATGAAAACAGTCATATGAATGCCTCACTTTTGTTCTGACACAGTTCAAGACTCGGGAGAAAAGTTTTACACCTGGTGTTCTACATGGCAACTTCACACACAAGAACTTTTTGCCGACACTACTACCACCTACATAAGTAAGCTTTTCCTGTGTCACTTTCAAGTAATGCACTTAAGCTATTCCTGATTTAACTGGAAGATCTGTACTTCCCACTTTCATATCAACAGCCTCAAAATGCATATTGTAGATTTCGGGATATGTCACAGGTCAGTGTCACACCAAGATTGTGGGGAAGGGGGGTTGGGGGGGGGGGGGCGGCATGTCACTCTCCAACAAGTGTTTACCAGTAAATAAGTGGCGGAAAATTACGGGTATAGGACGGCTTAACATGTGGAAAATGAGATTTTTATTATTCACTCAATGTATTTAACATTTATTATTCCTTTAAAATCGCACAACAACTTCAATAAAACACTTTAATCAGTCACACACTTATTTCATAATTATTTCACTTTTAAACTGCAAATCCTCTAAGAGCTGTCTTGAATCTTCACGAGTCTCTCTCAACAGCCTTGATGTGGATAGATATGTACAGCAACCAGTAATCAGTCAGAACTGTGTCTGCAAAAACACAAGGATTATTAAACAATTTTTGCTGTCACTTTACTAGCAATATAACTGACAGAGTAGATTGCTAATATTTGCTATATCACATTTGCTAATATTTGCTATATCACATTCGCAAGAACGATCTCACTGAAGTATTTAAGTTCATCAAAGCGCTTAGAAACTAACCTCTCGTCTGACGAAAACGGTCTAAAGACTGGCAATTTCTTCAGCTCTGTTGACAATGATATTTTGAATTATCACTTTACTGAGTGACTGAAATGTAGTTCAGGTACCTATGAACATAACAATATGTTAGAATTCATTTTCTAAACACGAACTATTACGGTACTGTGCGGCTACTTACATATTAATTACACTATTAATATTTTCACAGTTGTTTCTTTAATACAAAATTAAAGCCAACGGAAGAATAAACGTAAAACATACTTACCAATGACAGGTTTGTTGAGATGCAATTTTCTGTGTGGACAGATGTAACTTTTTCATACGGTGGTACGTCGCAGAAATCGCAGGAGTCGCAGAAGTCGCAGAAGTCGCAGAAGTCGCAGAAGTCGCAGAAGTCGCAGAAGTCGCAGAAGTCGCAGAAGTCGCAGAAGTCGCAGAAGTCGCAGAAGTCGCAGAAGTCGCAGAAGTCGCAGAAGTCGCAGAAGTCGCAGAAGTCGCAGAAGTCGCAGAAGTCGCAGAAGTCGCAGAAGTCGCAGAAGTCGCAGAAGTCGCAGAAGTCGCAGAAGTCGCAGAAGTCGCAGAAGTCGCAGAAGTCGCAGAAGTCGCAGAAGTCGCAGAAGTCGCAGAAGTCGCAGAAGTCGCAGAAGTCGCAGAAGTCGCAGAAGTCGCAGAAGTCGCAGAAGTCGCAGAAGTCGCAGAAGTCGCAGAAGTCGCAGAAGTCGCAGAAGTCGCAGAAGTCGCAGAAGTCGCAGAAGTCGCAGAAGTCGCAGAAGTCGCAGAAGTCGCAGAAGTCGCAGAAGTCGCAGAAGTCGCAGAAGTCGCAGAAGTCGCAGAAGTCGCAGAAGTCGCAGAAGTCGCAGAAGTCGCAGAAGTCGCAGAAGTCGCAGAAGTCGCAGAAGTCGCAGAAGTCGCAGAAGTCGCAGAAGTCGCAGAAGTCGCAGAAGTCGCAGAAGTCGCAGAAGTCGCAGAAGTCGCAGAAGTCGCAGAAGTCGCAGAAGTCGCAGAAGTCGCAGAAGTCGCAGAAGTCGCAGAAGTCGCAGAAGTCGCAGAAGTCGCAGAAGTCGCAGAAGTCGCAGAAGTCGCAGAAGTCGCAGAAGTCGCAGAAGTCGCAGAAGTCGCAGAAGTCGCAGAAATAGCAGTGGCGGAGGGATACGCGACTTAGGTTCCTTAACTGCGACTCTTAACTGCGACAAATCACAGTTAAGAATAACAGATACTGAAAAGTAGCATTCACAGAAATCACTGATATCGGAAAATCGCAGTTTAGCCCATCACTACGGCTGAGTGCGGGAAGAGGCCTGCTACCCGCACCCTGAGACGGTCGATGGCCAAGGTCTACGCCAGGGGTGGGCAAATAGCGGCCCTCGGGCCACATGTGACCCACGGAGGGGTTTTGTGTGGCCCGCCAAGACATCTACAAATATCATAGGAGAAACAAAATTTCCCTTCCCCGCACGACTAAAAAAATCCGTTAGTGTCTGCGCTACTTGGTAGTGCGTACTACCGACTGATGTCTACTGTCACGCAACCAACCTAGCTGCATGTGGGCGCGGTGGATTACGGGAGCACTACCATCACCAACCACGGGCACGGAAGAAAGCACTGTGCATCCTGCTATTGGCGCAAATTTATGCTCCACGCGGTGGCTGATGGGAGCGCTGTATTTCTCCCGCGCCGAGTGAATACTAACAAGGGGAGGCCGCCAATTGTGAAATTCAGATTCGATTCATACTGCGCATAATAAAAGCTCATGGCCAGAGGTGTAATGCGGCAAAGCACCAAGATGCACTTCTCAGCCGTTGAGAAAATCGACAGTTAAAAGAAACCGTTGCGGTGAAATGCTCTCTACGGTTAATAGTTTTATACAGCGTCGTGGCGCAGCGGTAAGCGCTCGGGTTTGTAACCGGAAGGTCGGTCGCCGGATCGAATCTCGCGCCATGCAACATTTTTTTATTATTAGTTTTTTGCAATTCAAATTTATATATATATATATATATATATATATATATATATATATATATATATATATATATATATATATAAACTATTAAGGAATTGCTTATGCATTTTGGTGAAGGCGGATCGCTCTCCAATTGTACCGCCTCCATTTTTCCGTTTGTTTAACAGGGTGTACCAAAGCTCTCACGTCCGCACTGATTTTTGACGATGTTATAAGTTGCGCTAGGGACTGCATCTACCTTCTTTCGAAGTTAGCAGGCAACTACGCTTTTATGCGGCGGCTCGTTTCGGCCCATTCAACATCTGTCCTTCAAGTGTAACGAGCGAGTAACGGAGCTTATATTTCATACCTGCCACAGCAAATTTGTGTTCGTGGGGTCTCTACTCTAATTCCAACGTTTGACTTACGCTATACGTATTCGTTTCGGAATATCGTTTCTACGTCTTCCGTTAACTATACGTGGTTAACATTATGAAGACAATTAATAACATTTGTGAAATACAACTTTGTTCGCCGAAAACGTAATGATGTTCGAAGTCGCCAGTTTTTCCACAACAAACGACTTTCAACAACTTATTATATGCATAATTGTTGCAACTGATTGCCGGGGATTATATATATATATATGTGTGTGTGTGTATATATATACACATTTGAATAACAAAAAACAAATACTAAAAAAAAATTGCATGGTGCGAGATTCGATCCGGCGACCTTCGGATTACGAACCCGAGCGCTTACCGCTGCGCCATGACGCTGTCGACATTTATTAATCGTTGAGAGTATTTCACCGCAACGGTTTATTTTAACTGTCGATTTTCTCGACAACGGCTGAGAGGTGCATCTTGGTGCTTTGCCACATTACACCTCTGGCCATGAGCTTTCATTATGCGCAGTATGAATTGAATCTGAATTTCACAATTGGCGGCCTCCCCTTGTAAGATGTTCAGAGCAATTTTCTTCTTTTTCGGGTGGGGTTTACTTGTGTTTTGTCTGTGCAGCATATATATATATATATATATAACTCCAGTGCAATCATGACTTAAGAAGAAGCGTAAAGTCGGTAATAAGTGCCGTCTGTTTAATGAAGACTGGACGACCAAATATTTCTTTATTGATGCAGGAAATAAAGCCGCATGCTTACTATGCCACGATACAGTTGCCGTATTCAAGGACTACAATCTGAAACGGCATCACGAAACAAAATACAGTGACTTTGGCTGCAAATTTTCGGATGAGGAACGAAAAATAAAAGCAGCGGAGTTCGTGAAAAAGTAACAAGTGTTATTTACGAAGCAAACACCGCTTCAAAATAGTGCTATAGAAGCAAGTTTCACGGTCGCCTATAACCTTGCTAAACGAAACAACCTTTTTCGGATGGCGAGTTCATTAAACAGAGCATGGTAGAATGTACAAGTGTATTGTGTCCTGAGGCTAAAACCAAATTTGAGAGCATTTCGTTGTCACGGAGGACTATAGCGCGGCGCATTGATTTAATTAGTGACGAACTTGCAGACCAGCTAAGGACTGTGAGCGAAGATTTTGTTTGGTTTTCACTAGCAATGGACGAAAGCACAGATATTGAAGACACTGCACAAGTACTCATCTTTATGAATGAACATTTCGTCATCACCGAGGAATTACTTGGTATAGTATCCATGAAAGATAGAACCACTGGTCAGGACTTGTGAGAATGTGTTGTTAATTAAGTGGAAACAAGTGGCTTATCCTAGAACAAAATGGTGAGCATTACAACAGATAAGGCCAGAGCTTTCCGTGGGGAAAATATAGGTATGGTGAAACTTCTAAAAAAACAAGTTACAAGCCGAAGACACAGACGGTGATATTTTGGATTTTCATTGTATTTAAATCAGGAAGGCCTCCGCAGGACTGCACTAGACTTAATGCATGTGGTAGATCCTGTTGTTGGTGTTATGAACACAATCAGAGCAAGGGCACTCCATCACAGACAGTTCAAATCTCTTCTTGAGGAGGTGGGGGCCGAATATGAAGATGCAATTTACCATAACAGTGTGACGTAGCTGAGCTTGGGCAAAGTATTAAAAAGAGTCTGGCCATTACATGATGAAATTATTTTATTTCTGGACACTAAGGAGATATCTCATGATTTTGTTGCAAAAATAGGATGTGAAGAGTGGAGATATGAGATGATGTTTGCAGCTGATTTTGAAAAACTGAATGAGCTGAATGAGAGATTGCAGGGAAGGGGGTTGTTTGCTCATGAAATGTGGACATGTGTCAAAGCATTTAAAACAAAACTAGGTCTGTTTGCAAAGGAAGCAAATGAAGGCAAATTTTGTCATTTCCCTTTACTAGGGAAACAAAGTACCTGGAAGTGTTTCAGCTAAGATTAGGGATTATCTGCAGAGTGTAGAGGCTGAGTTTACTATAAGATTTCAGGATTTTAAGAAAGTTGAGGCTCAATTTAATGTTTTATCGTATCCCATCACTGCTGATATTGACACTTCACCACAGGAGCTGCAACTTGAACCGACTGACATGCAGGCAGATCACGCAGTGAAAGAAATGTTTAGTGCTGTAACTTTAGTTGACTTTTATAAATCTTTCTCATCTGAAAAATTTCCATGTATCAAGAAATTTGCAGGCAAAATGTTCTCCATATTTGGATCGACGTATATTTGTGCAAAAAGTTTTTTCTTGCCTGAAAAATCAACAAGAGCAAATACCGAAGCTGTTTAACAGACAGTAATTTGTAGGCTGTGATGAGAATATCAACTAGCAGTCTTAAGATTAAAAACAGCCGACCAGTTGCAATGGATAAAGTAATCTTTACCTAGGTTTCGACAGATTTAAATCTATCTTCTTCAGAAGGCGGCAGTATTACATTAATATGGAATGATATGTCATTGTCGTTTTTACAAATATCTGCCTAGATCCATTAGTCCAAAATAAAATATAGCCCTGAAAATAGGGTTTGTCATGTAAATAAGAATTAGTAAAAACGACAATGACATATCATTCCATATTAATGTAATACTGCCGCCTTCTGAAGAAGATAGATTTAAATCTGTCGAAACCTAGGTAAAGATTACTTTATCCATTGCAACTGGTCGGCTGTTTTTAATCTTATTACGTGGAACCGTTGCTGTTGCGCAGCTATGTTTAAAATACTGAACTAGCAGTCTGATACCTGATTTCAAAAAAATTGTCGAAAATTGTGATAGGATGCATTTGTCCCATTAAACTTGTTTTAAAATTTAATGTACTTGGAGATGATATTAAATTAGCAAAATAAATGAAATTGAACACAACTACCTTATTTGAGGATGTCAGAAGGAAAGAGGTACAAGTGACTTTAGTCTTATCAAAATCGTGAGAAGTATATTTATACCTCTTTGCTTCTGACTTTCATTTATATCGGAAATACGGAAGCGTCCGAGCCCACCAGTCTGCTTTGACCTATGACGTCACAAATATGGCGGAAACAAAAACACACACACTTTCCACAAGAAGCCTAATGACACTAATGGGACAAGCGCGGGAAATGGGGTGTTTTGGGTGGGGGGTAAACTAAATATAAACAAATTTAGACGCCTTGCGTAGCTACAACGTGTAAGTGAAGACAGCCATGCATGAATACCCACCCACCTCCCCAGGGGTCGTAACCCCTGCAACCCATAGAAGATAAAGATGCTTCAGTAGCTGATTAGTGTTTTTTGTCTTTAAAAAAAAAAATCTCACGGGATAGAACGAACAGGCCAGAAAGATAAATATAATAAACTAAAACAGAAATTCGAGGAAACATAATTAAAATAAGTAATTAGTGTTTTTAAATTTAAAAAAAAATCTCACGAGATAGAACGAACAGATCAGAAAAGTAAATAAAATAATATAAAACAGAACTGGAGACAGCCACACTCAAACCAAACTCGGCGCCGTCATGACGTCACACACAACACCCTTACGTCACGGGTCAAAGCCGACGCGTGGGATCGGACGCTTCTGTCGACCCATTTATATCTAATGATTTTGAGATACCTTTTATGAAATATAAAGCTAGCTAATCAATGCATTTTAACGCTTTCACTGCTACACCCGAAATTGCAACTCTGTGTGTGCTATGTGATTAGAAATAAAGAAAACTTGCATTTTCATTAAAAATTTGGGAATACTGCGCGCGCGCACACGCACGTGTATATATATATATATATATATATATATATGCCGCCAGTATATATACGGCGTTAGAAGTGAAAAGTTTATAAGGTGCGGCCCTCCGCTAACCTCTGTGTCTATAATGTGGCCCCCGAGCTAAAACAATTGTCCACCCCTGGTCTACGCTATCCAGCGCGGCCTGTTGTGAGGTCGGCTGCCCGACGAGCGGGTTTTGTGGGGTGGGGGAGACGCACTATGTTTACCTGAGGAGCCACGCCTGTTTAAAGAAGTGGAACTACTATAAACTACGTAAACAAGGCGTGCCAGCAGTCCGAGCAGTAGTTCGTTCCCTGAGCGTTTTAGGTTTGGCAGAAGCTTGACGTTCAACGACAACAGCACTAGCAGGAAAAGCACATTCTCATTCGGCAACAGGAGCAGCCGCTGGGGTGGCGGTTTTGTAACTGTCACAGTCTGTGGAACAGTTTCTGCCGTTAACGGCACGGATGCGGGCAATGGCCTGGGTAATATATCGTCCACTACCGGTTGCTCAGTAACTGGTATATTTCCGTAGCCATTAGCAAAGATGCTGGTACGGGGGTCACAGAACCAGAGTCACCTTCAGGAGTGGACGTAGCCACTGCGCATGTGCGGGGGCGGAGGGTGGTACCCAAAACTGTCGCAGCAATGGAAGCAAAACAATGGCTCTGAGCACTATGGGACTTAACATCTATGGTCATCAGTCCCCTAGAACTTAGAACTACTTAAACCTAACTAACCTAAGGACCTCACACAACACCCAGTCATCACGAGACAGAAAATCTCTGACCCCGCCGGGAATCGAACCCGCGAACCCGGGCGCAGGAAGCGAGAACGCTACCGCACGACCACAAGCTGCGGACGGAAGCAAAACTAGGCCCGTTTAAAGTGTCCTCACGTGGCAATTGAACAGGCTGCCTGAGTTTAGGACAATTTTGGTGATAATGACCGACAGCACTACAAAAGGAACATGTCTGACGCTGTCCGCTATAGGTTATAAAAGCACAATGCCCTTTAACTAAGACAAAAGGACGGGATATATTGTACAACTACGCTCCGCACACAGTTATCAACCTGAAAAACGTGCGCGGATGACCATTTTTCTGTAGTAACAGATAGAAAAGACGAGATATTGTGTCATTCTGTATTTCAAATGGCAAATTGAACACATGAATACGCCGAATGCCAAACCCACCTAGGGATACAATCACGTTCCTAATTCTACCGTCATGATATGGGAATTTCCGAACACCATCATTGTCTTTGACAACGGTATCACCCATTTCGAGAGTTTTCAATTTCAAAAAGACGGAGTTGATAAAGGTGTCAAACTGAACCCGGTGAAGGTCATCGGCCGATAAACAGTTTCTCAGTTAGCCATCGATGTATTTCGAAAGCTGACGGTTTTGGGACTGAACTAACAAATTTGCACTGAACACTGTTTTGCCTTTCCTCACTGTCATCATACACTGAAGTCATGGTACTTACAAGTCAGAAGATCACGTTCACAAGAAGAAAGAAGCAGACCAACGCAGAGACGCCGCCGGCAAACTGATCTCGTAAACACTGCTGCGCCCGTTGTGGACACTCGGGTAGCTATCCAAATACAAACCGGGGCCGTTGTTGCTGAACATCGGTGATCGGACGAGAACCGGTGTATTCAACATGGTATGGCCGTTGGCGTCCTTATACTATAGCCACACGACAGAAGACGCATTCGCCTCTTGTCCCAACACACACAATCGCCGTTTTCGGTGGCACGTTTGACGCAAAGTACGTCCTTCCACCTCGAAGGCGGCGCGCAGTGCGCGCTCGGCGTCTCAGAGGCGACTGCCGAATTGGCAGGCGCGCCACCACGTAGGTGAGACACACAACACAGCTGCTCGATGCACCGCCTGTCATTCGCTTGGTGCGTGCGGCCTCCGACACTCGCGGGCGACGCATCTTGTTCCTGTTATCCGGACGTGCCCTTAGCGCTAGGATTTCACCCGGAACAAGTCCCGCCCATTCACCCCCCTCCACGCCTACCCATAGTGCAAGGCCCTCCCCTAAACAGCCGCCAGTTCCGCAAACTGGAAGCTACATCAAACTTGTTATCGTCACAGTCCAACACATATTACACTGTGATGAAATTCAGTAATGATACGAAATTTAAGTTTTTCTGGATAGTAATATAATATGAATGTGCATTATTAAAGAAATAAAAATATTTATAGAGAACTGAAAGCATCACCACCAACAGAAAACAAAAAATAACGTGATGTTATTTAAGGGCAATAAGGACAAATTTACCATTAACTAATTCACTTATTATAATACGTTTATTTGAGGGAAACAGCAGAGCAAACATACAATGCGAAAACAATGGTCTTGAATCTGCCATGTCGGTAGTAAAGCCACGGATGCAGTCTGCTAACTCTGTTGTCTAAAATCAACGTTGTATAGAAATAAGTAAACGTCGTTTTGTTTATGTAGGCCCTCATAGGAACTCACTAAAATTAAAGAATATAAGAACGCCATAAAGTAAAAATGCCTAATGAAAGCAGTAAGATATTTGCTTGTATGACATATTTCGTTAGTATTTGCATGGGTAATGGGTGAATTTTAACTTTTAGATTCTTCCAGTGCCATACCTGCGCATTATAAACGAGGTTATAAAGAATTGTGGCTGTTTCTGTGTTATTAATGTCCCACATGCTGTTGCAAACGTCTCAGGAAAATAATCTGTCGTAATTCTCTGTCCTGTCTATTTTTAACCAAAATATTTATTAATTTCATAAATGTCATTCAAACCAGTTTAAAGAAATAATAATGATGATGTGTATGTTTGCCACAGAGCAGTTATGCAGGAAATAAATGCTGCAGTGTTTCACGGCTTTAAAACGTCCTTCATGCTGTGCTAGCTCTTCTTCCACCCCTAAAACTTTTCAGCAAAACTATTCAGTGAATAACGCGCAAAAACAGCCTGGATCGATCTAGCAACAACAAAGTAATTTTGATGCCCTCTGGGATTATAGTGAACACTGGTGCCTGTTTCGCGTATACTGTCTGAGTTATGAAACTCGAGTGTCAAGTATACCGTGGTTCCTCTTTCTCCGAGCAAATTATTCTTTGAGGGTAGGTTTTTCCTGTTTTAGCTCTGGGTGCTTTTTCTCACACAGAAGTATGTTTCTTCATGGGCTATTCATCTGAATACTGAGGTCTCGTATTTAAAGAATTCAGTGCTAACTGTTTTCTCTTACGCTTGCTGTGGAAGTACCTGCTACAGCTAAGGCAAAATTTAAGACCTAGCAAGATATTAATGTACCATTCACTCCAAGTCAAGCCGAACGCGGTAAACCACGTGGGGCAACTGAAACGATGGCCAGGCGCCGAACAAAGACCGGGAAAACCGGGGGTGAGTGGCGGGACTTGTTCCGGGTGAAATCCTGGCGCTAACGATTCCTGTTATCCGGCGGAGGGCTTGCGGGAGGTGGGGGTGGGGGGTTGGGACTGCGTGGGGTGTGGCAGTGTCCTGCTGGAGGGCGCCCCTGCTGCCGACGGGATCTTCCTCACTTGACGCGCGGCGCGCTTCCAGATATTTGCGTAATTTGCGCAGTGCATTCGCACCTGGCCACTTCCGTCCCGACTTTGATACATTACATTTATACATTGGGTGGAAGGAAGTTATAAGGAAGCATCGATTGCAAAATCGAGCAAAGTCACGGAAAAGAGTGGTGAAGTAGAAGTAATGGTAGACTCTTTTTGCTTAATACTAATTTGGTTATATTTATATTTTCAATTGCGCATTTTTTCTATGCATTTATAATCATGTTGTATTTTAACTATTTACGTATTGAATCCAAATGTTGGGAAGCAAAAAGGCGAAACGCGTTACACTGGGCCATGAAACAGAACGTGGTTGAATGTACACAATTCATAAAAACAAAATCTTGACAGAAACATCAAAGAATGTACCAAAAAACATCAGTTATTTAGAAATCAAAGAAGAAACAAAAAAAGAACAGTTGTGACTAAATATTTTAACATAAACAAATACCAAAAGATTTAAAAAAATCATTACTGCGAGATCGAATCGCTCAAACCATTTTTTCAGACTGAACGAGGAACAAGACACAAGGAAGCAGTGGACAGTGCAAATGTAGAGCTGGTTTGATAAAGATGGTGAGCGAGAGTATAAGAGACTGAGAGAAGAGTCAAGAAGCTATTCATGGTGGAAGAAAAGGCATATTTTAGCACGTAGACACTATATGGTTTGACTGTTAGACTGTAATAATGGTGAGGTACTCACTGTTCTGCCCACCTGCTGATTGCAGACGAGTGAGGGTAGAACACACTCAAAGCAAGGGGTACGCTGGCACTGTAGTGGAAAATCTTACTTGTGAAAACACTTTTCAACACTTTGGGACACACGTATCACTATAGGCGCTTGTAGGGTGTGGGAAGGCGTCGTCGGGGGCGACGAGGGCGTGGGAGGTTGTGAGGGTAGGGGTCGTCGGCGGCGGCTGTCACGTCACGTGGCGGTAGACAGGGCATCTCTGAAGGCTACGGTCAGCGGGATCTCCAGGAAGTTGTGGAAGGTCTCGCGATATTTGGCGCGTTGTTTTACCGTCTTGTGTTCTTCCCACAAGTCCGTGAGGAAGTGCACGCTGTCTGATTGTTTTTTGGCGTTGACTGCGTGTGTAGTCATGGCGAATATCCACATCGTGGCCGTTCGTTTCGCATCAGGGACGGTGAGTGTCGTGATTAGAACGTTGGGTGGGTCGCTTCTGTTTATGTGGCCTATCATTCTTTTGCTTGTCGCCCATATATTGCTGCTTGCCCTGTATAGGAATCAGTGTTCTGTGGTATCCCTTTCGTTGCAGGTTTCACAGTTGGGCGATTCTTTTACACGGATTTTAACCAGCCTCTCGTCGGTCGGTATGGTGTTGTGCACTACTTCGTACCTCGCAGATCTGGCCCGCTCCGGTATTGCTGGTTCAGAGATTTTTTTCCAGATGACTGGCCAATCCTGGTCTCGAAATTCTGTCTCGATTCTTGTTTTGCACGTTTGTCCTCGAAGTGCGCCATAGATGTGTTTCACCGTCCGTAGTTGTGTGTTAGCCGCGGAGGGTAGTGCGTAGCTCTTGTCGAGTATAGCAGTCTCCTGATGTGTCGCATTTGAAGGATGGTTGGTTGGTTGGTTGGTTGGTTGTTTTGGGGAAGGAGATCAGACAGCGAGGTCAACGGTCTCATCGGATTAAGGAAGGACGGGGAAGGAAGTCGGCCGTGCGCTTTGAAAGGAACCATCCCGGCATTTGCCTGGAGCGATTTAGGGAAATCACGTAAAACCTAAATCAGGATGGCCGGACGCGGGATTGAACCGTCATCCTCCCGAATGCGAGTCCAGTGTCTAACCACTGCGCCACCTCGCTCGGTGCATTTGAAGGAGATGTGGCGGGTGTCTACCGGCGCTTCCTCTGACCGTGGCCTGTAGGTATTTATTAGGCAGGTCGTGATGCTGTCTCCGTTCTCGTTCTCCATTTGGATTGCTCCGTGGAGCAACAGCGCTGAGCACTTTCTCTTTACGTCTACCAACCCCAGCCCTCCTTCCTCACTGAACACGTCGCCGGTGATACTCTGAATTCACCCCGCCTCTACAGTAGGCTATGTCTGTCGGTGCACACAGTACCTGTGCCACGTACCAGGCTTTCGATAGGATCGTTGTGTTGATAAGTTGGAATTTTTTTCCCAACGTCAGATTTCTGTTCGAGTGAGTCCTGGCGAGTCCTCGTATTGTTTGTAGGGTTGTTCGCCAGTTTTGTCCCGCCATCTTTAGTGGGCAATTTTGTATTTGTATCCCTAGTGTTTTGTGAGTATCGGTTATTCGATACCACTGCCTGTTGTTGTCGGCCTCCCGTTGCCAATGGGGAACAGCACAGTCTTTCTTGGATTCACCCTTGCTCCCGGTGCTCTTTGGAACGCTTTCATTATTGGTTCTATTTTGACTGTCTCCTGCTCGTTGTTGACGAAAATTCCCACATCGTTGGCGTAGGCCATGTGTGTGACCTTCTGTGCTCCGATTTGGTGTCCATTTAGGCTGGCAGATAGCTTTCGTAGCAGTGGGTCAAGTGCAATCGCGAAAAGGGCCATGGACAACGGGCAATCTTGTCTTACTGACTTCCCTAGTTGTATTCTTTTTGCGTCCATCCATTCATGGTTATTACCGATGTGGGCTTCGTTAGAAAATTTCTTATGATTTTCGTTCAAATCCGAGTTTCGTCAGCATTTGTAGCAGGTATCGGTGGCTGATACTGTCGAAAGCCTTGTGAAAGTCAACAGAAATTACTGCTACAGTCCTTCTGCTGGTGGGGGCGTGCGCAGCCACGTCTCTGTATGCGCAGGCAAAGTCGAATGTGCTCCGGCCGAGCACTGCACACGTTTGCCAAGGGCTAATCGTCTTCATTAACGCAGTTGTGATGTTATTCAACAGAGTTAAGGGCCTGAACTCCTCGATGTGTTTCGCTACCTGTGTTTTTGGGAGAAAGATTACCGTCCCTTCCAGAAAGGAGGCCGGTACTGCTGTCCCCTTGAGGATTTCGTTTACCATTTCAGTGAGATGTCCTCCCACTAGGTCCCAGATATGGCTGTAGAATTCTTCGGGAATTCCGTCGCCACCTGGTGCTCTGCCGTTTGCGCTGTCTTTGAGGATGGCGCTCACCTCATCCTCAGTAACGTTTTCCGTCAGTAGCGCCCGGTGTTCGTTAGTCGGGATCCGACGAGTTTCCAGCAGGATGTCTACCGTTTCGGCGTAGTCCGTCTCTTCGCTTCTGAAGAGTTTTTCGAAGTGGTTTTCAACGTCGTCTAAGATTTCCCGCTTAGTGGACAGCTTGTTTCTATCGTTATCGAGGAGATCGGAGATAACGTTGCTGTTGGCACTTTGCCTTTCCCTGACTAAGTGGTGCAGCGTGGCAGGCTCTACATCTACACCTACATCTACATTTGCATTTATACTCCGCAAGCCACCCAACGGTGTGTGGCGGAGGGCACTTTACGTGCCACTGTCATTACCTCCCTTTCCTGTTCCTGTCGCGTATGGTTCGCGGGAAGAACGACTGTCTGAAAGCCTCTGTGCGTGCTCTAATCTCTCTAATTTTACATTCGTGATCTCCTCGGGAGGTATAAGTAGGGGGAAGCAATATATTCCATACCTCATCCAGAATCGCACCCTCTCGAAACCTGGACAGCCAGCTACACCGTGATGCAGTGCGCCTCTCTTGCAGAGTCTGCCACTTGAGTTTGTTAAACATCTCCGTAGCGCTATCACGGTTACCAAATAACCCTGTGACGAAACGCGCCGCTCTTCTTTGGATCTTCTCTATCTCCTCCGTCAACCCGATCTGGTACGGATCCCACACTGATGAGCAATACTCAAGTAGAGGTCGAACGAGTGTTTTGTAAGCCACCTCCTTTGTTGATGGACTGGTACCCGCCTTACCAACAATTAATTTTATATGATCATTCCACTTCAAATTGTTCCGCACGCATACTCCCAGATATTTTACAGAAGTAACTGCTACCAGTGCTTGTTCCGCTATCATATAATCATACAATAAAGGATCCTTCTTTCTATGTATTCGCAATACTTTACATTTGTCTATGTTAATGGTCAGTTGCCACTCCCTGCACCAAGTGCCTATCCGCTGCAGATCTTCCTGAATTTCGCTACAATTTTCTAATGCTGCAACTTCTCTGTATACTACAGCATCATCCGCGAAAACCCGCATCGAACTTCCGACACTATCTACTAGGTCATTTATATATATTGTGAAAAGCAATGGTCCCATAACACTCCCCTGTGGCACGCCAGAGGTTACTTTAGCGTCTGTAGACGTCTCTCCATTGAGAACAACATGCTGTGTTCTGTTTGCTAAAAACTCTTCAATCCAGCCACACAGCTGGTCTGATATTCCGTAGGCTCTTACTTTGTTTATCAGCCGACAGTGCGGAACTGTATCGAACGCCTTCCGGAAGTCAAGAAAAATAGCATCTACCTGGGAGCCTGTATCTAATATTTTCTGGGTCTCATGAACAAATAAAGCGAGTTGGGTCTCACACGATCGCTGTTTCCAGAATCCATGTTGATTCCTACAGAGTAGATTCTGGGTTTCCAAAAACGACATGATACTCGAGCAAAAAACATGTTCTAAAATTCTACAACAGATCGACGTCAGAGATATAGGTATATAGTTTTGCGCATCTGCTCGACGACCCTTCTTGAAGACTGGGACTACCTGTGCTCTTTTCCAATCATTTGGAACCTTCCGTTCCCCTAGAGACTTGCGGTACACGGCTATTAGAAGGGGGGCAAGTTCTTTCGCGTACTCTGTGTAGAATCGAATTGGTATCCCGTCAGGTCCAGTGGAGTTTCCTCTGTTGAGTGATTCCAGTTGCTTTTCTATTCTTCCTCGATGACACCGTGTGTTTGGATGCGAGCGATTATGCCTTCCATTCGCTGCCGTTTCGTGTTGAGGAGACGTGCTTTTAATCCTCTCACAGGCGTCGGGTACTGTAGGTCGTCTGTAGGGCCATTCAGCACGTCTTTTAGCCAGAGTGCGTAGAAGTCTGCCGTGCTTTTCTTCCAGTAGGCTTTCTCCGCAATGTATCTACCACTCTTCTGATTGCTGGCTGGGCAGGTTCTACCTTCCACTCTATAGTGGAGCTATCCGAGTGTCGCCTTTCAGAACATTTTCCTATTGTCTCTGTGATTTCCGATCGTAGTCTCTCGTCTGTGAGGTGTTGTATGTTCATTTTCCATCTGTCTTTGTGACCAGCGGTCTTTCTTCTTTGCAGGTGGATTTTGGTCTCGTATGCACAGTGATCAGAGAAGATCACGGGGCAGCCATCTATGTGTGATACAGAGGCGGCCAACTCTCTGCTCACGTACACCCTGTCTAGTCTGATTTTCCCTGTGTTGTAGTGGCAAGTGAACTCTGTGGTCTCTTGAGCAGACGAAACGGGTCGTCAAGTTTTAGACGCCTTATCAGCTCTTGCAGCTCTACGCATAGATTCGGTACCGAGATCTGGTCTTCTGGCGCAGTTACGCAATTACAGTCTCCTCCTAGTACAATTTCGGTGTGGGAGGAGTTCGCAAATGCGTTCGTTGATGAATTGACTTCTCACCCTCTTTTTCTCTGTACCAGACGGTGCATATCTGTTTATGAACAACGTTTCTGCTGCTCCTGCCGGCCACTGTGGCCGAGCGGTTCTAGGCGGTTCAGTCCGGAACCGCGCTGCTGCTACGGTCGAAGTTCGAATCCTGTCTCGGGCTTGGATGTGTGTGACGTCCTTAGGTTAGGTTTAAGTAGTTCTAAGTCTAGGGGACTGCTGACCTCAGATGTTAAGTCTCATAGTGCTTAGAGCCATCTGAACCATTTGAACCTGCTATTTCTACTGCTATGCCGCTACCTTTAGTTTAGGTTGTCCTGTCTCTATTTCTTCTCTGACCATAATCGGTGTCCCTTGTCGGGTTTCGGCGTCGATGTTGCAGAAAACTTGGTATCCCAGCACTTCTGCTATTTGAGTCGTTACCGCTTCTTGCAGGAGAACTATGTCTCCATTTCTGTGCTGCAAGAATTCTGAAAGGGCGTCTAATACTAGTGAGGAGCTCTTTCTATTGACGTTACATGAGAGGATCGTTAGTGTTGTTTTCCTGTGCATTTAAAGTGGGGGCGTCAGGCGCTTTGCGGGGGTGGGTTGGGTGTGTGCTGTGGCCGGTCCGGCCATAGGACGACGTTCTCGGACTTGCTGGTGGGCGTTTTCGTTTATCGGGGTGGTGCGTCCGATGCTTCTGCATCAGATGTGCCCACCCGTTCCACGTTTTCTTGGCCCCTCCTGTCGCCTTTGTCTTTTCGATTTTGTCGACTTTTGCCGCTCTGTGTTGGTCTCTTTCCTCTGGTCGTCAGACTCTTTGAGTATGCGAGCTATTTTGCTGACATAAGAGTATTTCTTAATGCTGGCCTCGCGCATCTCTGCTGGGTCCGACCAGGACCACCTACAGCAGGGCTTCCCAACCCCTTAGGGGTCCGCCGGCTCTTTCTAGAGGGTCCGCGGCCACCTTTCACCAAATCGTGTAAAATAATGAGTAAAATTATTGAATACAACTGTGAAAATCAAATTCATCACTTTTTTTTTCGTGTGAAAAACATGTGTACTTTTACTTCAGGTCGTATTCCCAAGTAGCCTTTGCGGTTCCTAAGTGAGAACGCATACGCAGTTTAGTGCAGGAGAATGCGGTATCTCTGATCGACTGTTTCGCAACAATACGGGGGTCGTTTGTGCGCCGGCTCAGGGCGCTAGATGCCCTGAAACCTTTTACGCATGCGCAGAGCGAGCTTTGTCGACCAGTCACAGCGCTCGCTGGCTCGTATGGGGCCCCAGGCATCATTAAATGTTAAACTTGCCTTGTCAGTGCACTACCTATTTCATCAGTCGATTTTTGACCAGTTTATTACTTCTAACATGGATCGGTTGCTGAAGTCAGGATCATTCAAGAAGGGTGCAGTTTCTCTATCACCTTCACAACAAAGGAAGTTACCAGTTGAAACGAATGAGGAGGGAGGACGAACAAAGGAAGAACCAGCACAGGAAGCTCCACAGCCGGATTTATTATGTGAAAACGCTGCAAGTACTCCATTGGTTGCAATATCCTGTGGAAGTGGAATATCCAAGAAGCGTAAGTACAACGAAAGCTATTTAGAAATGGACTTTATGGAGACAAAGGAGGGTAAAGCTTAGTGTGTAATTTGTGCGCGAGTCCTTCCGAAAAGTTCAAGGTTCTAGTTAAATTGCGCCGTCATTTTGAAGGTCCTACTCACCCGGATTTCCAGGCTAAGGATATCGATTTTTTCAAAAGGAAGAGTGCTGAACTAGCTGCTTCTCAGCATTGCATGAAAACTCATGCAAAAACAATTAATGAAAATTCATTAAAAGCTTGTTTCTTGGTTAGTTATCGAGTGGCAGAAGCAGGCAAAACTCATACAATTGCAGGAAATCTCATAAAGCCGTGTGTTAATGATATTGATTCTTGCATGCTAGACGAAAAGGCAGTAAAGCTTGTACTTCGGGGCCATTATCAAACACTACTGTCAAGAGACGCATTGTTGACATGTCAAACGATGTGAAAGACACTCTTTTTTCTCGTATCCAACCCAATTCATTTTCTCTGCACATAGATGAATCCACTGATGTTGCAGGATCAGCGATTTTATTGGCTTTTGTCTGTTATGAATATTCTGGATGTTTTGAGGAGGACCTCTTATTGTGCAGACCACTACCTGCCAACACAACAGCTGCTGAAATATTCTGTCTATTGGATGATTTCATGATCTAATTGCGTGGATGTGTGCACAGATGGTGCAAAAGCTATGACGGGTCCTACAGTCAGAGCAATAACGAAAATAAAAGAAAACGCCAAGAGTTGCAGCAGTAGTCATGATGCTCTCCACACATACGCTATAGTTACGAAACAAATGCCTGTTTCGTTCAAGAAAGTTTTAGACGAATCCATTCAAATCCTTAACTACATAAAATCAAGGTCGTTGAAGCCAAGACTTTTCGCAATACGGTGTGAAGATATCGGAAGCCTTCATCGTTCACTGCTTCTCCATACAGAGGTGAGGTGGCTCTCACGCGGGAATGCACTCTCTCGGTTGTACGAATTAAGATTAGAAGTCTTAGGTTTCCTTTCGGAGCATAACACCAAATTAGCAGACCTTATTAATGACGAAAATTGGCAGTGTATACTTGCCTATTTGTCAGATATTTTCTCCAAAATGAACGAAATGAATATTTCACTCCAAGAGCAAAGTGAAACGAAGGTCACTGCTATCGACAAAGTTCGAGCATTCAAGAGGGAACTCAATTTTTGGGCAGAGAGTGTCGAGGAATGGGAGGTCGAGTGTTTTCCTCTTCTCAAGGAGTTTTTGAAAAAGAAAACATTGGCGCTTGGGAAGAATTTGTTTCATCAAACCCTGGAACATCTCCGAAGCTTCACGTCATTGTTGGAGCATTATTACCCAACTACTGAAGATGAGAAGCTGCAGAAATACGAGTGGGTGGTCAACCCATTCGCTGTATCCAAAAAGCCGAACATTTTATCATCAAATGATGATAGAAATTGCCACAGACCCTACCTTGAAATCAAATTTTGACATTGACGGTTACTCACACTTTTGGATCCGTTTGGATAACAAGAAATACTACCCTCTTGTTGAAAAGGCAAAACGTGTACTTCTTTCGTTTGCCACAACATACATGTGTGAATCTGGATTCTCGATCTATGGTGCCCACAAAACTAAGTACCGAAGCTGTCTTGATGCGGAACCAGACATCCGTCTCCAGTTTTCTTTTCAAAATTGTGTCAGCAGTAGCACCCTCAACCATCATATTAGGATTCCATTATTATTCTTACAGACTCATTTATAGTAAAGAAGAAAGCATTTTTCTTTGTAGATGCTCAGTGAACGTACCTGAACTATAACTCTGTAGGAGTTTTGTTTCTGCCTTCTATCATTTACAAAATAATTATTAATTGAATTCTGTTGGCATTTATATTTTTGTTACGAAAATTAAAATGATTTATAAAACTAATTTCTTTTCTTTATAAGATATTCCGTCCTCTTAGTTAAAAATATGGCCTGCCTATACTTCAATTACAATTACTTGCTATTACTCTATATTGTGGCAATTGGCTGCGAGTATAAACAAATGAGGACTTTTCACGTGCCACCTTGTAAAAGGTAAACCTCCTCTGCCACAATTGTTTCCTTTGAGAAAAAAAGTCTTACGTTCTGTGAAATGCTTTGTCTTCTTATTTAGAAAAAAGAGAATCCGTTTGTTTGTTTTCCTAATTTGTTTACAGTCGAGGCTGACTGCCACGATATAGTCTCCAAGTAGTAGTTGAAGTTGTCAGCTGTGACCGAACTGTTGCCACGCCATCTGCCAGTTGCCAGCCACCAACTGTTGCAGCGCCGCCTGCTAGCTGCCGGCTATGGACTGACAGCTGCCGTTCAGTAGATAAGCAAAGACGTAAAAATAACTAGACTTTCCGAGCTGTTTACATGGGCACGAAAATCGATTGTGGAACTGGAAAACGGCTTTATAAAAGCAGATTTCCAGAATCGATTTTGAAGTGTTTACTTGACCAACCAAAAGTGGAACTGGGACATCAGCTTACGAAATCCGGTTTTGGAAACGCATGTAAACTGAGTGAATGTATTCCCACACATTTCACAACAGATGTCACAATAGACCTTTAAAGGCAATCCCATGACCTCTTTTCCTTCGTGATGTGTTTGTATCCCTAATCATGGGTCTGTCTCTTTTCTTCACAGCCACGCGGAATGGCCGCGCAGTGTTAGGCGCCATGTCGTCGTGGATTGCGCGGCCGCTCCCGCCGGAGGTTCGAGTCCTCCCTCGGGCATGTGTGTGTGTGTGTGTGTGTGTGTGTGTGTGTGTGTGTGTGTTTTGTCCTTAGCAGAAGTTAAACTTAGGTTAATAATGTGTAAGACTAGGGACTGATGACCTGAGCAGTTAAGTCCCATAGACTTTACATACATTTGAACATTTTTCTTCGGATTTCACGAAAAGCCACACACACACACACACACACACACACACACACACACACAACTTTACGAAATATGCATGCTCCTTACACAACAGTAGCCAAACATTGGAAGTGAACAGACCACAAGCGGCAGCTTGTCAACAGCGAACAATTTGGACATGACGTTGATTGCTCTTGGAGGAAGGCAGCTCCAACGTGTGAAATGTCAATTACCAAGTAATTTTAATCAGGCTATAGTGTGTCGAACAAAGGTAGTAAATCCACTAGTAAGTGTCTGGATACAGTGGAATTCAAATTGGATCGTTAATTTCAAGTTGTTTTCATTCATCTCTAAACCAAAGTCTATTGATACTTGGGGGGGGGGGGGGGAGCGGGGTCATTAGGAACATCGCACTTGCATTAAGAAGCTTTCAGTTCTCATGGGTTTCGCTCTGAAATTTAAAGTTACTGTGCTCTTGACTGACTAGGGGGTCCGCCATGGATTTTCGACTGAGGAAGGGGTCCGCCAGCTGAAAAGGTTGGGAAGCCCTGACCTACAGTATATCAGACCACAACACAGAAACCAAGATGGCGGCAGTCTTAGGGACAGTATATCAGACCACAACACAGAAACCAAGATGCGGTAGTCTTGGCCAAGTATTTCAGAGGTACCCTAACACGAATTATCTACAAACTTCATAAATGGAAAGTAGATTCTAAATTGCGTAAGAATTGATGTATTGTTATGTATTTTTCTATATTCAAACTTAAATAAAAAGTTGTACTACAGTCACAAATTAGGTAATAAATATTATGACAAAGTAAAATTTGGAGATGTAACTCAAAATAAAATCCAAACAGACTACTACACAACCCATGCAAATGGCATATTTGGACACTAATAATAATTTGCAAAATAGAAGCCACATAGCAATAATAAGTGAAGGATGCAGCTAAAGCTCGAATTTTGTATTAAACAAGCTGCAGTTAAATCCAGTCACTGTCATTACGTAATATGCTAGAAGTGGTTTGATTTTGAGTACCTGTTGGATTTATTTGCTGCTCAGCTTGCCCACTTCGCGTTTTGTTATTTCTGCTGCAATGTCTTCTTGAGTTCCTCTTTTTCGTTTTACTAGTGTTCGAGCAATTTCCTTTGAAACACACTTTTCATTCAAGAGTTTTGTATAATTATTAATAAAAATATTTGAAAGCACTTTAATACTTTTCTTGATTATTGTTCAAAGGAATGCCACATTTGCACACATCGCAGAGGTTACTAATGGCATTTTCACACAATTCAGTTCCTAAGGCAAGTACTGCATCTCTTTGATTTTCAAGTCTGAGATATTTTGATTCATATGTACTGCTAATCAGAACGTGAAAAAGTTTATATATATTACAACACAAGGAAATCATTATAGAAGAAGGACACTTTAATCCCCCACAATTCAGTTGGTTGAAATAGGAAAGGAGTTCTTTGGTTTCACACTGCAACGAAGTTTCATCCTCTTTCTGTAACATTTCTTCACAATCTGTACATTTTCCACCTTTTCTCAGCTTTTCAAGCACTGTTTTGCTAGCGTAGCTAGCAATACAAACCAAGACTTTCAAATCTTCATCCATCATGAGAATGTTTGCTAGCTCCTCTAGAGCAGGTTCTAATTTATCAAAATTTTCATACGTTTGGTGCTTTATGCTGTAATTTGCTTTCGCTGCAAAATCGTTTAAAGTCAATTCAACATGTTTAGTACATCTAGACTGTGTAGAAAGACACTGATGAAAGTAAATGTATCCTCAATATTTGGCATTATGAATGATTCATTTTTTCGATTCAACCAGTTATTTCTGATACACTTAAGCAAGTGCACACTGTCAAACAGAAGAAAGAGAAATTTGTATGGAGCAATTGGATTTGCAATACACGGCTGTAAAGTGCCACCACACATAAGCTGATACATTTTCCTATTAGTGCTATGGTTATCTGTTACCAGGCATATTACACCATGTCCAAGCTCATCCATTATCTTTAATACATCAGTTGTCATTTTCAGCAGTGTATCAGAATCAACATTTTTACAGGAAAGAGAGCTATTATTTCTTTATAATCAGGATGTAAAGATGAGTCCATGAAAAGCTGCATTGTACCTGCTGTTGTAGTACCTGAAGCATTCTCAGCAACACCAAGTATCTTTCCTGCGATATAAGGGAATTTTGTGTTAACATAAACTTCATCTAGCATCACTGACATTACCTTGTAATTTTTTCCCTCAAAAACACTATCTGTGATGGACCAATACATGGTTTATTTGGACCCATTTTGCATAGAAACTGCCTTAAATAGACAGGACGAGGAAATTTTAACACATTTGTTTTCCTCAAGTGATGGTAGGCACCAGGAAATGAAAAGCACATGGTTGTTGCTCATATCAAAAGCTCAGGAGAATATCCACTTTGCTTTGTTATTGCAACTTGTAATTGCTCCAAAACAAATTCCTATTTTATGGGGCTATCACCAGCTTTCAGTGCTTGTTTGAGAACATTGACTAAAATTATAATCCTGTCAATGGTACCAATAAAGCCGTGAAACCCTTTAGGTGACTCACCAGATTGTCAAATTTCGTCCATTTGTCACATTTCATGTTCTCTTGCACCATGGACTTTAATATACATTTCAAGGTTTCTATAGGCAAACACACATTTTTATGAAACACTTTTACTTCCAAGGAACTTCATATCCTGAAGCACACTGAAACTAATGGAACATCACTGACTGAAGCATCCACGTAGCCAACCTTTACTGAAAGTGTAAATGGAGAAACATTCTTGTTCTGCACTTCGCTTCTAAAACGCTGAAAGTCAGGTATATTTTCATTTTCGCACCAGTTACTGAAACTACATTTATCACGTTCCAGTAGCTGTTGAACATGATCTTCAGGATTATTCCTTTCCTTAGAAACTGGTACTGTGTGATAAGAAGGTTGATTAGGAAAGATAGTTGGAATTGCATCATTTGTTAGTTTTGGTATTTTTCGTGGCACAGGTATTGGTTCACTATTTTCCACAGGAAAAATGTCATCCCTAACGACAAACTTAGGTTCAAAAAGCTTAACGCATACCACGCATACCACAGTTTTATCGTTCACTTCAAAATTATCTCTACGAATTAGTTCAATCAATTTGTTCCTCAATGCTGCTTCTTTGGGGAACTTAAATGTTGAAGTATCGTATGTTTTGCCGTAATTGGATTTACATCCTGCTACACAACAGCTACGACCCACCGCAAGAACAGTTTACACTTTCAATTATGACGAAGTTACTAGAGAATCTAGAAAATAAATACAAGCGTAGCACTCGTGACGACATTCACAGTATAAAGCATAAATAATAGACAGTAATAAATGCTTTCGATAATAATCGCTTGAACGTCACATATAGATCTACATCTCTGGAGCTAGACAGACGCGTGTATACGAAGCTCTCGCTAAGTTAAGTGATTAATACTGAAATATGGCTAATTTAGTTAATATTACATTTTAGACTAGTGTATATACTTCTTCTCTAGGCTATCTATTAAAGGTTTCGCTTTTCTGACCGTATTTAGATCGAAAAGGAAGTATTTCGTAAAAGGCCGGTAGTCGCTAGTTTTGTTTATGTTTCTTAGGTGTAAATTTCGCCGGCCGGAGTGGCCGTGCGGTTCTAGGCGCTACAGTCTGGAGCCGAGCTACGGTCGCAGGCTCGAATCCTGCCTCGGGAATGGATGTGTGTGATGTCGTTAGGTTAGTTAGGTTTAATTAGTTCTAAGTTCTAGGTGACTGATAAATTCAGAAGTTATGTCGCATAGTGCTCAGAGCCATTTGAACCATTTTTAGATTTTTCCTTTATGACTAGAGTCATCGTTTCGAAGACAAATTAATTCGTGCCGGTCATACATAGTTTATGTAGTTAAAACTCTCGAAAGTAAGTTTAAAAGTTTCTTTACATTAGTGTTTATTTACGGATTAGTAGGCTACAGGTTACGAAACTACTGTTTGTCTTGTGCCAACTTATTCTCTGCTTTTGTGTTAAGTTTGTCTATCAAAACATGTGTGACAAATGTGGTGGTTGCCGTAGAATTTTGAAAGAGGGGGTATTCTGTGTAGACTGTAAGTTATGGTTTCATTGGGGCGAATGTAGCGGCGAGGAAACGAGGGTAGAAAATGATGCTCTTCCATGGCAGTGTAGGTTATGTAGAAAGGACAGAAAAATTGCGGAACAGGAGACAAAAATTTGTGCCCTGAAGGCTGAATTAGAACACGCGAACTTGGAATTACGTAGTTTAAGGGAGGAAAAAGAGACTGGGAACTGGGAAAAGGTAGCAAGCAAAGGGCGAAAAAGGGAAACAGTTGAAAAAACTCCAGAAGTTCAATTAGTAAATCAGTTTGGCTTGCTATGTGAAGTGGAGGAAGGGCCTCATCCAGATGTAGTTGAAAGTAGGTTGAAGCAGAATATTAGCTTAAAGAAAAAAGACAGGTCGGGAACTAACGAGAAAAGGAAAAGAAGAATTCTGCTTATAGGCAGCAGTCATGGGAGGGTTGTGGGCCAGCTGCTTCAGGAGAAATTAGGTGCAGGGTACCAGGGCACAAGTGTTGTGAAACCAAGAGCTAGCCTTAGCCAGGTGACAGAAAACTTAGGTCAGCTGTGCAGGGACTTTGAGAAGGAAGATCAGGTAATTATAGTTCGGGGAGTAGGAAACAGCCTGGCTATGAATCCAAGATACAGTAATAGGAGTGACCTGGATAAAATAGGAGCAGAAACTGAGCACACAAATGTGGGGTTTGTGGAGATCTTTCAGCGCTATGATCAGCTCTGGGTAAACACTGTTGTAAGGCATGTTAACATTGAGCTGAACAGGATGCTCCAGACACCGGCAAAATCTCAAATAAGTGTTGTTCCAATAAATGCCATTGGTAGGCGGGGATACACCACACATGGCTTGCACCTGAATAGGACAGGGGAAAGTAATTTAGTTTCTCTCTTAGCAGAAACTGTAAGGAGGTCCACAGTCACACAAGGGGTGATCCCTGTGGTTAATGGGCCCATGCAGACAGGTTTTTTAGTTTAAAGCCAAAGTCCAGACAGATGACAATCAAGATAAATAGAATAAAAGAAACTTCACGTACAGTTAATAGGGGTAAAGGCAAGGGCAGTACCAACATACTTCATCAAAATATCTGGGGGACAAAAAATAGAGTAGATGAGCTATTAGTGTGTTTAGATGATCTCAAAAATAAGAACGAGATCGATATACTCCGTCTGTCTGAATACCATGTGACTGTGGGCATGGATAGTGTCAGTATAAGTGGGTATAATTTAGCATCTTACACTTGTAGATCTAGGATGGATAAAGGAGGAGTTGCCATTTTCATAACACATGGGTATAAATGCAAAACTGTAGAAGTGAGCAAATTTTGTGTTGATCAGCACTTTGAGGTTTGTGCTTGTGAACTTTAGCTAGATAATGTAGTATTTATATTGGCAGCAGAGTACAGGTCCCCATTAGGAGACTGGGGGCTGTTCATAAAAAGTTTGACTCCCTATTATGCTGTCTCTCAGAGAAGTGTTACTAACAACATATAACTTAGAATATGTGATCAATTTCCCTACACGTATAGCTCAGCACAGTAGCACGCTAATAGATAATGTATTTGTACAGAAAGAGGATCTAAAACAAACACGTGCTTTCCCTGTGGTAAATGGATTGTCAGACCATGATGCATAACTGATTAACTTACAAAACCTAACAGGGTGTACATTTCAGAAACCATTAAGTGTCGGCGGCGGTGGCCGAGCGGTTCTAAGCGCTACAGTCTGGAACCGCGCGACTGCTAAGGTCGCAGGTTCGAATCCTGCCTCGGGCATGGATTTGTGTGATGTCCTTAGGTTAGTTAGGTTTAAATAGTTCTAAGTTCTAGGGGACTGATGATCTCAGATGTTAAGTCCCATAGTGCTCAGAGCCATTTGAACCATTTGATGTATATAATGAGCCAAATGCTAATGATAACTGCAACATATTTCGTGATAAATTTATATCCCTCTTTGAACATTGTTCCCCAAAGAAAATTACTAAGTGTAACACCACACACTTTTCAAAGAAATCTTGGATTACTACAGGTTTTAAAGTGTCTTCAGAAAGAAAAAGATAACTGTATGAAACAGCAAGAACTAGTAAAGATCCAGAAGTAGTTTTACACTATAAAAATTATTGTAACATACTGAGAAAAGTTGTAAGGAAATCAAGAAATATGTATGTTAAATTAACAACTCTGGCAATAAAATCAAACTAATATGGAATGTTGTTAGAAGGGAGACAGGAAAAGTAACCACTGGGGTAGGTTGTATTACTGTTAAAGAGAACGAGACCATCCTAACCAACAGTACACAAGTAGCTAATATATTTAACAGTCATTTCTTAAGTGTAGGAGGAAAAATTGGCGAGAACAGGTCAAAAGAAAAAGCTAGGCAGTACACGAAAGAGTCCTTTTGAAAAAAAATAGTCAAATTAAGTTTCACCTAACAACCTCTTGTGAAATAAGTAAAATTATTAAATCTCTGAAAAATAAATGTTCTGTTGGAGTAGATGACAGCTCTAATAAGATATTAAAACAATGTGGAGCAATTACAGCTGATGTTCTGAGTCACATATGTCGTCGGCTGATACTCGTATCCGAGTTTTCATTTCTCTCCTGAGATTTCCTTTGTCACGGTTCAGGCGTGGAAGTGTCGTTGATGGCTTAGCAATCCAATCCTAGCGTGGAACAGGCGGCCACAGACATTACAGCTGATGGAAGGTGGAGGACGTGGCTGAGCCTGGAGGAGTTTACGTCTCTGGCGTTTGTCATTCTCCATTCTTCGACGTTCCAGCTCAAAGTTTTGAAGAGCATTTGAGGTAACTGAGCGCCATCGACTTCGGTCTTCTGCTATTGTGGACCAGTTACTCGGATCGATGTTCAAGTTTTTCAGATTTTTCTTGTACTGATCCTTATAACGTTTGAGAGGGGCACCTCGTGGCCTTTTACCTGTGCTCACTTCGCTGTACAGCATTTGGCGTGGAAGTCTGTCATTTTTCATCCGCTGGACATGTCCGACCCATCTGAGTTGATGCCCAATGATAAGAGCTTCCATGCTATGCATTTTTGCTTTCTCTAGAACAGCCGTGTTGGATATGAGTCATCCCATTTCAGGTTCATGATATATCTTAGCTTCTGTTGGTTGAAGCGTTCTAGTTTCTTCAGATCGCAGCGATATAACGTCCAGGTTTCGCAACCATATAGCAGGGTGGAAATGACTACAGCTTTGTACACCATCAGTTTGGTGTACAGTGTTAGGTCTTTATTCAGGAAGACACGCTTTGTAAGACGACCAAATGCTGCATGTGCAGCACGTACTCTATTCTCCACATCTTTTCCAGATGAGCAGTTGGATGACAGTATGCTTCCCAGGTAGAGGAAATGGTCCACTTGTTCCAGGAGTGTATCATAGATGGATATGCTGAAGTCAGGAACGGAGGAGCCAGGAGTTGGCTGCGCCATCACCTTTGTCTTTGAAATATTGATGGAGAGACCAAATCGTTCGTACGCCCTGCTGAAGGAATCAACTGACAGCTGCAACTCTGCAGGTGAATGAGCTGGAGAGGCATTGTCATCAGCATACTGCAGCTCTGTCACACGAGTGGTACTGGTGAACCTTTTTGAATGGAGTCTGGACTGGTTGAATAATCCTCCATCAAACCTGTACTTTAGTTCTATTCCTGCATTGTTTACGGTTGTCTCGTAAAGCATAGCTGCCAGATACAATGCAAATAATGTAGGTGCAAGAACGCATCCTTGTTTAAGCCCACTTGTTATTGGGAATTCACCAGTCATTTCATTCTGGCAGAGGACCTGTCCAGTCATATCAACGTGGAGAGCTTCAATCAGGTCAACAAAATGTTCAGGGCAGCCGAAGCGTTTTAAGACCATCCACATGGCTTCTCTGGGAACTGTATCAAAGGCCTTTTCTAGATCGTAGAAAACAAGTAGTAAAGGCTTTTGCTGTTCTCTGCACTTCTCCTGTAGTTGTCGTGCACAGAAGATCATGTCAATTGTCCCTCTTGAAGGTCGAAACCCGTATTGAGACTCAGGTAGTATAGTCTCTGAAAGTGTCTGGAGGCGATTTAAAAGGATTCTTGCAAAAATTTTTCCAGTGACAGAGAGTAGAGATATTCCCCGGTAGTTACCACAGACGCTTCTGTCGCCCTTTTTGAAGACGGTGACAATTGTGGAGTTCTTCAAGTCAGCTGGTACCTTGCGGGTTTCCCACATTAATATAATAAGTGAGAAGAGTCTAGTTTTTAGAGGCAAGCCGCCACCCTCAATAAGCTCCATCGGGATGCTGTCAGGTCCAGGAGCCTTCCCAGGTTTCACACTCTTGAGTGCCTTGCAAAATTCTTGAAAAGTTGGAGGATCAGCCAGCCAGGGTTTTGGAGGGTGCTGTGGGACATTTTTGAGAAAATCTCCAGCGTCAGTAGAAGGGCTGTTTAACAGTGAGCTGAAGTGCACTTTCCAACGTTTTAAGATGTACTGACTTTCAGTAAGAATGGTGGAGTTGTCAGCAGCTTTCAGTGCTCCTGATGAGGAGCGGATAGGTCCATACAGCTCTTTAATACCAGCGTAAAAGCCACGCAGGTTCCTTGCATCAGAAAGATTTTGGAGTTCTGTGGCTTTCTGTTACCACCATTTGTTCTTGATTACTCGTATTTCACTTTGACATTTCTGCTTGAGTTCTTGAAAGTGTGCTTTCTTTTCTGCGCAGGATGGATCTTGAGCAAGGGATAGGTAAGCATCCCGCTTTGCATTGATGATGGCTTGGATTTCTCCGTGGTTGTCATCAAACCAGTCACTTCTTTTCCGTGCACTACAACCAACAACATTCTCAGCAGTTTCTTTGATGATGTTCTTTAATGTGGTCCATTCTTGTTCGACGTCATCTGTGGTTGCTGGAGCTTTGTTAAGTTGTTCGGACAGTATGTCTTGGAAGTGTGAGCGAACATTTTTGTTGTTCAGGTTGCTTATGTTGAATTTTCTGCGTGGTGGGTTTGAAAAGTGGGATCGTGGCTTGCGATACTTTGGTACTCTCAAACGGCTGACTAAAAGTCTATGGTCCGTCCAGCACTCATCGATGTTTAGTGCTGCTTTTGTGATGAGAATGTCTTTCTTGTCACGCTGTCGCGTAATAACGTAGTCTATAAGATGCCAATGTTTGGAGCGTGGATGCATCCATGTGGTCTTATAGCGGTTACGCAAACGGAATTGGGTATTGGAGATGAAAAGCTCGTGCTCAGCACATAGACCAAGAAGTAGCAACCCATTTGCATTGCAGTTTCCCACCCCTTGTTTACCCATGACATCTCTCCAAAAACGGTTGTCCCTTTCCACTCTGGCATTGAAATCACCAAGTAAAATTAATTTATCTTGAATGGGTATTTTAGAGAGAGTACTGTTCAGTTGGTGGTAGAACTGATTCTTTGTGTCTTGTAATGCATCACTAACTCAAGAAATTTTCGCACACAGGTTAAAATATGCTATTTTCAGGCCTGTCTACCAAAAGGGGGACACCACAGATGTCAATAATTATCGGCCAGTATCCTTGCTTATAGCATTCTCAAAAATCTTCGAGAAAGTAATGTACTCAAGAGTGGTTAGCAATCTCAACAGTAATGGGATACTTAGTAAATCACAGTTCGGAGTTCAAAAATGCTGTTCCACTGAGACAGCAATATACAATTCCACTGTCCACATAATAGAGTCTTTAAATAGTAAAATGTCACAATAGGAATTTTCTGCGACTTGTCCAAAGCATTTGATTGTGTGAACCATGACATGTTACAGAAATTACAATTCTATGGTATAAATGGAATAGCATATGAGTGGTTTAAGTCATACCTACAGAACAGGAAGCAAAAAGTTTCCTTATATGGGTCAAGTGATTTAAATATGTTTGCCACTTCATGTAACTGGGGTGAAATTATATTGGGTATTCCACAGGGTTCAATCATGGGTCCCCTTCTGTTCTTGATATATGTGAACGACCTCCATTCCTATCTGAAACAGGAAGCTGAACTGACACTGTTTGCTGACGATACAAGCACAATTATTAATCCAGTAAAAGAAAGTCCAATTGAAAATGATACAAATAAGGTCTTTGGAAAAGTCATTAATTGGTTTTCTGCAAATGGGCTTGCTCTAAACATTGAAAAAACACAGTACATCCAATTTTCTGCTGGAAAAAGTACAGTTCCTTCAATAAATATAACACATCAACAGAAGTCAGTAGACAGGGTAGAGCATACTAAGTTTTTGGGTGTGCATATAGATGAGAATCTTCATTGGAAATTTCATATTTTGGGTCTCCTGAAGCGACTAGGTTCAGCAAGTTCTGCGATCAGAATAATTGCCAATTTTGAGGATATAGAAATTAGTAAGCTAACATACTTTGCATACTTTCACTCGCTGATGTCATATGGAATAAAATTTTGGGGTAACTCAACATTTAGACAAAAAGTATTCACTGCTCAAAAGAAAGTAGTTAGAATAATGTGTGGGTTTCATAGTTGCACATCTTGTAGGCATCTTTTTAAAAGATTGGGAATTCTTACAATAGCCTCACAATACATCTTCTCACTAATGAAATTTGTTCTCGACAACGTGGATCAGTTTAAAAACAACAGTGACATTCATGATTATAATACCAGAAAAAAGAAAGACTTACAGTATCCTTTGCTCAACCCATCTTTGGCACAGGGACGGGGTTAAATAGAGTGCTATAAAAATTTTCGACAAATTACCAGATGAAATAAGGCGTCTGACAGACAGCAGTAATAGCTTCAAAAATAAATTGAAATCGTATCTCCTTGACAACTCCTTCTATACCATAGATGAATTCTTGAATAGAAATAAATAAATCTATAAATATAGTATATGCATTTTGTGCCCATTAAGGGAATGGGGTAAATAATAGAAATATTAATCTTTAACTTTGTATTGTAATATTAAAAAATTTTGTTCTGTATGTGCATTTCTTGTGCACCTGACACGTTCCACATCATAACGGCTACAATACCGTGGGATTGATCAACGGAACACGCAACCAACTAACTACCTAACAATATTACACACACACACACACACACACGTTGCGGAAACACAAGCACGTTTGTTTCCCCCACGATTGCCGCCATATTGTCAACTATCGATATCTGCCTTAAGGGTCTGATTTACTGTAGGTGGTCTTGGTCCGGCCGTCCGACTGGCCACAACTGCTTCCTGGAAGGGGGCGTCGACCTCCGCTACCCTCGGCCAGTGGGCGGCGGGGGCTGGGGCTGTACTTCCGCCCTCCGAGTCGGAGCTCAGCAGGCGTTTCTCCCCCGCGCTACCTGCGACGGCCACGGCCGGTGCAGGGACAGGCGGCTAGGCCTCTGTCACAGAGTAACATATATCTTCTTTGTCTGTGCATCTGCCTGCGCGGCTAACGGTGCGGCCGCTTCGCTGTGGCCACGGCTCTTCGTTTAAACGTGCAGCTTCGCCTGTTAAAACTCCGGCGTAGCTGCCAGTAATATTCTGTAGCTCGGCATTTGTGCGTGGCACTTGCGCCAGTCATTTGCTTCTCAGGCAGTTTGCTCGCACATCCTCCGTAGAGTTGCATATGGAGCACGTCTGGGGCTGGCCATTGTACTCCACCACCCCCTGTGTCCGTTCTCCAATCAGTACGAAAGATGCCAGGTGTTCCTTGAGCGCTATCGTCACAGACCTGAGTCCCGAGTCAACTGTCTCGCCCCCCTCCCCGCCCCCCTCCAGAACTCGTGGTTCACGGTTAGCACGTCCCCATATAATCCGGCACCGTCCCTGCGCTTGAATTTCCGTAATCCACCATGCGTGGTGACCAAGGTTTCACACCGTACGAGCGTCTTTAACTTAATGAAAAGACTGTATACCGCGAAGATCAGTCCTTCAATTTCATCTTCCTCTATCCTCAGTTTGTTACACATCCACTCCTCAATTTCAAACGACGTTGGCCTAATATATTCTCGGTCTAATTGCAATGGCAGCATTGTATTAGATCGTTTGTAAATTGGCATTTTTGACTCACCAAATAGTTGAAACTGACGTTAAAACAGCGAAGCAGCTACGGCTGGCGCGGCGCGGAAGCCGGTAGGTGGCGGGCGCGGTTGAATGTCGCCCGTCGACGGCTCGGCGGCCGGTGTTCCTCGGCTACCTGGGACGCACAGTGGGCAGCGGCACACGTCCTCCCCGGAGGGCAGCCAGCCAAGTACTAACCGGGCCCGATGTTGCTTAACTTCGGTGATCGGACGAGAACCGGTGTATTCAACATGGTATGGCCGTTGGCGCCCTTATGCTATAGCCGCACGACAGAGGACGCCTTTGCCTCTTCTCCCAACACACGTAATCGCAGTTTTCGGTGACACATTTGACGCAATGCACGTCCTTCCGCAACAGCTGGAGCCGCGGAGTGCGCGTCCGGCGTCTCAGAGGCGTCTGCCGAACTGGCGGGCGCGCCGCCACTTGCGTGAGACACACAGCTGCTCGATGCACCGCGTCATTCGCTTCGTGCGTGCGGCCTCCGACACTCGCGGGCGACACATCTTGTACCTGTTATCCGGTGGAGGGCTTGCGCGCGGCCGGGTGGCGGGGGGGGGGGGGGGGCTGCGCAGAGTGTGGCAGTGTCCTGCTGGAGGGCGCCCCTGCTGCCGATCGAAGTTTTCTCACCTGACACACGCCGCGCTTCCACATATTTGCGTAATTTATGTTGTGTCTAGACAAGACAGCCTAGACACAATGAGAGGAAGCCGAAAGGCACGCGCTAAGCTAAAGCAGGATGGCGTGAGGTCTGAAACAGGGTACGTAATGAATGCTATAAAGAAAAGTACGTAGCTTCTGGAATACTTAACTTTAATCCATCCTTTTGGTACATCTGGAGATTGTGGCGATACAAGTGAGACTCTTTAGATACATGCAATGTTACTAATGGCGCCTTGCTAGGTCGTAGCCATTGACTTAGCTGAAGGCTATTCTATCTGCTCTGCAAATGAGCGAGGCTTCGTCAGTGTGCATCGCTAGCTACGTCGTCCTTACAACTGGGGCGAGTGCTAGTCCGTATCTCGAGACCTGCCTTGTGGTGGCGCTCGGTCTGCGATCCCTGACAGTGGCGACACGCGGTTCCGACATGTACTAATGGACCGCGGCCGATTTAAAACTACCACCTAGCAAGTGTGGTGTCTGGCGGTGACACCACAATTTACACAGTCCTTTCGCACCTGTCCCCTTCCGTCCCGGCTTGTCCTGTTCATTGATGCTGAGACATGGATGTTTATCCCTGCTCTTACGCTGGCAGTGTTGTTTTATATTGGGCTTGATATAACCACCGAGGATGTGTCTGTATGTTGGATAACTTGAAAAACTTTTTATGTTAATTAATACAGACTGAAACCATACAGACAGATGACCTAGCAACAAGGTTCAATTAGCTTCTCTGCATTATCAAGTCAAAGCCACGTTCCTTGCTTGACCATCGAAGTTCATCTTGCATTACCATCACTCACCAGCAGTGAAACGTCCCCTTAGGAAGAAATTATGAATTACTGTGCTGGTAAACCTCTTACCTTATTTGATTTTCAAACATCTGAGCAAAACTGAACATACGCAGACATTTCTCACTTTACTTATTCTGATTGGCTCTGAGCACTATGGGACTCTGAGGTCATCAGTCCCCTAGAACTTAGAACTACTTAAATCTAACTAACCTAAGGACATCACACACATCCATGCCCGAGGCAGGATTCGAACCAGCGACCGTAGTGGTCGCTCAGTTCCAGACTGAAGCTCCTAGAACCGCTCGGCCACACCAGCCGGCACTTATTCTGATCATCACTAAACTGACACACAATATTTTTAGCGCAACACAATATGACTTTCAATAATCCCCACAAAAGAATGGCCCTGACTAACAATAATCCATACCTTTCATGAATCACTTACCTCACAAAAATCTTCGTTACTCGAACTACTGCAATACAGCGAGCGCCAATATTGCCAGCTAAATAAAAGATTCTAACTACTGAAGGCACTAACTACTGATAGGCATAGTTAGCAAATGAAAGATTTTGATAGAGAATAAACAATGTATGTACCTTAATAGTGTTCATGACATCCAGTCTTACACATTTCGTTTTTCTGACGGCCACACGCCCAGATCGTCCGCTCTCAAAACTCTGCCATCTCTCTCCCCACATCCACCACTGCTGGCGGCTCACCTCCAACTGCACAACGCTATGCGCTGTTCACATCCAACTGCCTAACACTACAATAGCGAATATTCCAACAGTGGCAACCAGCCACAGATTGCACACAGCATAGTCAGTGATTTTCATACAGAGCGCTACGTGGCGTTACCAACCTATAAACCTGAACAGCCTACTTACTGCAGTTTTTGTTATTGTGATGCAGCGCTGATGCCTCTCTGGAGAGAAACGCAGCGAGCTTCCTCGGGAAGAAGGCGGCTGTACCCACCTTGAGAGGAGGTTTGCGCCGCGGCTGAGGAACTGGGGAGCAGCAGTTCCTACAGCGGCCGCTGGAAGTGCTCTCTCCAGAAGCCGCCCTTGGCTCCAGTGGCAGTCAGCTCCAGCAGCCTGTACAAAGGAGGCGGTTTACGCTCACCGTCTCGCAGTCGACGGCACCCTATTCCTTTCGGGTCACTTTGTGCCACTTCGAGTACAGTCATGACACGACCTCTTCCTATTAAACTTCATTAGTTTGCTCCAGATGTTCGTAATTTGTGGACTGAGAAACGACAGCAAAGCAAATAATCGGATATCAAAACGTGACTGCGAAAAAAATGCATGCAGTGAATGTTTTAACACCAACTGAAGCACTAGAAGCTTTCTGAGTCAACTGCATATACCCCATTTAAACTTGTATAATATTGCTGGAATATGGTTGAAAATTAAATGCCGGCCGGTGTGGCCAATCGGTTCTAGGCGCTACAGTCTGGAACCCCGTGACCGCTACGGTCGCAGGTTCGAATCCTGCCTCGGGCATGGATGTGTGTGATGTCCTTAGGTTAGTTAGGTTTAAGTAGTTCTAAGTTCCAGGGGACTGATGACCTGAGTAGTTAAGTCCCATAGTGCTCAGAGCCATTTTGTTGAAAATTAAATCACCATACAGATAATGTTATGGCGTTGTACCTACCGTAGGCCATCCACTAAGTGTGAGCAGGTCGCCCCCAGTACGATTTCGTTTAGCTCAGACACGATGTCGGTAGTCAGGTACAGTTCCATGAGGAAACTGTACGCATCATCCCCACCTTGCTGTGCACTGTAGCAGTAGACGATGTGTTACGCGTCTGGTCCCACCCCTCCAAAACGTAAGGTAAACGGAAATGTCGTGTGGCTAGGGCCTCCCGTCGGGTAGACCGTTCGCCTGGTGCAGGTCTTTCGATTTGACGCCACTTCGGCAACCTGCGTGTCGATGGGGATGAAATGATGATGATTAGGACAACACAACACCCAGTCCCAGAGCGTAGAAAATTTCCGACCCAGCCGGGAATCGAACCCGGGCCCTTAAGATTGACAGTCTGTCACGCTGACGACTCAGCTACCGGAGGGGACAACGTAAGGTTATAGGTACAGCTTGAATCTCTTGCCGCAGTATGCCTCAAATTCTAATAATTATCTTCGTCTGTATTCTTTTTCCGACTACGTAGAGTAAGTTCGGTAAATCTGTGATCTGTCGTATGTGATACGATGGCATCACTGAAACGTCTTACATGGTGGAACGAATTTCTCTACTCATGTTGGAGGTCTCGTATAGCACATAATATAATGTACCATGGGCATTCAATAATTAATGCAGCACAATTTTTTCTCTGCCAGTTTGTAACCTCCCCGGAGAAATTTGTAAAGAAAATTATTTAAATGTGAATGGACATCGTGCTAAACGTAACCTCCCAGCAGATTTTTACAAGACAATATAAATGTTAATGTGAATAGAGCCAAGTGTAATCTCCCCACAAATAATGTAAATGACAATAATTTCCCCGCAAATAAAGCCAAAACAATAACCTCCCCGCAAAAAATGTAAAGAGACTATATTTGAATGTTAATCGGAATAGAGCCAAATGTTGTTGAGCTCCCACAAAACACCATTAAATTGAAATAAAAGCGACTGTACCTTCGCTACAAAAATATTGAAAAATAATGGCCAAATGTAAACTCGACACAAAAATTGAGAAATGAACATTAATCATTAAACCCACAATAATAGGGCAGCATCGCTGACCTTAGGCCCTGTGCAATAATTAATCTGATAAATTGATTCTGGGAGGAAAAGCATAGGAAATATTGTTTCAATTGGAATGATTCTTTTCTTAAAAACGATTGCTTTGAAAACAAAATTATTATTGGGGCATTTCTTGAACAAATTAATTACAATTAACATATGTTATTGGCTGAGCGCAATGCTGCTTCATTACCTTTGATAACAATATACCTCTTCCTGAATCGTGACCAGAGACCCATGTCGACGCCCGCCGACTTCTCACACACGACTACTGTCTCGCGCGCGCAACAAGCAACATTTCTACTCGCAACTAAACTCTCGCGCAGTCAAGCTCAGACTAGCAACGATAAATAACTCTCTGGTCAGAGATTCTGTCATACCTCGCCATCGCTGGTACATATTAGACGTCCGCGTTTCAAGTTACAGTAGAAAAAATGTGGAACTTGTTGGGGGACATCGTGGGCTATTCCCGCTTCACCCCTACAGTTTCATGAAGTTCTGACAGGTCTAGGCACTATACGCAGCCTAGAAATTGGCTTCTGTAATGGAAGTGTGTTCCAAGCAGAGAGCTGTCATTAAGTTTTCTTTGGCGGAAAACCAGAGCACTGCAGATGTTCATAGACTCTTGCAGAATGGCTACGACCTGGAAGTAAACAAACGGCGAGACGCATCATCATTATAGCAAAATCGCGTGAGCTTGTCTGACCCCGCACATGTCAACTGGACGTACATAACTGTGACTCCTGTAATATTAGAAGACACTCTCATTAGAGGTGAGCGATGGACCACAGTTAGACACTTCCATGGCAACGCAAGGCCTCATATAAAGCTTTGCAGCCGAGAGGAGCTCACAAAACTTCATTGGATTGTTCTTCTATCCAGCGTAGAGGCCGGATTGCTCACCTTCTGACTTCCATTTGTTTGTCATAATGAAAGATGCATGCCACAGGAAGCGGTACATCGATGACAGGGAGGTTACTGATGCAGCAAGATGTTGCTGAGACGTCAAACGTTGGAGTGGTACCATGTAAGCGTACTGGCCCTCCCCATAAGGTGGTATAAGGCTGTCACACGGAACAGAGAAAATAGAGAAAAATAGAGTGTAGCGAAAAAGTGGAGAATGGTGTGATATATCAGAATCTTGCATAAAACCAAGAAATGTGTTGCATTACCTATTGACTGCCTCTTGTATGATTTTTGCTGAAGGTCTTCGTGTAAGCTGGTCATGAACCCATACCACATTTGACACTACCCGGTGGCGTACAAATGACGCTCCAGTGACGTCTGAGTAGAGGTATTTTGTAGTGTTGGAATCCTTACAGCAGGGTCCTCCTTCTACGTAATAAAGTAAACTGAAGGAACGATATGAAATGCAGGTATGTATTGAAAGGTAAATACCACTTTTCATTGATGAATAAGTGACATTTGATGGTTCTATAATAGAGTGCGTTGTGTACTTGTGGGTTATAATACTGCTTATTTATTGATATTACAATTACAAAACGTTCAGGACAACAGCTGTAATCAGTTATTTCTGATTTAAAGAAAGCTAAAAGATCGTATTAGTCAGGCTGCATAGTAATGAAGATGTGTTTGATGGGCTAATTGTCTTATTGAAAAATATTACCTTATTATGTAACTGATGATGGATATCGGTACGAAATACAGCATATAAAATTGTGCTTCCTTTACTGTAGCCAGATGTAGGTGACAGTTTGACAGACTATCATTTTCTTCTGTTCCACTTCAATAACATGAAAGCCACGACATAAATTTATAAACTATGTTTACTTCAGAAGCTACACTGAATTTTTGCGGGGCACGATAACTAAGTTAAGCTACCAGGCTCCAATTATAGCAACAAGGCTGAAAAACTTGTTGTTGTTGTGGTCTTCAGTCCTGAGACTGGTTTGATGCAGCTCTCCATGCTACTCTATCCTGTGCAAGCTTTTTCATCTCCCAGTACCTACTGCAACCTACATCCTTCTGAATCTGCTTAATGTACTCATCTCTTGGTCTCCCTCTACGATTTTTACCCTCCACGCTGCCCTCCAATACTAAATTGGTGATCCCTTGATGCCTCAGAACATGTCCTACCAACCGATCCCTTCTTCTGGTCAAGTTGTGCCACAAACTTCTCTTCTCCCCAATCCTATTCAATACTTCCTCATTAGTTATGTGATCTACCCATCTAATCTTAAGCATTCACCTGTAGCACCACATTTCGAAAGCTTCTATTCTCTTCTTGTCCAAACTATTTATGGTCCATGTTTCACTTCCATACATGGCTACACTCCATACAAATACTTTCAGAAATGACATCCTGACACTTAAATCTATACTCGATGTTAACAAATTTCTCTTCTTCAGAAACGCTTTCCTTGCCATTGCCAGTCTACATTTTATATCCTCTCTACTTCGACCATCATCAGTTATTTTGCTCCCCAAATAGCAAAACTCCTTTACTACTTTAAGTGTCTCATTTCCTAATCTAATTCCCTCAGCATCACCCGACTTAATTAGACTACATTCCATTATCCTTGTTTTGCTTTTGTTGATGTTCATCTTATATCTTCCTTTCAAGACACTGTCCATTCCATTCAACTGCTCTTCCAAGTCCTTTGCTGTCTCTGAGAGAATTACAATGTCATCGGCGAACCTCAAAGTTTTTATTTTTTCTCCATGAATTTTAATACCTACTCCGAATTTTTCTTTTGTTTCCTTTACTGCTTGCTCAATATACAGATTGAACAACATCGGGGAGAGGCTACAACCCTGTCTTACTCCCTTCCCAACCACTGCTTCTCTTTCATGTCCCTCGACTCTTATAACTGGCACCTGGTTTCTGTACAAATTGTAAATAGCCTTTCGCTCCCTGTATTTTACCCCTGCCACCTTTAGAATTTGAAAGAGAGTATTCCAGTCAACATTGTCAAAAGCTTTCTTTAAGTCTACAAATGCTAGAAACGTAGGTTTGCCTTTCCTTAATGTTTCTTCTAAGATAAGTCGTAAGGTCAGCACTGCCTCACGTGTTCCAGTGTTTCCACGGAATCCAAACTGATCTTCCCCGAGGTTGGCTTCTACTAGTTTTTCCATTCGTCTGTAAAGAATTCGTGTTAGTATTTTGCAGCTGTGACTTATTAAACTGATTGTTCGGTAATTTTCACATGTGTCAACACCTGCTTTCTTTGGGATTGGAATTATTATATTCTTCTTGAAGTCTGAGGGTATTTCGCCTGTTTCATACATCTTGCTCACCAGATGGTAGAGTTTTGTCAGGACTGGCTCTCCCAAGGCCGTCAGTAGTTCCAATGGAATGTTGTCTACTCCGGGGGCCTTGTTTCGACTCAGGTCTTTCAGTGCTCTGTCAAACTCTTCACGCAGTATCATATCTCCCATTTCATCTTCATCTACATCCTCTTCCATTTCCATAATATTGTCCTCAAGTACATCGCCCTTGTATAGACCCTCTATATACTCCTTCCACCTTTCTGCTTTCCCTTCTTTGCTTAGAACTGGGTTTCCATTTGAGCTATCGATATTCATACAAGTCGTTCTCATATCTCCAAAGGTCTCTTTAATTTTCCTTTAGGCAGTATCTATCTTACCCCTAGTGAGATAAGCCTCTACATCCTTACATTTGTCCTCTAGCCATCCCTGCTTAGCCATTTTACACTTCCTGTCGATCTCATTTTTGAGACGTTTGTATTCCTTTTTGCCTGCTTCATTTACTGCATTTTTATATTTTCTCCTTTCATCAATTAAATTCAGTATTTCTTCTGTTACCCAAGGATGTCTACTAGCCCTCGTCTTTTTACCTACTTGATCCTCTGCTGCCTTCGCTACTTCATCCCTCAAAGTTACCCATTCTTCTTCTACTGTATTTCTTTCCCCCATTCCTGTCAATTGTTCCCTTATGCTCTCCCTGAAACTCTGTACAACCTCTGGTTCTTTCAGTTTATCCAGGTCCCATCTCCTTAAATTCCCACCTTTTTGCAGTTTCTTCAGTTTTAATCTACAGGTCATAACCAATAGATTGTGGTCAGAGTCCACATCTGCCCCTGGAAATGTCTTACAATTTAAAACCTGGTTCCTAAATCTCTGTCGTACCATTATATAATTTATCTGAAACCTTTTAGTATCTCCAGGGTTCTTCCATGTATACAACCTTCTTTCATGATTCTTAAACCAAGTGTAAACTTATTATGCTAAAAATGTATACTGGACAAGGGCATGATTACCACACTCAAACAAAATAAGCTAACAGGGCTTACCAACAAGGCTTTTAAAACTTACTTCGCTAATCTTAATATTGGTCAAGTTTAATGACCACTACATTCAAACATAAGCTTCCGTCAGCCAGATGCGCTATACGCTCAGTGGGCATCAGTCGCAATGCGACAGCTTAACCTTAACGGGGCGTAGCCACGGAAGCGAGACCGAACGCTGGCCACGCTGTAACCGTGCGGACACTAAGCCCGTGACATCGTACCCACCCTATCACCTGCGGTCAAGCACTCCTTACTTAAAGTTTACTAACTGCGGTGGTGCACCATTGCACCAATTTACTTCTCTACAGAAGCGAAGACCGCTACTTCAAAGTACACACTCCCAAAGGGCGACATATACACTTTATATTAAAAACTTTAGAGCTAAGTCGAATGGAAAGATACGATAAAAGCGCTGACCAGGGAATGGCCTGACCACACAACTCAGTACAGAGACGACTCAAGTTTCCATAGGCCAACGCAGCGTACCCACGAGACATATCACCAGTATCTTCTCTTTTGGGTTACATCAGTAGGTAACAACCGGATACGAACGATCCAGAATCGACGAAGCCAGTAATGGTATCACTGCTTAATAACGGTCGTTTCCGTTAGCCAACTGGGACGGGTCCATGTGCCAGCGTTGCAAGTAACGAAACTTTTGCCACCAACGTTGGCGCCGGAGGCAGTCCTTCCTACATTTTGACGACCGCCTCCCCACACCACAACCAGACAAAGACAATCAAACGCAGCACCTCTAGAATGGTACTCCGTAACTAGCCATTCCATCATATTACTACGGTGGAATCCTTTTTTTGTTCTCCTTAGCAACCTTAGCGACAACAAGGTTATCAGATAAAGCTGTTGTCGGAGCCAATCCTCACAATCGCCGCACCACAAAGGAAATCAACACGTCCAGTCGTTACCGCCCCTTTAATACGATATAAAACACCACAAAGAAGCTAAGGAACCGACGCAGCTGTCTTAGCTAGCTCTCGCAATCAACCACCGTGGTGAAACCACAAAGCTTCTTATCGTCGGCGTTGCCTTCTTGAGAAAGAAATAAACGTTACAAGGCCGCTATTCACCACTTAACGGAACTCGGCCGGCAACGTTGAAGAAGAAAACAATGACAAGATCTACCGAGCATTACCACAAATTTCGGCTACGGATTACTGTCTCCAATGTTGTTTTTGTTGTTGTGGTCTTCAGTCCTGAGACTGGTTTGATGCAGCTCTCCATGCTACTCTATCCTGTGCAAGCTGCTTCATCTCCCAGTACGTACTGCAGCCTACATCCTTCTGAATTTCTTTAGTGTATTCATCTCTTGCTCTCCCTCTACGATTTTTACCGTCCACGCTGCCCTCCAATACTAAACTGATGATCCCTTGATGCCTCAGAACATGTCATACTAACCGATCCCTTCTTCTAGTCAAGTTGTGCCACAAACTCCTCTTCTCCCCAATTCTATTCAATAACTCCTCATTAGTTATGTGATCTACCCATCTAATCTTCAACATTCTTCTGTAGCACCACATTTCGAAAGCTTCTATTCTCTTCTTGTTCAAACTATTTATCGTCCAAGTTTGACTTCCATACATCGCTACACTCCATACGAATACTTTCAGAAACGACTTCCTGACATTTAAATCCATACTCGATGTTAGCAAATTTCTCTTCTTCAGAAACTATTTCCTTGCCATTGCCAGTCTACATTTTATATCCTCTCTAAATAAATTTGCTCCCCAAATACCAAAACGCCCCTACTACTTTAAGTGTCTTATTTCCTAATCTAACTACCTCAGCATCACCCAAGTTAACTCGACTACGCTCCATTATCCTCGTTTTGCTTTTGTTGATGTTCATCTTATATCTTCCTTTCAAGACACTGTCCATTTCGTTCAGCTGCTCTTCCAGGCCCTTTGCTTTCTCTGACAGAATTACAATGTCATAGGCGAACCTCAAAGTTTTTATATCTTCTCCATGGATTTTAATACCTACTTGGAATTATTCTTTTGTTTCCTTTCCTGCTTGCTCAATATACAGATTGAATAACGTCGGGGATAGGCTACAACCCAGTCTCACTCCCTTCCCAACCACTGCTTCCCTTTCGTGTCTTATAACTGCCATCTGGTTTCTGTACAAATTGTAAATAGCCTTTCGCTCCCTGTATTTTACCCCTGCTACGTTCAGAATTTGAAAGCCAGTGTTCCAGTCAACATTGTCAAAAGCTTTCTCTAAGTCTACAAATGCTAGAAAGGTTGGTTTGACTTTCCTTCATCTATTGTCTAAGATAAGTCATAGGGTCAGTATTGGCGCACGTGTTCCAATATTTCTACGGAATCCAAACTGATCTTCCCCGAGGTCGGCTTCTAAAGAATTCACGTTAGTATTTGCAGCCGTGACTTATTAAACTGATAGTTCGGTAATTTTCACATCTGTCAACACCTGCTTTCTTTGGGATTGATCCTAACTGAATTCAGCTAATAGCCCCGGCCAACACATCTCTGCCTCGTCGCTGCGGTGGTCCTACGGAACGCTGCGGCTGTAAATACCAGCAGTCAGGAGCTGAGCCCGGACGTGGCTTGCACTGCTCTTCGCTGTCACCTTTGACGCCAGTAGCGCCACCGCACTGTCATTCGCGCACCTAGGCACACCCAACACCCCGTGGAACACAGAGGAACAATTGTAGCACCGCAACGGTCCGAAATGCAAATTACCGGAGGAGCACTCCATCCGGCACAAAAGTCTACTTCCACTTCTTCATTTAGCTGTAACACATATCACATTTCAATTTTTTGCGAACATTTTCTCTCGGTATAGCCACCTATATTCGTTAATATGGGAAAAGTTTCGCCAGAAATGTCGTGTAACTTAAAATTTAAATTTCTGAAAGCATCCGTAAATCAGTGCTATGATCCGAAATTTGCTGAAAAGGAATTATAGTATCCAAAGGTATATTAGTATTCTGAGCAGCAAACGGCACAATATTTTTTAAATGTTACCTTCCTATCATTTTCATTTATATGACAGCTGGCCCCACTAAGTTGTCAGTAGGGTTCAAAGTGGCTCTCAAGATGGACAGATTGAAGCTTACCAAGCAGAACGTAGTCCATTCTGCAGATCTGATAAATACGGGATTATTTGAACGAAAGATTCTGTAATTCAGATTAAAAACTGAAATGTCTGTGAGGATAAAGCAGCAAGTGGCGGGACTGATAGTCACCAAATTTTCATCCAATCACAATACCACAAAAAAACTTGTATTACTAGAGAACGTTTCTCCGAAGGCTTCTCTGCTGGAATCATTAAAACTTTGACTATCAAATACGGTTTTTACATAAACAATCTTTTACCAGTTGACAATAATTTGAAGGAAAACTACTGTTTGGTTTATTTATTAGAACTGTTAGGCAAATATTCTGTGGTATGTTTCAATGCTACAACATACTTGCATATTTGCGATCAGGGATTGCTTTGGTTTGTACTTATTGTCAAACTTTAGATCACTGTAATGTTTCACCTCTCATTACCATTAGTTTCACAATCTGCTTTTGAACTGATGAAAGATACAAAGCCTTTGATGGGAGAATGTGACCATACTTAACGAAACAGATTTTTGCTGTCTTAAAAACGTGTTCCAAATGTCGATACTGTGCTGACAGCATTACTGAATGGTCCTTCATACCGGGAAAATGAAAAGTTTTTTTTTTTAAATATCGCTTTATTCAGTAGTTCTGAGGGATTTCAAAATGTTGGCAGTGTCTAACAATAAAAAAAGTAATTTTCAATGTTCAGTAGAAGGCTGCAGGATTTTATTGGTGCTGAAAAGATCATAAGCTTTCCTGTTAAAACTATACTATCCGCAATGAGGATAATTACTTTGAAACCATCACTTCCATCATTCACACGACATTGTGGTTAAGGATTTAAACTGCCCACCTGCTATATTACTAACAGGAATGGTAACTATTAAACCACCATATTTAGACAAAAATGGAAAGACTATAAATACCTGTCGTGTTGCAGACACAAGTTCCAGCATCATATTACCGCCATACGTCTTACCACACTTAAATTAAAATCTTGGTTCAAATGGTTCAAATGGCTCTGAGCACTATGGGACTTAACATCTGTGGTCATCAGTCCCCTAGAACTTAGAACTACTTAAACCTAACTAACCTAAGGACATCACACACATCCATGCCCGAGGCAGGATTCGAACCTGCGACCGTAGCAGTCCCGCGGTTCCGGACTGAGCGCCTAGAACCGCTAGACCACTGCGGCCGGCTAAAATCTTGGCTGGATATATATCTCACCTGTCAAAAGAGGCACCAGGAATTCGTATATTTTCAAATTTGTCACTGTAACGATTTTCCTGATCAACGGGTAATTACAAGTTAGTTTTTGCAAAGTACGTGGATGTAGTAAAACAATCGGACTGCACGTTCGGAGAGCACTGTATGCAGATACTGAATATAAACGTCTAGCTACTATCATAGTTTCGTTGTCATTTTAATTATTGTTTTTAGTTATCTGTAGCACTTTCAGGTTCTTCACAACAAATTTTAAATGTTCATTTTCAGTCAAACTGTGTACAGGTACAAGACATTCGGTTGCACAGTCTAACGTATGTTTAACATTGGCTCCAATTTCGCTTTTTCCATTTTCGCCATCAGAGAATCTAAAGTGTTTACTGAGTTCAGTTGATTTGTGTTCTCTGATAAGGTTTTTAGGAACACTGCTAGCGTATTAACACTTAGACCATATGACAAATCACCATTTACTTAAATGGATGTCTGGAAGAACAGACACTGATGACGATCCACAGCAATAAAAAATACTTCGAAATTAATTCGCTGAATGCGTATTTTTTGTTTTCAGCTGTATTAGTTATAGATTTACTACCCAGTACTGACATATGAAAATTTGTGCCACACTAGGACGCGAACCTCGATCTCTCACTTACTGTGACTTGTCGCATTAACCACTTCACCCATCCATGCACGCTACCTGAACTAAAGCAAACACCCATATGGGACACTGTCTAGGTGCTTATATCGTAGACCACTATTTGTTATGAATGTACATTCTAGAAGATAAAAAGAAAAACAGATCATTAACATATTATCTTGAAGTACCCATCACAATGTACCTAAAGTTCCATGTTTAATCAAAGCATGAAACCGGTTGTAGTTTTCAGAATCTCCACATCTCTCTATGAAAATGGAAATGTAGCATTCACTAAAACGATATGGATACACGGGTAAATACTACAAAACTATTTTCCAATTCAAGGAGATAATTGTTGAAAGACTCGTATAGAAACAACAATAAACAGCTTACACTTAATACTCTCATGGTCTATAGACTGCAGCTCAAATCACTTTGGAACAGAGGTGCTAAAAAGGCAACTAATATTACATCATCAGTTTCTTCTGGGCTCGAATTTCCGCTTGGGTCTCGGTGAAACGTCGTTAGTCAACTTCCCACCAGCAATAAATGCAGTGTATATAACAAGAGACGATCGGAGCATCTGATAGCGACCTACAATGCACTGCAGGAGTACAAAAACATCCAGACATTGCGCAACGAATGAGAAGGCTTAAGTGTCGCGAAAGGTGTGTAACAAAATCTAATAACAATAGTGTAACCCACTGCGTCAATGACATTGAGAAAGCAACATGAGTCTTTTGTATCAATGTGGTTATTGAATCAGTAGACAGTTGTGATACTGCGTTGTAGATTCGAATGTAACTGCAAGTAACATAATTTTGTTTAAGACAAGAATGTTACGAATTGTTGCTAATGCACACTGTGTGCGTTTATTGACGTTAAGGTGTATTCCGATATTGACTTTCGGCATGGCTTGGGTTAATTGACGTAGCTTTGTTGTTGTCATTGTATACAGCAGGGACAGACTTCGTGAGTGAATATTTTATTGCAATATACAAAAGTAGTTACATTTGTCATTGCAGTTACAAACATGAATGTAAATATGATTTGTACACAGTAACAAACAAATGTGAAGTCGAGGAGGTAGAGGCAGAGAAAATAAAAACTGTAGTTGTTGATATGTGGTACTTACTGGAATTAAGGAAAACGTGGAAGGGTGGACCCACCAATATAACTTTCTTTTTACACAACCTATTTGTTTAACTATATGTGAACAATGTTTTATCTATAATCGAAATATTTAACCATAAAATTTTCTTTAACAACATGAACAGTTTGCAGAATTCTTTTGATCTTAAACCTTAAGTTGGATACGCTTTTAAACTTTGCAAAATAAATCTGAAGTGCTGTATTGCAAAACAGCAGACAATATGACAATGATTACAAGACGGCCGGACCTGCAGCCCGCCCGTTATCGGGTGAAACAGCGGTGTTTACTAACGCGCTGGGCGCAGTCTGTCTTATTAAATGCCCTTCTGCAACACATGAAAACTATATAAGCATCATTGATGACAAGAATGACTCAATTACTCAAAACAGATGACTTAACTCTTAATTTGAAAGCTGTACGTCGAGAGGTTCGGGTTTAAGATGCACACCTGTGCTTAGAGGTTAAACAGATTAGCAAACAATATGACAATGATAAGGCTTACTTCAAAGCAGCCAACCTCTTAATTTCAATCGGCAACCAAGGTGCGACTGGATCCCAACCCGTACCTTCTGACTATTTTATTTCGACTAAAGTCCTGGTGACAGTTGCCTGCTAATATTTTCAAAGTTAAACTGATTGTCAGTTATTAAGACCACTCTGAAGGAACATCTTAAAACATTACTGGTGAACACTTATTACAAGAGAACTCACTCTGGGGAACCATAAGATCCAGCTAAAATACACTAATAATGACCTGGTCTTTCAAATACAAAAATGAACAGCTTAATAGAACAGGTTATTCAGATTATAACTAATGACTGAGAAATGAAATTATAACCAGAGAACTGAACCGGTTAACAGCTAAATCTAACCACAAGGTCCCTCTTTTGTTTAACGGCAACCTGTGCCTTAGTACAATTGTTCCAGCTGTATTTGTGAGCAAGGGCTGATTAATTAGAACATTAATGATCCGGTACAAACCAATGGCAATATAACAGCGGCTCAAATTTTCAAATAACAGGTAGTGTCTTTGTACAGTACTACTGTCTATATTCACGACCAAAGAGCCGACCCAGTAAAACTCTGAGGGTCGGGTACAAACCAGAAAATAATAAGGGGGCAGGTAGACAATGAAAAAAATCACCACCAGGATTACAGAATGTTACTCCCCTTTACCACCAAGCAATTCCATGGATCTACGGTGCATTGCAGCGGTTACCGAGTGACGCCGATGAACGCCATGTAGAAGAGGGCAGCCAGGCCACGAGCGGTCGTTCGACACGAATGTTGCCAACCAACACGTCCAATACGTTTCCGCGAGAAAGTCAAATACTTCGGTGTCTGGCTGGACCGGAAATTACTCTGGGGGGACCACATACAACAAATGACCAACCGAGCTAGCGCGAGGCTCAAACAGCTCTATCCTATGCTCAACAGGCGTAGCACACTGAACAGGTGGGTGTCGAGGTCCATGTACATGACACTTATCCGACCCCTGATGACGTACGCAGCTCCTGTCTGGGGATACGCTGCGCCTACATGCCTGCGCCGTCTGCAGCTCATACAAAACAAAGTACTCAAAATCATAAGCAATGCTCCACGATACACACGCATCGCGGACCTTCACCGGGAATACCGACTTGAGACTCTCACGGAGGTAATCCACAAACTCACCACAAGACTATACAGAAACTCCAGACATTCGCAGAACCCGTTTATTCTGAATCTGGAGAACTACGACCACAATCATAGATGGAAACATAAAAGACCAAAAGTCATACTTATAAGGACATAACATCTATGGCAAACATACGCAAACGTAACGGCACAGGCGAGCCCCTGTTCATCAGACGCCATTACTGGATATCCAGCTGAAATACACTGCCGAATAACTGGCACCACACAGGGAAGCCGTACCGTACACTGCATGCAAACAAGCTCCACACATCCCCCACACAGTGAGATGATCTATGGCCGATCTCCCACTACTGTATAACGATCTTGATTGTTCCAGGAATGCATCAGCTGCAGCAACTGGGACACATCGCCATCGCTTGCCACGGTAACGATGCATGATACCTATACTAACAAATCCAACCTTGCATGAACTATCGCAGCTAGTAAGACACTACTGCTCTTACTACCCATCCCACTGTCGTAGTGGTTTTTTTTCCACAGCACGAACCATGGCACTTTTTTCCCTCTGCCCTTCAAATCGCTACCCTCACTCGCGTTTCGTCCACTATCTATCACCTGATGGACCGTGTTAATGCGCAGCCTTACCCAGACGCACGGACAATATCACAGCCCAGCATCCTGTGATCCACTTACTAGATAACTAACATGTTTACGGAGGTGACAGTAGAACTTTTGGTTTGGTCACCACGTTGGTGCGGGCGTGGAGGGGCCCCATCTCTTTTAACCGATGGGATGTCGGCCTGCTGCTTTTAGTCGATGCTGACGCCGATGAAGTACTCCGGTATCTTCGCTCTGTGCTGGCCCTCCTTGCGCAGCTCGTGGCTTCGGCCGCCTTGACCTCGTGACCTCCTCTTGTCGCGATGCTACCAACAATCCCCAAACTTCATGCCTCCTCCTCTGGCCAGCGAACCTCTTATATCTATCGGCAAGCAGTGGCCTTCTAAGTACACGACCTACAGATACCATCTCTTCCTCACACATATTGGCAACGGGGCCGCAAAAGAGATAGTCAATACCACACCTGAGTCAGTGGCGCCAGACTAATTCAATGCCGCCACAGCTCAACCTCCCCCTACATATCTAAACAAGCCTCCCTCGGGGCTAAGAACCCCTCACTCCGCTGGAATGTTTAATCTGACTGAGATGAACTCTTATGAGCTTCCCTTTCCTGGGTCCCTGTCCAGAAGATTGACCGGACTTACAATTTTGACAGTGGAATATGGACCTAGGAAACGCGGGGCGAGCTTCCCTAAGTCTACCCAGGAACGTTCTTGATGTAGACAAGATTCCCTATCTTCCCCTGAAAGCAGCTCTTGTTTCTATTATAGCGACAGACCTGATGATCGTGTTCGTTCCTAATATATGCCTCAGCTCGGCCCCATTTCTCACTAAGAATCTCCGGAGTGATAGGTGGAGGTAAAAGATCATTTATCTCCCATAAATCGGAGGGCAGAGAATTTATGGGATATGCGAGCATTAGGTTAGCTGGGGTGGCCTGGGGTGCTTCATGTCGAGCGAAGTTGAACTTCTTGGGAGATTTATGGTGGTAAATAATCAACGTCGACTTCAAGCTGCGGTTAACTCTTTTGGCAAAGGAAGCCTCTGGATAATAATGTGTGGTGGTAAAATGTTTTATCCCATTTCCAAAACAGAACTGTCTAAACGAAAGCCAGGAGCATTACGCTTAACCAACGCCCGCGGTGGCCCGAAGCACCTAAATATATTACTAAGATGAAAGATCGTGAAAAGAGCGGTCACACCCCGGCTAGGTATCAACCAAACAAACCTGGAGAAGGCGTCCACCACTACGAGAATATATGAATTACCTTTTTTCGTCCGGGGAAGCGAGCCTAAATAATCAACAAACAGTTTGTCAAACGGATGCTCTTTCCATTCCGACTGCAGCAATGGCCTCGCCAGGGAGTTACTTGGTTTTCCCTTCTTACAATCTCGGCATTCTTTGACTAAACTTCCAATGTCTTTATAAAGTGTCAGCCAGGTCAGCTGCTCCTTGACCTTCTCTAAGGTTTTATAAAGCCCTAATTGCAACGGAAGACCGGATTAACTAAGGTTCGTAGGAGAAAAATTCTAGCTTCCTCAGACCTACCCCTGCGGTTACACAAAATGCCGTTCTTCAGAAAATAGTCACTGGATACCTGTCCATCTAGTATTTGTTTCCTGAGGCCCTCCCACAATGGGTCTTGCTCTTGTCCAGTTTTCAAATTATTAAACAGCTGGGGTGCCTCGGTAAGGACCGTACATACTAGGTGACTGTCCGGCCTTTCCTCATCAAGCTCGTGCTGTTTCAACATCCTGCTAAGGGCATCAGCAACCCGATTATCAGATCCCCTAACGTGCCGAACCTTAAAATGGAAAGGCGAAATGCGGACCGCCCATCTCGCGATACGCCCTATCTTCCTAGGACGGGCTATGAACCAACTAAGGGCCTGATTATCCGTCTCTACTTCAAATTCACGATGTTGGAGATAGAACCGAAATTTTTCCAGTGCAAATAACACAGTTAACGCTTCGCACTCATATACCTTGTAATTTAGCTCAGGACTCTGAAGACGTCGGGAAGCAAATGCAAACGGACGCCTGATATCTTGATCACCCTGTGAAAGAACCGGCACCACACCAGTATTGCAAGCATCAGTCTGGACCACAAATCTTTTCTTAAAGTCAGTTACGGCTAAAACCGTTGGAGTGGCAACCGCAGTTTTAATTCCTTCAAAGGCTGTCTGCTGACTTTCAGTCCCAACGAATTTCTCATTATTTCTGCAAAACAAATTTAACGGAGTTGCAAGTTGCGCAAAGTTTGGGTCAAATCTGCAGAAATAATTATCCATCCCTACAAATCTGGCAACCTCCCTCTTACTTCGTGGCTGCGGAAAATTCCTCAACGCCTTAGTGCGTTCCCGATCAATGCTAAATCCATCCCCGACACCAAGTGGCCCAAAAACGACACTTGGCGCTGAGCCAAGGTTATCTTTGAGGGTTTGACAGTCAGACCCGCATCTCTGAGCCTGGATAAAACCTTCTGGATGTGCTCTAAATGCTCTTCAAAGGAGGCACTAAATATGACCACATCGTCCAAATAATTGAAGACACAATTGAACTTTAAATCACCTAAAATTTTATCCACTTAACGGGATAAAACTGCTGCACTGTTGACAAACCAAACGGAACCCGGTTGAACTCATACAAATTTCGATCCGTGGCGAAGGCGGTGAGGTGCTTACATTCCTCCACTGGGGGTATCCGATAATAAGCCTGATTAAGATCTAACACCGTAAACCAAGATGCTCCAGAAAACCGGGTGAAATAGCTCTGGAGATCAGGCAGTGGCAGCGATTCCAAGACTACCTTTTTATTGAGAAGCCTGTAATCAACCACAGGTCGGAAATCCTGCTCCTGATCTTTACGTACTAAGAAAATGGGGGAAGCACAGACCGAGGTGGACGGTCTTATGACTCCGTCTTTTAACAATCCGTCAATTTTGTGCCGCAATGTCTTTATCTTAGGTGGTGACAAGCGATATGGACCTTGGCGAACTGGCACTTCATCCATGACACGAATATGGTGTCTAATGACGTCTGTGACTCCCAGGAAATTCTCCCAATGTTCACTTAAATGTTTCCCTTGTTGACTAGAGAGGTGGCCTACTCCAAGGAGGCACGTTATTACTGGTGTCACGTCCCATCCTCACATGAGCACATGAACAAAAGGCTATTCGATCGTTAGGGGAAACTTTGAAATAAAAGGTCCGGGTACCAAAATTTAAGATCATACGGTCTTACGGATGAAATCATGCCCTAGAATTAAGTCAGGCACCAGTCGCTTAACTAATAAAAACTTGACAGGCATCAAAATTCATAAAGGGAAAGATTTCCCCTCACTTCCCACTCATTCCAAATTAATAATTTAAGTGTAGACCAGATGTGGCTTGAATTCAAAGAAATAGTACCGGCAGCAATTGAGAGATCTATGCCAAATAATCTAGCAAACGACGGAGCTGATCCTCCTTGGTACACAAAACAGGTTAGAACACTGTTGCAGAAACAACGAAACAAACATGCCAAATTTAAACAGACGTAAAATCCCTAAGACTGGCGATCTTTTACACAAGCTCTAAATTTAGCGCGGAGTTCAAATGCGAGATGCCTACAACAGTTTCCACAACGAAACTTTGTCTCGAAACCTTTCAGAAAATCCAAAGAGATTCTGGTCGTATGTGAAGTACGTTAGTGGCAAGAAACAATCACTGCCTTCTCTGCGCGATAACAGTGGAGATACTATCGAAGACAGTGCTGCAAGAGCAGAGTTACTAAACACAGTCTTCCGAAATGCCTTCACAAAAGAAAACGAAGTAAATATTCCAGAATTCGAATCGAGAACAGCTGCCAACATGAGTAACGTAGAAATAAATATCCTCGAAGTTGTGAAGCAACTCAAATCACTTAATAAAAGCAAGTCTTCTGGTCCAGACTATACCAGTTGTAATCATTACCATGTTTTCTGCTGTTTTGCAATACAGCACTTCAGATTTCTTTTGAAAAGTTTAAAAGCTTATTCAACTTAGGGTTTAAGATCAAAAGAATTCTCCAAATTGTTCATTTTGTTAATTAAAATTTTATGGTTAAATGTATCGATTATAGAAATAACACTGTTCACATATTGTTAAATAAACAGGTTGTGTAAAAAGAAAGTTATATTGGTGGGTCCTCCCTTCCACGTTTTCGTTAATTCCAGTGATAAGTACCATGCATCATTGGTAGCAGAGCGTGGTTTTCGACCCATTACCCCAGGGGGGGGGGGAGGGGGTAGGTCCTGCTTCAGTTTAAATTTTGTACTTGATTTGTTTGGGACATTGCCTAATTATTCTCTTTTGTCCACAGTAGCACCATGGATTCACGTCAGTGTCCCAATATTCAGTACCTAAAACGGGATCAGCTTGAGTATGAACCGAGTATTAGGCAACAAAATGTTCACAGTAAGGTGGGCGAGCTGGCAGCCGGGCTACGGGCAGCGTTGTCAACACCACTCTCCGTTTGTGTCAGCACGGTTGGCGAGGTGAGCCAACATTTACAGGCTACTATGGTACCATTGAGTCAGTTACAAGAAAATCTCTCCTTCCTCTAAAGTAAACAATAAACTTTGAGTATGATGAAGCGCATTCGTGCACAAGTAGTCCACCTGGGCAATAGAGTAAAGGCTCTTAAACTCCTAGAATCGAGCCCTGAGCAATTAGCACGTGTCATTCAGTGAAATAATTTTTTGTTTTATTTTCGAATCCAAACTACAGCTTTAGAATTAGAAAGTGGGGTTGATACAAATAATATGGAATGTGCTTCTTACAATCCAATAGTCGAATGTGGATCCGTCATCCGAGATCTAAGTGATCGGTCTCGGGAGTATTTTGCCCGCCTCCCTAACCCGATGACGTGCTCCCAAATAGTATTCAGAAATTGTCAATTGGAACCTTAGAAAATATACAACATGTATTATGGCTGCCAGTTAAGTTTGAGTCGCATGCTGACCCATTAAGGATCTCCCATCACTTAGCACTTATCGCACTCTGCCCATCAGCACGCGGTAGCTTAAGTAATCTGCTATCCGAAACCTTACAGCAGGTTAAGACGATCGGGCAAGTGAGGCAAACGGTCGTGGAGGGTAAGTTATCAGACCGTATGCACAAAGAGCGGGATGTTCCCGAGGCGAATTTAGTTGCTAATGTCTTGGAAGGTATTCGGCCTGAAGATAGGTCTCGAATCGCACTCTTCCCTCGTCCAGTCACTCCTCGTAGGTTAGAAAATCTTGTTAACTCCGTTATGAAATTGTCTTTTGCCGACAACCAACGAGATGAGTTAGTGGGGGGACATCAAGACTAATCTAACTTCGGTCTAGAAGGTAGCGAGATAGGTACAGCGCGCGGTTCAATGAAATCAGGGGCCTTGTCTTAGATGCGGCGCACGTGACCATTTAGTACGAGGATGCCCGGTTCCAAGGACGCCTCGCGCTGTGAAATGACGACAGATGGGGGGCGGGTCGCATCCTCGGAGACTGAGGTGGTGCAGTCGTATACAGGCAGCCAGCACGCGTACCTTACGATTTGTTTGCACGGCAATAGGGCATGAACCGTTGTGCAGGTTATTAGATTCTGGCACCTCTATGTCACTCCTTAATTAAAAGTGAATTATTGAATATGGACACTTATGTAGATTATTTCCAGCACGTCTCTCGACGAAGAGATGTCGGATGGCCAATGGCCAAGGATTACCTCTACATTTACATCTACATCTACATGGATACTCTGCAAATCACATTTAAGTGCCCGGCAGAGGGTTCATCGAACCACCTTCACGATTCTCTATTATTCCAATCTCGTATAGCGCGCGGAAAGAATGAACACCTATATCTTTCCGTACGAGCTCTGATTTCCCTTATTTTATCGTGGTGATCGTTCCTCCCTACGTAGGTCGGTGTCAAAATATTTTCACATTCGGAGAGGAAAGTTGGTGATTGGAATTTCGTGAGAAGATTCCGTCGCAACGTGAAACGCCTTTCTTTTAAATGATTCCCAGCCCAAATCCTGTATCATTTCTGTGACACTCTCTCCCATATTTCGCGATAATACAAAACGTGCTGCCTTTCTTTGAACTTTTTCGATTACTCCGTCAGTGCCGTCTGGTAAGGATCCGACACCGCGCAGCAGTATTCTAAAAGAGGACGGACAACCGTAGTGTAGGCAGTCTCCTCAGTAGATCTGTTACATTTTCTAAGTGTCCTGCCAATAAAACGCAGCCTTTGGTTAGCTTTCCCCACAACATTTTCTATGTGTTCTTTCCAATTTCAGTTGTTCGTGAAACTTCCTGGCAGATTAAAACTGTGGGCCGGACCGAGACTCGAACTCGCGACCTTTGCCTTTCTTTCAGGATTGCTAGTTCTGCAAGGTTCTCAGGAGAGCTTCTGTAAAGTTTGTAAGGTAGAAGACGAGGTACTGGCAGAAGTAAAGCTGTGCGGAGGGGGCGTGAGTCGTGCTTGGGTAGCTCAGATGGTAGAGCACTTGCCCGCGGAAAGCAAAGGTCCCGAGTTCGAGTCTCGGTCCAGCCCACAGTTTTAATCTGCCAGGAAGTTCCATATCAGTGCACACTCCGCTACAGAGTGAAAATCTCATTCTGGTAAGTTGTTCGTAATTGTAACACCTAGGTACTTAGTTGAATTCACGGCTTTTAGATTAGAGTGACTTATCGTGTAATCGAAGTTTAACGAGTTCCTTTTAGCACTCATGTGGATGACCTCACACTTTTCGTTATTTAGGGTCAGCTGCCACTTTTCGCACCATTCAGATATTTTTTGCAGTTTGTTTTGATCTTCTGATGACTTTATTAGTCGATAAACGGCAGCGTCAACTGCAAACAACCGAAGACGGCTGCTCAGATTGTTTCCCAAATCGTTTATGTAGGTAAGGAACAGCAAATGGCCTATAACACTAACTTGGGCAACGCCTGAAATCACTTCTGTTTTACTCGATGACTTTCCGCCAATTACTACGGACTGTGGCAGGAAAACACAAATCCAGTCACATAACAGAGACGATATTCCATAAGCACCCAATTTCACTACGAGTCGCTTGTGTGGTACAATATGAAAAGCGTTCCGGAAGACCAGGAACACGGAATCGATCTGAAATCCCTTGTCAATAGCACTCCACTTCATGTGAATAAAGAGCTAGTTGTGTTTTCTAAACCCATGATGACTGTGTCTCAATAGACCGTTTCCTTCGAGGTAATTCATAATGTTGGAACACAATACGTGTTCTAAAATCCTGCTGCATATCGACGTTAACGATATGGGTCTGTAATTTAGTGGATTACTCCTACCACCTTTCTTGAATATTGGTGTGACCTGTGCAACTTTCCAGTCTTTGGGTACGGATCTTTAGTCGAGCGAACGGTTGTTCCATCTTTTGTTTAACGGCAACCTGTGCCTTAGTACTATTGTTCCAGCTGTATTTACGACCAAGAGCTGATTAATTAGAGCATTAATGATCGGTTACAAACCAGAAAGGAATGACAATACAATAGCGGGACAAATTTTCAAATGACAGCTAGTGTCTTTGTACAGTACTACTAACTATATTTACGACCAAAGAGCCGACCGAGTAAAACTCTGAGGGTCGGGTACAAACAAGAAAATAATAAGGGGGCAGGTAGACAATGAAACAAATCATCACGAGGATTACAGAATTTTATTCCCCTTTATTAGCAAGCAGTTGCATGGACTCTTGCTCACCGATTTTGGCAATGGGGCCAGAAGAGGGACAGTCGGTACTACACCAGAGCCAGTGACGCCAGACAGAACAGCCTACTAATTCAATAGCGCCACTACTCAGTTGTTGACAATAAGTTGTCAAATGATTATTGTGTTGATGATGTCACCCGACATGGAAAATTCAGGAACAGATTTGTTCCCAGCTTTTGGAGCTGTACAACTAGAGGACGTCGTTCAGGGTGTAGAGTTATTTACTATGATGGAGCATTTCCAGGTGTGTATCAACCAGAGCAGGGAAGATATTAAATAAAGTAGAACTGAGGCTGCCAGGACTCAGGAAAACTTGCGAAAGAGATTAAACAGTTAGGTATACTCAGGAGATATAGAAGAAGTTAAGAAGGTCAATGTATACCGCACTGTAGCACTTCAAGACTTTAGTAAACTCTCCAAAAACAAGATGAGAAGGTGGATCACGCGAAGGAAGAATTAAGAAGGTATAAGATCGATGAAGTCAACTAAGAATGCAAGAAGGATGTAGGAGAACTGACAAACACATCCACATCAGCAAACGGAAGACTGCCATAGAGTACAGATAACAGCTGCGAAAACAGACATCAGCAGCTACATTGGTTTCAGTACGTATGACGAGAGGTGGGAACACGTAATGCACTCAGGAACATTCTCGAACGTGATAATTTTGGTGGGCCAGGAGGAAGTGTAATGTTGCATAGCTCTACTGACTTCCAAATCTTTGAATGCTGTGAACTCATGGGCCAACGTTATTCTCACACTCCACTCCATCGCCAGGTGCGTCTCTTCATTGGTGCATTCTGCCATGATTTCATTTTCATGGATGATAATGCGCGACCGTATCTAACTGCGCAGGTGAAATATATCTTTGGAACAAGAGGATATTTGGCGAATGGACTGGCCTGGCCGTTCCCCGACTTAAGTCCCGTCGAGCACGTGTGGCATGCATTTGTGAGACGCATTACATCACGTCCACAAACACTAACGACCATCCAGCAATTGTCAAGAGCGCTGGAGGAGGAACGGAGAACCCTACCACCGGAATTCCTTACCAAACTTTTGGCCAGCATGAGAGCACGTCGTGGAGCAAGCATTACCATCCGTAGTGATCACTCACCCTATTAAAAATCATGTCCCCCCCTTTTGTTATGTCCTGGGGTCCGTCATAAATCGCGGTGACTTCAGTGTGATTATTATCTTTAAATAAGTTATTCCTGTTCGTCTCCTTGCGCATTCCTTTCAGTTACCTACTGCACTATACTGTAGCATTTCTTTCTATGTATGATCGAAGTTTCATAGCGAAGTGTTAGTTGGCAGTTACACATAATGTGGAAGTTACTTTCTTCTTTATACGTCAGTGTAGTTAATTTGGTAATAAAGGAAGTGTGTGTTGAAAGGGGGGTTAAAAATTGTCTAATGAAACCAAGGCTCAAATACAGTAAGCAAGCACAAATGGATTTAAGATGGAACAGTTATGCAGATATGAAAAGAATTATATACGATAGACTCGCACTAGGTGCTGCATCATACCATTTTTTTAACTGATGACTGTCACAATAAAATTTTTCAGGTCTCTTGTTATTGTTGCACTAAACATATTAGCTTTACCGTGCATGGCTTCGTTAAATCGTATGTTAAATTGGAGTGAAGATATTCAAAGCACTTTAATTTTTCTATTGTTTTATTGCTTACACCAATTTTAGTCCTAGTCAGGTGTTTAACTATAACAGTCTTTTAGTTTTCTGCATTGAATTTTCCAATTTTATTCATAACATGTTTTTTATCTGCAGCTTATTTTCTTTCCCAGAAAACAGGGCAATTTCACAAACATAAATATACACTTTTAATATTGAGAGATAATGCAGCTGTAACTTTTTTCAATAAGTTGCCTTAAAGAAAAGGTAATATCAGTAACTGAATGTGTTATAAAATGAATTGTTTATTCTTTGAGAAGCAAATATTCAGCAGAGCTGCTTTGAATGGGGTGTTTATAAATTGAACTGCAGTTTGAGAATTGTGTCAAGGAAGGTTATTCTTCTGTAAATATATTATACTCTTTTGTTCCCTCCCACATGCAGTGAAATTATTTTGCCGTCTTCCATTTTGAATGTATTTCCTTTTGATTCAACATATTCTAAAACGTTTCAATCTAAAATTTAGCAGCATCCTCCCATAATCAACTTTACACTATTCTGTCCATATTATTTCTTATTTTTGTGGTCTTTGTGATCATCACATTTCTTCTACATTAATATCACCTGGTCTTAGTGCTTTTTAATAAAAAAAATATTTTTCCTACCAGCTCGTGCATAGTTTTACCACACCGTAAAATTTTATAACATTTTACCAGTGGAGTAACCCATGTGCTATGTGTGGCACTTAAAGTTGTACTTTTTGGTGCAAGTGATGAAACCATGCCCCCTTCATCTATGAGATCATTATCATCAAGTGACAAGCTCGACCCACTTTCTTTCTCCCCTCCCCTCCCCATCTCCCTCGCCCACTTCTCTGTACTCCTCTCTTCACCTTCACCTGCCCTTCCTCCCCCTCTTCCTCTCCACTGCACCACAGCATAGCAGTAACATGAGGCATCCAATGAGAATGTAGTGTCTGTAATAAGATAAATAAATAAGCAAATAAAACAGATAAATTAAATTAAAAATCCAAGAGAGTGGACTAGCTCACTTGTGGTTTGAAATCTGTTCCCTCCCCTCTCACCTTCCATCCTTTCCCCTTTCCAGCCAATCACAGTCTATTATTTCATTACAACATATCACTTAAACTTCTGTTCACAACGAGAAACGTCTTCTGTGTGTTTTGTAATATTTTATGTATTCAGATGAAATTAATATTGTCAGTAATGCGGTTGCCTGTATTTTAAGAAACTATGCATACAATATGGAAATATTTAATTTGAGGGTTGATTGTACTTGTAAAACGTGATAGGAATATCGAACTTTCAGTTTTAGAGATGGAGGAATAACATTGATTACTTCGGTAAAGCTCTTTAACAAGCGTACTTTATGCTTTAAGTTAGTTTTACTGTAGTTCCCATGCGTGTTTAGCAGGTAGACGTTTGGTTCGTATTATTATATAAAGTGCATTCCAGGATGTATGGTGACTTTCTTTTGCGAGCATAAAATGTTGTCAGTGTTTACCTTGTTATTTCTCAATGCACTTTTAGTTGTAATCTAGTCCTGCAGTAGTGCTCATGTGTGAATGTTCTGCAACTAATTTTTACATATGTAGATGAATTTAATATAAGGACTAAGATCTAACAATAATCGTCGACTAACCAATAATTTATTTAAGTAATGTCAATAAACGAGTTATATGTATTTTAATATATAATACAGACAATTTAGTGGTGAAAATATTTCATTTTAAGGTCCACAGAGGTTGCAAAATGTGGTATAACAACTCAACTTTTGTCGTTAGTAAGTACTCCAAAACCTACTAGTTTTTATCAGTAATGCCAATTTGCAAGCTGCAGGTATTTTTAATAATTAATACAGTCAGTTTAGATGTGGTAATATTTAATTTTAAGGTCCATTGTGGTTGCAAAATGTACGTTGTGCTCAAAGACTTCCATATTCAGAGAAATAAACAATTTTTTGTGCAAAGTTCGAATTTTCGAGTTTTAGAATTATATTAGTATAAAACCCCCACATGTTTTGGCAACTAATTTTATTTCACTGAAGAATATTTTACTCTTCAGTTATCAACTCCATTATTATCTTTTCAGATGTTTTATCTCTATGACCATTTATGGTTGTGTTTTTTATAAACACAGCAGATGTTCCCATTGTGTACTGTAGTTTAAGTGATACACTGTAATAAAAACACCTTCTTCATACGACTTGGTAAACAAATAGTAATGAGATGGGGAGCTATTAATATCAATGGGGGCTACTCTGGTAAGAAGGTAGAGCTGGCAGAGGCTGGAAGCAAGATGGGGCTGGACGTTTTAGCTGTTAGTGACATTCGGGTAAGGGGTGAGAAAGAAGAGGAAGTGGGAGAATACAAGGTCTACCTGTCAGGAGTCAAAGCAGGAATAGCACAATGGGGGTGTAGGGCTTTACATCAGGAAAGAAATGGAACCCAGTGTAGTTGCAATAAGGTATGTAAACGAACAACTGATGTGGATAGATTTGACAGTGTCTAGCAAGAAAATTAGGATTGTGTCAGTATATTCGCATTGTGAAGGGACAGATCAAAATAAGATGGATGGTTTTTATGAGGCACTCAGTAATGTAGTTGTTAGAGTAAAGGACAAGGACAGTGTTCTGCTCATGGGTGATTTTAATGCCAGGATTGGAAATCGAACAGAAGGCTATGAAAAGGTAATGGGTAAATTTGGAGAGGATATGGAGGCCAACAGGAACGGGAAACAACTCTTAGATTTCTGTGCCAGTATGGGCTTAGTAATCACAAACTCCATTTTTAAACATAAGAACATTCACCGGTATACTTGGGAAGGCAGGGGAACCAGATCTGTCATTGACTATATAATAACAGATCAGAAATTCAGGAAGGCTGTGAGAGACACACGTGTATTCAGGGGATTCTTTGATGACACTGATCATTATTTAATTTGCAGTGAAATTGGGATTGTGAGGTCGAAAGTGCAGGAGATCAGGTCCATATGTAGGAGGATAAGAGTGGAGAAACGTCAGGATAAGGAAATCAGGCACAAGTACATAACAATGATCTCAGAAAGGTACCAGTTAGTTGAATGTAGTCAATTACAGTCATTGGAAAAGGAATGGACAAGGTACAGGGACACAGTACTAGAAGTGGCTAAAGAATCTCTTCGAACAGTAGTGTGTAAAGGTAGGATGAAGCAAACAGCTTGGTGAAATGATACAGTCAAGGCAGCCTGTAAAAGGAAATAGAAGGCGTATCAAAAATGGCTACATAATAGAACTCAGGTAGACAGAGAAAGGTATGTTGAAGAAAGAAACAAAGCCAAACAGATAATTGCAGCATCCAAGAAGAAATCTTGGGAAGACTTTGGAAACAGGTTGGAGACTTTGGGTCAAGCTGCTGGAAAACCATTCTGGAGTGTAATTAGCAGTCTTCGAAAGGGAGGTAAGAAGGAAATGACAAGTATTTTAGACGGGTCAGGAAAACTGCTGGTGAATCCTGTGGATTCCTTGGCCAGATGGAGGGAATGTTTTGAAGAGTTGCTCAATGTAGGTGAAAATACGATCAGTAATGTTTCAGATTTCGAGGTACAATGGGATAGAAATGATGATGGAAATAGGATCACATTTGAGGAAGTGGAGAAAATGGTCAATAGATTGCAGTGCAATAAAGCAGCTGGGGTGGATGAAATTAAGTCGGAACTCATCAAATACAGTGGAATGTCAGATCTTAAATGGCTACACAGGATAATTGAAATGGCCTGGGAGTCGGGAGAGGTTCCATCAGACTGGACAAAAGCAGAAATCACACCAATCTTTAAACATGGAAACAGAAAAGATTGTAACAACTACAGAGGTATCTCTTTAATCAGTGTTGTGGGTAAAATCTTCTCAGGTATTGTTGAAAGGAAAGTGCGAGTATTAGTTGAGGACCAATTGGATGAAAATCAGTGTGGGTTTAGGCCTCTTAGAGGTTGTCAGGACCAGATCTTTAGCTTACAGCAAATAATGGAGAAGTGTTATGAGTGGAACAGGGAATTGTATCTATGCTTTATAGATCTAGAAAAGGCATATGACCGGGTTCCTAGGAGGAAGTTATTGTCTGTTCTACGAGATTATGGAATAGGAGGCAAACTTTTGCAAGCAATTAAAGGTCTTTACATGGATAGTCAGGCAGCAGTTAGAGTTAACGGTAAATTGAGTCCATGGTTCAGAGTAGTTACAGGGGTAAGACAAGGCTGCAACCTGTCTCCACTGTTGTTCATGAATAGGAGGCAAACTTTTGCAAGCAATTAAAGGTCTTTACATGGATAGTCAGGCAGCAGTTAGAGTTGACGGTAAATTGAGTCCATGGTTCAGAGTAGTTACAGGGGTAAGACAAGGCTGCAACCTGTCTCCACTGTTGTTCATATTATTTATGGATCATATGTTGAAAACAATAGACTGGCTGGGTGAGATTAAGATATGTGAACACAAAATGATGGCAGATTCGATTGAAAGTTTGCAAAGTAATATTTCAGATCTAGATCAGAAATGTAAGGACTATGGTATGAAGATTAACATCTCCAAAACGAAAGTAATGTCAGTGGGAAAGAGATATAAACGGATTGAGTGCCAAATAGGAGGAACATAGTTAGAACAGGTGGATGTTTTCAAGTACTTAGGATGCATATTCTCACAGGATGGCAACATAATGAAAGAACTGGAAGCGAGGTGTAGAAAGGCTAATGCAGTGAGCGTTCAGCTACGATCTACTCTCTTCTGCAAGAAGGAAGTCAGTACCAAGACTAAGTTATCTGTGCACCGTTCAAACTTTCGACCAACTTTGTTGTATGGGAGCGAAAGCTGGGTGGATTCAGGTTACCTTATCAACAAGGTTGAGGTTACGGATATGAAAGTAGCTAGGATGATTGCAGGTACTAGTAGATGGTAACAATGGCAGGAGGGTGTCCACAATGAGGAAATCAAAGAAAAACTGGGAATGAGCCCTATAGATGTAGCAGTCAGGGCGAACAGGCTTAGATGGTGGGGTCATGTTACACGCGTGGGAGAAGCAAGGTTACCCAAGAGACTCATGGGTTCAGCAGTAGAGGGCAGGAGGAGTCGGGGTAGACCAAGGAGAAGGTACCTGGATTCGGTTAAGAATGATTTTGAAATGATAGGCTTAACATCAGAAGAGGCACCAATGTTAGCACTGAATAGGGGATCATGGAGGAATTTTATAAGGGGGCTATGCTCCAGACTGAACGCTGAAAGGTATAATCAGTCTTAAATGATGATGATGATGATGATGTCTTCATTCCTTCCTGAAATGGTGTTTGGCTATGGTGTGTGTGTGTGTGTGTGTGTGTGTGTATGAGAGTGAGAGAGAAAGAGAGAGAGAGAGAGAGAGAGAGAGAATGTGAGAGAAGGAGAGGGAGCTTTTACATCATGCATTTTTGTTAGATGTTGATGTTATTTAGTAGCTGATTGTAGGAAATACACTCTGTAAACGTTTTAGAATGCCTTGGTACAATAGTTGCAATTTATAAACGTTTCAGAGTACTATGGCACCTTTGTTCTGATTGAAAATATTGCACCCATCGCCAAAAGTTCGTGTTGTACTTAACCCCAACGAGAACCAAACATTTATAATAAAAATTAGTAAGTTCCAATCAGAACCGTCGACTGTATTTTTCTAGTGATACCTGTCCTGCGACCCCTAATTTGGTGCTCAGTAAGGTGAAAGATTACTGAAAATTTGGAAAACGTTATATAATGACAACATGCTCTATGAAACAAGAACAACATTTTATAAGATAGAAATGGCAGCAACCTTTAGGTATTTCAGACGTGGAGATGTTACTGCAAAACTTGTCAAACACCACCACAAAAAATAGAGATGTAATATTTAGTTTAAGGGTGTACTGTTATTTACACCAAGAGTAGATATTAATAACAGAATTACTTACATTCTTCCAGTAGCTAACAGTAATTCAAACTGACAGTTTGTTTGTTTAGCAAATTATTTTAGCTAACATATATTTTCTCCCCGCCCCCCCCCCCCCCCCCATGAACCATGGACCTTGCCGTTGGTGGGGAGGCTTGCGTGCCTCAGCGATACAGATAGCCGTACCGTAGGTGCAACCACAACGGAGGGGTATCTGTTGAGAGGCCAGACAAACGTGTGGTTCCTGAAGAGGGGCAGCAGCCTTTTCAGTAGTTGCAAGGGCAACAGTCTGGATGATTGACTGATCTGGCCTTGTAACAATAACCAAAACGGCCTTGCTGTGCTGGTACTGCGAACGGCTGAAAGCAAGGGGAAACTACAGCCGTAATTTTTCCCGAGGGCATGCAGCTTTACTGTATGATTACATGATGATGGCGTCCTCTTGGGTAAAATATTCCGGAGGTAAAATAGTCCCCCATTCGGATCTCCGGGCGGGGACTACTCAAGAGGATGTCGTTATCAGGAGAAAGAAAACTGGCGTTCTACGGATCGGAGCGTGGAATGTCAGATCCCTTAATCGGGCAGGTAGGTTAGAAAATTTAAAAAGGGAAATGGATAGGTTGAAGTTAGATATAATGGGAATTAGTGAAGTTCGGTGGCAGGAGGAACAAGACTTCTGGTCAGGTGAATACAGGGTTATAAACACAAAATCAAATAGGGGTAATGCAGGAGTAGGTTTAATAATGAATAGGAAAATAGGAATGCGGGTAAGCTACTACAAACAGCATAGTGAACGCATTATTGTGGCCAAGATAGATACGAAGCCCACACCTACTACAGTAGTACAAGTTTATATGCCAACTAGCTCTGCAGATGACGAAGAAATTGAAGAAATGTATGATGAAATAAAAGAAATTATTCAGATTGTGAAGGGAGACGAAAATTTAATAGTCATGGGTGACTGGAATTCGAGTGTAGGAACAGGGAGAGAAGGAAACGTAGTAGGTGAATATGGATTGGGGGACAGAAATGAAAGAGGAAGCCGCCTGGTCGAATTTTGCACAGAGCACAACATAATCATAACTAACACTTGGTTTAAGAATCATGAAAGAAGGTTGTATACATGGAAGAACCCTGGAGATACTAAAAGGTATCAGATAGATTATATAATGGTAAGACAGAAATTTAGGATTCAGGTTTTAAATTGTAAGACATTTCCAGGGGCAGATGTGGACTCTGACCACAATCTATTGGTTATGACCTGTAGATTAAAACTGAAGAAACTGCAAAAAGGGGGAATTTGAGGAGATGGGACCTGGATAAACTAAAAGAACCAGAGGTTGTACAGAGATTCAGGGAGAGCATAAGGGATCAATTGACAGGAATGGGGGAAATAAATACAGTAGAAGAAGAATGGGTAGCTTTGAGGGATGAAGTAGTGAAGGCAGCAGAGGATCAAGTAGGTAAAAAGACGAGGGCTAGTAGAAATCCTTGGGTAACAGAAGAAATATTGAAATTAATTGATGAAAGGAGAAAATATAAAAATGCAGTAAGTGAAACAGGCAAAAAGGAATACAAACGTCTCAAAAATGAGATCGACAGGAAGTGCAAAATGGCTAAGCAGGGATGGCTAGAGGACAAATGTAAGGATGTAGAGGCCTATCTCACTAGGGGTAAGATAGATACCGCCTACAGGAAAATTAAAGAGACTTTTGGAGATAAGAGAACGACTTGTATGAATATCAAGAGCTCAGACGGAAACCCAGTTCTAAGCAAAGAAGGGAAAGCAGAAAGGTGGAAGGAGTATATAGAGGGTCTATACAAGGGCGATGTACTTGAGGACAATATTATGGAAATGGAAGAGGATGTAGATGAATATGAAATGGGAGATATGATACTGCGTGAAGAGTTTGACAGAGCACTGAAAGACCTGAGTCGAAACAAGGCCCCCGGAGTAGACAATATTCCATTGGAACTACTGACGGCCGTGGGAGAGCCAGTCCTGACAAAACTCTACCATCTGGTGAGCAAGATGTATGAAACAGGCGATGTACCCTCAGACTTCAAGAAGAATATAATAATTCCAATCCCAAAGAAAGCAGGTGTTGACAGATGTGAAAATTACCGAACTATCAGCTTAATAAGTCACAGCTGCAAAATAATAACACGAATTCTTTACAGACGAATGGAAAAACTAGTAGAAGCCAACCTCGGGGAAGATCAGTTTGGATTCCGTAGAAACACTGGAACACATGAGGCAATACTGACCTTACGACTTATCTTAGAAGAAAGATTAAGGAAAGGCAAACCTACGTTTCTAGCATTTGTAGACTTAGAGAAAGCTTTTGACAACGTTGACTGGAATACTCTCTTTCAAATTCTAAAGGTGGCAGGGGTAAAATACAGGGAGCGAAAGGCTATTTACAATTTGTACAGAAAGCACATGGCAGTTATAAGAGTCGAGGGACATGAAAGGGAAGCAGTGGTTGGGAAGGGAGTAAGACAGGGTTGTAGCCTCTCCCCGATGTTGTTCAATCTGTATATTGAGCAAGCAGTAAAGGAAACAAAAGAAAAATTCGTAGTAGGTATTAAAATTCATGGAGAAGAAATAAAAACTTTGAGGTTCGCCGATGACATTGTATTTCTGTCAGAGACAGCAAAGGACTTGGAAGAGCAGTTGAATGGAATGGACAGTGTCTTGAAAGGAGGATATAAGATGAACATCAACAAAAGCAAAACAAGGATAATGGAATGTAGTCTAATTAAGTCGGGTGATGCTGAGGGAATTAGATTAGGAAATGAGGCACTTAAAGTAGTAAAGGAGTTTTGCTATTTGGGGAGCAAAATAACTGATGATGGTCGAAGTAGAGAGGACATAAAATGTAGGCTGGCAATGGCAAGGAAAGCGTTTCTGAAGAAGAGAAATTTGTTAACATCCAGTATTGATTTAAGTGTCAGGAAGTCATTTCTGAAAGTATTCGTATGGAGTGTAGCCATGTATGGAAGTGAAACATGGACGATAAATAGTTTGGACAAGAAGAGAATAGAAGCTTTCGAAATGTGGTGCTACAGAAGAATGCTGAAGATTAGATGGGTAGATCACATAACTAATGAGGAAGTATTGAATAGGATTGGGGAGAAGAGAAGTTTGTGTCACAACTTGACCAGAAGAAGGGATCGGTTGGTAGGACATGTTCTGAGGCATCAAGGGATCACCAATTTAGTATTGGAGGGCAGCGTGGAGGGTAAAAATCGTAGAGGGAGACCAAGAGATGAATACACTAAGCAGATTCAGAAGTATGTAGGTTGCAGTAGGTACTGGGAGATGAAAAAGCTTGCACAGGATAGAGTAGCATGGAGAGATGCATCAAACCAGTCTCAGGACTGAAGACCACAACAACAACAACAACATATTTTCTCCAGTTATAAGCCTGGTCAGATTAGTTTTACTGTGACCATGTTTAGGCCCACCCTGTTATATCAAGTGTCTGTTTTGAATATTATTTGTAAGTGTTTAGGAATGGAAATAGCATTGGGGTAATTCTTCTAGAGTACACAACCGTAGTTTAGGCATCACTTTGACGGAAGTGTGTATGTCGAAAATAAAATTGCTTTAATGACGCATTTTTGCCGATATTTTAGATTTAGAAAGAAGTTTGTGATACATGACAAGCATTTAGTCATGGAGAATAATTAATTTGATGCTCATTTGTATCTTCAATGAAATGTGCTATAATAATCGAAATTTGAACATTCGCAAGTGCAGCCATCTGTTGGTGCGGACAAGCAAGAGTACCATAAAATGGTAGTTAATTTTCTCTCGCTTTTTGAAGTTTTGTGGAATAGTGTTTAAAGAAAATCATCTTCACCAGTTACGAATTACTAATTTGTTAATTGCATTGTACAAGCAAATGTGGGCTTTATCTACTTATGGAAAGTATGTTTTATACTAGTTCTCACATTTAATAGCAAATGCTTTGTAGTTTTCGATAATATTTGCGGATGCGCCTGGTGAGACAACCCGTGAAAAACTCTTTGTAGTCAGGAATGAAAACACAGTAGGCAATTTTTTGCTCCATTCAACCACGATTCAAATGGAGGTTAAGTACTGTTTTAAGTTTCTATCGTTTGAAGACGTGTTCTTTTGATGTAGGTGATTTTCCGATAATTCATTCAGGATGTTTGGGTATTTTTGATCAAATTCAAGGTGGGTGCTCTGGGGTGCATTGTTTTTTTCATTTTAATAGCTGCTAAAATACTCCACTGTAATTGGCTCTTTCATTTTAAAGGCAACTAAAATGCTTAGTGAACAGGGAAGTGAGGAGGAAAGGATGTGGGGGTTGTAATGTGATGATAATGATGTCATAAATAAAGTGGACCTAGCTTTATTACAAATGTAAACAAACTGCTCCAGAATGCCCAAAGTAAACAAAGTGTACCAGCTATTACATAGGTTAAATTGTTTTTACACGTTCTTGCTTTGTGGTGTTTCATTGGAATTTTTTCTCTTTCCAACTTGTTTAATGCTTTGAAACCATTATAAACTATTGTTTGTCCCTCATGAATGCCATTTTTTATATTAATAACGTATAGTTCCCGAGCTCTATTGTGGACGCCTTTAAGTAATCTCTTTTCAAGCTATTTTATCAGTAAAATTTCAGAAGTATTTTGATAACAGGCTTACTTCTCGGAAATCATTGTATTAAACTCTAATGGAAGAAGTCTTTAGTCTTCCCTATTCGCAGTATTTATATTTCATTCGCATTCCTCCATTTTTTGCCTTTTTTCAATTTCTGTCTTGATATTTGACCGTTCTTCAGTACATTCCTCAGTACACAGATATTCCACTCCTGCCGTTAATCGGTTGCAGTATGAGTCCTTCTTACTTTTTCCTTATACTAAATAAACTTGAAACACCCTTCTGTACTTCCCTCTGTTATCTTCTATTTCGTATTCTCACATTTAGCGTATGCATCCATATTAAAATGTAATGCTCGAAAACTGTATCACAGCTTCTACATAAACTTGGTTTTTGCATGACCTTATATTCGCTCCTTCACAATAAAATAATCTATAGCTCTACGGCAACCTTAAGCTTATTTTTTAAGAAACGTTTCGGTTACTGCATGTCATAAGAAATTCATCCAAATACACCCACTACATTGCATGTAAGTTTATGTCTTACTCTTGCATTTAGATTGCCTAACTAAATTACTTGATGATTTTGAGTGCAATTGTTGAATACATTTTAGACGAATTTCATTAAAGGCTTTGAATTCGTGATATTTATCTACTTCTGGACTGCAAACAACAATCAAAGCTAAATTCTGGCTTTCTGTTTTGATTTTCAGTCGGAACCGCGCTGCTACTACGTTCACAGGTTCGAATCCTGCCTCAGGCATGGATGTGTGTGATGTCCTTAGGTTAGTTAGGTTTAAGTAGTTCTAAGTCTAGGGGACTGATGACCTCAGATGTTAAGTTCCATAGCGCTTAGAGCCATTTGAACCATTTTTTCTGATTTGGTTGTTGCTATTAAAATTCTATCATTGGCACGCTCACAGTCTTTAACATTCTGTTCCCAACTGCTATGTATGAAGCGTACTGCACCTTTACTTACTCCTCAATTTAGTCTAGCAATATTTTACAGCATTATGTAGATCCCAGTGTACACACTAAGGGGAAAAAAGGGTGCACCACAAAGGAATTATCCAAATAGGACGGAAATCATTGTTGGACATTATGGACATGTGCAGACAAAAAAAATGGTTACAATTCTGAGAAATTGGATGATTTTTTCAAGAGAAAGAGCTTCGCAAAATGAGTAAGTCAATAGGACGTAGGTCCTCATCTGGCCCTTATGCAAGCAATTATTCGGCTTGGCACCGAATGACAGAATTTTTGGATGTTTTCCTAAGGGATATCTTGCCAAATTCTGTCCAACTGGGGTGTTATTACATCGACAAAATCCCGAGATGGTTGGAGGGCACTGCCCATAACGCTCCAAACGTTTTCAATTGGGGAGGGATCCGGGGATCTTGCTGGACAAGGTAGGGTTTGGCAAGCACAAAGGCAAGAAGTAGAAATTCTCGCCGTGTGCCGGCGGGCACTATTTTTCTGCAGTGTAAGCCCAGGATAACCTGTCATGAAGGGAAACAAAACAGAGGGTAGGGTAGGGTATTGTCGATGTACCGCTATACTCTGAGGATACAGCGAGAGACAACTGAAGGGATCCAGCTACGAAAACAAATGGCACCCCAGACCATCACTCCTGGTTTTCGTGTCATACAGCGGTCGACACTCATGTTGGTATGCCACAGCTGTCTCACGTATCTGCTGGTCATCGGTCTCTGACCGAAGCGTGACTGAGCACTGAAGATGATTATATTCCAGTCAATGAGAATTCTAGACAAGCTGTCATGATCTTACATTTCAGGAAAATTAAGCCGGCCCGCACACGGCGAAAGTTTCTACCGCTTGTCCTCGTTCTTGCCAAATCCTAGCTTGGCCAGCAAGGTCGCCGACCTCTCACTAACTGAGGAAGTTTGGAGCATTATGGGCAGAGCCCTCCAACCAGATCGTTATTTTGACTATCTGACGACCCAGTTGGACAGAATTTGGCACAATATCCCTCGGGAGGACATCCAACATCTCTATCAATCAGTGCCACGCCGAATAATCGCTTGCATAAGGGCCACAGGTGGAACAACGCGTTATGGACTTGCTCAATTTGTGAAGCTCTTTCTCTTTAATAAATGTTTCAGTTTTTCACAAATTCTAATCATTTATCTGTGTGTACATGTAATCACATCTACAGTTTTTTGTACCATTGCAATAATTCCTTCGTGGTGATTGATTTTTTATTTTTTATGTTTTTCGCGTTTATTCACTAATGTATTGCTTCTGAGATGTATACGAAATATGTTTTCCGTTGCATCAAAACATCTGAAATTTTCTCTTTCTTAAAAGTAACAATTCTTACGTTCCATGTTGCTAACACAGTTCTGCCTGGTACTAATTTTCACTTGTCCTTTGTCAGTATAAGGTTGCTATCGTGGATACTCCCTGTTTTCCGATTTAAAACTTGGACCTGAAATCAGCGGCGTTTTTACGAGAACTAGGTACTAACCATCTGCTCATTCCCCAAGCTGAAGGCCTAGCATGTTTTATCAGGCCTCTGTCATAGTCTTTGTAACAAAATCATGCATCACAAGACGCAGATTTTGGATCTTTCCATTGAAGTTGATATTCCGCCAATAAGACCACTGTCAGCTTCTCATATGTCCTTCTTACGAAGGACAAATTAATGATGCTTAAGAAGAATGGTTATAACATGGTTTATCCCAGATCTAGATGATGGGGCAAACCAAGGGCTGAGGTCGGTGGGCTTCTAGATATATAATGTAGTGTATTATTTAGTGTAACAGATCAAAAGCTCCTTGAGACTATTCGCAGACGGAAGGTTGCAACGCCAGAAGACTCTAGCGAAATGGAAGGAGACCTACTGTGGACTGACGATTGGTGGAAGCACTGGCAGTTGACTCTGAACGTAAATAAATACAATGTGTCCACGTAAGTGCTGCCGATAATTTACTGAAACCAGTAGTATCACACAATAAAATCTTGAGAGTCTCTCGGAGAATCTTAAGGAAATGAAATTCATCCTCGTAAAAGAGGATTAAAATCAATTTTTCGACCGGTTCTCAACAATTGCTCGTCAGTCGGGCTCATTTACTTAGTAGTTTTAATGCAGGATCTAGAGCAAATGCATGGAAGCGAGAGGCCTTGAGTCAGTGGTTCAATCGCATTTCACTAAATGACCACTACGAAAAAGAAATCAAAGAATCAGAGGTCATGCGAAGGCATACCCACAATCGTTCCTCCCGAGCAGCAATTATGAATAGATTAGGGAAGCACGGCACCAGAAGTACCATCCGACACACACCGGAACGGAAGGTGTATCACCAGGTATGGATGAGAGTGTAAATATACACTCCTGGAAATGGAAAAAAGAACACATTGACACCGGTGTGTCAGACCCACCATACTTGCTCCGGACACTGCGAGAGGGTTGTACAAGCAATGATCACACGCACGGCACAGCGGACACACCAGGAACCGCGGTGTTGGCCGTCGAATGGCGCTAGCTGCGCAGCATTTGTGCACCGCCGCCGTCAGTGTCAGCCAGTTTGCCGTGGCATACGGAGCTCCATCGCAGTCTTTAACACTGGTAGCATGCCGCGACAGCGTGGACGTGAACCGTATGTGCAGTTGACGGACTTTGAGCGAGGGCGTATAGTGGGCATGCGGGAGGCCGGGTGGACGTACCGCCGAATTGCTCAACACGTGGGGCGTGAGGTCTCCACAGTACATCGATGTTGTCGCCAGTGGTCGGCGGAAGGTGCACGTGCCCGTCGACCTGGGACCGGACCGCAGCGACGCACGGATGCACGCCAAGACCGTAGGATCCTACGCAGTGTCGTAGGGGACCGCACCGCCACTTCCCAGCAAATTAGGGACACTGTTGCTCCTGGGGTATCGGCGAGGACCATTCGCAACCGTCTCCATGAAGCTGGGCTACGGTCCCGCACACGGTTAGGCCGTCTTCCGCTCACGCCCCAACATCGTGCAGCCCGCCTCCAGTGGTGTCGCGACAGGCGTGAATGGAGGGACGAATGGAGACGTGTCGTCTTCAGCGATGAGAGTCGCTTCTGCCTTGGTGCCAATGATGGTCGTATGCGTGTTTGGCGCCGTGCAGGTGAGCGCCACAATCAGGACTGCATACGACCGAGGCACACAGGGCCAACACCCGGCATCATGGTGTGGGGAGCGATCTCCTACACTGGCCGTACACCACTGGTGATCGTCGAGGGGACACTGAATAGTGCACGGTACATCCAAACCGGCATCGAACCCATCGTTCTACCATTCCTAGACCGGCAAGGAAACTTGCTGTTCCAACAAGACAATGCACGTCCGCATGTATCCCGTGCCACCCAACGTGCACTAGAAGGTGTAAGTCAACTACTCTGGCCAGCGAGATCTCCGGATCTGTCCCCCATTGACCATGTTTGGGACTGGATGAAGCGTCGTCTCACGCGGTCTGCACGTCCAGCACGAACGCTGGTCCAACTGAGGCGCCAGGTGGAAATGGCATGGCAAGCCGTTCCACAGGACTACATCCAGCATCTCTACGATCGTCTCCATGGGAGAATAGCAGCCTGCATTGCTGCGAAAGGTGGATATACACTGTACTAGTGCCGACATTGTGCATTCTCTGTTGCCTGTGTCTATGTGCCTGTGGTTCTGTCAGTGTGATCATGTGATGTATCTGACCCCAGGAATGTGTCAATAAAGTTTCCCCTTCCTGGGACAATGAATTCACGGTGTTCTTATTTCAATTTCCAGGAGTGTAGATTCTCACTCGTTGACTTGTTTCCAACGGATGCAGTACAGCCAACGTTTTCTCGAGAACTCTAGAGCATTGCCCTCTCTAACTACGAAACACAACGGTAAGTAAGGGAGGAAGAAAATATATCGAAGTGTTCATAACCGAAAAAGGTAAGTTACGTTAAGAATTTCTTTACTACTCCTACAAGCTTTTCCCGAAGACTGATAGGTGGCCAGTGCGCCAACGAGAAGCCTCCAGTGCTTGAAGAAAACGGTCTACGGCACTTTTCTGTGATCAGTGACGGACGATCTAAGTGAAGACCGTGGAAGATGAAGTTAAGGCTCCGTGAAGAATGAAGCGAACGTACTGACGTGAGCTGTCTTCTCGAAGCATGCTTCCAGCATTTCCTCGATAACATCTGTTCCATAAAACTATTTAAGCGTTCACCATCTTTTCTTCTTTCTTTACGACATTTCTTGACGTTAACTGATGAAAAGCATTCTCCAATGATCCTTGGGTTTTGCAAAGAATTATTTCTGCAAAAAGATAGTAGTTGAAGTAGCAAGATATGAGCTATCTTAGGGTTGAAGGAAAAACGATTAATCGTAATCAAGTAACAGTCATAACTTTATTTCCTGAACTTCGCGTAAGCTTGCTGCTGCTGCTGCTGCTGCTGTGTGCAGGAGACACGGCCCTCCCCTCCCACTCAGAGGTGCTCCCATCGCCTCTCTCTGAGCCAGCGGGCTGCCTCTTTACGCGCCGTCTCTCCACGGGCGATGACGTCACGCCGCCTCTGTGCAGCTCTGTGTAGTGACTTGTCCTCCAAAGCGTCAGCTACGCGCTCCACCTGATAAGGGCAGCAAACAGAAATAAAAAAACTTAGCTGGTAATATTACTAGCAAGGGTGAAGGAGAAGGAGAATATCATTACATAAGGGGACAAAAACCAAAGTAGTGGAGAGCGTTGCATCTAGAGTTCAGTATACCTACGTAATCTGTCACTGTTTCAGTCTCTTTGACGATTTTAGAATCACGTGAAGGAATATCCTCTAAAGACTGTCGTAAGCAGTTTCTGACATTTTCTACTGTTTTCCATACTACGAGACGTGAGGCGGTGTTTTGTGTAGTGTTTATAAAAATTATGAGTTCTACACATTTGAGTAATGTATAACATATTAAAGCTATTCGAAGTTTACAGTTAATTCTTCAGATACAGAGTCTTATAGTGAGTAAAATTCTGGATGTTTCTAAAACTCGTTAAATAATGTGTGGACGGTTAAGCCACACATCAGTCTGTATCCATCTTATACCTTGAAACAGGAGGTCTTCTGTCATGGAACACATCGTATTTGCAAATGAACTTAGTTTCTTTAATGTCTTAACAATTTTCACTGTCTTCAAAATGGAAATTTGTGTTAAGTGTCCACAGCTCCTATTTTAAAACGTTTTTAAATTTTAACAGGTTATTGATAACACTACTAAATTTGATCTTATTTACCGATTATTAGTGTGTAGTAGAGTAATAAGGTAACACACCTATGTCGAAATATACTACCGACAAATTTTTCTCGGTTACAACACTTTTAAATTTGAATAGAATATTTGATCCTATGTACATGACCCTGTTGTACCTTATAACACGTTTTCACAATTGGAGCAACTAAAATTTTCTGGAGTAAGTTTTGTAGTTACAGAAAAAGACTGCAGCACACATAAAATGAATTTCATCATTTCAAGATGGAATAACAAAACATATTAAACTTTTATTGCAGGGCTGCTTAGGGCGGAAAGTGTGAGAAGGTTCAGTACTTTCCCCAACGTATTAGAAAATGTTAAAGGTTGTTGAATCTGAAGTGGTAACTCATGGAGAGACGTAAGTACAGCAGACAACCAATACTTGTGGCAAGAAAGACATCATAGAATATAAGTGCATACACCCTGATGACTGTATGAATACCTCTCTCTCTCAGCCCACCGTTCTCTACCTCTGTTAATGAGTGTGTGTGTGTGTGTTGTCATTTTATTTCAACATTATGAGATATTTGGTCTCTATCACAATATGAACCACACGACAAGGCCCAGGCAACAAGCAGCAGCCAACAGTGCCACTCACCTGATCCAGCAGCTCCTGTTCGTACATGTTCAGCGTGGCTCCCATCACCAGCTTTCTGACCGCTGCCTTTTCGCCTGGCCTGTGAACAAAGCAGAAGGAATGTCAATCGATCTGCTATATCAGATTCCAGCTTAAGCAGCAAGCTCGCATCTCAAAACGACAGCAGCACTTCATGCGATTGTCAGCAGCGCGGGCCGAAATCATACACGTTGTTTATAAATATTTACAACAAACATTGTGAGAAGATTCTTACGATCAAACTAAGACAAAATGTTCATATATACTTTTGTCCTAGGAGAGGTTTTAGCGAGGTATTGGTGTGGCACAAAATATTCATTACACAACGTTCATTTACACTGAAGAGCCAAAGAAACTGGTACACCTGCCTAATATCGTGTAGGGCCCGCGAGTATGCAGAAGTGCCGCAAAACGACGTGACATAGACTCGACTAATGTCTAAAATAGTGCTGGACGGAACTGACACCATGAATCGTGTAGGGCTGTGCATAAATCGGTAAGAGTACGAGGGAGTGGAGATTTCTTCTGAACAGCATGTTGCAAGGCATCCCAGTATGCTCAATAACTTTCATGTCTAAGGAGTTTGGTGGCCAGCGGAAGTGTTTAAACTCAGAAGAATGTTCCTGGAGCCACTCTGTAGCAATTCTGGACGTGTGAAGTGTCGCGTTGTCCTGCTGTAATTTCCCAAGTTCGTCGGAAGGCACAATGTACATGAATAGACTCAGGTGATCAGACAGGTTTCTTACGTAAATGCACCTGACAGAGTCGTATCTAGAAGTATCAGGGGTCCCATATCACTCCAACTGCACCTGCCGACCATTACAGAGCTTCCACCAGCTTGAACAGTCCACCGCTGACATGCAGGATCCACGGAGTGATGAGGTTGTCTCTATACCGGTACACGTCCATTTGAAACCAGACATGTCTGACCAGGCAACATGTTTCCAGTCATCAAGAGTCCAATGTCGGTGCTGAAGGGCCCAGGCGAGGCGTAAAGCTTCGTATCGTGCAGACATCAAGGGTACACGTGTGGGCCTTCCGCTCCTAAAGCCCATATCGATGACGTTTCGTTCAGTGGTTCGCATGCTGACATTTGTTGAAGGCCCAGCATAGAAATCTGCAGCAGTTTGCAGAAGGGCTGCACTTCTGTCTCATTGAACGATTCTCTTCAGTCGTCGTTGGTCCAGTTCTTGCAGGATCTTTTTCCGGCCGCACCGAAGTCAGAGATTTCATGTTTTACCGGATTCCTGATATTCACGGTACACTCGTGAAATGGTCGTTCGGGAAAATCCCCACTACCTCGGAGACGCTGTGTCCCATCGCTCGTGCGCCGACTGTTGCACCACGTTCAAACTCACTTAAATCCTAATAACCTGCCATTTCAGCAGCAGTAACCGATCCGAAAACTGTGCCAGGCACTTGTTGTCTTATATACAGGGTTATTACAAATGATTGAAGCGATTTCACAGCTCTACAATAACTTTATTATTTGAGATATTTTCACAATGCTTTGCACACACATACAAAAACTAAAAAAGTTTTTTTAGGCATTCACAAATGTTCGATTTTTTAGTGATTCGGCAGTCATCAAGCCGATTATCAAGTTACTCCCACACTCGGCGCAGCATGTCCCCATCAATGAGTTCGAAAGCATCGTTGATGCGACCTCGCAGTTCTGGCACGTTTCTTGGTAGAGGAGGTTTAAACACTGAATCTTTCACATAACCCCACAGAAAGAAATCGCATGGGGTTAAGTCGGGAGAGCGTGGAGGCCATGGCATGAATTGCTGATCATGATCTCTACCACGACCGATCCACCGGTTTTCCAATCTCCTGTTTAAGAAATGCCGAACATCATGATGGAAGTGCGGCGGAGCACCATTCTGTTGAAAGATGAAGTCGGCGCCGTCGGTCTCCAGTTGTGGCATGAGCCAATTTTCCAGCATGTCCAGATACACGTGTCCTGTAACGTTTTTTTCGCAGAAGAAAAAGGGGCCGTAAACTTTAAACCGTAAGATTGCACAAAACACGTTAACTTTTGGTGAATTGCGAATTTGCTGCACGAATGCGTGAGGATTCTCTACCGCCCAGATTCGTACATTGTGTCTGCTCACTTCACCATTAAGAAAAAATGTTGCTTCATCACTGAAAACAAGTTTCGCACTGAACGCATCCTCTTCCATGAGCTGTTGCAACCGCGCCGAAAATTCAAAGCGTTTGACTTTGTCATCGGGTGTCAGGGATTGTAGCAATTGTAAACGGTAAGGCTTCTGCTTTAGCCTTTTCCGTAAGATTTTCCAAACCGTCGGCTGTGGTACGTTTAGCTCCCTGCTTGCTTTATTCGTCGACTTCCGCGGGCTACGCGTAAAACTTGCCCGCACGCGTTCAACCGTTTCTTCGCTCACTGCAGGCCGACCCGTTGATTTCCCCATACAGAGGCATCCAGAAGCTTTAAACTGCGCATACCATCGCCGAATGGAGTTAGCAGTTGGTGGATCTTTGTTGAACTTCGTCCTGAAGTGTCGTTGCACTGTTATGACTGACTGATGTGAGTGCATTTCAAGCACGACATACCCTTTCTCGGCTCCTGTCGCCATTTTGTCTCACTGCGCTCTCGAGCGCTCTGGCGGCAGAAACCTGAAGTGCGGCTTCAGCCGAACAAAACTTTATGAGTTTTTCTACGTAACTGTAGTGTGTCGTGACCATATGTCAATGAATGGAGCTACAGTGAATTTATGAAATCACTTCAATCATTTGTAATAGCCCTGTAGGTGTTGCCGACCGCAGCGCCATATTCTGCCTGTTTAAATATCTCTGTAATTGAATACGCATACCTATACCAGTTTCTTTGGCACTTTATTGTGTTATATTGGTGGTTGTGCAATCTTACATTCAGTGCAAAGCAAACATGTCCCCGTATGTTATGAGTCACGTCTAAAACATAATTCGGTGTAAAGGGAAGTTGATGCGGTTCCCTTATTTATTAACTGGATTTGTACAAATAGGCCTCGTTTAAAGTCTGAAGGTGCACAGCTCTTCCAGTTTAGTACTGTTAGATGTGGTGTATCAATAAAGTCTAACACGTGGTTCACGGGCCTTGTGGAGGCGAGTGGCTTGAGTGTCCTCGTGATACAGATAGCCGTACAGCAAGTGCAATCACAATTAAGGAGTGTCTGCAGACAAACATGTGATTTCTGAAGAGCGGCAGTAGCTTTCTAGTAGCTGCAGAGGCAACAGTCTGAATGATTGACACATGTCATCTTATAGCATCAGCCAAGATACCCTTGCTGTGTTGGTGCTACGAACGGCTAAAGGCAAGGGACGCCGATCTACTGTGTGATTAAATAATGATGTTATCCTCCCTGGTAAAATATTCCAAAGACAGAATAGTCCCCGACTTGGATCTCCGGACGGTCACTGTTCACGGGGATGTTGTCATTAGAAAAGGTGAGAGAGTGGAATATTATATCTCGAAATCGGTCAGGTAGGCTTGAAAATTTAAATAGGAAATTGATGGGGTGAAGTTAGATATAGCGGGAAATAGTGAAGTTCTGTGGCAGGAGGAGCAGATCTCCTGGTCAGGCGAGTACAGTTTTATGAATGCAAAATCATATAGCGTTAATGCAGGAGTGGGTCTAACAATGAACAAGAAAACAGGAATGCGGATAACCTATTATGAACAGCTTAGAGAACACATTATCGTAGTCAAGACAGACACGTAGCCAACACCCAACATAGCTAGCATGAATATTTTTTTAATTGTCTGTGAAATCTTTTCAGCCGGCCGCAGTGGCCGTGCGGTTAAAGGCGCTGCAGTCTGGAACCGCAAGACCGCTACGGTCGCAGGTTCGAATCCGGCCTCGGGCATGGATGTTTGTGATGTCCTTAGGTTAGGTAGGTTTAACTAGTTCTAAGTTCTAGGGGACTAATGACCTCAGCAGTTGAGTCCCATAGTGCTCAGAGCCATTTGAACCATTTTTGAAATCTTTTCGTCCAGTTAACACGTTCCACTTCACGAAGTTTTTCGTGGAAAGTGTATAAAGGATACGGAGTTAATTAAAATAGCCCACCTGTAGTTTTGTGCCTTCTGTTTGGTTCACCGATGTGACCACGTAGGATTCTGGGACATATAAACATACACTGTGCTCGAACATTATGAATTATGTCGAAGAAAAAGATTTATTAACAAGTAGTCGAACCTGATTCAGAAAACATCATTCTCGTGAAGCGCCACTAGCTCGTTATTCTCGGGAAGTAAAGAGTGCTCTTCAACAGGGGACGTCAAATTGATTCCACATTTTCAGATTTCCTGGGGCTTTTGACACAGTTCCTCACAAGCGACTTCTAATCAAATTGCGTGCATATTAAGTATCGTCTCAGTTGTGAGACTGGATTCGTGATCCTGTCAAAAAGGTCACATTTCGAAATTACTGACGGGAAGTCATCGAGTAAAACATAAGTAATATCTGACGTTTCTCGAGGGAGTGTTATGCGCACACAGCAGTCCCTGATCCACATAAGTGATTTAGGAGACAACGTGAGCAGCATTTTTAAATTGCTTGCAGATGATGCTCTCATTTACCGTCTTGTAAAGTCATCAGATGATGCAAATCAACTGATTTAGGCAAAATATCTGTATGGTGCAAAAAGTGGCAACTGACTATAAATAATGAAAAGTGTGAAGTCATCCACATGAGTACTAAAATGAATCCACTAAATTTCGGTTGCACGATAAATCACACATATGTAAAGGCTGTAAATTCAACTAAATACTTTGGTATTACAATTACGAATAACTAAAATTTTAACGACCAGATAGATAATGTTGACAAAGTAAAGCCTAGACAGCGATTTATTGGCAGAACACTTAGAAAATTTAACAGGTCTACTAAAGATACTGCTTACACTACGCTTGTCCGTCTTCTTTGGAATATCGCTGTAGAGCATGGGGTCTGCATCAGATAGCAAAAAAAAAAAAAAAAAATGGCTCTGAGCACTATGGGACTTAACATCTATGGTCATCAGTCCCCTAGAACTTAGAACTACTTAAACCTAACTAACCTAAGGACATCACACAACACCCAGTCATCACGAGGCAGAGGAAATCCCTGACCCCGCCGGGAATCGAACCCGGGAACCCGGGCGCGGGAAGCGAGAACATCAGATAGCACATCGAAAAAGGCCAAAGAAGTGCAGGTCGTTATGTTTTACCGCGAAATATTTGAGTGAATGCGACGGATATGATACACGAATTGGGGTGACAGTCAATAAAATAAAGGCGTTTTTCGATTCAGCAGGAGATTCTCATGAAATTTCAACCATCAACTTTCTCCTCAGAATATGAAAATATCTGAAATATTTTACTGGCGCCCACCTACGCAGGGAGAAATGATCACCATAACAAAATAAGAGAAACAGAGCTTGCATGGAAAGATTTTTCGTTTTCCCTGCTCTGCTCGAGAGTAGAACGGTAGAAAAGTGGCTTGAAGGTGGTTCGATGAACCCTCTGCCAGGCATTTAACTGTGAACTGCAGAGTATTATATAGGTCTAGAGATGTAGATGTATTCCTAACTTCAAGCAAATACCAGACGTGTCGTCGTCACACAAACAAGAGTGTATAACACTATGGAAAATTCACGGCAGTAACATTTTTATTCAAAGTAATAGCTCGCTTGACAGCTTGGTTACATGTGTGGCTGATGGGCATTATAAAAAGAACTTCAAAGAAACAGTGATCCTAGCGGAGAGCATAAGCAAGAGGCACACAGAGCCTCGCACATCACCAACTTTACTCTGTATACACATAAACTGGTACTCTAACACATTTTCTAGGTTTTCATATCATTTGACCTGTTTCAGAACGAAACAACATATTTGCCGAACATATGAATGAACGATGACACGCTACTGTTTACTTATCTAGGTGAGCCTTAGTTTTTGAGATTTTGTAAACATACACTATGCTCCCTGAAGGGGAAAGCAGCGGTACTCACCAAGTGAGGAAATGCGCGCTGTGGCTGAGAAACTGGAGGGCCGTAGGTATGCCCTGCTTCTGCTGGAGAAGTCCCTCCAGCAGGCGCAGCAGGTGTTCTCTCCGGAAGCCACCCTGGGCTCCAGCCGCCGTCAACTCCAGCATCCTGCACAAGGTAATCTCTCATCTATTCTGTAGACTGTGCAGGCGACCCTTACAACTCAACCTTTTATACCACTGAGTTTATTCACTAAAACCAAGTTTTTAAATGCCCTTCTCCACGTGTTGCTTAATGAACTGAGATTACCATGACATAAGAGAATCTCGATCCATTCAGGACTGCTTAAAAAAAAAAAAAAAAAAAAAAAAAAAAAAAAAAAAAAAAAAAAAAAAAAAACAGGTGCCTCAACACCGTAACTGCGCATTTATCCCACACACGATGGTTACGATGGATGAGTATCATGGGGGATGAGGGAGTCAAGGAGGTACGCATAAAATTCAGCTATACAACGCGGGTTCTCTGTTTCAAAACATGAGGCTGCCGTCTAGTAATGGATGATGTAATTATAATATTACATACTGCGTGTATCGTAATTTATTCTGAGGACCAACAGAGCTGAAATTATACGATAATATAAGCAAAATCGCTCTAGTAAACTTGAGTTCGTAAATGGGCCGTTTGTGAAGTAATTTCAAATGTGTGTTTACGGGTCGCCGCTGACTTCAGTACAAAGTATCGTCCTACTTAGCATAGGTGTGTTTCGAACGTACACTTTTCGAATAAATCCATTCTAATCCGACTCAAACCGAAAGCAGGGAGGGAGGGGGGAGGAGGTAAGGGGCTAGAGAGGGTGGAGAAGACATTTTTTATTTAATGGTTTTATATTTAATAATTAGGCTGCTGTTAAAAACAGAGACGATAATGTTGTAAACATCATTCTTCTCAGTTAGGATGGACTCGCGTTGTTTCCTTTGGTGTTCGTGTATTTGGAATATTTCAAATGTGCCTAATTCTTTTTCCTTGTGTTTGGATATGTAGAAAACTGATGCTTGTGTTATTAACAGGGTGTTTTGTTCACGCAGGTGGGTGGGTGCTGCTGATTTGTGGCGTTATTTCTTTATAAGCGCGATCATGTTTCCTTCAATCTGATGTCAAATGACCCATTTTCGTGAATTTGTCATATGTATGGGCGCGAAGAGTGGATGATAAGCAGTACAGACAAAAAGAACCGACTCTTTTTAAAATATGATGCTACAGACCAGTAGTGGCTAGATCAGATAACCGCTGAAGGAGTACTGAACCGAATTGTGAAGATGCATTTTGAGATATTATGAGCAGCTTGTTCCGTAGTGAAGTGGAGGGAACTTTGAGTCTGTGCGGCTGACATGTTTGTGAAGCGAGATAATGGTGTGAATTCACTAATGAAGTTCGAATGGATGTAGCTGTCAGGAGCCATGCGATTCATACGATAGAAGATCTTGGAAAGCTGCATCAAATGAAATTTAGATCTGAAGGCCACAAACCAACATGTGCGATCGAGGATATTTTTTACATGATATTTCAAAGGCACGGTATGTGAGCAGCACACATGAAGTAGAAGAAATCCAACAAGAAACACATTTATCGTATTAAATATTCAGAGGCACAAGCAGTCAAATCTACACCCAAGCGCTACTCGAAAGCTTCTGAGTAAACGATTAAGACAATTAGCAAAACATATTGCCTGGAGTTACGTTACATTTCCGTGACACCTAAACCCCCCCACACTGATCACCGTGTTATCTTCTGCCTGTGGCGTTATTCCGACGGGGATACGGAGGGGCATCTCGTCAGCACCCCGTTCTCTCTACCATTGTTAATTTCCCAGACTTTGCAGCTGCTACTTAATATTCAAGTAACGCCTCAGTTTGCATCACGAGGGTGATTACACCCCATTACAGTACCCCCCTCAAGGAAAAACTCTTTGACGATGACAAGAACCCAAGTCCTCCACACAGTAGCCAGACAGCTGACCCCTTACTTCTGGAGGAGGGCGTGTTACATTTTAATGAACAAGCAAAAATTATAACGGAAAGGATGCTATCGCATTAAAGAAACTCATGTACATTCCATCCACACGAAACATTCATCCAACGATATGTAGAGTGTGTCAGACCAGATCCGTTACCTTGGTATCAAACTGAGAAAAAAGGCCGTATGAATATTACGAAAAAGTCTTCAGAATACGTTGGTTAGCGATTTCAACGTGGGGACTGAGTCAGTGGTATACGACGCACATTCTCTGCCCATTTTCAAAGTGGCACGATGATTAAGGCACTGTATCTGCATTCAGGAGTGTGTAATGAAACCGCTTTGTACCATTAAAAACCATACAGAAAAAAAACTAGCAGACACACATTTTCCAAGATGCTACTCCAGACGGGTGTAAAAATGAATGAGCGCAACGGAAAATAATAAACGCTAAAATGATGATTTGGTCCTGTCTATCCCCTGAAGCAGATCTTAGGATCTCTTAATGCTCTTTTTTACATATAAACTACAATCTAAACATAAATGAATGATGAAGGCAACTAATACTACTGAATGATAGACGTTGTTGTTCAATATATATTTATTATAGATTAAAATCAACCCTTTAAGTACAATTATCTAGATTTCCTAGCTAAAATTATTAATCAATTGCCCAACTCTGCCCCTTATTACGACTGCGCTCTCTAATATCACTAACGCGAAATGACTGACATCATCTACGTAGTAAAGACCAGAAGACGCTATTTTCAAAGAAGCCCTAATAAGCCGGAGCAATTTGCGATATCATCGTATGTACTGCGTCCAGAGCGTCAAAGTGATGGTTCTCATACTCGTCAGCGACGATGGATGAACTCCAGCCACAAATAAAGGCTTTCAGACACTAGGACGGCAGAAGGCGGTCCTCTGACTAATATACTCTAATACTGTCTTCTCCTCTCTGTGTTCTACAGACGAGAAGCGCGAACTCCCAGCCACAAGGACGGAGTTCAGATAACGTCTCAACGTAAGTAAAGGCAGAAGAAGTGCTCTCATTTACTGAACGCTGCATACTCAACGACGATTTCCAACCCGGAGGTGAAGTTCAGAATCGTATAGGTTCGCAACAGTACAGTGCCTAACTGCTCTAACTATAAACTCTCCTGAGAGCAAAGACAGCAACTCCGTCCGTAGCAACAAGAAGCTGATATTGAGGGAGCGTCACACACGGGCGCTCACAGCAGAAGACCTCGTCTCTCCACCGCTGGCTTCCCAGCAAGGCTCGGCTCCCCACCCTTGTAATTCCGAAAACGAATCATATTCCCGAAACCACGGAGTATTCTCCCTCTCTGCAGATTCTTCCTAACGCCGACCAAACATACACTCCTGGAAATTGAAATAAGAACACCGTGAATTCATTGTCCCAGGAAGGGGAAACTTTATTGACACATTCCTGGGGTCAGATACATCACATGATCACACTGACAGAACCACAGGCACATAGACACAGGCAACAGAGCATGCACAATGTCGGCACTAGTACAGTGTATATCCACCTTTTGCAGCAATGCAGGCTGCTATTCTCCCATGGAGACGATCGTAGAGATGCTGGATGTAGTCCTGTGGAATGGCTTGCCATGCCATTTCCACCTGGCGCCTCAGTTGGACCAGCGTTCGTGCTGGACGTGCAGACCGCATGAGACGACGCTTCATCCAGTCCCAAACATGCTCAATGGGGGACAGATCCGGAGATCTTGCTGGCCAGGGTAGTTGACTTACACCTTCTAGAGCACGTTGGGTGGCACGGGATACATGCGGACGTGCATTGTCCTGTTGGAACAGCAAGTTCCCTTGCCGGTCTAGGAATGGTAGAACGATGGGTTCGATGACGGTTTGGATGTACCGTGCACTATTCAGTGTCCCCTCGACGATCACCAGTGGTGTACGGCCAGTGTAGGAGATCGCTCCCCACACCATGATGCCGGGTGTTGGCCCTGTGTGCCTCGGTCGTATGCAGTCCTGATTGTGGCGCTCACCTGCACGGCGCCAAACACGCATACGACCATCATTGGCACCAAGGCAGAAGCGACTCTCATCGCTGAAGACGACACGTCTCCATTCGTCCCTCCATTCACGTCTGTCGCGACACCACTGGAGGCGGGCTGCACGATGTTGGGGCGTGAGCGGAAGACGGCCTAACAGTGTGCGGGACCGTAGCCCAGCTTCATGGAGACGGTTGCTAATGGTCCTCGCCGATACCCCAGGAGCAACAGTGTCCCTAATTTGCTGGGAAGTGGCGGTGCGGTCCCCTACGGCACTGCGTAGGATCCTATGGTCTTGGCGTGCATCCGTGCGTCGCTGCGGTCCGGTCCCAGGTCGACGGGCACGTGCACCTTCCGCCGACCACTGGCGACAACATCGATGTACTGTGGAGACCTCACGCCCCACGTGTTGAGCAATTCGGCGGTACGTCCACCCGGCCTCCCGCATGCCCACTATACGCCCTCGCTCAAAGTCCGTCAACTGCACATACGGTTCACGTCCACGCTGTCGCGGCATGCTACCAGTGTTAAAGACTGCGATGGAGCTCCGTATGCCACGGCAAACTGGCTGACACTGACGGCGGCGGTGCACAAATGCTGCGCAGCTAGCGCCACTCGACGGCCAACACCGCGGTTCCTGGTGTGTCCGCTGTGCCGTGCGTGTGATCATTGCTTGTACAGCCCTCTCGCAGTGTCTGGAGCAAGTATGGTGGGTCTGACACACCGGTGTCGATGTGTTCTTTTTTCCATTTCCAGGAGTGTATTTTAGTCTTTTGTCGTCCAGCGCGGAAAGTTTGCGAGGGAAAACCTATGCTCGTACGCTTCTGAGTAAAAATCCTTGGAAAGAACCCACCCTGCGTGGTTTCCAAGGTGCCACTTCTTCATTCCTCTCACCTGCGTCTAAGATTTGTTGAGTTCTCGATTATCCTTCCGGTCCTGTTACAATAGCGGCCGGCCGCCACCCTATTGTACTCCAGGGGCCCTATTCTGTATCGTTCATACCGATCGGTGTTGTAGGTTAGTCTCGTTAGTGACGTCATTTTCGGTTCTTTATCCAAAAATCCTATTCAGTAAGCTTCTGAGACCTGTTACCGAACGGTCCTCCCACCGATTTTACGACAATTGTACCAAGAGGCTTTGGATTTCGGTGTGGCCCTGTCGATCGGTGACCTGTGGTTTATGTACACCTATAATTTGTTATTTTAAACATATTTAGCGGTTTTAGCCCTGGATTTAGTGATTGTGTTACTAAAGATTCACCAGAGGACGCATCCGGTTGGAACGCGAGTTCATATTAGACTATTTTCCTTTGTTAGAAACTTATGTTAGATTGTTACTGTGAATGATTACACCCAAAAAAACTTTTCGGTCAACATTCTCTCAACATACATGTAATTTTTATGCAAATAAGAGTTTAAAGATCATTAAATATCAAGACGTCGGCTCTGCTTTCGTATATTACATGAGTCTGACCTGACGTTACTAGTGACTTTGTATACTTTTTCCCACAAATGGTTTGTTAGTAGTTATCGAAACGTGTATAGAACTTTCAAGTAACAATGGAAAGCAATTATGTGAAGCCCGATATTGGAAACCTTACAAACTATCATGCATTTATGACTTATGCAGCACCGTTTGGCAACGAACTCAGCCTACGTTCCTCTATGCAATAGTACAAGAATTTAGCAGCAGCTGTCAGTTGTTTGGCGCGGCCAAGTGGTTAGCGCTCAGGAGTGCAATACGAAAGGACATGGCTTCGCACACGGATGGGTTCAAAGGTTTTTTTCTCATCTTCATAAATGCAACACGTTCTGAGACATTGTTATTCGTGTAAGTTAAGATTTTTCTGCAATATTCGTTATTACTTACATGTAAGAGCGCACTTCTTCAGTAATGATTTCGTGATTTCTGTGTGTTTAAAAAACGAAATATGAAACAGCTGGAGATGAAATTTCTGTGAGCAAAACAACCGACAATGTCCTTTATATTTTTTCTTGTCATAAATAATTCAACATTTTTTTCCGAATATGTAGTGATTTCCGAGAACGCCGTTAGACAGGAATCTAAGAGCACAACTTAAATTACTGGGAATGTAAGTAGCAGCAGTCATCTTAATAATCTTACTTGTCACAAGTATTTATCTGCGATCGAATCCTCAACAACAGTAGACAGAGGTGAAAGATCACCGTAGTAATATTTTTAGACTGGTGCACCATATACGAAACATTTTCATTCATGAGATGCATGTTATAAACTTCGACGAACTGCAGGAAGCTCTCGAAAATGCGTTTTTTCAATTTTGTTTTTAAGACCCAAATCGTTGACGTATCATATAGGGAAGTGGGCTACTTAATCATTTGGATCTCTAGGAGCGAGTTATAACCACATTCTGTTTACCTTCTTATTCTTTGAACTCCCATAATCAATTTTTCGGGTGTTTTTATAGATGTATTAGTACAATGTGGTACTACACACTATTCCTAACTGATTTTCCGAAACTTAAAATCCAAAACAAGATGTCAGTGTGAAGGAGAATAGGATGACATAATGCGGCATTTCCACAATCTGCAGAATACAGTCAAATATGCTGTAGTTATTATGCATGCATGGAAACATGCGGTCAGGGAAACTAAACATTTCTATATATGCCTTACCACCTACTCTGCCCGCCCCGCTGCTTCCCTAGTGGCAAGGCGTGCCGGTCCCCGGCACGAAGCCGCCGCGCGGCCTGGTGTCGAGGTCCGGTGTGCCGGTGAGTCTGTGGAAGGTTTTTAGGCGGTCTTCCATCTGCCCCGGCGAATGCGGGCTGCTTCCCCTTATTCCAATTCAGTTACACTATGTCGGCGATTGCTGCCCAAACACTGTCTCCACGTACGCGTATGCCGTAATTACTCTACATGCATACATTTGGGGCTGAGGTGGATCAGTGACGGGCGACTGGAAATCAGTTGGTGCACGGCCAAGAACGGGCTACTCTTTCCAATTTGGGGCGCCAACGTCTTGTGTACCAGACATCAGTAACAGCCGACGCGTTACGTTCCCAGTATGTGAACACGAAGAACTCCATGGAGTATTAGGTGTCTTTTGCCGAATTCTGGATCAATCCAATTCTCTTAATCACACCTGTTCCAGAAATAGTTCAGTCGATAGCCTCTCTCCTACCATTAACTTGATTTTCCATATAAAATCCTGGACTTCCAACTTAATGACAACCCACCAAAACATCTGCAAGGCACTAAGAATTGGCCGTCACATATAGCGTGTCATCCAAATCAAATTCAAATACGACCACCCACACACTACTTGGTGTATGCAAAACCACTTATGAATGACTACAGTCACACAGTTACTGGTGTCCAAAACGCAACGGATCTTTGATACTGATGCGTGAACCTAGCGTCATTTCCTACAAGGGCAGCGACAGAATTGACATGCTTCACTGCACACCAACCCCTCCAGACCAGAGGATGGCGATTCCAGTGAGTGGAGGCAGAGAGAGACGTTTCTGCAGTTCAAGAGGAGCAGTACCTGTGTGCTGTAGTAGCTGACTGCCTCATCTTGATGGTTCAGTGCTCCAATATAGTGTACCGTGTCGAGTATAAGCGATGTACCGGGCGTATTGGTTAATTTTATGCTCGTAAAGTCAGAGGTTATACTGTACTGTGTTGTGGTTGTTGTGTACTGGCGTGCTTAGCGTGCCAATGTGTCCTCTAAAGGCGATGGACATTCCGCTTTAGTCCATTACCTGCCGTGAGTGTGCCTCATCTGTACGTTTTATTGTAAGGAAGATGGTCTGCTTTTTTTTTTAATTGCGCTCTGAGCATTTGCATTAAGGAAGTTACCTCATTATTTTGCTCTGTGAGAGTGACTGATTTATGTGTTTTATTGTGCAGAAAAGGTTGTATTCAGATATATGATACATAATACTGTAGATCGTTGATAGCAGCTTGTAGTAGTGACTTGATAGTGATGGTTGAAGGCGGTAATATTATACCACTCTTCAGCTCATTATTGTGTGGGTGATGTTAACTATATTTCAGTACAATATATCACCAAAGTTGTTGATCAGGAGTTAATTGATGTCGGCCACAATCAACAAATAACAAGTCATTTGTTAGAGCACGAAATTACTATTGCATCATTGTTTTCCGCAACAGAAAAGTGATACACTATCAGTCCTTGGCTACGGAGGGTCGAAACGGTCCGCAAACGTGATATATTCAGTGACAAGTACAAAAATTCTGTGGCAGAAAGTTATTCACTCCGTAGTTAGTTTGCCGAGTAAAGTTTGGATCATTTTCAGTGTAAACTGAGAAGGAAGAACGATCTCAGGCGTGGTGCATCAATTGTGCAGAAAAGATTGTATTCAGATATATGATACATAATACTGTAGATCGTTGATAGCAGCTTGTCGTAGTGACTTGATAGTGATGGTTAAAGGCGGTAATATTATACCACTGTTTAGCTCATTGTTGTGTGGGTGATGTTAACTAAGAGCTGTCCTTTGGTTGGTTGTAGACGGTATATATTTATAGTGTTTTCCTTCTGTGGTCAAGGACCATATATTATAATTATGATTGTTCTTGTTTGTTCTGTGTGTTGAGGCGAAGTTGATTTTAATTCTCTTTCACTAATTTCTGTTTCATTATGTTGAAATCATTTTGATTGTTTTTCTCTTGTTTGAGCTCTACGGTAGAGAACTACGCTAGGTTGCAGATTAATTTCCTTTTTCTATCGTTTTATTGCTATCAAATTAGTTGTCAAACTGAGCCCATACATGCAAAGCCCCCTGCCTCAATCCAACTCCAGCAGAATTCTATGCCACAACTGGTAGCAGAGTGTGGTTGTGCATTGTGCCGACGTGGGGACGAAGCCTAGAAACATTAAACCATAGATAAAAGCCTGTGTCTTGCATTCTTATGTGCTGTTCCAGTCATGGCTTGCAGGGACGTGATGGGTGTGGCCAGGCTTAATAACAAGGAGCTTTCTTATTAGGCACCGGCCTGTGTGGCCGAGCGATTCTAGGCGCTTCAGTCTGGAACCACGCGACCGCTACGGTCGCAGGTTCGAATCCTGCCTCGGGCATGGATGTGTGTGATGTCCTTAGGTTAGTTAGGTTTAATTAATTCTAAGTTCTAGGGGACTGATGACCTCAAACGTTAAGTCCCATAGTGCTCAGAGACATTTGAAACATTTCTCTTATTAGGTGACGGTATGCAGCCAATTACTGGTGAGCACAGTAGCAGAGCTATGTCAGCAACTTCAGTTGGTTGTGGGGGCGTGTTGATGCAGTTCATGGAGCGGCAGAACCAGGACATGAGTATGAGAAGTAAAACTAATTGGCCGACTCTTTTGTAATTTGAATTAGTATTGTCACCCTGGAATGTGCATCATCTTCACAGTGCATACGTTACAAGCAAGGGCTGTGTATTATAGGAGTAGAATTAATGATCTGTTAGTAGTAGCTGACGAAGAGACTAGGCATGAGCTGGATGAGTTACACAGGAGGTCGGCCAGGCTAGATGTAATAAATGGTGGTTTGTGAACAGCAGTCTCTGTGCAAGGTAGTCAGACGAATTAAAACTTAGTAGTGGAAGATGAGGAGTGCAACAGAATAAGACAGCTGCTGGAAAGAGAGGGTAAATCATGTAAAACACATTTTGCTAGTATTCCCACCCATTACCAGCAGTGTTCAATAGCAAGAAGTATCGATAGATTCAAGATCAGATATTGTGAAGTGACTGTGCAATATGGTGTTCTTGACAAAAAATAGGGGAATGTTTGCGTCAATGCATGTAGGACTTGTCCCCATAGCATAGGCAGCTTGGCAAGTGGGACAGCAAGGGCCATACTTTAAGGGGATGCGTAGCAAATTTTCGACAAGAGTTATGTAAGAGAGTAGTTCCAGTATGGGCAGTGTGGAAATTACGGGCATGAACAGGGGATAAACGAAACATTTAGAGATTTTGTTATCAGCCGCACGTGCAGATTGTGTTGTGGCTTCTAAGGATGATGTAGTGGCTAATATTGTTGGACGATTTAAACCATCGGATCGTTCGCAGGTGATGTTCGCCTGGTCCCCTTATACATTCAGGAATTTAGAAGAAATAGCATATCAAATCGAAGGGTTTAAATACGTTGTCCGCTGTCGGGAGCATGAATCCTAGCAAGCATTATAGGTGACAAGGTGCTGTGAGAGGCAATTTTAAAACGTATCAGTTGTTTCTTATGTGGGGCAGTGGGACGTTTCCGGAAGGACTGCCACCACAGGAGATGCGGTGATGGTGTCCTAGCGGTGCACCGAAGTTCTGTCACTGCTCCTATAGGAACACAGGCTAGGTTCGCGCTTCTGCTCTGGAATTAATAATGAACCGACGGCTGGGCTATTGGACACCAGTAATCTCTGTGACTATAGCAACTAATAAGTGGATTTGCACACACCAAACAGTGTGTGGGTGGTCGAATTTGGATTTGATTTGGATGCCACGATACATGTGACGGCCAATTCTAGCGCCTCGCAGATGTTTGTGAGGGTTGTCGTTAAGTTGAAGTCCGGGATTTTACATGGAAATCTAATTAAATGTAGGGGAGAGGCTATCTACTGAACTGATTCTGGGTAGGTGTAATTAAGAGAATTGGATTAATCCCGAATTTGGCTCTATATCACTTCACCTTCCATATTTTGAAATGGCTGCACTTCAGCAACTGTCACAGAATTGCAGGTGAATGACAGCCAACCAGTTACAATAAACGGTTATATTCAGTTAAGCTTAGCCATGGTTTCAACGGATTTAAACCCATCGCCTTCATAAGGACGACAAACTAACTTCACATCAGCAAACAGTCTGTTAGTAAAGCGATCTAACATCGCCACATGAAATGCGTCGGCAACGACCTGTACATCCATTTGTAGAAGTGAAGGCCGTAAAATCAAGTTCTTGTCACATTAGTAAAATCAATCACATTAAATGCCAGACCATTTTAAGAGCTACATGCCGGCATGTCTTCTTCTGAAGAAGACTGGTTTAAATCCGTTGAAACCACGGCTAAGGTTAATTGCATACCTCAATTTATTGCAACTGCTTGGCTGTCTTATTCACGTGCTACTACGCATTCCAATTTTGAAAAATATGACGTTCTCCTTTTGCCTTCATTCTGAAGCACCGCTATTGGCATTACAAGAGAGGGATTGGGGAGTTGATGTGGCACAATTAGATCGCCTAATACAGAGTCAGAGGGAGCTTGCACAGCAATTGATCAGTGAATTTGGCGATGCGCTAATGGATGGGTTAGGGTTGACTAACCTAATTAAGTACTAGATCGAATTAACCGAAAGGGCTGGTTTAAGGCCCAACCGACACAAGTCACCACTTGGTGCGCCAAGGTGGGAAGGGTGATGGAGCCGCCACAAGTGTACGATTTCTATACAGGATGTATCGCAATTCATTAATAGCGGCCTCATGGGATGCCAAACTGAGAGGGTCACCAAAAGTAAGATTTGTATAAGGTGACTATTACAGTTAGTATGGGTGAAAGTGTATGAGGGAAAAACGGTGGAGGCAGGTCGGGGGGAGGGGGGGGGGGGATGACGCCAAATGATAAGTCGCTTGTGTTGTAACGTCGCGAGTTAAACAGCAATAGCAGTTTATTGCAGTAAGCTACCTTGCAGTACGGGCTCGTAGCTCTGTAGTCGGTGGTGGTGACAGCCGCTTGTATCTCGGCGTGATTCACTCGCACCTGTCGCTAGCACGGCCGTGGGAAGCGCTACTTGTGTCAGTTCCGGCGACAGAATATTCAAACCCCTAAGAATCTAAATAAACTATACTAAATCTTACTCAATTTCGCAAAACTTTATACACTACTGGCCATTAAAATTGCTACACCACGAAGATGGCGTGCTACAAACGCGAAATTTAACCGACAGGAAGAAGATGCTGTGATATGCAAATGATTAGATTTTCAGAGCAATCACACAAGGTTGGCGCCGGTGGCGACACCTACAACGTGCTGACATGAGGAAAGTTTCCAACCGATTTCTCATACACAAACAGCAGTTGACCGACCTTTGCCTGGTGAAACGTTGTTGTGATGCCTCGTGTAAGGAGGATTATGGCGTACCATCACGTTTCCGACTTTGATAAAGGTCGGATTGTAGCATATCGCGATTGCGGTTTATCGTGTCGCGACATTGCTGCTCGCGTTGGTCGAGATCCAATGACTGTTAGCAGAATATGGAATCGGTGGGTTCACGAGGGTAACATGGAGCGCCGTGCTGGATCCCAACGGCCTCGTATCACTAGCAGTCGAGATGACAGGCATCTTTGCCGCATGGCCGTTACGGATCGTGCAGCCACGTCTCGATCCCTGAGTCAACAGATGGAGACGTTTGCAAGACAAGAACCATCTGTACGAACATTTCGACGACCTTTGCAGCAGCATGGACTATCAGCTCGGAGACTATGGCTGCGGTTACCCTTGACGCTGCATCACAGACAGGGGCGCCTGCGATGGTGTACTCAACGACGAACCTGGGTGCACGAATGGCAAAACGTCATTTTTTCGGATGAATCTAGGTTCTGTTTACAGTATCATGATGATTGCATCCGTGTTTGGCGACATCGCTGTGAACGCACGTTGGAAGTGTGTATTCGTCATCGCCATACTGGCTCATCACCCGGCGTGATGGTATGGGTTTGCCACTGGTTACACGTCTCGGTCACCTCTTGTTTGCATTGACGGCACTTTGAACAGTGGACGTTACATTTCAGATGTGTTACGACCCGTGGCTCTACCATTCATTCGATCCCTGTAAAACCCTACATTTCAGGAGGATAATGCACGACCGCATGTTGCAGGTTCCGTACGGGCCTTTCTGGATACAGAAAATGTTCGACTGCTGCCCTGGCCAGCACATTCTCCAGATCTCTCACCAATTGAAAACGTCTGGTCAATGGTGGCCGAGCAACTGGCTCGTCACAATACGGCAGTCACTACTCTTGATGAACTGTGGTATTGTGTTGAAGTTGCATGGGCAGCTGTACCTGTACACGCCATCCAAGCTCTGTTTGACTCAATGCCCAGGCGTATCAAGGCCGTAATTACGGACAGAGGTGGTAGTTCTGGGTACTGATTTCTCAGGATCTATGCACCCAAATTGCGTGAAAATGTAATCACATGTTAGTTCAAGTATAATATATTTGTTCAATGAATACCCGTTTATCTTCTGCATTTCTTCTTGGTGTAGCGATTTTAATAGCCAGTAGTGTATTTAGCCATTTGTTATTAAAAAGAAGCTGGTTGCAAAATCTCAGCTTTCTTGCTGGGATACTTTCAGAGTTAGAGAAAATTACCAAAAATACCAAACACCGACACTAGTAAGATTAAAGTCATTTCGGATGCATAAAAGTTTATCCTTTGCTATCAGTTGGAATCATTACTGAAGTTTACAAAATGTTAGGTCAGTATGTTTGTATTTTTATACTTAAATAACTTTCACTATTTTTTGTTTTGTAATAGAGACTTAAGTAAGAATTTGATTTGGGATCTAAAGCAAATAAAGAACTATTTGCCGAATTTTGACATTTTTCTAAGGGATGAAATAATCACCCTCCACCCGAAAACTGTTATAAGATATTTACATGACATTTAGCTACAGAGTTAACGCGGACTGTGCTAACGTAAGTATTGACGATGGTTTTCTTCAACGCTGCTTTTAACATCGTCAGAACAGTATCTGCGTTGCAGAGAAGCGGGTTCGTGACCAGACGCCGTACTGAGGTAGGTGGAACTTTTGTGGTTGACAGTACGACGAAAGAAGCAGTAAACAGTTACGCGAATTTTAATCCAGCAACGCCGCAGTGTGAAATAATTTTCTCGAACTGACATTGTTAATCGTTTCTGTGGTGTCACCGCCAGACACCACACTTGCTAGGTGGTAGCCTTTAAATCGGCCGCGGTCCATTAGTATACGCCGGACCCGCGTGTCGCCACTGTCAGTGATAGCAGACCGAGCGCCACCACACGGCAGGTCTAGAGAGACGTTCTGGCACTCGCCCCAGTTGTACAGCCGACTTTGCTAGCGAAGCTACACTGACCGATACGCTCTCATTTGCCGAGACGATAGTTAGCATAGCCTTCAGCTAAGTCATTGGCTACGACCTAGCAAGGCGCCATAGCTTTGATAATTAATATTGTGAAGCGTGTATCATCAAGAGCGATGTTCTACAAATGTGGATTAAAGTTAAGTATTACAGCAACTGCGTCCATTTTCTAAGTTCTCATTTCCTTTTAACTGTTCCAGACCTCACGCCAATCTGCGTGACTTTAACGCGTGCCTTTCGGCTTCCTCTCGTTGTGACTTGGCTGTCGTGCTAAGTCACAACAGATACCGTCCTGGTAAGGATGCCACTGTATCATCTGTTGCCAACGTGATTGAAGGGATGGAGAGGGCTAGTGGAAGAGAAGAGATGTTGCAGTACGAAGTTATTCGCTCCTGCAAATCACGAATATTTCTTGTGCTTACACCGTCTGGCAAATCGATACCGGTCGTCGAGTACTGAAGGTAGTCCTCTGGTCCATTCTGTTGCCAGACTTGCATGTCCGTTTTGGCTGGTTCGCAGTGTAACATAACCAATATGTCGGCGAGAATTCTGCCAGATTAAAGTTTGACATTTGGAATGCAAGAGTTGCCCCGGCTGAGCGAGCCGATGCAGGAGATGATGGGAGGGGCTTTCACGGTCATCCGAAATAGGGACGGCCAACGGAAAGTGAACGACGGCTTTTCCCAAAGAAGTTGAAGGCCGGGGTGAGCTCCTGACCGGCAAGCATCGTCCGATATATGAGACGTGCTCGATGGCGACTTTTTCGACAGTGTGGACGATGGCTAAATTCAAATACTTATTAATTCTGTAAAAAACGGAATGCCTTCTCCAAGCTAATACGCCAAGGAGCTGTCTGCCAGACATCGCATGGTGCGTGGCCGCTTTGTGGGTACAAACAATCCAGTGGAGTGGATGGCGTCTTTTCCTGAGGCAGAGGACGGCAGTTCCAGCGTATGTGGAGACGGATGCTTCTGCATTTCAAGAGGAGCACTACCTACGTGATGTAGTAGTAACACCCATATTTCGGTGGTTAAGTGATCAGTCATAGATTACATACAGAGAACAAGCGGTGCACTGAGTGCATTGTTTAACAAGTACTATTACGCACGGAATGTACGTGGCAACAATCCGACGTGGTGGTGGTAGTTGAGTGGTGGAGCGCTGGGTGTGCGAGAGCCGTTTTGATTTTCTTAGTTAAACGCCATGAGCGGTTCTGATTTGTATGATTTATTACAATGAGAACCTCACTGATATGCCATTTGAACTACGAAAGTTACCTTGTTATTTAGTTCTGTGAGAGTGATTCATTTATATGTTTTGTTCTACACAAGACTGTATTGAGATGTATGTGTGGCTGATTCTGCAGACAGTTGACAGTAGGTCATAGCAGCTAGTTGGCTACGGGAGTAATCGTAGACCAGTGTATAACTGTGTGCTACGCGAGTGATCTTAATTAATTCTGAGGGTTGTCTTAGCGTCCTATGGTTAATTGCAGAAGCTATATTTAACGTGATTTTTTGTCTGTAGTCAAGGTCCATATAGTGTAATTATTACTGTCATAGTCAGAGTTTCTGTGCTGAGGCAAAGCTTATTTTATTTCTGTTTGATTGAATTCTGTAGGACGAGGGCACTCTAATTGTTGTTCTCTTGCCTGAGACCTGCTTTGAAAATTACACACATCAAAAAAAGTTTTGCATCACTGCGGTTCCTAGAACTCCTGAAAATAGACGTTGATTGTGGATATTGTATCACAGACACAGTCCCTTTGACTGTTCAGAGATGTCACTAAACCCGCCCAAAGATGTAAACAACCATGCATGAGCAGCGCCTATTAGACGGAGGGGGTGCGACAGCCGATCAGTTCCAGTCATTCCATTAAGAAGGAGGTACACGGCTCGTATTGTCTGTTGTTCAACTATACTTAGACGGTCAACACCGCGGTTCGATCGTGTCCGCGTTGTTACTTTGTGCCAGGAAGGGATCTCAAAAAGGGAAATGTCCAGGCGTCTCGAAGTGAACCAAAGCGATGTTGTTCGGACATGGAGGAGATACAGAGAGACAGGAACTGTCGATGGCATGCCTCACTCAGGCATCCCAAGGGCTACTACTGCAGTGGATGACCGCTCCCTACGGATTATGGCTCGGAGGAACCCTGACAGCAACGCCACCATGTTGAATAATGCTTTTCGTGCAGCCACACGACGTCATGTTACGACTCAAACTGTGCGCAACAGGGTGCATGATGCGCAACTTCGCTCCCGACGTCCATGGCGAAATCCATCTTTGCAACCACGACACCATCCAGCGAGGTACAGATGGGTCCAACAACATGCCGAATGGACCGCTCAGGATTGTCATCACGTTCCCTTCACCGATGAGTGTCGCATATGCCTTCAACCAGACAATAGTCGGAGACTTGTCTGGAGGCAACTCGGTCAGGCTGAACGCCTTAGACACACTGTCCAGCGAGTGCAGCAAGGCAGAGGTTCCCTGATGTTATGGGGTGGCATTATGTGGGGCCGACGTACGCTGCTGGTGGTACTGGAAGGCGCCGTAACGGCTGTACGATACGGGAATGCCATCCTCCTACCGATAGTGCAACCGTATCGGCAGCATATTGGCGAGGCATTCGTCTTCATGGACGACAATTCGCGCCTACATCGTGCACATCTTGCGAATGACTTCTTTCAGGATAACGACATCGCTTGACTAGAGTGGCCAGCAAGTTCTCCAGACATGAAACCTATCGAACATGCCTGGGACAGATTAAAAAGGGCTGTTTATGGACGCTGTGACCCACCAACCATTCTGAGGGATCTACGCCGAATCGCCGTTGAGGAGTGGGACAATCGGGACCTACAGTGCCTTGATGAACTGGTGGATAGTATGCCACGACGAATACCGGCAAGCATCAATGCAAGAGGACTTGCCACTTGGTATTAGAGGTACCGTTGTGTACAGCTGTCTGGACCACCACCTCTGAAGGTCTCGCTGTACAACATGTAGTGTGTGGTTTTCATGAGCAATAAAAAGGGTGGAAATGATGTTTATGTTGATATATTACAATTTTCTGTACAGCTTCCGGAACTCTCGGAACCGAGGTGATGCAAAACTTTTTGATGTGTGTACGAGTATAGTGGGCTGAAAATTAAGTTACTTTTTATTGTTATTGTTATATTGTCAAGAAGATTTTACATTTAAGAAAGTAAATGTTAAACTAAGCCTACACCTGTACAGCCCCCAGCCCAGACCCTACACCAGCGAAATCCGACGCTAGAATTAAATTATAAAGTACATTTTAAAAAATGAAGATTTCTTAAGATTAACGTAAGAAGTAATCGTGTCATTTGTCCTAATCAACTGAACATACACATAATTTACTAAGTAACGTAACTAGGATAACATTTGGCCATACTATCTTCAGCATCCCCAATCTATGTTGTGTAGTAAGACAGGTATCAACTAGTTCCTCTTCATTTTCTTTTGGGGTTTCTCGCATCCTTGACCTCATGTAGCTCCTATGGATAAAATACATCACTGAAAACCATAAAGACGATTGTGTATTATTTTTAAAGTTAGCTTCTGCAGCGTCTATGCAAAAAAAAGGCACCTTACGAACGCGTGCGTAGAGAGCAGCGGTCATTCAAGAAATCGTCCCACTGGAATTATGTACTACACTCGTTGATCCCTTATCTCGAACAAATCAGTTTATGATCCCCTTCCGTCCGCTTAATTATACCCCTGAGACTAATGTAACTAACAATATAGCTCAAAAATGGCTCTTAGAAACTCTACATACTGTAACTAAGCAATTCGATGCTATGTATTTTTGTTGTAACGAATTAATTACAGTAATTTTTTCTGTTTTAGAACACTGAAGAGACTTAAAATATCTAGGAAAAGATTGTTGCTTTCAGAAACAAGCTAAATGTCAGTAGGAAATGAAGGGTTATTGTCGATTTACAAGATGATCTGAATGAGAATGTAATTTTCATTCTGCAGCGGAGTGTGTACTGATGTGGATTAAAACAGTTTAAAACTGTTTACCGAACCGGGACTCGAAATTGGGACCTTTGCCTTTTGCGGGCAACTGCATTACCAGCTGAGATACCCAATCACAACCCTCGGTCCCTCTTTGCAGCTTTACTTCCTTCAGTAACTCGTCTCCTACCCCCTAAACTTGGGGACAAGGTCATACCCTCCAAGCTAGGAGACGACTTCCTGGCGAAATTAAAGCTGTGAGAACAGTCTTGCGTCGTGGTTGGGTAGCTCAGTTGGTGAAGCACTTTGCAGCGAAAGGCAAAGGTCCCGAGTTTGAGTTCCAGTCCGGCATACAGTTTTATCTGCACGAAGTTTCGTGATGCGCAACAAATCGTTTCCTCGTGCATCACAGACTCCTAACACAATTTTTACTAGCGATAGAATATCAGCACATCTTAAATAACATTAGTCAGCCATTAATGCAGCACATTGTAGTTCTATAGTTTATTTGACGAAAATCAATCCTCAAAGAACAATTCTCTTGGTGGAAACACAGCTTAAGAGTATGACCTGTGATAAGGGAAAAGTGTGCACAGAGAACTTCCACACGAAGAAGAGAGAAAACAACACACATTTTAGTACGTTCCCCTTACCGTAAACCAGCCACCATCTCTGAACAAGTGGCGCCTAGCAGGATGTCGTTCATCTCGGAGATGACCTCAGTGGTCGCATATCGGTCCATCAGGAAGTTATAAACATCAGCGCCAAAATATCGCACGCCCTGGCAGTAGACGATGCGCCTCAAGTCCGGGTCCACCCTGTCAACAGTGGACTTAAAGTTACATCACTCTGCAACCAAAAGTTAACACACTTAAAAAAAATCTACGATTTCTATCTGCTTCTGCCTCAAATAACACGACCAGAGGTCTGACCGTGAAATACGGCAAAGTGTATAAATACTAGTGTGTTCATGCTTCTTCGCTTACAAATAAAATTTGTTTCCGCTTCGAGCAAACACAATGTTTTCTTCTTTTTTGCAAGACATGTTTCGTTGATGTTACAGCGTCATCAGTGACAGTTTTAGTTTCTTTTTGTGAAATAACAGTAAAATTGCTCTTTAATATCTATAAACTTAGAAATTTCAGTTGTTAAAACTCGTACCTATAGATTTGGTAACAGACAAAATATACAACAAAATATACATACATACGCCACATTCTGTGGTTTTGTGGTGTACTGCACTACCCTTTACAGTTGTTTCTCTTTCACGGTTTTTCTGTAGCCATAAAGGACGTAATCTAGAAACTTTGTTGTGCCAAAAATTTACGACTGGGAATGTTGCGATTAGCTTTATTTTACACTGTATGGATGATTGTGTTTTGTGTGTGTATTTGTCTGTGTGTTATAGTTACATTTGAGTTCTGTGTTGATGTCCACTGGCCTGTGGTCCATATCCGTTGGTTGTTCTGCGAATGTAGAATGACAGCTCTTACTTTTTAGTGCATTTGTGTATATCTAATACTGCAATTTCTGCTTGACTATCCAATGTAGACTGAACTCAAATCCTGACAGTCAGTTCATAAATACAAGAAGTGTTGATTGTCTTTGTTGGTTTTGGTTGTCCTTAGTTTTCTCCGTGCAAAGTTAGCTATCCTGTAGCCTATATTTAGTTCTCGTGCCATTTGCTGGTCGTCCTGTGTGTCTGGTGTATCTGTGTTTGAATGTTGGTTACGATTTGTTTGCTTTTATGTGCTAGGTGAATGGGTCACCTAGCACACAAAAGCAAACAAATAATTTTGTGATTCAGTTTGTCTACAGTATTTGTGCCACTGATCACAGCTATTTGTTTCATTATCTGTAGTTCGTTTTTGTAGATTTTCATTCAGTCCGTGCAGTATGTACTGGAAAACGGCTTATTTGTGCGAAAGACGCACCAGAAAGAAGTAGGCACAGCTACATGGAAATGCTACACTCTTACTTACAACAACAAAGCACCTCACAGGATAGGCAACATAGATAAAAAATGACTAACAATAGCCTGCAGGATAGGTAACTCAACACAGAGACAAGTAAGGATAACCAATACGAACAACGACAAACACAACACTTCCAATATTTATCAACTGACACATCAATACTGCAGTTCAATTTACATTAGACAGACAAGCAGAAATTACAGTGTTAGATACATATAAAGCCCTAAAAACAACAGCTGTCATTTTATATTCACGGAAAACCTTATGGATATGGACCACAGACCAACAGACATCAACACCGACTTCTCAAATTTCCAAATGCACCAAAAGTCCCTCACAAAAACTAATAATTTAGGAAAGCCACTAAATACTGATAGCAATAGTTGAAGGAAAAGAAATAATAAACGAATATGCAGCTCTTTCAACGTAACTACGTTCGCTGCCTTCAAAAAATTGTCAGACGACCTAAACTCATAAACACACACGCACACGCACACACACACACACACACACACACACACAAAAGAGAACTGCCTCCCATACTCACTCTCACATACTACTAAATACACATACAAACACACACACACACACACACACACACACACACACACACACACACACACACCTTCACATGTTACTAAACATTACCAAATTTAAAATGTTACATCAACCACTTTCCTAAAATGGTTCCATAAATTTGTGTATAGCATCTTAAATTGCAGAGTTGACGTGTAAACAGAGTGTCCATGTAAATGGATTCACCACGCTGAGAAAACTACTCACTGGTTGTCAGGATTGGCAGGATCGGCCATGAATCGCTCCATTTGTTCGTATGTGGAATTGAGACAAGCCTGCTGTCCGTAGTTGCAAGCAAGGTTGACAATGATGGCCCTCAGGATACGTGTGACGTGGTCCTCACCTGGCACCTCACGATAGCCTAATTCATCAGTCATGTGCTCCAACACAGACAGTGCAAATTCCTGCAGAAATTTATTGCGAGTGAAATGTGCAGAAGTTATAAATGAAACAACTGCAGTATAACAGAGAAAGCTAAATGGATAAAAAAAAGAGTAAGTGACGAAAACACAACGAAAAGGCGTAACATTACGTTCAACTGACAATATAACTCCAAAAAAATGAAAATTTTGAGTGTGAAACGTTCACAGAACTATGGGGGGAAGTTAAAAATGAAAGTCTCGTGTGAAGAACTAATGATAAGACAGGTTTATAGACAAACAGCTAAAACAACTTCTAGTTAAAGGAAAAAGGTTTGTGCATTGGTTGTATATGCGATAAACCCGCTCTAAGTTAATAAATAAAATTAAATACACCTAACTATTAATTAACAAGCGCTGTCGGGCGTGGTCGGCACTTGGATGGGTGACCATCCAGCCCGCCATGCGCTGTTGCCATTTTTCGGGGTGCACTCAGCCTCGTGATGCCAATTGCGGAGCTTTTTTTTTGGTCATCAGTCTACTGACTGGTTTGATGCGGCCCGCCACAAATTCCTTTCCTGTGCTAACCTCTTCATCTCAGAGTAGCACTTGCAACCTACGTCCTCAATTATTTGCTTGACGTATTCCAATCTCTGTCTTCCTCTACAGTTTTTGCCCTCTACAGCTCCCTCTAGTACCATGGAAGTCATTCCCTCATGTCTTAGCAGATGTCCTATCATCCTGTCCCTTCTCCTTATCAGTGTTTTCCACAGATTCCTTTCCTCTCCGATTCTGCGTAGAACCTCCTCATTCCTTACCTTATCAGTCCACCTAATTTTCAACATTCGTCTATAGCACCACATCTCAAATGCTTCGATTCTCTTCTGTTACGGTTTTCCCACACTCCACGTTTCACTACCATACAATGCTGTACTCCAGACGTACATCCTCAGAAATTTCTTCCTCAAATTAAGGCCGGTATTTGATATTAGTAGACTTCTCTTGGCCAGAAATGCCTTTTTTGCCTTAGCGAGTCCGCTTTTGATGTCCTCCTTGCTCCGTCCGTCATTGGTTATTTTACTGCCTACGTAGCAGAATTCCTTAACTTCATTGACTTCGTGACCATCAATCCTGATGTTAAGTTTCTCGCTGTTCTCATTTCTACTCCTTCTCATTACCTTCGTCTTTCTCCGATTTACTCTCAGACCATACTGTGTACTCATTAGACTGTTCATTCCGTTCAGCAGATCATTTAATTCTTCTTCACTTTCACTCAGGATAGCAATGTCATCAGCGAATAGTTTCATTGATATCCTTTCACCTTGTATTTTAATTCCACTCCTGAACCTTTCTTTTATTTCCGTCATTGCTTCCTCGATGTACAGATTGAAGAGTAGGGGTGAAAGGCTACAGCCTTGTCTTACACCCTTCTTAATACGAGCACTTCGTTCTTGATCGTCCACTCTTATTATTCCCTCTTGGTTATTGTACATACTGTATATGACCCGTCTCTCCCTATAGCTTACCCCTACTTTTTTCAGAATCTCGAACAGCTTGCACCATTTTATATTGTCGAATGCTTTTTCCAGGTCGACAAATCCTATGAAAGTGTCTCGATTTTTCTTTAGCCTTGCTTCCATTATTAGCCGTAACGTCAGAATTGCCTCTCTCGTCCCTTTACTTTTCCTAAAGCCAAACTGATCGTCACCTAGCGCATTCTAAATTTTCTTTTCCATTCTTCTGTATATTATTCTTGTAAGCAGCTTCGATGCATGAGCTGTTAAGCTGATTGTGCGATAATTCTCGCACTTGTCAGCTCTTGCCGTCTTCGGAAGTGTGTGGATGATGCTTTTCCGAAAGTCAGATGGTATGTCGCCAGACTCATATGTTCTACACACCAACGTGAATAGTCGTTTTGTTGCCACTTCCCCCAATGATTTTAGAACTTCTGATGGAATGTTATCTATCACTTCTGCCTTATTTGACCGTAAGTCCTCGAAAGCTCTTTTAAATTCCGATTCCAATACTGGATCCCCTATCTCTTCTAAATCGACTCCTGTTTCTTCTTCTATCACATCAGACAAATCTTCACTCTCATAGAGGCTTTCGATGTATTCTTTCCACCTATCTGCTCTCTCCTCTGCATTTAACAGTGGAATTCCCGTTGCACTCTTAATGTTACCACCGTTGCTTTTAATGTCACCAAAGGTTGTTTTGACTTTCCTGTATGCTGAGTCTGTCCTTCCGACAATCATATCTTTTTCGATGTCTTCACATTTCTCCTGCAGCCATTTCGTCTTAGCTTCCCTGCACTTCCTATTTACTTCATTCCTCAGCTACTTGTATTTCTGTATTCCTGATTTTGCCGGAACGTGTTTGTACTTCCTCCTTTCATCAGTCAACTGAAGTATTTCTGCTGTTACCCATGGTTTCTTCGCAGCTGCCTCGTTTGTACCTATGTTTTCCTTCCCAACTTCTGTGATGGCCCTTTTTAGAGATTGAGGAGCTACTCGACCGAATAGTAGCGGATTCGGTCAAGAATACCATCATAACGTCCGGGAGAGCGGTGTGCTGACCGCACGCCCCTCCTATCCGCATCCTCCTCTGAGGATGACACGGCGGCCGGATGGTCCCGGTAGGCCACTCGTGGCCTGAAGACGGTGTGCTTTTTAACTATAAATTAACCCTAAATATACACTGATCGGCCAAAACTTTATGACCTACTATCGACATAAACCCAATCAGGCGATAGCAGGGTCACCCTGTGAGGAATGACGGCTAGCCAGTGCACGGAGTATCAGCGATCGTGTGTGGCCGCGTGTAGAATGGGGACGGCACTCGATCTGTTTGAGTTTGACGGAAGGTAAGATTGTGATGGCCCGGAGGCTCGCCATGGGCACTGAGGAGTCTGCACGTCTCGTCGGCAGTGGTGAGCGTCTTCAACACGTGGCGTGACCAAGCAGGAACCACACTGTGGGGCGGCGGGTGGAATAATATTTGTTGTTTAAAATGTTCCTGTTATTTATGCTGTTGTTTTGCCGTTGTCAACACTGGCTCTCTAACTACAGTTTTAGCAACCAGAAAGTGATTAGCAAAACGTGAAGCCTGTAATTAGAATTCCTAGTGCCCACTTCATCTGAGAAATACATTTATAGCTACAGCTTATAGCTCTGAGGAATTAGGAGATTGTCTGGGATTCATAATCAAAAACGATTCTCTCTAAAATGTTCGCTATATTCTGAAAGTCACAGACCAAAAAGAATCCACACAATCCAACTACCAGAGCAGTTCAGAGTCTAATCCGCTGATGCAACTATAATTGTTCAAATTAAATGTTTAAGTGAATGCTCGCCATAATTTGATGATAATGTTCATCAAACGCCACGCTAAATAACGGTAGAATGTCTGTCCCGCGACGGCACGTGAAAATACGACATACGCAAACTGAAGATATATCATTGAAGTCAGCCCAGAATTAACACTTCACTCGAAAATGATTTCATGGTTACGTGTATACCGAGTAACTTAATACGGCATCCGAGGCTGTTTATAGCAATGATACAGACGCGACGCGACTCCCGACTCAGATGGTGTGCTATTCAGCGTCTGGAGAGAACTGGGGCCTTACTTTCTCGCGCAGCGTTCTTATAAATAAAGCCGCGGTGCGGACGGCTAAGCGAACGCCTGATCAAATCGGCTCTCCCGACTAGCCGCTGCGCTAGTAATGCACCACTCTAAGTTATTGAATAAATCATTGCTTCCTTTGCTGATAGCCGATGAAACTCTCGATTTAAATGTGCATTCAGCACACAGGTAAGTAATCATAATAGAAATCTGACGTGGCTAAGTCAATTATTTTGGGCGAGAGAATTAATTTAATTACACTACACGCAGTAGACGAGCTCTGAACTTGCCCTTTGGAGATACGCTATCGCTATAGTTTTATTGTTATTCAATTGAAACTTCTCACATCTTTATGATTATAGCTGATCTCCCTTCTACTTAAATTTAAACACCCTAGCCTTATTTATTAGCCTACTTAATCTATCTTGCTTCCTTAATTTCTAAGACAAAAACCAGAAATTCATGAATTTCAACAAAATTTTTAATTTGTGAGATCCAAAGTACTGTTTCTATTAAATTATTATGAAAAAGGAATCTAAATATAAATTTTTAAGTTTCTAGCTCTTTTCTGTTGCGCCAATGCTTTTTACAGAGAAACGTCCAAATTTAAAAAATGGTTAAAGTTATTGAACTGACATTCAACACATGTTGATTTAGTACTACTGCTGACATGCTAGAAACGTTTCAGGTTATTTACTTGATTTTTAAAGTATTGCGCAACATTTATGACGTCAGAGCTAGTTACAGCAGACTGGCTGGCACACAATGGAAAGACTGATGTGAATTTATTACGGCGTGAGTAGGCTGCTTCCCTACAACATCCAGACGCCGTGAAGTTGGGTGGCCACTCCTCATTACAGGTGTCGCTTGTAGTTGGTTGGGCAGACTGGTAAAACAAGACAGGCGGCGAACTGTGGCGGAACTAACACCAGACTTTAGTCTGGTCAGAGTACAGGTGTCTCTGAACACACAGTGTTCTGAACACTCCTAACGATGAGCCATGGATGTATCAATGTAAGCATCGACAATTACGACTGAAACGAGCAAGTGATCTTTGGCACTGGACGTCGGTGTACTGGCAGAGCGTTGTGTAGGCTGATAGATCCCGATACGTACTTCATCACGCCGACAGGAGGACACGAATACGTCGTCTTCCTTGATACCTGCATTGCGGGACGGAGACAAACTGGCGGCGGCTCCATTATGCTCTGGAGAACATTCAAGTGGGCACCCATGGGTCCAGTGGAACTCGTGCAAGACGCCATGACGGCCAAGGAGTGCCGTACACTAATTGTAGACAACGTACACGTCTTCATGATGATTATGTTTGCCGGCGGCAGCGGCATTTTTCAACGACATAATTCGCGATATAACAAGGGCAGAAATGTGACGGATTGGTTCAAGGGACAGAGTGGCGAGTTCCATATATGAACTCGATTGAATACATCTGGGATTTGATTGAACGTGGCGTCAGGTGTCATCGTCCACGGCCCCGGAATTTGCGGGAATTAAGTGACTTGTGTGTGCAGATGTGGCGCCAACTCCCCCTAGCGATGTACCTCACTGGTTCCATACCACGACGCGTCGCAGCTACTGTCCGTGCCAAGGGTACCAGCTATTAGGCACGTGGTCATAATGTTGTGGCTTATCAGCGTACTTGTACGAGTGTGTTCGTCAAGAAAGACCCGGTTTGTGACTCACAGGAGACTGATTCTTCCATTACGACAACGCGCCTGAAAACACAGACATCATAACAGACAGAATGAGATTTTCACCCTGCAGCGGAGTGTGCGATGATATGAAATTTCCTGGCACATTAAAACTGTGTGCCCGACCGAGACTTGAACTCGGGACGTTTGCCTTTCGAGGGCAAGTGCTCTACCATCTGAGCTACCGAAGCACGACTCACGCCCGGTACTCACAGCTTTACTTCTGCCAGTATCTCGTCTCCTACCTTCCAAACTTTACAGAAGCTCTCCTGCGAAACTTGCAGAACTAGCACTCCTGAAAGAAAGGATATTGCGGAGACATGGCTTAGCCACAACCTGGGGGAGGTTTCCAGAACGAGATTTTCACTCTGCAGCGGAGTGTGCGCTGATATGAAACTTCATGGCAGATTAAAACTGTGTGAAAGGCAAAGGTCCCGAGTTCGAGTCTCGGTCGGGCACACAGTTTTAATCTGCCAGGAAGTATCATAACACACAGATTTTGACTAAAAATAGCATGGTTTCGCTGCCCCACGCACCTTACTCGCCTGAGACTTTATCTTGTCTCCACGCATGAAAAGGGCTATGAAAAGACACCAGTCTGACAACATTGAAGAAGTCAAGAAAAAAAACTAGGGAGGAGCAGTCAGCCATTTCTAGAGATGACTCCAAGAACAATGAAGGCACCGCTGGGACAAATCTACACTACTGGCCATTAAAATTGCTACACCAAGAAGAAATGTAGATGAAAAACGGGCATTCATTGCACAAATATATTATACTAGAACTGACATGTGATTGCATTTTCACGCAATCTGGGTGCATAGATCCTCAGAAATCAGTACCCAGAACAAACACTTCTGGCCGTAATAACGGCCTTGATACGCCTGGGCATAGAGTCAAACAGAGCTTCGATGGCAAGTACAGGTACAGCTGCCGATGCAGCTTCAACACGATACCACAACTCATCAAAAGTATGGACTGGCGTACTGCGACGAGGCAGCTGCTCGGCCACCATTGACCAGACGTTTTCAATTGGTGAGAGATCTGGAGAATGTGCCGGCCAGGGCAGCAGGCGAACATTTTCTGTATCCAGAAAGGTCCGTACAAGACCTGCAACATGCGGTCATACATTATCCTGCTGAAATGTAGGGTTTCGCAGAGATCAAATGAAGGGTAGAGCCACGGGTCGTAACACATCTGAAATGCAACGTTCAGTGTTGAAAGTGTCTTCAATGTGAACAAGAGATGACCGAGACGTGTAACCAATGGCACCCCATACCATCACGCCGGGTGATACGCCAGTATGGCGATGACGAATAGACGCTTCCAATGTGCGTTCACCGCGATGTCGCCAAACACGACCATCATGATACTGTAAACAGAACCTGGATTCATCCGAAGAAATGACGTTTTGCCATTCGTGCACCGAGGTTTGTCGTCGAGTACACCATCGCAGGCGCTCCTGTCTGTGATGCAGCGTTAAGTGTCATGGTTTCCGAGCTGATAGTCCATGCTGCTGCAAACGTCGTCGAACTGTTCGTGCAGATGGTTGTTGTCTTGCAAACGTGCCCATCTGTTGACTCAGGGATCGAGACGTGGCTGCACGATCCGTTACGGCCATGCTGATAAGATGCCTGTCATCTCGACTGCTAGTAATACGAGGCCGTTGGGACCCAGCACGGCGTTCCGTATTACCCTCCCGAACCCACCGATTCCATAATCTGCTAACAGTCATCGGATATCGACCAACGCGAGCAGCAATGTCGCGATACGGTAAACAGCAATCGCGATAGGCTACAATCCGACCTGTATCAAAGTCGGAAACGTGATGGTAAGTATTTCTCCTCCTTACACGAGGCATCACAACAACGTTTCACCAGGCAACGCGGGTCAACTGCTGTTTGTGTATGAGAGATCGGTTGGAAACTTTCCTCATGTCAGCACGTTGAAGGTATCGCCACCGGCGCCAACCTTCTGTGAATGCTCTGAAAGGCTACTCATTTGCATTTCACAGCATCTTCTTCCAGTCGATTAAATTTCGCGTCTGTAGCACATCTTCGTGGTGTAGCAATTTTAATGGCCAGTCGTGTGTTAGTTGTAATGTCGAGTATTTTGAAAGGAGAAGACTGTTTTGTACACAATTAGAAAATATATAGCTTTTGAAAAAATAATTGTGGTTTCTTTGATAACCCCTCGTAGGAGGTGACTTAGGCGAAATGCGAGGCCGATACTCACGTTGTACTGCTCGGGGGCGTCCCAGCCGACAAGGCGCTCCAAGTTGAGCAGTGTGCCCGAGGCGACCCTCCAGGGGATGTAGTCGCGCTCCCGGCTGAGGTAGGAGTGCAGCCGCAGCGCCGCCTCGGCGGACAGCACGTAGGCGGCGCCGGACAGGCTGGCCGAGTCGTCCAGCAGCTGGCCGCGGTTCGCGGGCGGGATGGCCTCGGGGTCGGACCGCAGCTGCTCCGTCAGCAGCGCCCAGTTCTGCTCGTCGTAGTTCACGCGGTAGTAGCCTGCGGGCACAGCACTCGTACTGACGTGCTACCGGCAGCTGTTCTGCCGATCCTATGCCTCCCAGAAACTAGCCAAACGCAATTCCACCGCCCTGGAAGCTAGACTGAAGAAAAATCGAGACTCGTTCATACGATTTGTCGACCTGGGAAAAGTGTTTGACGATGTATAATGTTGCAAGATCTTCGAAATACTGAGACAAGCTGAGGTAGGCTACAGGGAAAAACGGATTTACACAATACGTATTAAACCAAGGGGAACAAAAACAGTGGCAGACCAAGCCTGTGGTGTGGGGTTGATCTGAGATTCTGTTATTCTGCGCAACGGATTAATCTGAGATGTACCCTTTACCCTGTGGCTCCTGCAAGATTCAATTTCCACCCCCACACTACTACACAAGTCAGACAGACGCTCCTAACGTTCTAAAGAGAAATGCCTGAAAAATTTTCAGCAATAAATATCTTCTGGAGTCGTCCGCTGTAAGGAAATGGCACAAAAATTCACAAAATTTCTTACGTAACTAGTGGGATACTTGGGTACTGGAGTAGTGCTAGTTAGTGTAAGAAAAACATGAAACTAACGAAAGCTATTATTTATTTTACAAAAATTATGAGAAATCACAATCGCACTTTTAGTTATGAATTGAACAAGTTATATCCTGGTTCTTTTCGGAATGTGAAGTTACCTCTCAAGGATAGCATTCTCTATTCAAATTTCTATACAAAGTTTAAGATCGTTGTTGACTTGGCAGAATGGCTGAGAGGCGCGCCTACTGAACTTGAATAATTATCCTTTAGAACGTTGCTAGATACGGTCGAGGCTGTCGCGTGTGAAATGCGGTGAAGTGTACTGTTGTGGAGGAAATATGGGGCCCGCAATAGCTGTAGCGCACAATACCGTAAGCTGCGATGACTGCTGTCTGCGCCGTTCGCTACTGACAAATAAGTTAACTGTCGTTCTATCTGGATTGACCTTCGCCAATCAAACTCTCACTACGTCTTGATGAAGTCAAGGATTCCCATTCGCCCCTAGTCTAACTATTGGCGTGGTACACCGGTCAGATAACCAGTCACCCCCGTGATGCCACTCAAAAATTCGCTCGCAGGTGTCTAACTATAAGTCTGTCCTTTCAGACCGCTCAATAAGTGTGTCGGCCAACACAGTGAACAACGCTTCATCGCAAGGACTCAATACAGAGAGTCGCACTTCGATTCGCTCTGGACAGAGGTGGTCTCCCAGTGAAGTACTGAGGAGAGACTTGTTCCTCGCTCCAAGAGCGACAACGGAACGGCGCCTCTCCACCTCAGACATGAAGGGGTATATCTTTCGGTCTCTTCCATTACTCCTTCAGCTCAAGGCGTCAGAAATATCGTCTGCCAATCAGCATTGCTCTTCTAAAACGGGAGAATGACGTTTCGTTTAAGGCGACCAATCCGGAAACCTGTAGTATCGGCGTTTGGTGTTTGCTGTCTCCCTGTGGAAATTTCTGAAACTGCATGTTATGTGTAAATAATGCGTAGGCTGGCCGCTCCCACACAATGTAGCGGAATTTGCTTTTAAGCCGAACACGGGGTCGTTCCTACTTTGCTTCGGGCGAACGCTGTCCGCTCCACGGGCGGCCACCGACCGACGTAGATGGGTTGGGACTGGCCTGCTGGCGTGCGGGTGCCTCTCTCGCACTAAAAGCTCCTGCGACCGTCGTGTCTGGAATGTGTGTCTGTACGCCAGCCTCGAGTATTTCAACCACGGTGCGCACTTGCGATTTATAGTTATTTGCATATTGTTTACATGAATTCATACAACATTGACTTTGTCTTATCGAGTTTGGGTTCGAATGAAGCGGCTTGATGTGCAGAATATGACTGTGAGGGCGGAATATGTAAGCAATGAAGGTCAGGACACCACGAAGTCTTACAGAAGAAAGAACCAATCACACTAAAAATAGTGTAACACAGGTACACTATGTGATCAAAAGTATCCAGACACCCACCAAAACAGACGTTTTTCATATTAGGTGCATTGAGGTGCCACCTATTGCCAGGTACTCCATATCAAGGATCTCTGTAGACATTAGACATCGTGAGAGAGCAGAAAGGGACGCTCCGCGAAACTCACTGACTTCGAATGTGGTCGGGTGACTGGGTTCAGCAGCGCGGGATTAGCCGAGCGGTCTGAGGCGCTGCAGTCATGGACTGTGCGTCTGGTCCCGGCGGAGGTTCAAGTCCTCCCTCGGGCATGGGTGTGTGTGTTTGTCCTTAGGATAATTTAGGTTAAGTAGTGTGTAAAATTAGGGACTGATGACCTTAACAGTAAAGTCCCATAAGATTTCACACACATTTGAACATTTTTGACTGGGTTCAATTGTGTCATACGTCTGTAAGCGAGATTCCCACACTCGTAAACACCCATGTTTCCAATGTGATAATGGAAACGTGAAGGGACATGTACAGCACGAAAGCGTACAGGCCGACCTCGTCTGTTGACTGACAGAAACCGCCGACCCTTGAAGAGTGTCATAATGTGTAAGACGCAGACATCTATCGAGACCATCACACAGGAATTCCATACTGTGTCAGTATCCATTGCATGTACCATGACAGTTAGGTGGGAGGTGAGAAAACGAGGATTTCATTGTCGAGCGACTGATCATAAGGCACACATCACGCTGGAAAATGCCAAAAGACCCCTCGCTTGGTGTAAGGAGCGTAAACATTGGACGACTGAACAGTGGAAAAACGTTCTGTGGAGTTACGAATCACGGTACACAATGTGGAAATCCCATGACAGGGAGTGGGTATGGCGAATGCCCAGTGAACATCTGCCGCCGTGTCTACGCCAACAGCAAAATTCTGAGGCGGTGGTGTTATGGTGTGGTCGTATTTTTCATGGAGAGGATTGCACGCATCGTTGTTTTGCGTGGCACTATCACAGCACAGGCCTACATTGATGTTTTGAAGCACCTTCTTCCTTCCCACTGTAGAAGACCAATTCGGGGATGGCGATTGCATCTTTCAACACGATCGAGCACCTGTTCGTAATGCACAGCCTGTGGGGGAGTGGTTACACGACAATAACATCCCTGTAATGGACTGGCCAGCACAGAATCCTGCCTGAATCTTATAGAACACCTTTGGGATGTTTTGGAATGCCGACTTCGTGCCAGGCCTCACCGACCGACATCGATGCCTCTCCTCAGTGAAGAATTCCGTGAAAAATGGGCTGCCATTCCCCAAAAGACCTTACAGCACCTGATTGAACGTATGCCTGGGAGAGTGGAAGCTGTCATCAAGACTAAGGTTGGGCCAACACCATATCGAATTCCAGCATTACCGATGGAAGGCGCCACTAACTTGTAAGTCATTTTCAGCCAGGTGTCCGGATACTTTTGATAACATAGTGTAAGTTGTCTTTCACCCCTGCTATTCCATCTACACGTCGAAAAAGCAATGCTGGAAATAAAATAAAAGTTCAAGAGTGGGATTAAAATTCAGACTGAAAGAATATCAATGATAAGATTCCCTAATGACACTGCTATACTCAGCGAAAGTGAAGAAGAATTACAGGATATCTTGAATGGAAGGAATAGTCGACTGAGTACAGAATATCGATTGAGAGTAAATCGATGAAAGAGATAAGTAGTGAGAAGTAGTAGGAATGAGAAACCCGGGAAACTTCTAATCAGAATTGGTGATCGCGAAGTACTGAAGTTAAGGAATTCTCCTAACTAGGCACTAAAATAAACCATGACGGGTGGAGCAAGGAGGACGTGAAAAGCACTGGCCAAAAGGGCATCCCTGTCCAAAGGAAGTCCACTAGTATCAAACATGCACCTTAATTTGAAGAATAAATTTCTGAGAGAATGAGATTTTCACTCTGCAGCGGAGTGTGCGCTGATATGAAACTTCCTGGCAGATTAAAACTGTGTGCCCGACCGAGACTCGAACTCGGGACCTTTGCCTTTCGCGGGCAAGTGCTCTACCAACTGAGCTACCGAAGCACGACTCACGCCCGGTACTCACAGCTTTACTTCTGCCAGTACCTCGTCTCCTACCTTCCAAACTTTACAGAAGCTCTCCTGCGAACCTTGCAGAACTAGCACTCCTGAAAGAAAGGATATTGCGGAGACATGGCTTAGCCACAGCCTAGGGGATGTTTCCAGAATGAGATTTTCACTCTGCAGCGGAGTGTGCGCTGATATGAAACTTCCTGGCAGATTAAAACTGTGTGCCCGACCGAGACTCGAACTCGGGACCTTTGCCTTTCGCGGGCAAGTGCTCTACCAACTGAGCTACCGAAGCACGACTCACGCCCGGTACTCACAGCTTTACTTCTGCCAGTACCTCGTCTCCTACCTTCCAAACTTTACAGAAGCTCTCCTGCGAACCTTGCAGAACTAGCACTCCTGAAAGAAAGGATATTGCGGAGACATGGCTTAGCCACAGCCTAGGGGATGTTTCCAGAATGAGATTTTCACTCTGCAGCGGAGTGTGCGCTGATATGAAACTTCCTGGCAGATTAAAACTGTGTGCCCGACCGAGACTCGAACTCGGGACCTTTGCCTTTCGCGGGCAAGTGCTCTACCAACTGAGCTACCGAAGCACGACTCACGCCCGGTACTCACAGCTTTACTTCTGCCAGTACCTCGTCTCCTACCTTCCAAACTTTACAGAAGCTCTCCTGCGAACCTTGCAGAACTAGCACTCCTGAAAGAAAGGATATTGCGGAGACATGGCTTAGCCACAGCCTAGGGGATGTTTCCAGAATGAGATTTTCACTCTGCAGCGGAGTGTGCGCTGATATGAAACTTCCTGGCAGATTAAAACTGTGTGCCCGACCGAGACTCGAACTCGGGACCTTTGCCTTTCGCGGGCAAGTGCTCTACCAACTGAGCTACCGAAGCACGACTCACGCCCGGTACTCACAGCTTTACTTCTGCCAGTACCTCGTCTCCTACCTTCCAAACTTTACAGAAGCTCTCCTGCGAACCTTGCAGAACTAGCACTCCTGAAAGAAAGGATATTGCGGAGACATGGCTTAGCCACAGCCTAGGGGATGTTTCCAGAATGAGATTTTCACTCTGCAGCGGAGTGTGCGCTGATATGAAACTTCCTGGCAGATTAAAACTGTGTGCCCGACCGAGACTCGAACTCGGGACCTTTGCCTTTCGCGGGCAAGTGCTCTACCAACTGAGCTACCGAAGCACGACTCACGCCCGGTACTCACAGCTTTACTTCTGCCAGTACCTCGTCTCCTACCTTCCAAACTTTACAGAAGCTCTCCTGCGAACCTTGCAGAACTAGCACTCCTGAAAGAAAGGATATTGCGGAGACATGGCTTAGCCACAGCCTAGGGGATGTTTCCAGAATGAGATTTTCACTCTGCAGCGGAGTGTGCGCTGATATGAAACTTCCTGGCAGATTAAAACTGTGTGCCCGACCGAGACTCGAACTCGGGACCTTTGCCTTTCGCGGGCAAGTGCTCTACCAACTGAGCTACCGAAGCACGACTCACGCCCGGTACTCACAGCTTTACTTCTGCCAGTACCTCGTCTCCTACCTTCCAAACTTTACAGAAGCTCTCCTGCGAACCTTGCAGAACTAGCACTCCTGAAAGAAAGGATATTGCGGAGACATGGCTTAGCCACAGCCTAGGGGATGTTTCCAGAATGAGATTTTCACTCTGCAGCGGAGTGTGCGCTGATATGAAACTTCCTGGCAGATTAAAACTGTGTGCCCGACCGAGACTCGAACTCGGGACCTTTGCCTTTCGCGGGCAAGTGCTCTACCAACTGAGCTACCGAAGCACGACTCACGCCCGGTACTCACAGCTTTACTTCTGCCAGTACCTCGTCTCCTACCTTCCAAACTTTACAGAAGCTCTCCTGCGAACCTTGCAGAACTAGCACTCCTGAAAGAAAGGATATTGCGGAGACATGGCTTAGCCACAGCCTAGGGGATGTTTCCAGAATGAGATTTTCACTCTGCAGCGGAGTGTGCGCTGATATGAAACTTCCTGGCAGATTAAAACTGTGTGCCCGACCGAGACTCGAACTCGGGACCTTTGCCTTTCGCGGGCAAGTGCTCTACCAACTGAGCTACCGAAGCACGACTCACGCCCGGTACTCACAGCTTTACTTCTGCCAGTACCTCGTCTCCTACCTTCCAAACTTTACAGAAGCTCTCCTGCGAACCTTGCAGAACTAGCACTCCTGAAAGAAAGGATATTGCGGAGACATGGCTTAGCCACAGCCTAGGGGATGTTTCCAGAATGAGATTTTCACTCTGCAGCGGAGTGTGCGCTGATATGAAACTTCCTGGCAGATTAAAACTGTGTGCCCGACCGAGACTCGAACTCGGGACCTTTGCCTTTCGCGGGCAAGTGCTCTACCAACTGAGCTACCGAAGCACGACTCACGCCCGGTACTCACAGCTTTACTTCTGCCAGTACCTCGTCTCCTACCTTCCAAACTTTACAGAAGCTCTCCTGCGAACCTTGCAGAACTAGCACTCCTGAAAGAAAGGATATTGCGGAGACATGGCTTAGCCACAGCCTAGGGGATGTTTCCAGAATGAGATTTTCACTCTGCAGCGGAGTGTGCGCTGATATGAAACTTCCTGGCAGATTAAAACTGTGTGCCCGACCGAGACTCGAACTCGGGACCTTTGCCTTTCGCGGGCAAGTGCTCTACCAACTGAGCTACCGAAGCACGACTCACGCCCGGTACTCACAGCTTTACTTCTGCCAGTACCTCGTCTCCTACCTTCCAAACTTTACAGAAGCTCGAGTCTCGGTCGGGCACACAGTTTTAATCTGCCAGGAAGTTTCATATCAGCGCACACTCCGCTGCAGAGTGAAAATCTCATTCTGGAAACATCCCCTAGGCTGTGGCTAAGCCATGTCTCCGCAATATCCTTTCTTTCAGGAGTGCTAGTTCTGCAAGGTTCGCAGGAGAGCTTCTGTAAAGTTTGGAAGGTAGGAGACGAGGTACTGGCAGAAGTAAAGCTGTGAGTACCGGGCGTGAGTCGTGCTTCGGTAGCTCAGTTGGTAGAGCACTTGCCCGCGAAAGGCAAAGGTCCCGAGTTCGAGTCTCGGTCGGGCACACAGTTTTAATCTGCCAGGAAGTTTCATATCAGCGCACACTCCGCTGCAGAGTGAAAATCTCATTCTGGAAACATCCCCTAGGCTGTGGCTAAGCCATGTCTCCGCAATATCCTTTCTTTCAGGAGTGCTAGTTCTGCAAGGTTCGCAGGAGAGCTTCTGTAAAGTTTGGAAGGTAGGAGACGAGGTACTGGCAGAAGTAAAGCTGTGAGTACCGGGCGTGAGTCGTGCTTCGGTAGCTCAGTTGGTAGAGCACTTGCCCGCGAAAGGCAAAGGTCCCGAGTTCGAGTCTCGGTCGGGCACACAGTTTTAATCTGCCAGGAAGTTTCATATCAGCGCACACTCCGCTGCAGAGTGAAAATCTCATTCTGGAAACATCCCCTAGGCTGTGGCTAAGCCATGTCTCCGCAATATCCTTTCTTTCAGGAGTGCTAGTTCTGCAAGGTTCGCAGGAGAGCTTCTGTAAAGTTTGGAAGGTAGGAGACGAGGTACTGGCAGAAGTAAAGCTGTGAGTACCGGGCGTGAGTCGTGCTTCGGTAGCTCAGTTGGTAGAGCACTTGCCCGCGAAAGGCAAAGGTCCCGAGTTCGAGTCTCGGTCGGGCACACAGTTTTAATCTGCCAGGAAGTTTCATATCAGCGCACACTCCGCTGCAGAGTGAAAATCTCATTCTGGAAACATCCCCTAGGCTGTGGCTAAGCCATGTCTCCGCAATATCCTTTCTTTCAGGAGTGCTAGTTCTGCAAGGTTCGCAGGAGAGCTTCTGTAAAGTTTGGAAGGTAGGAGACGAGGTACTGGCAGAAGTAAAGCTGTGAGTACCGGGCGTGAGTCGTGCTTCGGTAGCTCAGTTGGTAGAGCACTTGCCCGCGAAAGGCAAAGGTCCCGAGTTCGAGTCTCGGTCGGGCACACAGTTTTAATCTGCCAGGAAGTTTCATATCAGCGCACACTCCGCTGCAGAGTGAAAATCTCATTCTGGAAACATCCCCTAGGCTGTGGCTAAGCCATGTCTCCGCAATATCCTTTCTTTCAGGAGTGCTAGTTCTGCAAGGTTCGCAGGAGAGCTTCTGTAAAGTTTGGAAGGTAGGAGACGAGGTACTGGCAGAAGTAAAGCTGTGAGTACCGGGCGTGAGTCGTGCTTCGGTAGCTCAGTTGGTAGAGCACTTGCCCGCGAAAGGCAAAGGTCCCGAGTTCGAGTCTCGGTCGGGCACACAGTTTTAATCTGCCAGGAAGTTTCATATCAGCGCACACTCCGCTGCAGAGTGAAAATCTCATTCTGGAAACATCCCCTAGGCTGTGGCTAAGCCATGTCTCCGCAATATCCTTTCTTTCAGGAGTGCTAGTTCTGCAAGGTTCGCAGGAGAGCTTCTGTAAAGTTTGGAAGGTAGGAGACGAGGTACTGGCAGAAGTAAAGCTGTGAGTACCGGGCGTGAGTCGTGCTTCGGTAGCTCAGTTGGTAGAGCACTTGCCCGCGAAAGGCAAAGGTCCCGAGTTCGAGTCTCGGTCGGGCACACAGTTTTAATCTGCCAGGAAGTTTCATATCAGCGCACACTCCGCTGCAGAGTGAAAATCTCATTCTGGAAACATCCCCTAGGCTGTGGCTAAGCCATGTCTCCGCAATATCCTTTCTTTCAGGAGTGCTAGTTCTGCAAGGTTCGCAGGAGAGCTTCTGTAAAGTTTGGAAGGTAGGAGACGAGGTACTGGCAGAAGTAAAGCTGTGAGTACCGGGCGTGAGTCGTGCTTCGGTAGCTCAGTTGGTAGAGCACTTGCCCGCGAAAGGCAAAGGTCCCGAGTTCGAGTCTCGGTCGGGCACACAGTTTTAATCTGCCAGGAAGTTTCATATCAGCGCACACTCCGCTGCAGAGTGAAAATCTCATTCTGGAAACATCCCCTAGGCTGTGGCTAAGCCATGTCTCCGCAATATCCTTTCTTTCAGGAGTGCTAGTTCTGCAAGGTTCGCAGGAGAGCTTCTGTAAAGTTTGGAAGGTAGGAGACGAGGTACTGGCAGAAGTAAAGCTGTGAGTACCGGGCGTGAGTCGTGCTTCGGTAGCTCAGTTGGTAGAGCACTTGCCCGCGAAAGGCAAAGGTCCCGAGTTCGAGTCTCGGTCGGGCACACAGTTTTAATCTGCCAGGAAGTTTCATATCAGCGCACACTCCGCTGCAGAGTGAAAATCTCATTCTGGAAACATCCCCTAGGCTGTGGCTAAGCCATGTCTCCGCAATATCCTTTCTTTCAGGAGTGCTAGTTCTGCAAGGTTCGCAGGAGAGCTTCTGTAAAGTTTGGAAGGTAGGAGACGAGGTACTGGCAGAAGTAAAGCTGTGAGTACCGGGCGTGAGTCGTGCTTCGGTAGCTCAGTTGGTAGAGCACTTGCCCGCGAAAGGCAAAGGTCCCGAGTTCGAGTCTCGGTCGGGCACACAGTTTTAATCTGCCAGGAAGTTTCATATCAGCGCACACTCCGCTGCAGAGTGAAAATCTCATTCTGGAAACATCCCCTAGGCTGTGGCTAAGCCATGTCTCCGCAATATCCTTTCTTTCAGGAGTGCTAGTTCTGCAAGGTTCGCAGGAGAGCTTCTGTAAAGTTTGGAAGGTAGGAGACGAGGTACTGGCAGAAGTAAAGCTGTGAGTACCGGGCGTGAGTCGTGCTTCGGTAGCTCAGTTGGTAGAGCACTTGCCCGCGAAAGGCAAAGGTCCCGAGTTCGAGTCTCGGTCGGGCACACAGTTTTAATCTGCCAGGAAGTTTCATATCAGCGCACACTCCGCTGCAGAGTGAAAATCTCATTCTGGAAACATCCCCTAGGCTGTGGCTAAGCCATGTCTCCGCAATATCCTTTCTTTCAGGAGTGCTAGTTCTGCAAGGTTCGCAGGAGAGCTTCTGTAAAGTTTGGAAGGTAGGAGACGAGGTACTGGCAGAAGTAAAGCTGTGAGTACCGGGCGTGAGTCGTGCTTCGGTAGCTCAGTTGGTAGAGCACTTGCCCGCGAAAGGCAAAGGTCCCGAGTTCGAGTCTCGGTCGGGCACACAGTTTTAATCTGCCAGGAAGTTTCATATCAGCGCACACTCCGCTGCAGAGTGAAAATCTCATTCTGGAAACATCCCCTAGGCTGTGGCTAAGCCATGTCTCCGCAATATCCTTTCTTTCAGGAGTGCTAGTTCTGCAAGGTTCGCAGGAGAGCTTCTGTAAAGTTTGGAAGGTAGGAGACGAGGTACTGGCAGAAGTAAAGCTGTGAGTACCGGGCGTGAGTCGTGCTTCGGTAGCTCAGTTGGTAGAGCACTTGCCCGCGAAAGGCAAAGGTCCCGAGTTCGAGTCTCGGTCGGGCACACAGTTTTAATCTGCCAGGAAGTTTCAAATTTCTGAGAATTTACGTTTGGAGCACAGCATTGTATGGTAGTGAAACAAGGACTGTGGGGAAAATCGGGGCAAAAGAGAACTGAAGGATTTCAGACGTGCTGGTACAGAAGAAGGTTCAGAATCAGTTGGACTGACAAAATAAAGAATGAGGAGGTTCTCCGAAGAATCGGACGATAGTACACGTGTTAAAACGTCAGCGAATAAGTTCCATGCTACTAGAGGCATCTGTAGAAGGTAAAATCTCTAGATGAAGGCAGAAATTGGAATACATCCAGCAAATAATTGAGGAAGTAGGTTGCAAGTGCTGCTCTTATGGTTCAAATGCCTCTGAGCACTATGGGACTTAACTTCTGAGGTCATCAGTCCCCTAGAACTTAGAACTACTTAAACCTAACTAACCTAAGGACATCACACACGTCCATGCCCGAGGCAGGATTCGAACCTGCGACCGTAGTGGTCGCGCGGTTGTAGACTGAAGCGCCTAGAACCGCTCGACCACCTCGGCCGGCTGCTAGTCTTAGATGAAGAGGTTGGCACAGAAGAGGAATTTGTGGTGGGCTACATCAAACCACTCAGAAGACTGAATATGCCCTCTCCCGCCTGTCCCCCTCCCCCCTCCCCCCCTCCCCCCACACACACCTCCAAAAGGAAGAAGAAAATCAGTTAACACCGATATTCTTCACTATAAATAAACAAACACTACATTATCAGTCAGTCTACCACTTCGCCCTCTAACTCCAATGATAGCCACATCATGTAGAATGGACGCACAGTACGAGTCTACGTCTACGTCAGTACTCCGCACGGTATGTAGCCGTGAGTACATCTGGTAACATCTGGTGCAGCTAACTGATCCCCTCTTCCACACCCCACTCGCGAATGGAGCGTAGGGTAGAATGATTGTTGGTAAACGTCTGTATTACCTCAATTTCCAGAGCTTTCTTGTTGTGGTCATTTCTCGAGATGTACCTGGAAGGGTGTAATATGTTGCCAGACTCTATTGAAATTTCACCGGTACAGTTCTTCGTGATGCACAACGCCTCTTTGGTAGTGTGAACTCGGCCGCGTGGAGCGCGGGCAGAGGGGAGTCTGGCTGGAGTAGTGCAGTGGAGCAGGTGTTGTGTGACGCTCCCGCGAGTTGCCGCGCTTTCGGGGTTTGGCAGCATGTAATTGCGCTCGACTTGCTATGATAGTTTCTAACACGGTGTCGCGGACGGGAAGCATTAGCTGGCGCACATCAAGAGCCCGTTTCGCCTGGTGACCGTGTCGAGAAGAAGGCGCGCCAACATCCAGCTTCTGCAACAGCGACGGCCGACAATGAGTGACTGTCGCCACCTCCTCGATCGACGACTTCAAACCTTCAATCAACCAACAACGAACACTGGAAGCACGTAAAGTTTTAGAACTGTATGGCAGACCTCAGCTTTTCAAACTGTTCAAATCACAAAATTACAGCAACGTAGCATGAACCTTTGTTGCTCATTGTCCCAATTGCATTACCAAGCAGGGTCCCTTCCTTTTCCGGAATGAACCCGAGTGTCGTTGAAATTCAGACGCCAACGTTGAAGTAAATTTCGATGTGCTTCAGAAACAAAGCTCACTATTAATTTCAGTCAGTAAATTAACTTTCAATTTTCCGGTTTTATTAATTCTTTTGCTAAATTAAGTCAGAGTGTAGCGAAATTTATTACTTCTGACAAATTTTCAGTTTTCACAATACACGTGTCAACCTTCAGTTGCCACGCTTCTAGTGCTAATTATATGTGTAATAACCTTTCTTTTTCAGTTACTATAGTAATTGTCCATAGGACTGGCGACCGTGATTTTCCCCCAAATCTCAAATATCTAATTACCGCTAGTTAATTGTTAACGTAACGGCCGCACATTTACTTTCTTTATTAACTTTACCCCTTTTCAAAACTAATTTCCACCAGTTTCATTTGCATTTTTCCTTTCATTTAGATGTAACCTTTTCCTCCCTCTTTACCGACAGCTTAACTTCAGTGACGATTGCTTTTCCCAAATTTCCATTAGGTACACGCGGTTTAATTTTTGCTTGTCATTAAGGTCGATAAGTGAGGGGGAGGTTACAATGTTTTTGTGTGCCAATCGCTTGTGGTATTTCCAGATTCAGATTCTGAATCTTCTTTCTTCGACTCATCGCTTGTGTCGTTCTTGATTGCAAGTGCAGTAATTCCCTTACATGTTCATTTAAGTAACTAATTACCTTTGATTTAGCGACAGCATCTTTGAAATGCATGAACTTGAATCTTGGGTCAAGAGTTTTTGAAACTTCCAGTACAACAGAGCGATCTAAGTCGTCGAATCTTCTTGCCAGTTGTTTATTTATTTCTTTTTTTAATTTAATTTGTAGGTGTCGTACTATCGACTGCGTATCGAACACACCTGGCCAACGGGATCACTTTGTTTACTGTAAAGTAACTGTCCCCTGACATTGCTTTTGTTAATTTTTCAAACGGTGGTAGCAATTCCGCCATTTCTTTGACACGGTATAACTCGCTACTAGAATCCGTTGAGGGAACCTCACCTCTAGTTAAAAGTATCTGTCTGAGTACAAATTCTATCGTATGCGAAAGTCAGGTACCATTTTCTTCAATTTGGACTTCTTGCAGTCCCGTATCTAGCTATCTTTCCCATAACTCGTTACTTGCACTGATGCTCCCTTTAATATACTTGACAATATCTCGAATCTTCAGTTCAGTGTTTTACATCATCAATACATGTATTTACGACTAAGTAATCGTATGAACAAAGCAAGGAATAATCTTTTTTTCGCCAAACGTGTCGCGATTCACCTCCATAACAGTGCTGTCATCCGTGAGGATAGCTGAAAGTGTTTCAATTGAATATTCCATTCGGAAAAACGATGTGTCAGTTTTTAGTTGATGTTCAGCTCAAAAACATCTAACGTTCCGCCGAAGAGTTGAATCTCGTGTATAAAGTCAATAGTAATAACCATAAGTAATTCGTTTTGCATTGCTACAGAAGAATGTTGAAAATTAGTTGGAGTGATGAGTTGAGGAATGAGATGTCCTCTGGAGAATCGGCGAGGAAAGGACTATACGGAAAACACAGACAAGGAGACGGGGCAGTATGGTAGGACATCTGTTAAGACATCACGGAATAACTCTCATGATGCTAGAGGAAGTTGCAGAAGGTAAAAAGTCTAGAAGGAGATTGAGTCTGGAATACATCCAGGTGAAGACTGAGATTGAATACATCCAGCAAATAACTGAGGCCACAGGCTGCAGGTGCTACTCTGAAATGAAGAGGTCGGCACAGTAGAGGAATTCGTAGCGGGCCGCATCAAACCAGTCAGAAGATACATATTCTGTAGTACAGAAGCAACTGTCCATCACAAACGAAGGAGACAGATACTAACAACAAAAGCCATCCATAGTCGCAAGCCAGCATCCAGCATTACGCTTGAAATAGCTATGTAACATGTAATTTTCTTTGCACCATCTGAAGATGAGCCTGAAAAGATTCGAAAACCGGTTCATGGAATGTTGTTGTGGTCTTCAGTCCTGAGACTGGCTTGATGCAGCTCTCCATGCTACTCTATCCTGTGCAAGCTTCTTCATCTCCCAGTACCTACTGCAACCTACATCCTTCTGAATCTGCTTAGTGTAATGATCTCTTGGTCTCCCTCAACGATTTTTACCCTCCACGCTGCCCTCCAATGCTAAATTTGTGATCCCTTGATGCCTCAAAACATGTCCTACCAACCGATCCCTTCTTCTAGTCAAGTTGTGCCACAAACTTCTCTTCTCCCCAACCCTATTCAATACCTCCTCATTAGTTACGTGATTTACCCACGTTATCTTCAGCATTCTTCTGTAGCACCACATTTCGAAAGCTTCTATTCTCTTCTTGTCCAAACTGGTTATCGTCCATGTTTCACTTCCATACATGGCTACACTCCATACAAATACTTTCAGAAACGACTTCCTGACAATTAAATCTATACTCGATGTTAACAAATTTCTCTTCTTCAGAAACGATTTCCTTGCCATTGCCAGTCTACATTTTATATCCTCTCTACATCGACCATCATCAGTTATTTTACTCCCTAAATAGCAAAACTCCTTTGCTACTTTAAGTGTCTCATTTCCTAATCTAATCCCCTCAGCATCACCCGATTTGATGTGACTACATTCCATTATCCTCGTTTTGCTTTTGTTGATGTTCATCTTATATCCTCCTTTCAAGACACTGTCCATTCCGTTCAACTGCTCTTCCAAGTCCTTTGCTGTCTCTGACAGAATTACAATGTCATCGGCGAACCTCAAAGTTTTTACTTCTTCTCCATGAATTTTAATACCTACTCCGAATTTTTCTTTTGTTTCCTTTACTGCTTGCTCAATATACAGATTGAATAACATCGGGGAGAGGCTACAACCCTGTCTCACTCCTTTCCCAACCACTGCTTCCCTTTCATGCCCCTCGACTCTTATAACTGCCATCTGGTTTCTGGACAAATTGTAAATAGCCTTTCGCTCCCTGTATTTGACCCCTGCCACCTTCAGAATTTGCAAGAGAGTATTCCAGTTAACGTTGTCAAAAGCTTTCTCTAAGTCTACAAATGCTAAAAACGTAGGTTTGCCTTTTCTTAATCTTTCTTCTAAGATAAGACGTAAGGTTAGTATTGCCTCACGTGTTCCAACATTTCTACGGAATCCAAACTGATCTTCCCCGAGGTCCGCTTCTACTAGTTTTTCCATTCGTCTGTAAAGAATTCGCGTTAGTATTTTGCAGCTGTGACTTATTAAACTGATAGTTCGGTAATTTTCACATCTGTCAACACCTGCTTTCTTTGGGATTGTAATTATTATATTCTTCTTGAAGTCTGTGGGAATGAATAAATCACTATTTCAAAAAGTGACTGGTTGCAGTTTTACGTATTTACTTTGAATAAAATGTCACGGATTGTTTGGGAAAAAAAGCTTAATTTAAGCTCCAGAATAGAAATCGGTCACTCACCAGCCACGTGCAGGTTGAGGAGTAGCCAGTCGTCTGGCTGAGCCACGGCCGGCACCTCCAACTCAGAGTCCAGCAGCCAGAGCCGTGGGGGAGAGGCGGAGAAGTTCGCCTCAGAGCGGGACGTGTAGGTGATGGGCACTGGCCACACGGTGTCTGCGTCCGACAGGTACGGTGCCTGCAAATTCACACAGGTGTTTCCGTGAGGGCTACCGTGCGTCACCAAGGGGATCAGCTGCGTAGACCTCAGTGGGGAGTGGGAAGGGAAACACCAGGTTCACATCGGTAACACGTCTGCGTGACGTCACTATGACGTGGACGTGCGCGGTTTCGACCGTCGTGGACATCTATCGACTTTCGTGGTCGTGTCGAGTATGAGCGTGATGGGCCTCGTTTGCAGTGGTCATCCATCTTGTGTTTACGCAGAGGTATCACTGTGGTGAGCCTACAGTCCCACGATTTCACTCGGGAGTTGGCACCATCATCGTGTTGATACATGACACCACCTAGGAAACGTTCGATCTGAAATATTGTGACTGTCTGCTGTTTTCAATACCTTATTATCCCCAAGAATGAAAGTAATGTATGCATAACAGTTATGTTCTTTTAAGAAATGGTCTGTAAATACCCAATCAGTATGTGTGCGCCTCATTAACATTAAAAACTGAACCGATTTATTTGTTCCATACCAATGGATAAGCCACATCTTCCCTTACCTTATTCCATTTGACATGTTTATTGACTTCGTTTTAATTTATATGTTTAGTCATTTGAAGACTATATAGGTAAAGTACTTTTGTCTAGTTTCACATACAAAATTATAAGTGCTTTGCACACCATAATAATAAATCTAATATTACCATAACGCTTTTCTCAAACCGTAAAAGGATTGTAAATATGGAGTATCGTTTTGGCTGTTGTAACCACTCTTGCTCACGAATTAAAGCAGCATTTCATATCTTCGATTAGTACAGTTTTGAAAACTATTGTTGTCTTTTCTTTCTTTGAAAGTGAGAACCAGCCAAGTCCATACTCGTTTTTTAAATACGGTTGTTGAGCCGGCCAACATATTACTTCCCCCTACATATGTCTCTCGTAATGACCATGAATAGAAAATTTGAGAAATTAAAGCCAATACAGTGGCTTACTGACAATCGTTCTTCCCTCGCGCTATTCGCGAGTGGAACAGGATTGGAGGGCTCAGTTAGTGGTACAAAAGGTACCCTCCGCCACACACCATTACGTGGCTTGCGGAGTATGATGTAGATGCAATTATGTAATATCAAAAGTAATTAAAATACATAATTATGTAATACGAAAAGTACTTAACAATAAGTTTCCCCAATGGAAAAAGTGTGGTGGTTGTGGGAAGTATATTCTAATTTGTGCGAAAAATTACAATTCACCGCGAAAGAAAACGAACTTGTGAAAGTAACTGAAACAATGAGAAAAAGCAGCTGTAGGTACAGAATATATTACATCTGCATATGTATGTTCTTTAATAAAATATTCTTGGGTTTCGAGCCGCATCAAGTGGTTAACTGCTGACGAGCTATCGGTAGAGATCTCCTCTGTCATTGTCAAATGGTTGACCGTCCTCTGAATGCCGTTGCCGCGCTTATACAGCTGCGCCGCCCTCAGTGACGTCACTGGTGCCTAGTCCAGCACCATATATGACCATGTTTTGGTTCCGGGACTCTGCCGAAAGCTCTAGGGCAGTTAACCTATTGATGCGGCTTGAAACCCGAGAACATTTTAGTAACCGATATCGCCACGAAAGCATGCATTCGTACATAACATACGTTCTCGTTTGAAACAGAAGTATCCTAAAATAACTAGCTTGCAAATCATGTTTTGTACTTTATAGACGGTTGAGACTATGTTGTGTTTTAATTCTTTTTATGTATCAGTCTTTTCTATGCTTTTTATTTTGAGTTGTACTTTTTTTGTTTTACTCGATGAACAACTTGTATCGAACATTTACTGATATTTAGGTGATTTATGCTTAATATGTAAATTATTGACAATTACAAGTCACTCCTGGGATAAAGCGCTCTTTTATGGACATAACGTCAAATACTGCAGAACATACTGTACTCAGCTTAATAAAGTCCGAGAATTTTTTAAGAAAGCAAATGCGGAAAAAAAGTTGGAGGTACCAGCTACATTCTTTTCCACATTCCGACATTCTAAGCACTACACTACTGTAGAGCCTTGCAGCTTACGCCTCGAAACTTCAACTGCCGTTACGCTTTTAGCGACACGTTTTGGAGTGGTCCTCAATACTCGAAGCAGCCTGTTTTCAGAGGACATACCTAGTAGTATAAAAGCTTTCAAACATGTTTTCCCCCACTTCTTAGAACACGATATTACCACGGAAGTCGATAGACGTCCCCGACAGTCGAGAATGAATATACAGAAGTAGTGACGATACGTAGAAGTGTTATCGAGGTGAATCCAGCGTCTCCCGAGGTGGGAAAGTCGAAGCACCTGTGATATGACAGCTGAACCGTCGGTGTAGTTCCTGGAGACGGAGATGAAAGGGAAGCCACCCTGTCGCACCCAGGGCAGCATGACCTCTTCTAGGTAGGTTCCCTCGGGCAGGTAAGAATCAGGCGTCACGTAATCCAGGGTCCTCAACAGGAGGTCGTCCGTCGCCGCGCTGAACATGCTATGGACAGATCACATTACATTACAGCAGATTCACTACTGCTCGTGAGGTGACAGCAGAGCTAGTTACATTTCCACGGTGTTCTATATGAATCAAACACATGTTAAGAACCTAAACATAACAGTGTGTGACGCTTGAAGGATAAGCATTATTTCCATGCACTGACCTATGTCAAGTGCTAACACGTTATGTGAACGTATTACCCGTTGCATTTCGTCACGGCATCTTAGGTCAGCATATTCTGTTTAACGATTTTTCTGACGTTTTGCTGGTATCAGTGTCTGGCATTGTCAAGGATTCACCCTTCATTGCTGGTGACGGACATTGGCCGAAGACCACGAGACGAACAACAGGCAATACATCAGTAAGTTGCCACGAAAGCTTCATCATTGTAGATTAGTATTTCGAGGACGGGTTACGACAGGTGGTTTCAGTGTAACCTTACAGCGTTTTGAAAGGTTAACTTTAATTATAATCACCCTGTATGTATTTCACATGCCGCGCCAGCTTGCATTAAATTACAACTAACATTACGACGTCTGGCAACTCGAGACACTACCATCACTGCAACACACGCGTCGCATTTTGAAGAGTAATATTTCTAAATTTTTGCGTTAAATAATTAGATGCTATCTACAGCACACTAAAGAACATCGGAAAGAGTTTTATCTCAACAGCTCTGCTTTTTTTTTTTTAAATTTCTAGTTACTCAAGATTCTCACTGGTCACAGGTGCTGCGAAGTACACGTTTCGTTTGTCGATAATACTTAATTCTGTAACCAAATTTTGTACTACTGTACAGACAATCATTACTTAGTGATTGCGCCAAGTTCTTTGTTTACACTTCATCATAAAATTTATGCTCTGTGACTGAAGCAAAAAATTATTTTCATTGTACGTCAGCAAGTCATTTTAAACGATGCTCTGTTACTCTATTACAAAACTGATTACAGCGAATGCTGAGTGCTGAGGTGCCTGTCGGGCGGTTTTAGAATGTTTTTCACCTGACAGAGTATTTATTTAGTTAGTTTAAAACTAAGACCATTATTTTGTCATGGCGCTATGCAAGCAAATGATTTAAGACGTGTACTGTCCAACGAACAAGAGAAAAATGAATGCATATGAACCTAGCGGCAGTTACTGAAACTCGTAGGCGATGGTGGGGGAAGCAACATCATGCAAGAAAAACGTCTTTTAAATTTCGTAACTTACGCATAAGCTGCTGTGTGTGCAGTATAGTGTCTCCACGGGTAAGATAACCTACGTGAGTGGTGGTGAGGGCATGCACATGTAAGTAATTCATGTCTGTGCAAAGGTAGGTCAAAATTATTGTGGGCCACCTGCATCTGCTCACTCCTGATGTCTTCTCCGAAGGCGATGCCGTCATCCAGAAGGAGAACTGTCCTTGTGACAAGGCGAGAATCGTGTTGTAAACGTTTGATGAGAGTGTTGGCGAACTTTGGTAGATGCCTTGGCCTCCTTACTGGTCTGCTCTGAACTGAAGGAACACGCCTGCGACGCTATCGTTCACCAGCTTGGCGCCCACAGACCAGAGGTCCGAATTTTACGAGAATTACGTGACTTGTGAATACGACCTCTTGGTTCAAATGGGTCTGAGCACTATGGGACTTAACATCTGAGGTCATCAGTCCACTACACTTAGAACTACTTAAACCTAACTAACCTAAGGACATCAGACACATCCATGCCCGAGGCAGGATTCGAACCTGCGACTATAACAGCTGCGCGGTTCCAAACTGAAGTGCATAGAACCGCTCGGCCACAGCGGCCGGCAACACGAACTCTTGCTCATCAGGTGGGCCGTGGGTTTGCATATTAGATTGATGCTGGATCTATCACCCCAGTTCATACAAAATGATAGATTACCCCTTGAGGCAAGCATGACACATAGAAATAAACTGTCACGCGCGTCGAAAAACGTTATTTCATAAGTTTCTGAACTCGCCAGGTACATCGTCTACTGCTTGTGGTTGGAGGACCTGAGCATTTCAGTTGGATAATTTACTTTAATGGTTGCTCTCTTTGATCTCACAAATTAATGTTTATTCAAACAATGTGTAAAATTACTCAAAACACATAAACACGGAGCGAGGTGGCGCAGTGGTTATCACACTGGACTCGCATTCGGGAGGACGACGGTTCAATCCCACGTCCGGTCATCCTGATTAGGTTTTCCGTGATTTCCCTAAATCTCTTCAGGCAAATGCCGGGATGGTCCCTTTGAAAAGAACACGCCCGACTTCCTTACCTGTCCTTCCCTAATCCGATGAAACCGATGTCCTCGCAGTTTGGCCTCCTCCCGCAAAACAACCCAACCCAACATAAACATCGAGGTTATGAAACAATCTGAGAGCGAATTTACACAACTAAAATAGAACAATGGTAAGGTAAGTGAATGTTTGTTAGGGTCGCCATCAGCATGATACTGGACAATTACGATTGAGATGGTGCCCACACACGTAAAGGACACAAATTACATTTTCCCCCATGATTGCAAAACAGTATGAATCCGAACTGAGCACACAACAGATCGATAAATAAAGGAAGAACCACAAAGAAATATCACCAGGCGCGTGGGCTCCAATGAATTAAGTCGATAACGAAACAAAACGAGTTGTTACGGAAAAGATTCCTTTTGAAGCAAGAATTACACTCCTGGAAATGGAAAAAAGAACACATTGACACCGGTGTGTCAGACCCACCATACTTGCTCCGGACACTGCGAGAGGGCTGTACAAGCAATGATCACACGCACGGCACAGCGGACACACCAGGAACCGCGGTGTTGGCCGTCGAATGGCGCTAGCTGCGCAGCATTTGTGCACCGCCGCCGTCAGTGTCAGCCAGTTTGCCGTGGCATACGGAGCTCCATCGCAGTCTTTAACACTGGTAGCATGCCGCGACAGCGTAGACGTGAACCGTATGTGCAGTTGACGGACTTTGAGCGAGGGCGTATAGTGGGCATGCGGGAGGCCGGGTGGACGTACCGCCGAATTGCTCAACACGTGGGGCGTGAGGTCTCCACAGTACATCGATGTTGTCGCCAGTGGTCGGCGGAAGGTGCACGTGCCCGTCGACCTGGGACCGGACCGCAGCGACGCACGGATGCACGCCAAGACCGTAGGATCCTACGCAGTGCCGTAGGGGACCGCACCGCCACTTCCCAGCATATTAGGGACACTGTTGCTCCTGGGGTATCGGCGAGGACCATTCGCAACCGTCTCCATGAAGCTGGGCTACGGTCCCGCACACCGTTAGGCCGTCTTCCGCTCACGCCCCAACATCGTGCAGCCCGCCTCCAGTGGTGTCGCGACAGGCGTGAATGGAGGGACGAATGGAGACGTGTCGTCTTCAGCGATGAGAGTCGCTTCTGCCTTGATGCCAATGATGGTCGTATGCGTGTTTGGCGCCGTGCAGGTGAGCGCCACAATCAGGACTGCATACGACCGAGGCACACAGGGCCAACACCCGGCATCATGGTGTGGGGAGCGATCTCCTACACTGGCCGTACACCACTGGTGATCGTCGAGGGGACACTGAATAGTGCACGGTACATCCAAACCGTCATCGAACCCATCGTTCTACCATTCCTAGACCGGCAAGGGAACTTGCTGTTCCAACAGGACAATGCACGTCCGCATGTATCCCGTGCCACCCAACGTGCTCTAGAAGGTGTAAGTCAACTACCCTGGCCAGCAAGATCTCCGGATCTGTCCCCCATTGAGCATGTTTGGGACTGGATGAAGCGTCGTCTCACGCGGTCTGCACGTCCAGCACGAACGCTGGTCCAACTGAGGCGCCAGGTGGAAATGGCATGGCAAGCCGTTCCACAGGACTACATCCAGCATCTCTACGATCGTCTCCATTGCTGCGAAAGGTGGATATACACTGTACTTGTGCCGACATTGTGCATGCTCTGTTGCCTGTGTCTATGTGCCTGTGGTTCTGTCAGTGTGATCATGTGATGTATCTGACCCCAGGAATGTGTCAATAAAGTTTCCCCTTCCTGGGACAATGAATTCACGGTGTTCTTATTTCAATTTCCAGGAGTGTAGATTGCAGGAAAACTTGTATACTAGTGTGTGAGACGGGTAGACAGAGTTATGGAAACTAAATATAGAAACCGGGATGAAGTTCGTTTCTGCTCACTATATCGCCGATTGCCAAAGGCGGGAGCGCGCATTGCAAATGCGGTCTACCGTGATTGTCGGCGGGCGAGGTTGCTGCGGCAAGTCGCGGTGCGCCGAGATAACTGTTGTTGGGGCTGAGCCGACGTGATGTGACTGCGAATCAAGGATCTCATCACGCTCCTCATTACTGATCGTGGATATGAGTAAGTTCACAGTGAAACTTCGAAGACTTGCAGAATCCTGAAGTCAATGAAAAACACGTATGATGGCGTAGTTCAGAGTAAAACCACAAAGTAGAAGTTCGGATTAGAATCGCGAATGCCTCTCTCAGTTTTGGTAGCTTTCCTTCAGACCTCAGAAAAGCACCCTGCACAGTCATTTGTAGCCAGTCCAAGAAAGGGACTAGGTGCTCTTCCAGTCAGAATCAGGAAGTCCCTTCACAGGCTCCCAACGTAAAGTTAAAGATGTGCCCGCCAAAGACATACTTGTGTATGGAAACAGGAAACGAGTGCCTCCCTATCTTACGTCTAGACTTGATAGTCGGAAATTCTGAAAATTTTGTTGGGCTTCGCACGGTACTCTCACGACAGAAGGAAGTTCCAAAAATTTGGAGACACGAATGACTGCATATTTTGCTTGAGGAAAAGTGTCTGGAGACCGCACACAGAAGGACAATGGGAAGTTGACAGCTAAGACCTCTACTCGAAGTTTACTAAGAAGTAGGGTTCTTCTATAGAGGACACCAGTCTTCCTTCCCACTGCTCATTGGCCAAGGAAGTTGGGCCAGGGGATAATCTCTGCCCGCCGCTATGGCCGAGTGGGTCTAGGCGCTTCAGTCCGGAACCGCGCTGCTGCTACAGTCACAGGTTCGAATCCTACCTCGGGCATAGATGTGTGTGTCGTCCTCAGGTTAGTTAGGTTTAAGTAGTTCTACGTCTAGGGGACTGATTACCTCAGATGTTAAGTCCCATAGTCCTTAAAGCCATTTGATCCATTTGATAATCCCTGAAAGGCTCGTCCGACTGTCCATGCCCTCCGCTAGCGTAGGCCTACAGTCTGAGTGACCGGTAGCTCTTACAGAGCGTGCGAAAATTCCACCTGTTCTTGACCCAGCGAAGAGGAACTGCCCTGGTCAATACCAGAAGCATTATTGGAGAAACTACCATAGGAATGAAATGTTAGATTACATACAGAGGAGTGGCTTACCAACACTGCTAAACGACACCCCTTAACCACTCATGTAATCGGTGAGCAACACACTAAAAACCGAATCGTAAAGTAAATGAAGCAAGGGAATCTCGTAGGTAATTCAGCATGCAAATAGGATAAAATGTGAGGAGAGAGGCATGAAAATGGTTGCCACTTCGCAATGTCTGGTGTTATATGCCTCCAAAAATCTCCCAAGGACTTTTCAAATGCGTGCCACGCAGATCGATGTTGTATTGCGTTACAAAAGTCGAACATCACGATATCAAGTAGGTGCTGATAAACGTTTTGTCTCATCTGTGCACAGAGGTAGATATTTGATTCGAGTTTTGCCGCAAAGACGCCCTTGTACACTGAATGAAGTAGCTAAAGAGCTAAACTAAAGTACAATAAAATATGTAAACAAACAGTTTTCAAAGTTTCTGCGTACACACGACCCCTGAAGTGGACATACTCATTAAATCACAATACAGTGTAAACGTACTAGTATTAGCCACTTTACAGGACTTCACAATTAAAGAAATGAAACCAAGTGAATCTAGAAAAGTAGAATATAGAATAACTATTAGGGCTACATCACGTCCGTAATTTTGTAATGCACATTTTTTTTTGAAAAAGGTTATGTTATATCCAGGGTCAAGAAAATTTATTACCAATTTTTGAGTGGTACTTACTTGTTTCTGAGGTAGTTGGAGAGGCCTCTGAAGAACGCATCAGATCCCATGACGTTCTCTATCATCCAGATTATTGATGCACCTGCCACAAACACAGATTATGTTTCGATGGAACAGCGTACATTGTCAGCAAAAATCAACTAAGGCAGCATGGTCAACAATTCTTAATTAAGCTATAATTACTGCATGTGCTGTAAACGCCTCAAGAACAGTTCATATTGTTCATAGTGTAGATCCACCATTTCGTTCTAATGTGATAATCTTCATTACAGGTTTATATTTCAGTTGCACACAAATCTACACAGCCACCTGCTACTGTCACATCGCCGGCCGGGGTGACCGATCGGTTCTAGGCGCAACAGTCTGGAACCGCGCGACCGCTACGGTCGCAGGTTCGAATCCTGCCTCAGGCATGGATGTGTGTGATGCCCTTAGTTAGGTTTAAGTAGTTCTAAGTTCTAGGGGACTGATGACCTCAAACGTTAAGTCCCATAGTGCTGAGAGCCATTTTTGCACTGTCACATTTTTAAAGCCAGCGAGACAGTGGCGCCATCCAGCCACCTATCATCAGCTCCAACGGCAATCCGCATGTGTGTCATTTAAGCCGACATCCGGAATATTCGGAAATTTCAGCTCAGATTTTCAGGTCGGAGATCACAACGGCATATCATGCAACGAAAAGTCAACAATATTCATGAACAATCTCACATAATAGAAAACACATCGGATAAGACGGAACGCAATTTTTATTTTCAGAATGGTTGACTACATCAGAGCGAGGTCTTCGATCAACACCGCCAAGCGGTAGTTCGTACTAGATTATTATTTGCAACAAGGTCGGAGGTGTTCATACCACAGTTGCGGACTAAGGTCGACTTGCCTCTCAGTTTCAGCACATTTCTTAGACATGTCACGGAAATTTTTTAATGCTTACGTGCTGGTACAGCTACTTCTCTTTTTTCCAAAGGCTTCTTTAATTTGCCTGTAGGCGTTGTCTAGCTTTCTCCTAGTTATACATGGTTCTATAGACTTACATTTCTCCTGCAGCCATAGGGAAGAGTTGAAAAGTGGAAGGACTTTGCAAGGGAAATGAAACAAATACTGTAGGTAGGGAATATGGTGCAGATGAGATAGGAGATACGATAATGCGAGAAAAATTTGACAAAGCACTGAAAGCCCTAAGACGAAATAAGGCGCCTGGAGTAGGCGACATTCCCCCAGAACTGCTGATATCCTTGGGAGAGTCAGCCATGACCAAACCATTCCTCTTGATGTAGAGGCTATATGAGACAGGAAAATAATCTCAGACTTCAAGAATCTAATAATAACAGTTCCAAAGAAAGTAAGTCCTGACATGTGTGGATATTACAAAACTGTTAGTTTATTAAGTCACGTTTGCAAAATATTGACACGAATTATTTACAAAAGAAAGGAAAAAACTGGTATAAGTCGACTGCAGGGAAGATCATTGCGGAGTTCTGGAGAAATATTGGAATACGTGAGGCAACACTGACCCTATGACTTACCTTAGGTTAATGAAAGGTAAACCTACATTTATAGCATCTGTAAACGTACAGAAAACTTTTGACACTGTTTGACTTGAATGCATTCGTCAAATTTCTGTAAGCAGCAGGGGTAAAATACGGGGAACGAAAGGTTATTTATAACGTGTACAGAAACCAAAGGGCAGTTATAACAGTCGTACAGCATGAAAAGGAAGCAGTGGTTCAGAAGGGAGTGAGACAAGGTTGTAACCTATCCCAACAGTTATTCAGTCTGTACAGTAAAGAAGCTGTGAAGCAAAGCAAGGAGAAATTGAAAGTGAATTGTAGTTCAGGGAGAAGAAAAAAAAACTTTGAGGCTTGCTGATATCATTGCAATTTTGTCAGAGACAGCAAAGGACTTGGAAGTGCAGTTGAACGGAATGAGCAGTGTCTTGAAAGATGTAAACATTAACAAAAGCATGATGATTATCTTCTCCGTAATGTAAAAACATTCACTAAGATTCACGAAGATCATCACCAAGTGTATAGTAAAACAACGAATCTTAATCAAGGGGGCAAACAAGCTGGATATAGAATTATTATCCATGTAGTCACGTCTCCTTGCCCGTAATGCTTAGTGACAAAAGGTAGATTTTAAAATGTCATTCTAACATGTATACAACTGCAAGACTATCACACTTGAGTAACAGAAATCATGAAAACAAGCATTCCTACTTAAATTCCACTTCTGTATTGAAGCTGCAGAACTAATGCAAGATAAGATGTAGGAGAGGCACCTAGTAGGACAGTAATGCACCTGCACTCACAAGACAGCAGTTATACACTCTTTTTGGTGCGTGACATGATCAGAATAACAAATGCAGAGGAAGCAACAGTGCTCTTAGACAAATATGTCCTTCACTTTACCCTCGCACTGCTGTATCACAGTAATGCAAATTAGTAGTACGCGTAAACAATTGAAAATGATGTTCTCAAACAATAGTGTTGCTCTCAATCATCCACTGGCTACACACAGTTGACAGAGTATCTCTTTGTAGCATGATGTCTTTGTTATCGGATGACATGTTTACGGCAGGCTCACTGTGAAATGGTGGACAGGTCACACAGACCTTGTCAGTTCACTTTCATAAACAAAAACGGATAGTCCTACCTTTAAATTAATTAACAAAGCAGTAAAATAGTAATTTATTAACGGATGACACAGTATCACTCGGAACTTATATTATCAACTTCTGCACAAGTAAAAATGTGTATCTAATCAGGATCCCTAATTATAACAAAATTTTGACATCACCAGTTTTGTCGAAGGTTGCCATCAACAGATGAGGTACAAATATTCACAAAAAGTGTCGTCCAACGAAAAAGGATATTGTTTTGTATACATGAACACTATTGTCAACTTTCAAGCTTTGGATAAACCTTTTTGCAAATATTCATACCACATCTGTCAAGCAATAATTTGACCGAACTGACGATGTTGTCATTTTATAGTCATTACTGATACTGAATTAATAAAAATATTAATAATATTTTAGGCACTGAAGGGACTTAATCGCATGTGAGTGACGTTCAAAATTTTTAAAATAAATAAAAAATTATATCAATACTTGTCGACACTTTCTTGAGTAATTACGTGATCGTCAACATGCAGTGTGGTGTTCATGTACTGTTGGCCTCCTAATTCGATTCTCGTAGTGTATTTCGATGAACGCCGTTTTCCAATCTACTGGCGATTATTATGCATTGTATTGTTCCGAAAGTAATGGAAATAAAAGGCTGTAGTCTGTAACTTTCGTGCAAGCGGGTGAAGAAGCATGATAACCAAACCAAGAGATAATCCATAGGACGCTCTATACTTATTTCTAACCACATTCATTAATTTTACGTGCACTCAGGAGATCCATAGTGCGCTATAGGTCTTTACAAACGTCGTGGCAACTGACTCATCTGTCGCGAGGTTACACCGATGTGTTTGAGACATGCAAGCTCAGTGCTTACTAGGCACTGTATTGCTGCTCGAGGAAAGTCTTCGCTGCCAATTGTCGCATTCGCAAGTCTGCCTATCCTGTGTGTGGAAATACTACAATGCAATGGCTGGATTGCATAAGGAAGAATGATAGGTACTTTCCTGCATAATAGGAGATTTTTCGTCTGTCTCCAGGGCAAGAAGAGCAGGTGGAGATATCAGAGGAATGGCCTACCTCAGGGAAGCGTCCTCGCTCCAGCTCTGTATAATATATATACAGATGACCAACCAGTGCCAAACATCACGCGCCAATTTATGTGTGACGATGACACTGCAGTTGCAGCCCAAGGTAACAATTTTATGGATGTAGAGGAGAAATTAACCAGTACCTTGGAAGCTCTCTCCCAGTATTATGAGGCAAACCACCTAAGCCGAACCCTTCCAAGACGCAGGTCTGTGCATTACATTTAAAGAACAGGGAGGCAAATCGTGAATTAAATGTAATATGGAGAGGCGAACGTCTCGAGCATTGTAAAACGCCCACATATCTTGGTGTCACGTTGGATCGCACACTGACCTACAAACATCATTGTAATGCTACAAGGGAAAAAGTCTCAACTAGAAACAACATCATCAGGAAACTAACCAGCGGATCCTGGGATGCAAACCCAAAAGTCCTGAGAACTTCAGCCCTTGCGTTCAGTGTGGCAGCCGCGGAATACGCCTCTCCAGTATGGTCTGCATCAACACACGCGAGAAAAGTTGATGTCGCGGTGAATGAAATGGCACGGATTGTTACCGGATGCTTGAGGCCAACCCCAGTGCACAAGATGTACTTAATGATGGGGATTGTACCGCCCAACATACGACGTGACATCACTGCCGAAGCCTAAAAAACCAAGCAAGAAAAAGACATGCGTCACCCTTTATATGGACACCAGCCTGCTGTCCGACGGCTTTGTTCGAGGAAGAGTTTCCTGTCACGTACCCGAGCCCTGGAAGGGTCGGCGCAGAGAATCGTCTGAAAAGGTGAGAAATCGACCTGAGAAACCCACATAAAGATGTAAGAGAAGAACTGCCGCCTGGTGGAGACGTACCATACACAGTCTGGAGAACCCTAAACCGTATGAGGGCAGAAGTGCCAAAGTGCAAGACAAACCTGCAGCAGTGGGGTTTCCTAAAAGAGAATGAGAACACTCTCTGTCTGTGTGGTTCTGTCCAGTATCCTCAACACCTGCTTATCTGTCCATATTTAGACCAGCCCTGCACAATGAATGGCTTATGGGAGGCAAATGACAAGGCCATATTGGCTGCTGATTTTTGGAAGTGTGAAGTCTAGTTCCGGACACGGAAAGTAAGTATAAGGAAGAACAGAACACTTCCTGCTTGACATGTATAGATAACACATGCTGCAGTTGTGGACATATCTGCCACTATGTACAATTTGTTTTAATAGTCATCAGATAATTTCGAGTAAATTGAAATTCACTTTTATAAATTTCCATTCCAACTCATGAACCATGGACCTTGCCTTGGTGGGGAGGCTTGCGTGCCTCAACGAAACAGATATTAGTACCGTAGGTGCAACCACAACGGAGGGGTATCTGTTGAGAGGCCAGTCAAACGTGTGGTTCCTGAAGAGGGGCAGCAGCCTTTTCAATAGTTGCAGGGGCAACAGTCTGGATGATTGACTGATCTGGCCATGTAACACTAACCAAAATGGCCTTGCTGTTCTGGTACCGCGAACGGCTGAAAGCAAGGGGAAACTACAGCCGTAATTTTTCCCGAGGGCATGCAGCTTTACTGTATGATTAAATAATGATGGCGTCCTCTTGGGTAAAATATTCCGGAGGTAAAATTGTCCCCCATTCGGATCTCCGGGTGGGGACTACTCAAGATGACGTCGTTATCAGGAGAAAGAATACTGGCATTCTACGGATCGGAGCGTGGAATGTCAGATCCCTTTATCGAGCAGGTAGGTTAGAAAATTTAAAAAGGGAAATGGATAGGTTAAAGTTAGATACAGTGGGAATTAGTGAAGTTCGGTGGCAGGAGGAACAAGACTTTTGGTCAGGTGAATACAGGGTTATAAACACAAAATCAAATAGGGGTAATGCAGGAGTAGGTTTAATAATGAATAAAAAAAATAGGAGTGTGGTTAAGCTACTATACACAGCATAGTGAACGCATTATTGTGACCAAGATAGGCACGAGGCCCACACCTACTACAGTAGTACAAGTTTATATGCCAACTAGCTCTGCAGATGACGATGAAATTGATGAAATGTATGATGAGATAAAAGAAATTATTCGGGTAGTGGAGGGAGACGAAAATTTTATAGTCATGGGTGACTGGAATTAGAGAGTAGGAAAAGGGAGAGAAGGAAACATAGTAGGTGAATATGGACTGGGGCTAGGAAATGAAAGAGGAAGCCGCCTGGTAGAATTTTGCGCAGAGCATAACTTAATCATAGCTAACACTTGGTTCAAAAATCATGAAAGAAGGTTGTATACGTGGAAGAACCCTGGAGATACTAAAAGGTATCAGATAGATTATATAATGGTAAGACAGAGATTTAGGAACCAGGTTTTAAATTGTAAGACATTTCCAGGGGCAGATGTGGACTATGACCACAATCTATTGGTTATCAACTGTAGATTAAAACTGAAGAAACTGCAAAAAGGTGGGCATTTCAGGAGATGGGACCTGGATAAACTGACTAAACCAGAGGTTGTACAGAGTTTCAGGGAGAGCGTAAGGGAACAATTGACAGAAATGGGGGAAAGAAATACAGTAGAAGAAGAATAGGTAGCTTTGAGGGATGAAGTAATGAAGGCAGCAGAGGATCAAGCAGGTAAATAGACGAGGGATAGTAGAAACCCTTGGGTAACAGAAGAAATATTGAATTTAATTGATTAAAGGAGAAAATATAAAAATGCAGTAAATGAAGCAGGCAAAAAGGAATACAAACGTCTCAAAAATGATATCGACAGGAAGTGCAAAATGGCTAAGCAGGGATGGCTAGAGGACAAATGTAGGGATGTAGAGGCTTATCTCACTAGGGGTAAGATAGATACTGCCTACAGGAAAATTAAAGAGACCTTTGGAGAAAGGAGAACCACTTGCACGAAATTTCAATTTACTCAAAATGAAGAAAAATCAAAGCTATATTTTCCTCGAAATTTTGAAGCAGTGTGAAAGGAAAAGATAAAATCTAACGAGCTGTACTGCTTACCCTTCTGGTAAATGTTGTAATCCATGAAGGCCTGGTCAGCTGTGATGTTGGGGTTCTTGGTGAGTGGGTACTCTTCGCCGCTGACGTCGGCCGTCATGGCGGTCTGCAGCAGAGTGGTCACCGCGAAAACCTCGCGCTGGCGCCACGTGGGCTCCACCTGCGCACACAGACACACGTTAACACTCTCTGCGACCGCTGTGAAAACACGCGTCGTGAGAGCTCAACCGCAGCGCGTGGGAACTCACCACATCGGTAGCGATCCACTGGAAGTAGGTGGCGAAGCCCTCGTTGAGCCAGAGGACGTTCCACCAGTCGCAGGTGACCAGGTCTCCGAACCACTGGTGGGCCACCTCGTGCTGGATGGTGCCCAGAGATTGCTCCTTGGTCGCCTCCGACGTGTAGTTCTCCAGCACCAGGAGGCTGCCCTGCCTACAGAAGGCACCGCATTGTCGTCCACTGTACCGCCAACGCTCACAGGGTGTCAGCACCTACATCTGTCTACATGTGCGTCTAAGTGTACATCCATGTACTGACCAGGGTGGAGGGAACATAGTGTAGAGGCGAATGTTCTACCTATAGGATAGTGTACCTACGAACACGTGATAACATATTGTACATTACAGACATAAATATTCAGAAAACGTGAAAACTATGGCAAAACGAAAATGCATATTTGTTACCGTTTGGAAACGATACTGCGTATAATGCCTGTAAAATTTCAGAAACAGTTACATGAAAATAACTGAGTTTTGTGAAAATGCCTTTGTTTGTATCTGCCAATCATCTTGAATCAGTTAGCACTATTAGTCAGACTGTAATCTGTTACAGTTCAGCTGTACACGTGGAATATTAAAATCTCTAAATAATGTTTACATTTCAAGAGGAAACCGAAAGAAATCGTGTTTAGTAACTACAGCAGTCGAAAACACTCTAAGAAAAGAAGGCACTGCAGCATGAATTTCGACTCAAACAATGTTCAGTCTGAATCAAAAATTCAAGTAAATGACTTTCGTTACTAATAAGCTCATAAGTGTTTCACACTGAGCAAAATGTGAAGTACGAAGTTACACAAGCCACCAGTTATGGATTTTGATTCCATTCCTCACTAGGCAGTGACACTGCTAAAGTTAGGCTATACTTTAGTTGATGTCAAGTATCTAAGAAACGGGAGACTTCCCATGACAGTTCCAGACTAACATTATCATCTCATTAGCGAAGAAGGCATGTGCACACATATATGGAGAGTACCAGACGATAATCGTCTAGCAAATCATAATTTGCTGTCCAAAATACACACAAGAATAGGTAGAGAAAAAGATTAGGTAATAGCCGAAGAACACTTTCATTACTTTAGAAGAGAAGTCCTCTGGCGTATCTGTGACCATGTTTGGTCATAATAAACTTTGTTTTTGTCACCAAAATATTTATTTTATATTTCATTCGTTATGATCGTTTCGATATCGTGTCCACCATACCTGTGGTACAAAATTATAACACGCTGCATAATAAGTTGCTAATTGATCCATCTGATGGCGACTAGAGAGAATCTCACTGAACTAAAATAAATAAATGTCGTGTGGTTAGGACCCTCCGACGGGTAGACCGTTCGCCGGGTGCAAGTCTTTCGATTTGACGCCACTTCGGTGACTTGCACGTCGATGGGGATTAAATGATGATGATCAGGACAACACAACACCCAGTCCCTGAGCGGAGAAAATGTCCGACCCAGCCGGGAATCGAACCCGGGCCCTTAGGATTGACATTCAGTCGCGCTGACCGCCTTTTTTTCTCATGTTGCTCGGTATTGTTCGTTGCGTTTGGTCTGGGCGGATGTCATAAGACATCCGTTCATGCCGATCATCGATTCCTTTCCTCATTTTTTTTTTATTACAGAGGGCGAGCAGCTCTCTGACTGAACACGATGAGCTACTGTGCCGGCAGCACTCAGCTACCGGGGCGGGCCTCACTGAACTGCCCAGTATTGACGAGGGAAGGTAACAACAGTATCGGTATCAACTGTCCCTCAATTGGAACTTCAGATGGCTGCCATCTAAACAAGGAATATCTGATAAGTGAAGAGATCTCCTTAGATGGCAAAGGTCCTCGATATGGCGAATTTATTATATTTTCTGTTTACTATTTAATTATATATGATAGCTTCTGGGAAAATGTTAACCATGTGTCGAGATATGAAAAGTGGTAATAAATTAAAAACTAAATGGACAGCATTATGCTAAAAATGATAGACTAGTTATTGATAAAATGTGAGAATTGATAAAATGTGATTGAGAATAGCTAAGAAAATTATTTTACGTAGTAACAGGTTTGAAACTGAGGGAGCTTATTACGAGCTGGGAAAGGTGTTCCAGACTCATTAGTTTCCCAAACTTTTTATTGTCTACGAGAATTTCCAGCTTTAAAAAAAGTTAAGGATGGATGTGCCTAACACATGTGATGTAATGGGTAAAGAGTGTTCTTAATTAGGCGCAGTATGCCACAAGGCCTCTAGTCCGGTGGAAGGAAGTGCAGCTTACGGCTCTGGCTCTGAGCACTATGGGACTCAACTGCTGAGGTCATTAGTCCCCTAGAACTTAGAACTAGTTAAACCTAACTAACCTAAGGACATCACAAACATCCATGCCCGAGGCAGGATTCGAACCTGCGACCGTAGCGGTCTTGCGGTTCCAGACTGCAGCGCCTTTAACCGCACGGCCACTTCGGCCGGCTGCAGCTTACGGCTCGGCATTTTGTTGACATGCGACAACGCCATCCACTTGGAAACAACATCCTTGCATGCTATTGGTTAAACAAGAGTTTACTACATAAACTAGCACAAAATCTCCTTTTCTGTGGGTGGCTAAAATGCTCGAGGTCCATGGAACTCTTCTATCTCTGAAGTTTCGTCCAGGGCTACGTTGGACATCTTCGGAGGTGCTCCTGGTTGTGCTGAGTCTTTCCAACTGACGAGTCGGACGTCGAAGAGCGGCATAATACCGTGGAAAGTGGGCGTGGCAAGGTTTATCTCTGCTATCACGTGAAATCCAGACCACGCCCACTTTCCACTGTCTGCTTAGCTAGCACTGACAGATGTTTTAAGGTACAATGCTTTGTCGAGCTATCAATTTGAATAGCGATTTTTACCAAAATAGGAAGGGAACAGAAACCTTTATTGCGACAACCCATAGAAAAAATCATAGCGTCATCATGAGTTAATGTAAAACTGCTGGAACGCCGCTCTCAGATTAAGATGAAGTGCGGCACAAACGTATCACGTTTTCCTCAGAATATATAATACAATTAATTCTATTATTTTACAAACGTTTGCTGTCCTTACCAAGCATAGCGTCATCATGAGTTAATGTAAAACTGCTGGAACGCCGCTCTCAGATTAAGATGAAGTGCGGCACAAACGTATCACGTTTTCCTCAGAATATATAATACAATTAATTTTATTATTTTACAAACGTTTGCTGTCCTTACCAAGCTCAAAAAATGCAAGGGTTCTTCTAAAGTATAAAACAATGTAAATTGTAGTTTCAGATTAATGTAATACCTATTAAAAATCAATAAAATAAATATTTACAGACTTGATGCCATGCATTAAAATAATATACACGCTATGGCATAATTTTTACAGATCACATGCTGTTGAAACAATATCAAATATATTATTGTTAGCTAAGTGATGGCTGTAACTGTTGCACTTCAGCCTAACGAAGGTATAGTGAACAAAGCATATGCGAAGTATACGTGCAATGAGATAATACTATACCATTACAATTAACAGTCATACAAAAGTCAATTAAATAAGAACGCTATACGATTGTGCCTCTTCCTCTACAAAGCAAAATAGTCAGCCTACGTTTTCACGATAATTTATGTTTAACAGTAATAACAGTGAAACTAAAGAAGAAAGACCAAGAAATCTATGCTGTGTGCGTCACATTTGGGAATATTAAGATCCATGCACTAGATATCACTGCGTTGCTCGTGTCGCTACTAAGTGGGAGACACACGAAACCACACGGCTGCGAAGCGTCTGTCAACCTAACCAATTGGTCAGAAAGTGAATTGGAAGGCCAAGAGACTAACGAGGGGAGGCTGCCAATTGTGAAATTCAGATTCGATTCATACTGCGCATAATAAAAGCTCATGGCCAGAGGTGTAATGTGACAAAGCACCAAGATGCACTTCTCAGCCGTTGTCGAGAAAATCGACAGTTAAAAGAAACCGTTGCCGTGAAATACTCTCTACGATTAATAATTTTTCCACAGCGTCGTGGCGCAGCGGTACGCGCTTGGGTTCGTAATCCGAAGGTCGCCGGATCGAATCTCGCGCTATGCAACTTTTTTTTTATTATTAGTTTATTGTAATTCAAATATAACATGCATAAGCAATTCATTAAAACTATTAATGAATTGCTTATGCATGTTGGTGAAGGCGGATCGCTCTCCAATTGTACCGCCTCCATTTTTCCGTTTGTTTAACAGGGTGTACCAAAGCTCTCACGTCCGCTCTGATTTTCGACGATGTTACAAGTTGCGCTAGGGACCGCATCTACCTTCTTTCGAAGTTAGCAGGCAACTACGCTGTTATGCGGCGGCTCGTTTCGGGCCATTCAACATCTGTCCTTCAAGTGTAACGAGCGAGTAACGAGTTTATATTTCATACTGCCACAGCAAATTTGTGTTCGTGGGGTTTCTATTCTAATTCGAACGTTTGACTTACGCTATACGTATTCGTTTCGGAATATCGTTTCTACGTCTTCCGTTAACTATACGTGGTTAACATTATGAAGACAATTAATAACATTTGTGAAATACAACTTTGTTTTGGGAAAACATAATGATGTTCGAAGTCGCCAGTTTTTCCACGACAAACGACTTTCAACAACTTATTATATGCATAATTGTTGCAACTGATTGCCGGGAATTATATATATATTTATATATATATATATATATATATATATATATATATATGTGTGTGTGTGTGTGTGTGTGTGTGTGTGCATATATATACACACATTTGAATTACAAAAAACAAATACTAAAAAAAAAAAGTTGCATGGCACGAGATTCTATCCGGCGACCTTCGGATTACGAACCCGAGCGCTTACCGCTGCGCCACGACGCTGTAGAAAATCCTTAGTCGCAGAGAGTATTTCACAGCAACGTTTTATTTTTAACTGTCGATTTTCTCGACAACGGCTGAGAAGTGCATCTCCGTGCTTTGCCACATTACACCTCTGGCTATGAGCTTTTATTATGCGCAGTATGAATTGAATCTCAATTTCACAATTGGCGGCCTCCCCTTGTAAGTAAGGACTTATACACAAAGCAGCAACCAGCGATGAAGCTTAAAAAATGGCATTGCAGCTAGATTTGAATTCGGAAGAAGAGTTAATAGGGGCTGTTGTCTTTCAGCCACTCTGTTTGCCATGTTTATCAAAGACTAGATAATGAAGATGCTAGAAGTAGTATGTATAGGAAAAAGAAGTATGTTTAGGAGGCCACAAGATCAACTGCGTCAGATTCTCTGATGACACTGTACTGCTTGAAGGTAGAACAATATCTTTTCAAAGAACACTATGCAGTCTTTAAGAAGCATTGCAAGAGAACAGAACTGAAATTAATACAAATTAAACTAAGATGTATAGCACATGACAAAGAAAATATGAAAGTGAAAACAACAGAAGGTCATGTTGAACTTATCGCACTGTAAGAGAAAGTGTCGTACCTGGAGGATATTGTTTACAGAAAGACATGTTATTTCCTCATCGGTGTTTCAGTGTAGTGACAAATTTTAGAATCACATGAAGGAACATGCACAACAAACCAGCTTAAGCATTTTCTGTTGTTTTTATAGTTGTGAGATACGAGGTTGGGTACTGTGCAGCCTTTGTAAATATTATGAGTCCCACACATTAAATGCCGTATGATATATATATTAAAGCTATTTAGAAGATATTTATGACTGTGTACGCTTCCGCAGCCAGAGTCAGTTAGCATGAAAGTTTTATGATTATTGTACCGCATCATAATGTAAAAACTAACGGTTTCCAGATGGTCGCAGTGGCTTTCTTCTGGATCTGCTCTTGGAGTACAGAGTTTTATCGTAAGGAAAACTCTGTATATTCGTAAAACTGGCTACAAACCGTGTGGACAGTTAAGCCATACTTCGCCAGTCATGCACCATTTTGCACATCGAATTGAAAGGTCTTCTACCATGGGACACATGATATTGCCAAATGAACGAAGTTCCTTTAATGACTTCTGCAATTTTCCCAATCTCGACAATGGATATTTGTGTTAGTTACCAATGGTTTATATTTCAAAATGTTTCTATCTTGTAACTGGTTTTTGAGAATACTTCTTCCCACTTACTGATTATTGGCTTGAAGCAGAGTAAAAATGTAACACATTATTTATTAAATACAAATTGAGAAGATTTTCTCGATTGCATTATTATCTAATTTTAATAGAATATTTGTTCCTGGATGGATGACAATGTTGTATGTTTTAACAGTTTTTCACATTTAGAAAAACCTTGCTTTTCCGGAATCGTTTTTGTAATTTCAGAAAAAAATGCAGTACACATAAACTGAATGTTGTCATTTCAGAATGGCATAAGAAAATATATTAGACTTCTATTACAGAGCCAATGTCTGAAAAGTGTTCCATTATACAATACTCTCCCCCAACAGATATTTGGGGTGTTTGCTAGCTGCTAACCAGGCTAGTGAAAAAGAAATAAGATGAAGAACTGTAATGGAAAAGTTAGCTCTCCTGAAAAAGAAGCTTTTGTGATGCAGTAAAGTTGGATTGGAGTTCAGGAAAATGTTGGTCAAGTGCTTCAGGTGAGGTGCTTATCTGTGAAGGGTGGACATTGAAGGAAAGAGAAACAGACAAGATAGAAACATTCGAGGTGTGGGTTTTGCGGAGGATGGAAAAAGTAAAATAGGTAGATAAAGTGAAAAGCAGTGAAGTAATGGAAATGATGCAGGAACAAGGAACTTTCTTAAAACTGGTTAAGAAAAGGAAAGGAAACTGAGTGGGGCAAATACTCCAAGGAAAAGGAATTCTAAAAACACCTACGGAAGGTAGAGTGGACGGAGAGAACAAAATAGGAAGGAACAACACGCATTGTTATTGCGGTGTATTATTTCAGTACTATAATTATTTATTATTATTATTATTATTATTTCAGTTGTATAAGACGCAAGCAGTCTCAGGATCAAATGAAGATAGGAATGGTGACAGGAACCTGTGAATGGTTAGAATAACTTATGATGATGTTAACAGTGGATATGTTACTGTTTTATTCTCAATATAAGGATATGATGGAAATGTGTTAATGGTTTCAGAATAAGATTTGAGGGGATCTGCAATCAGTTTAGCTGTGACCCAGAACTAAAAAAATTCTGCAAAAACAAAAGCAAGTACAATATTCCTTAATCAGATTTAGTAGCCGGATTGTCTACTCTAGGAGGACCGATCAAAGAGATTGCGTTTGAGGGCGTTGTTACACGAACCTCTGCATCTACATCATACTCCGCAAGCCACCTAAGGTGTGTGGCGGAGGGTACTTACAGTGTTACTATATGATCCCTCCGAATAGAGCGTGGGAAGAATGATTGTTGGTAAGCCTCTGTATTGGCTCTAATTTCTCGAATTTTCTCCTCGTGGCCAGTACGCGAGATGTATGTGGGGCTAACTAATATGTTGTTCGACTCCTCCTGAAACGTACTGTCCCGAAATTTCAATAGTAACTCTCTCAATGATGCACAACGCCTCTCTTATAACGACTGCCAGTGTATTTCGTTTAGATTCTCCGTAACGCTCTCTCGCCAGCTTAACGAATCCCTGACGAAACGCGCTGCTCTTCGTTGGATCTTCTCTAACTTCTCTGTCAGTCGTATCTGGTAGGGATCCCAGATAGATGAACAATACTAAAGAATCGGGCGAAAAAGCGCCTAATAAGCCACTTCTGTCGTGGATGAGTCCCATTTCCTTAAGATTCTTCCGATGAATCTGAGTCTGGCGCCTGCTTTACCCACTGTTCTAAATGGACATTCCACTTAAGGTCGCTCTGGATAGTTACGCCTAGATATTTTACGGCAGACGCTGTCTCCAGCTGTTTGTCATCAATAGTGTAGCTGTACAGTAGTGGATTTCTTTTCCTATGTATGCGCATTATGTTACATTTATTTACGTTCAGGGTGGACTGCCACAGCCTGCACCATTCATCAGCTCTCTGCAGCTCGTTCTGCAAAATCTTACTTTCTTCTGGCGTTGCTACTTTGATATAGACAACTGCATCATCTGCAAATAGCCTTAAAGAGCATCCGACGCATTCTATTAGGTCATATATTGTAAACAGCAGCGATCCTATGCCACTTCCCCACTTCCCTGTGGTACTCCGGATATTACCTTTACATCTGTGTTTTAATTCCGTATGGAGCGACGTGTTGAGTTCTATCTGCAAGAAAGCCTTGAATCCAGTGGCAGGTCTTCTCCGATACTCCGTAAGCTTTTGTGTTTGGTGTCAAATGCCTCACTGAAATCAAGGAGCACACACGGCATCAGCCTGAGCGCCGTTGTCCACTGAGCTGTGGATCTCATGGAGGCACAGAGCGAGCTGAGTTTCGCAGGATCTGTGTTTGCGGAATCCACGTTGATTTTTATAGAGGAGCTGTTAATTTTCCAAAAACGTCATAATTCTTGAGCAGAAAATATGTTCCAAATTCTACAACAGATTGAAGTCAACGATATAGTTCTATAGTTGTGTTGATCTGTCTTACGGCCTTTGTTAAAAACGGGAATGACCTCAGCCCGCTTTTTTCCAGTCGTTAGGTATCTTTCGTTGCTCAAGCGATCTACGATAAATTACTGCTAGAAGGGGAGCAACTTCTTTCGCATAATCTTTATAGAATCTTACAGGTATCTCATCTTGTCCTGAAGCTTTTCCGCTACTAAGCGATTGTAGCTTGCTTTTCAATTTCGCTGTCGGTTATCTCAGTCTCTGCCATTTCGATGTTCGTGCGGCGATTGAAAGGAGGGACAGTGTTATGGTCTTCCGCGGTGAAACAACTTCGGAAGACCGAATTCAGTATTTTGGTCTCTTCTCTATTACCTTCCCTCCCGTTGCCGGTGTGGTCGCTGAGAGAATGAATAGATGATTTTGACCCACTTACTGATTTTACATACGACCAAAATCTCTTAGGGTTTTTACTCAGGTAGTTCGACAACGTCTTACCCTCAAAATCATTGAAGCTTCTCTCATTGCTCTTCTTAGGCTCATTTTCCCATCCTTCAGCTTTTGTTTGTCAGCTAGGTTTTTACTGCTCTTGAATCTGAGATGAAGTGCTCTTTCTTTACGTAGCGCTTTTCTAACACTGCTATTAAACGGTGGTGGATCTTTCCCTTCCCTTACACCCTTACTCGGAACATACTTGTGTAGGGCATATTGAACGATGCCTTTGAATTTTTTCTTGTTCTCCACACCTTAGTCCTCATCACCGAATATTTGATGCTGACTGCTGAGATATTCTGAAATTTGTATCCTGTCACCCTTGCTGAGCAAGGACCTGTCGTCATTGATGCTGTCACAGCCTTATGGTTACTGACACCTTCCTCTACGTTAACTGGTTCAATAAGTTCAGGTCTGTTTGTTGCCTTGAGGTCTAAGGCGTTACGCTCACGAGTGAGTTCTCTACCTATCTGCTCAAGGTAATTTTCGGACAAGACATCCACAACAATGCCACACGATTCCCTGTCTCTGGCACCAGTTTTGATGGCATAACTCTCCCAATCTAGACCCGGAAAGTCGAAATCAGCCCCTATTATAATGGCATGATCAGGAAAATTACTAATGCTATTCTGCAAGTTCTGTCTGAAGCGCTCTACAACTACAGATCCTGACCCAGGTGGTCTATGAAAGCATCCGATAACCATTTCTGACCGTTCTGTGATACTTAATTTCACGCAGATTAATTCACATTCGGAATCTGTGATAACCTCGCTGGGTTTTATCGATTTTTTACTGCCATAAACACGCCGCCTCCAATGGTGACTAACCTATCCTTACGATAAACATTCCAGTCTGAACTTAGGATTTCGTTGTCATTGAAGTCTGGTTTCAACCAGCTTTCTGTTCCCAATACTATCTGTGCATTATAACCTTCAGTAGGTGATACTAATTCTGGGACCTTTCCTTAGATGCTCCTGCAGTTTATTAAAATCATATTAATCTTCTCTATCTCTGATCTGCGAGGACCAAGATTCTCAGAGGTCGCTGTGGCTGATTTAACATGCAAATCGTCTTTGATCCCAAGGGTGGGGTAATCTAAAAAAGCCCCATGTGCACGCCACACGTACTCCGCTACTCTAGTAGCCGCTTTCTGCGTGTAGTGCACGCCTGCCCTATTAATGGGAACCCTACAATTCCGCACCCAAAACCGGAGGTCGAGATATTCCCATCCGATTCCGTCGCAGAGTCTACTGCGTATGTGCGACGTAGCGCGATTCCAATGAGGGTATGTAAGCACCGACATCTAGGCAAGGCATTAGTGTGGCATTCGCGTCTCTCCAACGAGGTGTGGTAAATGTAGAAACTTGAACTACGAAGACGTTATTGCTTGATGCGTCTAAACATCTCCAGCGTGCTGTTGGTCTCTTCCTGGCTGCCGATGGGCAAACAACCGTAGACATCCATCGGAGAATCAAGAATGTCGAAAACCACCGTTACGGAATGGTGCGCCAAGTTCCGTGCTGGTCACAATTCGACACAAGACGGCGGTCGATCTGTGAGGCCAGCACCACAGTGCCTCGTAACGCAGAAGTTACGGCCACTCAAGTGGGAGACACTCGAGGATCGGCCCTGTAGTCCTGATTTCTCCTCATGCCATTATCACGCCTTCTGTCCCTTAAGAGAGGCCTGGAATGGTCAATAATGGCTGTGGGACGAGGATGTGCAACAGGCGGTTGCGGACTTCTTCGCGCAGCTGGACGCAGTCTTTTACCAAACGGGAATCCTCAGACTGGTGCGTCGGTAAGATGGCTGACCCAATGCTCACTGATATTTTACCCGATTGGCGTAGCAGTTCCGGACTGTATGGCATTCGAACGGAAACCTTTTGATAGCCCCTTATGTGTATTTCAAACTGGCTGCAAATGCCGCAGTCAATGAATGTTTTTAGAGCTAGTAAACCTTATTGAAAAGAATTAGTTCCTTAGGTTGGATAGCGTAATAAAACCTTCACTACATGGATTACTTTTTCAAATTAATCGTTATAAGTGTGCTTGCAGTCTGATATTGGGAAGTGAAAGAATATCCGTATTGAAGTGCACGTAAATCTCTGGGATTTGGAAGTAAGACAAGATTTGCTCCTAGTCTTCCACGTTTGCCTCAGTTGGATCTACAGCTGTACTCCTGTGCATGTGATCAGCTCCTCGCTATCCATTCCTCCCTCCTTGGAGCTCTGGTATACGAGTGTGGGACACAGTAGCCGTACTCACGTGTAGGTGATGAGCCCCCAGTTCTCCATGCCCCCCTCTATGAAGCTGGGAATGGCGACATGGTCCAGCTTAGTTAGTGTGTAGGGCACGCCCACCAGCTGCTCCATCGCAGAGACGGTGCTGGGAGTGATGACGCTGGAGTAGACGGCCTGGGGCAGCGTGCTGTCCACCGTCCAAATGGTCGTGGTCGCGTCGGAGGGCGACACCACGCTGGACGTGTTCAGCACGACCCAGGCCAGCAGGTAGGCGCTCATTGGGGGCGTCTCCTCGAACTGGAACGTGTGGAAGCCATCCTCGTCTGGGCTGGAATGAGAAAGCAGTGTAAGTTAATGTCGAGATCTACAGAACTTCGTACCATCAGCTCTATACGGCCAACAATTTGATAGAAACTTAAAGTAAACATATGGAAATTTCACAACAGCAGGTATCTGCAAAATAATGAATCCGCATAGGCACATAATCAATTCTAGAGGGAAATGTTGTGGCGTAGCAAGACAGCCACGCCACGGAAGTAGCCGAAAGGCACGCGTTTAGTTCACGCAGGCAAGAGATAGGTCTGTAACAGGATACGTAATGAATGCTATAAAGAAAAGTACGTAGCTTCTGGAATACTTAACTTTAATCCATCCTTGTTGTATACATCGCTCTTGACGATACAAGTGAGACTCTTTAGATACAAGCTATGTAAGGCTAATGGCGCCTTGCTAGGTCGTAGCCATGGACTTAGCTGAAGGCTATTCTAACTATCTGCTCGGCAAAGGAGCGAGGCTTCGTCAGTGTAGTCGCTAGCTACGTCGTCCGTACAACTGGGGCGAGTGCTAGTCCGTATCTCGAGACCTGCCTTGTGGTGGCGCTCGGTCTGCGATCACACAGTGGCGACACGCGGGTCCGACATGTACTAATGGACCGCGGCCGATTTAAAACTACTACCTAGCAAGTGTGGTGTCTGGCGGTGACACCACAGTAAAAGTATCTTCAAGGAAAAAAAAAAAAAAATACCAGAACACCTTAGACTTTGGAAATATACACCCATCGTGGCATTAGTTATACAACTTCTGATAGTACTGCAAATCTTATGAATGGCCTCCTCTGCCATGCAGAATCAAGAAAGGCCTTATAAATTCGAATATCTTCATGGAGGAGTAGACCTGGTCCACTTGCTGGGAGGAGCACCTTTAGTTTCTCAAGCTGTAGAGGTACAGAGTGACAATTAGTGAACTAAAACTTCCTGGCAGATTAAAACTGTGTGGCGAACCGAGAGTTGGACTGGCGACCTTTGCCTTTCGCAGGCAAGTACTCTCCGAAATGAGCTATCCAAGCACGACTCACGACCCACCCTCACAGCTTGAATTCTGCCAGTACCTCGTCACGCACCTTCCAAACTTCACAGAAGCTCTTCTGCGAATCTTTCAGAACTAGCATATTGCGGGACATGGCTTAGCCACAGCCTGGGGGATGTTTCCAGAATTGGAATTTTCACTCAGCAGCGGAGTATGCGTTGATATGAAACTTCCTGGCAAATTAAAACTGTGTGCCGGACCGAAACTCGAATTCGGGACCTTTGCCTTTCGAGGGCAAGTGCTCTACCAACTGAGCTACGCAAGCACGACTCACGACCCTCCCTCACAGCTTCAGTTCTGCGAGTACCTCGTCTCCTGCCTTCCAAACTAGCAGGCTGTGGCTAAGCCATACCTCTGCAATACCCTTCCAGGATTGTTAGTTCTGCAAGATTCGCAGAAGAGCTTCTGTGAAGTTTGGAAGGTTGGAGACGAGGTACTGCCAGAATTGAAGCTGCGAAGGCGGGTCGTGAGTCGTGATTAGGTAACTCGAATGGTAGAGCACTTGCCGGCGAAAGGCAAAGGTCCCGAGTTCGAGTCTCGGTCCAGCACACAGTTTTAATCTGCCAGGAAGTTTCATATCAACGCACACTCCACTGCAGAGTGAAAATCTCATTCTGGAATTGGTGAACTATTTGAAAAGAAACGTAAATTAGTTAGAAACTGCCGCGTGCACACACTTTATTCAAAATGTAAACGTCACTACAGGTATTCGGATTTACGTTATGACTTGTTCGATATGCCTGCCGTCATTGGCGGTGATGTGGCGCAGACGAATAGCGAAATTCTGCATGACTCGCTGAAGTGTCAATGACCTCATAAGTGGCTGTTTTCAGCTATGCAACGGGTAGGGGTTATTGCTGTACACCTTGTCTTTAATATAGTTCCACAAAAAGGAACTGTATGTTTTCAGATCCGGAGAATATGGCGGCCAACCGGGGGCCATGTCAGTGGACTCTGGGTACCACACAGCCAGAATGCGATCACTAACGTGCTCCTCCGGGACATCAAACACTCCCCTGATTCGATGGGTCGAGCTTCGTCTTGCATGAACCACATGTTGTCGTAAGCAGGGTCATTTTGGATAATGGGTATGAAATCATGCTTCAAAAATTTCACGTACCCCTTCGGCAGTCACCGTGCCACCAAGGAATACAGCACCAACTATTCCATGGCTGGACATTGCACAACACACAGTAACCCGTTGAGGGTGAAGAGAGTTCTCGACAGCGAACTGCGGATTCTCAGTCCCCAAATGCGCCAATTTTGATTATTGACAATCCCATTCAAATGAAAGTGGGCTTCGTCGCTAAACCATACTAATTCCCATCATGTGCAGCGGCCAACCGTCCAGTGTGAACTTCCTAATGCAAACCGTGCAGGACGTACGACGATCTTGCCATTTTCGAAAAAACTGCATAAAAACAGAAAATGATTGACGTCTCCTACTTTTCTTTCTGGAATGCGTAGGAATAATGGTTGATACACATTCTTACCAGAAAATTGGAATATATATTGTTTCTTATCAGCGACTTTCTTGTATAGCCCAGCATTGATCTCTACATGGCTCTCTGTGCTGTCCTAAGTTTCCCTTTTGTAAATGAGTTCAGTGTCCATGTCTCGCAGCCATACGTCATCACAGGAAGAATGCATTGATCAAATACTGCTTTCTTCAAATTTACTGGCATTTTTGATCTGAACACTTTTGAATTCTTCCCAAATGCTTGCCAGCCAAGCTTGATGCGTCGATAGATTTCTGGCCTTATGTCTCCCTTCATATTTATAATCTGGCCAAGGTAGACATCCGGTCTGTGACGAAGGTTAATGACATCTAAGAGACAGTAGGTTCCTTGAAACGGCAGTGGGCTGGCCACGTCGCAAGAAGAAAAGACAAAAGATGGACGAAGCTAGTACTGGAGTGGAGTCCGAGGGAGCACCGGAGGCCTAGAGGAAGACCACCAGACAGATGGGACAAAGACATCAAGAAGACCGCTGGTAACACCTGGCAGAGAACTGCCCAAGACCGTCCCACTTGGAGAAGACTGCTGAAAGCCTACCTGAATCCACGACTCGAAGAGGCCACATCATTTAATGATTGAATTGCAGATGATGATGATGATGATGATTAGAAACTTCAATACCTGCCTTTAAATTTGACTTAGAGGAAAGATGAAAACATTATATATAAATATTTTCTGAATGATAAATGTTGAAAATTAATCTCTGAATACATTCAGATCAATTTATAAGGAAATTTACGTAAGAGCACACCGCTCCGGTTTAATAAATCAATGATGTTCATGCTGTGTGTTTCACAGTCACATACATCAACAGAAGAAACTCTCTACTACATTTCATTGTATTACTCTTAAATGTTCTACACATGAACTACATCACTCTATTATTGTTATTAGTATTAATACTACTATTTTTATTGTGCACTGCTATAAGAACAACAGTGAAGGATAGTTTCAAAATGATGCTTCTCAAGATGGAAAGGTTGTGATTTCTCTGCCACTTTGGTGCAAGTCATCGGTTCCCGTTGAAGACATAATTTTGAACATATGACTGCGTTAGAGAACAGTACGGAGAATTTTTTACTTAGATCAGAAACAGTGTTCCTGCTATTACTGTTCATCTCCGGATTGGGATCCGACGATAAATAAGAGGTCTGTATAGGAAAGAAGACTACAGTTGTTTCTGTAAGCACAGAAACAAAAACATAGTCGAAAAGCTGTATCTACAATAGAGAAATGTAATCGAAGAGATTACTTACTGGGTAAGTGTTCGTCACCATCTCCAGCCAGTTATCTGAAGGTCGCTGCAAAAGAGCATGTCTGTGATCAACAACTGAAATTCAAATGATTCTACGACCTTCGTTACAATCTACAGGTAAGATACTGGCGTACATCTGCTAGTGCGTGTGTGTGTGTGTGGTGGGATGACAACGCCTTCTTACATTACGGCAGTTTGTTGATTTCAGATTAAATGGTCACCCATTATTACGACTTAGTTCCCGCTAAGGGAAGCCATTTTCTGAAGTGATGGTGTCATATGTAAAATTTTTTGAGTTTTATGAAGTTCGGTTGTTGACAAAAATTTTACATAGGTTGATAAGACAAACATGTAAGTGTTGACGTATCAGATACATTCTTCCACGCTAGTACGATGTCGTTATATTGGCTTGGCCGTCATTCGTCAAGACTAGTCAATATGAAAATAGTAACTACTATTCATAAAAGGTGTCAGATCCCATCTAACCCCTACTGCCGTGCTACTGAAACCGAGTTCCCTGCAGTTCTTGACAACTGTCCCTACGAACTGGATGTAATGACATTATATAAGAGCTGACCTGGAGACTAGTCCACTTATAAATGGATGATTCTTACGAAGACCGCTTGCAATAGTGACCGAAATGTTGGTCCAGGTAACAAAATGGAAAGTACCGACTCGAAGGTCTTACAGCTGATGAGATGATTAATATCATAATCAGTACCAGCGGTGTTAAAAGCTATTTAAATCGCTAATACTCAAGAATGCCGCACAGCATTATGGAGATCTTGTTGAACCGCACAGAGAATTTGATTGCCAAATTTTGTACATACCACAAAAGTCTCTGATCGCAAATATTTGTTTATTCAGTTACCGATTTCAGTCATTATGATCATCTTCAGATTGATATGCTTCAAGAAGATAGCAAAATAAGTGAATAAAACACATGGCCATACATGGCATCGCCACATAGAGTAAAATCAAAGTGTTCAAATGTTTGTGAAATCGTATGGGACTTAACTGCTAAGGTCATCAGTCCCTAAGCTTACACACTACTTAACCTAAATTATCCTAAGGACAAACACACACACACCCATGCCCGAGGGAGGACTCGAACCTCCGCCGGGACCAGGATAAAATCAAGATAAAATAGTAACTATTCATTACCCGTAATGGCTAGACGTTGCTGGAGTGTTCGTTTGGTACTATACGTCATGTTACTCTATGTGACGATCCCATTTATGGCTATATATTTAATTTACTGTTAGCTTCATGAAGACAGAGCAGTCTGAAGATGATCGTAAGGATTGAACCAACAATTGAATAAAGAAATATTCGTGACCAGAGACTGTTGTGGTATTTACGGAATTTCGTAACATTGGATTCCTGTCACCTTTATAGTGAGTGCATCAGCCCTCATCAATTTGGGAGTGAATTGGCTCTGGTATCGACCTTAGTTGACCGTAGATTTCTTGAGCAGAGGTATGTTCCCCCTGATTGGGAAATGTACAGAAGTACTGTCATATTACAGTCACATCCGCTTCTACAGAACATATTGTGAATTTATGTGTCCTACGAGTGGCAGTAACAGTTTCAATCATCATGTCGAAAAAAAAAATCGAGCTACAACCATCAAACGAGGTATTAATCCTTTTAATCCTTTTCTACACCTCTCAATTCAACTAATTTGCTGATTTTCCCACCGAATGATGACTCGGCGTAGTCCCTAGTTGTTGAAGTCTCTGTTTGGCTGTTCAGGAGACGTGCCGCCTTGAACATCGCCTTGTAGGCATTCTGATGATCAAACGAACCTTTTATGGTTACAGAGACCTTTTGAAACCTCAAACCTGTGATGTATATATGCGAACTGAAGTGACGAATAAAAATTTGTACCTTGGCCGGGATTCTAATCCAGGTCTCCCATTCACGGGGCAGATGCGCTAACAGCTTCGCCACCCTGGCACAGTGGCTTTGCATAACTTCACGGACTACCCTAGCACTTCTCCCTCCTCAGTCCAAATTTTCAGAAGCACGGGACAAGGGTTCGAACCTGGTGTGCATATATGTTGAAACGTCCCCTTTCAACAATTATACAAATGACTGTGCTTAACCTGACACACAATATTTTTAGCGCAACGCAATCTGACTTTCAAAATTCCCTACAAAAGAATGGCCCTGACTAACATTAAACTATACCTTCCAGAAATCACTTACCTCACAAAAATCTTCGCTGCTCAAGCTACTGCAATACAGCGAGCGCCACTACTGCCAGCTAAATAAAAGATTCAAACTACTGAAGGCACTAACTACTGATAGGGATAGTTAGCAAATGAAAGATATTAATAGAGAACAAACAATATATTTACCTTGATATCATCATATATAAATATAGCAGTTCATGACAAATTACAAACCTCCGCCATCTCTCTCCCCACATCCACCACTGCTGGCGGCTCACCTCCAACTGCGCAACGCTACGCGCTGTTCACATCCAGCTGCCGCTGCCCAACACTACAATGGCGAGTATTACAACAATGCAAAGCAGCCGCAGACTGCACACAGCACAGCCAGTGATTTTCATACAGAGGTGGTGTTACCAATAAAAAAACCTAAACAGCCTACTTACATAGCCCCCATGCTCCCCACAAAAAAATTTTACAAATTGGTTTGGGCAGTGGCCAATACAGATTTGAAAAAATTTTTCATAATTACAATAACAAAGAAATCAAATGCACACACTTGTTGATACAATGTTGGTCAAAAGCTAAAATTTTCTCACAGTCCATAAAGACAGTCCTCATCATTCGTCACAGTAAAATTGCAGTGTTTTTCTGAAAGTCTGAGCAGTAAAGGAAAATGCACACAGAAGTAGTGGATTTCCATGCAATCTTGAAGAAGTAGTGTTGTCCTTCCAACGGAACGACAGTGCTGACTCTTGACATACATAAATTACAAACCTCCGCCATCTCTCTCCCCACATCCACCACTGCTGGCGGCTCACCTCCAACTGCGCAACGCTACGCACTGTTCACATCCAGCTGCCGCTGCCCAACACTACAATGGCGAGTATTACAACAATGCAAAGCAGCCGCAGACTGCACACAGCACAGCCAGTGATTTTCATACAGAGGTGGCGTTATCAATAAAAAAACCTAAACAGCCTACTTACAATGTATATCATAGATGTTTGAGATTTCAAAAGGTCTCTGGGACAAAATAAGTTTCATTTAATGAAAGCACCTACACCTTGGTTTCAGGGAGAATTCACCGCTTTGCTCGAAGCTGATGTGCTTTACCAGTAAAGCTGCAGAGCCTCTGCAGTGCTGTTCAAGTTTAAGGGCAGTACCAAGTGGGCTGAAGCACGAATGGCAATTTGGATTGAGTGTGGAGGCGTGACAGGGTATTCCGTGCAGTTGCACGAAGCCACTGTGCCGTAGTGGTTAGTGCATCTGTCTAGTGAGCGGGAGGCACGGGTGGGAATCCCGGCTTTCATACAAATTTCGTCTCTTCCGTCTGCATGCATACATCATTCTGGAAATGACTGCCACGTAATGGTTCACTTGACCGAGGAAAGAGGAAATAGTCACGCTTTTCAATTAATCTTCATAGAACTTTGCTGTCTCTGACAGAATTAGCATGTCATCGACAAACCTCATAAGTTATTATTACTTTTTGTTGAACTTTAACTCACTCTACAAATTTTTCCTTCGCTTTCTTGAAGATTGAATAAGATGTGGAATAGACTTTCATCTGCCGTCTTCGTTCCTTCGACCCTTACAACGTATGTCATCCCTGCTAAACTGAAAATTTCACTACGTGGCTTCAACATTCTTTATTTCTTTAAAACCATAAATTATATGAATTTACTAGGGTTGTCCAGAAAGTAAGTACCGATCGGTTGCGAAATGTAAACCACTGGGAAAATCCGCTAAAGTTGTGCACGCATGTGTTGGGCAGTGTCTCTAATATGCCCGTCGATCGTGTCGCGTCGCTCTTTTCAGTTTTGAGCGAAAAGTGAGCACGTAAAGATGCGTAGGGAATCACGTCTCCCTATAAGTACGAGGGCCCGGTTAGAGATTTCGCCTGCGTCATGCAGCCCACATAAGACAACTGTCGAGCAGTTCCTTCTTCATGCCAATTCTCGGCCGTACATTGCAGGGGCAATGAAGACGCTCCTGCAGTGTTTCAAACGAGAAGTGATTGATCACCCGCAATACAGTCCGTAACTGGCTTCCCCTGAGCCTTATCTCTGCTGACAAGAACCGCTGGCTATGAAGACAAAATTTTTCCACAGACAACGAGCTGCAGACCAGTGCAGATAACTGGCCGAAAGCACAGGTGGCTGCTTTCTACGACGAGGATATTGGAAAGTTGTTACAACACTACGACAACACTCGAAGTTGGAACGGCGAATATGTAGAGAAGTAGGTGGAAGGTGTACCTAACTGTTGCAAATAAAACGTTTGTTATTTTCACTGTGGTTTCCACTACGCGGCCGATCGGAAGTTACTTTCTGGACAGCCCTCTTAGGTTTCCATCATAGACTTCTGCGGCCCGAGTCTTGATGATTAAAATTCTTCCGAGAGTTGTTCTGCGTCATTGTATAAAATTCTTTAATTATAAGATTTAAATCAACGTTTCGACCGTACTGCAACAGCCTTCCTCAGGGCAATACTGATTTTGGTGGATAAGAGATGATTCTATTCATTGTACACTCATGCTGATAAATTAAGGATAATGCTGATACATGGTGAAACAACGCTCTGGTGGGCGGTTTGCGGGTTTAAATCATCTCGCGGTATGACCATGCCGTGCATTTGACCTGCGGTCGTCGCACGGTGACGCTGGCAGCAGTCTACATACGCAGAGGTGTGTTGGTGCATGTCAGAGTACGGTGCAGCGAGTAAGTGTGCAGACGTTTCCAGACGTACTAATGGTGACTTTGTGTTGAGAATGGCTCAAAGGCCACATATTGATGACGTTATGAGGGGTAGAATATTAGGGCGACTGGACGCTGGTCGAACACAGCAGGTCGTAGCACGAGCCCTCCGTGTGCCACAAAGTGTGATCTCAAGATTATGGCAACGATTCCAGCAGACAGGAAACGTGTCCAGGCGCTACAGTACGGGACGTCGACAGTGTACAACACCACAAGAAGACCGATATCTCACCATCAGTGCCCGTAGATGGCCGCGGAGTACTGCAGGTAGCCTTGCTCGGGACCTAAACCCCATCGGGCACGTCTGGGATGCTCTCGGTCGACGTATCGCTGCACGTCTTCAAACCCCTACGACACTTCAGGAGCTCCGACAGGCACTGGTGCAAAAATGGGAGGCTAAACCCCAGCAACTGCTCGACCACCTGATCCAGAGTATGCCAACCCGTTGTGCGGCCTGTGTACGTGTGCATGGTGATCATATCCCATATTCATGTCGGGGTACATGCGCAGGAAACAGTGGCGTTTTGTAGCTCATGTGTTTCGGGACGGTTTTCCCAACTTATTACCAATACCGTGGACCTACAGACCTGTGTCGTGTGTGTTCCCTATGCGCTTATGGTGTTAGAGCCAGTTTTGTGTAGTGCCACGTTGTGTGGCACCACATTCTGCAATTTATGAGCATGAATGTAGATGAACGGTGTCAGCACGCCATAACCCACTATATTATAGGGCCAATAAAGTTTCAAAAATATGACGGACTAGCCTACTATATTTTAGGACCAACAAAGTTTCAAAAATGCAACGTATTGACACCGTTCGTCTAAAGTAGACACCTTTTCTCCACCAAAACGAGTCTAGCCCTGAGGAAGGTTGCTGCAATACGGTCGAAACGTTCGTTGTAAGTTTATAATTAAAGTTTTTTTCATATAATGACAGGGTGCAACAACCAGAAGACTTTTAATCATCGTAGGTTTCCATCATTCTGCTAGAAGTTGTCAGTGAGATAGGCCAAGTCCGGAAGTAAAGGATCAAATCTGGGGATTTCGAAAGCTTTATGTGAAGGGTTTACAAGTGGCAGCGTCACAGATGGGCCTACCTTTCGTCGATGCTGGAGGCTGGAGTGTTGGAGAGCACGGTGTAGCCGTCTGGCACGCGCACGCTCAGGGTGTAGAAGGTCTTCACAGCCGGCTCGTCGTAGCAGGGCAGCGCGGACCTCGCGAAGTTGGGCTCAAACTGCGTCGCGTATATCGCCCTGCCAACAGCACAACGCAGTCACACGCTGGAAGCTACATCCGTCATCACTTTTTTGTGCCGAACCACACAACAAAAATGGGTCATATGTACTGAAGAAGACATCTGGGAGACTGGACGATGCTTGGAAGGTTGGGACTCCAGAATGAATTTTCACCTGTAGCGGAGTGAGCGCCGATGTGTAACTTCATGGCAGATTAAAACTGTGTACCGCACTGGGACTCGGATATGGGACCATTGCTTTTGAAGGGATTGTGCCCTACTGACTGAGCTATTTAAGCACAATACAGTACTAGACCTCACAGTTTCACTTCCGCCACTACCCTTCACAAAAGAAGGAGAAATGTCGTAGATTCGAGTCACAATCCGGCACATAGTTTTAATATACCAGGTAGTTTCACTTCACAGATGACTGTATTTTTTAGAAGGAAGCTTCACCAACGTCGATTCGATAGGCTGTAGTTTGTTATGAAACAAAACAAACATGCATTGATCATTGGAGACTTAGTACCATAGGAAATATTTAATTCCAACTATTGGTTCCTTATTCCCAGGTACCCCGTCTGTATACAGGGTGGTCCATTGATAGTAACCGGGCCAAATATCTCACGAAATAAGGATCAAACGAAAAAACTACAAAGAATGAAACTTATCTAGCTTGAAGGGGGAAACCAGATGGCGCTATGGTTGGCCCGCTAGATGGCGCTGCCATAGCTCAAACGGATATCAACTGCGTTTTTTTAAATAGAGACCCCCATTTTTTATTACATATTCGTGTAGTACGTAGAGAAATATGAATGTTTTAGTTGGACCACTTTTTTCGCTTTGTGATGGATGGCGCTGTAATAGTCGCAAACGTATAAGTACGTGGTATCACGTAACATTCCGCCAGTGCGGACGGTGTTTGCTTCGTGATACATTACCCGTGTTAAAATGGACCGTTTACCAATTGCGGAAAAGGTCGATATCGTGTTGATGTATGGCTATTGTGATCAAAATGCCTAACGGGCGTGTGCTATGTATGCTGGTATCCTGGACGACATCATCCAAGTGTCCGCACCGTTCGCCGGATAGTTACGTTATTTAAGGAAGCAGGAAGTGTTCAGCCACATGTGAAACGTCAACCACGACCTGCAACAAATGATGATGTCCAAGTAGGTGTCTTAGCTGCTGTCGCGGCTAATCCGCACATCAGTAGCAGACAAATCTCAAAAACGTCGGTGTTGAGAATGCTACATCAACATCGATTGCATCCGTACCATATTTCTATGCACCAGGAATTGCATGGCGACGACTTTGAATGTCGTGTACAGTTCTGCCACTGGGCACAAGAGAAACTACGGGTCGATGACAGATTTTTTGCACGCGTTCTATTTAGCGACGAAGCGTCATTTACCAACAGCGGTAACGTAAACCGGCATAATATATACTATTGGGCAACGTAAAATCCACGATGGCTGCGACAAGCGGAACATCAGCGACCTTGGCGGGTTAATGTATGGTGCAGCATTATGGGAGGAAGGATAATTGGCCCCCATTTTATAGATGGCAATGTAAATGGTGCAATGTATGCTGATTTCATACGTAATGTTCTACCGATGTTACTACAAGATGTTTCACTGCATGACAGAATGGCGATGTACTTCCAACATGATGGATGTCCGACACATAGCTCGCGTGCGGTTGAAGCGGTATTGAATAGCATATTTCATGACAGGTGGATTGGTCGTCGAAGCGCCATGCCATGGCCCGCACGTTCACCGGATCTGACGTCCCCAAATTTCTTTCTGTGGGGAAAGTTGAAGGATATTTGCTATCGTGATCCACCGACAACGCCTGACAACAAGCGTCAGCGCATTATCAATACATGTGCGAACATTACGGAAGGCGAACTACTAGCTGTTGAGAGGAATGTCGTTACACGTATTGCCAAATGCATTGAGGTTGACGGACATCATTTTGAGCACTTATTGCATTAATGTGGTATTTACAGGTAATCACGCTGTAATAGCATGTGTTCTCAGAAATGATAAGTTCTCAAAGGTACATGTATCACATTGGAACAACCGAAATAAAATGTTCAAACGTACCTACGTTCTGTACTTTAATTTAAAAAACCTACCTGTTACCAACTGTTCGTCTAAAATTGTGAGCCATGTGTTTGTGACTATTACAGCGCCATCTATCACAAAGCGAAAAAAGTGGTCCAACCAAAACATTCATATTTCTTGACGTACTACATGAATATGTAATGAAAAATGGGAGTTCCTATTTAAAAAACGCAGTTGATATCCGTTTGACCTATGGCAGCGCCATCTAGCAGGCCAACCATAGTGCCATCTGGTTTCCCCCTTCAAACTAGACAAGTTTCGTTCTTTGTAGTTTTCTCGTTTGACACTTATTTCGTGAGATATTTGGCCCGGTCAAGATCAGTGGACCACCCTTTATTTTGATCTCTCTTTAGAGTAACCCGACCATTTCTATCGTTCCAGCAAACGTGTAGAACGATTATGAGCTCAGATGACACATCGCATAAAAATGTCTAGTTCGTTTGACTGTGCTGAGCAGTGTCCAAAGTTCCTTGTAGATCAGGAATGGGACACTAGATTGCAGGAGCTCTAGGCTGCACATTAACTGGCCTGTGGACAGCATAAGTGGCGCGTGGATGTACTGTACTTAGTGAACTGCTGTACTCACTTTTCCTGGCCGTTCTCCAGGTAGTCGTATCGAGCGAAGCCGTCCTCCCTGTAGCCGATTTCGCCGCTGAAGTCCACCTCCAGCGTGATGCTGCTACCCGAGGTCAACTAAAACACGAGAAACGTAAAGCGCACAGTTCTGCTGTTCTTTTTATCACCGCAGTGTTTACTTTCGTAATCTGCTACCTAGAACACGTAGCCGGGTGTAGAGGCAAATATTACAGAAAGAGTAGAATTACTATTAAGAGGCAACGCAGTCTCGTTTCTGTGTCCTCACTGGAATTGTTAAAAGTGGAATTAAGACGAATAAGTTTCTTTATTTTAGAGATTACCAACTAATCTTACGATTAATTTCAACTCCACATTTAAAGTAAAATCTGTTCGGGCCTCACTTCGTTTCTGCATATGGATCGATGAATATGTTATACGCTTTCTTCTGGTGGTCCAGACCCTTCATTCACGTTTGCCGTAAGGCATTGTACTACGATAAAAACAAAGAAGGTGCGTAAAAATAAACTGACAATTAGGTTAGAGCAACATAGGCGATGTCGAATCTAGAAAAAATCGCCCGATAACCGCATATCGGAAACCCAGCTTACTTGTTCTGATAAAGAATGCAATTACTTGTTAAATAGCTCAAAGTGAGCAGTCTGAGCTTGGCAGACGTCAAATTGCTATACGTGATTGGTTTTCATAGACATGAAATTTCTGTGATAAAGTGTGAAGATTGACAATTAAATCAAATACTCTGGAAGCGTCCTTACACGGTTTATTTGTTAATCTGATAAGGTGCACTACACAACAGCTCTGGAGTAAGGTGATCGACACATGGTATTGTAATGCACAATGTTTTTAGTAACATAATCGTACCCTGGAAACGTTGAACCAGTGTCAATGGTTAGTACTTCTACCACCGGTAAACATCAGAGGAAGAATACACAAAAAATCGGACATTTTCAAGGCCTAAAATTGTGACGAGTTCTTTAAAGATTGAAGGACTATCAAGAGAGAGGCGAATATAACTGTCAGACAAGTGTAAAAACATTCATGAGACATTTAGTCATTACAGGAAGCAGAGAGGGGTATACGACCGAAGACCAACAATTAAAGCGATGAAGATGATATTGGAAATCCTCATGAACAATATGGTAGTGCTAGCACTGGAAGACCAGATATAGACATTAAGTCAAGAAGTATCACAGACAAAAAAACATTTAAATTTTAATAACTGAGTGTTATGTCAGTGCACAAACGACCTAATGTTGATTTTACCCCAAATATGCCAAATAATTTTCATAATCAAAACTTGAAGAATGTATTGGGAGACTTTAACTGTCAAAGTGTCAACTGGGGACGTAACTCAGCTGTTGAAAATGTGGAGGAACTAGGGAGTTACGCAGAAAGAGAGGAACTGCGGCTTATTTGCTTATTTTTTATCCTATATTAAGACCATCATTTAATAACGGTAGATGGCAGGGAGGGTATAATCCTGACAACATCTTGATTACTGAGAACATCGGTTCTCATGTTACAATAATAGTAAAAGAACTTTTCCCAGGACAAAACATCTCCCTAGCTCTTATATAGCTTCTGGAGTTATCAGAGTAGACAGTGTTTTACCTTCAAGAAAGCGACATGGAAGGTTTTCAGAAAACAACTGGTTCTCGAAGTTGAAAACATAGAGGCTGACCCAGAAAACTACAATTCATTTGTCGATTTCTAAAGATAACGTCAAGGAGGTAAACTGAATGGTCAAAGAAACTGTTATAGGCATGCGTATTCAAATACAGAGATTTGTAAACACGCAGAATACGGCGCTGCGGTCGGCAGCACGTGTATAAGCAAGTTCAAATGGTTCAAACGGCTCTGAGCACTATGGGACTTAACTTCTGAGGTTATCAGTTCCCTAGAACTTAGAACTACTTAAACCTAACTAACCTAAGGACACGACACACATTCATGCCCGATGTAGGATTCGAACCTGCGACCGTAGCGGTCGTGTGGTTCCAGACTGTAGCGCCTAGAACCGCTCGGCCACCCCGGCCGGCTGTATAACACAAGTGTTTGGCGCATTTGTTCGGTTACTGCTGCTACAATGGCAGGTTATCAAGATTTAAGAGTGTTTGAACGTGGTGTTATAGTCGGCGCACGAGCGATGGGACACATCATCTCCGAGGTAGCGATGAAGCGGGGATTTTCCCGCACGACCATTTCACGAGTGTTCCGTGAATAGTAGGAATCCGGTAAAACGTCAACTCTCCGACATCGCTGCAGCCGGAAGAAGATCCTGCAAGAACCGGACCAACGACGACTGAACAGAATCGTTCAATGTGACAGAAGTGCAACCCTTGCGCAGATTGCATTGCTGGGCCATCAACGAGTATCAGCGTGCGAACCATTCAACGAAGCATCATCGATATGGGCTTTCGGAGCCGAAAGCCCAGTCGTGTACCCTTGATGACTGCACGACACAAAGCTTTAGGCCTCGCCTGGGCCCGTCAACACCGACATTGGAGATGATGGAAACATGTTGCCTGGTCAGACGAATCTCGTTTCAAATTGTATAGAGCGGATGGACATGTACGGGAATGGAGACAACCTCATGAATCCATGGAACCAGCATGTAAACAGGGGACTGTTCAAGCTGGTGGAGGTTCTGTAATGGTGTGGAGACGCGTGCAGTAGGAGCGATATGGGTCCCCTTATACGTCTAGATACGACTCTGACAGATGACACTTACGTAAGCATCCTGTCTGATCACCTGCACCCATTCCTGTCCGTTGTTCATTCCGACAAACTTGGGTAATTCCAGCAGGACAATGCGACACCCCACACGTTCATAATTGCTATAGAGTGGCTCCAGGAATACTCTTCTGGGCTGAAACACTTCCGCTGGCCACCAAACTTCCCAGACACGAACATTATTGAACATATCTGGATGCCTTGCAACGTGCTGTCAGAAGAGATCTCCACCCCCTCGTACTCCTACTGATTTATGGACAGCTCTGCTGGATTCATGGTGTCATTTCCCTCCAGCATTACTTCAGACATTAGTCGAGTCCATGTTACGTCGTGTTGCGGCACTTCTATGTGCTTGCGGGTGTCCTACACTATCAGGCAAGTGTACCAGTTTCCTTGGCTCTTCAGTGTATATTGCAAGTGGATGTAGAATCCAGTTTACATCTGGCCTTGACGCAAGTTCACAAGATTTCTTTGTCGACTATCGTAGCAAGTACAAAGCAGATCCTTCTCAGCACATACGACTGAGGTGGGAGAAAAACTACTCTGAAACAAAGCTGAAGAAAGGAAGAAGCGATAAGCTGAATTACTATCCTATCTGGACATGAAACAGAACAGTCGAAGAGCGTGAAAGCTGATAAAAAAATCTTGATCCTACGAGTCCGCCATTGAGTGCAGTCGTCGCTCTGAACCAGACTGCTCAGCAGCTGCTACTGAATGGAAAGACAAGACAGATGGCGAAAAGATTGAATCTCAGGCGAAACGTAGATGGAGGGAGCGAATCTACAAAAGCTCCATTCTCACATGAGGAACTGGAAAGAGCAGCGCGAGAACAGAAAGCAAATAAAGCAGCAGGCTATGACAACATACAAATTGAACAAATAAAGCGGTTTTGTCCAAAACCTAATGAAAGACTAGTAAGGATGATGAACAGATGTTGGTAAACGTTTCAGATTCGCAAACTGGGGAGGAAAGCCAAGTAGTAGCATAGCATTACTAAAGCCTGGCAAAGAGCCGATCGAGCGAAAAAATTTTCGTCATATTTCCTTGACCTACCACCTACAAACGTTATTCGCAAGAATTTGTCGAGAATAGCAACGAAAATCAGTGCAAAATATATCGCTGAATAAGCTAGTTTCGGACTGACGGTACCTAACGGTTACGGCTGCAGAGTTGCTCTTCTAAACAGCATCTTCTACGAGCAACCCAGAGCGTGTTTACCAGCGGTTACTCATACTTTAGATACTTGGGCTATGCACGACTCTGTTTAAAAAGAATAGCTCGAGCAGTCAAATAGTCTAGGCTTTGGTAGAGTTGGGTGTTAATGAAATATACAGAAATACAAAATAAAAATTAAATGACAAATGTTGATCGTGTTAGGACAGCAACCAGCCACAAATTTACTTTGAGTTCCTTTGAATAAAGGAACTCAAAGTAAATTTGTGGCTGGTTGCTGTCCTAACACGATCAACATTTGTCTTCAAAAACAGCCACGGTCTCCAAAATGTCATCATATGACAAAATTGCAAAAATTAAATGATCAATTTAATAACAAGGATTCTATTATAACGTCTGCAATGAATGTACACGACAGAGAATTATGTTGAATAGTGTTTATTCAGGAAAGGACATCTCAAGTAAACGGGAAGTGGTCCTACGAACAATAAAGACAAAAATACACTTATCACGAGTTTGTTTGCGTGGCCATCCTCCGCAGCAAGCACAGTTTTCTTGCAGTACTTTATTTTATTTTCCCAGACGGTTTCGCCTTTTGTCCTTTTAAAGCATGATCAGTGAGATCTATAATGGTTATTCGCAGGTCATAAAATAGTTCAATTCCAGCTTTTTATGAAAATAAGTGATTACTTAGTGTTCTTCCTGTTTTTAGTTGGCATCGGTGTTTCCTCTCACCTGGTCACGTGCATGATTTTTGTGTTCCGAACATTTTTCTTCCCAATTTTCATTTTGTTTGCACTTGTTGTTTTGGTGCACTATTAGTCTTCTGCCAGTATTATAGACGTAACACTAACATACACACAACTACTTCGAGCTCACTGTGTTACTCATCCTGTTTGGTTTGTTTACATATTTGTACAAGTTGCCAGCCTAACGAAGTGTATAAACTCCCTTCTGTTGTTGAAGTATGGTAGCGGCTGTTCACTGTTCAGAGTCAGTTACCTGCACTATCGAATACCACTCGTTACCACAGGCAGGACTGCCTCCTTCAAGTACAACGTAAAAGCTTCCAGAATCGCTCCCTTGCGCTCTTCACTCGTGAAGTCCCAGTCTCCACTCGACTCCCATAGTGTTCCACTACCGTCTGATTTTCCATTGGCTGAAGACCGTCCCCATCGAAAATACATCGTTCTTAAGCTCTACGCCCGCATCTCGTGGTCGTGCGGTAGCGTTCTCGCTTCCCACGCCCGGGTTCCCGGGTTCGATTCCCGGCGGGGTCAGGGATTTTCTCTGCCTCGTGATGGCTGGGTGTTGTGTGCTGTCCTTAGGTTAGTTAGGTTTAATTAGTTCTAAGTTCTAGGGGACTGATGACCATAGATGTTAAGTCCCATAGTGCTCAGAGCCATTTTTCTTAAGCTCTACAGACATCATCTGACTCACCTGACTACGTCAAGGAGTAAGCTAGTATATTAGACACTCAAACGATTCACGATAAATACAAATAAGTTTTGTCGATAAGCAAATAACCCAGTATTCTCGCGCAAGTACGCTTACGATAAATGACAACATATTGTCGCTAATATTGTTTAAACAATTATTTAGATCAGCTTGTCAGAAGCGTCTTTTGACGCTCTTTTACAAAGGTGGTGTCACCTAAGTTAGAATTGCATGAAGTGTTTAAAAGTTGTTAATTCAGAGGTTCATTGTGAAATATTAACTTCTGTAATTGTAAAGATATTGAAATATTTTGCCACTGCATGCGCATCATTTTTCTGAGAGCGCAGATGTATTCAGATTTACTTTAATATTTAACTGTGAATTACTACAGATTTTTGAAGAGCTTTAAGAAGCCATCGTTCAGCTTATCATACACACCGCAATTTTTGATGCATCTCCTGTACAAAGACCATGGGAGCTACAGCCGTCCATATTCCCAACTTTTGGATTTACCCATTTCTGGCGATGTGCTCCTTGTCTCTGCACCTGGGCTCGCCTCCAGTGGTCGCGGGGCGCCCACGTCACGTCGACCCGCACTCAGCCCAGCAGAAAAATCCAGCTCTCCTCAGTACCAGCCCAAGGTGGACGAATACCTTGACCATAAACTCGTGACGTTACAAGACCAGGGAAAATGTTGTAGTCAAATACTGAATCTGACTCAATACATTGAAGATGGTTTTGAAAGGAAAGTAATAACCGCAGATGTGTTTATTAACCTTTCCGCTGCGTATGATGCAGTAAATCACCAACGACTCCTCACGAAAGTCTGTGAAATAACGAAGGATATTCGACTGAGTTACATGTTAATAACCAGGGAAAAAAGTAGATGGAGAAACCAAACGAATGGATTACCGCAAGGGGGCGTTCTTTCCCCTAACCTGTACAATACGTAGACAAATAACCAGCCACACCAGCCAGAAACAAAAAATATTAATATATGCAGACTCCAACGATGAGCAAGCGAACAACGACAGTAACATGACACATCTCACTGAGAGTATTGCCAAGAGTGTCTGCTCAGATCTCATTTCACCACATTTTGTGTAAGTGCGTGTGAGGTGAAGTAGTGAGCGGAAATTGATGAAAAACTGAGCGAAAGCAATCCACTAAATAGTAGTTGATTGAGACACCAACCAGGGACACGAAACAGGACGGAACTTGTTAAGTACAGAAACGTACATAACCTCTACCCTCGAAACAGCTATCCACAAACATGCAATAATTTTCTTCAGGCTAGTTTGCAGATGACATGCGGTCAAAAAAACGACGAAAACGAGCACTAAAATCGATGTACAATAATACAGTTCAATCAGCGATGTAGTTTTAAAGTGAGCGTCCAAAGCAAAACGAAGCAAACTGCAAATATTGTATTTCCTAGGCCCACAGTAGTTAAAGTATTACAAATGTGATCTTATACTGTACAGAAATAAAGAATTTAACCCACAGAAGATGACACATTGGTGTCGAAACATGTCTGGGGAAATATAAAAATAAATTAATTGTGTTTGCATAAGGCTGATTTCCAAAACAACCCAGTTTTTAATATTATACTTAAACTAACTGGATCAACATGAAGGGCGTAGTGTAAATTTCTTCCATCATCGGTAATGGGACTGTTTTGCAGATGGATAATACGCAGTACCTGTATGTGAGACGTCTTTCCGCTCCAAACAAGTAGACGTCGCTTTAAATGAGACGGTCAAGATTGTCGTCGAACGCCTGAGGCGTACGTCTGTCCACACAATATACTCACATGAAGCCATAGCGCCACAAAATATCAGACAAAAAGTAGCCAGTGAAACAGAGAGGAAAAAACAGCAAACCCCACCAAAGTAAATTGTTCCAACTCGTTCGAAGTCAAGGAAGAGCTTTATAAAACGGACAGTATTGCTAGAAGGCGAACCTGAGATCCGCCGTCTCTCTTTATGGTTGGAGTCTCTGCGAAATATAAGCCTGCATCCTGAAGAGGAAATCACACAAAACAAGGGCAGTAGCTACAATATAGTACATGGGGAGGTATGAGTAGATCTGATGCGAAGTAAACGTGGTTATGTGGGGCTACTCTGAAAGAGACCATTGTGAATGCGGAGAAACGTAGGTTAAACGCTTGCTCATACGCCCAAGGATGGAGACTGTTTGACAGCGGAAGATTTGTTTTTATGGAATCACGAGGCCATTAAAGCCACAGAGCTTTCGAAGAAGACACTACAGATGTTTTCACCTGGACACGGAAAGTAAAGCAAAGTAAGCTTACATCTAAGTACTGCGAGCTTTAAGTCTCAATAACGTACAGAAAATATGATTGAACTTTTATTCTAATAACAAAATACGAAAGTTTAGCTTATACACTGGCAAAAAATATAAAAAATGTAAACATTTTCGTTTTCTGAAATACGATTTGTAAAGCAAAAGTTCGAATGGTTCAGATGTTGTTGGCACACCGTGAAGCGAACATCTAACACTGTGAAAATTTGTGGCTCTGAGCACTATGGGACTTAACATCTGTGGTCATCAGTCCCCTAGAACTTAGATCTACTTAAACATAACTAACTTAAGGACATCACACACATCCATGCCCGATACACGATTCGAACCTGCGACCGTAGCAGCAGCACCGTTCCGGACTAAAGCGCCTAGAACCGCTCGGCCACAACGGCCGGCGCAATAGTTCGAAATTTATACCTGGAGATCACTACAGTGTTAACATCAGAAGTTATAGGCTGACCGACTCAAAAATTCGTGGTGGGTGACAAATGATTGTCGGAGCCTCAGCAGTTGTTCCACCAGCCCTTGACGTGATTGACTTCAGCGCTCTCGTCGCAGACTGACTGCCGTTTTGTGTCGTGGCTCAACAACGGTGCTTACTCAACTAAAGGTTGTCTTGCAGTTTACACTCAACTCGACGTTCCTTGCTCTGATTGTCAGGGTTTAGTCTCTGCCACCGATATAGCTCACTTTGTTATGTCATATGAGGGAATATGCCAGATATTGCTTTCGTCGGTTACGCCAGTTTGTTTGGTGTCAGGAAACCTTCATCAGTCGCCGTCAGTCTCTATTGTTGCATTAGAGCGGCCAACTGCGCAAATCGACCACTATAATTCCTATGTGGACCACAACGCACTTACTATCCGAGTTCTTCGGTGAATGTTTGTTTGTTAGAACAGATACCATACATCAATATTAAAGCGAGACTTAAAAGCGTAAGTACTTTTCTTCCTTTGTAACATCTGAACAGTTCATTTGCCCTTTGTAGCGAAACGGCTCTGTAAATTCCGTACATATGGTACGGATTATGTTTGCCAAATGTTGCTTTAGATTGTCAAATGCAGTATTTAATTGCTGCCAATGATACAGTGAATTTAGCCAACAACGAACCGTGGTTTTTTCGGCGTGTTCACATAGCTTCATAAATACACCCAAGCTTCATCAGAAAAAAATGCGCAGTTCGCGAGCGATCTTCCATCAGGCATGTGCGGAAACAGCCAGCTGCAGTACTACAGGAAACAGGAAGAAGAAGATTTAGGAACAGCTGTAAGATTGGGAAGAAACTGTGAGAAATTACTGAATGAAATCTAATGTCAACAAATGTGAGACCCTGGCTACAACTAGAAAGAAAGATAGACCAACTAACGGAATAAGGATTGGCGGTGGACTATTGAAGAAGGTGAAAAGTTTCAAGCACTTGGGAAGCGTGATACGGGAAATGGAAGAAATGAGAAAGAGATCACTGAAAGCGGTAGACAGGCAGAAGCATTCTGTTGGAGTGTTCGGAGCCTGGTTTAGGGCAAAGTTGTTCAACAAAAAAGCAAAGAATTAATAAGTAGAAGTTATTACGTTCCACTACTGACCTATGGGTCTGAAACATGGGTAATAAAGAAATGAGACGCAAGCAGTCTACAAGCACGTAAAATGAAGTTCTTCGGAAATAGAACAAGAGGAACAAGGAGAGATAGGTTGAAGAATGAAAGTGTAAGGGAAATAGTGAAAGAGGAACCCTTGCAGAGCAGGACAGAAAAATCAAGGCTAAGATGGAATGGACACATAAAGGAAATCGAAACTAAGAGGATTTCCAAGAAGATGCATGAAATGGGGATGTAAATGAAACGACCAAGAGGAAGACGAAAGGATAGAGGGCTGAAAGATTGGGATGTTAGAGAAAGAGGCAAGAGTAAACACTGAAAGATGGTGGGAAAACAGAACTAGATGGTGAGCTTCTGTTGCAAACAGACCCAGATTGGGGCTGAAACTGTCCAACGTAAAGAGGTGAAGAAGAGGTGCTGACTTCGAACAACAGTATTTGAACTGATCAGTTGATGCAGTACCGTTACTTTAAGACTTCCGTTTGAGTCTGTATACAACAGAAACCACTGTGACAGCAGCCTTAAGTGGTGAATGACGCAGTGATACTACTAATTATACTACTAATTCGACTCGTTCAGTTGAAACAGACACGCCACTTAACACAGTGCACGAGGGAGGAGCCGGAGAATATGCGGTGATCGGACCCTGCCTGTGGGGATACTGGTTGCACGCAGCGCCAGAGAGAGTGCTGCCTCTATGTGTGAAACATCCTGCGTTGACCATACACTGCACGCATGATTACAGCCACGATGTCACACTGTGCACATATCCATAATTCACGACTCTCCCACAAAAGCCTCTAGAGGTTATAAATGGGAACTGTAAACTACCCAGTGTTTTTTGGTTTGTAATGCAGCCAGAATTAATAATCGACCAATCAGTTGACAGGTAAGAACCATTTGGGAGTGAGCAGCCCACAGCTGCATCCATAATTTTCCTATCAAGTACATTTCGAGTTCCTTGAAAATCCAATCGCGATTTAAATCATTAACGTAATTTCCTTGGGAAAAGAAACTCCATGACAATGATTTTTCACCTGCTGAGGAACCTAAATCTGAAAACAGACTTTGGGTGAAGTTATTTTAAGAGGAGTAGATAATTTATTTAAAATGACGGCAACTGTTAAAAATTACACAACTTTTCCAGAATCGTCCTTCTTCCTCTTGGAGTCATAGGGACACGGCGAGAACCGCATCTCTGGCGGTTGTACTGAGTTGTTGTTGTTGTGGTCTTCAGTCCTGAGACTGGTTTCATGCAGCTCTCCATGCTACTCTATCCTGTGCAAGTTTCTTCATCTCCCAGTACCTACTGCAACCTACATCCTTCTGAATCTGCTTAGTGTATTCATCTCTTGGTCTCCCCCTACGATTTTTACCCTCCATGCTGCTCTCCAATACTAAATTGGTGATCCCTTGATGTCTCAGAACATGTCCTACCAACCGATCCCTTCTTCTGGTCAAGTTGTGCCACAAACTCCCCTTCTCCCCAATTCTATTCAGTACCTCCTCATTAGTTATGTGATCTACCCATCTAATCTTCAGCATTCTTCTGTAGCACCACATTTCGAAAGCTTCGATTCTCTTCTTGTCCAAACTATTTACCGTCCGTGTTTCACTTCCATACATGGCTACACTCCATACAAATACTTTCAGAAATGACTTCCTGACACTTAAATCTATACTCGATGTCAACAAATTTCTCTTCTTCAGAAACGCTTTCCTTGCCATTGCCAGTCTACATTTTATATCCTCTCTACTTCGACCATCAGCAGTTATTTTGCTCCCCAAATAGCAAAACTCCTTTACTACTTTAAGTGTCTCATTTCCTAATCTAATACCCTCAACATCACCCGACTTAATTCGACTGCATTCCATTATCCTCGTTTTGCTTTTGTTGATGTTCATCTTATATCCTCCCTTCAAGACACCATCCATTCCGTTCAACTGCTCTTCCAAGTCCTTTGCTGTCTCTGACAGAATTACAATGTCATCGGCGAACCTCAAAGTTTTTATTTCTTCTCCATGGATTTTAATACCTACTCCGAATTTTTCTTTTGTTTCCTTTACTGCTTGCTCAATATACAGATTGAATAACATCGGGGAGAGGCTACAGCCCTGTCTCACTCCCTTCCCAACCACTGCTTCCCTTTCATGCCCCTCGACTCTTATAACTGCCATCTGGTTTCTGTACAAATTGTAAATAGCCTTTCGCTCCCTGTATTTTACCCCTGCCACCTTTAGAATTTGAAAGAGAGTATTCCAGTCAACATTGTCAAAAGCTGTCTCTAAGTCTACAAATGCTAGAAAGGTAGGTTTGCCTTTCCTTAATCTTTCTTCTAAGATAAGTCGTAAGGTCAGTATTGCCTCACGTGTTCCAGTATTTCTACGGAATCCAAACTGATCTTCCCCCAGGGCGGCTTCTACTAGTTTTTCCATTCGTCTGTAAAGATTTCGTGTTAGTATTTTGCAGCTGTGGCTTATTAAACTGATTGTTCGGTAATTCTCACATCTGTCAACACCTGCTTTCTTTGGGATTGGAATTATTATATTCTTCTTGAAGTCTGAGGGTATTTCGCCTGTTTCATACATCTTGCTCTCCAGATGGTCGAGTTTTGTCAGGACTGGCTCTCCCAAGGCCGTCAGTAGTTCCAGTGGAATGTTGTCTACTCCGGGGGCCTTGTTTCGACTCATGTCTTTCAGAGTTCTGTCAAACTCTTCACGCAGTATCGTATCTCCCATTTCATCTTCATCTACATCCTCTTCCATTTCCCTAATATTGTCCTCAAGTACATCGCCCTTGTATAGACCCTCTATATACTCCTTCCACCTTTCTGCTTTCCCTTCTTTGCTTAGAACTGGGTTTCCATCTGAGCTCTTGATGTTCATACAAGTGGTTCTCTTATCTCCAAAGGTCTCTTTAATTTTCCTGTAGGCAGTATCTATCTTACCCCTAGTGAGATAAGCCTCTAAATCCTTACATTTGTCCTCTAGCCATCCCTGCTTAGCCATTTTGCACTTCCTGTCTATCTCATTTTTGAGACGTTTGTATTCCTTTTTGCCTGCTCCATTTACTGCATTTTTGTATTTTCTCCTTTCATCAATTAAATTCAATATTTCTTCTGTTACCCAAGGATTTCTACTAGCCCTCGTCTTTTTACCTACTTGATCCTCTGCTGCCTTCACTTGTACTGAGCCTGTATAGGGAACCTCTCTTGACAAAATAGACGTGGTCAGCTCCTGTGTTTGGCAACGGTTCTATTTTCTTTATCTTTATCTTAAAAATATTTCACATAAAAGCTCGGCTGAAGGCCACACACTGGATATTGAAGAACAACAACAGATGGAACAGATAGAACAAACTTTCAAAATTTTAGTTATTAAACAAATCAATATCCAAACTTTAATTTAAGTCAGCTGAAGGCCTTATCTTAAAATTAAAACAAACGAAATTAATAGACGGCTGAAGGCCTCGCACAGTACATCAGACTAAAATGAAAATCACAATCTAAAAGCAGCAGAACAGTGGTGTTCAGAAGTGTTCCAAGGGTCGGCCTGAGGAGGTAACTCTACCGTAAGGTGAGGTGAGACAGGCAGCCAAGAGTAAGGTTAAATAATCGGATGGCAATCCGACCCAGGGACGGCAGAAGGATCGACCAACAACCTAATCAATTCCCTTCTGCCCGGCCAACGGTACGACAACGGAAAATATCATCTGAGGACGGAGATACCAGCCGCACTACGTCTTAAAAGTGGCGTCTAAAAACAGCCAAAGCACAATAACCGCTCTTAAGAAAAAAAATAGAACAAACAATTGAAAGGCTGTCGAACTACATGCCGTGCCGGACAGCATCAACAAGGCGCGGAAAAACACACTGCTGGAAAACTACGCTAACGACCAGGGCAGGCAACTGGGGCGTTAACGGCCACAAGGCAGAAAAATAGCGCTGGTGCACTTCACTGATAAGTAACAACCAATGTAATAGTTAAAGACCAGACAGGAAGACGGCTACAAAATTTCGCCGACTCCAATACACCACGAACTTTGTAGCTCTCACAGTTAGCACCTCACAATCCTGGCGTGCGTGCAAGCCACCAGCAGTCCCGGCCTGACCTCGCGCGGCGGAAACTTCCTCGCTGCTCTGTCCCAACCGACTGACTGCCACACACACCACCACACGGGAATACAGCGGTCACACCAAAGCTGGTACAGCAGTACTAGTATGGACAAGCACTGCTGCTGCCACTGACCGAGGAAGTCAGCAACTCTTTATGCTATTAACTCAGGGAGAAATAAGGCGCCACTCGATTGCGACAAGCTGTCAAAGAACAAACGGCATCGATGCGAGCTGGCCACGGCTCGACCAAAGAATAGCACTAGATAAGCCATGAAAGGTCTCACTGTTACCACGTCCTGCACATTCAGTTTGAACTTTGAGACGGACTAGAAGCTGGAGTATTGTCACCGCCATGGATGCTTCGTGCTAAACGGATTTACCATCTTGCAATTAGTAGCAGTTTAGATGTTCATTGCCTTGAATAGAAAACATTAATGTCGCTTACATACGCACGACATTTCGTTTGCTCAGTAAACCCAAGTCTCTCGTGCTACGACTGTAATACCGACGTCGCCAGCCATGTCGTAAGATTCACCAGAATATTCCTCTTTATTGCCTTGATCTGCTCTCTTGGTTGGCCTGATCGCAGTTCTGTATATCTAGCTGTGGTTTTAATACAAGCCTCCCTGCGTCGTTTATCAGTGTATAAGGTCAGTAAAGGCTGTCATCGGCTAAATATAGTGATTTGCTTAATTATGATCTCAAAATATATCAATATTTTTCTTATTCTTTACTTATTTCATTGGAGTTGTGGAAGGCAGGGGGTAAAAAGTAAAGTCGTCTGGCATTAATGACTGCGAGACCCCGAAGAGCAAGTTCAGCAGCCTAAGTGGAAAAGTTTTCCCTATCCTTCGCACCCACTTGCATCTTTCTTTCGCAGTGTGGAAGAGTTGTGCACGTAAGTGTATCTGTCGTGTGCATAGTGTAGTCTAATGCTCTTGTTGGAGACGGTGAGAGAAGAGCTCAAGTGAAACTCGGTGCCGGCAAATAGCTTATTCCTCTCGTAGGGCACCATCGAAGCGGCCGAACTTAACATCCCCATCCGATGGGCGGATCACCATCAACAGTGGGGAGGTTTGGAATTGAATCGAGAGCGTTTGGCGCAACTCTGCAACTCCTCTCTATTGTAAAGGCAAAGGGGAAAATGTGAAAAGCGCGCAGCGCACCTGGACGGTCACCTGTCCAAGTAATGGCCACGCCGTGTGGCGCTTACCTTCAGTGATCTGACGGGAATCGGTGTATCCACATCGGCAAGACCGTTCACGACAGGGGGATGGGGGAGAGGAAGGGGGTGGGAGAGGGGGAGGGGAGGGGGGTAGTCATAGTCAGTGTGTGCAAATGGAAATATAAACTGGCCCAGTTATACTAAGTCGAGGTCTCCTCACCTGCTCTGCGAGTGTGACGACCAGGAAAGCTCCCTGCTCGTAGCTGGAGCTGACGGGGCTGCCACTGGCGTCATATGCCGTGACGGAGGAGACGCCGAGCGCGGCGTGCAGCACGATCTGCGTTGTGTTGCGCACCGCAACCACCGTCAGGTTTGTCCGGCCTTCGAAGGTGAAGCTGCTGTCCCTGTAGCGGCAACAGAGTTCTTACATCTTTGTTTACATTTATGGGGTTCAGAAAAAGTCCTTTATTGGTCGCGATCGCAATTTGTTATTTTTATTGATTACTAGTTTCGGCTAAAGTTGTCAGCCATCTCCTGATCACCGACACCTACCTATGATCACCAACCGGTAGGACACATTGCCATAAATGTTGAGCAGGCTACATAGCCCATTTTTATTACACAACTCGATGAAACATTAATGTAAAGTCACACAAGACAAACAAAATGGTTCAAATGTCTCTAAGCACTAAGGTACTTAACATAAGAGGTCATCAGTCTCCTAGACCAAGAACTACTTAGTCGTAACTAAGCCGGCCGGTGTGGCCGAGCGGTTCTAGGCGCTTCAGTCTGAAACCGCGCGACCGCTACGGTCGCAGGTTCGAATCCTGCCCCGGGCATGGATATGTGTGATGTCCTTTCGTTAATAACGTTTAAGTAGTTCTAAGTTCTTGGAGACTGATGACCTTACATGTTAAGTCCCATAGTGCTCAGACCCATTAGAACCATTTTTGAATCCCAACTAACCTAAGGACATCACACACATCCATACCCGAGGTAGGATTCGAACCTGCGACCGTAGCAGCAGCGGGGTTCCTTACTGAAGCTCCTAGAACCGCTCGGCCACAGCGGCCGGCCAAGACTAACAGATCGTCGCATTCACTGGGAACACCATTACATCAGATAATCGTCACATGAGCAGAGCGAGATCACAATTAAAACACTGCCTCACTCTAGAGAAGTAACATCAGGAAACGGCACATAAGTTTCACTGAGAGAAAAAGCTTCTCAAATTGAGCAAGTCAACAACGCATTGGTTCACCTCTGACCTTATGCAAGTAGTTATTCGGCTTCGCTGACATTGTATCGATATAAGCAAAACACCATGTCAGCCACGGCAGTCAGCAATTTTAACTCCTAATGATGATTTAATTTGGAAATTTGAGGTAAGGTGTTACGGGACCAAACTGCTGAGGTCATCGGTCCCTAAGCCTACACACTACTAAATCTTTAACTTGCGCTATGGACAACACACACACCTATGCCCGAGGGAGGACTCGAACCTCCGACGTGGGGGAGCCACACGGACCGTGACAAGGAGCCTCAGACGGCGTAGCTACCCCGCACGGCTAATGACGATGGCAGAGCCACCTATCGAAAGCTCCAGTGGTTTCATTTGAAATGACACAGCTTGTAAACTGAGAAGATTTTATTGAAGCATGTCATCATAAAAGAATCCAAAAATACATAGTCATGAAAGAAGACCAAATTGGATGACCTCATCGACACTCACGGCGAATATGTCGTTGAATTGAGATAGCCCCTTCCACTGAGATTCTCATGACAGATTTACCCATTACAAAGAATTGGCTTACAAAACATTTGATCGATCGATTCTTGAGTACTGTTCATCTTTCTGGGTCATTTACCAGCTCGAACAGAAGAGATACAGAAGATAAAAATCAGAGTGACGTGCTTTGTCACGGGATCGTTTAGTATTCGTGAGAGCGTTATGGAGGTGTTCAACCAGCTCCAATGACGGACACTGCAGAGGCGATGTACGTCATGGAGAGATTTACTGTTGTAATATGTAAAAATTGACGAATAAATAAAACTAGTGATAAAGTAAATAGTCGTTATGCCCACTCACCAATGGAGGATGGTACAGAGAGATGGTGACTAATAGGGACGAGAAGTACCCTAGGCCGTAATCCGAGGAGTGGTTTGCAGAGTATTGGTGTATATTTAAAATCTGCAGCTCAGTCATTCCTCAGTTTCGTGAAATAATGTGAAGAGTACAGATTTGTAGCGAGGGGATCAACAGTTGATTCACCACTCATTCCCATGCTAAGCTGTGCCCTCTTCGACGAGGTTGGCTATAAGTGACGCATGTTTTCTTTGTAGCGCATAGAGCTGCTGTTACAGAAATGAATGGCGACTTACAGCTAGCTGTGGCGTTAAGCCGTCAGCTATATCTGCACTATCTTAGGAAAAGTGTTGGGACAGCCCTATGAAAAACAGTATTCAAGTAACAGTTTTCGTCCATCTAACTTTTTAAAACGTAAGCCCATACTTTTTAATATCATCTTACGTGACGTTTTCCCCCTGAGAAAAGTTCGCTTTCTTTTAAAGAAATTAGCAACTTGGCTATTGTGGGGTATTCTCGCTTTTTATAGTATCCGTAAATGTGCCGACGAATTGCATCGGGTTGGAAAGAATCAGTATCTGTAACAGGACGAGGCCTCTTTCTTTTTCTCTCTCGGAGTACTTAAAAACACACTGTTTCTCCCACAGGGGGTTTCTTCCACACTGTTTACTTCAGTGTCTTGCAAATATTGAAGTAGCACCCCTTTCCTTATAACTGTTCTGACTGAATCCTATCCGGCCGGAGTGGCCGAGCGGTTCTAGGCACTACAGTCTGGAACCGCGCAACCGCTAAGGTCGCAGGTTCGAATCCTGCCTCGGGCATGGATGTGTGTGATGTCCTTACGTTAGTTAGGTTTAAGTAGTTCTAATTCATAGGGGACTGATGATCTCAGAAGTTAAGTCCCATAGTGCTCAGAGACATTTGAACCATTTTTTTTTTTTTTTTGACTGAATCCTAGAGTTCTTGAGGTACTCTCTATAATTTATCGGCAGAAATCGAAGAATGCCCATGAACAAAAAAAAAATTCTTTGTCTTGCTCGTAAAACTCACGCATCCTCCGCAGCAATTCCAAAGCCTGACTATTTAATGGCAACCTACGGCGCAACGGATTGTCACTTGGTGAACGATATCATTTTGGTGACATTGTTTAATAAACAAAAGCTGTAGTCGAGACGGTAACACAAAACAACACAAAAGCAGGCGTTCGCGCACTAACATACAATGTTTACACGGAAGCCGGCGACGTGGTAGCGTCGACGCCGGAACCGGTGCTGTTATTGGTTCAGAAGAAGCAGCGCCTCGCTTTCCTCACTTGTTAGTTACATTGCCAACTACACGGCGCTTCAGGAGTGTCCTTGAAGTGACTTGTTTCAGCTGACCGGCTATAAATATTAGTATTTGTCCTACTACATTAAGACAAAAAAAAAAGACCCACCACGCAGGATTTACGAGAATGCGACGGAAATCGGTAGATGTGATAGACATGTACAGACAAACAAATGATCACAATTTCAGAAATACTGGATTATTTATTCAAGAGAAAGAGCTTCACAAATTGAGCAAGTCAATAACGCGTTGGTCCTCCTCTGGCCGTTATGCAAGCAGGTATTTGACCTGGAACTGATTGAGACAGTTGTTGTATGTCCCCCTGAGGGATATCCTACCAAACTCTGTCCAGTTGGCACGTCAGATTTTCAAAATCCCGAGCTGGTTGGAGGGCCCTGCCCATAATACTAGAAACGTTCTCAGCTGGGGAAAGATCCGGCGATCTTGTTGGGCAATGTATGGTTTGTTAAGCACGAAGACAATCAGTATATACTTTCGCAGTGTGCGGGTGGGCATTAACTTGCTGAAATGTAAGCCCAGGATGGCTTGCCAGGAAGAGTAACAAAACGGGGCGTAGAAAATCGACGTCGTACTGGTGTGTTGTAAGCAAGCCGTGGATGACAATGAACGGGGTCCTACTAAGAAAAGAAATGGCATCCTAGACCATCAGTGACTCGAGGCCTTGTGGCCGTAAGATAGCCTATTTCTGTCCGGGGCGCCTCCAGGCAAGTTTTCACCGCTCATCGGGGCTCAGTTCGAAGCGAGACTCATCTCTGAATTCTACTCCAGTCACTGAGATTCCAGGACGAAGACGCATCTGGAGAGGCCTGGACAGTGTTAGGATAGCATATTTGTCTACCTCCGTAGGAGGGTGATGAGCGCGACTGACTGACATGCAGTGAAACCAAATTCAGTTCGCATTCCTCTGAGGGATTTTTCTTTGGAGTTAACAGAGATACGTCGCGAGGCCAACTGAGGAAATCCTTGAGTTAGAAGCAGCGCGCGTGGGATTTATAAACCTGTCAATGGCTGAAAGAGCTCCACTATACTGTATCAAAATGAAGCCACTGAAAGAAGGGGACATGGTGACTGGTTAGCATCGCGACTTCGCCCGCGCTTGACAGCGGTGTTAGCCCGAAATATTTAACCAATATGAGATATTCCTGATGCTTATCTTGCCGGTTATCTTCCTTTGTTATGTTCAATATCTCGTATTTACTCGCATTTAAAGAGAGCTGCTGTTCATTAGACCAAGGCGGTCATCCATGGACGACACTTTCCTGTAGACTACAGCATCGCCAGCGAACATTCTGGTAGTGCTGCTGACATTATATGATAAATCGTTTGTGCGGGCCGAGCGGTTCTAGGCGCTACAGTGTGGAACCGCGCGACCGCTAAGGTCGCAGGTTCGAATCCTGCCTCAGGCATGGATGTGTGTGATGTCCTTAGGTTAGTTAGGTTTAAGTAGTTCTAAGTTCTAGGGGACTGATGACCTCAGACGTTAAGTCGCATAGTGCTCAGACCCATTTGAACCATTTGATAAATCGTTTGCGTGACTCGAGGGCTTCAGTGGGGGTTATTACGCTTCCTTGGCGTACACTTTCTTTTGCAGTGTACCGGGTCATATTTGTCCAATATCCATCACATGTCTGTGTTGATACATTCTATGACTATATGTTAGTTATTCCTCGAACATATTGTACAGTGTCAGCGTCTTTCAGAAATATAGCAAGATAGAAACAGTTTTTGCGCCTGCACCTAAAGTTTTCCTGAAATCATGTACGAATAAAATACTTTAAGAAAATTCTGTGGCATAGCGTCTTATGATCCGTCATCCTTCAAATTTGTGACTGTTTTTTCACCAATGGATCACAAAGCTACTTTTTATTATGGGCGATACCGCCGTCCTCGAAAAGCATCATAAGATCTTGTGATCCATGTACCACTTGCAGTAGGATCAACTGCGCATGACACACGGGCCACAACAATTGATTATGGATTTTGAAGAAAACCGAAATAGGTTACACAGTATACAGAAAGTGTTTTTATGATCCAGGCAGCTGTTTTTCACACAGATTATTTTTCCTCAGTCCCTTTTCTGACGAGGTAAGCTTTGATCGTGACCCCTTTTGGCGAGACAGGCCATAGGTGGCACTATTTTTCCGAATGGTAAGCTATTGTAGCTGACATTTTTTTTCGCAGACTATGTCGTGTGACTGGAGCCTCCCGTCGGGTTTGCCGTTCGCCGGGTGCAAGTCTTTCGATTTGAAGCCACTTCGATGACTTGCGCGTCGATGGGGGATGAAATGATAATGATTAGCACTACACAGCACCCAGTCCCTGAGCGGAGAAAATGTCCGACCCAGCCGGGAATAGAACCCGGGCCCTTAGGATTGACAATCTGTCGCGCTGACCACTCAACTACCGGGGACGAGCTTCGCAGACTATGAAAATAGGGAATAAATCACTTTCGGATATGTACTAACAGTCATTGTTCCATTTGAGACCACTCTCCAACATCTTCTGCCCGTGGACTGTAGTAGTGCTGGACTTGCTCTCCACTACAGATGCTTTTTGTCTACTGATGAATCAATTAAACAAAAGAGGGGCAGTAAGGGAGCTACAGAGCACTGAAAGTCCGTAGATTCTGGTAATGAAACCGTATATTCAGAAGTTACGATGAAGCCCTACCACAATGTCTTCCTTAAGATATCGCTCACAAATAACAGCCTCTTGGCGAGCAATTTTCTTGCTGTAGGACAGTTGGATAAACAGTTACAATATCAGGATTAAGTCCACTCCCTAAAGAGACTGCGGAGAGAATCCTGTCATGGGTAACGAACATTATCACAGAAAGCAGGGGTCGGACGTTAGAGCTTACCACGTTACAAAATGTGGATTGCAACATCGGTATTTCACAGTACACATGTCGCGGTAGTACAATCGTAACCTCTGCAGTTGCGACACGCTTCCTGACGTAAGTTGTCACGGACACATTCGCGAGGGCTAAACACAAGGCTTCTGCCAACGTTATGGAAGGTAACAGTTTTAACAAAATCGCAATAACTGTCGCATGATGACTATCGCGATACAGACTCGTTCAGAATCTGTGCGGGCTGGAGAGTGGCTCTCCGGGTTGTTTGCAAACTCGGACGCCGCACCTCGGTGAGTGTCCGCATTTAACAAATAGATTCTCGCAGCTAGGGTAACAGGGGGTGGAAACGAAGTATTGATGCAGCCTCGGTCCGGTGGAAACATGGTCTCTTTGTCCCTTTGGATGGAACATGTTTTGTTCACGAAAGATCCGACGAGGGAGGAATTGGTATGCCTCGGCCACTTAAATTTGAATTGATGTCGAGGTAATTTTGCTGGGCTTCGCCGTCTTGGAGATTTTCTATATTAGTTAAAATGGGAATATCGAAGTTACCCCGCCCCTACAATCGGTTGTGGTCTGTCTAGACAAATTGGTGGTGCCTGTTTTTTTTTTTTTTTGAGAAAATTTACTCACTAGAATCTAAAGGGAGATTAAGCTTGGCAACTTGTTAGTTAATCAACTGAGCGGTCTGAGTTTAGTATCAAATTATACAAAATTTAATCACGACTCCTAATCTGTGACTGAAATCAATGAATTGGTAATACTTCTCTCTCTTCCTTTGTGGAAGGAACTGGTGTGGATAGTGCATGCGGTCCCGCCAAGTGCAGCATCCGCGCTTACACAGGTCACTGAGTTACGCTATGTGGTAGCAATGCAGCAAGAGACCCAGCTGGTGACTCACCCCTCGTCGCCGAGGTGGACCGTGAGATCGACCCTCTGTCGGAGCGGCCAGCTCTCCCCCGGCAGGCGGTCGGACTGTCCGTGGGCCGCCGCCGCCAGCAACACCAGGGCCGCCAGACATCTCACAACCGTCATCACGCACCACCTGGAGGCAGCACACAGAAATAAATGTTCCATTAACACATACCCAGGCCGTGTGTTTAACCATTCTCATGCTCAAACAACTAAATTACAAATACCTAAGAAACGTGTGACAAAACAGCTCAAATGGAGTAAAGACATAAGCACACTGGACAAAAGTTATTCTCCAAGATACATCACACTAGTACAGTGTAACCCCCGCATCTCTTCTTGGGGCCTCAATTCTGCGAGGGATTTAGTCCACGAGATTCTTCATGTGTGGATAAGCCGAGCGGTCTAAGGCGCTGCAGCTACGGACTGTCCGGCTGGTCCCGGCGGAGGTTTGAATCCTGCGTCGGGCATGGGACTGATGACCTTAGCAATTAAGTCCCATAAGATTTCACACACATTTGAACGTTTTTTTCTTCATGTGTGTCATGAGCAGATGAAGGCACTCATTGATGACCAATGATTAGATCCTGTAGGGCTGTCAAACTGTGGTGAAGATCAGATCACCACGTTTCCTTTGCCAGTCCAAATAGTCCCAGACCTATCATATGGCAAGGGTGTCCAACTTACGGCCCAAAGCAAGTGTCAGTGCGGCCCAAGAAGTGAGCATCTATCATACTATCGGTATTAAGATTATATATATATATATATATATATATATATATATATATATATATATATAATACAGGGAAACATTCCACGTTGGAAAAATATATCTAAAAACAAAGATGATGGAACTTACCAAACGAAAGCGTTGGTATGTTGATAGACACATAAACACACACACAAAATTCAAGCTTTCGCAACCCACGGTTGCTTCGTCAGGAAAGAGGGAAGGAGAGGCAAAGACGAAAGGATGAAGGTTCTAGGGGAGAGGGTAAGGAGTCATTCCTACCCCGGGAGCGGAAAGACTTACCTTAGGGGGAAAAAAGGACAGGTATACACTCGCACACACACACACACATATCCACCCGCACATACACTGACACAAGCAGACATTTGACTCCTTACCCTCTCCCTTAAAACCTTCATCTTTTCGTCTTTGCCTCTCCTTTCCTCTTTCGTGATGAAGCAACCGTGGGTTGCGAAAGCTTGAATTTTGTGTGTGCGTTTGTGTTTGTTTGTGTGTCCATCAACATACCAACGCTTTCGGTTGGTAAGTTACATCACCTTTGTTTAATAATAAATTGAATGTTTTAAATTTGAAACTTCCCCCACATGATGCCATTATCTAATTGATTCGTCCTGCTCTTAACAGTGTCGCCTCTGCTACACTTCAACCCCATGTCGTTCTAACAACTGGTTCAAAATGGTTCAAATGGCTCTGAGCATTATGGGACTTAACATCTATGGTCATCAGTCCCCTAGAACTTAGAACTACTGAAACCTAAATGGTTCAAATGGCTCTGAGCACTATGGGACTCAACTGCTGAGGTCATTAGTCCCCTAGAACTTAGAACTAGTTAAACCTCACTAACCTAAGGACATCACAAACATCCATGCCCGAGGCAGGATTCGAACCTGCGACCGTAGCGGTCCTGCGGTTCCAGACTGCAGCGCCTTTAACCGCACGGCCACTTCGGCCGGCACTGAAACCTAACTAACCTAAGGACATCACACAACACCCAGTCATCACGAGGCAGAGAAAATCCCTGACCCCGCCGGGAATCGAACCCGGGAACCCGGGCGCGGGAAGCGAGAACGCTACCGAACGACCACGAGCTGCGGACTCTAACAACTGGCCAATCCATCAAATGTGCTGGTCTGTTATCTTACGGCTACTACATACATAAAATTTCAGGTTAATTCCCTCTTGCTTTTTTAGAATAACGAACCATAAATTAATAAATTCTGAACAATTTAAATGTGTTAACAATATGCCTCCGCCAACCCTTTCTTTCCTCGAATTATGGTTATTTTACTTTTTATGGAATTCTAAAATTTTAGTTTCAAAAAGTAATATATCTACCATTTTCTCAGAGATTTCTACAAAATTTTCTCTGTTTAATCTATCTGCATACAGTTAACTTCTTTCACAAAGTCTTTTGAATATACTGAGTAGGAGAATTCTGACAAATTTTTAATTGTATTTCTGTAAGTATAATATAAAACTCGTGCAAAATTCAAAGCACTTTCCCCCATATCTTATCTTACACTTGAGTTTATAGAAATAGGTGTACAAAGTATGTGAGTGCAGGCTTTCTCGGCGAATTTCAATAATGAAGTGTTCACGGGTTGTCAGCCGAGTAGCGTCGTCGTCTCGTAGCAACGTTTCGATGGAATGCGTCTCCATCATCTTCGCCTGAAGATGATGCGGACGCATTCCATCGAAACGTTGCTACGAGACGACGACGCTACTCGGCTGACAACCCGTGAACACTTCATATAAGAGTACAAAATGTCGTAATTCTAGGCTTCATAGATTCTGAGAAAAAGGTACATAACCTGTAAACTTTCAGAAACATAAGTTCAGGAAATGCAATTTAAAGTTCACCCTAACGTTTGTTTTATGTCACCTTTTCCGAAGTCCTCAGATTTGTATTCATGGTCCTCCTTCCCTTCAAGATTTCTCATTTCTTGCTTGTTTTCTGCCCCCTTTCCTTTACTAGATCTTCAACTGAATTTTCAGCTGCAGAGACACGCTGTAAATCTATTTTTTTCTCAATATATCTCGAGGGCAATTTCTAAACTTAAAGCCAATTCTCTGTAATACCTTCATCCTCCCTACGTTCCCATCATTAAATACAATAACTGCATCACAAACCGGCGGGGTCAGGGATTTTCTCTGCCTCGTGATGGCTAGGTGATGTGTGATGTCCTTAGGTTAGTTAGGTTTAAGTAGTTCTAAGTTCTAGGGGACTGATGACCATAGATGTTAAGTCCCATAGTGCTCAGAGCCATTTGCATCACAAGCTGCAATTCTGACAACTATAGCAGATTAAAATGTGGTTTTAGGGCATCGTTTCCATATGAGTTAATTTAGAGACTCGTTTGGTTTCTGGGTTTTGCCATGAACACACTTTTTTTAGAAGTTCAGAATCGGCCAGAAACCTGTAAGTGTGCTTAACAACATCCAGGATACAATTTGGAAGCCTCTCCTTGTGAATTTAGGGGTTGTTATTCCTCTGAATGTGTAGAGACTTACACCAGTTGTTTTGGCACAGTGGATGAACGGGATGTTCATCTTTTGAGAACGTGTGGAAATACGTAGCCCATACCGCATTTTTCATGTCGCGTACACTGGATAGACTCTGTCTGACAGACTTACCGTTATACACTTGAAGAGTGTCTAAAATTTTCTTTGTGAGTCTGTAGTGTCCACCAATGTCCTGTTCATCTTCCAACTTTTTGCCCTTCATATCACCGACAAGGCTGCTTATTCCCATCTTCATGATCCACAAAAACAGAGAGTATATATCACACCCTTCTAGAAGCATCCGTGCACGTTTGCTTGAAAGTAATCCACGGTATCGTTGTTCACAGAACTTATTGACCATAAGCTCTACTAATAAGTGCCAAAACATCCCAAAGGTGTTCTATAGGATTCAGGTCACGACTCCGTGCAGGCCAGTCCATAACAGGGATGTGTAACCATTCCGCCGCAGGCCATGCATTATGAACAGCTGGTCAATCATATTGAAAGATTCAGTCGCCATCACCGAACTGCTCTTCAACAGTGGGGAGCAAGAAGGTGTTTAAAACATCAATGTAGGCCTGTGCTGTGATAGTGTCAAGCAAAACAACAAGAGGTGCAAGCCCCCCACCTCCCCCCCATGAAAAACACGACCACACCATAACACCACAGCCTCCGAATTTTACTGCTGGCACTACACACTCTGGCAGACGACGTTCACCGGACACTCGCCATACCCACACACTGCCATCGGATCGCCACATTGTGCACCGTGATTCGTCACTCCTCACAACATTTTTCCACTGTTCAATCGTCCAATGTTTACGCTCCTTACACCAAGCGAGGCGTCGTTTGGCATTTACCGGCGTGATGTGTGGCTTATGAGCAGCCGCTCGACCATGAAATCCACGATTTCTTACCTCCCGCCTAACTGTCATAGTACTTGCATTGGATCCTGATGCAGTTTGGAATTTCTGTGTGATGGTCTGGATAGATGTCTGCCTCTGCAACTGTCAGCAGTCCCTGCTAGTCAACAGACGAGGTCGGCCTGCACGCTTTTGTGCTGTACGTGCCCCTTAACGTTTCCACTTCACTATCAAATCGGGAACAGTTGACCAAGGGATATAAGGAGTATGGAAATCTCGCGAACAGACGTATGACACAAGTGACTCCCAATCACCTGACCACGATCGAACTCCGTGAGCTCCGCGGGTCGCCCCATTCTGCTCTCTCATGATGACTTCTGAGGTCACTGATATGAAGAACCTGGCAGTAGGTGGCAGCACAATCCACCTAATATGGTTCAAATGCCTCTGAGCACTATGGGACTTAACATCTATGGTCATCAGTCCCCTAGAACTTAGAACTACTTAAACCTAACTAACCTAAGCACAGCACACAACACCCAGTCATCACGAGGCAGAGAAAATCCCTGACCCCGCCGGGAATCGAACGCGGGAACCCGAGCGTGGGAAGCGAGACCTAATATGGAAAACGGATTTTTTCGGTGTGGCCGGATACTTTTGATCAAATAGTGTACGTCTATGGTATCAAAAGTTGGGGCCGGCAATGACTGCTGTCGAACAGCGTCCGACTGTTACTGTGCCTCCGGCGCGTTATTGTTCGAATCAGTTCTTGGCGTCGCGTCGCAACGTGATGTATGGGGAGAAAGTCTGCCCTTTGTCAGGCGAAGATACCGGCCTCACTGGCGCAGCGTAAGTGAGGGGAAAGGTCATGGCTGCATGATCCTGCTACTGATAGCCCAGTGGGTGTTGCGTAAGGCATCGTTAGAGACTCGCCGACCTCACGTGGCTTTCCTGGCCACATTCAGAACATTTGCACGGCTGTCTATCGTGTATTATTATTACTTGAGAGCACCAATGTTGGTGTACGAGGTGTGGCTAGAAAAAAACCGTACTAGTACTGGTGAAACAATAAAACGAATGCAATAATGCTGAAAGTCACGTGACCTGTCACGTGACTCTCGCTCCGCCTACTGCTCGAGTTTCATCTGCCTCCTGCACTCAGTCTGCCCGTGACGTCTGTTTTAAGTAGTTGACGTTTTGTCTGTGCGTCGGAAAATGTTGAGTGTACAGAAAGAACAGCGTGTTAACATCAAATTTTGTTTCAAACTAGGAAAATCTGCAAGTGAAACGTTTGTAATGTTACAACAAGTGTACGGCGATGATTGTTTATCGCGAACACAAGTGTTTGAGTGGTTTAAACGATTTAAAGATGGCCGCGAAGACACCGGTGATGACACTCGCACTGGCAGACCATTGTCAGCAAAAACTGATGCAAACATTGAAAAAATCGGTAAACTTGTTCGACAAGATCGCCGTTTAACAATCAGAGCAGTGTCTGAGTTAACAGGAGTTGACAAGGAAAGTGTTAGGCAGATTCTTCATGAAAGTTTCAACATGAACAAAGTGTGTTCAAAAATGGTTCCAAAGTGTCTCACAATTGAACAGAAGGAACACCGAAGAATGATTTGTTCTGACATCCTGGAAAACATTGAAAGTGATCCCACCTTCTTACATAATGTTATTACTTGCGATGAATCGTGGTTTTTTACTTACGATCCCGAAACTAAACGCCAATCGATGCATTGGAAAACTCCTGGTTCTCCACGACAAAAAAAAAAAAGCACGAATGTCAAAATCGAAATTCAAGGCAATGATGATTGTTTTTTTTGACATCAAAGGGATTGTGCACATTGATTGGGTACCAGAGGAACAAACAGTGAATCAGCATTACTACATTAGCGTCCTGGCTACCCTACGTGAGCGAGTACGGAGAAAACGGAACGATTTGTGGAGAAAAAAGTCATGGATCCTTCACCAAGACAATGCCCCAGCTCACAGTGCGTTGTCAGTGAAGACGTTTTTGGCAAAACACAACATTCCCATCTTAGATCATCCACCCTACTCACCTGATTTGGCCCCTGTGACTTTTTTCTTTTCCCTAAAGTCAAGTCAGCTTTGAAAGAAACTAGATTTGAGACTGTTGAAGCAGTAAAAGAAAAAGCGACGGAAGTAATGTATGGACTTACCGAAAATGATCTGCAGCATTGCTATGAACAGTGGAAAATTCGTATGGAGCGGTGTAGAGACCGAGGAGGAGAGTACATTGACGGAGATAACATGAAATTGTAAATAATTGTAAATAAATGTTTTTTCCAGCATCAGTCCGGTTTTTTTCTAGCCGCACCTCGTATGTCGGCACGTGTTTAGTTAGCTCCATCTTAACCTGGCTGATTCTGTTAAGGGACAATTATGTTGTGAACGTATTCCGTTTTGCGGCTACTTCGTCCAGCACTTTCCCACTTGCTTATAAGGCAGCAACGGCGTCAGGGAGCACTTCAAAGGGAAGCTAAGCGGATATAAGGCTTCCTTCATCCGTTGTTGACCAATCTGGCGTGCCAGTTGAAGACAGAAATACGAAAGCCAAGGTGTTAAATTTCACGTTCAAGAAATCGTTCACATAGGAGAATCGTGCAAACATATCATGCAAACGTACCGTCATTAGACCATCAGACAAACCACCGTACGGACGACATAGTAGTAAGAATCCCAGGCGTAGAGAATCAGCTGAAAGATTTGAAAGCAAATAAACGACCAGGTCGCGATCGAATCTCAGTTCGGTTTCGCAAAGAGTACTCAACGGCGTTGGCACCTTACCTAGCCTGTATTTATCGTGACTCTCCAGCCTAGCGCAAAGTCGCAAGTGACTGGAAAAAAGCTCTAGTGACGCCAATATATAAAAAGGGTAAAAGAACAGATCCACAAAATTATAGACCAATATCCCTAACTTCGGTTTGCTGCAGAATCCTTGAACATAGTATCAGTTCGAATATACTTTCTTGAGACTGAGAAGATTACGTCAAAGAATCACCATGGTTTTAAAAACCATCGCTCCTGCGAAACGCAGCTTTCCTTTTTCTCACATGATGTACTGTGAACTATGAATTAAGGGCAATAGGCAGATTCCATATTTCTAGATTTCAGGGAAGCATTTGAAACATTGCCTCGTTGCAGTCTGTTAATGAAGGTACGAGCATGTGGAATAAGTTCACAGATATGTGAGTGGCCTGAAGACTTCTTAAATAATAGAACCCAGTATGCTGTTCTCGACGGCGAGTGCTCATCAGATACAAGGGTATCATCAGGAATGCCACAGGGAAATGGTTTGGCGGACAAGTTGAGCAGCAATCTGCTGTTTGCTGTTGCTGCTGTGGTGTGCATTCCGGGGGGAGTCATTCCGGAAGTGGAAAGGGTGCTTCCGGATGCCATGAAGAGTACAGGGTCCAGCCAACTGCAGGTGGTGGCTCATGTCGGTACCAATGAGGTGTGTCGCTTTGGATCGGAGCAGATTCTGTTTGGTTTCGGGCGGCTAGCGGAAATGGTAAAGACTGCCAGTCTTGCTTCAGAGATTAAGGCGGAGCTCACCATCTTCAGCTTCGTCGATAGAACCGACTGGTCCTTTGGTGCAGAGCCGAGTGGAGGGTCTAAATCAGAGGCCCAGGCGGTTCTGTGACCGTGTAGGCTGCAAATTCCTTGACTTTCGCCATCGGGTGGTGGGTTTCCGGGTTCCGCTTAATAGGTCAGGAGTCCACTACACACAGGAGGCGGCTTCACGGGTAGCGGGGGCTGTGTGGAAGGGACTGGGCGGTTTTTTAGGTTAGAGAGTCTTAGGGAACCACAGAAGGGGCGTCCGTCAGAAAGTGGGCAGGTAAAACACAGTAAGGTAGTTGTAGAAACGACTGGTATTGTAGTTGTAAATTGTCGTAGCTGTGTTCGGAAAGAACCAGAGCTTCAAGCCCTAACAGAAAGCACTAAATCTCAAATAGCTGTAGGTACAGAGAGCTGGCTAAAGCCGGAAATAAGTTCAGCCGAAATTTTTTCAAACGATCTAACAGTGTTCAGAAATGATAGATTAAATACAGTTGGTGGTGGAGTATTTATTGCTGTCAGAGGTAGTTTGCCTTGTAGCGAAATTGAAGTAGATAGTTCATGTGAAATAGTATGGGAAGAGGTTATACCTGACAATCGGACTAAACTATTAATTGGGTCGTTTTACCGACCCCCCGACTCAGAAGACATAGTTGCTGAACAGTTCAAAGAAAACTCGAGTCTCATTTCAAATAAGTACCCCACTCATACAATTATAGTCGGTGGTGACTTCAATCTACCCTCGATATGCTGGAAAAAATATACGTTTAAAGCCGGCGGCAGGCATAAAACATCATCCGAAATTGTACTGAATGCTTTCTCAGAAAATTATTTTGAACAATTAGTTCATGAGCCCACTCGAAGCGTAAATAGTTGCGAAAGCATGCTTGACCTTTTAGCAGTAAATAATCCTGGACAAATAGTGAGTGTTGTGACGAATACAGGGATTAGCGACCACAAGGCAGTTGCTGCTAGGCTGAATACCGTAACACCTACAACCATCAAAAAGAAACGCAAAGTAGATCTATTTCAAAAAGCTGATAAAAATGCTCTTAACGCCTTTTTAAGAGACAGACTTCACTCCTTCCGATCTGATCATGTAAGTGTAGAAAAGTTGTGGAATGTTTTCAAAGAGATAGTATTAACAGCAATTGAGAGATACATACCACATAAATTAATAAGTGATGGTACTGATCCCCATGATACAAAAAACGGGTCAGATCGTTGTTGCAGAAGCAACGAAAAAAGCATGCCAAATTTAAAGCAACACAAAATCCCCAAGATTGGCATAGTTCTACAGAAGTTAGAAATATGGCGCGTACTTCAATGCCAGATGCTTTTAATAATTTCCACAACGAAATTCTGTCTCGAAATCTGGCAGAAAACCCAAAGAGATTCTGGTCATACATAAAGAACACCAGTGGCAAGACGCAATCAATACCTTCACTGCGCGATAACAACGGTGAAGTCACTGATGACAGTGCCACTAAAGTAGAGCTATTAAACACGGTTTTCCGAAACTCCTTCACCAAAGAAGACGAAGTAAATATTCCTGAACTCCAATCAAGAACAACTGCCAAGATAAGAAACATAGAATTAGATATCCTCGGTGGAACAAAGCAGCTTAAATCGCTTAATAAAGGCAAGGCCTCCGGTCCAGATTTTATACCGGTCAGGTTCCTCTCAGAATATGCTGATAAAATAGCTCCATATTTAGCAATTATATACAACCACGTTGTATACGTACCTAAAGACTGGAAAATTGCTCAAGTCACACCAATACCCAAAAAGGGAAGTAGGAGTAATCCGCCGAATTACAGGCCTATATCACTAACGTTGATTTGCAGTAGGGTTTTAGAACATATACTGTATTCGAACATTATGAGGTACCACGAAGAAAACGATTTATTGACATATAGTCAGCACGGATTCAGAAAATATCGTTCTTGTGAAACACAACTAGCTCTTTATACTCATTAAGTAATAAGTGCTATCGATAGGGGATGTCAAATTGATTCCATATTTTTAGATTTCCAGAAGGATTTCGACACCGTTCCTCACAAGCGTCTTCTAACCAAACTGCGTGCCTACGGAGTATCGACTCAGTTGTGCGACTGGATTCGTGATTTCCTGTCAGAAAGGTCACAGTTCGTAGTAATAGGCGGAGAGTCATCGAGTAAAACAGAAGTAACATCCAGCGTTCCCCAAGGAAGTGTTATAGGCCCTCTATTGTTCCTGATCTATATTAATGACATAGGAGACAATTTGAGTAGCCGTCTTAGAGTGTTTGCGGATGATGCTGTCATTTACCGTCTCGTAAAGTGATCAGATGATAAATACGACTTGCAAAATGATTTAGATAAGATATCTGTATGGTGCGAAAAGTGGCAATTGACCCTGCAAAAGAAAAGTGTGAAGTTATTCACTTGAGTACTAAAAGAAATCAGCTAAATTTCGATTACGCGCTAAGTCACACAAATCTGGGGGCTGTAAATTCAACTAAATACTTAGGGATTGCAGATACAAATAACCTAAATTGGAACGATCACATAGATAATATTGTGGGTAGAGTAAACCAAAGAATGCGATTCATTGGCAGAACACTTAGAAGGTGCAACAGTTCTATCAAAGAGACTGCTTACACCACGCTTGTCAGCCCTATTCTGGAGTAATGCTGTACAGTGTGGGATGCGCATCAGGTGAGACTGACGGATGACATCGAAAAAGTACAAAGAAGGGCAGCTCGTTTTGTATTATCGCGAAATAGGGGAGATAGTGCCACAGACATGATACGTGAATTGGAGTGGCAATCATTAAAACAAAGGCGTTTTTCGTTGCGACGGGATCTTCTGATGAAATTTCAATCACCAGTTTTCTCCTCCGATTGCGAAAACATTCTGTTGGCACCCACCTACATAGGGAGGAATGATCATCACGATAAAATAAGAGAAATCAGGGCTCGCACGGAAAAATTTAAGTGCTCGTTTTTCCCGCGTGCCGTTCGAGAGTGGAACGGTAGAGAGACAGCATGAAGGTGGTTCATTGAACCCTCTGCCAGGCACTTTATTGTGAATAGCAGAGTGATCACGTAGTAGAGTAGGTGTGCAGTAAGCTGTTGAAGTTGAATAACTGTAGGAGGGTTCAAGACGACTTAGATGAAATTTCTAGTTGCTGTGATGAATAGCAGCCAGCTTTAACTATAGAAAAATGTAAGTCAATGCGAATGGGTAGAAAGAGCAAGCATGTAGTTTTACTAGTGTCCTGCTTGGCACAGTCAACTCGTTTAAATATCTGACTGTAACATTGCAACGCGACATGAAATGTGACGAGCATGTGGGAACTATGGTAGGGAAAGCAAATGGTCGACTTTGGTTTATTGGGAGAATTTTGGGAAAGCGTGGTTCAGCTGTAAAGGAGACTGCATATAGGACACTGATGCCACCTGTTCTTGAGTACTACTCGAGTGTCTGAGATATATACCAGGCTGACTGAAGAAAGACATCGAAGCAATTCAGAACCAGGTTGCTGGATTTTTATCAGTAGTTTCGAACAACACGTAAGTGTTACGGAGATGCTTCGAGACCTCAGATGGGAAGGCGACATTCTTTTCAAGGAACCCTATTGAGAAAATTTAGAGAACCGTCATTTGAAGCTGACTGCCGAGCTATTCTATTGCCGATAACATACAATGCGTTCGTCCTCTGTTGGAATATTGCTGCGCGGTGTGGGATCCTTACCAGGTGGGATTGACGGAAGACATCGAAAGGGTGCGAAAAAGGGCAGCTCGTTTTGTATTATCACGTAAGGGGAGAGAGTGTGGCAGATATGATACGCGAGTTGGGATGGAAGTCACTAAAGCATAGACGTTTTTCGTCGCGGCGAGATCTATTTACGAAATTTCAGTCAACAACTTTCTCTTCCGAATGCGAAAATATTTTGTTGAGCCCAACCTACATAGGTAGGAATGATCATCAAAATAAAATAAGAGAAATCAGAGCTCGAACAGAAAGGTTTAGGTGTTCGTATTTCCCGCGCGCTGCCTGCCTCTGAGCACTATGCGGCTTAACTTCTGAGGTCATCAGGCGCCTAGAATTTAGAACCAGTTAAACCTAACTAACCTAAGGGCATCACACACATCCATGCCCGAGACAGAATTCGAACCTGCGACCGTAGCGATCGCTCGGTTCCAGACTGTAGCGCCTGGAACCGCACGGCCACTCCGGCCGGCTCCCGCGCGCTGTTCGGGAGTCGAATGGTAGAGAGATAGTATGATTGTGGTTCGATGAACCCTCTGCCAAGCACTTAATGTGAATTGCAGAGTAATCATGTAGATGTAGATGTAGATGTAAAGACCTCGAAGATAAGAAATGAGAAATTAGGGCTCATACGTAGGCGTGCAGACAGTCTTTTTCCCTCGCTCTGTTTATGAGTGGAACAGGAAAGAAAATGACTAGTAGTGGTACAGGGTACGTTTCGCCACGCTCTGCACGGTGGCTTGCGGAATATGTTTTTAGATGTAGGTGAAGACGAACAGAGAACTTAATCCGAGCCCCACATGATCGACGATGACCGCTGCTGTGTGTCCATTGGCGTGTTTGAACTTGAGGCCGCTGGCATACCTGGACAGTTCGTCAGGACGGACGGCGTCGCTTGTCATTTTGACATATACGACTACTGGCGATAGAAAGGTGGATGCCTACTATGTCTGAGGTGAACTTCGTCACATTCCATTTAAAAGCCCTGTGTCGTGCACAAAGAGACTGAGAACTGAACCTCATCCTGAATTTTCGATATAGTTGAGCCGTGGCGCGTCCATCAACGGTCGTAGAACCAAGCGGCGGCGATCATGTGCACAGACTGGGTGCTTGTGGGTCATTAGAATTCTTCCTCCCCCAGTCCAGGAGTATTTAGATATTCAGGAGATTCCAAGGAAGACAATTACAGCACCTAGACTAAATAGTTTTAGCGCCCCACTTGCGTTGAATTTTTCTCACGGAAAGGTAATAATTGGCATTACCTTTGACCATGAGCCTCCCATTAATATTAAACATTGGCACAGTTTTTAAGACAATGCTTTCTACAAGAACTTGTAGGCCTGGTCACACGTTGGCTACCTGAGTGACGGTTTTGTTAGCAAAACTGGCTTCTCAACGCCATGTGCAGATTCACCGTTGCCCCAAATATACGCTTCTAACAATGAGGTGCACGAAAGTGTTCTGTAACCCTTGATTATGTAGTACTGGTCTATCTGTAACTATGTTTTCACTGTACTACGTGCAAACAAACAAATATTATGAGTATGAAAGTATGAGCTGCTTGTATGGTGCAAGCTAAAGGTCAATAAATTCAATTAAAAAATATAGTCAGCGTTCTGCAGCCTCTAGCTTTGCTTTATTATAGCATGACACGTATTCGTGCTAACCCAGGTGTACACGAGCATATACTCGAATACTGTTTACGCACCCATCTAACAAACTGTATCATCACTAAAAGACATACAGAAAATTATATCTGTGACTGTCGGAGACTGCGTATGTAAAGGTTGTATATACAACATAAATATTTCTGTTAGAATCATATTGCAAGTTAAACAACAGAATTGTGCACATATTCCTTTGAAATGATAATGGAGGCGTGGTTCAAATGCAAACCGTTTATTTCTCTAATCTTTACTGAATGAAGGCAGAGGTTACTTTTGAAGGAGACCATAATCTGATCAACAGGAATGACAGACTTAGAATTCCCAGACGACTGAACAAAGATCTGCACGAAGTCCACGAACGGACATTTGCAGGCCATTCTGGCATCCCCTTCTTGTACTACGAATATTACGAATATCCTTTTGAATGCATAGAAAACGAGTGCAAGTCAATTTCTTAATCTTTAGCTGTCATCTGACATTATTTATCTGATCTTATCTTGAAAGTTATAGTACTGACGCACGTATGGCAGGTAAAAAGCAAATTATCATTACCACTCTGTAGACAGAGCAACAGCAGGCCAAGACATATATCTCAACCACTCGAAATCTTTTATCAGTACCGCACTGAAGCCAAACTCTATAAAGACGAGGTGTCGGTTTCTCATATTGCTAACAGGCACTCTCACAGAGAACCTGAGAACCTCGATGGAAGCTGTAGGGTTGCGGCAACATTTAACTGGCACCGAGTCCTTATGAACTATTGAAGTGTACCACCACAGTGTGGGGAGCCAATTCGATAATAGCAAAAACATTGTTATTAACAACTTTGTTCTCCGCAGACTGATGTAAATAAGCCTACATCGAAAAAAGTGACTGCGCTGTCAACGAGACTGCTGACTCACTCTCTAACGACGAATAATTTCTTTTTTGTTATCAAACTGCTTCACTGTTAACAGTCATGATTTTTACCAATTTTGTTCATCTTGTGCACTAAACGTTTCAGAAAATAATTCCTATTGCCAAGCGCTTTTTAATTTTATCTGCACTTGAGTAAAAAAGGACATGGGAATAAAATTAAATCTCAAAGAACGTTGAATGTAAGATAAATAAAAATTATATCGTGACTGACAACAGAAAATGCTTCGATAATAAAAACGAAACTATTGTTTTACGGTCCCGATATTTCACAATTATTTTATGATTGCAAAATGAAATAAAGACCAAATTCTCTTAAATTTTTTCAGTAACATTTACAACATTGAGAATATACCGGTAGAATGGTTTAAACCCATCTTCATAAATCTGTCAAGGAAGACTAATGCTAATACTGCTCTGAATGTGTTCTGCGAATTCTGCACTGCCCTCTACACAGAAAAATAAATGGAAACATAAACGAAACGCAGTCCGGATTTAGTAGCGATTTCGGAACAAGAGATGCCCTGTTTCATAAACAGGTGTTAGTTCAAAAAAGTCTCTACCCGTAGATAAACGTCCTTCGCTTGCTTTATCGATTTTGAGAAAGTGTTTGACAACGTCAAACATCAAATCATATAATTAAACAACTTCACTGCAAAGAATGACCCGAATCATGGTAAGAAGCCAATTTTCAGACGACGTTAGAATGCTGAAAGGTATCAGCTGAGAACTTATATTCCGGAACAAATTTTCGCTCCTCAGCGAAGTGTGTGCGGATTTGAAACTTCCCGGCAGATGAAAACTGCGTGACGGACTGGGATCCGAAATTGGCAAAGGTTTCAGTTTCGAATCCTGGACAGGACACAGTTTTAATCTGCCAGGAAGTTTCAAGGATGCGGATTATCTCCAGCACACATCAACTTAAATTCTGTAGCAGTTTTCCGGAATGCTTTGTATGATGTCAATAAATGACTCAGAACTAATGTTAAATGCTTGAATGTTATACACTATGCTGAATACACTGTAACACTTGCTGAGGTCTTATAAGGCCTACAATTCCTTCTCGACAGAATTAACATCGCCAGTAAAAAGTCGGACTAAATATAAGTTTCCAAAAAATAAAAACTTTGGTCAGCAGAAAGAATAGACAATGGGATCATCAATTTGTGTGGAGCATACCAGAGAGGGTAAGTAGACTGAAATACCTAGGCTGCTGGTTGACAGTTGAAAAGCAGAATCCCCAATGACTGGACACCAATAGAAAAACTTACGAATCTGGTATGCAGTCGTGCTCTGCAACGTAACACCTGTTGGCAAATGGTGAAGGGTTAAGTCGTATCAGTACATTGTACGGGGTAGGAACCTGCGCTGTTAAGACATCGTTCATGAATAAAGGCAACTGAAATGTATACATACCTTCGCATGAACAGATCTGACCGACGACTAAATACTTCACTGTGGCGTTAAACTGTTAAGTTGGTAGCCAATTCAAAAAAAATTACTCTTAACAACTTTTTGAAGCACCTTACCTTTGAAGAAAAGGTACTTATAGAAGAGAAGAATATACTAAACATGTTGCCAAACTTCTATAAGAAGACAGTACTAAAAGAACAAAACGAAGAAGAATGATAAATTTGATATACAACTTTAATATATGATGTTGTGAATGTGTAATAAGCCAACACATCAGTTGTCTAAACATTAAATAGCTGGATTATTATAAATGTAATACCTAATTCTATGATACGATTCTTATGACGCACCTTTTCATCAACAAATGCTTCAAATTTCTGAAGCCGCCAGTGATGACACAACAGAAGTACGTAGAGTTCCTCAGTTTATAACAGACTGACACAACGAAGTTATGTTAGAGTGGCTTTTATAGTGGAATACAAGTTGAAGTACTTCACATTTTCCGCCGCTTAATGCCATATATGATACCACCAGAGATAAGATCGACATTGTCTTTCCGATGACGTCTGAGAAGCTCCAGACACCAATCTAGCGCGTGTAAAGACCTCGTATGTTTACTCCTTCATCTCAAGCATCCGCCAATCAGATAATCAGAGAAGTCCCAAGCTGAGTGTCCAAAAGGTCTAGTGCCCCTCTACATTACAATCGAAGCAGTGGCTCATTTGGGGACAAAGCATAGAGTACAAGCGAACTGTCGCTTTATCAGTGTCGTGCTGAAAGACGTTTTGTTGAAAGATCTTACTTGAGGAATCTCAGCAAGCTCTCAGTTTGCAGCACTGCCACAGAACTGATGGTTACACTTCGGTTTTGAATCGAGTGGACGGCTTGTAGTAGACACAGAACTGATGGTTACACTTCGGTTTTGAATCGAGTGGACGGCTTGTAGTAGAGACTTCAGAAGTTCTGTAAAAAGCTAGGTTGAGAACTATAGAGTCCTCTGCGTGTGGGGTGCACACGAGGTTTTTTGTCGATTAGGAGAATTTCCATCCAGTCCAGACAACAACACCTGTAGCAGACACGTATTGGTGTTAAGATCCAAAGAAAGGAAAGAGAGATTCCTACAAGCGAGACTATTAAAATCCTAGTGTTTAATTGCTCAAGCGTTAGCAACAAAGTGCCAAAATTTAAAGCTATCCTAATGAAGCAAGCGAGCTCGCGTAATACCAGGTACAGAAGGCTGGATAAAACCTGAAATTGATAACAATTAGATTTTTTGGAAAAATTTAAGTTTTTTATCGAAGGGATAGGTTAATGGGAAATGGAAGTGGTGTATTTGTTGTAGTAGACAAGCTACTCAGATCCGTCGAGATGGAAACTGAAGCTGCATAGGAGATTGTCTGGGCAATACTTGGTGTGAAAGGTGGACATAAAGGTAGTAACTGAATCTTTCTATCGACCAACAGACTAACCTTCTGGTGCACCGGAAACTGTAAGAAAATGTCAGTTTCCTACTAGTAAATCTCCCAACCATTCTGTCATCTATCGAGATTTTAATCTTGCAACGTTTAATTGGTAAAATTCCAAGATTTTTAGTAGTGGGCGCAATAAGACGTCCTATTAAAAGTTCTCTGAAAATTACCTAAAACAGATACTTTACAATATATTGCATCTAATGGTAACTAATAGACCTAACCTCTTTGAAGATGTTCACATTAAAATTGGTATAAATGATTATGAGACAGTTATAACTTCAATGGTTACCGAAGTAGAAATGGTGACTAGAACAAGTAGAAGGATATATGTTCATCAAACTAAATAAATGGGTACTGGTGTCATATGTCAAAGAGAAGCTTGAAACACTTAGCTCTGGACAGGAGCACGCAGAAGGACTGAGGCTCAAAATAGCTGGGTGATAATAAATAGAGCGGCTGTTGGACTACATCTTTGTCGAATTCCCTGGTTTATTAAAATTTCATCCAACATTTTCGAACCTGAACCTGCAAATATTTTCATATTTACGTATAAACTCATTAGGGTATTGATAAAATATTTAGGAAAAGCATCTGTTTCTAATATTTACCATAAAAGGGGTCTTCCTACCTTATTAAACGCTTTCTCATAATTAATAAATGGTACACGCGTTTCTAAGCCGAATTCCCGACGTTTTTCAATTATTTGTCTTACTATAAATACGTTATCATTACACAAGCGTTCCTTTCTGAAGCCTGATCGTTCTTCTTACGCTATCCAGTCGGCGATAGTTTGTAATCTTTGATTAAGAATTTTCCTGTAAATTTTATATCGTGCATTAAGTAAACTTATTCCTGTGTAATTTCCAGCATCTTTACTACTGCCTTTTTTACATATAGACATAACTTTAGCTGTGTATATTGAATAGTTCATGCGATATATACGTAAAAAATGGAGGAACAAAAATTCTAAAATTATTCCTCCATGTTTGATTAATTTCATCCAGACCAGTAGCTTTCTTATTTTTTTTACATTTAAGGCTGCTTTTAATTCTTTTTTGTCTGTTAGCTCTGAAGATTCATTTTTTATGTAATACCTCTCTTCACTATCTTTATCACACTACAAATTTCTGTGATAGTATATCCATTGGTTTTAATTTATTATGTTAATCTTTGCAGTATATTTCCTATTTTATTCATGTGTTTCATGGGTTTTAACACTATATCTTTAAACACTATACCATGTTTTCCATGAATGTCATGCTCAACAGTAGCAATAAATGCTTTTCGGGATTCCTTATGGTATCTTTTTATTAAACTTTGTAACACCCCACCCGCTGCTTGTCCGATTTTGCGTGTGTTCGCCCCTGACAAGCAACTTACAGAGAAATTGGGAGTGGAACTGTACGCAAAAATGGATAATGCTAGATTTAAATATAATCCTGTCACCCCTAATTAATCTGAGGTGGTAGTGTTGACGATAAATCACACCTATTTTTACTTTCAAACATGAACGATCACGAGCACTTAGGGTGTTCAGTGACATCAAACACAGGCACAAAAATAAAATAAAGCAAAAGGGTGAATTCAGGATCACCTACTTAAAGTAAGGGCTCTACTGAATCACAATAATTTTATTATAACCTTCAGATCAATGCTGAATAAAACACAATGAACAATTTACAAATTATCCTCCTAACTGGCACTGGCAGTGAACTGTGTTAAAATCGGTCCAAAACGCGATCTCTTATAACTTGGCTGACCGACTGACATCGACACAAAACGTAAAATATGAAGAACCACTACACCCCAATGTATCGTGAAACATCTGTGGAAACAGGAACTGCACGTGATCCAACTATTTAACGTTACTCCTAACACAGGTCGAAGCGGGATCGATCTCACCGTAATATTCCTGTTGCAGCGGCGGTCTCCGACGGCGATGGCGCGGCTGTGCGATCGGCGTGTGGCGACTCGGAAAGTACACTCCTACAACAGTCGGACATCAGACCGCTGTCCGTAAACTTACCTATTTGCAACAATCTTCCTGGAACCAAAGAGCTGGCGCGGCCCTCTCAGAGCGAAAGACCAAGATGGGAGACGACTTGGCTAACATCCTCCCAAGAATGGTTCAAATGGCTCTGAGCACTATGGGACTCAACGTCTGAAGTCATTAGTCCCCTAGAACGTAGAACTACTTAAACCTAACTAACCTAAGGACATCACACGCATTCATGCCCGAGGCAGGATTCGAACCTGCGACCGTAGCGGTCTCGCGGTTCCAGACTTCAGCGCCTAGAACCGCACGGCCACTTCGGCCGGCTAACATTCAGTATGAGAGCTCAGTACGGAAGACATCTACAGGGAGTCGAGCAAGATCGCTCTTCACCTCCGTTTTCCCACCTCAACTTTTACCGAGCGAATCACATTACTAGAAGCAGCCAAAATACCCAGTTTGCCAGTGCCGACTAATGTACGGCCTGGGAATAGAACTCTTTTCCACAATTCTACCCTTTCTATAAAATTTCACAAGTAAACTCCGCCCACGCCAGCTGGGAAGAAGGACGGCTGTGCGAAATAACACGTTTACTGGAATTTTTCTTCTAAGAGACCACTCTAGATTTTCCCGGCAAGGTTCCCCGTCGTGGCGAACGCAGACTCCTGCATTGAAAGTTTTTGTTATTCGGATCTCCTGGCCTGCCCCACTTGAGTTACTCGAAGGCGTAAAATTAGTGGGACATAGGCGAGAGCACCCTCAGGAAAGCCCGTCCAGCTATCCACTGTTCTGTTTTGGTAAACACTTGAACACCTGCAGCCGCACATCCCTCAGAGGCTGGCGGCCGCTGTGGCCTCTCTAAACGGATTACAGAACTTTCCCAGTTCACCATTCATACCGTCAGGCTGTGGACTTCGCCGGCAAGCTGGGGAGGTAACCGAGCTCTGTCTCGCATACTGCATCTCTGCAAAATCTTATAATTACAAAATCGCGTAATTCTCGCTGTATTAATAGCCAGTGTGCCGATGCGTTTCCACATAGATTTCCTACACCGTAATTTAGAGTATTACTCCAACAAACAACAACTTATCTACAAAGCGATTGCGCCGCTGTCAGTCGTTTTTTATTGACCTAAAGTGCTCGTCAAGTGATTACAGTCACGTTAAATGGGCTCATGTAAGGTGCAAGACCGTTGCACCTTACAACTTTTATCTGTTTACCAAACTTTTTGTTTTATTTCTTTTCGAGATTATATATTTCCCACGCTTCATTTGTTCGTGTTTGTAAATAGGCACTAAAGCATTTTTCTCTTTAATATTGTTAGCTATTTCTGTATTCCATTTTTTTTCAGACCCCTTTTCTGTTTAATTCATTACTTTTCGCTAGTGCCTCATTAGCTATTTTCCACAGTGTTGGTTTTAACCTTCCCCATTCTTCTTCAATACTGTCTTTAGTGCCAACCATTTGCAGTTCGTGCGTGAGTCTTTGTTGGTATAAATTCCTTATGCTTTCTTCCTGTAGAAGATGAACTTAAAATTTCATGCCTCAGTTTTTGAATTTCTTTAGGCTTGTCTGTTTCCTTCATCTTCCCACACTTCAGTCTTTGAAGCAACCAGTAAGTGATCAGAGTCTGTGTCACTGCCGCTAAATACATGAGTATCTCGAATGTGAAAGCTTATTTTTTACTAGCTATTACGCAATCAGTTACTAGAGTGTGAATCCCTTGCAATTCGGGTGTATTTATTTATGTCTTTCTTGTTGAAGAAGGTATTTGTAATTTTTAGCTGGTTAAATGTAGCAAAATCTCTTAATATCTTGCCATTTAAGCTTAAAGTCATTTCATCAAATGTGCCAATTTTTCATGGTGTGCATCAAATCAAGTATGGTCCTTGGAGTCGTTTTATTACTGATGTTAGGTTAGAAGAATGTGATTTGTCGTGTAGAGGTTGGCTCTTTCATATATACTTTAACTGGATTCTGAATGCTATTAGTATTGTTCCTCAATACGAATGAGCTGTGACTGATGTTTGGAATATCTCACATTACAAGGCACTTTTTTATAGATGATATAGAACTATGTAGTACTGACCTAAATGTCTTAACAATACTGCTTTGTAGAGAATAAGAACGCAGGTGGACTGTCCACGCGTATTAAACGCCTGCAAGCAGCGGTATCGTGCTGCGGTACCTCTGCTGACACTTGATATAACTGTTGGACAACTGTGTGATTCTCATACACTTTGGCAGTAAAATCTTGATTCTAACGCCTTGGGTTATATAGTAGAAAACCATAACCACTCAAATTACAATTGCGTAGCACTAATAAGCAATGGTAAATGCATGAGTTTTTTAAAAGTAAATCAGCTTTACTGATTTTCTTTAAAAATGATGTCATTACTGCAGAAATAGTCAGAGGAATCAGTGGCAAGCGGCAATTCTCCGTAAACAATTATGTGGAACGGTTTGCTTCGATTCTTGAAACTGCCATGAAAAAGACATTGTACAGTACACGTTTTAAATGCCCTACATAGTACTGAACAGGGATCTGTAACCCTTACAGCATGTTGTTTGTAACACTGTGCAGGGACGCTTCGCCAGTCAGTCAACGATTCCCGTGTGGGAGTGACGTGTGAGTGACAGCGAAACCCTACCCATGTGCCACTTCGTCCACAATTCAGCTCACGATTTTCACTTCCTAGTTATAAAATGTAAATCGTGAGTTTAATTTTCGGGATCTCAATTCTACCCTAACAGATGACAGTATCTTTTGACGTCTTTCGTACCTTCTTATTCGACATGTCCTCGGTGCCACGATACAACTTTATTTCATTCAGCTGTTCGTCACGTTGTAGTCACATCTTTACCACCAGTTAAACTAAAGCAAAAAATTAATTAAATTAAAATATTAGCCTGTAATAATGGTCGTGAACCTTCATTCGTAGAAAAAAACTAAGCGAAAACTGTTAAAGGAGTCACTACTCTTGGTAACTCCCAGAATGGGGATAATGATTACGTAAATGTTACTGCAGTACCTTACTTAGGTAATGGGTCGTAAAGGATTCAGTGGCTGTTGGTTGAGACATATGGATGCATAGTTGTCGTCTCCACAAATAACGGTTTTCCAAAAAAATATTGATCCAAACCTTAAAATCTTCAAACGGCTCTTTAAGTTGCGCAGGAGTTTACAAAATTGTTTGCGATACGTGTGCGCTGTTTTACATTTACAGACCTGTAGGGCCTTTAGCATAAAGTACAGGGAACAGCTGTTAAGAAAGAAGGTTACCAATGTTCATAACGACACTTTCACGGAGCATTTATTAACATCGAGACAAGATCCAAACGGAGTAGACAAAATGACGATTCTGTATAGAGAGAAGAAAGGGTGGAAGCTTGTTGTCTTGGAAGCATTTCAGATCTTTAGATATATAACCAGTAAAGATGGCCTTATTTTAAATGAACAACTACACTTGAGAAACGCTTTAAGCCTTTGCTCGCAACTGGATGGTGTTTTGGCTTATGTTTGTGTGCACTTCCATTTCGGAAACGTTGTTTTCTCTCTGCTTGGCGGTTTCTGTATTTTCTTAATGACATCACACCAGACGGCACTGTAATCTGGCTATGCAGATTTTACATAAAGAATATTTTTCGTTTTTGTGTTTTGTAATATCATGTTAAAGTCCTGCTATGTAATTTTTCACCAGCACATATATTTTTGTAATTAATCATTTTATCCAGAACAAAAAGAAGGTCAGCATCGGATGTAATAGTATCTGTTTTCTTTATTGCACTGCAGATCCAAATTTCAACTGACAGAGCAGCTGTTACCAGTGCTATGAATACGAATAACACAAGAATCAGATACAGAAACAGCACATCGATAAAAACCCTTGTGACAGTTGCAGACAATTACAATTCCACATTCATATAACATTGTAAGTAGTCATGTAGACTGACCATAACTGTAACGACACACATTCTAACATAACTCAGGCAAGTACCGCATCAGTCCAACTGAGTCCACTGTTTATAAATCCACAGACCTAACATAGGTTTATGTAATGCTGGATAGCCAACCCCTTCTGTTCATTGCCCACATGTAAAACAACTTGTACATAAAAATACAGGGATTTGAAATAGTAATACCAAGAAAATTCAATGTTGTATTCAGCCACACAGTTCAAAAAGTCGTTATGACAAGAATCATTACGACAAGAGTTAGATTATGACATAAAGGACAGCCAACACAGACCAATTTTTTGTCCATATGTAAAAGGATGGGTTACACTCAAAACTTTTATGCAAATAAAAATACAAATACAGGTAGTTCAATTAGTAATTATAATAAAATAAAACTTTGTATAGAGGCATATAAATTAAAAAAATCATTATGACAGGTGTTATATTACGTCATACGGGAGAGCAAACGCCCCCTTTTTTCATGTCAGTATGTAAAAGAATGGGTTAACATAATTCTTGTATACATAAAAATACATTGAATTCTAATAACAATAGTAATAAAAAACAGTTTCGTCTACAGGCATGTCAGTTAAAAAATAATTACGAATTGTATGTTACACTTAATCAATTATCTTGAAATAGATAGATATATAATTTGTTTCCATAAAACATTGGACCAGGATTAACGAGTCGGTGTAAGATTATAATTTACATTCTTAACTTGTAAACAGCAGTGTTATTTGGATTAATGCTTGTACATGCCTGAGTTAGGTTGCAATATGTGTCGTTATAATTAAGTTCAGTCTACGTGACGATTTATAACGGTATGTAATTGTGGAATTGTAACTGTGTACAACTGTGATTTGGCGTTGATCAATGAACTGTTTCTATGTCTAATTCTTGTATTTATAACACTGATGATAGCTGCATTGTCAGTGGAGAACTGGCTCTGCAATGCAATATAAAAGATAGATGACATTACGATCGCTGCTGACCTCTCTGTACGAGTTACATCGCTATCGTGGGGTACAATCATTCCCATGGAATCTATCAAGAAAACCATTTATTCATATTTAAACAAAATTATTTTATTACTTTTACCATTTGTTCATATTTAAACAAAATTATTTTACTACTTTTGTATTCTCATTTATAATGTCCTTGCTAATACACTGTGTGCAGATGTTCTATTTAAAACACTTACACTGATGTATTACTACTTCAGTCACGTATTTCATACTGCTGAGTATATGTCACGCAACTATAACCCAGCAGGTGGCACGCTCAGTACTGCTTTAATTGCCATCGAAATTGGCCGCTAAATGTTCAGTTCAATGTTTGTTCGAAACCCCTTCAACGCTTATTGCAATAAACTTTACGCGACCGGTTGACTGTATTCCTCATTCATCGAAAACTGACTATTCCTTGATGCCTTGCAATCGCATCAACCAATACCTTGTTTAGTCAAATTGTGCCATGATTTCTTTTCTCCTCGATCCTATTCAGTACCTCTTCATTATTTACTCTTTCTACTCAGCTCATATTCAGCATTCTTCTGTGACACCACTTTTTAAAATTTCCATTCTCTTCTTGCCTCTATCCTTATCGTCTACATTTCGCTTCCTTACTACGCTCCACACAAATATTTTCGGTAAAAACTTCCCAACAGTTAAATTTATATTTGATGTTAAAATAGCTCTCTTCTCCAGAAATGCTTTGCTTGGTATTGCCGCTGTGCATTGTATAGCGTCTTATTGCGGACATTGTCAGTAATTTTGCTGCCCAAATAGCAAAAGTCATCTACTACTTTCAGTGTCTTATTTTCTAATCTAATTCCCTCATCATCGCTTTATTTAATTCGACTACACTCCGTAAGCTTCATGTTCATCTTATAAACTCTTTTCAAAACATTATCCATCCCGTTCAATTGATTCAACTAATACTCCAGTCCCTTTTCCATCTCAGCCACAATTACAATGTCATCGGCAAGTCTAAATTTTCTTAGTTCTCTCTGACCTTTAATGACCTTTCCAACTTTCTCTTTGGTTTCCTTTACTGCCTGTTCAATACACTGATAGAACGGCATCCATTCTTTCTCATTACTTTCTCATTTACGACCTTCTTTTAATGTACTTCGAATCTTATAACTGCATTCTGCATTTTGCTGCCTTCAGAATTTTAGGTAGAGTCTTCTAGTCAATATTTTCAAAAGTTTTTTCTAAACCCACAAATGCTGTGAATGCAGATTTGCCTTTCTTTAATCTGTCTTAAGATAGGTCAAAATGTCAGTACTTACTCGTGTGTTCCTACATTTCCTCTGCTCCAAACTTATCGTCCACAACGTCGGATTCTGCCAGTACTTTCCAGATAAAAGTAGCACAAATACTGCCTTAGTATTGCAATGGTCATGTAGATCGTCGGATTCTACTATTTTAAAATAACTGACCAATAGGAGTTTCGTCTCGGATGTAGTGAAACCTGGAAAGTACACATCAACACCGTGCGACCGTTATAGAAGACGCTTTTGCTCGTGCCCTCGGATAAAGGTGTGACAGACTATTTTAACAGAGATTATTGTAATGACACTAGTAGACATTCTGGGTAGTGACTGTTCAGTTACTTCCATCCGAAAAGCGACTAAATTCTTCCTTTTTTATGGTCACATTAGAATTGTTTCTAGTATACCAAGTGATCGATATTTCGAATTAAAACTACGCTCCTGGAAATGGAAAAAAGAACACATTGACACCGGTGTGTCAGACCCACCATACTTGCTCCGGACACTGCGAGAGGGCTGTACAAGCAATGATCACACGCACGGCACAGCGGACACACCAGGAACCGCGGTGTTGGCTGTCGAATGGCGCTAGCTGCGCAGCATTTGTGCACCGCCGCCGTCAGTGTCAGCCAGTTTGCCGTGGCATACGGAGCTCCATCGCAGTCTTTAACACTGGTAGCATGCCGCGACAGCGTGGACGTGAACCGTATGTGCAGTTGACGGACTTTGAGCGAGGGCGTATAGTGGGCATGCGGGAGGCCGGGTGGACGTACCGCCGAATTGCTCAACACGTGGGGCGTGAGGTCTCCACAGTGCATCGATGTTGTCGCCAGTGGTCGGCGGAAGGTGCATGTGCCCGTCGACCTGGGACCGGACCGCAGCGACGCACGGATGCACGCTAAGACCGTAGGATCCTACGCAGTGCCGTAGGGGACCGCACCGCCACTTCCCAGCAAATTAGGGACACTGTTGCTCCTGGGGTATCGGCGAGGACCATTCGCAACCGTCTCCATGAAGCTGGGCTACGGTCCCGCACACCGTTAGGCCGTCTTCCGCTCACGCCCCAACATCGTGCAGCCCGCCTCCAGTGGTGCCGCGACAGGCGTGAATGGAGGGACGAATGGAGACGTGTCGTCTTCAGCGATGAGAGTCGCTTCTGCGTTGGTGCCAATGATGGTCGTATGCGTGTTTGGCGCCGTGCAGGTGAGCGCCACAATCAGGACTGCATACGACCGAGGCACACAGGGCAAACACCCGGCATCATGGTGTGGGGAGCGATCTCCTATACTGGCCGTACACCACTGGTGATCGTCGAGGGGACACTGAATAGTGCACGGTACATCCAAACCGTCATCGAACCCATCGTTCTACCATTCCTAGACCGGCAAGGGAACTTGCTGTTCCAACAGGACAATGCACGTCCGCATGTATCCCGTGCCACCCAACGTGCTCTAGAAGGTGTAAGTCAACTACCCTGGCCAGCAAGATCTCCGGATCTGTCCCCCATTGAGCATGTTTGGGACTGGATGAAGCGTCGTCTCACGCGGTCTGCACGTCCAGCACGAACGCTGGTCCAACTGAGGCGCCAGGTGGAAATGGCATGGCAAGCCGTTCCACAGGACTACATCCAGCATCTCTACGATCGTCTCCATGGGAGAATAGCAGCCTGCATTGCTGCGAAAGGTGGATATACACTGTACTAGTGCCGACATTGTGCATGATCTGTTGCCTGTGTCTATGTGCCTGTGGTTCTGTCAGTGTGATCATGTGATGAATCTGACCCCAGGAATGTGTCAATAAAGTTTCCCCTTCCTGGGACAATGAATTCGCGGTGTTCTTATTTCAATTTCCAGGAGTGTATTTAAAAATTCTGTAAAGATAATCTGCTGGATTTGTAAATTATACTTGATCTGTATCAAATGTAAATGCGGCATTCCAGTATCAGGGATATCTTGGTTTGTCTGAACAACTTCAGCACGTCTTATACCGGGTGATGACCTAAGGTGCACATAAACTAACTTCACGGCTTCATCAGGAATTTCTCACCATGATCAACAACTTTGGTTGTAAGGTGGCGTTATTTTACAACTTAGAAACCGCGCTTGCATCCAATACGACATAAGTAAGCCCCTTCATTGATAGAGAAGACAGTTTTGTGCTTGTTCATTAAAAACACGTATGCGACTAACATCGTCTAGTACACTTAATTTATTGTATAGTGTCTGCATGTTGGGTGACTGGGGAACAAGCAGAGCTGTGAAGTCCGTGGTAGAGCGGAAGGACACAGGAAGCTCACACATTCCTTCGGACAATAGGTCGGCACAGCCACGGGACTCGCCCATAAGCTGGACCAGCTGCAGAACGGGAACGCGTGTCCGACGGGCACGAGTGAGAATGCGGCCTGGTCGGCCAAAAACACATGGCAGCAGGTATTTGCGTATTTTCCTACGGACATAGAAAGAACTTCCATAAACGTCGATCTGGATTGGTCGGCGTTCAGAAACGAGCGCCTTCCGGAAAGATGATCCGCCACCCAAATTTAATGGGGAGAAAAGATTTTGAGCAGCGAAAAGAGGAGATTAGAAAAAAGGAGGCAGTCGTTACGGGGTCGTGGAGCAGGAGGGTTGTCTTGGAGGTCCACGGCAGTCGACGGACGTCTTCGGCTGCAATTTTGGTGAAGTACAATTTCGCTGTCATCTCGCTGAGGCGAGAAGTCCTGCGGTTATGACTTCTGATCATTACGGTGATCTTGCTTATGCACCGGCGTGTGTGAAAGTGAATTTACATCGGTGAATCACGCGTTCTACTCCGTTCGGCACTGAGGTTTCATACTGCTTCTTGCTACTTATTATACGGGGGTGTCAGTTACTCCGCTCCTAATCACAGATCGCGGGTGCATTATGGGGCACAGCCGGACAGTTTATGGGCCAGTATTAATAAAGGGAGAACCTGAGATTTGTAATCCTTACTTAGTTTTTTAAATTGTTTTCTTATGATGAATAAATGTATGAAAATCACTGCATTTATCGTTTAGCACATAATATTTTCCTGTCTCTGCGTAGTATTTTCAGGTCCATGTGTACATTTTATAATTTATTCGTGAAAAGGAGGACTGGATTTTGTCGGCTTATCCTGACATTTTATCGTATCCACAGCATAATATTACGAAACGGGTAGGTTTTCACATGACAATTTACATGATTAATGAGAATAACGTACTCCTACTGGGGGACGTATAAGTGTCAGTAGTGTTAAAATATCCATTGCGCAAATTATCTCTTGTACGTACTCATGGAAAGTCTCCGTCATCAATAGGCAGTAGAATAAGTGGAGATACGTTGGATGCTATAATCAGCAAACAATCAATGGAAGACTAAGCGTTCTGAGAAACACGGGATGTCCAACGTTGTGAAGAAACCGAATGAAGCAGAACTTATCACGCGCCGAATTCGTGCTGGGAGTTTTCGCTGTGGTCATCAATGAGACAAAGTCGACCTTATCTTGAACAATCTGATCTCATATAATGAGGCACGCCATTGATGTTCTGAAATACCTCAAATGTCCACCTTCCATAAGAGCTATTCCAGATGACATTACCATTGTCTTACTAAAACCGCTGAGCTAAAAACATTTCATCTGTGTCTGCACAGACCATTTCACACCTTCGAGTCACCATTCTGATACTTCAGTGAATTACACTGACGCTTTTAAGACTTTATTCCCGTCTGCCATGCATTTATGAAGTTTTTGCCTTCCTACAGTGTTTTCCTTAAGATGAAACTCCTAACGTCCTTGAAGTAGTACCATTTAAATAAAAGTACCTCATTCAGATCCATCCAACAGTAAAACTTTACAGACACCTTTCGTTTCCTTATTGTGGCTGTTGCTACTTCCAAAAGAGAATTCGTACTTACTTATATTATTTACCTGCGGTCCAAGGGCTGATCTACATCAGGAAGTTAATTTGCAGACAATGTGCGAAGTCTTTAACACTGACTAAATATTCTCTGTTTGAAAAGTTTTTTACAATTAACTGTGTCATTCATTTGTGATTAATTTCCATAAATTATTAACCCTTAGTTCTAGCATACATTGGAAGAAGTCGCTGTAAACACAACAAGTTTATTTCTTGAATTTAATTATTTCTGTAGTCCGTTTATGCGGGACAGGGAGAATATTCCAGAGCTACAGGGCGTCAGTAAAGACATTTACTTCTGCTAATACGAGTTACTTTGGGCTAACAACTTTCTCCGCAAGCTAGCGGAAAAGGAGATTTGTTGGTGTCTATAGTTTGCTTCAGATCAGGAGGCGATCCAATTTTTAGCTGTTCTGGTTAGCCCCCTTCAAATCCACCAGCAGCCAATAACATTTATTGTCTTTACGAGAGCCTAGCTGAGAACTGCTCTCCTTCAAACTGCGATGTCAGTTTGCATCGCAACAGTACAGTTTCTTTTACTGTGCGACAGAACTATTCTTTGCATCTCAACAGTTGGTGGCATTTTCTTTGGTCATATAGCTAATAACGTTTGTCTGTAATGAACTAGTGCGATCCATAAAGAAACGGCAATACAAGTTAAGTGTTTTACTCTCAGGTGAGAGTGCTTAATTATCTGTTTACAACTTTTTCGAACTTGAAACTGAAAGTGAGCCCTTATTCATGACGATTGGAAGACACGAGAACGGACTGTAGCACCATTAGTGGTCAGTAAAAAACTTATAACCGAATTGTGTCAGGGGTGTAGGAACATTTGAAAATATTAGCTCCCTGTCACCTGAAAGGCAACCAAATCCCACGAAACAAGTAACAAAACTCAATCATTATACATGAAAGTTTTAAGGCACTCCGTGTATGAAATTTGTGTAAATTCAGTGGACTTTATATCATGTCAACTTGTTAAAATGATGAATAATATCGTATTTCGTCGATGCAAAGAGTTTTAAAATATATTAGTTTTAAATATATTAAAACAGTTATATAACGTGATTTTTAGTATAGCAAAGTGACACATCAGTAGCACGGGATCAATTCCTTGGAAAGATGAAGGTAATTCTACAGCGTATTGCCTTTTTGAAACATGGGTGAATCAGAATACTTCTAGAAAAACCTACCGACAAATGAATGGTGATATTGGCAGTTTTAAACTACCTGATGTAAAAGGCTTAGTTGTTCTGTATTCTGGTTTTTATTTTTGTTTTCTATCTGGGAACAAACTTGTATTTAGGTGTAACGAAATCAGCAGTGACTGCCATTCAGGAATTAACGCTATCACTATCAAGAAGTGATTCGCTGAACTGTTCTTGTCAAACGTTGCTCTACAGTCAGTTATTGTGATGGTCAATGCAGATATCATTCACCTATTACAGAGAAACACGAAGTGAATACACCAGGGAAGCTGATATTATGATGTGGCTTCAAACATCCAAGACTGTCTTGTAAACAGCTCTTAGTGACTTTTTATTTCCTTGGCGTGCATTAGGGGCCACTGATTATCGACGATATCTTGTACAGGCATTTGTGGACCCGGAGATCGTGGAGGGGACGTACATCACAGGCCACTGAAGGTTGTCACAGGCTCCTGAGAGGTCAACAATGAGAGAAATTGCATATTTCGGCATCGAAGTTTCTGCGAGCTGAAGAACTCAATTCACTACGTCATCTATAGACTTCCTTTTCCTGAATCATACTGACACTGGTTAAGCACCAAGAGCTCCCCGTGAGGCTGCAACCAGTCATTATACAGACGCTTCTATACCTTGTGCGAGGTGCTTGATAAGCAAATAGGTCTGTAACATTTCAGTGGATGGGGTCTTTATCCCATACAAGTTTAATAACTATTGTCTGAGATGTTTTTCTCATCGCTTTCTATTCGTAACGCCTCTTTCAATCATAGGGGCAGTTAGGCACTGCCAACGGACCTAGCCCTCGCAGATTTTGCAATCTTTGCGATTCTTTCGGCAACGCCACTAAGACAATCAATTAATTAAACACCCAAGAGGATAAGAGATGCCTCCAGATCTGTTTAGAGAATGGGAATTTATAACTAACATCAAACCAGCGCCCAGAGAATATAACTGGATTGGCAGAAAAGTTCAAGTGTCTACATCTACATCTACATGGATACTCTGCAAATCACATTTAAGTGCCTGACAGAGGGTTCATCGAACCTCCTTCACAGTTCTCTATTATTCCAATCTCGTATAGTGAGCGGAAAGAATGAACACCTATATCTTTCCATACGAGCTCTGATTTCCATTATTTTATCGTGGTGACCGTTCCTCCATATGTAGGTCGGTGTCCACAAAATATTTTCGCATTTGGAGGAGAAAGTTGGTGATTGGAATTTCGTGAGAAGATTCCGTCGCAACGAAAAACGCCTTTCTTTTAATGATTTCCAGCCCAAATCCTGTATCATTTCTGTGACACTCTCTGCCATAACTTTCTTTGAACTTTTTCGATGTACTCCGTCAGTCTTATCTGGTAAGAATCCCACACCGTGCAGCAGTATTCTAAAAGAGGACAGACAAGCGTAGTGGAGCAGTCTCCTTGGAAGGTCTGTTACATTTTCTAAGTGTCCTGCCAATAAAACGCAGTCTTTGGTTAGCCTTCCCCACAACATTTTCTATGTGTTCCTTCCAATTTAAGTTGTTCGTAATTGTAATACCTAGGTATTTAGTGGAATTTACGGCCTTTATATTAGACTGATACATCGTGTAACCGAAGTTTAACGAGTTCCTTTTAGCACTCATGTAGCTGACCTCACACTTTTCGTTATTTCGGGTCAACTGCCACTTTTCCCACCATTCAGATATTTCTTCTAAATCGTTTTGCAGTTTGTTTTGATCTTCTGATGACTTTATTAGTCAATAAACGACAGCGTCATCTGCAAACAACCGAAGACGGCTGCTCAGATTGTCTCCCAAATCGTTTATATAGGTAAGGAACAGCAAAGGGCCTATAACACCACATCGGGGAAAGCCAGAAATCACTTCTGTTTTACTCGATGTCTTTCCGTCAATTACTACAAACTGTGACCTCTCTGACAGGAAATCACAAATCCAGTCACATAACTGAGACGACATTCCATAAGCACGCAATTTCACTACGAGCAATTTCAGAAGAGCTGGAGTCTACTGAGGAAACTTGGCGGAGCACAATTCAAGGGACGGAACATCAATAATAAAATGACCCCTAACAAGATATGCTCTTCTATACTACAAACATCCAGAATCCATGCCTCCGCCTCGAAGAAAAAAGAACTGCACCAACTGATGAATGAAGAGCTAGATGCAAGCGAGGAGGAAGCAGGTTTAGCGAACTGGGTAACACAAGAAGAGATAAATATAGCACTAAAGAAAATGTCACCTGGTAAAGCAGCTGGCTGTGACGGCCTTCTTCCAGAATTCTTGAAGAACCTCGGGCCAAAGGGAAGAGCATGTCTGTCTTCTCTTTTCTCTAATATCATAGATACCAGCCGGTTACCAAATCAATGGAAAAACGCACAAGTCATAGCCATCCAGAAACCAGGGAAAACAGGAGAGAATGCTAAAGATTATAGACCGATATCTTTATTGTGCACCACTTACAAGCTGTTTGAACGAGTCATCCTAGGCAGAATAGAAAGTAAAATAGAAGCTGCTCTTCTCCCAGAGCAAGGCGGTTTTCGAAAAGGAAGAGATTGTTGCGACCAAGTTCTCGCCCAACCACTTTCATTGAAAGAGGTTACCAAAACAAAAAGAAAACGGGCATGGTATTATTAGATCTCACCTCAGCATACGACACCGTATGGACAAAAGGGATACTGTATAAACTGTCAAAAGTCGTGAAATGCAAGAAGATCATAGATCTAGTCAGAAATATGTTGATAAACAGGAGATTCAAGGTATCTCTGAATGGGAAAACAACCAGCTACAGGACACTACAAAATGGTCTCCCCCAAGGGTCTGTGCTGGCTCCATGCCTTTTCAATTTATACATAGCGGACATCCCAAACCTGGAATCTCGTTCTTTTATGTATGCAGATGACATCGCTATCGCGGCTCACGCCAACACTTTCGAAGAACTGGAAGAAATTTTAAACAGGGATCTGGAACGACTACAACAATATTATGACAACTGGCACCTCAAAGTAAATCCGACTAAATCCGTGGCATCAATAATGCACTTGTGTAACAAAGATGCAAATCGTGAGCTAAAAGTGCAAATAAAAGGTAAATTGTTGAAAAACGATAGAACGCCAAAATATCTGGGTGTTAAGCTAGATCGCACTCTCACGTATAAGAGCCACCTGTACGAAGTCGCCCAAAAAATGAAAACAAGAAATAACATCATAATGAAACTGGCAGGAACAACCTGGGGATGTTCCACTGAAACTCTACGCACATCAGCACTGGCACTTCTGTATAGTGTAGCGGAATATTGCGCACCCATCTGGGCCCGCAGTAGGCATGTCAGATATATTGATGTGCAACTTAACGAGACAATGAGGCTCATAACAGGAACAGTAAGACCCACCCCGAAACCTTGGCTGCCCGTCCTTGCCAATATCGAACCACCCTCGATTAGACGTGAAAGAGCAATCCAGAGGTACAAAGAAAAGTTCAGGGACCTACCTCCTCCCCCTGACAGATTGATGTCAAGAAATCCCTTCTGGAAAGAACTCAAACAACAGATTGATATCGATAACCTGTGGAAACAGCAATGGCAGGAAAGCAAAGTGAATAACAGTTTCCCTATTGAGGACCCATCTCAACGAGTTCCAGGCTTCCAACTCCAACGTAGAGTGTGGGTAACTCTAAATCGTCTGCGGACAGGTGTTGGTCGGTGCGGATATTTGTTGAAAAAGTGGGGTTTCTCCCAGGACCCCAATTGTGAGTGCGGAGAGAGTCAAACCATGCAGCATATAGTTGAGTGCGACGTACACGGACTTAAGGGAGGAAATCTGATGGACATACATGTGATAAGTGACCAAGCACTTTTGTGGCTGGAAACCCTGAAAACTTTATTGTAAATGAATGTTAATGTTAATTTAAAGTTTTATGTTGATGTTTGTAAGTGTATCACGCTTTGCCTGTAGCTGAACGAGAAATAAATAAATTCACTACGAGCCGCTTGTGTGGTACAGTGTCAAAAGCCTTCCGGATATCCAGAAATACGGAATCGATCCTAAATCCCTTGTCAGTAGCACTCAACACGTCGTGTGAATAAAGAGCTAGTTGTGTTTCACAGGAACGATGTTTTCTAAACCCATGTTGACTATGTGTCAATAGACCGTTTTGTTTGAGGTAATTCATAATGTTCGAACACAATATATGTTCCAGAATCCTGCTACGTCGGCTGATACTCGTATCCGAGTTTTCATTTCTCTCCTGAGATTTCCTTTGTCACGGTTCAGGCGTGGAAGTGTCGTTGATGGCTTAGCAATCCAATCCTAGCGTGGAACAGGCGGCCACAGACATTACAGCTGATGGAAGGTGGAGGACGTGGCTGAGCCTGGAGGAGTTTACGTCTCTGGCGTTTGTCATTCTCCATTCTTCGACGTTCCAGCTCAAAGTTTTGAAGAGCATTTGAGGTAACTGAGCGCCAGCGACTTCGGTCTTCTGCTATTGTGGACCAGTTACTCGGATCGATGTTCAAGTTTTTCAGATTTTTCTTGTACTGATCCTTATAACGTTTGAGAGGGGCACCTCGTGGCCTTTTACCTGTGCTCACTTCGCTGTACAGCATTTGGCGTGGAAGTCTGTCATTTTTCATCCGCTGGACATGTCCGACCCATCTGAGTTGATGCCCAATGATAAGAGCTTCCATGCTATGCATTTTTGCTCTCTCTAGAACAGCCGTGTTGGATATGAAGTCATCCCATTTTAGGTTCATGATATATCTTAGCTTCTGTTGGTTGAAGCGTTCTAGTTTCTTCAGATCGCAGCGATACAACGTCCAGGTTTCGCAACCATATAGCAGGGTGGAAATGACTACAGCTTTGTACACCATCAGTTTGGTGTACAGTGTTAGGTCTTTATTCAGGAAGACACGCTTTGTAAGACGACCAAATGCTACATGTGCAGCACGTATTCTATTCTCCACTTCTTTTCCAGATGAGCAGTTGGATGACAGTATGCTTCCCAGGTAGAGGAAATGGTCCACTTGTTCCAGGAGTGTATCATAGATGGATATGCTGAAGTCAGGAACGGAGGAGCCAGGAGTTGGCTGCGCCATCACCTTTGTCTTTGAAATATTGATGGAGAGACCAAATCGTTCGTACGCCCTGCTGAAGGAATCAACTGACAGCTGCAACTCTGCAGGTGAATGAGCTGGAGAGGCATTGTCATCAGCATACTGCAGCTCTGTCACACGAGTGGTACTGGTGAACCTTTTTGAATGGAGTCTGGACTGGTTGAATAATCCTCCATCAAACCTGTACTTTAGTTCTATTCCTGCATTGTTTACGGTTGTCTCGTAAAGCATAGCTGCCAGATACAATGCAAATAATGTAGGTGCAAGAACGCATCCTTGTTTAAGCCCACTTGTTATTGGGAATTCACCAGTCATTTCATTCTGGCAGAGGACCTGTCCAGTCATATCAACGTGGAGAGCTTCAATCAGGTCAACAAAATGTTCAGGGCAGCCGAAGCGTTTTAAGACCATCCACATGGCTTCTCTGGGAACTGTATCAAAGGCCTTTTCTAGATCGTAGAAAACAAGTAGTAAAGGCTTTTGCTGTTCTCTGCACTTCTCCTGTAGTTGTCGTGCACAGAAGATCATGTCAATTGTCCCTCTTGAAGGTCGAAACCCGTATTGAGACTCAGGTAGTATAGTCTCTGAAAGTGTCTGGAGGCGATTTAAAAGGATTCTTGCAAAAATTTTTCCAGTGACAGAGAGTAGAGATATTCCCCGGTAGTTACCACAGACGCTTTTGTCGCCCTTTTTGAAGATGGTGACAATTGTGGAGTTCTTCAAGTCAGCTGGTACCTTGCGGGTTTCCCACATTAATATAATAAGTGAGAAGAGTCTAGTTTTTAGAGGCAAACCGCCACCCTCAATAAGCTCCATCGGGATGCTGTCAGGTCCAGGAGCCTTCCCAGGTTTCACACTCTTGAGTGCCTTGCAAAATTCTTGAAAAGTTGGAGGATCAGCCAGACAGGGTTTTGGAGGGTGCTGTGGGACATTTTTGAGAAAATCTCCAGCGGCAGTAGAAGGGCTGTTTAACAGTGAGCTGAAGTGCTCTTTCCAACGATTTAAGATGTCCTGACTTTCAGTAAGAATGGTGGAGTTGTCAGCAGCTTTAAGTGCTCCTGATGATGAGCGGATAGGTCCATACAGCTCTTTAATACCAGCATAAAAGCCACGCAGGTTCCTTGCATCAGAAAGATTTTGGAGTTCTGTGGCTTTCTGTTGCCACCATTTGTTCTTGATTACTCGTATTTCACTTTGACATTTCTGCTTGAGTTCTAGAAAGTGTGCTTTCTTTTCTGCGCTGGATGGATCTTGAGCAAGGGATAGGTAAGCATCCCGCTTTGCATTGATGATGGCTTGGATTTCTCCGTGGTTGTCATCAAACCAGTCACTTCTTTTCCGTGCACTACAACCAACAACATTCTCAGCAGTTTCTTTGATGATGTTCTTTAATGTGGTCCATTCTTGTTCGACGTCATCTGTGGTTGCTGGAGCTTTGTTAAGTTGTTCGGACAGTATGTCTTGGAAGTGTGAGCGAACATTTTTGTTGTTCAGGTTGCTTATGTTGAATTTTCTGCGTGGTGGGTTTGAAAAGTGGGATCGTGGCTTGCGATACTTTGGTACTCTCAAACGGCTGACTAAAAGTCTATGGTCCGTCCAGCACTCATCGATGTTTAGTGCTGCTTTTGTGATGAGAATGTCTTTCTTGTCACGCTGTCGCGTAATAACGTAGTCTATAAGATGCCAATGTTTGGAGCGTGGGTGCATCCATGTGGTCTTATAGCGGTTACGCAAACGGAATTGGGTATTGGAGATGAAAAGCTCGTGCTCAGCACGTTAACGATACGGGCCTGTAATTTAGTGGATTACTCCTACCACCTTTCTTGAATATTGGTGTGACCTGTGCAACTTTCCAGTCTTTGGGTACAGATGTTTCGTCGAGCGAATGGTCGTATATGATTGTTAAGTACCTAATTGGTAAGCATTCTGGACCAGAAGACTTGGTTTTATTAAGTGATATAAGTTGCTCCACTACTCTGAGGATATTTACTTCTACGTTACTCATGTTGGCAGCCTTTCTCGATTCAAATTCTGGAATATTTACTTGACTTCTTTTGTGAAGCCATTTCGGAAGGCTGTGTTTAGTAACTCTGCTTTGGCACCACTGTCTTCGTTAGTATCTCCACTGCTATCACGCAGAGAAGGCATTTATTGTTTCTAGCCGCTAACATGCTCCACATACGACCACTGAGATTCATTGGAAGAATCCTAAGGAAATGCAGTCCGAAAACAAAGGAAGTAGGTTACAAATGGTTCAAATGGCTCTGAGCACTATGGGACTTAACATCAATGGTCATCAGTCCCCTAGAACGTAGAACTATTTAAACCTAACTAACCTAAGGACAGCACACAACACCCAGTCATCACGAGGCAGAGAAAATCCCTGACCCCGCCGGGAATCGAACCCGGGAACCCGGGCGCGGGGAGCGAGAACGCTGCCGCACGACCACGAGCTGCGGACAAGTAGGTTACAGTACGCTTGTTCGCCCACTGCTTGAATACTGCTCAGCAGTGTGGGATCCGTACCAGATAGGGTTGATAGTAGAGATAGAGAAGATCCAACGGAGAGCAGCGCGCTTCGTTACAGGATCATTTAGTAATCGCGAAAGCGTTACGGAGATGATAGATAAACTCCAGTGGAAGTCTCTGCAGGAGAGACGCTCAGTAGCTCGGTACGGGCTTTTGTTGAAGTTTTGAGAACATACCTTCACCGAGGAGTCAAGCAGTATATTGCTCCCTCCTACGTATATCTCGCGAAGAGACGATGAGGATAAAATCAGAGAGATTAGAGCCCACACAGAGGCATACCGACAATCTTTCTTTCCACGAACAATACGAGATCGAAATAGAAGGGAGAACCGATAGAGGTACTCAAGATACCCTCCACCACACACCGTAAGGTGGCTTGCGGAATGTGGATGTAGATGTAGACCAGAATCTCTTTGGATTTTCAGACATGTTTCGAGACAAAGTTTCATTGTGGGAACTGTTATAGGCATCGCGCATTGATGTCCGCACTAAATTTCGAGCTTCTGTAAGAGATCGCCAATCTTGCGGACTTTGCTTCTGCTTAAATTTGGCATGTTTGTTTCTTTGTTTCTGCAACAGTGTTCTAACCCGTTTGGTGTACCAAGGATCGTAGGAAACTGGGTAGTACTTAATATCGCCGAGACATATGCTTTCACATTCAGCATCAACAAGTAGCATATCTGCTGACTGGATTTTTACAACAAATGATCTGTGTTGTTTAATCCAAGCCGAGGCACTATGGTGCCGTCATTCACCCAGAGGCTCTGTATACAGTAGAATTCCTCGCAGTAAGTAGGAAAGATCTGAATGGGAAGCTAGAAGCCAAGAATGTAAAGGTCTTAAGGAAGATCTTAGGCCCAATAAGAGAGTATGCAGGCTACAGAATATGGTATATCAACTGACAGTACTTGCACGTGAAAAAGTTGACAGACACTAGGGGTGGAAAGGGCAAATGCTGGACACAGTTGCTCTAGCGCCTGCTTGTGGGCATGCAGAGTCTAAAGTTTGTCTGAGGGGTTGCCTGCCCTCAGGCGCTAGAGCAGCGCCGAGCGCTGCTCAGATGAATGGAGATCAAAGTCTCTCGACAAGTACATTTTTCAAGTACTCACCGAGGGTACATGGGTGGCGCCGAGGATGTTGCCCAACTGGAAAGTCTTAGGAGGGCCCTTTGCCGTTTTATTCACCCACATGTTAACATTGCACATCCCTGTGATCACGTCACAGGAGGGCACGAAACAGGAGGGCTGAAAAAGCTTACAAACCTTTCACTGCTTCAAATCATGTTCAAATTTTGTCAGATGCTTTTGAACGGTCTCTAGTAGTTCAGCGCTGTATACCAGAGAAAACATTGCTTTTCGCATTACTCATTACAGGAGTCAGATCAAGTTCAGTGAGGTTGCAGCCCCACGATGTCCTCACGGAAGGGTTTAATCGTCCAGGGGATGTCAGCAGTGTCAAATGACAAGAATGTCGTCCTGTTGCCCATCGCGCTGCGAACTGTCGTTTTAGACCGCCAAATGTTTGGGAACCAATTCCCCAATGGAAGGGGTGGTTCCATTGATGTCCTTTATGTTATCTCAAGCTTTTTCGTATCGATTACGAATGGTAGTGTGTTTGAAGCAATTTCCTCGCCCACTCATGAGAAAACAGTGCGATTTCAACACAGGGCGTCGTAGCTCCGTCCTCCATCGCAGAGGCTTCAATAGATGTGGTGAACTTTGGGTAAAAGGCGTGGTACCGACTTCTCCGTCGTTTAACACGCCAACCGTGACGATGTGCAGATTTGTGGTGAAATTTGATGCCAAACTGACATCATTAGCTCACCTCACACGAACTTCTGCGCCCTGGTCTTTTTTTCGCTTGCGTCGACGCTTTGTTGGTTAGAGTGTCACTGAACCCGAGTGTGAGGTCCCAATGTGCCTTCTTTTGCTTCTTTACAGAGGTTCGTTTTAGGCAACTTTCATCCGAATTTTATAATTGTGCTACGCAATGAGGGACAATTATGCGGTTTTGAAAAAGTGATGCTTCAATTGTGGTGCGCAGTGTAGTTCACGGCTTTTCGTAGCCCATCACAAAGCCGCTGCTGGTGGCTGCCAATGACGTTCCTACTTAGATGATTATGTGGTACAATAACACAATACCAAGAAAGGAAAAAGAGGAGAGAGTAGAAACAAACTGAAACTATGGAAGATACCTGCCAGTTGGTCAATGTCTACACCTAAATAATAAAATCATGGAATGTCATTGGTAGTGATAATCTGATTTGGAATGCATGAGAGGTCGGATAAAAATATATAGACACACCGAGGACTACATACTTGAACACAAATGCAGATGATAGCCAACCCTGCAGGTTGCGCTGTTACACTTCACCACGAACGGCACCTGTGCGATGTCTTCAATGTGTTTCAATTGTCAGTCGTGGTCAAAACAACATTCTACGTGGTTGTGAGTGCATTAAGCGAATGCGGACGTGGGCAAATTGTTGGGACTCATATGGTTGATGCTTCTGTAACAGGAAAACATCATCCACTAAGTCAGAAAGAAAGTGTGCGTCTAGTAATCATGACAGACGAAAAATAAGAGGACGACAGCTGTAAAAGTCGCTGCACAACTGAGTGTCGCACTCGCGAACCCTGTCTGCACCAAAATAACACGAAGGGAGCTCCATAATCAGGAAACTGCGTAGTCGCCAGATCTTATGTTATTGAGCCTTCGTGCTCTACTTTGGAGGGAAGAGTGCGCGATCGCTGTCCACATCCACTATCGCTACCTGAGGTTTCCACTGTTTTTCAGGAACAATGGTATAAGAGTGCCTCGAGAGCCAGACACTACTCGTATTTATCCATTCTGAGACGATTGGAAGTTGTCTGCGTGACAATGGTTTTCCTGCACAATATTAGGTATGGTTATGTGTAGTGTCCCTGCACATTTATCAAGTGTCATTCTAGTGGCTTCAGCAGAAACGTCAGACCTACGTCCAGATCAAACGACAAACAATAAATGAAAAGTTTGCAACAGGATGAAAGATCTCAGACCAGAAGTAGATAGTGTTGATGATATGAACGGAAAGGGGATTAGTAAGGTATCTGATCTTTAATATGTCTTTATTCAAATTTGCTGGTCATATTTTGTGTCTAACGTCTATTATTGCTGCGATATTTGTGACAGGTTGTAGAATACAATCATGTTATATTTGTGTACCAATTACTCAATGAATATTAGAGCAGGTAGTTCGAATGAGACGTCAATATATTTCCAGCTTGATATGCTAGGGAAAAATCACGGCTACAAGGCAACGATAAGCTATCAGTAATGTTGAGATAAAAGCGGTCAAGTACATAGGCGGTGAAGTATTTTGACCCACTACACTCATGAAAAGCTGTTCGAGTGCCGGCAGGGCCGGCCGCGGTGGCCGAGCGATTGTAGTCGCTTCTGTCCGGAACCACGTGACTGCTACGGTCGCAGGTTCGAATCCTGCCTCGGGCATGGATGTGTGTGATGTCCTTAGGTTAGTTAGGTTCAAGTAGTTCTAAGTTCAAGGGGACTGATGACCTCAGATGTTAAATCCCTTAGTGCTCAGAGCCATTTGAACCATTTGAGTACCGACGGTCCGTTGAAGACTCATCGTGCCGAAGCAACAGAATGGACAGACTTCGAAAGTACGAAACAGTTTGTACGTCTCAGCCCTAGAGCTGACATGTGTATCTGCGTGATAGAATGTTCGACCTAGGGGAATTTACACTCTCTTGTTGGGTAGCGTTCGGTCCAAGACGAAGGCTCTGCGGGAAGACTAATAATGCGTGAGACCGTTGTTAGGCTCCTTCATATTGTTGTTGATATTTCGAATCAAACCAAGGCTGTAGTCGCTTCATAATAAACCCACAACAGTAACAGCATGGGCTCACAGAACTAGATGGCGTCTGAGAAATCACTAGTGAGCCCGCGACAACTCACGCTAACTAGACACTAGCAGAGCCTGTATACCTGTAGTGGTACTTTTATCAGTGACTTTGTGCTACCATATCTTGTTCAGAGATCAGCTTTGCTTCCCTTTGATTAACAATAACAACCCTGTTTGAACATGCATAAGACAAGGTTATCCTTCTGAGAATAATACATCGTAGTGGTACAAGACACTGTCTCGTAGAACAGAGATTGTCAAACTTTTTTCGCAGTGGAGAAGATAACTGACCAAATGACAAACGGCATCGCCGTTCTTTATAATACTTGCAAACCGGAACGAAAGCTCTGGGAAAAAAGACGAAAAACTAAGTGCAGCATTCCGTCTTAATTAGGGGCGAGTGCCAAGCAATGCACAAAGAAAAACAAGGACAACGAAGATATTTATTTACTAACAAGTTATCAAAGAAGGCGACGTTAGCAAAAAGAGAGTTACATCATACTTACTGTGCAAATATCCGAATGTCACAAACAAAGCAGCAAAAACGTTAGTGAGATTTGTGAAACTAGCGATTGGCTTTCAAGATATCAGCCTTGTTGATTCCAATAAGAAGAACTGCTGTCAAATGTTCATCAGCCTTCTCTTTCGATGTGCTGACTTAACATACTGCGTTTATGAAAATGTTTGTTCACAAATACAAGTTGTTCCAAACGCTGATACATACCAGCAGTAAATATCTTCAGCTTCAGAAACACGACATCAAGTATGCAATAGTAAGCCCGCCTGGTTGGCCGTGCGGTCTAACGCACGGCCTTCCGGGCGGGAAAGAGCGCCTGGTCCCCGGCACGAATCCGACCGGCGGATTTGTGTCGAGGTTCGGTGAACCGGCCAGTCTGTGGATGGTTTTTAGGCGGTTTTCCATCTGCCTTGGCGAATGCGGGCTGGTTCCCTTTATTCCGCCTCAGTTACACTATGTCGGCGATTGCTGCGCAAACAAGTTCTCCACGTACGCGTACACCACGATTGCTCTACCACGCAAACATAGGGGTTACACTCGTCTGGTGTGAAACGTTCCCTGGGGGTCCACCGGGCGCCGAACCGCACAATAACCCTGGGTTCGGTGTGGGGCGGCGGAGGGGTGAAGTGGACTCCGGTAGTCGTCGTGGGGTTGTGGACCACTGCGGCTGCGGCGGGGACGGAGCCTCTCCGTCGTTTCTAGGTCCCCGGTTAACATACAATACAATGCAATGCAACAGCAAAATTCGACAAGTTTTCCTTCTCTTTCGACAATTCGTTTGCTTGCAAATCAAAGTTACAATCAAACGGATTCTATAACAGAAGAATATCATTCTTATTTCTGTTGAGATGTGACAGTCTCCCCAAAAAGTGCTTCTCCAAATCACAAATAATTTTTTGGGGAAAATGAAGGTTGACATCTTCGGGGTTATAGCACAAAACTCTTTAAAGCAGTGAAAATGGGTAACGTTTTCTCTGCGTGTTGTACTACAATGACAGCTTTCTCTGAAGTCCTTTGATTAATCGGTAGGGATCACAGACGAGGTTATTCTTTCTCTAAAGTTTCAAGTTCAGTTCATTCATGAGCTTGTGGTGTCAGCCGAAAATGACAACTTTGATAGCCACGTAGGATCTGACAGCTATGACTCAGCTCCATATTTTTCTATGAGAAAAACATCTAAATGTTCATCTTGTGAACAGCCATCTCGAAACCAGTTACGGCGGTATTTACTCAAAGAAATAGCATTATTAATAGTGGCTGGTTTCTGTTTCTTTCTTTGAAAGAATCAGCCCATATTATGTACACAGCCGCGGTCTCAAAATGTCACTATCCATGCTTATTACTGTATTAGTAAATACTTAGGATTGGAGTGAAGATCATTGGCTTCTCACGTCTCGTCATGACAGCTATATTTTTATCTCTTGTAGGTTAATGGTTTACTCAAAAACGTAAAAATGCTAGTCAAAATTGTAGAAAAAAAACATCTCGTTTCAAGCCTTACTGAATCTGGAGGGCACATCTACTCACTGTAAATAATTTTTATAGCTCCGTCCTCGTGAATTATAAGAAGCGGGTTTTTGGTTTTGACATCTTTAATAATCACCAGTATAGATTATTACCGTTACCAGTTTGTTATAAAGAACCTGGGGCATGGGTCGCTTTAATAAAAATTCCGGCAAAAGGACAATCTCATCAACAGCCTTCTTTTATCTTTTTTTCTCTCTTTCGCGAGAACAAGCATTGTTAGCAGTGAAAGTAGGAAATTTAAAAATCAATCTCAGACTGTTAGGCTTTGTATAGAATTATTACTGAAGGAGGTCAGTGCATCGTTTTGAGAGAAATGCCTGAAATTTATGATTGCTGTAACCAATTAAATCACCTATAATTGCTTGAATATTAGTCAACTAGGAGATTAAATTAGATTGAAGTATCGGTGTGCTTACATTTGTGAAAGTTTCGAAAGTGCATATTCAAAAACTTGACCATAACGACAAAAAATTGATGTATGTTTTAATAATGTGACGGACGCACCACAGAGGTCGAGAATTACTCTAGCTGAGAATTATTTGAGATTCAGATATTTCAAAAATACGTTTTTCAATAAATTTTGGTCCTTACAGTGGATTTGTGACGTAAAATCTAAAAAATTGGTGTCGCCAAATTAATGGCCCTGTAAAGAATTCTCACAAATGCAATGAGATCACAACACTTGATAATACGTAGTATAACAGAGCCCTACCTGCCACATAGTTCATGTGTGCATCGATAGTCCATACTGCAGCCACCAAAAAATCCAGATTGACACTGACAGAAAAATTTAAAAATGCAAGTTAGCGGTTGCGGAAAATTTAAAATAAACAAGACGATGGCGGTGGCAGGAAATTTTTAAGAAACCCGGGTGGCAGAACTAACCCAGTTACACTCTGCACCCCTCACTCTCGTCCTGGGTCTTCCCTCTCCAGTCAATAACAGTGTAGTATTAAAACGATGATGCCAATCATAATGTAGCTGTCAGATTACGTGATCTTCACTTGAACTATATGAAAATGTTGTTATGTTGAAAGATATTTGTCTTTGAACTGCTTGAAATGGCGTCATGTTCAAAGACATACAATTTTCGTACCAAAAAGATACTGAAGTTTCATTCGAATATAGGTGCCATTTTCAAATCTATTTGCCTCTGAATTCCGTAAACTGCCAGCGTCAAACACATACACACACACACACACACACACACACACACACACACACACACACATTTAAAAAATATGCAAGCAACTTCACCTGAATTCTATAAACTGCTGCGCACACACATATGCAAGAGCACACGTGCATGAGCATATGTGAAGTGTTCTACTTTTTAATATTATTATCGTATTCTGTCAAGGAATGACGAAAAGTTCAGTTATTGTAGTGAATTACAGAAGTTTCCGATTTAGCGAAAAATATGCTTCCTAATTTGGCAACCGACACTCTTTTGAAAACGTGGTTTGGCAATTAATACAGCTCCTCCATATCTGACTTGCCAAGATATCGCTAGCCTTATTTATCATATTCTACATTATTTTTTCAAGCACACTATTGTTCATTAATTTGAAAATAATCTTCTCGCTGCTGTTGCTCATTCAATTTCGTGCATTAATTTCAACGTATGGCTTTATCCTCGTTAAATGAAAAAATTCGTTGATCTTTTCTTAAACCAATTTATGTTGCAAACTTTGTTTCAGATTTCTCCTTTCTTACTGTTTGATGATGGTGATATGTTTTCTGGGCATAAGGACAAATGTAAACGCAAATCGTAAATATTCTCAGAATATTAGAAACCCACTTTTAAATGTAACATTTATTGGAATTCCATATTTCCGTGTTTTCTATATTGAAAGGTACAACACTTGCTGGAGAAAGTCACACAAAACTGGACACTTGAAAATACTTTAACGCCACCCAACTGTAAAGGCTTTTGACATAAATATATGCAGCATAAAATGCAGAAATTTTGTCATCATAAGACCATGAATCTGCTATTGGCAACAGCATGTCTTCATGAACAATGGAACACCTCTAATACCTTTCAACAAATTGGAGTTCATCATTATCAGTAATAAACTGGATTTCTGCTTTAGTAATTTTCGGCAGAGCATACTATGCCAAGCCCAGTGAAGTAATGCAATTAGTGGACCTAGGCCAGTGTCGCCCCACTCTCATTGTTGCCAGATGTATCCAAAATGGCGGAGATGACATCATCCAAGATGGTGGCCTATAGACTTGGCAACAGCGCACGACATCGTCCAAATGGCGGATTTTGCCAGGAAGGTAGGTCAATTGGGCTAACTCCACTAACCTAACCCCCTCCCGTCCCCCTCCCCCAGAAAATGGCAGGAAGTTCAAATTCCATCAGCACAATGCAACGCACCTCTACTAACCTAAGAAAATGGTAGTAAAACAGGTCACACACTACCTTCACTAACCTAAGTCATCTGACTACCACCTCTTCCTAGCAACTGGCAGGAAGTTCGAATTTCGGAGGAAAGATAGGTCAATTGGGCTATCTCCACTAACCTAAGAAAATGGGAAAGAAAGGGTAGTTGGACTGCCTCTACTAACTTAAGTCATCTGACCACCACCTCATCCTAGGAAAGGGACACCATCGCAGCTACCAACCTCTGTACACATGTGGTAAGTCTTGATGAAGAAAGAAAGCGAATATCTATATCGCTCTTTCTGTTATAACAGTTTTCTGAATAAGATTACATTCTCGGTTAGTATGAAAATGAAGTGAAACACAATGCCTGGCTATTTATTTGGCAAACATTTCATCTCACCACATCGAAATAGAAGTTTCTTTCATTAGGTGACACAGTCAACAATTAGCAACTTCTACAGTGGCTGTATTTGACATGGCCATTGCAGCAGAAAGAAGAGGTATAGGTTCCCACTGAAAAGGCAATGCAACTAACAACGTTTACTTTTAAATTTCGTAGAAAGTTTATTTCAGATTTGTTTGATGGTGTCTGTTTGGGAGCTGGCTGTTAAAACATTTTATTAACTTGCATTTATGACTTCACAGTTAAAAGTGATAAAACATTTCCATTTCAAAAACTCTAATTCAGTATCCAGCCAGCGACTAAAATAAAATAAAATATGAGAAGAAAACGCAATACAATGGCGCTGCCACCAGCAACTCCCTGGACTGGTCACGCCAATGCAAAACAAGCTCAGATAGTGTGCCACGCAAGATCGCGGTACGACACAGAAGATTTGCCCACTGCTGACCACAGTCCCACAGTTCCAACCTCACCTCACCTCGGTGTGGCACTCTTTCTGCAAATTTCACCCACATGAGCACCCCGAGTGGCGAGAGGAAAACAAGAGCCGTGCCGGAGCCGCCACTGAGGAAAAGGGAAGTCATCTATAACGTGAATAGTCAATTCACTGCACAAAGGTACCGTTGGGAGTACCCTAAGAAAACCTGATAGGCCTGTTCTAGGTCTCTATACATATAAACGATCTGAGGGATAAAGTAAACAGCAATGTGCGAATGTTTGCTGATGATGCTATAGAGTATGGCGAAGTGTAACCGTTGAGTGCCTGTAGAAGGGCATAGGATTTCTTGGACAAAATTTCGATTTGGTATTCTGAATGGTAGCTTGTTCTAAATGTGTAAAAATGTAAGTTAATGCAGATGAGCATGAAAATCATTCCTGTAATGTTTGAATAAGTGCTAGTGGTGTACTGCTTGACACAATCATGTCAATGAAATGTTTATCATAGTGTGATAAAGTGGCATGAAATGGACAAGGATGTAAGTTCGGCTGTGGGGAACGTGAATGGTAGACTTTGAGTAACTGGAAAACTTCCATGAAATTATAGCTCTTCTATAACGGAGAACTTCCATGAAATTCTAGCTCTTCTATATTGGAGACGGCATACGAAACACTTACGTGACGTATTCTCAAGCACTGCTCGTGTTTAGTTAGTGTTCAGTATCCCCATCAGGTCGAATTAAAGGAGGTCATTCAAGTAACTCAGGAGTGTACTTTTAGATTTGTTACCGCTTGGTTCGATCAACACGATTATTATGGAAGTGCTACATGAACTCAAATGGGAATCCCTGGGAGAGAAGAGGTTCCATTCACAAAGACTGCAGAGGAAGTTTACAGAAGTGACATTTGCGACAGGCTGCAGAATAATTCTACTAGCACCAACTTACAAGCACCGTGAAGGCAAAAATAATAATAATAATAATAGAAATAATAGGGCACTACATGGCAAGCACCCGTATCATCTAACACAGCCACACATCGATCAAGACGCATCCAACACATGGCTAAGAAAAGGCAATATATACAGTGAGACGGAAGGATTCATGATTACAATATAGGATCAAACAATAAACACCAGATATTACAGCAAGCATATTATTAAAGATCCCAATACCACAACAGATAAATGCAGACTTTGCAAACAACAAATAGAAACAGTAGGTCACATCACAAGCGGATGTACAATACTAGCAAATACAGAATACCCCAGAAGACATGACAATGTAGCAAAAATAATACATCAACAGCTTGCCTTACAACATAAACTTATAAAACAACACGTTCCCACATACAAGTATGCACCACAAAATGTACTGGAGAATGATGAATACAAATTATACTGGAACAGAACCATTATAACAGATAAAACAACACCACATAACAAACCTGACATCATACTCACCAATAAAAACAAGAAATTAACACAACTAATCGAAATATCCATACCCAATACAACAAATATACAAAAGAAAACAGGAGAAAAAATTGAAAAATACATCCAACTGGCTGAGGAAGTCAAGGACATGTGGCATCAGGATAAAGTTGACATTATACCAATTACACCATCAACTACAGGAGTCATACCACACAATATCCACCAGTACATCAATGCAATACAGCTACATCCAAACTTATATATAAAACTACAGAAATCTGTAATTATTGATACATGTTCAATTACCCGAAAGTTCCTAAATGCAATATAACATATACCGTACAGTTAAAAGGAAGTGACGCTTGATCAAGGTCCGCGGCACTTTCCATTTTTAACCAGACATAACGTCTGAGAAAGTAAAGAAATAATAACAATAATAATTCAGGACTCGCACAGAAGCATATACTCGTTCTCCCCTCACTCCTCACTGGAAAGTTAATCACTAACAGTACTACAAAGTACCATCCTCCATGCACCAGACGATGCCCTGGAGATTATGTACGTAAGTGTAGAATCGTTGATTCCTGTATTGCAACGACGAGCTCTCAGAATATGGCGCATTTGGGATCACTACAGTTGTGAAAAATTTTGTAACTAAATACTATTTTTATACTGATCAAAAGGTGTTAAAATATTTGATCGGTGACAGGCTCTTTTGTTTGACGACAGTGCTACTGTAGCACGGGTTCGTAAATAATGCGACAAATCGGAACTCCTCTATGCTGAAGGGGAGCCAATGTTAACGTTAGACTGGCTGGCTTATTCCCATTTTTATTAGTGATGAGCCAGCCACATCCATCTGGGCAAAAGTTTTAGTATATAGTAAGCCGGCCGTTGTGGCCGAGCGGTTCTAGCCGCTTCATTCTGGAACCGGGCATGGATGTGTGTGATGTTCTTAGGTTAGTTAGGTTTAATTAGTTCTAAGTTTAGGGGACTGATGATCTCAGATGTTAAGTCCCATAGTGCTTAGAGCCATTTGAACCATTTTTTAACTCTAATAAAGAAACGCTCCACGAAGAAATTATCCGAATGAGACGGAAAAGAGTAGATGCGACGTATGTACAGACAAACAAAAGATTACAATTTCACAAAAATTGGATGATTTGTTCAAGAGAAAAGCTTCACAAATTGAACAAGTAAGTAATGAGCTCGTCCATCTCTGACCCTTATGCAAGCGGTTATTTGGTTTGGCACTGATTGACAAACTTGTTGGATGTCCTCGTGAGAAATATCATGCCGAATTCTCGCCAACTGGCGTGTTAGATCGTTCAAATACCGAGCTGGATGGAGAACCTTACCTATGATGCTCCAAACGCTCTCAATTGGGGAGAGATTCGGCGCCCTTGCTGGCCAAGGAAGGGTTTGGGAAGCAAGGAGACCGGCAGCAGAAACTATCGCCGTGTGTGGACCTGCAGTTTCTTGGTCAAATGTACGCCTAGGATGCCTTGACATGAAGGACAACAAAACGGGACGTAGAATATCGTTGACGTACCGCAATGCTGTAAGCGTGTCAAGGATAATGACCAAAGTGGTCCTGCTACAAAATGCATTGGCACTCCAGACGATCACACCCTCTTGTCAGGCCGCATGTAACTCGAGAGATTGACATCCCACAGCTGTTAGGCGCATCTGCGGACACGTCTTCGCTAGTCATCAGGGCTCAGTTAGAGGTGGGACTCATCACTAAAAACAATTCTACTGTAGTCAGTGAGATTCCAGGGCGAAGACGCGTCTGGAGACGCACGAGTCAGCGGTGTAATACCAACCAGATTCTCTTACGTCATACGGCCCGACAACCAGTAGTCATGGTCTGTGATGCCAATGCATTTCATAGCAGAACCCCTTTGGCTGTAATCTGCGTCATCCTTACAGCACAGCGGTGCGTCGACAATATTCTACGCCCCATTTTGTTGCCGATCATGGCAAGCCATCCTGAGCTTCTTTCAGTAAGATAATGCCCGCCCGCACACAGCGAGAGTTTCGTGTTTCCCAAACCCTACCTAGCCAGCAAGGTCGTTGTATCTCTCCCCAGTTGGGAAAGTTTGGAGTATTATGGGCAGAACCCTCCAGCCATCTCGCCACTAGGACAGACTTTTGGCACGATATCCTTTAGGAGGACATCCAACAACGAGGTCAATCAATGCCAAGCCGTTTAACTGCTTTCATAAGTACCAGAGGTAGACGAAAGCGTTATTAACTTGCTCAATTTCTGAAGCTCTTTCTCTTGACTAAATCATCCAATTTTTCTAAAGCTGTAATCATGTTTATCGGTACGAGTATTTTGGAAATTTGTGGTAAGGACTTATGGGATCAAACTGCTGAGGTCGACGGTCCCTAAGCTTACACACTACTGAATCTAACTTAAACTAACTTATGCTAAGGACAACACACACATCCTTGGCCGAGGGAGGACTCGGACCTCCGACGGGGGGAAGCCACACGAGCCGTGACAAGACGCCTCGGACCGAGCGTCCTGATAATCCTAGTTTCACAAAGCAATATTTTAAACTACCATGGTTCAGTGCGCGGAAGTGTGCCTGAGCTTGCATGATGACATGCGAACACAGACGTGCACATTTCTCTCTCTTTTTTTAAATGTGGTTATACATTTACTTTCTCCAAGTATTGCGCTTTTGCCTGATACATCCTCTTGTTCAGTGTCTCTGTTGTCTGTGTTTAGTTTCTGTCTCGCCAGGTGTTTTGCCTTGACGAATGCAATAAGGGAACATTCGCTCACCTAACAGCCTCCACACTCTGATATGTCCACCCTGATGCTGTGCACAAAACTGCGACAAGCCTGAAACGAAGACGTGGTGTCAGCACTCTTGTGTCCAGTGTTTTCGGTGCGCCCCTCTCTCTGCCGCGCTAAGGAAAGCTACGATAGTTCCTGTGGTGCTCCAGGTGTCCTCACATCGTCCTGGAGATAAGTGTCTTTGTGCAAACAACCTAATTTTCTGACAAGGAACGTGACGTGACTGTACGAACCTGCATGGCTGATCAGACAGGATGTTTCGAGCGTTACTCGCTGAGATCCTACATGTCGAGTATGGTCCTGCTGAAGTCGTCGATGCCACATCCGCGCTCAGATTTGTCGGACACCGATCAAGTCGAGCCACTTACCTGCAGCTGCAGTGTTCTGACAAGTATGTTAAACGTTTTTCCTTCTTACACGTGGGATAACACGTCCTTCGGACGAATGACAATCAAATACAATTTTTGAGTGAGAAAACCGCTGCGTCATCTTTCCTTTCAAGTTGTAAGCTTATTTGTCCGCCGCTGACATAGAAGACTGCAAACCTTCTTTCCTTCCCGTCTGGGCAAGCTGTGCAGTGACTAGAGTACACGTAAAACTTCCCGGGTTCCCGGGTTCGATTCCCGGCGGGGTCATGGATTTTCTCTGCCTCGTGATGACTGGGTGTTGTGTGATGTCCTTCGCTTAGTTAGGTTTAAGTAGTTCTAAGTTCTAGGGGACTGATGACCATAGATGTTAAGTCCCCATAGTGCTCAGAGCCATTTGAGCCCTTTTGAACATGTAAAACTTCCTGGGACAGGGTAAATGCTAGCTACAATGAAGTCGATAATTCGATTATAATACTGGCACTTTAATTCAATATCCCCCACAACTGACAAAATTTACAAAAAAATGTGAATTTCTTTGTCCACCCACACACTCCTGAGAATGGCACATTAACAATTTGCAATTACGCGCTCCTAGTACTGGCAGCTACGTTGATAAATACCCGGCACCTCGCAAGGATAACTACCATATCAAGAATATTAGGTAAGTTGTTGGAAGTGGTTAAGCGTTGGTGAAAATCTCGCTTCTGAGCACACGAAGAGCTCTAACCGCAGAACTCTGCACGGAACACGCGTTGGTGCAATGCTGCGATACAGACCGTATATCTCCCTCCGAAGACGATGGCCAAGACGCCGTCTTCAAGTCCGTACCGCTCGATGGCTGAAGGCGAAGTCCTCTCTCTCCACAATTCTCAGACCGAGCGAGGTGGCGCAGTGGTTAGACACTGGACTCGCATTCGGGAGGACGACGGTTCAATCCCGCGTCCGGCCATCCTGATTTAGGTTTTCCGTGATTTCCCTAAATCACTCCAGGAAAATGCCGGGATGGTTCCTCTGAAAGGGCACGGCCGACATCTTTTCCTAATCCGATGAGACCGATGACCACGCTGTCTGGTCTCCTTCCCCAAACAACCAACCAACCAACCACAATTCTCCCGTCTCACCACGCGTAAGAAAACGCGGCAGAAGAATACTCAGTTTCGGCCAATGTCGAACGCATCGCCGAAATCCCTCCACTGAGATCTACCCAATGATCGAGCAGGTCATAACGCCTCTAAGCAAACGAAATTCTCGTCTTCGTCACGCGTTGCCCAGCACAGCTGGCTCCGGATGCCGGGCTACTCCCAAAAGCGCCGTACTGTCCCGCGTTTCCGGTGACCGCTACCTGCCGCCCACGGCGGCCCAGCGAGCTACGGCCAGCTGCAGACATTACATTCCACAATTGTCAACATCAGACACTTTGCACCAACGCTTTAAGTTAGTGACTTAATCATGCAGACATGTAGGGAAGACTGCTTGAGAGTGCCTCATATTTATCATAATTTAATTGAGTCATGATCTGATGCCCTTGCCAGTCCCTTTATTATTAATACTAATGTTGGTAAGCTAACGAGTAACTGCCCATGTCCCGGCGCGTTACAAAGTAGATGGCGTTACTCCTTGCTACATACAAGGAGAAAGCCTCAGACACGGCCAACCGATTCGGCTCATATTTGACAAGTCGTTTGTGTGCAACCTAAAATTGAAGTGTATGGATCTAGAGACTTTTTCAAGTCTCAAAGATCTATGATGTACAGGGCTATTACAAATGATTGAAGCGATTTCATAAATTCACTATAGCTCCATTCATTGACATATGGTCACGACACATTACAGATACGTAGAAAAACTCATAAAGTTTTGTTCGGCTGAAACCGCACTTCAGGTTTCTGCTGCCAGAGCGCTCGAGAGCGCAGTGAGACAAAATGGCGACAGGAGCCGAGAAAGCGTATGTCGTGCTTGAAATGCACTGACATCAGTCAGTCATAACAGTGCAACGACACTTCAGTACGAAGATCCACCAACTGCTAACTCGATGGTATGCGCAGTTTAAAGCTTCTGGATGCCTCACGGTTTAAAGTTTATGGCCTCTTTTTCTTCTGCGAAAAAGACGTTACAGGACACGTGTATCTGGACATTCTGGAAAATTGGCGCATGCCACAACTGGAGACCGACAGCACCGACTTCATCTTTCAACAGGATGGTGCTCCACCGCACTTCCATCATGACGTTCGGCATTTCTGAAACAGGAGATTGGAAAACCGATGGATTAGTCGTGGTGGAGATCAAGATCAGCAATTCATGTCATGGCCTCCACGCTCTCCCGACTTAACCCCATGCGATTTCTTTTTGTCGGGTTATGTGAAAGATTCAGTGTTTAAACCTCCTCTATCAAGAAACGTGCCAGAACTGCGAGCTCGCATCAACGATGCTTTCGAACTCATTGATGGGGACATGCTCCGCCGAGTGTGGGAGGAACTTGATTATCGGCTTGATGTCTGCCGAATCACTAAAGGGGCACACATCGAACATTTGTGAATGCCTAAAAAAACTTTTTGAGTTTTTGTATGTGTGTGCAAAGCATTGTGAAAATATCTAAAATAATAAAGTTATTGTAGAGCTGTGAAATCGCTTCAATCATTTGTAATAACCCTGTATATACATGTAGACTGAAGCGACGAATGAAAATTTGTGTCATGGCTGGGATTCGAACCCACGTCTCCTGCCCACTAGGCAGATGACGGACTAACGAATACGTCACCCTAGTACAGTGGCTTTGCACAAGTGCGCGGATTATCCTCGCACCCCCCCCTCCTCAACTGAAATTCTCATTCACGCCTCAGCGTAAAGGTCTCTGGAACCGTGTGGTTTCATTTGCCTGGGTTCTAGTCAGGATCTCCTGTTTCGATCGACGCTGAGGTACTATTCAAATGCAAATGGAGATCTTTGCAGCGCTGTTAGAATTTAGGGAGAATACTAAGTGAGCTGAGGCGTGAATGGGAATTTGGATTGAGGAGAGAGGCGGGCTAGGATAATCTGCGCACATGTGCAAAGCCACTGTGCTAGGATGACGTAGTGGTTAGAGCATCGCCTAGTGGGCAGGAGACCTGGCTTCGAATCCCAGCCATAACACAAATTTTCATTCCTCGCTTCAGTCTGCATACATACGTCATAAAATAAAAGTCTCTATGTTATTTTGGCTCAACACTCCTCCGTTTTCGAGAAAACTGCCTCTGAAGTTCATCACACGCAATCGACCCAACACTGATGGTGTCAATAGACAATTTGAGCATTTTTCGTCATCATATATGTGCCACGCAAACGCATATTTTCCTAGAAATCAAAGAAACAGACTTTTTCGTCTGTCGTCTATGTACCGAAAAGGCAAACACCGTTCAACGAAAGAGCCTCTAGTGTAGCGACCAAAGCATCTGGACGGAGGGCACCGAATTTGTGTTTGATTCGCAGATGCATTCTGCAGATTTACACCATTTGATTTTTTTTCACATCCACATTGGTAAGAATAGGAGCGTCAACAAGGTAAGTAAACCACTAAGAAGTAATATCAAGGTACACCAATCAATTTCTCAAATGGCAGGATTAGTAATGAATTACGATTTTAAGCCTTGTTGTAGGAAAACATTTCCGAGTAGGATTCCTGCGAAGACGACCACGTTATCGGGTACAGGAGGAACAACGAACACTTTCCACAGTTGGCAGTAATCATAAAGTAACGCATTCGTACATGGGGCAATATTTCATCACAGCCTCTGGAAAATTTTTGCCTATGATTTCCCTCTGCTTATAAGATACCGATGACAATTTGGTCCCCGAGATATATAAAACGATAACCGATTAACCGACTCGTTAAAAAATGTTTACGTCACTTGTTCCGAATCCGTGAAACTGACAATCTCAATTTAAAAAATCTCAAAAAAATTTGAAACCATAAGTTGCTAATAAAAAGTTTTGTCTGATATTGGATTCCAGGGGTGGACGAACTAATTCCGTCGTGTATGGTAGCACGTTTGTAGATGAGGAGGTTCAATGGACTTGGACGGTAAAAGCAATACCATCAAACTGCACACCTGTGTGCCGGCCATGTGACGTGTATTTTTATCGTTAAGATGAAAAATTTGTTTAGAGGCTTTAAATTTGCAATCTGCTTCTGGAAGTACAGCAGTAACCGTACAACCGTGACGATGCAACAACGATTCAAAGCGTAACTCACGATCAGTTTTCAGCACCGATTTTTCAGGCAATGTAATCCGATGCGTGACTTGTAACAAAAGCAATTTAGGTATTGAACAGTGACGAAATGTCACGGTTGGTTCTCTGCCTTTCCTCCTTGTCTGTAACGCGTTGCTTTTGAAATTCCCGCTTCGCGCTCCGCTGTTTTCTTACCCTAGCCAGAGAGCGCTGTGGCGTTGCTGCGGCCAGCCGCCTGCCGTGATTGCGGGAGAGCGTCGGTCGGGAGGAAGGACTCTTGATTGAGGACGTCTGGGAGTGTACAGGAGGCCACGCCATTTTGTTGGTTTGGCGTGACTCGTGTCAGGTGTGATACATCGCTAAAGCCGTGATAGCAGCCAATGTTACTGTCTTGGTCGCAGGTGGATCCAAGGGGATGAGGCCTGGTTGTCCGCCGGCCGCGGTGGTCTAGCGGTTCTAGGCGCTCAGTCCGGAGCCGCGCGACTGCTACGGTCGCAGGTTCGAATCCTGTCTCGGGCATGGATGTGTGTGATGTCCTTAGGTTAGTTAGGTTTAAGTAGTTCTAAGTTCTAGGGGACTGATGACCATAGATGTTAAGTCCCATAGTGCTCAGAGCCATTTGAACCATTTTTAGAGCCTGGTTGTCCATTGAAACTCCTATCCTACGCATGTCATCGGACTTAAAGTAAGCCGTTTTGACCATTATTTCCGTCATTTGCAAGCAACTGGGGATTCCGGCGTCTGCAGTAATTCGGCGAAGATTATTTGTTTCGTCGGTGTGTAAATGATTGAACAAGGAGCAGTTTATTTAATGCTCACCTTATGCTCGTGTTCTGCGTGTGCTGCTTGGGAGTGTAAACTTGACTCTCACCTTTGTCTGTTGATTTTACGCGCATCGTCAAATATTGAATCCAAGTAGTGGCTTTCAATTAATTAGCTGGATTCTTTCTTTCTTCGTCACGACGCGTGTTAACTGGCAAAGTACAATTGTAGACCTCAACTTGCTACCTCGTTTGCGTGGCATCAATAACAGAGCCTAACCTGTTAACTAATTAAGGCTTATGGTAAACAAAGGAATTTATGATATTTTAAAATATTATCTGAAATGTGTCAGCGATTTCTGTTGCGCTAATTGATTCTGGAGTATGAACGGAAGTGTTGGCACGTCTGCCGTGTAAAGGAATCCTGCTAGTTTTGATTCTTTTGGAAACTTTGACTGAGAGAGAAACTAGTGTGCTTTGGTCCTACCTTGTGTTAAGGCTATATTCGGGCTCTGGCATTTGTACTGCAAGCTGCAATATAATTCTGTTGTTTCATGGTTGTTTTGTTCTCAGACTAGGTGTTTGCGCTAAACAGGCTTCGGGGCTAGGCGTTCCGCCCCTCAGCATTATACTTGGGTTTCAGGTGAGTGTTCAGTCTATTGACTATCCATCGTACGCCACATCAGTAATGGTCAACTGTCATGAGTTGATTTCAATGCTGTAGTTAGTTGTAAATTAGTAGTGGTTCCATTACCTTCTGGTCAGGGTTCTTGCTCGACGCTTGTCTTTAAATACGGTGCTAACCTGGTTAGCGTATGTTGTGGCTAAAATTAATTACTGCTCAATAGCCCAACACAGTTTGTCAGCCGTCACAGGTCGTGTATGTGTTATTTATTCCTTTATTCTAGTCAAGCAAGCTATTCTTAATTTTGTTACTCTAAGTAACCATTAAGTTGCCATTTTTAGGGTGTTTAGGTAGAGTGTGTCTCCTTCGAGTATAGATTGGTCAATTTCCAATTTAGTGTTTTTCCACTAGTTCTTAATCGTGCTTATGCACGTGGAATCTAAATGTTTTTTAATTACTATTGAGCTGTACTTAGTGCCTTATTGTAAAGAAAGGAACTTATTGGAGGTTAACTGACGTCGTAAGGTGTTGTGGACGGTGCACTTTCCTGTGATTTACCTTAATGTTCTAGTCAATGTATAAACTTGCTAATTATTTTTCTTTGAATGGGGTGTGCCTGCCTTGATGTTATGATTATTTCATAACCAGTTCTTTAATGCGACTACGCGTGTATTTATATTTATGGGAGAACTTAAATCGTGTTCGCCTGTTGAACCTTAACTTAAGTGCAGAAAACTGAAGCAGGTGTTTATTATTGTTCTAGTACTATTATCTGTCAAGTGTAACCCGCAACAATTTCTTGGTCTGTTATCAAGTGTTACAATAAATGCAAATTGCAGTGAAGTGATGCGCTATTTCAGTTGTTCCCGTGAGACAGCTAGTCGGCCCAACTATATCCGATCCCCCCGGCAACCCTACCAAGAGACAGTCAACGGACCCACCGACAAGACGGCTTGCTTTCGACCCCACCAGTACACAAGGAACTCCAAAGCCAAAACGTAAAAGGCGTAGCCGCCCGCAGCCAAGTATGCATAAGCTGTCAAAACTACACACACGTGTTGGACAGCGACAACACGGTGAGGAAAGGACACTGCCTGAATTTTACGTCGGCGGCCAGGGCAGATAACCGGAACGCTAGCGGCCACAAGGCAGAAAATTCCGCTGGTGCACTAGAACTTCAAATAACCAAATTACAATTAAACTCCACCTGATGGTGGCCAAACTTTCGCCAACTCGAACACTCGCTGTTGCGCACCGGAATACACCCAACAGCCAACGGCACAATGTGAACAGTCTGGCTTCGGTAATTAAATCACCACTCAACTTTGATGTCCTGCGTCGGTGAGCCACGAACCTCGTGGCAGTCGGAATAGCTCCCACACACTCCATCACTGCGCAGAGACCGCCAGCAGGCCCGGCCCGCGGCACTGCGCGGAGATTTCCTGGGTGATCCACACCAACCGACCGACTGCCACACATCAGCACGGAGACAGCACTAAAATAACTGAGCAGTCGACATCACAAGCTACACACAGTTTCACGAACAGTTGCACGAAGGACTAGACAATACCAACGGCAGCGACTGTGCAATAACAAGGACGAATCAGGAGCCGGCACACGCAGGCAACCCGTAAGCGATCGCCGGCCAACATACACGTCGTCCGACATGACGACCAACCGACGACCAACCAAGGTGGTCCGCACTCAAGTGATGTGTATCGGCAACCGTCGGGCGGGTCATGGCTGTCCGGACCTCATTGCAGCCGCACCCCGACTGAACTTCTGCCGCGTCCGAACTGCACTGCTAGGGCCTCCCAACTCACTGGCAGATCGAACTAACTCCCAACATGCGACAACCGGGAAGTAATAGCAGTCAGCAAAGATAATACGCCAGGGCTTATATCGATAACCGCCGCTGCTGCCGCTCACGGGCAGTCAAGGCAGCAATTCAGTGACACCAGTACTTGAAATTAACATAACGAGGTGGTAGTACAGTAAAAGCAGGATGTCAACTAAGATATGGCACGAGAACGAACCACGCACGGCTCACTTTGTTATTATTCATTACTGCATTACTGGTTTACTCACCTTATTAACCCTCCCATTCCTACCAATTTCTAAACGGAAAAAAATACAAAGAAAAGAAAATGCAAAATGCACTTCGGAGTCTTAACATTTATTCTCTACTTCCCAGACATACTCCTTGTTCGCTACACCAGTATCACTTTCGTTGTACAGCATTTGCATCACAGGTGCATAAGCTATAACTGTATGTTTATGTATACACATTACGTAAACATTTCAACAGCTACAGTTAGCAAATAATGTTGCGAGAATGTAAAAGGTGAACGACCTGTGACGTAACTTGTTTATTGTCGAAGCGCCGTCAGAGATGCAGTGAGCTACTGACTTTGAAAAACGCGGCGCGAAAAACGGACAAAAGAAGAACACTTTTACACATTCTTTTGATGTACGAGATATTCTCGATTAACAGTTACTCAGCTACTCATTTTTTTCTTCTCTTGTCTCTTGTAACTTGTGTCGGAGGGGCATGTCTTGCCGCCGTATTATTATTGTTAAAAATAATATTATTTTAGTGTAAAGTATAAGTGCAATACTGCATAGCGGTAGACTTATTGTGCGACGTGTATGTGAAAACGTCAAAGGAATTATTTTCATTACGAGAAGAGAAGTGCCAGTCAAAACGGCATCCATGTTAAATCCTTCATTGCAGTGTAAATTCATCTATTAGTTGCCATAAATTCAGTGTTAAATGGAAGTGCTGTATGGACTATTTATTTAGTGTAGAATCTATGTCTCACTCCTTCATGAAGTTATTTAATTTTCTTTATGTTTCTGCCAAATACAAAGTTCACAGTCACGAATTCTTTTGTCAAAATCGGACGGAAGTTGCATGCGGCGAGATATTTTCTCCGCGCCATATTCTACTGCTAAATGCATGATAAACTACGGTCCCTTAGGAAATTCATGTTGAGCTATCCAAAAATAATTATATTTTGAATAGGCATTTACTCTCCTCTGCAATGCAACTTCGAACTGATCGGACGATCCAACAAGAAACAGCCGCACACGGTCGGCGTTCGCAAATATATTTCCACCGCTGATTATAGCTATATGTTACAGCACAAAAGTAAACATATTGTTATAATTAGCGACTACGAACGGGGACATTTATAATTGTGTGTTTATGTATACACATTACGTAAACGTACCGTTATAAAGCGTCAGTTATAAAAGATTCTTTTGTCGATTTGTAGGAAAATATGCGTTGCAGGCCCCATTATAGTCAACTGAAAAATTCTCCCATGTCACATGAAATGGCATGTAGATGACTAATGAGGCGTCCCCATGTCAGGCGACCCCATGTCAAGCACCAAAAATGTTGTTAATCAATAAATTCTTTGTGATATCGCATAGAATGCAAATTACTATTGAGATCGCCCACATTAGAAGCCATCAGAGATTAGCTGAAATCAGACACAGAAGGTTATGAGGTTAAGGGATTGATAAGCGAATGGAACAGGCTGTTTAGATGAAGAAAACACGAAATGGGTGCATTAATGTCAGCAACTTTTACACACAAAACAGAAATTACAAGTCTAAGGGCCGATTTTACTGGGCTTGGACCCGACTCAGTTATTAAGGGGAAGGAGGGAGGAACAAACCATCATTCTTCACGTTTATTCGTCGCGTGGCGATGACGGCGGCAGGCGTTAGGTCTGGACGGCGTCCAGCCTCGCAGCTGTGCGGGGCAAGTCGGCAGCTTTGCTGCTGTGCTGCGCCTTTGCATCGGTGGCCCGTAGCGGTCTCTTCGTTGATAGGTCGCGTGTGTTGCCGTACCCGAAGCAGAGTCATCACGGTGTCGGAAGGCGGAAGATGGCAATGGATGGCAGGTTTCCTCTCACTTCCGCGCTGTCTCGCCGAAAGTCTTCTTTGCTCCTCATCCATCTCCTAGCTCAACGACTCCTTGAACATTTTCCTCCTCTCGACATAGCCACGGGCTGACTAAATTTGCAACGACACCCAATGAGTGATCGCCATTTCATGACCACGCCTCTCAGTGCAGGGTGAAATTCTCTGTCTTGCGTGGCCTTTTGTGTGATTCGGGAATTTTATGAGAGTCACTCCAAAAGAAATGCACACTTATTTTGTAATCCATCTTATATTCTACATGTTTGAAAGTTTTACAGTGTGTAGATACATCCTTTAGGAACAATATTTTCATTTCACCACATGATTTCCATCCCTCTCAACTGCCTTACGCCATCTTGGAACCAGCGCCTGTATACCCGCCCGGTAAAATTCTGGACCAACCTGTTGCAGCCACTGTTTGGCAGCGTGCACAAGGGAGTCATCATCTTCAAACCTTGTTCCACGAAAAGAGTCTTCCAATTTCCCAAAGAGATGATAGTCACATGGAGCCAGGTTAGGACTGTAAGGCGGGTGTTTCAGTGTTGTCCATCCGAGTTTTGTGATCGCTTCCATGGTTTTTTGACTGACATGTGGCCGTGCATTGTCGTGCAACAGCAAAACATCCTGCTTTTGCCGATGTGGTCGAACACGACTAAGTCGAGCTTGAAGTTTCTTCAGTGTCGTCACATATGCATCAGAATTTGTGGTGGTTCCACTTGGAATGATGTCCACAAGCAATATTCCTTCGGAATCCAAAAACACCGTAGCCACAACTTTTCCTGCAAAAGGTGTGGTTTTGATTTTTTTTCCTTGGGTGAATTTGCATGATGCTACTATTTGTCTCTGATGAAAAATGATGGAGCCATATTTCATCACCTGTCACAATTATTCCAAGAAATTCATCTCCGCCAGCAGTGTTGGCCGAGCGGTTCTAGGCGCTACAGTCTGGAACGCAGGTTCGAATCCTGCCTCGGGCATGGATGTGTGTGATGTCCTTAGGTTAGTTAGGTTTAAGTAGTTCTAAGTTCTAGGGGACTGATGACCTCAGAAGTTAAGTCCCATAGTGCTCAGAGCCATTTGAACCAAATTCATTTCCACCATTCTCTTTCTGTTCCAAAAGTTCGCTGCAAACGGTTTTTCTTGTTTCTTTGTGAGCCACTGTCGACATCCTGGGAACCCACCTGGCACAAACCTTTTTTAAACCCAACACTTTCAGTATTCTGCAAACACTTCCTTCCGCTATCCCAACGCAGCGTGACAATTCGTTCACTGTGATGCGTCTGTCAGCAGTCACCAATTCGTTAACTCTCTGCGGATTGTCTGGATTGTGTGCAGTACGAGGCCCGCCGCTGCGAGGACAATCCTCAATATTGCCGTGCCCACTTTCATCACGTAACCTGCTTACTCACTGACTAACTGTACTGCGATCGACAGCAGCATCTCCATACACCTTTTTCAACCTCTTGTGGATGTTTCCCACTGTCTCATTTGCACAGCACAGGAATTCTATGACAGCACGTTGCTTCTCATGAACGTCAAGTGTAGCAGCCATCTTGAAGACATGCTGTGATGGCGCAACTCACGGGAACAGATTGAACTAAGTTTGAAAACAAGCATGAAGGATGTACTTAGACGCTGTAAAACTTTCACACATGCGGAATGAAAACTATATTTTTAAAAAAATAGTGTGTGCATTTCTATTGGAGAGACCCTTGTAGTCTTTCTCCTGATTTCACCGTCAAAGCTTTTCCCAGCGCTGGTCGTGGATTCCTCCGATGTTTTCCTGCGTTCCTACGTTGTTGTGAATGCAGTCACTCGACATTTCTTCATAAAAGCTGTCTTTGCGTGAGGCCTGGGCAGTCTCATATTTCTGCTTCGTTTTGAGAACATGCTGGCATTCGTGATTAATAACAAACTTCCTTAATGTTCATACAACCTTTTTTTAAGCAGGCTGACTTCTTTCGCAGTTCTTTAGTTTCACACGCCTTGCTGCACGGATTCTTGGCGCTTTGTGTACGCTCCTGCCAGTGCCTGTGGGGCGCTGGAATCTTCGGTCCGTTTCCGTTTTCTGAGGCAGAAAATTTCACACGCTTCAAGTGTGCATTCTTGACGCTCCTTCCTAGCGGCTGCAGGGGTCAATCAGTTTTCGGCACGCTTCTCATTGACTGCCGTGCTCTTAAGCCGTCGGCACACGGACCGTGCTGTCGAACGTTAACGTTGAGCGTGCCAAGTCCAACGTGCTGCTGAACGCTCAGGAACGTTGCGACTTGTGCATACGGTACGTGGGCCCCAACGTGGTACACGCGATCGCAACGCACTCCAGCGGCAGTTGAGGGATGTTTCTAGTTCGTAAACCACACTGTTTACGCAACAGGCGCGCGTAAAATTCCCACGTTAGCTCTATTAAAACTCACATTTCCTCCATCGCCCACGAAAAGGAAAGTACCATGTCCAATCAGTAAGGACACAGGCTTATAAAAGCTCCATTACAAACAGTGCGGTACAAATTTGGAATAGTTCTCCGCATAAGATAAACATTATTTCATCATTCCCACATTTTAGTAAAACCCCAAGGTCAGTCTTACTTGATCACTGTTCCTACCCAGTAGCAGAATCTTTGCAGCATGTGAATTACGAAGCGTAAAAGAAAAAGGAGCAAAATATCTTTATACAAGTAGCGCATGCTGTCCTGTAGATTAAACCAATCGAATAAACTCACCCCTCGAAAAAAGGTGAGCTTATATTTACATAACATCAAATATTATAGTACATACTTACATTAAACTAATAATAAAGAATCAGAACCTAATAAAAACGCGAATGTTAGGGGGGAAAATTTAGAAGCGTCAAGACGCGAACCATGGCCCCAACAGACAAAGCATTACAGGACAGCGACGCTTCTCATTATGCTAAACCAACAACGCTGATATAACCTCTAATCATATTATTTTACCCTTGCTGAAAACCTTAATCGTAGATATGTTGCTAATTGAAATTGAATTATAACAAATTGACCAATAACAATGCGTTTTGGGAGGATCTTCACTGTGTCACTGCCTTCAAGTAGCCGACTCTCATAATACTGAAGTTACACTAATTCTTTTGCCACGAATATGATGTTTCTCATTATTTTATTGGTACGAATCACACAGTTAACAACGGGTTTTCCAGTGATTCTCAATTTGCTGATGCTCAGAAATGGCATATGTACATATAAGAATGAAATGAATGCCAATATGGCGTCTTGCAACTCTGTACTGAAGGGAGATGGCGTGCGTGTGACGTAGGTAGCGTTGTGCCACCTCATTGGTCAACGCTCAGACGCACGCTCAGAATATCTGACATGCCAGATATTGCTCTGCACGTTCGGAAAGACTCCCGAACGTGCTACTCCACGCTACGACGTCAGAAACTCGGCACGCTCAACGCTCAACGTTCGGATGCACGGTCCGTGTGCCGACGGCTTTAGAAACATGTCCATCCTTAAGCGAGGCGAGGGCATCCTGAAAATTAAATGGAGTTAAGGTAGGCATCTGCGCTAAAAGGCAGATTCTCGAATACCTGCGTCCTTATATCGACTCCAGACTCAGAACGAAGGAGATTACGTAAAAACCCGCAGCTACCTCGGAGCTGTTCCTGTCCGCATTTGTTGATTTACTTGTAACAAAAACTGCAGTGAAATGGCTACCTCTGTTTTCTGTTGCACGTGAAAATAAGAAGTAGTTTATCAACGTGACAATCACCACTTTTAGAGAGAGTAAACAAGTACTCAGAAAAATGTGGTATAAATCTCAGTGACTGTTAAGATGACGAAATACTTAATGTCCTTGTACAGGCGATAAAATCTTCTCTGCTTATCACCCGAGTCATGGCGTCGTGTTGTTGCAACGTTTTTGTGAGATTCTTCCTGCCCGTCAAAGGTGAAGTGTCGGGTTCACGTTCAGTTCGTTTGTAGCCGCTGGAACCAGACAACTCTGCGGGGTGTACCAACCACTCCGGAAGGAATGTGGCGCTCCGTTGGGAGGCGCGACTGGGGAAGGGAGTAGGGGGGGGGGGGGAGGGCATGGGGCATTTAGAGGGGCACTGGGGTACCGGCTAGTGCTGCCTGTCTATTCTGTCCGCTTTCTCATCCACTTTCGCATTAGTTCCTGGGTATTTTTGCTAACGCCACATCCCATGCCGAGCTTAGATGGAAATCGCTGTTGCTGTTGACAAGATCGTCACACTTCCTACTGTTAACTTCGCTAGTTATCTGAGATAGATGTTTCTTATATACAGATCTTTACCCATAAGGATAACACATTGATTTTATTGAGTTTCTATTTTCTTGTGAGACATGTTACGAAAGTCTGTTGTTTATTGACCCTCCATATGAACAATTTAATAAATCTCCTCTTTGTCTTTTAATTGTAAACTTGCTTGCAAATATTTATAAAAGACACTATTCACAAGGTATCAAACTAAAGACACAACATGTTAAGCTAGTCCTACATGAGCCACTACTGTATATATGAATTAGTTAATTTTTTAATTATTTCCTTTTTCAATTAAGATGACATGTCTGATATACACTCCTGGAAATTGAAATAAGAACACCGTGAATTCATTGTCCCAGGAAGGGGAAACTTTATTGACACATTCCTGGGGTCAGATACATCACATGATCACACTGACAGAACCACAGGCACATAGACACAGGCAACAGAGCATGCACAATGTCGGCACTAGTACAGTGTATATCCACCTTTCGCAGCAATGCAGGCTGCTATTCTCCCATGGAGACGATCGTAGAGATGCTGGATGTAGTCCTGTGGAACGGCTTGCCATGCCATTTCCACCTGGCGCCTCAGTTGGACCAGCGTTCGTGCTGGACGTGCAGACCGCGTGAGACGACGCTTCATCCAGTCCCAAACATTCTCAATGGGGGACAGATCCGGAGATCTTGCTGGCCAGAGTAGTTGACTTACACCTTCTAGAGCACGTTGGGTGGCACGGGATACATGCGGACGTGCATTGTCCTGTTGGAACAGCAAGTTCCCTTGCCGGTCTAGGAATGGTAGAACGATGGGTTCGATGACGGTTTGGATGTACCGTGCACTATTCAGTGTCCCCTCGACGATCACCAGTGGTGTACGGCCAGTGTAGGAGATCGCTCCCCACACCATGATGCCGGGTGTTGGCCCTGTGTGCCTCGGTCGTATGCAGTCCTGATTGTGGCGCTCACCTGCACGGCGCCAAACACGCATACGACCATCATTGGCACCAAGGCAGAAGCGACTCTCATCGCTGAAGACGACACGTCTCCATTCGTCCCTCCATTCACGCCTGTCGCGACACCACTGGAGGCGGGCTGCACGATGTTGGGGCGTGAGCGGAAGACGGCCTAACGGTGTGCGGGACCGTAGCCCAGCATCATGGAGACGGTTGCGAATGGTCCTCGCCGATACCCCAGGAGCAACAGTGTCCCTAATTTGCTGGGAAGTGGCGGTGCGGTCCCCTACGGCACTGCGTAGGATCCTACGGTCTTGGCGTGCATCCGTGCGTCGCTGCGGTCCGGTCCCAGGTCGACGGGCACGTGCACCTTCCGCCGACCACTGGCGACAACATCGATGTACTGTGGAGACCTCACGCCCCACGTGTTGAGCAATTCGGCGGTACGTCCACCCGGCCTCCCGCATGCCCACTATACGCCCTCGCTCAAAGTCCGTCAACTGCACATACGGTTCACGTCCACGCTGTCGCGGCATGCTACCAGTGTTAAAGACTGCGATGGAGCTCCGTATGCCACGGCAAACTGGCTGACACTGACGGCGGCGGTGCACAAATGCTGCGCAGCTAGCGCCATTCGGCGGCCAACACCGCGGTTCCTGGTGTGTCCGCTGTGCCGTGCGTGTGATCATTGCTTGTACAGCCCTCTCGCAGTGTCCGGAGCAAGTATGGTGGGTCTGACACACCGGTGTCAATGTGTTCTTTTTTCCATTTCCAGGTGTGTATTTTGTAAATGCGCTCTGGATAAACAAACTACTAACTAGTATACCAGTAGTTTCATTTAGGGAAAAAACTGTACTGTTGGCTGCAGTCTTATGACTGAGAACAATGTGTGAGGTAGAATGTATGATGTTCTCAAGTTAGTCACATCAGATACATAGTTACCAACATACTCTTCCAGATACGATTCCATAACGTGACTGTTAAGCTCGAAAATATTGCATCTGTCGCCACATGTCATTTTGTGATAGAAAATCATTCCTTTTTTTAACATAAATGTAGTACTGTCTCATCAATGAACTCCCCATTTATTTTACTTCTGCCGTGGTATAGTTCCTAGTCCTTCACGTATTTCGACTTTGCAGACTCTGATTACTGTTGTGTTTTTATTTTTATTTTTATTGATGTTATCGTGTTTTGTATCCCGCCTGGAAGGTGGCGCGTGGTTCTGCTCCTGTAAACTGAAGGGTAGGGGAAAAGGTGAAAATGCTTCGGTACTGAGTTTAAATTTAAATCACCTTTACAATAGGGAGAATATGAATACATAACTTTGCACTGAGGAGCACTTAGGTGCGAATCCGGATGTATCAAATCCCACAGAAGTTACACAGGCAAAATCTGTAGAGGCTCGCCCACTATGAAATAGAAATAATGTTGCTCGGTCGTCTACTCGGAATCAAATGGGCGGAATCTGGAGCGGCGCTCGTAGAGCTGCACAGCGCCGGTTAGAGGGCGTTGTCGTCCGTGTCGGTGTCGTAGTGCCAACCTCAGAACTTTTGCCCAACGCCGTGGTATCGTAGCTATCGATACCACATCGTGATTCAAATATTTCGACATATTGGGTTCCTACAGCCTTCTATGCTGGTGTTGGTACCGCTTGAATAGTTTCCTGATAGTAACTCTAATATCTATGTTACTTAGTGTCTGTAAATCTGGTATAACGTAGATATGTGAAAGCTACCTTTTTCGCATAACTTCAATACTCTATCATACATGATACTTCACATATTCTTACCGCCTTTATACCGGCACTCGCCAGAACGCGCTTTAAAAGGACTTGACGATTCGTTTTGAATCCTTACCTTTACGAATATGATGGGTCTCAAGCACTTAGTAATTGTCGTCATGTGCATTTACGGGTTACACATGTTTGCCCGTTCCGCAACTGTACGATTTAAGGGTGATCACACCGTTTTGTTCGTATCGTCCCTTCCTTCTTCTGCCCTTGGGTCTCGAGTCATCGGTTTTCCTCGGAACCTAACTTTGACCAATGCTTATGCCATTTTTAATATACTGTTTTACCTTTTCTACTCAGTGTCTTCGTTTTATCTACGTCGGTCGTAAATTCATCCACAGACAGCTTTCTCAAACCATTTCACTTAATAACTGACGTAATACATATAAACACGGCTTGATAATTTTTTTTACACGTCTAGTTCCGTATTACCAAATAGAGGAGCAAGTTTCCATGATCATGGAACGTGACAGTACATGAAATTACAACAGAAATGTTTATAAATTGTAAAAAGACGACAAGCTATGAGCTTATACAAACGCAATCAACAAAATAACACAGGAATCAGCTCAATTTTTCAAAAAACTCTTCGACAGAGTAGAAGGAGTGATCCATGAGGAAACTCTTCACCTAACATTTGAAAGCGCGTGGATTACTGCTAAGAATTTTGAATTCTTGTGGTAACTTATTGAAAATGGATGCAACATAATACTGCATGCCTCTCTGCACAAGAGCCTTGGAAGTCAGTGTCAGAATAACCACATTAATGAACGTGGTTCGACAAAAGGTTCGCGAATGTGCACAATTTATTGCCTGAACGGTCCGTTTCTGCGCTAAAAATACTCTTCGAGAATGGGAAGAGTTACCCCAAAATATAATACCATACCTCATAAGTGAAGGAAAATAAGCAAAAGCAGACTACTTTTCGTGATGACATATCACTTACTTCAGATACTGCTCTGATAGTAAAAATGACAGCATTAAATCTTTGAACAAGATCCTGAACATCGGTTTTCCACGACAGTTGAACTGCTCAGTCTCACTAAACATATGCCCATTCCGTGTAATTAGAACGTCGGTTTTTGTTGAACAGTGTATTATAACTTATGAAAACTGAATCTTACTGTGATTTAGCGTTAGTTTACCTTCTGTGAGCCTTGAACTTACATCTTGAACTGCACTATTTGAAACAGTGCCAACGTCGCACACAACATCCACTAGCAAACAGATAGGTTTCAGAATCATCCATAGTATTAAAAGAAACATCATTTATATAAATAAGGAACGTGAGTGGCTCCAGCACTGATCCCTGCGGCACCCCCCATTTAACACTGCTCCAGTCGGCCCTCTCATTACAGCCGTTGTCAATAGTGTGGAGAATGGCCTTGTGCTATTTGTTCTTAAAGAAAGAGGTGAACCAGTTGTGAGCTACTCCCCGTATTCCATAATGAAGTAGTATTTAGTGATCAACACTATCAAAAGCCTTAGTTAAATAAAAAATATGCCTGTCTTTCGAAACCTTTTGTTCAGTCCTACCAGTACCCCACATAGAAGAGAGAATACAGCATTTTCAGTCGTTAAACCACTACTAAAACCAAATTGTACATTTGGAAGCAAATTATGTGTAATGAAATGATCAATTATCGTTACATACACAGCCGTTTCAATGGCATGAACAAACACTGACAGCATAGAAATAGGTGTAAAATTGCCTACATTATCCCTTTCGCCCTTTTGTTATAAAGTGGCTTTACTACTGGGTACTTAAATCGTTCAGGAAATTGGTCAAACCTAAAGGAAAAATTACAAATATGGACAATTGAAAGGGCTAACAGGTGCAGCACAGTACTTCAGTATTCTGAAAGGTACTCCATCATGTCTGTAGCCTTCAATGATTTAATTATTGACTCATACTCCCCTTGTCAGTATGAAAGAGAAGTATTTCAATTATCAGTATCGGAAGCCACTTTCCAAGAGAATTATATGATTCTCTGTAGAAACTAAGCTTTTTTTAATTCACCAGCAGTGTTCAAAAAATTATTGTTAAATACTATACACATATCTGACTCTACCGTTAAATTGTAATGTGACGTTAATCAAAGCATTTAGTCTAGATGAAATGAGCAACTACGATTTTACAGCATAGAGATTCCACAAACATGAAAAATGTTAACCAAGATCTGCTCCTCATTTGTCTCGTCAACCGTTATCAAAATATTGCCTTAGTGCAAGATTCCTAAAAAACTTTAATAAATTTTTGTAGTAGAGTTTATAAGCAGCCTAGTCCTCACGAGGTTCCTAAATATTTCTTTTCCATTTAAGAAGTTCTATACCGACTAAATAAACAGAGTACAAATGAAAGGCTCTGCACATGTACCTAAGCAAACAGTCAACTCACGATTCTTATGTAATATTTCTCACATGGAAGATCATCTCGTATCAAGATTTACAATCTTGTACGGATGTATTGCACTTACTAAGTCACAATTTATGAATCTAGCGAACACTTCTCTCTGGGTTTCATGTAACGATAGTGCTGCTAACATCAAAATATAATCATAAAATTACATCATCAACAAAGCAGACGAAAGAGAGAGCTCGTAAATTAAAACCCTTCTCAGCAGCAGACCCAAATCATCCTTTCACACTGTTTAATTTAAAGTCCTTCGGCTACAAAAGATGTACTACGAAGTTTGATAACAACGAGAAATAATGTACGTATTTTTTGAATATCGATTCAACCTGCCGTGCCTCCAGCTGCACACTTAAAGCAAGCAGCGCTGCCATCTAGCGTACTTGTTTGCATCACAATATGATTCCAGATGTCGCAAAATGCCACTGATATGGCGCTGCCTTCGCATTCATGCTTCACGGCGATCTTCGAAACCATACATTCAAGAAATGAAACGACCAAGTAGGTCTGCATATTGCATTTTAACAATGTAATAATTATAAGTTTCAATCACTAGTCATTGCATTTTCGTACTAGACTTGTGCAAACTATTTATATTTGAAAGAAATTCTATATGCATAGTCAGTTTGCTCACTCAATCACAATTCATTCTGTTGTGTCTAGACAAGACAGCCTAGACACAATGAGAGGAAGCCGAAAGGCACGCGCTAAGTTAAAGCAGGATGGCGTGAGGTCTGAAACAGGATACGTAATGAATGCTATAAAGAAAAGTACGTAGCTTCTGGAATACTTAACTTTAATCCATCCTTTTGGTACATCTGGAGATTGTGGCGATGCAAGTGAGACTCTTTAGATACATGCAATGTTACTAATGGCGCCTTGCTAGGTCGTAGCCATTGACTTAGCTGAAGGCTATTCTAACTATCTGCTCGGCAAATGAGCGAGGCTTCGTCAGTGTGCATCGCTAGCTACGTCGTCCGTACAACTGGGGCGAGTGCTAGTCCGTATCTCGAGACCTGCCGTGTGGTGGCGCTCGGTCTGCGATCACTGACAGTGGCGACACGCGGGTCCGACATGTACTAATGGACCGCGGCCGATTTAAAACTACCACCTAGCAAGTGTGGTGGCTGGCGGTGACACCACACATTCAATCACCCTTCAGGAATATCGAACGAGTCAAGGTATACACTGATAAAAGGGAAGGAACTTTTAGAAACTTAAACGGAACACACTTTTAACAATAACCTGTCGCTACGCTGTTTAATATAGTTTAAGATTACGCTAGATCAGAGGTTCCCAAACTTTTGTTTATCACGCCCCCTTTGTGCCGAAAAGAAAATTTCCGTGCCCCCCCCCCCCAAAAAAAAATATAGAGATTTTTATTAATTATCAAGAAACTATTGAAAAATTTGTGATGATGACGTCATGTAACATGGTAGGCTGTTCATGTATCGAGTCGCAGTTATTACGTCATCAGTCTAGTCTAGTGATTATAAGCCACTCCTAAAGTCAAGAAAGTCCTTGGTAAACAAGGAAAAGTATTTGCGACCTATGCAGATTAGTGGATGCGGGCCATTATTTTAAGTTGAGTGCAGCTTATTACTTTCACTCAATATAAAAAATAGTCACTCAGTCACGGTGTTAACGTACATCACTGATTTGTACGCCTATAGCGCTCCCCATTGTCATTGCGCATAGGTTGGCATTTATGTCAACGATGATAGTTACCGAACGGCGATAAACGCCCAGTTCACAGAACCAGACAAAAAATAAAAAATAAGTTTTACGAAATAATTTTGCAGACTACACGGAACTTAAAAAAATATGAATAAAACAACTTCCTTACATTGATTACATTCCCTTGCTGCACACCATTTCTTCACCAGTATTCGATTTTAGGACTACTCTTCGCTTGTCATATCTAGGATAAACTTTCGCTGTGTCTTCATCCAGAAGAAATACTATTGTTAGTTGAAATAACATACCACACGTAACATCAGAATCCATAAGGATCACACGTAGTATTTATATTTAAATCAGATTCACTGTGTTTATTTTATATTGTTTCTTCGAAATAGTTTTTTTTATAATTTTACAGTATTACCTACATGTAAGGATAGTTAGGAGAAAAATAACAAGTTCTCTTATAATGTGACGTATTTATTATAAAAATATTATTTCCACACACATATGGCAAGAAACAAACAAATAAATCAATGTGAAGGATGAGCTTGCATATGTTTTACAAGCTTTTGAATTCTTGGCTGAATAGTAGAAACTGCGCAACATAAATCATTGACAATACTGAGTTTGCTTCTGAGCTTATTTTTTGTCACCACTAACGCTGAAAATGCTCTTTCGCACAAATAAGTGCTTGAAAATGGTAAATACAGTTTCAGTGCTTGTTCTGCTGTGCTGGGATACACCGTGAGATATTTCACACAAAATAAAGGCTTATCCATCTTCTCATACTTCGCTGCAGAATCATTTTTAATTCTAAGACTTCCTCTTGTGGTCTGTCTGGCAACACATCCACGTCAACATGAAGTGGATCCGTCACTAACCTATAATAAATTTTATCATCACAACTGTTAGGGAAGTATCGTTCGAATTTATCAATGAGGTGTTGCAAATGGTTCGATATTTTACTCTTAGTATCAGTATCCTTAAAATCGTTGTGTAATCGGGCTTCTTCCAGGATTCCAAACAATCTGGGAAAGCAGGAATAATTGCAGTCTAAAATTTTACGTTTCCATAGTTGCAACTTATCAGTAAACGCTTTGATGGCATCCTGATGAAAAATTATGTTTGACTCTCCACCTTGTAATTTCAAATTCAATGTGTTTAAAGATTCGAAAATATCTGACAGATAAGCCAATGCAACATGAACACCGGGCTTTCTAAATTCCACATACAATTCAGTTTGTTTGTTATTTTCCAAAAACTGCATCACTTCGTCTCGAAGTTCAAATAATCTTCCTAGCATATTTCCTTTTGAGAGCCAGCGCACTTCCGTACGAAATAAAAGTGTTTTATACTCTGCTCCCAAGTCTTCACAAAGAGCCGTAAATAACCTGGAATTTAACGCACTCTTTTTAATATGATTCATGATTTTGATGCACAATTTCAAGCCATCATTGAGTTCCTTTGGAAGTGTCTTAGCTGCCAATGCTTGACGGTGTATTACACAGTATACAGCAGTAACACAAGAGTTTTTTTCTCTTACCATCTGCACGAATCCTGAGCGACATCCAAGCATTGATGGGGCGCCGACTGTACATACACCTATCAGTTTCTGCCATGATAACTCATTTTTACAAAAGAATTCAGAGACGGCTGCCACTATATGAATTGCTTTTGAAGTTGTCTTCAACTCTGTAGAAAACAGCAACTCTTCTTTAATTGATTCATTTTCTATATAGCGAACGAAAGTTAGCAGTTGGCAACAATTCCCAACGTCGGTACTCTCGTCTAACTGTAATGCGAAAAACTGCGATTGTTTGACGGCCGTAACTAATTGATTTTGTACGTCTTCGGCCATATCATCAATCCGACGTTTCACAGTATTGTCAGAAAGCGGTATTTGTGAAAGTTTTTGTTTACTTTCTGACCCAAGAACAATATCAGCAGCTTTCAACAAACAGGGTTTGACTAGTGTCTCTCCGATAACATGACTTTTCTTGGTCCTTGAAACAAGTAGCGATAACTCATACAAGGATTCCAGTACCTTTTCTGATGTCTGAGCGAAGGATCCAGCAGTGTCCAACTTCATCCGTTTCAAATTATCACATTTTGCAGCAAAAAATTCCTTCGGCTTCTCTTTCAATGTACCATGCTTTGCCCACAAATGACGTTCCAGACGAGAAGGTCTCATGGAATCATTGTTCAATACCTCATAGCAAATAGCACATTGCGGCTGGTCAACACCATTTTTTTTGTGTAGAAGAAAAACCGTATTTGATATAATCATCATTATATTTACGATTTTTCACGACACTCATGGTGAAGTAAAAGAAAACAAGAAGTTAACAGTATAATTTCGCACTAACACTGATTTTACTGAGGTACAACTGTGAAAGATTCATCGAGATTTCAGCAAAATCCAATACATCAGATGTGTCAACAACTGCAAGCAACCAACTGAAATAAAGGAAAGCTACTGTCATCTGTCGGGACCTCAGATGACTGCCTGTGGGGGGGTGGGGCGAAGAACGGGGAAGCCCAGCCGCAGCGCAGCTAGTCGGTGCACTGTCTGTCTGCGGCCTGGTGGCCGAGCAGGGATCTTGCTGGGAGAAACGGCCTTTTCCCGGATTAGGGTGGAAACAGCCCACAGGCACCCTAAGAATTTGCTACCTGTTCTGCGGTGCTGTTCTGAGCGGTGCATCCTGGGGTTTTACGCGAAAATCATTTTCGTGCCCCTATCTTTCGTTACTTGTAAACGAAACGTTATAAGTTATGAGATAACATCAATGAATTGGTTGCCAAATTTCACAGTAATTAAGTAAGGTCATACCGCTAACTCCACCCGCGCCCCCTTGCAACATCATCACCCCCCCTCCCGCCCCCCCCCCCCCCCCCCAGGGGGGCGCGCTCACCAGTTTGGGAACCTCTGCGCTAGATAAATGCAAACTAGTAAATTAGCAGAACAGCAGCTTCTCTCAAAACAGCTGTTACTTCCTTAGCTGTTTTTAGCAATTTCTGATTATCATTGATTGGTAGCTTGATATGTACTAGACTGATGGATATGGGAAGCATTACATCATGAAGCAACAGTCTGATATTTATCATAATTTGTGCAGATGGTCATTACATGACGGGTATGAAATGATTTAATTTTTATTCCGTTTAGAATTCATGTCCATCATAAACATCAGTATGAGGTACTCTACGAACATGAATACACTCTAGCATTCTTTGTGGAACTGAATCAAACAGCACACGAATGTCATCGTGAGGAATTTTTTGCCGTGCCCGAAACCAATGCTGTGCCAGTTCATGATCAAGACCCACTGACTGGAGGCTGCTGTGAAAAGTTGACGTCTTTTCGCCGGATATAACATTTACGCTCAAAACGCGATATATCAGGGCAACTGTAAATATCTCAAGGCGTTTGTGGGGCTCACTGCAATGTAGGTCTTTGCTTATCCTGCTCAAATGTGCCATTTGGTAAGACCTTCATGAAAGATACGACGAAACATTCCATATACTGCAGATGTCCCAGACAGCACTCTTTATACAGCTCTGCAACCAGGAGTGATGGACTGATGTGCCATTCCTTTGCATAGGAGAACCCCTTTAGTTGTCATTCGTAGCACTCTTAACCACAACGGTAGTCCAAAAAAAAAAAAAAAAATGGCTCTGAGCACTACGGGACATAACATCTGAGGTCATGAGTCCCCTAGAACTTCGAACTACTTAAACCTACCTAACCTAAGTACATCACACACAGCCATGCCCGAGGCAGGATTCGAACCTGCGACCGTACCAGTCGCGCGGTTCCAGACTGAAGCACCTAGAACCGCTCGGCTACAGCGGCCGGCTCAACGATATTCTATGCCCTGTCTTCTTGGCCTTCATGGCAAGCCATTCTTGTCTTAGATATCAGGAAAATAACGCTCTCACACGGCGAGAGAATCTACCACTTGTCTCCGTACTTGTCAAACACTGCTTTGGCCAACAAGGTTACCAGATCTCTCCCTAAGTGAGAACGTTTGAAGCATCATGGCTGGGCCCTCCAACCGGCTCGGGGTTTTGACGATGTAACGCACCAACTGGACAGAATTTGGCACGATATACATCAGGAGGACATCCAACAACTCTGTCATTCAATACCAAGACGAACAACTGTTTGCACAAGGGGCAGAGGTGGACCAAAGTGATATTGACTTGCTCAGTTTCTCGAGCTCTTTCTCCTGAATAAATCATCCATTTTTTTCTGAAAGTTGTTTGTATGTACATGTACATCACATCTCACGATTTCCGTCCCATTCCAATAATTCCTTCACCTTTTTTATTTATTCTTTTTTATTTATTTATTTATTTTTTTTTTTTTAAATATTGAATTTAGTTGACTTAAAGTTAAAATATAAAAACACAGCAACCGAAACTGGATGCAGATTTCTAGGAAATGAGATTGACAGAAGGTACAAAATAGCAAAGCAGGGATGGCTAGAGGAGATATACAAAACTTTAGAAGCATGCATGATCATGGGAAGGGGTGTGTCTCCTGTAGAAAAATTAAAGATACCTTCCGAGAAAAGACGAACAGTTGTATGAATATCAAGAGCTCAGATGACAAGCTAGTATTAAGCAAAGAAGGGAAGGCTGAAAGACGAAAAGAATACATAGAAGTGCTACACGAACTTGAAGACTATAACATATGTCATTGTACTGTTGAGTGACGTCAAAATACTTGGAAGACCGGAAATGGAATGAACTGTGTTTTGAAAAGAAGTCATTAGCTGAAGTCAACAAAAGTGAAACAAGGCTAACGGAACGTAGTCCAATGAAATCAGGTGACCGAGTTAAGAAACAAAACACTGGTAGTAATAGATGATTTCTGCTACATGGGCAGCAAAATAACGTACGATGGCCGAATTAAAGACGATATACAAATCAGATTGGCAATAAAAAGTAAAGCATTTCTGAAAAAGATATGTATCTCCGATAACTAGCGAAGAGGTACTAAATCGAACGGGAAAGAAAAGACACCTATGGCAGAATTTGACTAAAAGAAGGGATAGAGTAAGTGACACATCTTGAGACGTAACGAACTAGTTAATATGGTCATAGAGAGAAATTGGGGGGGGGGGGATAAATATTGTGGAGACCAAGATAGAATACTGTAAGCAAATTCAGCTGCATATAGTTTTCAGTACGTAGTGAAGGTAAAGGGGTTTTCAAAGAATATGCCATCCTGGAGAGAGCATGAAATCGGTCTGAAACTGCACACAAAGGCCATGTAGAAAATGAATTACTTCTTTGCAGGAAGACTAGAACGGGTTGCACCCAGGATCGTAAGGGCAACTGAGTACCTACCTTGAAGGAGAATACCTTCTTATATACTGAAGGAAAGAAAGTAGCACAAAAATATAATGAATGCAGAGTAATGAAATTTCGGGAATACATTTGTCTAGGTAACATATGTCAGTAATTAACGTTGCAAGCTCACAGGTTCATGTAAGCGGGAGATAAGCCATTGCATCTGTGAAATTCTGGTACAATAATAACCGGTGCAATCGCCAGAACGTGGAATGTTGTTGTTGTAGTCTTCAGTCCTGAGAATGGTTTGATGCAGCTCTCCATGCTACTCTATCATGTGCAAGCTTCTTCATCTCCCAGTACTTTGCAACCTACATCCTTCCGAAGCTGCTTAGTGTATTCATCTCTTGGTCTCCCTCTACGATTTTTACCCTCCAATGCTAAATTTGTAATCCCTTGATGCCTCAGAACCGGTCCCTTCTTCTTGTCAAGTTGTGCCACAAACTCCTCTTCTCTACAATTCTGTTCAATACCTCCTCATTCGTTATGTGATCTACCCATCTAATCTTCAGCATTCTTCTATAGCAAACATGAATGCATTGTGTTGTACACGTGCCGGATGTCAGTTTGTGGGATGGGGTTCCATGCTTGCTGTACCTGGTCAGTCAATACAAGGACGATTAATGCTGTTTGCAGATGACGCTGGAGTCGATTTGAAATAGATCTGGTGATCGAGCAGGCCAAGGCAACATGTCGACACTCCACAGAGTGTGTTGGGTTACAACAGCGGTATGTGGGCGAGCGTGATCCTGGTGGAACCCCTCATCCCCTGGTACGCTGTTCACGAATGGCAGCATAACAGGTAAAATCACCAGACCTACGTACCAATTTGCAGTCGGGGTTCGCGGGATAACCACCAGAGTGGTCCTACTGTCATACGAAACCTCACCCCAGACCATAACTCCAGGTGTAGATTTAGTGTGTCTAGCACGCAGACAGATTGGTTGGAGGCCCTCAACTGGACTCCTTATAACTAACACACGGCCATACTGTCACCGAGGCAGTACCAGCGTTCATCTGAAAACACAACAGACCTCCAGGTCCTGCCCTCCATTGAGCTCTCGCTTGACGCCACTTATACCGAAAATAGCAGTGGAATGCACACCCGACTTGTTACGGTTCGTTGTGTCACTGTAGTGTCAACTGCTGCTCAAATTGCTGCTGCAGATGCAGTGCAATGCGCCAGAGCCACACGCCGAACACGATGGTTTTCTCTCTCGGTAGTGTCACGTGGCCGTCCGGAGCTCGGTCTTCTTCCAACCATATATTCTCATGACCACTGCTGCAAGCAATCATGCGCAATGGCTAGATGCCAGCCAAGCCTTTCTGCGATACCACAGAAGGAACATCTAGAGTAGCCCTACTACGCGATCTAATTCAAACTCAGTGAACTGTTGATAATGACATATTTTTGCACCTTAAAGGCGCTCTTGACTAACACCAACTCACCACGTCCAATCTCAAAAGTAGCTGACGTTCACGACAGTGACACCGTGTATTTAAAGCACACCTGATTTGTGTCTTCATAGTGGGCTACAAGTGCCACTCCAATGCGACTGACACGAAATTTGAACAGACAACATCTTTCAGGTGTAGAAACACGCCTATCAACTTTTATTTGTGTTGCAGAATCCTTTTTTCCTCTTCAGCTTCCGATTGCAATGAAATGTTAGCCAACCTAGGTCTCTTAGCCTATTGCGTGTTATTATCTACCCTATCCAATAGATGTTTCTTGATTTTCGGAAGAATAAGTCACCTTTCTTTCACATGAATTTTCTCGGATTAAAGGTGGATGCAGAGAGAGAGAGCACTCCCTACATGGACAGTTCTCATGCAAATGGTGTTAGTTGTCACAGTCAATAAAATTGTTCTGGGCTCTTGACTGGATCGTCAATATATAAAATTGTCCATGGTTTCGGCACTATTGTCAGTGGCCTTCCTCAGGACTCAGTACAAAACACTGAGGGAGGCCATTGCAACAGTGGCCGAAACGTCGCACAATTTTATACATGTTTTTTTTTCCACCGTGTACAAACTCCATGGATTAAGCGATGAGAGGATATGGAGCGGTTCTAGGCGCTACAGTGTGGAACCGCGCGACCGCTAAGGTCGCAGGTTCGAATCCTGCCTCGGGAATGGATGTTTGTGATGTCCTTAGGTTAATTAGGTTTTAGTAGTTCTAAGTTCTAGGGGACTGATGACCTCAGAAGTTGAGTCCCATAGTGCTCAGAGCCATTTTTGAACGTAATGAACTTATGTCTGGAAATGCATGGTTTCCATGCTAGAGACCATTTATTCAATCATACTTTGTTACCGAGACTAATACGCACTGTACCATGCAGCCAGTTACAGCATGCATGGTTTCCTCCTAGAGGGTGGTATTGTTCCTCACACATCATGCCCTAGCGCCCTCTCTTGCCATAGTAATTGGTAGTGTTGCGTCCAATTCAGTTCTCTTGCTGACTCATCTTGGAGTGGACATGATAACCCCCTTGTACACAATTATTTCCATTTGAATAAAGAGCTTGCTGACTTGGTGTTTACTTACGGAGAAGCAAATGGCACTGCACAGAGGGGAGCAAGGTCATACCAGGAGACCTGTCCCCGCCGACAACAACCACAGCATTCAATGTCTGCAACAGCGATTCGCCCTTCGTCTGAGGTAGGGTCGTTTCAGGAAGCACGAAATCATGAAGGACATACCCGAAATGTTCGGACACCAGACTTGAAGGAAAATGTGATTAACACTGTGGAAGGCGACTGCCATGTCAGTACCAGGCAGTTTGCCCGCCAGTACACGGTTAAGCCAGACGACCATGTGGAGCATTAATGTGCGTGAAATCTTATGGGACTTAACTGATAAGGTCATCAGTCCCTAAGCTTACACACTACTTAACCTAAATTATCCTAAGGACAAACACGCACACCCATGCCCGAGGGAGGACTGGAACCTCCGCCGGGACCAGCCGCACAGGCCATAACTGCAGCGGCTAAGTCCGCTCGGCTAATCCCGCGCGGCAATGTGGAGCATTCTCCATAACAATTTTTACTACCCTTATCACTTAAAGCGTGTACAAGGCTTACTATTGACAGACTTTCCACATCGGAAGCAGTATTTTTCATCAGACAATCACGATTCCGGGATTTGTGTTATCCATCCCATTCACAGACTTCAACTTTCATGACAGTCGTATGTGGCGTATTATGCACATCTGTGGTGTGATGACAGTGAATCATCAACATCGGTGCAGCTGGAATGTGTGGGCCAGGATAATGGCGACCGTATTTTGGGGCTAGTCTCCCTTACACATCGCCTAACAAGCCAGATCTATCAGTGTTTCTTGTGGGTGACTTTTCCTTCCCTGCTGGAAGGTGTGCCATTGAAGATTCGAAGGGTTATGTGGTTGAAACTTCCTGGCAGATTAAAACTGTGTGCCCGACCGAGACTCGAACTCGGGACCTTTGACTTTCGCGGGCAAGTGCTCTACCAACTGAGCTACCGAAGCACGACTCACGCCCGGTACTCACAGCTTTACTTCTGCCAGTACCTCGTCTCCTACCTTCCAAACTTTACAGAAGCTCTCCTGCGAACCTTGCAGAACTAGCACTCCTGAAAGAAAGGATATTGCGGAGACATGGCTTAGCCACAGCCTGGGGGATGTTTCCAGAATGAGATTTTCACTCTGCAGCGGAGTGTGCGCTGATATGAAACTTCCAGGAGAGCTTCTCTAAAGTTTGGAAGGTAGGAGACGAGGTACTGGCAGAAGTAAAGCTGCGAGTACCGGGCGTGAGTCGTGCTTCGGTAGCTCAGTTGGTAGAGCACTTGCCCGCAAAAGGCAAAGGTTCCGAGTTCGAGTCTCGGTCGGGCACACAGCTTATCTCCATCAGAGGACGGAGACAGTGCCCCCTATGACATACAAGATAGGCAACAAGGCATACAGTTACGTTGGCTTGGTTGCTCTCACAGTGGGAGTCGTAGCTCTGTGTTGAAAGGTGATAACAATCTTCCTTAACGGTGGCTGTTAAAAAGTAACAGCGATTTTGTCACCAATGTATGTATGCAAATATCAATATAATTTTATTGATATATTGGAAAACCCAACTATCCACAACTGGATATATATGATGAACATACAAAGTTATTCCAACACCAAGGCAACGTAGTTTTCCCGCTATCCTTCATATTTTGAAGATACAGTAATCGAGGAAGTTGGTTAAGCAGGACTCTACACAACAAAGCTTCCACTTTTTTAGTATTAACGAGTCTTCCCCCACGTCTCCACATGTGCATGCATATGTCACATATATTGCACACATTTCTTCGTCCTGTTCACCTCCTCCAACCCCTCTCATTAGCCATCTCCTACTGTCCCCTGTCTCTGTCTCATCCTTCGCCATCTCTCTGTCCATCTCCTCCTTCCTCCTCCTTGTCTTCTGTCCATCTCTTCCTCTCCCCTCTTTCTATCCCTCTTCCCCTCCTACTCTCCCAATCGATCTCCTCCTCCCTCTCTCTCTGTCCATCTACTCTTCTGCACATTCTGTATGTTCTCCTCCCCCCACTCTCAGTCTAACTCCTCTTTTCCTCCCTCTGCCGATTTCGTAGCCCCTTTCTCTCTGTCCATCACTTTATCCACAGTTCTGTCCATTTCCTCCTACCCATCTCTCTCTATCCATCTCCTCCTGCAACCCTCTCCCTTCCTATCTCCTCGTCCACCAGCCCTTTCTCTGTCCATCTCCTTCTCATCCCTATCTCTCTCTGTCTAATCATCAACCCTCTCACTATTCACCTCCTCTTCCCCTTCTCTCTGTTCAGCCATGCCCAGTCACATATGTCACCCCTGAAAAATATTCTGATACTACCAGCACAATATGCCAGTCATGCAGAGCAATCTAGATGTCAGGCATTACTTTTCAAGCCCAACCTCACCCCTTTGAAAGCTAGATAGTTCTTACCCTCAGTGCTTCTTTCCAGACAATAAGAAGTATGTGTACCAAATTAGGTTTAAATCAACCCAGTGGTTTAGGATGTTATATGGAATATCACAAAGATATAAATCCCTTGTTATACACACATTTTCGGCGCAGCTTCACCCATGCTCACTTACATCACATATACTATACATGTCTCCTCCCTCTCGCTCTTTCCATTTCATACTTCTCTGTCCACCTTCTTCTCTCCATACTCTCCCCATATCTCTACCCACTTTCTGTGTCCATCTCCTCCTTCCCTTCTCTATGAAAGTCTCTTTCTCTCCTCTTCCTCCATCCATCTTCTCCTTCCACTATCTCTGCTCATCTCCTCCTCCACATTCTCCTTGATCTTCACCTCCTCTTCAATCTTTTTGATCATCTCCTCTCTGTCCATCTTCTCCTCCCTCTGTTCAACTCCTCTGCTCCCTCTCTCCATCTCTTTCTTCCTCTTCACTTTCTCTTTCTATCCCTTCCTCACCCTCTCTGAGATCATCTGCTCCTTCTACCTCTCTCTGCCCATTTCCTCCTCCCCATGCCTCTGTTCATATGTTCCTTTTCCTACTCTCTCCACCTCCTCCTCCCCCTCTCTTCCATCTCCTCCTCCACACTCTCTGTCTGTCCATGTCTCCTCCCCCCTATCTCAGTTCACCTCATATGTTACCGAAGCTCCAGTGCTAGTTCGGTAGTTCTTACTTCCTCAGTACTTCTTTCTAGGCAATAAGTCTTATGTCTACCAAGTTTGATTAAAATCAGTCAAGTCGTTTATGACGAGATGTGAAACATAAAATTTTCCTATGGTCCATCCACACACTTCAAGTGCGTCCAGTATGCAAATAATAATGGACTTAAAAAACATGAACTAAATCACTCTGGACAGAAAGAAACGATCAGTATTCTTCTACATAGATGGCAAGAATGCTCCTGTTCGCTAGGTCTTAGTTTTAATATCAAACTATTTCCCTAAAAATTAATGAACTCTATGAACAGTGCCCTATTTCTTAAGTTAACCACTATTAATGTTCATTATACTGCAGTTCGCAAGAAGCTGCAAAAAAGCTCTAAAGAGCTGAAATACAAGGTGATTAATATGTTTCTAAGAAAAAAAAGTTTTTGTGACTGTCAGCTCCAGAAGAGTTAAAATACATTGATAATATATTTAATAGGATACTGAAAATCGTGTATCCGAGGAGTCTTTGATGGTGACATGTCTGAATAAAATCTTCTAGATTTTCGAGCCTCTTCAATTACAACAAAATTCTCGAGTTTTCGATGGCTATCTCCACCATCGTCGTCAGGAAGAACGCTACTGACTGCCGAGCCTGGCACGATTTTCCGCTTATATAACCACGATTATGCCGCTGGCACCAACCAGACAGGCCCGAAAGGACGCGTTGGCGGATGGTGAGCTGGGCAGCTCATAGCAACTTCGTCCCTCTGCGGGACTGAGTGACGTCAGGTGTGGCGAGGGCCGGCCCCACGTTTGAAACCGGCGCTCCTGCCTTCTTACAAGCGCTAAGCATCCGTCGTTGCTTCCTTTCGACATCCAAAGCCCGCCCCCACGCTCTACTTATGTGTACCCCTGGTCTCCGTTAAACTTGTTGCAGTTTATTCTGACCCCAACCGCCTCTTTCACAACGAAGTCCCAGTGTTTTGACATGTGAGCCAAGACTCTTGTATTCTCAAACCGTATTTTGTGTCCGTTTTTCAGGAAATGCTCAGCTATGGCCGACTTGTGAATCTCCCTTTGTTTAGTATGTCTCTTGTGCTCAGTACAACGCTCCGCAAACGTGCAAATTGTCTGACCTATATAGACACTGCCACACTCGCAAGGAACACCATACACACCGGGCAAACGAGAGCTATGTTGACTTTAGCAGGGCGCAGTATATCTCGTATCTTGGGGGCGGGCCAGAGCTCTGGTCTCAGTTCACGTCTCTGTATTACACGTCCTAACTTGCCGCTCGTTGCCCCACAGTATGGCAGGAAAGCCGCCGACTTGGCTTCCTCTGCCGATTCACAAAGGGTCCTTCTTCCGTGGTACCTGAAAGTGTTTGCTGTATTCTTCTTGCTGTAATCATTATCTCCGAGCACGTGTTTCAACTGCTGCAATTCAGTCTGTAGACGGTCGTCATCAGAAATAACTTTCGCTCTGTCTATTAACTTGTTCAGGACAGCTTTCTTCTGCACAGCGTGGTGGAAACTACTGGCGTTCAAATGTCGATCAATGTGCGTCAGTTTCCTGCCTTCCGCTCAACTAAAACATCCAAGAATGGCAGCTTGTCATCCTTCTCCATCTCGATGGTAAATTTAATGTTGGGATGGACACCATTCATGTGATCCACGAACTGCTACAGTGTATTTTCACGTCGAAGCCATATCAGGAAGGTATCGTCGAAGTACCTAAGGAAGCAAGATGGATCCAACACCGCAGAGTTCAGAGCTTGACCTAGTCCTCGCGCTGGTGGAACCACCTTCGGACATACAACATGTCTCTGGACATAAGGCTTGATGGATCCACATCAAACCCTATCCCTATTCCACACGTAATCCACTGCGCCACCTCTAGCCACCATATATAACGCGTGGTGGATCCACTTTCGAATCCCAGACGTAGCGTATTGTGGATCTTCATCCAAACACCATTCCAGATATAACGAGTGATAGTTCCACACTCGAATACTAACTCGAGTCTACTCTGGGTCATGGGAGAGATCCACAACACAGCCATACAGAAAACAAAACAAATGCATTGCAACTGTAGAATCAGTTGCTGTACGGACACCAGATATAATGCACGGTGGATCCACCTTCGAATCCTATCCCAGATGTAGAGTATTGTGAATCCGAATCGAAACACCACTCTGGATATAACGTTTGGCGGGTCCACACTTGAAAAGTAATTTGGGTCTACTCTGGGTCACGGGAGAGATCCGTGACACAACCAACAGGAAACAAAGCAAATGCATTGCAACTGTAGAATACGTGGTTGGAAGTCACTGGATGCATTCAAGTGCAGTGCTATACTATACTGTCCAACTAATGCGCTTTTCTAGACCTTACAGTAATTTCCGAAAATATTAAAGGAATATCATCAGAGAGAGAGAAATATTACTATCCAATATGCGTAAGACAAAGAACTGTGACCTCATCCAGGAAACACATAGAGGCGTGAATGACGTAAGGCCAAAGATAAGCAGAATGACAATCACTGAGAGACGCAACACGCAATACGGCAGTGCAATATTTACTATGCCAGGGCTGAATATCTCGCACGCAAACTTAACTGAATACAAGGACACAGAAACACTGACTGTAGGAACACAATCTCATACAGTAACATCCATGTACAAACCCCCAAATAATTTATTTAGTTTCAAGGAACCAGATAATTTCTGTTCGTTACCAGTGAAGCTGGTCATGGGAGATTTTAACTGCCACAGTGTATCATGGGGTTATAGAGAAACAGACCAAAGTGGGGAAGACCTTGAAAACTGGGTAGAACGCACGGGCCTGAAGCAAATTCATGATCCAAAGCTACCATACCCCTTCCGGAGTGGAAGATGGGGTCATGGATATAACCCAGATAATATCTTTGCAAGTGAAAATGTTGCCCATCAAGTGAGTAAAGAAATGGGAGATCCAATTCAAAGGACACAACACTGAGCTATTATATGCACTAAAGAAGCAGTCATCAAAACCAAGTATACCACCTTCAAGAGAAGGCTTAACTTTAAACGAGCACAATGGGATAACTTGTTGAGGAATTTGGCTCCGAAATTCTTGAACTCGATCCTTCTCCAAACAAATATGAGTCCTTTATAAAGCTGGTCAAAACGGTCTCACGTAGGCACATATCCTGAGGATGTAGAGCAACCTCTATACCGAGACTGGACAAAGATACAAAGACACTCCTGAATAAATATGAACACCTCTTCGAAGACCTGATGCTAGCTAGCCATATCAGATACAAGAAAAAAAAAAATGGTGCGACCTTAGGATGCAGCTAGATATGAAAGAAAACAGTAGAAAGCCATAGCAACTGCTGAAGAGCCTAGGAAACGACCCAACAGTTACTCTCTCAGTCATTCTTGATATAACACCTCACCAGATAGCGCAGCAGTTATTGCTGAATGGTAAATTTAATAAAAAATCTGTAACCCCAAAGATACAAAGAACTGTTGAGGAGAATAACTATACTGGCATACATTTCTCTTTGGAAGAAATAGAAACCGCAATATGCTCAATGAAACACAATAAACGTGCTGGATTGGATGAAATGAGAAAGGAACAAATAAAAATGTTTGCACCAGCAACAAGAAATGGAATCTAGATACGACGAACACTGTGTTTCAAGATTGCAAATACCAAAGATCTGGAGACAAACCATCGTTGTGGCCGTATTGAAACCTGGGAAACAGCCAACAGATGGCAAAAACGTACCAACGATATCACTTCTATGACACCTTCATAAAGTCTTAGAGAGAATTATCCTGAATCGAATCTCAGACCATGTCGACCAAACACTGATTAGGGAACAATGGGCTTTTTGTCCAGGGAGGTCATCTTGTGTATAGATCTTGAATTTGACACAACACATAGAAGCTGGATATGAACGCAGGCAGATCACCAGTGTTGCCTTTGTTGATCTTACTGCCACATACAACACCTTCAATGGTAGGAAATTATTAACAAAGATCTAAAGATCTATGCCATCACAAAAGACTTCTATTTAACGCATTTTAGGAGATGTCTACTTCAAAACAGACATTTCTTTAATTATCCTACAAAACAAAAGGAGCCATTGGAGGACACAGAGAAATGGTGTCCCCCAAGGAAGTGTGTTAGCCCCATTGTTATAATATTTATACTAATGACCAGCCAATTAATACTACCAGAAGGTGTTTCATTTACACAGATGATACAACAATTGCTGCCCAAGTGAGAACTTTTGAGGAGGTGGAAGAAAAACTAAAATAGGTCCTAAAACACTATCTGACGATTATGACAGTAACTATCTAAAACCAAACCCTTCACAGCCAAAAGCGTGTGCACTCTACTTACCGTACAGAGAGGCCAGGAGGAAACTGAGCATAATCTGGAGAGGCCAACAACTAACACACTGCGATACTCCAAAATATCTGGTAGTAAAGTTGGACTGCTACCTCAACTTCAAAGACCACTGGACAGACACAAAAATTAAAGTCTGTGCTAGGAACAATATCATCCAAAAACTGACAGGCAACAACTGGGGAGCACATCTGGATGTCATCCACACATCTTCCATTTCTTTGTGCTCCTCCACTGCAGAATATGCAGCACATGTGTGACACCAAGCAACGTGGTGCAGTAGTTAATACACTGGACTCGCATTCGCGAGGACGACGTTTCAAACCCGCGTCCGTCCATCTTGATTTAGATTTCTGTAATTTCCTACTTCGCTTCAGGCAAAAGCTGGGATGGTTCCTTTGAAAGGGCATGGTCGACTTCGTTCCCCATCTTTACCTAATCCAATTGGACCGATGACCTCACTGCTTGGTCCCTTCTTCCAAATCAATCAACCAACCAACCAACCTGTATGGCAGAACCCCAGCCATGCCAAACACGTAAAAATTACCCGAAATGCAACGGAAATGCATTGCAACAGGGTGCTTGTGGGCAATCCCGGTTAGCAAATCTTCTACCTCTTTGGTGTAGCACCTCCAGATATCCGAAGGAGAACTGCAGCTGAAATGAAACGAAAGACGCAGGACACAGACCCAGGACATCCCCTATTTGAACATGAACATCAGTTACCAAGACTGAAATCGAGAAAAAGTTTCCTGCAGACAACACAAGCAATTGCGACACCATCTGCAATGCATAGAATACGACTCTGGTATAGTTCATCATCAGAGGAATATTGGTATGACCCCAAAGAAGGACTTGGTGCAGGTCACTACCTCCCATACGAGACATGGAAGGTCCTCAGTAGACTGTGAACTGAAGTATCTCTGTGTAAGGTAAAAACGAAGAAATACGGATAAATCTCAGACGACGAGTTATGTGAGTGTGGTGAACCTCAAGATGACCAGCATCTACTCAACTGCATGGAACTGGCAGAACCTGTCTCGATGGACGATCTGGTTGTTGCCAATGATAAGGCAGTTGATACAGCGGAATTCTGGGCTCCACATAGAATATAATCGTGTGTATATATTTTGTAATGCTTGTGTATTTATATGTATATGTATGATCATCAACGATATATGTATTATATGTTATGTTCTGGACACATATAACTAAAGAAAAAACATCTCATATATAATAACGATACTCCCAAATGACTGTCTTCTTCCATCCGTTGGACATCTAGCAAATCAAACAGCATGTTGGAGTGATCTTGTGCCGTCATCACGAATCTTTAAGAGTATAAATGAGGTGTGATAGGTGCAGTGGGATGCCTTAGATGGTTGTTATGATTGGAGAATCTAGACAATCTTGTTATGGATATTGGTAATAAAAACTGTATGTTATGCTCTTAAGCAGGAGGAATTCGAATGTGCTTACACCTGCTGCAGCACCGTTTTGCGAAGAGTACTTCGCTATTTGCAGAGCTGTAGCTCTGTCTAAAATAAGGTACAAGTGGACGAAATTGAAACTTCGCGATTAATATGCATGCAGAGTATGTATGTGTGTGTAGAGTTGTCAGCGGTGGATGGTTGCGGTTTGGAGCTGCGGTTTGGACGCATACTGGTTGTCTGTAAATGACACTGCCGAGGAGATGCGCTGCATAGATAGAGAGGGAAACACTTATGGCTCGAGATGTTGCCTGTCGACACACTGTCAACTAACGAATAACTTAGTACTAGCGTAATAAAAATAAATACCGAAAAGCTATAGTTTGTAGATGGCCTGACAGGGTTGTTGGGACATATCAGAGATGGAAAGTACGAAAACAAATGATGATGCACATCTGGTAAACAATAAGAACAAATGGGAAAAAATTCTGAGCAGCAACAGAAATCAACTCCATATACATGTCAAGTTGCTTTTACAGACGGCTACACAACGGAGTGGAAGTCAAATGAAGATCTAGATCCGTTTCCAGACTTAAGTTTCCATCAAGTGCAGCAGTACATGAGTCTGGAGACAGGTTCTCTGATGGGTCAGAGCAGTACACAGTATTGTTTCCAGACTTTGATTTCCCAATACATCTATCATCTGCACCACTCTTCGAGTCTCATATAGATATGAAGCGAATGCGAGTATACTTTTCACTATCGTCCCACCCAAAATGCATGCATGTGGATCTTTAGGGAGAGAGGAAGTCACAGGTGTTTTAGAAGGTTGCTGTATGAGACGCAAAATCAAATACCGTGTGGTGTGTCAGCAGTATGAGCATATACATATGGAAAACTGTCGAAAAAATATGAAGAATTGCATAAAATCTCTGAAATTCCAGGAAAACCTGGTATAATCACGAAACATTGCTGTGAAATATGTAAAAATTGAGGGAAATAGGATGAAATATTACCAAATTGACTAGAGAATACATGAAATTAGAGAAAAAATATTGTGAAATGGGCACTGACCGATATCAATAAAATTCTGTGTTCTGGAGAAGGAGAGTGAACTCATGCTACATATAGACACCTTAATAGTGGAAAGAAGAGTCATTTTAGAGACCTTGTGTCAAGGCGAAATGGGCATGTTATCTCACACAGATGCCTGGCCAGAGACAGGCCATTATAAAGTTAATGACGACAGCAAAGAGGACGACTCTCAGGATGGAAACCCCAGGCACGTCGTTTCAGGATAAAGGTGTCCAACAAGGAAGAACTCGCACGTACCTTGAAAATTCAGTCTTTTAAAAATTCCTAAAAGAAACGAGAAATGCGGCCTCGGAAGCCCCACATGCAGAGAGTACTGAGGATACCAGTCCTCCAGCAGCTGACGTAGGCTTTCTCCAGATCGAAATACACGGCAGAAAACCATTCATTATATGGGTGGACAAAGTGACGAGATGGTCAATTGCAGAACGGCGGGTCCGAAATTCTCACTGTGCAGTGGTTAGTAAATTGCGAGACTCGAACCACCGCACCAGCCGGGCATGAATCATACGTTCCATCACCTTGCAAACACAGCTGGTGAGAGAATAGGGCAGTAGCTGGAAGGAACGTGTTTTTCCTTACCTGGCTTAGGTATGGGTATGAAAGTGGCTTCACGCCAGCGTCTGGCAAATGTGCCCTCTGCCCAGATGCGGTTATACATATGAAGGAGAAAGTGCTTGCCCACAAGAGAAAGATGCTGCAACATCTGAATGTGAACATCGTCTGGCCCTGGGGCAGAGGATCGAGATGAAGTGAGAGCATGTTCTAGCTCCTACAAAGTAAAGGTGGCATTGTAGCACTCATGATTATGAGAAGAGAAGGGCATCGCCCGAGCCTGCTCCGCACGTTTCCGATGGAGAAAGGCAGGCTAATAGTGGGAGGAGCTCCAAATCTCCTCAAAATGGCGGCTCAAAGTGTCGGAGGTAGCAATAGGGTCCACGATGACGTTGTGTGCTACTGTTAGGCCAGAAATTAGAGAATGAATCTCAGTCCCAGAGAACCGTCGGAGGTTGGCCCACGCGATGGAAGAGGGAGTGCAACTGTTAAAAGAAGTAGCGAATGAAATCCATTTAGCTTTTTTGCTATCCCAAATAACGCAATGACAATGTGCACGCAACTGTTTATAATCAATGCAGTTTTCCGTCGTAGGATATTGGTTAAAAACGCGTACAGCACGTCTCCGCGCGCAAATTGCGTCGCGACACACGCCAGTTCATCAAGGGATCGGGACACGACGTGGTAAAGAGGAAGAGCGAGGAATGAAACGTTCTGCGGTGGTAAGGCTAACGTTTATGTGATATTCTTGGTCATCACAACTGGGGAAATGTTGTTCGCTGTAGGTCGCCTGGGAAGGGTAAAGCTTCCCGTCGGCCTTAGTAAGCTGTCATTTGGGTGTGCACTTAAGTGGGGTAGATGTCAGCAAACGTATACCACACGGGAAATTGGCGCTCGAGTATGTGTCAGAGAGAATGGACCACTCGAGACGATGGGCAAGCTGGGCAGTGCAGAAGGATAGGTTCAAATGGGAATAGGTGTAAGTGGAACCTGAAAGGAATGTGGCTGCTCCTGTGTTAAAGCAGGAGAGGTTAACTTGATTGAGAAAGACGGCCAAGAGGGTACCTCTCGGACAGGATCTGAGAGAATCTGAAAGGGGATTGTGCACATTACACTGAGCAGCAGAATGGGGTGAGGTAGATGCACAGTAAGCTGAAGGAAGTCTGCCCTAATGACATCAAATTATGGAGGGATGTAATTGGTACAAAGGTAAAAGGTGAAGTGAGGAAGAAACAGGCGAACTGCAAGAGCTTGAAGGCGGGTAGTTAGGAAGATGAGCTGACTATGAACGTCATCCTGTATGAGGAGCATGACTCCCCCAACGAGGTGGAATGCCGTCCTTGGGGGAAAGGTCAAAACGGACCAGGAAGAAAAGCGAGATGTCAAGGCGACAGCATGAGGACGCAATTTTGTTTCCTGAGGGCTTAAAACAAGTGGATGCTGTGATTCTAAGAGCACCTGTAAGTCGTCTTTGTTGGATCGAAGACCATGGACGTTCCATTGGAGAGGAGTCATGACAGGAAAAAACGAAGGGGTGTCACCTCAGTGGCTGCCGAGTGCCAACCTTCGAATACTCGCTGCTACAAGGCACAGATGCAGGAGATTCTGCTCCATGGGGTCTATAGAATCATCGCAATTCTTCTATCAGCTTGCTGAGTCAAGGGCAGAAAGACGGTTGGTGGTGAGCACAGGCAACACAGAGGTCGGCTGGGCGAGGGTATCACATGGAGACAATGCCAAAGAGAATCTTCGTGTCGCTGAAGGAGAAGATAGTTCGCCTTCATTTGACTTCTTAGAGCCTTTCCAGTTGGCAGAGGACTCAGATGTTGGTTGACTGGAGAGACATAGGAAGTCTTCACTGGAGTATTCCTTCTATCCTTTCCAGCCTGGCTATTGTGTAGATGGTGACTTCGCCCCGTGAGGTGAAAGTTTGGTGGCGTGTTGCACAACTGGATGAGGAGACGGGGACGCTACCATGCTAATGGGCGATTTCACAACAGCAGTGCTAAATCTTAGCGAGCATGTCTGTGTGGTCATGTCCTTCGTGGAGTAAGATGTAGCAAGAACAGTAATGTGAGTGCCAGATGATGAAACATTATCCAACAACTTGAGAGCGACCAGGTAAGGCTCTATTTTCTTCAGCCAGATATCCTGAACAGCCTGCTCATCGAGATACATTGGACAGTCGCAGGAGGAGGAGGTACAGTCGCTATTGCAGTTACTGCAGTGGTGAGAAGCAGATGGACAATCGCCCTTTGGAGCATCCCTACCACAGATTACACATTTGGCTGGGTGTTGACAGGACTCTCGAGTGTGGTTGTAATGATGACACTGGTAGCAGCACATCGGGCTCGGAATATATGGTCTGACTGTGATAACTTCATGACCTGCTTTGCTATTTGATGGAAGAACCACTCAATGAAAAGTGAGAAAGAGAGTGCGTGCGGGCATTAAAGAGCCATCTGCTTTTATCATCGCCCGATGGACTGCAATGACACCCTGATCAGAGAGGTGCATTTGGATTTACATTTGGGCTTCTGCCTCGGTCAGGCCATCGAGCAGTTGGGAAGTAAATATCACCTCGGAAATTTCAGCATTCGAAGGGCCTCGACATGAACAGGGTACCCTTGGAGGAGTGAAGCTGTAAGCAGTCGTTGTGCATGAGAATGCCGGCCGAAGTGGCCGTGCGGTTAAAGGCGCTGCAGTCTGGAACCGCAAGACCGCTACGGTCGCAGGTTCGAATCCTGCCTCGGGCATGGATGTTTGTGATGTCCTTAGGTTAGTTAGGTTTAACTAGTTCTAAGTTCTAGGGGACTAATGACCTCAGCAGTTGAGTCCCATAGTGCTCAGAGCCATTTGAACCATTTTTGCATGAGAATCAGAAGTAGTCTCCAAAAGCTAAGAGATCAGAATTTCACAGGGCCAGCAATTGTATCAACACCTTTCTGAATAATAAACGGAATTACTGTAGCAAAATACTGACCATCTTCAGTACGTGAAACCACAAGGAAGCATGGTGCAGCTGGGAGGGCCTGAATCGTTAGCCTCATTCCGTTAACGTTTCGTGGCCGTTGGCTGTGAAAATGGTTGGCTCATTGCGAGAAAATCCCCCACGATTGCCAGCATCTCCGATGGCACACTCCTTCCAACTGGGGGTCCCCTTCGGAAAGGGGCGCACCCACCTTAGGTAATTGTTCACACTCAGGTCACACCTCCTGAACGCCTGGCAGAGGGACCAATCAGCAATTAGGGAAGGTAGTAACGCAGGCAATCACCTTTCCCTGGGCCTGGCCTGTACCAGGGGTACGTACCAACCCTACCTGCCGACCCAGGGCTGGGAATTACGCGTTACCCAGTCATCTGTCACGCGTCAGACTCGTGGGCTGGCCTTCAGGAACGCACAGGGGGGAAGAAGAAAAAGAGAAACATCAAACACCGAAGCGAAGGAATGACAGGAAAAGGTGAACGAAGAAAGAAAAAAGGAATGAAAAACAGTGGAGAGTATTCTGATATTGACTACCGAAAATGCAGAATAATTTCCAAAAGCAGCCCAAAGATATTCCCCAAGGGAAGGGGGGAAGAGAACAGCAAGAGCATAGACATGTAGCATGGAAGGAAAAAAATGCTGCAAAGGCTGGGGCCCCATGGTAGTTAAGCACGTACCTGCCAAATAGTGGCGAGCCCCATGGGGGGATTGCTCACTGTGTTAGCATTTCTGGGACACTTCGAAAACACATATCAGAAGGTTTAGATTTGCGGAGAGATGAGAGGACACATATTTTTCAACACCCTGGTATTAACCCCAGCAACATTTAAGCATCCAGTCCTTCTGAGAGAGATAGGACAACATTTGCGAATCTGGAATCATTAACAGCTGATTGGGATGGCGAGCGATGTGTTGTCTGCCGCGAGCAGTACAGTTCTGATGTGCGGGGGAAGTTTGGCGACCCGATAGCAGCTATGCACATGGAATCCGCTGGAAAAGCCGTCGTGGAAGTGGAGAGCAGAGTGGAACATCCTGCTGCCCCCACTTCAAAATGGTTCAAATGGCTCTGAGCACTATGGGACTTAACATCTGAGGTCAGCAGTCCCCTAGAACTTAGAACTACTTAAACCTAACTAACCTAAGGACATCACACACATCCATGCCCGAGGCAGGATTCGAACCGGCGACCGCAGCGGTCTCGCGGTTCCAAACTGACGCGCCTAGAACCACTCGGCCACACCGGCCGGCGCCCCCACTTCCCGACAGGTCTCAACGGGATTAGTTTGGGACCAATATACCGGAATTCTAAGTGACTTACTTCCACCAGCGAAATGTGGCAACTGAGAGAAAGAATGCAATTAGCGTAGGATTTCAGTCATTTGTCGATGGTTACCACCCATTTTGGTATCAGAGGAAATGATTGCCTAGCCTGTTGGAAGCCTACAGAGACGTCATGGAAACAACTATAACGGTTATCTGACGAGTATAATTCTACTGCGGGGAAAACATTACTCACGATACAAAGGGACTCGATCATTTCAATAACTGCCTATCAGTTCGATATTAATGACATGCCATCAGATGGGTGGAAGCGAGGGTGAGAGTACCAGGGATATGATTATTTTAAAGCTTTGAACCTGTGGATGATAAATTGTATCTTGACGCGAAAAGAGTTAGAGCGCTAGGTGGAACTGCTAGCTTCTCGTTCTTCGTACAGTAACTTGGGAATCTTCTGACAAGGGAACCTCCCCATCGCACCCCCCCCCCCCCCCTCAGATTTAGTTATAAGTTGGCACAGTGGATAGGTCTTGAAAAACTGAACACAGATCAATCGAGAAAACAGGAAGAAGTTGTAGTGACTTGGCAAGACAGCCAAGCCACTCGGAGGTAGCCGAAAGGCACGCGTTTAGCTCACGCAGACTGGCGTGAGGTCTGGAACAGTTAAGGGAATTAATAGTAGCAAATAAAGTACGTAGTTGATGTAATACTTAACTTTAATCCATAATTGGTGTACATCGCTCTTGACGGTACATTAATAACAATCTCAATATAACTGGTAATGGCGCCTTGCTAGGTCGTAGCAAATGACGTAACTGAAGGCTATGCTAACTATCGTCTCGGCAAATGAGAGCGTATTTGTCGGTGTAGCATCGCTAGCAAAGTCGGCTGTACAACTGGGGAGAGTGCTAGGAAGTCTCTCTAGACCTGCCGTGTGGTGGCGCTCGGTCTGCAATCACTGACAGTGGCGACACGCGGGTCCGACGTATACTAGCGGACCGCGGCCGATTTAAAGGCTACCACCTAGCAAGTGTGGTGTCTGGCGGTGACACCACAGAAGTTGTGTGGAACTATGAAAAAAATATGCAAAATATACAAACTGAGTAGTCCATGCGCAAGATAGCCAACATCAAGGATAATGACAGCTCAGGAGCGCCGTGGTCCCGTGGTTAGCGTGAGCAGCTGCGGAATGAGAGGTCCTTGGTTCAAGTCTTCCCTCGAGTAAAAAAATTAATTTTTTATTTTCAGACAATTAATAAAGTTCATGCACTCACACATAATCAACTTCGCTCTCCAAGATTCCAAGACATGTTCAGATTTGCTTGGACATATGTAGGATTTGACGGTCCACACACGGAAAAATTTGAAAACGTTAAAAACGTATGTTTTGACAGAGCACAGGAAAAAATGTGCCACTGTGAAACTGTTGCATTCATTTGTTGCAGTTTATGTGACAAACTCTTATGTTTTCATCACTTTTTTGGGAGTGATTATCACATCCACAAGAAAACCTAAATCGGGTAAGGTAGAAGAATCTTTTTACCCATTCGCCAAGTGTACAAGTTAGGTGGGTCGACAATATATTCCTGTTATGTGACGCACATGCCGTCACCAGTGTCGTATATAATATATCAGACGTGTTTTTCTGTGGAGGGATCGGTTGACCTATGACCTTGCGATCAAATGTTTTCGGTTCCCATTGGAGAGGCACGTCCTTTCGTCTACTAACGCACTGTTTTGCGGTACGGTCGCAAAACACAGACACTAAACTTATTACAGTGAACAGAGACGTCAATGAACGAACGGATAGATCATAACTTTGCAAAAATAAGGATCCTAAACTTTTCACTTGAGGGAAGACTTGAACCAAGGACCTTTCGTTCCGCAGCTGCTCACGTTAACCATGGAACCACGGCGCTTTTGAGCTCAGACCCTCCTTGATGTTGCCTATCTTGCGCATGGACTACTCAGTTTGTATATTTTGCTTATTTTTTCATAGTTCCACACAACTTCTTCCTGTTTTCTCGATTGATCTGTGTTCAGTTTTTCAAGGTCTATCCACTGTGCCAACTTATAACTAAACCTAAGGGGGGTGCGATGGGGAGGTTCCCTTGTGAGATGGCTCGTATGTCGGCAGCCAGTACTGACCTGGTTCATGTAGGATAGTACCATTTGTACACTTCTGCGAGTCAGGGACTGGCTGTGCATCTTCGTTCCAGAGATCACTGAGTGGTACAGACAACAGCACGTCATTGTCCTGCTCCAGCAAGCTGACCAGGTGCGCAACAGGATCCCACTACACCGATACTGGTGTTTCTCCTGACTTGTTGGAGGTCGCTGCAGCCCCTAACGAGTCAGTGATCGTTGCTGCTGCTAGTCTAGACACGTCGGAGATCACCACTGAACAGAGAAGAAGAAGCAATAAGTAGCCATACAAACAACGAAAATGGAGTTGAGCAAAGGAAAAAAATTGAATTGCAGAGAAGCTAAGTAAATATGTACACCTAATTTTATGGTTCTTCCTATTATGCTGGCTACGTTGAATGGTTCTTCTTCTTCCACAGACTGATTGGACTTGGATAGCTGTCATGTCTACCCTATATACCTGACATAGTGATCATGTGACCGGATATAATATTCCTATGTTCCTATTGGCTCCTGAGAGATGTGGTGAGGGTGAACAACAGCGCCCTCTGGTGGTGACATTACGAACCAACTCACTCAAGACCCAAACAGCTCTGGTAATTTCAGAATAGTTAGGCAGTTCCAGCACATCTGTATGAGTCCGGAAATGCATATCACCCTATCCCACTCCATTGGCATTATTTGTCGAAAAGTATTCATCCTACACTCATCCGTTAAATTTTCTTTCCACTCATTGAGTAGGAAGCTATGGATACAGTCCTCAGCTCTGTGCTTGCATGTAGTACACTTATTAAATTCATCCCTGTTCATCACCAGTGTTTCCTCATTTCTCAATTTTGCAGATGGATGCTTGCGCTGGAGTAGGTGAACGTCTTTCCTCTGGCAGTTCAGAAGACTAATTGGACTTTTCTCGAATGATCTATAGTACCAGCACATGCATTTATCAGCATGCGTTGCGAGATGTAACTTAGCCCCATCCTGCTGCATCTTCATTATTTGATGAAGCATACTCATATTCTTCATATGCTCTTCAGTATCATCGCTTTCCAAGCATTGTGCAGCATAATTACAGCTAATACGCCGTTAAACTCCTCCTTCTCCAGCATAGACATCTCATCCATTGAACACACACTTCACAGTAAACACATACATCTATCATTTCAGGAAGTTCAGCAAAGACTGAATCTCCCTGACAAGTGGGGAAGGAAAGGGGATGTGGGTTAGTGGAGGAGGGGTGGTGGTGGAGGTGGGGAAAGTCAACAGTTTCCTCTGGTGCTGGTGTTATGAACTAGGTCACCTCAAGGTAAATGCAATAGATGGAGCTACTGTCTAGTGCTCCATCAGTGACAACTTAGGTTGTTTAAACAAACAGTGCATACAAAAGACTCCCATCCTATCTGGCAAACCAGCACAGACAACATTCTTTTCCTGTCAGTTTTGAGAAGGGGTGGGGAGGGGAGAGGAGGGGAGGGGAGATGGTAAGGGGGAGGTCAACAGCGCCCTTTGTTGGTCCTGCCAAAAAATTTGAATTCCCATCTTTTTTTGAATTTCCCACCCCTTCCAGGGGGGTGGAGGGGGAAGGAAGGGGAGGAGAGGAGAAGGTGGACAGAGAGACGTCCACGTGCCAGCTGTGAAAAAGCAATGACGTCACTGGGGACGTGTGCCCATGAATGTATACAACTCGCACTAGCACGTGCTCATACCAGCTTTATCCCACTGCCGGCCTGTATTCCTGCATGATGCCACTCCACTGGTCAAATGTCAGAGCTAACGTCTTGGTGGATCAATAACCTCCCATCATCCATGTACTGCTTGCAGCAGAGAGCATCCCCTCATTGGGCCAAACAAATGGAAGTCGGAAGGTGTGAGATCCAGGTCAGCACTATCAATGGAGATTTCCAGATTAGCAGTGAGGTGCTTGATTGTGAGCTGTCGATCACCTCGAATGAGTGCCTGCATGTTACAACATTGCTGGTGTCGGCTGTGTATGGCCAGTCGGCACAGGGGAGAACAGACAGGTTTGTGCGACCTCATTACAGTGGTGACATATGCCTCACCCAAAAACTCACAGTGCTTTTGTTCACTGCCAAGGCTCTGTAGACATTCCACAAGCACCTATGAATATCTATGATGCTCTGGTTTCCCGCCAACAGAAAATCAATGACAGTTCTCTGCTAGGAATGCATCCCTGTTACAAATTGCTGAAGATGACGTATAGTGCTGCCAACTATCGGAACTTCATAAAATTATAGGGACTGAAGTGGGAATATTCCACGATGTTCCACTACAGAATCTGCATTTTTTTCAACCGAAACTGGCCTACAGCAAAAAGTGTGTTGTGTTATTTACTAAATGCCCCTCGTATGTTCAAAGAATTTTACCGTTTAACACTATGCAGACTGGAGTCCACTTGCCTATAAACTTCAACAGATCACCACCACTTTTACGACGCATATTTCCAGAAAAACACCCAATGATTAGCTGCGATCGTGAAAAGTAAAAAAAAAAAGATTCATAGCAGTATTTTAGTGATTGAATGCAAGTTCAGAGTAATAATGTTTACTGTGTCTGCACAAAAAGTTCCAAAACTGATTTTATTCCTTGCTTACACCTGACGACAGTACAGTAACTATGATGGCAGCTAGAACTAACAACTGCAAACAACACACGAGTTTTCAGCTCATCAGTTGTAAGCAGGTAGTGTTAAGTAGTGGGTGTGTGGCTGTAGTGTGTAAAAGTTGTGTTACACTGACAGTGAAGCACAGTCTCTACGTCAAGTGTTCAAGACATTCTCCAGAATGTGTATGCAGTGTTTATCCCACACACCCGGCCTCCTGAACAAAAACAAAGATGTGTGGATGCCTGCCACGACTTGTTTGGCGCTACGGTCGCAGGTTCGAATCCTGCCTCGGGCATGGATGTTTGTGATGTCCTTAGGTTAGGTAGGTTTAACTAGTTCTAAGTTCTAGGGGACTAATGACCTCAGCAGTTGAGTCCCATAGTGCTCAGAGCCATTTTTTGAACTTGTTTGGAATGCCAAATATGGACAACTATTTTCTGTAAAAAATCATCAACAGTCACGAGCTTTGGGGTTATCAAGAAGAACCTACCACATAACGACAGCTTGCAGAAATTCACATCGACAGCACTTTGACGACATAACCAAAGTTCAAGCGAATGTGACGTGCAAGTTGAACAGCACTCCAAAGAAATACTTTTCTGACAGTTACATGGTCAAACGAACGCCCAGAGGGTTGTAATCAAATGGGAGAAGAGGGAGGGGAAAATGTAGAGCGCCTGAAGCATTAAAGCCACAATCTTATATATATATATATATATATATATATATATATATATACTCCTGGAAATTGAAATAAGAACACCGTGAATTCATTGTCCCAGGAAGGGGAAACTTTATTGACACATTCCTGGGGTCAGATACATCACATGATCACACTGACAGAACCACAGGCACATAGACACAGGCAACAGAGCATGCACAATGTCGGCACTAGTACAGTGTATATCCACCTTTCGCAGCAATGCAGGCTGCTATTCTCCCACGGAGACGATCGTAGAGATGCTGGATGTAGTCCTGTGGAACGGCTTGCCATGCCATTTCCACCTGGCGCCTCAGTTGGGCCAGCGTTCGTGCTGGACGTGCAGACCGCGTGAGACGACGCTTCATCCAGTCCCAAACATGCTCAATGGGGGACAGATCCGGAGATCTTGCTGGCCAGGGTAGTTGACTTACACCTTCTAGAGCACGTTGGGTGGCACGGGATACATGCGAACGTGCATTGTCCTGTTGGAACAGCAAGTTCCCTTGCCGGTCTAGGAATGGTAGAACGATGGGTTCGATGACGGTTTGGATGTACCGTGCACTATTCAGTGTCCCCTCAACGATCACCAGTGGTGTACGGCCAGTGTAGGAGATCGCTCCCCACACCATGATGCCGGGTGTTGGCCCTGTGTGCCTCGGTCGTATGCAGTCCTGATTGTGGCGCTCACCTGCACGGCGCCAAACACGCATACGACCATCATTGGCACCAAGGCAGAAGCGACTCTCATCGCTGAAGACGACACGTCTCCATTCGTCCCTCCATTCACGCCTGTCGCGACACCACTGGAGGCGGGCTGCACGATGTTGGGGCGTGAGCGGAAGACGGCCTAACGGTGTGCGGGACCGTAGCCCAGCTTCATGGAGACGGTTGCGAATGGTCCTCGCCGATACCCCAGGAGCAACAGTGTCCCTAATTTGCTGGGAAGTGGCGGTGCGGTCCCCTACGGCACTGCGTAGGATCCTACGGTCTTGGCGTGCATCCGTGCGTCGCTGCGGTCCGGTCCCAGGTCGACGGGCACGTGCACCTTCCGCCGACCACTGGCGACAACATCGATGTACTGTGGAGACCTCACGCCCCATGTGTTGAGCAATTCGGCGGTACGTCCACCCGGCCTCCCGCATGCCCACTATACGCCCTCGCTCAAAGTCCGTCAACTGCACATACGGTTCACGTCCACGCTGTCGCGGCATGCTACCAGTGTTAAAGAGTGCGATGGAGCTCCGTATGCCACGGCAAACTGGCTGACACTGACGGCGGCGGTGCACAAATGCTGCGCAGCTAGCGCCATTCGACGGCCAACACCGCGGTTCCTGGTGTGTCCGCTGTGCCGTGCGTGTGATCATTGCTTGTACAGCCCTCTCGCAGTGTCCGGAGCAAGTATGGTGGGTCTGACACACCGGTGTCAATGTGTTCTTTTTTCCATTTCCAGGAGTGTATATATATTCCACTCTTGATACATCTTGGGCTGAGGGGGTATATTGGTACCACTTATGTGCATGTAAAAGTTCCAAAGCTAACAGGGAGTCCAAGTTTGTAAATCTATGATGTAGCCGGCGCACGACTAGGTCCAAAATTTTATCGTATATTCCTCTAAACTGTGGTTCTAAATTTACTGCAGAATTATGGATGAGGACATTAATGTTTAACGTCCATCGACGACGAGGTCATTAGAGACGGAGCACAAGCTTGGATTAGGGAAGGATGGGGAAGGAAATCGGCAGTGCCCTTTCAAAGAAACTATCCGGGCATTTGCCTGGAATGATTTAGGGAAATCACGGAAAACCTAAATCAGGATGGCCAGAGACGGGTTTGAACCGTCATCCTCCTGAATGTGAGTCCAGTGTGGCAGAATTATGACTAGCACATTTAGTTACTGCTTAATCCATATGCTGGCCATGGATGACTCGTTCCCATAGTCTGTCGAATCTGTCATACTTGGTTTTCAATATTTCTTGGAATTCATTAATTTTTTGTGACACAGTAGCCAGTATTGTAAGAGAGACAAGGTATGTGCAAAAGTATCTAGAACGATTTGAAACTTGCAAGTTGCTTCCATTTCAAATACATAAGCAGCAGCATAGGTTCACTCATCCATGTTCTCATCTACATCTATTATCCTCTTCAAAAATGATACCTGTGATACAAGGTTTCGCCTAATGAGGTGCAAAACTCAACCAGTCATTTTCCTTACTTCCTCACCTTGAGCGCAGATTCTATTATTCTATTATCTGAATAAAAAAAAAATGATGGAAAGACCATTGAAAGGTCCGCCCGGTTAGCCAAGCAGTCTAACCCATGGCTTTCCAGAGTGGGAAGGAGCGCCTGGTCCCCGGCACGAATCCGCCCGGCGGACTTGTGTCGAGGTCCGGTGAGCCTGCCAATCTGTGGAAGGTTTTTAGCCGGTTTTCCATCTGCCTCGGTGAATGCCGGCTGGTTCCCCTTATTCCGCCTCAGCTACACTGTGTCGGCGATTGCTGCGCAAACAAGTTCAAGTTCTCCCCGTACGCATACACCACCATTACTCTACCACGCTAACCAAGGGGCTACACTCATCAGGTGTGAGATATTGCTTGGGGGGTCCACTGGGGGCTGAACCGCACAATAACCCTGGGTTCGGTGTGGGGCGGCGGACGGGTGAAGTGGACTGCGGTAGTCATCGTGGGGTTGTGGACCACTGCGGCTGTGGCGGGGACGGAACCTCTCCGTCGTTTCTAGGTGACCGGTTAACATACAATACAATATAATATAAGAGCATTGAAAGTGAGGAAAAATAATGAGCAGCAGAAAACCTGTTTATCACTGTTTATTGCAATCCATTCAAATGATCAGCGATAACAGCAACTCCATCGTATGTATCTGTTAGTATGTTCGTGAAGTTTAAAACTCTTGACTAACAGCCGTGAAATACAGAAGTACCGAGGAAATTTGAGAGTAATTATACATATGAGTTGCTTAATCAAGAATAGCTGATACAAAAATAGAATAAGTTATCTCCTTTCTTATTTTATTCATGTGCATGTTTGAAACAAAACAGTCAAGTAATTCTATATTGGATTCGACACTCTTGTAAACAGATATGGATATCCTTAATTATGTTTCAGTTTTTCGTCATATTCACTGAGGAGATGTAAGAGTTTACTGGTGTAAAAATGCATACGAAAACGCCATATACAAGATTTGTAGTTGTGATGCATGATTGATTCCGTTGTAGGTTCAGTCAGTTGTATCACATCCTTCTCTCCATAAAAAGCAGGCAGCAAAGTTGTACAAGAGAGTGCCTGCTGGGATTTCCATGGTTTCACCTCTTAGGTGTACGATACGCTGTGAGCGCAATTGTTTACTTTCCTGCCAATAGCAACATACCTATACAATCGTTATTACAACCTGTTAAGGCTGTTTGTGGAGTCAAGGTAACATGAAACCATGTATCACAATTGTAATTAGTCATTTCCCTTAACCGCCTGTGCATTCTCCATAGCACCAGAAAAGAAATTACAGTTTTTAATTCATCTAACCTCAAATCAAGGTCCACAGTAGTCTCACTGCGGGACCTCGTGCTTGTGACCAAGGATAGCAGGTAGCCATGTTCCCAGGCTCTAGCAACTGCTTGTTCAGACATTGAGGTAATATCGGTCCTTGCCTGAATCGTAATGCATAACGAGCGCAAATTTACAAATTTTGCTGAAAATCATAAAAATCAGCAGCGTTTATCCAAAATTACTGTATAATATCGCGTTTGTCAACCCTCGTAAGGAACAGCATTAAACTTTAACTTTTCCATTAGATTCGCCGTAGTTTCTACTTCATGCTAGTCGCAAGCTCACTTTGCATCCTCTGAATACACGCCACTGAGTGGGTTGTCAGCTTAGCATTTCCGTAGCCAAATATATGACAGGAGCCTATCACCTGTCGCAATACACCCAGCCAGAGCAAATACAAGTGCCCCCAGCCCAGCTGCTACCACAATTCCTTCAGTTCGGCAAAATGCATCTGACTGGCTCAGTCTCCACATCTACAAGCGTGCATCGAGCCTGCACGGCCCGCCCTGGTCCATAGCCATTACTGCGGGTGCGGTTCGACTCGCGCTGCCCGGTCGGTACAGATGGGCAGACCGCTCCTGAATTGATTGAAGAAGCCAGATATTTCTCAAGGGTGAATATGGATGATTCCGAAAAAATGCGTCTTTGGTGGCTGTAACGAGCGGGATGAAAATTCTACTCTAGGCTTCTGCAACAGCGGCCCACGCCGCATCTGTAAGAAAACGTTTCCCAAGCTACAAAAAATGTATACACCATGTGCACATGTGGATTTGAGTACCTTACCAGTACATAAAGTTTTTCTCTTCCATGAAAACAGAAAATAAGGAAGGATCCGGGTTTTTTCTTCGATTTATTGACTGGCGGGCAGTAGCTCTTTATCCATCTCAATAGTAATATTAATTACACATGGAAGTAAACACAACTCGTTACACAGCCTCTGAGTGGAAAAAAAATCTTCAACCAACTGGGAATCGAACCTGGACTCCTTTGCTTCACAATCTGCCACGTTGACGGCGCAATTACCTGGTCAAATGACAGAAAAATGCTTCAACACAGGCAGAAAACACTTCCAGTCCCATGTTTCCGATATTGAGTTCAAAAGAATATCCCAGATTTCAGAAGTTCAATAACATTTTACATACTTTTGAGTGAGTTGTTACTTCTTGTCCTTTGACTTAGCACCGTACTCGGAATGTGTTCCCAGAGATACTCTCGTAAAAGCTGTGGTCTTCAGCCACCGTGTGGTCAGAGCGAACCGCAAAGGAATTCAGGAATCACTCCCCACCAACAGCTCCGGCTCCCCACCACCCTCACCAATGAGACCAAAGGCCGTCTCACCAACTCTCTGCTCTTACAGATCGGATTGCAAGCTGGCTCACTGCTCCCCACCAAGGCAACTAACTATCGCGGACGAGATCGCAGACCACGCAGCGACTTGAGGTGTCACTCTGTTCTCTGTGCTCTTGGCACAGTGATACAGCTTCCAACTCGCTTTCTTGACTGAGCACCTCTCTGTCCGAGTTCAGCTCTTTGTTCTTTGTATCCTTATCTGATTTGTTTTAGTCTGTTGATCTTCTGTTTTCTTGTTAGGTGTACTATTATGTCTTCTTCTATGTCTGTTGCATTTATAGTTGCTGTTGTTGGTGTGTTGTAGCCTCTATGAAGGTTCTAATTACTTTTGGTGGATAGTGAGCCGTGTTGGGCTCATGTTATTCGTTGGTTTAAACCTAGGTTCCTATTCTGTGTTTGGTTTCCCGCCGTTATTGCGATTATGCTATTGTTTGCTCTCTCCATGAGAGGCAGCAGCGGCGTGTATCAATATTCGCACCTTGTACTATCTTTGGTCTGGTGCTTATAGTTAACCAGCTGTGCTGTGTGAGAGCAGTCGATCGGTTGGCGTGGAGCAGCGAGGATATCTCCGCAGGGTGTAGTTTGGCTGGGCCTGCTGGCGGTCTCTATGCAGTATCGGAGTGTGCAGGGCTGTTCCCATTGCTACGAGGTCCGTGGCTCACTGCCATTGGACACGAACGTTTGGGATTTAATTTATCAGCAAGTCAAGACTGTTCACATTGTGCCGTTTGGTTCTCGTTGTTGGCTGTTGGGACATTCCCGCAAGCAACAACCTGTGTGTTCGAGCTGGCGAAGGTTTAGCCACCGTCCAGTGGAGTCTAACTGTTTATGGTTATTTGCAACTGAGGTGGCCGTTAACGTTCCGGTTACCTGACCTGGACGTTGACGTAAATTCAGGCAGTGTCCTTTCCTCACCGTGGTGTCGCTGTCCAGCAGCTTAATGTATGCTTGGTTGTGGGCGTCCATGCCTTTTACGTTTTGCACTGAACTCCCGGTTGTGTGCTGGTCGAGTGGAGCGCAAGTTACCTTGTCAGTGGGTCCGTTGACTGTCTGTTGGTGGGGTTGTCATTGGATCGAGAATGGTTAGGCCGACTGCCTGTCTCACCTAAGTGATCGTTAGTATTTCAGTTAGTATTTCAAGTGCTGGCAGACCCTCGAAACTTCTGAGTGCAGTTAGCTGCACTGCCTTTTCTTATTTTCTGTTGTGTGTATTTGTATGGCTAATGGCCGATGGTTTTGAATTAAAGTTGAATTGTTTTTAGTGGTGTTTTAAGTCATGGGCCTTCAGCCGCTTTAAAATTAAAATTCCTTGCTTGACAAGTGTTAGATTGTTTAGGCCTTCAGCCTGATTAATATATTGTTTAAAGACAAAGCCTTGGGACTTCTGCCTACTAAAAATTAGTTTAGTTGTGTTTTAAGTCATGGGCCTTCAGCCGTTTTAAAATTAAAGTTCCTTGCTTATTAAGTATTAGACTGTTTGGGGCCTTCAACCTAATTGAAGATAAGACCTTCTGCCTTCTGTTTTTTATTTAATTTTTCCTTGAGTCTTAAATCATGGGCCTTCAGCCGTCATTAAATTAAAGTTTTTGCTTTTCAAGAGTTAGATTTTGGGCCTTCAGCCAAATTGTAGAACGTACTTCACGTGAGGCTTTCGGCCTTCTAAATATTTTGTTTGGCGTCTGATTTTGAGTTAATGGCTTTTAGCCGTTTTTAAAAATTAAAGTTGTTGTGTCCTTAAGGCATAAGATAGTGTGACGTATAACTAAGTTCAAGAATTTGTGCTGTAATGTTTGGTCAAATAAATAAAGTTATGTGTGTTCGAGTGTAACTGACAGCCGCTCATTTTGGCCCCTTTCCACAATTCCAACTACCTGTCCTGTCCTGCGGGTTTAGCAGGGCGTTTCAGATAGGATAACACATAATTACGAGGGCTATTCAGAAAGTAGGGAACGTTTCCGTCTGACGCCGCTAGGCGCGCACCGATCGCGTATATTTTGGTATGTGCGTGCTTGGCAGCTCAGTCGGCTTCCATCCGTGATAGCGGGAACGTCTCTGCGTGTCTGGTTTTTTCGATATTCGAATTTAAATTGTGCGCTGCAATCGAAAATCCCGCCAGTTGTGAGATGCGGTCTGTGATATGGTTTTTTGTTGGCAAGAAACCTAAAACCCATAGAAATTTATCGTGAACTGTGCGAAGTGTACGGAAACAACGTAATGAGTGAATGTTCCGTCCGGAAATGGTGCATTCTGTTTAAAAATGGCCGAACTAACGTTCATGATTAAGAGAAGAGTGGACGCCCGAGTATTGTGACTGACGATCTTGTCTCTAAAGTTCATGAAACGATTCGTGAAAACAGTTGCTTCACAATTAAGCTTTAGCTTTCTTTTCCACAAGTTTCACGGAGTTTGTTATTTGAAATTGTCACTCAGAAGCTAGGCTACCATAAATTTTATGCACGAAGGGTGGCCAAATTGCTTACAGAGCACCATAAAGAATAGCGAATGGAGGCAAAATTGACATTTCTGGAGGCCAACTACAACCATAGTGATTCATTACTGGATCGAATCGTAACCGGTGACGAGATTTGGGTGAAACACGTCAATTGCTGCGGCTGGTCCCGGCGGAGGTTCGAGTCCTCCCTCGGGCATGGGTGTGTGTGTCTGTCCTTAGGATAATTTAGGTTAAGTAGTGTGTAAGCTTAGGGACTGATGACCTTAGCAGTTAAGTCCCGTAAGATTTCACACACATTTGAACATTTTGAACGTCAATTGCGAGACAAAATTACAGTCCATGGAGTGGGGGCACGCAAGGTCCCCCCAAAAACCAAGAAAATGTTTGCAAACCTTGTCGGCAAGGAAACTGATGGCGACAGAGCTTTGGGATAGGTAAGGTGTGCTTCTTATTGATTTTCTCGAGCGTGGAGCAACCATAAATTCTGCCCGGTACTGTCAAACTTTTCGCAGCCTTAGAAGAGCAGTTCAAAACAAACGCCGAAGAAAGCTGGCGTCCAAAACTTTTTTTTTCACGACAATGCCCGACCTCACAGGGAAAACAGCACTAAAGAACTCATTAATTCATTAAAATGGGAAATTTTCCCTCATCCGCCCTACAGCCGTGATCTTGCACCAAGCGACTTCCACTTGCTTCCCAAGATGAAGAACTGGCTTGCAACGCAGCGCTTTGGATGACGACACGGAACTCCAGGTGGGCGTGAATCACTGGCTGAAGTCTCAGGCGACATAATTTTACGACAAAGGTCTTTCAAAGTTTGTCCACCGCTATGATAAGTGCCTCAATGTGTTTGGTGATTATGTGGAAAAGTAGTATGTCAGTCGCTCTTTCAGACGTTAGATTTTTTAATGTCAAAACGTTCCCTACTTTCTGAATGGCCCTCATATTTTAACATACATGGTAGTTCATGTGTAAATGCTGTCTCAGGAGAAATGGTCAATTCCCAAAGATATGACAGGAACGACCATTTGAAGCAAAAAACTAAATATGGACATAGGCCCTATTCGAAGTTGTTTGTGACATGGGACATATTGAAAGTGACATTTGTACATTTTTCTTGAATAAAAAGAAATCTGTGGCCTCTAGCGAAAACTTGTTGCAGTATAAAATTAAACAAATTACATTAAATTTCTTTTCAAATGTCCTATTCATTTTTTCTCAAGGACCTACAGGTTGCGTGAAGAGAGCGAGCGAATACGGAAAATCGTGCGCAACATGCACGCATTGACTTGTAGGTAAGCCAGTTTGTGATATTTTCCCGAATTATAGGCCACGTGTCCTACATCAAATTATTCGTCTCGACTTCATCTAAACTACTAAGGTACGTTGCAAGCAATTAGAATATACTGAACAATAGAGAGAATAAGTAACAATGTACATCAAATACGTTCTGTCTCGGAAACTACTCAGAATAGTGCATATGTCCCCATGAAGTTTTTTACTTCAAATGATCGTTCCTGTCATGCCCCTGAACACTGACGATTCATCCTGGGACAACCTGTATATTATGTTTAATTTTTTTATTTATTCGTTTAACCTGAACAGATCAATGCCGTCAAAAGTCCTCATACATAAGGCCAGGGCTTTATGTGTAATTACAAAACTTATTAAAAACAGTTAGTTAAAAATCATAATATTTTTAATATGATATCTCTTCTTCTCCCTCCATATATTAGTTAATTGCCTGTTACCCCCTCTTGGTTGAAATTGTTGATTTTCCTCAGTCTTCCTAAGTATCTTCTGTTCATTGGGTAATAATTATCACCAATTTTGGTCATCTTGTGGGGCGGCGAATAAGTTGGAACATTTACTGTTGTATCCTCGTTTGAATGTTGTAACACTTCCCAGCCGATGCACCACATGTGGGGCGGCGAATAAGTTGTAAAAAATCTAATTAATTGCTGTATAAATGCTTGCATGTTGAATCAGTTTCTGGCTTTTAGAATGTTGTTAATGCTGTCTTTCACCGTTCTCAACAATGGCTCTCTATTTACTTTTTAGCACCCAGAAAGTGATTTAACAAAACGTGGAGCCAGTAATTAGAGAACCTAGTGCCCACTTCATTTGAGAATACCATTATAGCTGCAGCTTATAGCTCTGAGGAATTAGGAGATTGTCCGGGATTTCTAATCAAAAAACGGTTTTCCAAAATAGTTGAGTATATTCTGAAATTCACTGATAAAAAACACAAGTATCCCTACAACCTAACTAACAGAGCCGTTCAGAGTCTAATGCGCTGATGCAACTATAAATGTCCGAATTAAATGTTAAAAAAGAATGCTCGCCATAATTTGATGAAAATATTTCATCAAACACCACGCTAAATATTTGGTAGAATGTCTGTCCCGTGACGGCACGTGAAAATACGACAATACGCAAACTGAAGCTAGATAATGAAAATCATCCCAGAATTAACACTTCACTTGAAATGTTTTCATGGTTCCGCGTATCTCTAGTAACTTAATACGGCACCCGAGGCTGTTTGTAGCAGTGACACTGATGCGACGCGACTCCCGACACAGATGGCGTGTCATTCAGCGTCTGGAGAGAACTGGGGCCTTCCTTCCTCGCGCAGCGTTCTTATATATAAAGCCGCGGTGCGGACGGCTAAGGGAACGCCTGATCAAATCGGCTCTCCCGACTAGCCGCTGGGCTAGTAACGCACCACTTCAAGTTACATAATAATTTATAGCTTCTTTTGCTGATGGCCGACGAAGCTCTTAATTTAAACGTGCATTCAGCACGCAGGTAAGTATTGATAATAAAATTTTGACGTGGCTAAGTTAAACATTTTGGGCGAGAGAATTAATTAAATTACACTGCATGCAGTAGATGAGCTCTGAACTGGCCCTTTTGAGATCCGCTATCGCTATAATTTTATAGGTATTCAAAAGAAACTTTACACATCTTCATAGTCATAGCGGACGCCCAGCCTATTTAAATCTAAACATCCTAGCCTTATTTATTAGCCTACTTAATCTATCTTGCTTCCTTCAGTTTTGAGATGAAAACCAGAAAATCATGAATTTCCACTAAAATCTTAATTTGTGAAATCCAAAGTACTGTTTTTATTAAATCATTATGAAAGATGAATCTAAATATAAATTTTGAAGTCTCTAGCTCTTTTCTGTTGCGCCAATGATTTTTTCAGAAAAACGTCCAAATTTCGAAAATGGCTGAAGTTATCGAACTGATATTTAACACACATTAATTTAGTATTATTCCTGACATGCTAGAAAAGTTTTAGGTCATTTGCTTGATTTTTAAGGTATTGCGCAACATTTATGACGTCAGAGCTAGTTACAGCAGACTGGCTGGCACACAATGGAAACTGATGTGAATTTACTACAGCGTGAGTAAGCTGCTTCCCTACATCACCCTCTACTTAAATTTTTTGTTTATGAATGTTAATGAATGAAAAAAAAATTTAATTACAAAAAGGGAAGCAAGAGTGCAGTTTAACTCCGTATGAAAATTCAAAATTGAAATATAAATATGTAGAAACATTAAAGAAAACTGATTACCTACATTAATTATTTAAATTGTGGGCATGTTCACTGCCTTTTAAACAATGTCATTACTCAAAATTTTAAGCAAAGTCAATGAAATATTTTGGCATACATATTGCCTTAGACAAACAAACACATACAAATTGAAAAATTATGAAAATATTAGATCCATTAAATACATTAAATACATTTTTACATACACAAATTCAAAGAAAATAACATGATACATAAACAGATGATTATCTCTTAGCAGTCTTTTCTAAACCTGAAAGAAAAGTTCACAAATAATTTTTACACACGTGGTTGTAGCCGCTTTGGCTGGCGTCCTACACTTCCATTCATAAGGCTAGAGGTGGGGAAGTTGCTATGGTGTGCGTCCTTCACGTCCTCTCTAAATTACATGGGGGAAAGGGGAGGGGCCACTGTGAGTTGTGTCCAAGTCACTCCACGCTTTCACGCAGCTACCAGCCTGCCATTATCTGGTTTGTCCTGTAGAACAAACAAAAAGAGTGCCTCAGACTCTGTTCACTTAATATCTAAGGGTGGGTCACAATGAAATGGGGATATATACATTTTATCCTTCAGTATGTTGCTGGAACAAAGTTAACAGAACCTTTCTCAATTTTATTCTTACGGTTACTTAACTGTCATAAAATTGGTAAACAAATGGCTCAAAACGCCGTTAGTCACGTACTAGAGAAAATTAATGCTCAAGGCATACAATCATGAATCCTATTTAACATCAATTTATTATTTCTGGGCCGGAACACTGAACCAATGCTCGGTACATTCCTGACAAATCTGTATTTTACTCACTTAGCTGACTCATCTTCGATTACCTTATTCTTAGAGATAGTATGAGAATATTTGATTAGTAGTTTTCTCAGCTTCTTTGTACATGTGAGTAACTTTTGGTAATAGTACAGTTCTGAGTGTTCAAAACACACTACGTTCAGTTGACTACTAAATTCACTTATTGGTCCTCTGCTGCTGTGAGTTCCACATCTGCAATTAGGTACTTACTTACTTTGAAGTGTATTTATGCTGAGCTAAAATATTGTTTCACGTCTGACAGTATTTATTTATTTATTTTGCTAGTGTATGTACTTATTTAACACTCACTCTATTAATATTTAAAGCATAGGATAGCACATTTATTTCATATTCATAGTGTACTGCAGCTGATTAGTTTGCTCACGTGGCAATCCATTTCCACTCGATCGGACGCTGAAACCTCAGGTAGTCTCTCTCAGACCTACCACTAAAGTGCATCAAATAATTATGGACGAGCGTAATGCTAAATTCCTTAAACCTATAGGACACCATGAGCTACTCTGTCTCATCTAACGTAAGGGTACCTATGGTCGCATTCACGCCTCCAACACATAACCTCAATACGTGTAGGTGTATCCTGTCACACACTACACTAAAATAATGGCCAGCTCCAACCTTATAAATACTTCAGGGACGTGTCCTTCACATCTCAACCACAAACACTGCTCAGTTCTATTACACTGCCTTTCCTTGCTACACCAGGTGAGTTTAATCTTACAACTTATCTGCATATTTTCCTAACACTAAGCACTCTCTCTTTTACTATTAATTAGTTAGCTCTACTGCATACACTAGGTTTCACTACCACTTCAGATCCTGCTTGTACATGAATTCATATATCTTTTTAAATTACTGTTGGTGGACCATTTCCAATAGAACAACACTTTGTAGTTACTATATTACCAGGGTACTATACATAATTGTTACTCAAATACATTTGTATCTTCATTATGTCATACTTCTCTACTGTTTGTCACTATTAGGTTTGTCACATTAGGTATTTTTTTGTCACTAATCGGTAGATAGAATGGTTACATAACTCATGGCTTGATAGCCATGACAGAAAATTTTCATGTCTGGAAAGAAGAGGTCGAAATTTTTGAGGACAGGAAAGAGGAAGAATGAGTGAGACCTGAAAGGGAAAGAAGATCTCACACAGCTGGGACTGCACAGCTGCCACACTGTGTAGAGGTTACAGAACAACCTCCTCCCTACAGCATTCATTGGTTTAATGCTGTATTGATAACCATACCGGAAAATTTAATGTATGAAAGAAGAGGTCGAAATTTTTGAGGACAGGAAAGAGGAAGAATGAGTGAGACCTCAAAGGGAAAGAAGATCTCACACAGCTGGGACTGCACAGCTGCCACACTGTGCAGAGGTTACAGAACAACCTCCTCCCTACAGCATTCATTAGCTTAATGCTGGCTTGATAGTTATAACGGAAAATTTTAGTATTTGGAAAGAAAAGGTCGAAATTTTTTTTTTTTTTTTGAGGACAGGAAAGAGGAAGAATGAGTGAGACCTGAAAGGGAAAGAAGATCTCACACAGCTGGGACTGCACAGCTGCCACACTGTGTAGAGGTTACAGAACAACCTCCTCCCTACAGCATTCATTAGCTTAATGCTGGCTTGATAGTCATAACGGAAAATTTAGTGTTTGAGAATAAGAGCCGAAATTTTTAAGGACAGGAAAGAGGGAGAATGAGTGAGACCTGAAAGGGAAAGAAGATCTCACACAGCTGGGACTGCACAGCTGCCACACTGTGTAGAGGTTACAGAACAACCTCCTCGCTACAGCATCCATTAGTTTAATGCTGGCTTGATAGTCATAACGGAAAATTTTGTGTATGAAAGAAGAGGTCGAAATTTTTGAGGACAGGAAAGAGGAAGAATGAGTGAGATCTGAAATGGGAAAGAAGATCTCACACAGCTGGGACTGCACAGCTGCCACACTGTGTAGAGGTTACAGAACAACCTCCTCCCTACAGCATTCATTCATAACCTTTGACTACGCCACGTCGATCTGAAAATACTTTATGATGCCTTTTTAGAACCTGTCTCAGTTCTTCCTTCTGATTAGCTGAAATCTTATCGATTTCCTGCAATTTAGCTTCTATTTTGTCCACAATAATTGCTTCTTCTTCTTCTTCTGTTTTTAGCTTACTTGTACTAAGATTAACACCTTCGTCCCAATACCTCCTATTTTTCAGAACTCGTATAGGCAGCTCCCAAGTTTCATCATCAGTTACTACATGTTTATCACTAAAAGGTACTATAATTACTCCGGTTATTGGCAAGACCATTTTTAACTGGCTTCTTTCAAAGTCAACAACACTCTGATATTTTGACAAGAAATCTATGCCAATTAAAACCTCAATACTGAGATTGTTTACAATTAAACATGGATGATCAATTAAATTACCATTAATGTTAAAGGGCAGCAAAGCTTCTTGCTTTACCGTTTTTGAAACCTTGCCAGTAGCACCAATTATTCTTAGTCCTGATACCCTCATTGCTGTAAGCTTGTCTTTACCAGGTAATGCATCAAAGAAGGACTGAGATATTGCACTCACCTCACTTCCACTGTCTAAGAGACAACGTACATTGATACCCAACATATTCACTATTATTATAGGGTGGCTTATTCTAGGTTGTACAGGTGGTTCCTCAAATTCATCTAATAGTTCCTTTTGGATTTGTCTCCAACTAAAGTGATCGACATCTGTCTTCATTATATATAGGTCACAGTGTGTAGGGGTTTCCTGAATTACATTTTCAGCTGCCTTTTCCAGTCGGTCTATTAATTTTAAATCGAAACACCGCACGACTTCATTACATTTAGTTTGCTGAACATGACCCAAATTACTGTAGTCTGAGCGAATCTGCGCCTCCAGACCGGGCATAACACTAGTTACAGCTAAACAACTTTCACCATTATCGTCGGTTTCCTTCTCAAGTGACAACTGGTCACAGCTACTGGGTTCATCGACCCCCAACAGGCTATCCTCTACATTCTCACTTACCTCCTGACCTAAATCTATTAGTACATTATCAACATCCTGCACAGGCACTTTAGATAAGAGCACATCATCTTCATCGTAAATATAAGCATGAATTTCTTCTGCTTCTTCACCTGACACTTCAATATTTTGTAGCTCTTCCCTATCGTTACACAGCTGCGCCTTCTCTTTCTCTTCCCACTTAGAAAGCGTCTCTAATACGGTATCTATCAAATACTGTGAGTGATCTAATATTCCTGTTGTATCCTTAGGTGCTACCGACTCTTCATCCACATGTTCAGTTTGAGTATTCTGATCTGTCTCACCAATTCCCATAACTACTGGCTTAGGAAAAGTAACCGCCTGGTGAGCGCCAGTGTCCTCATAGACGGGAACTAGTTTTCCTGCCTCGGCCTACTACTGTTTCCTTTAGTTTCATTATAGTTAACTGGCATAGCATTGCTTTCCGCGCTGTTGTTTACCTGCATAATTCTGTTTGGAACAACATTATTATCCCTTGGACGCCATTGTTGGTTCTGATAATTATTTCTCCAATTCCTACCTCTCTTAGGATGACAAACACCTACTGTTCTGATGTTTACATTGCCATGTTGCTCGTTCCTAAAATTACTACTATTGTTATTAGCATTTCTGTTACTACGTGCTTGCTCCTCATTGGCAGCAACACGTTCTACACGTTCCAGATATTCAATGAAATGATCCAGATTGTCTCTAGGGGCAGATATAATTCTAGTTTGCCAATACCATGGCAGTTTGGCTTCAAGACCTAGTATAATCATTTCTGGTTTTAGCTTTTCCGCCAAATGTGACAAACGTGAGATCCATGACATAGCAAACTCTTTAATTGATTCCTTGCCTGCATTGAAGCGTTTTCCACTCCAAAATTCTCTCAACACTTCATTTTGCTTATTGCTAGACCAATACTCATTAATGAAATCTGTTTTAAACTCCGCTAATGTTTTACACTTCAACATAACATCAGCTGACCAACGCATGGCGTCACCTGCTAAATGGCTTTTAACAAATGAGATTTTCTCTCGCTCAGACCAAGTTGGTGGAATCACATCATCAAAATCGTTCCAGAAATCTAGCGGATGGATATTTTTATCTGGATCGAACCGCAAGAACTGCCGACACCCGATAAAAGCGGCATTTGCAGCTACAACTTGCTGTATACTACCATTACCAGAAGTTACTGAAGCTATTTTACTCTCAATGTTAGCAATGTTAGTACTTATATTTTCTACTTTCATTTCCACATTATCTACTCTTTGTACAATATGAGTAGTGTCAGTTTTGATTGCTTCTACTTCTGCTTGACATATGTTTACTTTTATATTAACATCTTTAAATCTATCTGAGCACAGTTCAGATTCCGCCTCGATCTTTTCTGTTAACTTGTGCTCCAGCTTCGCATCTTCCATTTGGAAGTCTTTGCGAACCTCAGCGACTTCGGATTTTATTGTCTTATACATTTCAGAAAATTGTTGAGCAACCTTTTTCTTAATATGCTCATGATTGTAATCAATTTTACAATTCAAACTGTCTAGATCCTCTTTCAACTTATTGCAACCAGGCTTGGAGGTATCGTCCATTACCTCCAATCGTTTATTAAAATTAGTTTGGCTGGCCATAATCTCATATTTTAATTCAGCATTACTGGCTGACAATTTTTCATTACTGGCAGCTATTGCTTGTAGTAAAACATTTAAATCAACAGCCCCAGCATCTTTGGGTTGCCCACTAGCTGGCTTTTTATCACACTCAGGTGACGAAAAACTAGCTCCAACACCAGAATCATCAAAACTAACTGAAACTTCTGATTGATTAGTCATATCTAACTTCTCCTTCTTAAACTCTACCATCTCTGATGACTGTTTCATTTTTAATTCATCAGAGAAACTATCATCCAATAAATTTACAATTTCTAATTTCTGCTTTACTACAGGGGTTTCTATTATTGAATCATTGCCCCATTTTGCACTACTGTCAGGAGACAATACTTCATGTTTCACCTTAACATTACTACTTCCATGCATATTTACACTTGAACCGTTGTCTGGATTTACAGTTCCCTCAACAGAAATTGGTTCTGATTTAAGTTTAACCTCAGCTTCTTTTGGCGGCTCCATCGCCGACAGTCTTTTAGAGCAGGTTAGTAAAATTTTTAACAGCTTTTCACTTCACTTAGTTCCTTCTGCACGACGTATGGCGTTGCCGGCGCGGCGTACCAGGATTCCTGATGCGACGTGGCACGTTGAACTGCAGACGGCTCTCCGACGGCTGTTGTGTGTTTGCGTGGCCCGCAATTGCAGGCGCTGTGCCGGCTGCTCCAGCGGACGACTGCGGTGCGGCGAGACTGGCTTCTCGCGATGCCGGCAGCACCGCTAGACTCAGTGCCAGCTCCGTCAATCCAGATGTGTTGTTAATCCAATTGCACACGTAACACATTCACTGTTCTATACTCAGCTGCGTGTCGCATTTCACTCGCGAATCCGAATAGTTAAAAATCACTTTCACTTAGTTGATTTCCCGGCCGATGCACCATATGTGGGGCGGCGAATAAGTTGGAACATTTACTGTTGTATCCTCGTTTGAATGTTGTAACACTTCCCAGCCGATGCACCACATGTGGGGCGGCGAATAAGTTGTAAAAAATCTAATTAATTGCTGTATAAATGCTTGCATGTTGAATCAGTTTCTGGCTTTTAGAATGTTGTTAATGCTGTCTTTCGCCGTTCTCAACACTGGCTCTCTATTTACTTTTTAGCACCCAGAAAGTGATTTAACAAAACGTGGAGCCAGTAATTAGAGATCCTAGTGCCCACTTCATTTGAGAATACCATTATAGCTGCAGCTTATAGCTCTGAGGAATTAGGAGATTGTCCGGGATTTCTAATCAAAAAACGGTTTTCCAAAATAGTTGAGTATATTCTGAAATTCACTGACAAAAAACACAAGTATCCCTACAACCTAACTAACAGAGCCGTTCAGAGTCTAATGCGCTGATGCAACTATAAATGTCCGAATTAAATGTTAAAAAAGAATGCTCGCCACAATTTGATGAAAATATTTCATCAAACACCACGCTAAATATTTGGTAGAATGTCTGTCCCGCGACGGCACGTGAAAATACGACAATACGCAAACTGAAGCTAGATAATGAAAATCATCCCAGAATTAACACTTCACTTGAAATGTTTTCATGGTTCCGCATATCTCTAGTAACTTAATACGGCACCCGAGGCTGTTTGTAGCAGTGACACTGATGCGACGTGACTCCCGACACAGATGGCGTGTCATTCAGCGTCTGGAGAGAACTGGGGCCTTCCTTCCTCACGCAGCGTTCTTATACATAAAGCCGCGGTGCGGACGGCTAAGGGAACGCCTGATCAAATCGGCTCTCCCGACTAGCCGCTGGGCTAGTAACGCACCACTTCAAGTTACATAATAATTTATAGCTTCTTTTGCTGATGGCCGATGAAGCTCTTAATTTAAACGTGCATTCAGCACGCAGGTAAGTATTGATAATAAAATTTTGACGTGGCTAAGTTAAACATTTTGGGCGAGAGAATTAATTAAATTACACTGCACGCAGTAGATGAGCTCTGAACTGGCCCTTTTGAGATCCGCTATCGCTATAATTTTATAGGTATTCAAAAGAAACTTTACACATCTTCATAGTCATAGTGGACCTCCAGCCTATTTAAATCTAAACATCCTAGCCTTATTTATTAGCCTACTTAATCTATCTTGCTTCCTTCAGTTTTGAGATGAAAACCAGAAAATCAGAATTTCCACTAAAATCTTAATTTGTGAAATCCAAAGTACTGTTTTTATTAAATCATTATGAAAGATGAATCTAAATATAAATTTTGAAGTCTCTAGCTCTTTTCTGTTGCGCCAATGATTTTTTCAGAAAAACGTCCAAATTTCGAAAATGGCTGAAGTTATCGAACTGATATTTAACACACATTAATTTAGTATTATTCCTGACATGCTAGAAAAGTTTTAGGTCATTTGCTTGATTTTTAAGGTATTGCGCAACATTTATGACGTCAGAGCTAGTTACAGCAGACTGGCTGGCACACAATGGAAACTGATGTGAATTTACTACAGCATGAGTAGGCTGCTTCCCTACAATCTGTCGTTTCCCACTCTTGTTACATATTCCTTCCAGTTTTTTCTGTATTCCTTAAGGATACAGGGTACTTATAAATGGTGAAGAATCGAAATTTTTATGACTATTAAATTCTATAGTCTTTCCTTATTACATTGATATATACATTATAGGGTTTCAAATGGAAAATGATCTATATATACCCAATTTTTAAGCTACAGTCATATAAGCCGCCACGCCCCCTTTACTTCCGTTACAGAAACCTTATTTCGAAAAGATTATGCATATGATACATTGCATATGTTGGTAACAGTGCAGGTTTCTAGTGTCTGTAAATGATTATCTTTGCTAGTATTTACTTTTGTTTTGTTGAAGCAATTTGTTGTACATGTTACTGAATGTTTTTTGCCTAACTGCTACATATATTTGTGGAAGTACATATCCTTTAGTGTGCAATAAATACAAAGTATGCCACGCATCAAGAAATTCAATAAAAGGAAATTCCGTGGTAACCAGTTCAGAAACAAAGCAAGCCATACAGTTGAAAGTAACCTACGTATCAGTTCTTCAGGGAAGAAACTCCCACATGGCACACCTGCTGGTGATTCAAATTTTTGTATTAACAATGATGCTGTTTGTAGTGGATTTGTTGTTGTCGATGTGAGCATCTTATCTTCTTTGATAAAGGAAGTGGTGAAATGTAAACAATGTGATGGTGTAAGCTGTCTGGAAATAACTGAACAACAAAGGAGCAGGAAGGGTTTAGAGCCAAAATTAGTTGTTCTGTGTAGATCCTGCAATAAATCTACCTCGAAAATGAATTAGAACATTGTGCAGTGCATAATTCATATATTTGAATTTGAAGTTAGTGTATGTAGTGCGTACAATAGGAAACGGAAAAAAGGCTGCTCAAACATTTTGTGGTTTGATGGACCTTCCTGCTCCTCCCAGTAGGTTCAGCAAGTACATAAAAATACTTTTACGTGCCTTCACAGTTGCTTCTAAAGCATCTATGAAACGTGCAGTAGAAGAAGCTGCAAACACTAGTGAAACCAGGGACATCGCTGTTGCACTTGTTGGGACGTGGCAACGCCGAGGACATCATTCCTTGAATGGTGTTGTAAGTGCTACTTCTCTGGAGAATGGAAAAGTTGTTGATGTTGAGTGTTTATCTAAATATTACCACACCTGCCATGGTAATATCGAAGGACATATTGAACTTCAGTGTTCTAAGAATTATGATGGTTACAGTGGAGGTATGGAGTGTGATGGAGCTCTAAAAATATTTCAGAGTTCGGTGTCCGTTTATAACGTTAGATATACGAAGTACCTGTGCGACTATAAAACTATCAATAAAATTAATGAGTCCAGTGTCCGTAGTGATACCTTGGTAACAAAACTAAAGTGTTGTGAACATGTGCAAAAGAGGATGGGTGCTAGATTGAGGAAGCTATGAAGAGAAATGAAAGGAACGTTGCTATCTGATGGAAAATCTCTGTCTGGCCCAGGCAGAGTGACAGAAACTGAAATAGACCTTCTTCAGAGTTATTATGGACCGGCCATTAGACGAACTACACCTCTGAATGATGTTACAGTAATGAGAAAAGCTGTACGGTTCACCTACTTTCATAAATTGTCCACAGGTGACCATCCTGTTCACGGACTTTGCCCTAAAGGAGCAGATTCTTGTTGTGGTTACCAAAAAGCAAAGGAAGTGGTCAGATATACCATCATAATATTCTCTTCCTGAGTCTGTTATGAACGAAATAAAACCAATTTTTAGAGACCTGAGTGACCCTGTTTTGCTTAGTAAATATCTTCATGGGGGGGGGGTCTCAGAATACAAAGAAAGTTTCAACCATGTAATATGGGAAACATTACCCAAGAATGTTTTTGTAGGACCAAATAAATTAAAAGTTGGTGTACTAGATGCAGTGATATGTTTCAGTGAGGTAGTGACTGGAACGTTGAAAGTCCTGAGAAATTTAGGCATAAAATGTGGCTCTAATATGGAAGGTCAATTGCTTGCATGTGACAGTCAATGGGTGGATGAAGCTGAAAGATTCGCTCTTCAGGTTACCAAAGAAGAAAGGAGTGCTAAAAGGAGTGCCAAGAGGAAATGTGAAGATGAAGAAATGCTGCAGGATGAAGACTATGCTTCAGGAATGTTCAGAGGCACAGATAAATTGGAATCATATCTTCATTCGAAATTTCCCACAAGTTCAGGTGCAAATATTTCCTAAAGTTTATAAAGCATTGGTTTATTTTTTTCTGTAACTTGCAATAGTCCATAATTATGTAGTAGACCTAAGCTTTATTGCAGAATCAACTAAATTATAGATAAATAACATTTTTATTAGGAAAAAAATTATAAAAATTAAAATTTAAGATGTGATATTTTTCATCCTTGTAATATACATAATAATAATTAAATCATGTCATGCATATCTGGTAAAAATTTGCTCTCTTTCAAATGTATAACATTGGATTAAATGGTATCTCAATTTGAGGAAGCATTTTGGGAAAAAATTTCATTTATTTCTTTGATATTTTTTAATAATCCTAAGCAGGTTCAAAAATATTCAAAATACTTCTGATTTGTTTAGAAATTGTGCTGTATTACCTGATATCAACAAAAAATCTGTAAAAAATATACATTACAAACAGTGCCTGAAAGAAATAGATGTTGATTTTTCCATAATATTGAGCCGGAAAAGTGCCCTGTATCCTTAATCTGCTCATTTATGTTTTTCAATCTCAGCTTTTTTCTGGTGTCTACATTGACTCTCCAGTCAGACAGAATGTACCCAACTACTCTTCTTAGAAACTGAATCTCTAGTGCTTGAACTCTGATGGGAACGAGTGTTTCTGCTGTGTTGTCCAGCTAAGAGCTTCATCAGTGTTCAGGGAGCAGTAATTTTTGTGAGCACTAGTGGGTCAACAATAAGCTTGATCTTAGGGACAGCGACGCCATCCTGTACATTAAATGCTGAGCTGAGGGATTTTTCGACAGCACTGTCAGGTAAAGAAATAATTTTATGCTACTACTCTCATTTACCTCCGCGAAATAATCGGTAAGTCTGTGTTTTGTCTGCGGTTCGATGAAGGTTATCTCTAAAGTCAATTACTGATTTAGTTCCTTCGTTGGGATCAGCTGCAGCTTCTACTTCGCCTACTCTTCCCTAGATCGCAGAGGCTTTCCCATAGAGCAACTGGTCTCTTGGTTTTAGATTAATGTATTGGCATGCCTTAGTTATCGTTTCTCTCAGATTGATTGGCTGTGTCTGCTTTCTGGTTGTAATCAGTTTTATTCTCGACAATAGGGGGTCATTTGCAAGCATGATGTGCAGTATCTCCGAGATTCATGAACTGTTTTCACTTTTCCGTTAGCCAAGGTGCAGGTTTTCCCTTCAGTTTTCCGGTCTTTGGGAGAGCATATTTATTGTGTTAGTTTGGTAATAAATCCATGAATTTGGTCTTTTAGTTCCAGGAATGGTAGCCTATGAAAGTCATCTCCCAAATTTCGTCTTGTGCTTCAACTGCAAGTTCAGGCACACTGATATATTTAAAGCCATTGTATATGGGCACAGTTTATTCCTTGCATATTTTAGAGAGTAATTCAGAACATTATGTTGTAATCTGATATTTCAGGTACAAATTCCTTTGCTTGTGGACTTCGTAGCAAATTCACGTATAGGGGACGGACTATAGGCTGCATTATGGGTAGGTGCAAGCTGAAATATTGGTACAGTTGAAGAAGAAACTACACACATGAATTTCACAGTGAAGGGGCAGAATATTTATGTTAGTGTTCCTAGCATTACTTACATGCTCCTAAGTCGAATCGAATTTTGAAGTTCATTTCTGAAACAGGCTATACACCTACTTTCGGAGGTCTGTAGAGGACGCACATTAGGCAAATTTTCTTAAGGGGTTTGATATTTGCGACATACATTTGACTTGTTTGTCTTCATTACTAATGGATGTGAATAGCACGATCGGAAATAACTTAAGGTGTTTGTAAGCCACTACTCCACCTGTTTATCTTTTACTTCTGTAGTGTCTTAGGACAGTGGAGTCTATATTTAGGGAACTGGAGAGAATGCTTGGCTTGAGTTAGGTGTTCACGATCGTTAGAAGAAAGACATCGATGTCGATATTGTGAAATATATGGCGGAGTTCGTCGAAATGACGAAAGTTGAAAGTGTTGTGAAATTATGTTCTACAGTAACAATACAGACACACTGATAGAACTAGTGGCTACATGAGTAGACAAATTCTTAGCTCCTAAAGCACAGGCGTTAGAGTTCATTTGAACTGCTTTTTTCCATAGTTTATCTGCACCATTGTCCTGCCATCTCTTGGTCACGCGCAATGTAGCCCACATTCGGATATCACATTATTCAAAATTTTTATCCTTCAGCAGTGAAATCCTCGCATATTATCAGGTTTGCCTTCGCGAGTTTCTTAATCACTATAACTGTTTCAGATCTTTCTGTATATGATACAAACATCACGATTGTGGGTCTAGGTTTTGCAGATCACAACATTCTACATCCTACCCTATAACTTCCGATTATAGAATGAGCTGCATGCATATTAATTCTCTCTTTAAGCTTTTACAATTTAAAATGGCCATGTTAATAGTAAATATTTTAATTTTACCTGCGCACAGTGTACAGTGCTACACAACAATATTCCATCTACATTGCCTTCGCCTAGAAGAATTACGAGCGATGTTCGGTACCATTTTGCCAAAATGGAAAAAAAGGAAAATGCGGCTACTGTCAGCAGATGATTGTCATGGCTTCTGGCTCATCATCAAACCTGAAGAGACACCCTTCAGTACCTTTGCAACGATTTGGGTTGGGAAGCCGATCAAGATCGCCATCAATCGATGCAGAAATTCGAAAAATCATTTCTCGTGAACCATCCTCAATGGCGTCTGCTTCCTACTTGGGTGAAGGTATTCTCCCAGGAAGGCAAACTCAGTATCAAGCTGTACCCACACCAGCAGTGTCATCAGGTTCTAGACCAAGTCCTGATTTATTTTCCTTTGTGGTGCCCTCACACTCAACTGCTTTTCATTTACAACAACCAATAAGTAATATTTTTCTAATTTTTAAAGTTGCTCATATTAAATAAAAGAATGGTATTAAATGTACAGCTTTTAAAAATTATTTGCAGAGAATACCGTCCTTTCTCTATAGTTGAAGAGACAGAATTTATTATATATATGGATTTCTGAATTGCGTGTTGCACAGTAAGGTTTAAAGAACGTGCAAACCAACTCGAAAAACGTTGTCAAACTCTCTAATGCCCAGTTTGCATCATGAGTTATTTGGTAAAATTAAAAATGATTTGACCACTGCAAAGGCAGTCTGCCTTTCATCTGATGTATGGATGAGTGTATATAGCGGTAGTTTCTATGCACTTCTATGCACTTCATAGATGAGAAGATTGAACTAAAGTCATACCTTTTAGAGTGTTCACAATTCAAAGACAGATACACTGCAGGAAACATCTCCTACTGAGTGGAATCTGTTATCACAAATACAGTATCAGTTTTAAAATCACTTCCATAATAACAGAAAATCCGTCAAATATGAAATTAAGTGCCATGCTTCTAAAATTTCCACATATCCCACGCTTTGCACCCAATTCAGAATTCCATACAGAAAATCATTGACAAGAAAGTCTCACTTTTAAAAATGGAAATTTTGCCAAGATTAATGGAACAGCAACTGAAATCTTTTAAACACAAAAATAAGGAATATCCTCGAGAAACAGAGTCATTGGTTGATAAATTTCATAAAGGGTTATCAGAGTGGTTTGGGGTTACCTCCAGCAACGAACTGATTAGTCAGGCAAGGTTTTCAGATGACAAAACATTTCAGGACTGCTACCTGAAGGACAATGAAGAAATTAAAACGTTCGTTGTTCACCAAGAAGAAACAGAGCTCATTTCACAACCACATAGCACTGTGACACATGAGACTTCATCTGGGAGGAGTTCAATGAGACTATCAGTCAGCTTCAAGCAAGTCATGACCCAGCAAGAGCGGCAGTTGTTGAACTGGACAAATATTTAGTGGAGGGATATTTGTCTAGAAACAGCAGTCACTGAAACTGGTCGGAAACAAGAAAATTTCTGTGGCTAGCGCTGTATCAACTGGTTCTAAAAGTATAATGTATGACAGCAACATTAGTGGCCTGTGGACGAATATTTTCAAAAGCAGGACAAATGTGGACTAAGAAGAGAAAGAGACTCACATCAACTAAAACGGGTAAAGTTTAATTTATAAATGATAATATTGAATAATTTTTCCTTTATGGGAACATATATGGGAACGCTGACTGTAAGTGATGACTGCAGATACACTTCAATTACAGTTGTTATAAAACATAACAATGCATTCTTCCTGTGATGACGTATGGCTGCGAGACATGGACACTGAACTGATTTACAAAGGGGAAACTTAGGACAGTACAGAGAGCCATGGAGAGATCAATGCTGGGCTATACAACAAAGGACAGGAAAAGGGCAGATGACATCCGGTCTGTGACGAAGGTTAATGACATCTTAGAGGCAGTAGGTTCCTTGAAATGGCAGTGGGCTGGCCACGTCGCAAGAAGAAAAGACAACAGATGGACGCAGCTAGTACTGGAGTGGAGTCCGAGAGAGCACCGGAGGCCTAGAGGAAGACCACCAGACAGATGGGACAAAGACATCAAGAAGATCGCTGGTAACACCTGGCAGCGAACTGCCCAAGACCGTCCCACTTGGAGAAGACTGCTGAAAGCCTACCTGAATCCACGACTCGAAGAGGCCACATCATCTAATGATTGAATTGGCTGATGATGATGATTATGATGATGATGATGATAAAACATAACAAGAACCAGTCTTCATTCTTAAATTTTTCGTCTTCATGAAAAATATTTAAGATTTTGTTGTAATATTTATAATTTTTTCCAACAGACAAAATTAAAACTCTTGTGTGTCAAAACTACTAGGGACGTAACACAAAATTATTACTCCTCTTTATTTGTTCTTTCAAAATAAGACCAAATCAAAAATACAGGTTTAGTGACCTGAATTAAAAAGGCAGTGTACCTTCCTTTTACTTATTTTTGTGAGTGAATGGTGAGTGCTGAGTCATAAAAAAGGGCTAGTTCATTCCAGTGACTGACCAGTTCTCATCCGATTTCTGAAAAGGGTAGTTTTGTCCATCTCTACCAGTCAGCCGGCAGGACCGCACTGAGACCCGCCGAGCCGCACAGTTCCTTCCTCCCCCCCCCCTCCCCCACCTCTCACTCCGCCCTCTAGGGCCAGAGTATGGTCAGGCGCCCGCGTGGCTCGGCTCTACTTTGAGTCCCATGCCCGCCAGGCGCTTCACTGTTTCTGGAGCGAGGCGAAGTCTTTGTGGCCCGTTTGCTAGCAGATTTTTACTTCACACAGTATTTCACTTCCAGTCTGATATTAAATTAACAGATGGCTGTAACATCAGCAACAAGCTGATTCCTCAAATCTCCTCTGTTGCTTGCAATTGTTAAATCAACATATTGTTACATGCACGTGAAAAAACTCAGAACCTAAGGATACAGCGAAAATAGTTAATTTTTTAAAGATACTTAGAATAACTACCGAATTTTTGCAATACTGTGTGACGAAATGGCACACATCTGAAAGTTTTTACTGAAATGTACGGAAGATAGGTGGCTATCTCGAGGCACAACAGTTCTCATGGTGTATCTCTTTCTCACCAGCTACACCAGTCTCGTATCAAAGTCTGTTTTTAGTATGTGGCTTACTCGGCATATATTTTGTTAGAAATCAACGGTTTACATTTATTACTTCAGGAACCAAACACAAACCCTCACACTACACAAGAAAGTATCATTTCGTTCAACATGGCCCAGCTAGCCGTGCAGTCTAACATGCTGCTTCCCGAGTGGGAAGGCATGCCGGTTCCTGGCGCGAATCCGCCCGGCGGATTAGTGTCGAGGACCAGTGTTCCAGCCAGCCTGTGGATGGTTTTTAAGGCGGTTTTCCATCTACATTGGCTGGTTCCCCTTATTCCACCTCAGTTACGCTATGTCGGCGATTGCTGCACAAATACTGTCTCGACTTATGCGTTACACCATAATTACTCTACCATGCAAACATTCGGGGTAACGCTCGTCTGGTATGAGACGTTCCCAGGTGAAGCTCCACTGGGGGCCGAAATACACAATAACACTGGGTTCGGTGTGAGGCAGCAGAGGGGTGAAGTGTATTGCTGTAGCCTGTTGTGGGGTTGTGAACCGCTGAGGGCTTCGGCGGGGTCGAAGCCTCTCCATCGTTTCTAGATCTTCGGTTCAATACACACACACATACACACACACACACACACACACACACACACACACACACACACCATCTCTTAGTAGGGAGATGGGAGCATGGGCGCAATTTTGATATCCAGTTGATATACAAATTAATTAAATTGATCAATTAATTGCCACAGAATCATGCCCAACCCGCCACCCTTGGATGAGGTCATGTGATTAAGTCAGATTGCACGTGGATCCCAGCCTCCTCCCCCCCTTCCAAATCCTTCCCCCACCTACCCTATTGGTGGTAATTTCGAATTTTGGTGGGAATTTCTTTGTCCCGTGGCTGTGCTAACATCCCACCCCACCCCATCCCACCCCCCATCCAGGTATTGGCGGAAAATGTATGTTGGCGGTGCCCTTTCTGGGACTCAAACCCTGATCCTTCTGGATGGAAAGCCCAAGTGCTCGCCTCAACACATGGAAAATATCCAGATACAGGAGAGGAAGGTTAAGTTGGTGTACTTTATTTATTTTGTTTGGGAAACTGATTTAAATGGCCAGCCGGAGTGGCCGTGCGGTTCTAGGCGCTACAGTCTGGAGCCGAGAGACCGCTACGGCCGCAGGTTCGAATCCTGCCTCGGGCATGGATGTGTGTGATGTCCTTAGGTTAGTTAGGTTTAATTAGTTCTAAGTTCTATAAGTTTTAGGCGACTGATGACCTCAGAAGTTAAGTAGCATAGTGCTCGGACCCATTTGAACCATTTTGATTTAAATATCGGTGCCAATTATCTAATTGATCACAAAGATTGGGCCCAATTACACAGCTATATGCACAGCGCTACATGAGGACTGCCTAAAATCGCAATACAGCTCAAACATTGACGATAACATACAACTGGTGTTATACTGCTAGGAAAAAATTTCGCAATACCACTTTTTAAAACTAGTGACAGACACACTCAAGCTCTACACTTCACCCACAAGCTGGCAGGAAAAAAAAACTGGGGAGTAAAGTACTAGCTTTATTCTTCTCGGCGGGAAATATGTTCAACGGATGAGATGCTGGTGTTGGACAGAGAGGAGTTTAAAAAGTGTATTACCTATAAGCATACTACAGCTGAGGATACTATCTATCGTTGTTCGCTGTCAGAGTTCACTACAGACACCTGCTCAAAAATCATCCTGCAGCCCAGGTAATCGAAACCAATACATCCTACCACCACTGACGGAAAAAATACATCACTATTCTAATTACACTTGGAAATTTTCGTGAAAAAAACCAGCACTCATAATGAACAGGTCATAATGCAACATATGTACTGGGGAAAATCATCATCCCAAAAGACTGCAGAGGGAGCAGTAGTTGAACGTGCATTTTCCTCGATAGGCGCTCACAAACTGCCGAAAATCGATATCCTCGTACGTCACTCATTTCTCCCGTCCCTCCCTCTCGCTCTCCATCCATTCACCATACGGGGTGGGCTGCAATCTCAAAGGGTGCATGGCAAATACAGGACGTGCTTGGATCAAGGAACAGTCGGAATTGTAGTTGTAAATTGTTGTAGTTGCGCTGGGAAAGTCCCTGAGCTTCAAGCGCTAATAGGAAGCTCAGAAGCTGAAATCGTTATAGGTACAGAAAGCTGGCTAAAGCCTGAAATAAGTTCTGCAGAAATTTTTACGAAGTCTCAGACTGTGTTCAGGAAAGATAGATTAGGCAGAATTGGTGGTGGAGTGTTTGTGTCTGTCAGTAGTGGTTTACCTTGTAGTGAAGTCGAAGTAGATACTCCGTGCGAATTGGTATGGGTGGAGGTTATACTTAACAGCCGAACTAAGTTAATAATTGGCTCCTTCTACCGACCCCCAGACTCCGATGATATAGTTGCTGAACAGTTCAGAGAAAATTTGAGTCTCGTAACAAATAAATACCCCACTCATACGGTTATAGTTGGTGGGGACTTCAACCTTCCCTCGATATGTTGGCAAAAATACTTGTTCAAAACCGGTGGTAGGCAGAAAACATCTTCCGAGATTGTCCTAAATGCTTTCTCGAAAATTATTTCGAGCAATTAGTCCACGAACCCACGTGAATTGTAAATGGTTGCGAAAACACACTTGACCTCTTAGCCACAAACAATCCAGAGCTGATAGAGAGCATCATGACTGATACAGGGATTAGTGATCACAAGGTCGTTGTAGCTAGGCTCAATACCGTTTCTTCCAAATCCACCAGAAAAAAACGCAAAATAATTTTATTTAAAAAAGCGGATAAAGTGTCACTAGAAATCTTCCTAAGCGACAATCTCCATTCCTTCCGAACTGACTATGCAAATGTAGACGAGATGTGGCTCAAATTCAAAGATATAGTAGCAACAGCAGTTGAGAGATTCATACCTCGTAAATTGGTAAGAGATGGAACTGATCCCCCGTGGTACACAAAACAGGTCCGAACGCTGTTGCAGAGGCAACGGAAAAAGCATGCGAAGTTCAGAAGAACGCGAAATCCCGAAGATTGGCTAAAATTTACAGACGCGCGAAATTTGGCACGGACTTCAATGCGAGATGCCTTTAATAGGTTCCACAACGAAACATTGTCTCGAAATTTGGTAGAAAATCCGAAGAAATTCTGGTCGTATGTGAAGTACACAAGCGGCAAGACGCAGTCAATACCTTCGCTGCGCAGTGCCGATGGTACTGTTACCGACGACTGTGCCGCTAAAGCGGAGTTATTGAACGCAGTTTTCTGAAATTCCTTCACCAGGGAAGGCGAATGGAATATTCCAGAATTTGAAACACGAACAGTTGCTAGCATGAGTTTCTTAGAAGTAGATACCTTAGGGGTTGCGAAGCAACTCAAATCGCTTGATACGGGCAAGTCTTCAGGTCCAGATTGTATACCGATTAGGTTCCTTTCAGATTACGCTGATGCAATAGCTCCCTACTTAACAATCATATACAACCGCTCGCTCACCGATAGATCTGTACCTACAGATTGGAAAATTGCGCAGGTCGCACCAGTGTTTAAGAAGGATAGTAGGAGTAATCCATCTAACTACAGACCTATATCATTGACGTCGGTTTGCAGTAGGGTTTTGGAGCATATACTGTATTCAAACATTATGAATCACCTCGAAGGGAACGATCTATTGATACGTAATCAGCATGGTTTCAGAAAACATCGTTCTTGTGCAACGCAGCTAGTTCTTTATTCGCACGAAGTAATGGCCGCTATCGACAGGGGATCTCAAGTTGATTCCGTATTTCTAGATTTCCGGAAAGCTTTGGACACCGTTCCTCACAAGCGACTTCTAATCAAGCTGCGGTCCTATGGGGTATCGTCTCAGTTGTGCGACTGGATTCGTGATTTCCTGTCAGGAAGGTCGCAGTTCGTAGTAATAGACGGCAAATCATCGAGTAAAACTGAAGTGATATCAGGTGTTCCCCAGGGAAGCGTCCTGGGACCTCTGCTGTTCCTGATCTATGTAAATGACCTGGGTGACAATCTGAGCAGTTCTCTTAGGTTGTTCGCAGATGATGCTGTAATTTACCGTCTAGTAAGGTCATCTGAAGACCAGTAACAGTTGCAAAGCGATTTAGAAAAGATTGCCGTATTGTGTGGCAGGTGGCAGTTGACGCTAAATAACGAAAAGTGTGAGGTGATCCGCATGAGTTCCAAAAGAAATCCGTTGGAATTCGATTACTCGATAAATAGTACAATTCTCAAGGCTGTTAATTCAACTAAGTACCTGGGTGTTAAAATTACGAACAACTTCAGTTGGAAAGACCACATAGCCAAAGGTTGCGTTTCATTGGCAGGACACTTTGAAGATGCAACAAGTCCACTAAAGAGACAGCTTACACTACACTCGTTCGTCCTCTGTTAGAATATTGCTGCGCGGTGTGGGATCCTTACCAGGTGGGATTGACGGAGGACATCGAAAGGGTGCAAAAAAAGGGCAGCTCGTTTTGTGTTATCACGTAATAGGGGAGAGAGTGTGGCAGATATGATACGCGAGTTGGGATGGAAGTCATTAAAGCAAAGACGTTTTTCGTCGCGGCGAGATCTATTTACGAAATTTCAGTCACCAACTTTCTCTTCCGAATGCGAAAATATTTTGTTGAGCCCAACCTACATAGGTAGGAATGATCATCAAAATAAAATAAGAGAAATCAGAGCTCGAACAGAAAGGTTTAGGTGTCCGTTTTTCCCGCGCGCTGTTCGGGAGTGGAATGGTAGAGAGATAGTATAATTGTGGTTCGATGAACCCTCTGCCAAGCACTTAAATGTGAATTGCGGAGTAGTCACGTAGATGTATATGTAGAAGGGGAAGACACAGGCTTTTTCAAATGGTCAACTGCTATGGCAGAGCACCTCCCAACCGCTGGCTGCACCGGGCCTCCGCAATAACCATGCAGACACCGGCTGCCTTGAGGCGATGCTCCTTCAACAATACAAAAGCAGGTATAGGTAACTAAACAATTGGCCACTCCCGTCAGAGGTTCGAGTTCTCCCTCGGGCATCAGTGTGCGTGATGTTCTTAGCATAAGTCTGTTTCAGTAGTGTGTAAGTCTAGGGACAGATGACCCCAGCAGTTTGGTCCGTTAGACATTCACACCAATTTGGACATTTTTAACTAAACAATAGGAGATAAAACGATGGCCATCCCAAGAGCAACTTTTTTGTCCAGACTATAGTGACACAGCTGCCCCTAATGGTCAGCGGGCGCACCTGTGGCAGTGACCTTGCACAGACTAGGGAGGCCCCCAAAGGCTCCGATAGGCCTGTCATTCTGAGATAGAAAACACTTTTATTGAACGTCAACACAACTCTTTCTTGCTATCTGCTAAATGTATTTCTCAGAAAGACTAGACCCCTCTGCGACAACAGCAACAACAACAAGAAGAACAGTCCAGATGGTCCACAGTGCCTTTAGTACAATGCATTGCCACAAACACGTGGCTGGGCTGTCAGCATTATCGATGCTGACAAAAGCTATACATACAATGGAGCACGACGCTGGCATCCCTCAGAACAAAACTATGATAAATGGGAGCTATCCCGACTAAGGGTTGTTTGTCTAAAGGGACAGCCGTGACCACCACCATGCCGTTCTGAGTCCTGGACTGTAATATTTGTATTTAACATCAATGCGTCTCCTATAATCAAGCATCTACTAAAAAAGAAAGACTTAATCGCGACGATAACAAATGTCCTCTCTCCACAAAAATAGGTGCAGTCCATTTTTTTTAAAAATCGGTATAGTTTTTACATTCAACTGCAGGATACAACTCGCATCCTCATTACTTTGCGACATCCAACGAAGTGCACCGCCACCGATTACAAATGATCAGCAGATACATGTCCACCCTGCATAAAATCGGGAAAAAAACTTCCACTATTTTGATGTGATCACCGCAGAATGTGCTCGTTATTTCAGAACCATCATCAGAGTAAAGAAAAAGCAAGAATTTAAACTCCAAAGGAAAAACATCTATGTTAGCCAACTTCTTCGAACTTGATGGACAAATTACACAATCTGAGACCGTCTCTCCCGTTCAGATCAGTGAATTAACTGTCATGCACGTGTGTATTACAAACATTTCAGACACGTGAAATAACATGAGAGAAAACAATCTTTCATGCCATTGGCTCACATGTCTGGAAAAAACACAATTATTTTGCATTCTACAACTGCTATAATTCAAGATAACGCGGCTGTTTTGAACACTGTGGCAGGTCCCATTTTACCAGTGCCATGGTATATCATACTAGTATTTACGAAACAAATCGTGTGAGCACATCTTGTAATAGAACCTCCTATAATATTTTATCACATGTCTGTCTCTACCATTACAGTGAAACCAGTTCCTGTCTGTGTGCTCACGTTTGAAAATTTTGATGCATAACTCACCTCTACCGACAAGTGTGAAAAGGATCTATCGTACAGCAGCGGATTCTCGCATTCTAATTTTGTAAACAATTTGATCATCGCAGCTTCTTTCATGAAATCTGCTCACATGCCGGAAAAGAAACACTATCATATCTATTTTCCATGAGAAGCTATAATTCAAGCAATGTCCACTCCATAATTAGAGGTTATGAAGTATGAAATAGCACCTATTTTTAAAACACGCAATTGTGGTGATAGTAATAAAAAAGTCATGATTCCACGAGAATAGATACAGCAAATTCCTATTAGTTTTATGACCAAAATCGGTGTAGTTTTGAGAGAACTATCTGCATCCAGACTTTAACCAGTTATAACACTCCTTGTAATAGAACCTCCTATAAGACTTTACAACGTCTTTCTCTTGTGATTTATTGAAAAACAGTTACCGTCTGCAGGTTGTCATCAACCATGTTACATACACACCTATCACTACACTGGAGCTGGAAACCAGTGCTCGAAATCATTTGCGCAGTTCTGCACAAAGTTATCATCTGTACTGGAGGAAGACCATATCCAGCAAACTATCAATCACACGAGAGAGCTCCTGTCTTGTTCCTTCATAAGCAGTTTAATACATTGTTTTTTTCGGTTGTAACACATTCAGTCAGTGTAGACCGTCATAAGCTTTTTTCTCTAGCATGATTTGGAGGACTGTGCCATTTCAAAAAAGCAGTCACGTCTTTCGTGAAAGAATTTTAAATAAAACCAACATCGTCTTTACTGAGAATGAAAAAGTCCTGTTAGGAAAAGGACTAAAATATAATGTCAGGCCTAACCTGACAGACAGAAACGTAAGAGAAAATACGCTTGTTGATTTAAAAATCGGTCTCGATTATAATAGGATAGATAATGCTTCTCAAGCCAGAATTGCGTATGATGTAACCCGCATGCTAGAGAAAAATGCAGCTACTTTGTCTAATGCTACGCATAACGACAGAATTTTAGTAACTTCCATTAATAATAAACTTAAAACAGCAAATGCTTTACTAACTAAATCCGATAAAGGTTGTTGTCTGGTCATTGCTTATATTTCTGCGTATATTTCTAAAACTGAAAATTTCTTCAGTGAAAACAACATATCGGAGCTGCATGATGATCCGACTCCTAAATTACAGAAAGAAGTAAGGTCAGCCATTAACAATGCAAAATTTCTTATAAAACCTTTCCAAAAGAAACTACTCTTCAATATGACCCCTCAGCCCCCTAAACTTCGGACCCAGTTCAAAATTCATAAACCTAATCATCCAATATGTCCAATCTCCAATAGCATGAGTAGCGCATATCACGATTTGGCCCGATTTCTACACGAAACTTTGGAAAGAAATCCTTCGTTTTCGAAAATAAGTGTTCCGTTCCTAACAACCACGTTTTGGTCCAAAATATTAAAAACTTAGTATGCAGTTCAGACACCAAGCTTTTTTCCTTAGATATTAAAAATCTTTATACCAATGTCCCGGTACATGAGACGCTCATCATTGTGGAAGAAAACTTACGTCAATTTAAAAAAGATCTATCAGATGAACAGATTACCGATTTTATGAATCTCATTAATGTCGTTGTCGAGTACAACTACTTTGAATTCAACGGACAACTGTACCAGCAGTCTGATGGGCTCGCTATGGACAACCCTTTAGCTGGTATCCTCGCTGACATCTTTATCAATTCCTTGGAAAAGAACTGTTTAACCGTGTCTCAGCCGCTTCACTAGGTATCCTTTCTTACACAAGATACGTTTATGATATTCTAGTCAGCTATAACGAACCCGCCGATAGAATTGATCATATATTTAAACTTTTTAACGACCTCCATGAAAAAATTTCTTTCGCTATTGAACTCGAAAACGATAACCGCCAATTAAATTATTTAGACTTGACGCTTACATTAGAAGGCAATAACATCACTTTCAATATTTTTCGAAAAGAAACGTATACTGACCAAATAGTGCCTGCTTCCTCTTTTCATCCACAGTCTCAAAAAATGGCCTTTTTTCACTCTGCCGTCCACCGAGCCACCTCCACACCACTTTCAACAGAAAAGTTTAATGAGGAGATTAATTTACTTAAAACCATAGCAGTCAATAATGAATATACGCCTAACATAGTGGACGATATCCTAAAAGAGAAAACTGCAAGAACTACCACGCTCAACACCTCATCCACTGAAATTAACCCAAAAAAACGTTTTTCTATTCCTTTCATAGGACACATTTCCTATCAGATTCAGCGCATGCTTCGCAACAAATACAACTGCAATGTTGCCTTCTCTACTAATAATAATCTAAAGAGAAACTTCATTCATAATATGAAATCCATTCGCTCCCCTACAGAAAGTTCTGGCGTTTATAAGATCATCTGCGATACCTGCTCCTCCTATTATACAGGGCAAACTGGATGTGCTTTCACCATCAGATATAAAGAACATCTTTTGAGAAAGAACGGCACCAGTCCCCTAAATTCATCCTTTGCCGATCATCTCTTAATTACTAGACACGTGCTTAAAGCCATAGGCGATAACAATATTCTGCATACCGGAAAGAAGGGGCGTAGGTTAGATGTCTTAGAGGAATTGGAGATTTTCAAACATCTCACTCGTCATGATGGCCTCATTCTCAACGAACAGCTGCAGCTGCGAAATAAAAACTTTTTTGACTGTATAAAGCCATTGCTTGATCTTTGATTCAGATTTCCTCATGCAGTTTACCGAAATGTTGTTTCCCTGTCACATCTTTGCTGTTTTCTTGTATGTCATAACTAACGTTTTTTACGTTACAAAATGTATCTCTATTTAAAGCAGATAAATATGTAACTTTATCCTGTTATTATTAATGGTTACGTTATGCCTGAATCAGCTGCATCACAATTTCATGTGTCTAATTTTGAATGTACAGTAGCCTAGTTGTTTCTGCGGCTACTAGATGGCGCTCGTAGCAACACCATGTTTACTTGCCCACACTTTCTAAAGTGGGCACCTCAGTCTTGTTGCAACCCTTGTTCACAGTACGAGCAGCCCTTAGCGGCTCGCCATCTGGCAAGTGTTCATGACGTCGCCTTTCCGGCTTAGATCTTTTTTAATATGTGACTTGTAAGTACTGCATCTTTTCGAGTCAGTACAAACTTTAATTTTATTAATGTACTTTATACCTAATGTTTTAGTACAGTTAGTCTAAATCTGAAGACGACGCTCATAGTAGCGTCGAAACCAGGTCAATTTTGACTTAATATTTGTGACCGAAGGCTTATTTGTTAAAATATAAGATTGAAAGAAGCTGTGAGGTAGACTGACATAAATATCAAAGGCAAGTGACAGTTGAGTACAGCACATGCTACCTCAGCATTTCCGTCTTCGGCATCAACAGTGGGTTAACTCCAGGGCAGCTCATCCAGTAGGGATGTACTTGAACCCCTAACCCCCCAAAACCATCCATGGCTCTGTCTCTCATCAACAGTCATCAAGAGTCAGTCTGTGATCTGAAGTGACACCGAAGTTACCATGAGCCCCAGAATTAGCTGTAAGTACCTCTTTCTACCTAATTAGCATCAGCTCCATGTGTTTATTCGTCCACATGCAAATGTAGCCCAAAAGACTGTGACTGTGATTTTTTCCTTTAGTTCCAGTCTGGTGCGATGAAGATGTGACACCCATTCATAAGTTTGTGTGAATAGGTATAGTTGAAGAACAAGAAACAATATCTACAGTGGATAACGAAGAGTTTATTGGAGGTAAGTAACCTGGTTGCGGCATCTTCAGTCAGTTGATATATAATTACAAATAAATAACGTGCAGTGGTGCAACTGTTTGTTGCTATCCGCAGGGCAGCTCTTCCAGCCATCGGAGAATGAAGAAGTACTGGAGGCGGATCTACTTGATGGCGAGCGCTATTTTTTTCCCCCTTTTGCTCTAGTTTGCTTTTGATGTCCACCATTGCTTATTTCTCTGTCTAGGTAGTAGAAGTCTTTAACTTAATCTACTTTGTAAACACCGATCCTGATGTTACGTTTCTCGCTCTTCTCATTTCTACTACTTCTCATTACCTTCGTCTTTCTTCGATTTACAATCAATCCATATTCTGTACTCATTAGACTGTTCATTCCATTCAGCAAATCATGTAATTTATCCTCACTATCTCTCAGGACAGCACTGCCGTCAGCGAATCGTATCATTGATATCCTTGTACCTTAAATTTTAATTACACCTATGAAATATTGTTTTATCTCCATCACTGCTTCCTCGATGTGCAGCTGGAACAGTATGGGCGAATGACTACATCCATGTCTTACACACTTTTTAATGTAGGCACTTCGTTCTTGATCGTCCAATTCCTTCTTCTCTCTTGTACATGTTGTATATTACCCATCTCTCCCTATAGCACAGCCCTATTTTCTCAGAATTTCGAATATCCTGCAGCATTTTGCATTGTCGAACGCTTTTTCCAAGTCAACAAATCCTATGAACATGTACTGATTGTTCTTTAGTGTTGCTTGTCTGTGGCTCGTGGTCTAGTAGCTAGAGTTGCTGCCTCTGGATCACGAGATCCTGGGTTTGATTTCCAGCCAGGTTCGGGATTTTCTCTGCCCGGGCACTGGCTGTTTGTGTTGTCTTCATCATCATTCGTGACAGTGGCTAGATTGGGCTGTGTAAGAAACTGGACTGCGAAAAAGTTGGGACTTTGTACGGATGCTGATGACCGCGCAGTTCAGCGCCCCACAAACCAAACATCATCATCTTTAGTCTTGCTTGCGTTATCAGGCGTAACGTCGGAATTGTCTCTCTAGTGCCTTCACCCTTCCCAAACTTAAACTGATCGTCATCTAACACATCCTCAGTTTTCTTCTCCATTCTTCTGTATATTATTCCTGTCAACAAGTTGAATGCATGACCCGTTAAGCTGATTGTGCGATCATTCTCAAACTTGTCAGCTCCTACAATCTTCGGAATTGTGCAGACGATATTTTTCCGAAAGTCAGATGGTATGTGGTCAGACACATACATTCCACATACCAACGTGAATAATCGATTTCTTGTCACTTCCCCCAAAGAATTCAGAAATTATGATGGAATATTAGTCCACCAAAGCTCTCATAAATTCTGATTCTAATACTGCATCCCCAATCTCTTCAATATCGACTCATGTTCCTTCAGTCATGACATCAGACAAGTCGCTGCTATCACAGCGACCTTCGACGTACTCTTTCCACTCCCTCCTCTGCATTTAACAGTGAAATCTCCATTGCACTCTTAATGTTACCAATACAGTATTTAATAGCAAAGAATTGGATCTCACATACTTTCCATTTAGCTGAAAATACTTCTGGACATTTCCAGCCAAGCTAGTGTTTCAAAAAATTTAATTATATATATCCTTTTCAATCTTACCCGCAGATGAGGAGCTGTGGAGCCAAATGATGGAAGTTATTAAGGATGAAGAGGAGGAGGAGGAGATGGAGGTGGAGGTGGCCGATGGTAAGTGCATTATAGTGTTTATAAATGGTTGAGTTTGACTCACAGACGGAACTTGAATGAACAGTCAGATCGATACAGTAAACGTGTGTGTGATCGTTCCAGTTGAAGTTTGTAGACAGCTCCTCAGCACTTCACATAGGTGCGAACAGGGGGTCCCTGTACTTTCAACTACTTTTCAAGGTCATCCGACTACCCACTTTCAACATCCGAAATACTGTCTTAGGATTTTTGGTAGATTAGCGAATAAGACAAGCAAATATTCTGGTGCCAAGTCTTTATTAACTTTTGAATATATATTTACATACAGAAAACAGCTCTTCCTTTATTTTTGTTAGGTGTAATTTTCATAATGTCCAGTTTAATTTTTAACTCATAACTTAAATCCACATCTGAATCATCTATTTCTTTCTCCAGGCAGTAATTTGACAAATACAGAGAAGGTACGTTTTCTAACTCCGGTGTACAGGGTGTTACAAAAAGTTACTGCCAAACTTTCAGGAAACATTCCTCACACACAAAGAAAGAAAATATGTTACGTGGACATGTGTTCGGAAACGCTTACTTTCCATGTTAGAGCTCATTTTCTTACTTCTCTTCAAATCAAATTAATCATGGAATGGAAACACACAGCAACAGAACATACCAGCGTGACTTCAAACACTTTGTTACAGGATATGGTCAAAATGTCCTCCGTTAGCGAGGATATATGCATCCACCCTCTGTCGCATGGAATCCCTGATGCGCTGATGCAGCGCTGGAGAATGGCGTATTGTATCACAGCCATCCACAATATGAGCACGAAGCGTCTCTACATTTGGTACCGGGGTTGCGTAGACAAGAGCTTTCAAATGCCCCCATAAATGAGAGTCAAGAGGGTTGAGGTCAGGAGAGCGTGGAGGCCATGGAATTGGTCCGCCTCTACCAATCCATCGGTCACCGAATCTGTTGTCGAGAAGCGTACGAACACTTCGACTGAAATGTGTAGGAGCTCCATCGTGCATGAACCACATGTTGTGTCGTACTTGTAAAGGCACATGTTCTAGCAGCACAGGTAGACTATCTCGTATGAAATCATTGAGCGTAGGTGGAGGAACATGGGGCCCAATCAAGACATCACCAACAATGCCTGCCCAAACGTTCACAGAAAATCTGTTTTGATGACGTGATTGCACAACTGCGTGCGGATTCTCGTCAGCTCACACATGTTGAATGTGAAAATTTACAATTTGGTCACGTTGGAATGAAGCCTCATCCGTAAAGAGAACATTTGCACTGAAATGAGGATTTACACATTGTTGGATGAACCATTCGCAGAAGTGTACCCGTGGAGGTCAATCAGCTGCTGATAGTGCCTGCACACGCTGTACATGGTACGGAAACAACTGGTTCTCCCGTAGCACTCTCCATACAGTGACGCGCTCAACGTTACATTCTACAGCAGCAACTTCTCTGACGCTGACATTAGGGTTATCGTCAACTGCATGAAGAATTGCCTCGTCCATTTCAGGTGTCCTCGTCGTTGTAGGTCTTCCCCAGTCGCGAGTCATAGGCTGGAATGTTCCGTGTTCCCTAAGACGCCGATCAATTGCTTCGAACGTCTTCCTGTCGGGACACCTTCGTTCTGGAAATCTGTGTCGATACAAACGTACCGCGCCACGGCTATTTCCCCGTGCTAATCCATTCATCAAATGGGCATCTGCCAACTCCGCATTTGTAAACATTGCACTGACTGCAAAACCATGTTCGTGATGAACACTAACCTGTTGATGCTACGTACTGATGTGCTTGATGCTTGTACTGTAGAGCAATGAGTCGCATGTCAACACAAGCACCGAAGTCAACATTACCTTCCTTCAATTGGGCCAACTGGCGGTGAATCGAGGAAGTACAGTACATACTGACGAAACTAAAATGAGCTCTAACATGGAAATTAAGCGTTTCCGGACACATGTCCACATAACATCTTTTCTTTATTTGTGTGTGAGGAATGTTTCCTGAAAGTTTGGCCGTACCTTTTTGTAACACCCTGTGTATCTAATTTTTTCCTGCAAACTACCTCTTTTGCGGCTTTAACAATTATTTCTGTTCTTTCCGGCAATTCTTCTAGCCGAGAGCGGAGGGATTGTAATTTTTCCTCGTATTTCGTGCGTGACAGTTGTTGCAACACTCCCCGTCCTCCTGGGTGTAAGCGGCCAGTTCTCCTGTTGCACATTCTTGCGGAATTTCGGTATAGAACTTCAAGTTTACAAATATTGCAAATGAATTGATATTAAAAGTTGTTATTCAGTTGGTTTTAAGCTCTGCAAATGGGTGTTGTGTTGCTAAGTTTATGATATCAAGCCCACCACATTTCGATATAATGTGTCCATCTCTTTTAAACAGATCCAAGGAAGAATGGGGTTTGATAAACAGATTTTTCGTGTTTCTTTTAACATAGTAAAAATGCTACAGTCCGTCATTTTCGGCCAATACCCCAGATATTGCCACTTACCACTGCTCTTTACAGTACACGCTTTTATCTTATATTGTCCAGTCGTAGCTAGATTTCTCCATACATTGCGTTTCAAACCATATGTAAACCTATCCTCCACATCCGCAACAGCCTCTTCCTTTTCCATTTGCAACTTATATTCTTCCTTTATAGCAGTTGTCTTCACTGTATAGTCTAGTTTTCTTTCCTTTACTTCGATGTCTTCCATTTCCAGTTTCCTTTTCCGTGCAGACAACACAGTAAATGTACTTAAAGGTGTAATTTCCTTCATGGGAAATGGTTTGAGTCTGTGTGATACATTTAGTCTTTTCCTTAGGACTTGTGAAATAACGTTACTCGTGTTAAGCAATCCCAATTCTGCAATATCTATATCGGACGGTGTTGTGGAGAACATAGTAAAGTGAAGCACATTGTGAATACTGTTTATTAGTGCCTAATACACTCGTCCTCAGGGTCGAATACACGATGCATTCTGATGTTGTACACTGTAGCCTCCAAACCGCTAATGCCATGCCGCTTAGCCACGGAAGACCTAAGAGTTCCTCGTAGTCGCATGTCTGGACACTTTATGATGTGGTCATCAATATCTTTGTTCACTCCTGGACTTTTGATCTGACATATAAATTTGTTATACACTCCTGGAAATGGAAAAAAGAACACATTGACACCGGTGTGTCAGACCCACCATACTTGCTCCGGACACTGCGAGAGGGCTGTACAAGCAATGATCACACGCATGGCACAGCGGACACACCAGGAACCGCGGTGTTGGCCGTCAAATGGCGCTAGCTGCGCAGCATTTGTGCACTGCCGCCGTCAATGTCAGCCAGTTTGCCGTGGCATACGGAGCTCCATCGCATTCTTTAACACTGGTAGCATGCCGCGTCAGCGTGGACGTGAACCGTATGTGCAGTTGACGGACTTTGAGCGAGGGCGTATAGTGGGCATGCGGGAGGCCGGGTGGACGTACCGCCGAATTGCTCAACACGTGGGGCGTGAGGTCTCCACAGTACATCGATGTTGTCGCCAGTGGTCGGCGGAAGGTGCACGTGCCCGTCGACCTGGGACCGGACCGCAGCGACGCACGGATGCACGCCAAGACCGTAGGATCCTACGCAGTGCCGTAGGGGACCGCACCGCCACTTACCAGCAAATTAGGGACACTGTTTGGACCATTCGCAACCGTCTCCATGAAGCTGGGCTACGGTCCCGCACACCGTTAGGCCGTCTTCCGCTCACGCCCCAACATCGTGCAGCCCGCCTCCAGTGGTGTCGCGACAGGCGTGAATGGAGGGACGAATGGAGACGTGTCGTCTTCAGCGATGAGAGTCGCTTCTGCCTTGGTGCCAATGATGGTCGTATGCGTGTTTGGCGCCGTGCAGGTGAGCGCCACAATCAGCACTGCATACGACCGAGGCACACAGGGCCAACACCCGGCATCATGGTGTGGGGAGCGATCTCCTACACTGGCCGTACACCACTGGTGATCGTCGAGGGGACACTGAATAGTGCACGGTACATCAAAACCGTCATCGAACCCATCGTTCTACCATTCCTAGACCGGCAAGGGAACTTGCTGTTCCAACAGGACAATGCACGTCCGCATGTATCCCGTGCCACCCAACGTGCTCTAGAAGGTGTAAGTCAACTACCCTGGCCAGCAAGATCTCCGGATCTGTCCCCCATTGAGCATGTTTGGGACTGGATGAAGCGTCGTCCCACGCGGTCTGCACGTCCAGCACGAACGCTGGTCCAACTGAGGCGCCAGGTGGAAATGGCATGGCAAGCCGTTCCACAGGACTACATCCAGCATCTCTACGATCGTCTCCATGGGAGAATAGCAGCCTGCATTGCTGCGAAAGGTGGATATACACTGTACTAGTGCCGACATTGTGCATGCTCTGTTGCCTGTGTCTATGTGCCTGTGGTTCTGTCAGTGTGATCATGTGATGTATCTGACCCCAGGAATGTGTCAATAAAGTTTCCCCTTCCTGGGACAATGAATTCACGGTGTTCTTATTGCAATTTCCAGGAGTGTATATCTCTACTCTACAGTTGGAGCTCAACCACGTTGGACAGTCTATTCCAGCTGTCTTATGGTTGTCCACAATCACGTTGCTCCTTCCCTGGTGATCTCCTTCCATGCCGAAATCGTGGGTTGACATTAAGTAGTAGAGCATCTCCATTTTGTTAAAAATTCCGGCGAAGTCATGCGTTATATCCAAATCCAAAAGGTAATAGTCGTTACACGTAACTGTTGCCGATTTTCAGGCAGCTCTTCCATTAGAACATCCTTTTTAACGTCATATAATTCCACTTTGTATGGTGTAACCACAGGATTTTTATATTTCTTCGAATTATTTTCCAGTGTTTCCTTGCCGATTCTTTACCGTATCTCTCTTCCTGTCACACTGTCGTTCCGGTGTAGGAAAAAAGTCCACTCGATAGCAAATTTTAATCATCATAATGTTCTCGCTAAACGGATCTGTAATTGTTGTTTTTATCTTCAGTCCAGCGATTGGTTTGATGCAGCTCTCCAAGCCACTCTATCCCAGGCGAGCTTCTTCATTTCCGAGTAACTACTGCAACCTACACCCTTCTGAATTTGCTTAGTGTATCCACCGCTTGGTCTACCTCTACGATTTTTTCCCTCCACGATTCCCTCCGATACTACATTGGTGAGCCCTTGGTGCCTCAAAACATGTCCTACCAACTGGTCCCTTCTTTTAATCAGGTTGTATCACAATTTCCTCTTCTCCCCAATTCTATTCGGTACCTACTCATTACTTACGTGATCTACCAATCTAATCTTTAGCATTCTTCTGGAGCGCCACTTTTCGAAAGCTTCTATTGTCTTCTTGTCTAAATTATTTATTGTCCATGTTTCACTTCCATTCATGACTACACTCCATACAAATACTTTCAGAAAAAGACTTCCTAACACTTAAATCTATACTGGATATTAACAACTTTCTCTTCTTCAAAAACCCTTTCCTTGCCATTGCCAATCCACATTTTATATCCTCTTTACTTCGACCATCATATGCTGTTTTGCTCCCTAAATAGCAAAACTCATTTACTACTTTAAGTGTCTCATTTCCTAATCTAATTCCCTCGGCATCACCTGATTTCATTCGACTACGTTCCATTATCCTCATTTTGCTTTTGTTGATGTTCATCCTATATACACCTTTAAAGACACTGTCCATTCCGTTCAACAGCTCTTCCAGGTCCTTTGCTTTCTCTGACAGAATTACAATGTCATCGGCAAATCACAAAGTTTTTATTTCTTCTCCATGGATTTTTATTCCTACTCAAAATTTTTCTTTTGTTTCCCTTACTGCTTGCTCAGTATACAGATTGAATAACATCAGGGATTGGCTACGACCCTGTTTCAATCCCTTCTCAACCACTGCTACCCTTTCATGCCCCTCTACTCTTATAACTGCCTTCTGGTTTCTGTACAAATTGTAAATAGCCTTTTGTTCCCTGTATTTGACTCCTGCCACCTTCAGAATTTTAAAGAGTTTTCCATTCAACATTGTCGAAAGCTTTCTTTAGTTCTACAAATGGTGGAAACGTAGGTTTGCCTTTCCTTAATCTATCTTCTAAGATAACTCGTAGGGTCAGTATTGCGTCACGTGTTCCAGTATTTCGACAGAATCCATACTGATCTTCCCCGAGGTCGGCTTCTACCAGTTTTTTCATTCGTCTGTAAAGAATTCGTGTTAGTATTTTGCAGCTGTGGCTTATTAAACTGATAGTTCGGTAATTTTCACATCTGTCAACACCTGCTTTCCTTGGGGTTGGAATTATTATATTCTTCAAGTCTGGGGGTATTTCGCCTGTCTCCTACATCTTGCTCACTAAATAATAGAGTTTTGTTCGGCCTGGCTCTCCCAAGGCTGTCATTTGTTCTAATGGAATGTTGTCTACTCTCGGGGCCTTGTTTCGACTCAGGTCTTTCAGTGCTCTGTCAAACTCTTCACGCAGTATCATATCTCTCATTTCATCTTCATCTACAGGGCTATTACAAATGATTGAAGCGATTTCATAAATTCACTGTAGCTCCATTCATTGACATATGGTCACGACACACTACAGATACGTAGAAAAACTCATAAAGTTTTGTTCGGCTGAAGCCGCACTTCAGCTTTATGATGAAGTGAGACAAAATGGCGACAGGAGCCGGGAAAGCGTATGTCGTGCTTGAAATGCATTCACATCAGTCAGTCATAACAGTGCAACGACATTTCAGGACGAATTCCAATAAAGATCCACCAACTGCTAACTCCATTCGGCGATGGTATGCGCAGTTTAAAGCTTCTGGATGCCTCTATAAGGGGAAATCAAGGGGGCGGCCTGCAGTGAGCGAAGAAACGGTTGAACGCGTGCGGGCAAGTTTCACGCGTAGCCTGCGGAAGTCGACGAATAAAGCAATCAGGGAGCTAAACGTACCACAGCCGACGGTTTGGAAAATCTTACGGAAAAGGCTAAAGCAGAAGCCTTACCGTTTACAACTGCTACAAGCCCTGACACCCGATGACAAAGTCAAACGCTTTGAATTTTCGGCGCGGTTGCAACAGATGGAAGAGGATGCGTTCAGTGCGAAACTTGTTTTCAGTGATGAAGCAACATTTTTTCTTAATGGTGAAGTGAACAGACACAATGTGCGAATCTGGGCGGTAGAGAACCCTCACGCATTCGTGCAGCAAATTCGCAATTCACCAAAAGTTAACGTGTTTTGTGCAATCTCACGGTTTAAAGTTTACGGCCCCTTTTTCTTCTGCGAAAACTGGAGACCGACAGCGCCGACTTCATCTTTCAACAGGATGGTGCTCCACCGCACTTCCATCATAATGTTCGGCATTTCTTAAACAGGAGATTGGAAAACCGATGGATCGGTCGTGGTGGAGATCATGATCAGCAATTCATGTCATGGCCTCCACGCTCTCCCGACTTAAACCCATGCGATTTCTTTCTGTGGGGTTTTGTGAAAGATTCAGTGTTTAAACCCCCTCTACCAAGAAACGTGCCAGAACTGCGAGCTCGCATCAACGATGCTTTCGAACTCATTGATGGGGACATGCTGCGCCGAGTGTGGGAGGAACTTAATTATCGGCTTGATGTCTGCCGAATCACTAAAGGGGCACATATCGAACATTTGTGAATGCCTAAAAAAACTTTTTGAGTTTTTGTATGTGTGTGCAAAGCATTGTGAAAATATCTCAGATAATAAAGTTATTGTAGAGCTGTGAAATCGCTTCATCATTTGTAATAACCCTGTACATACCCTTCCATTTCCGTAATATTGCCCTCAGGTACCTCGCCTTTGTATAGACCCTCTTTATACTCCTTCCACCTTTCTGCTTTCTCTTCTTTGCTGAGAACTGGTTTTCCAGCTGAGTTCTTGATATTCATACAAGTGGTCCTCTTTTCTCCAAAGGTCTCTTTAATTTTATTTATCTATCTTACCACTAGTAATATATGCTTCTACATCATTCCATTTGTCCTCTAGCTATCGCTGCTTAGCCATTTTGCAATTACTGTCGATCTCATTTTTGAGACGTTTGTATGCCTTATCGCCTGCTTCATTTATTACATTTTTGTACTTTTTCTTTTCATCAATTAAATTCAGTATCTCTTCTGTTACCCAAGGATTTCTACTAGCCCTCGTCTTTTTACCTGCTTCATTATCTGCTGTCTTCTCTATTTCATCTCTCAAAGCTACCCATTCTTCTTCTGCTCTATTTCTCTCTCCTGTCCTTGTCAATCGTTCCCTAATTCTCTTCCTGAAACTCACTAAAACCTCTGGTTCGTTCAGTTTATCGAAGTCCCATCTCCTTAAATTCCCAACCTTTTTGCAGTTTCTTCAGTTTTAATCTACAGTTCATAACCAACAGATTGCGGTCCGCGTCCACATCTGTCCCTGGAAAAGTCTTACAATTTAAAACCTTGTTTCTAAATCTCTGTCTTACCATTATATAATCTATCTGAAACCTTCCAGTGTTCCCAGGCCTCTTCCATGTATACAACCTTCTTTCATGATTCTTGGACCAAGTGTTAGCTATGATTAATTTTTGCTTTGTGCAAAATTCTAGCAGGTGGCTTCCTCTTTAATTCCTTACCCCCATTCCATGTTCACCTACTACTTTTCCTTCTCTTCCTTTTCCTACTATCGAATTTCAGTCCCCCATAAGTATTAAATTTTCGTCTCCTTTCACTATCTGAATAATTTATTTTATCTCATCATTTATTTCTTCAATTTCTTCGTCATTTGTGGAGCTAGTTGGCATATAAGCTTGTACTACTGCGTTTAACAAATAAAAATAAAATAATAAAATATATAATAATATGTAATAATAATAATAATTGTTGTTTGTTTCGATAAGTAATTGAAAGATTAAAATTTACGCCGTGAATTTATCGAGCTACGCACGTCCGAAGATGTACCGAACGTAGCCAGGACTCATTACATATTTTTTGTAGACAAAGTCTGATATCTGACCTCAGTTTCAATCATGACAAAGGAGTGACTAAAACTACTAAAACAGAGAAAAGCATACGATTAAATAAAACATACATTCATTTCAACATATACATTACGATATAAATGACACTTATGTAAAATTCTAGGTAAATAAATGCAGATAATTCACAAATGAGAGCGACTTATTAATTCTGCGCATCTTTTCTGCAAATAAGTATCAATATGGCTAATGTGGAGCCACACAAAATATTACGTCCTTCTAGGACAACGAATGACTTAAGAGTGTATTGATGCCTACTGGCTGCGACAGGAGAGCGGTGTTAATTCCCTTACTTTGCTTTCTCTTGCCCTAAAAAATCGATACATATAATCTAAGTTCACTAAATTAAATATTGTCTGTGCTCGAGTGAAAATGGTTCCTTAAATGTGGTAGGCGTGGGCTTCGTGTCTATCTTAGCTACAATAATGCATTCGCTATGCTATTCATAGTAGCTTACCTGCGCTCCTATATTTTTACTCATTATTAAACCGACTCCTGCATATCCATTTCCCTTTTTAAATTTTCTAACCTACCCACCTGATTAAGGGATCTGACACTCCAAGCTCCGATCTGTAGAATGTCGGTTTTCTTTCTTCTGATAACGAAGTCCTCCTGAGTAGTCATCGCCTGGGGGACTATTTTACCTACGGAATATTTTACCCAAGAAGACGCTATCATCATTTAAACATACAGTAAAGCTGCAAGCCCTCGGGAAAAATTATGGCTGTAGTTTCCCCTTGCTTTCAGTCGTTTGCAGTACCAGCACAGCAAGGCCATTTTGGTTAATGATGCAAGGCCAGATCAATCAATCATGCAGACTGTTGCCTCTGCAACTACTGAAAAGGCTGCTGCCCCTCTTCAGGAACCACATGTTTGTCTGGTCTCCCAACAGATACCCCTCCGTTGTGCTTGCACCTACGGCACGGCTATCTGCATTGCTGCCGGCCGGGGTGGCCGAGCGGTTCTAGGCGCTACAGTCTGGAACCGCGCGACCGCTACGGTCGCAGGTTCGAATCCTGCCTCAGGCATGGATGTGTGTGTGATGTCCTTAGGTTGGTTAGGTTTAAGTAGTTCTAAGTTCTAGGGGACTGATGACATCAGAAGTTAAGTCCCATAGTGCTCAGAGCCATTTGAACTATTTTGTATTGCTGAGGGAATCGGGCCTCCCAACAAATGACAAGGTCCATGGTGCCAGGGTCGGGGGGTCTGTAATAGATGTATGCACATTTATATTCTTCTCGCTAAGTAGTTTACCATTTTCGGTGTTATTTATGTTGTCATTGTCAGTAACCAGATTATCCCAAGTTCTGCTGTAATGACCACAAACCGAATACCACTAAGTATTCTGTTGATTACCAGGTACTGATTAACTGACACCACTCGGTTGAGATGGGGGGAACTTCAGCTGAACACTGGATATCTGCTACTTGTCGCTGTGGAGCATGGAATTAAATGCATAGGCTATCGAATTCAGAAGGTGGTTTCGAAGTGTTCTTCAGTCCTATGGACTCATCCTGTTTCCATATTCTGCGATGACCTCCTCATTTCTCTTAATTTTTTTTCACCTATAAGATTACAGTGTCACTTTTTATTTGTACTACCTCACGCGTGTTGTGAACTGCACCTTCCAGCGATGGACAGCGCAGGAACCATAATCATGTACACGATTGCAAAATGAAGGCACAATCCTCTTTAAAATGGAACACTGAGACATCTGCTACCCTGTCGCTGGGTAAGATGAGATTAACTGTACAGGTAATCACACTCAAATAGTTGTCAGAAACGCTCTGCAATCCTGTAAACTCTTCCAGTCTTCATATGTTGTGATGTCATCCACATTTTTGTCCATGAGAAATGTAGCCTCTATGTTTCACTTCTAACGGCCTGTGTGTTGTGGGAGCTGCATACTTTAGCGATGTACACTGATTGGATGTGTCACAACCGAAAAACACCCTGTATTAAACTGCCTGTTGAGACAAAGCAAGCTGGGATCTTTTTGCTTCCCCTCTTGTTTTGCCATCTGCCTCCTTAAATTCATTCTTAATTTTTGACTAATTACTATAAACGAATGTAAGTATAATCTGCATTTTCATAAAATAAAAAGATTGGCACTCGGTTTTAAAGAATATAACACCAGATCTAATTTCCTGCTTTTATGTATGTAATTGATTTTATAATTTATTTTGACTATGCCTAGTTAGTATCTTTCATTATACGGTGAAATCAGTAATTGTTCTGTAACTTAAATGCTATTGTTGACTTACAAACAAATATAAATTCTGTACTAACTCTAAATATTTGGAGGAACACCTAATAGTATTCTTAAAGGATCTGTTTAGCTCTGTTCGAAAACATGTTAGCAAAACCGGCTCTTAATTAATTCCAAAGTTTTGTTTGTGTACTTATATTTGTTAATTTCATGATTTAAACAAATAATTCAGCCTAATTCTTGTAGTTTAAGGAACTGTCAAAAAGACGGAATTTTTCAATGCATTCAGTTAATTTCACGAGTTAAGTTTTAATTGTAATTTCTCTAAATTACACATCCAATAATGTGTAGTTTGTAGTTTCAGCACCAATTATTGTGAGGATGTATAAGGGCCCGATTTTTGGTCCTGAGACAGTCAGTCCACAGCCGGGTTTCAGACAAGAATCTGTGTTGGTTAGAGCAACAACAATGCATCAACTTAACTGTGAAATAAGTGTAACACAATTAGATCGTGTGTTAAAACAATGCCAGTGTCTGTTCCATAAATACCTGATATTCCGAAAAAACTGTGAATTATGTGGTTGTTTTTTACTGCTCTTAGATATTCAACAGTAAACTATTGTAGAAGTATGTGGATGTTTGCCTGCAAATTATTAATGAGGCTTATCGGAATGAAAGTTAAATAATAGTGCACTGGCCATATAAAACTGTATTATTGGGGAGTTGTGAACAGTGAAAGTAAACTACTGTGAAACGCAACTGTGGACCTGTCGGCTATATTATTTAGTCAGTGTTGTACTTCCACACCACAGTTTTCAGCCAGTATCACAACACAGTGGCCGACCGATTTGGCCGAGCGGCATGGATGTGTGTCATGTCCTTAGGTTAGTTAGGTTTAAGTAGTTCTAAGTTCTGGGGGACTGATGACCTCAGATGTTAAGTCCCATAGTGCTCAGAGCCATTTGAACCATTTTGAACAACACAGTAGTGCCACACTGAGGACAACAAACGAATAAATAAAGAATGCGAACCGTCACACTATGAAGGAACAATATATGGGCCCTCTAGTGTGACATAGTCTGCTGGATATGGTCTTCCTCTAGTACAGATGACAACTTTCCGCAGATCCGCACTAACGACTTCGAGCGCTGGCTTCCAGCTCGAATGGAGCGATACATGTATATGTAATATGCTTGACAACACACAGAGGATAATTGTTGGTTGATATACCACAACAGAGAGATGTGGCACAGTCTTATAGGAGATTCTATTACAAGGAGGCCTATAACTGGTTAAAGTTTGGATGCAGATAGTTCTCTCAAAACTACGCCGATTTTGATCATAAAACTAATAGACATCAGCTGTATCTATTCTCGTGGAACCATGACTGTTTTTATTATGATCGTCACAATTACACGTTTAAAAAACAGGTGTTATTTCATACTCTATAACCTCTAATTATGAAGTAGACATCACTTGAATTACAGCTCGTCGTGGAAAATAGATCTGATAGTGTTTTTCTCCGACATGTGAGTAAATTGCATGAAACAGGCTGTGATTATCAAGTTGCTCACAATACTAGAACGCGAGAATCTGCTGCTGTATGATAGAATCTTTACACACGTCGGTAGACGTGAGTTATGTATCAAAAACGTTAAATGTAATCACGCAGACAGTAATTGGTTTCGATGTAACAAGAGAGAGACACGTGACAAAATCTTATAGGAGATTCTATTACAAGACAGGCTCTCACGATTTGTTTCGTTAATGCTAGTAGGATACAGGATCGCATTGGTAAAATGGTACCTGCCATAGAGCACAAAACAACTGCGTTCTCTTGAATTAAAGCTTCTTGTTGTCTAACGTAAAATGATTGTATTTTTTCCCAGACATGTAACCCAATGGCGTGAAGATTGTATTCTATAATGTTATTTCACATGTCTGAAATGTCTGTAGTACACACGTGCACGACAGTTTATTTTCAGACACTGATTGGAACCTGAGAAACGTTGTCAGATCGTGTAATTTACCTATCAAGCTGGAAGAAGTTGTCTAACATAGATGTTTTTTCTCTTGAGTTTAAAGTCTCGCTTTTTCTCTACCCTGATGATGGTTTTCAAATAACGAGGACATCCTGCTGTGATCGTTAGTTTTTTCCCGAGCAGGCGTCTGTAGCGAACTCTGACAGGAAACAACGACAGATACTGTCCTCAGCTGTAAGTTTACAGGTAATACACTTTTTAAACTCCTCTCTGTCCAACACCAGCATTTCGTCAGTTGAACATATTTCCCACCATAAAGAAGAGCGAGAGTACCTTACACCACAGCCTTTTTTTCCCGCCAGCTTGTAGGTGAAGCGTAGAGTTCGTGTGTGTCTGTCACTAGTTTTGAGTCTTGTGAAATTTTTTTCCCAGCAGGATAACACCAGTTGTATGGCGTCGTCAAATTTTAGCTGTATTGCGATTTTAGGCAGTCCTCATGTATCACTGTGCATATAGTTGTGTAATTAGGCCCAATCCTTGTGATTAATTACGTAATTAGGACTGATACTTACATCGGTTTCCCAAGCAAAATAAAGAAAGCACACCAACCTAACCTTCCTCTCCTGCAGGGTTCGAGTCACAGAAAGGGCACCGCCATTTTTAATATCCCGCCTCTTCCATGCGTCTCTGGTGGTATAATTGTGTTATGGTGTTATGCGGGGGAGGGGGGAGAGGCACTTGGGGTTTTTGTCCAGAAACATATTAATTACCATCCAATATCCGGGTGAGATGTCAGCACAGCTCTGGGACAAAGGAATTCCCACCAAAATTTCGAAATTCCCACTAATAGGGCAAGTGGGTGGGTGGGGAGGGGGGGCTGAGAGTCATGTGCAGGCTGAGAAAAACATGACACCATCCACGGGTGGGGGGGATTGACTGATCAGTTTAATTAATTTGCATATCATTTTGATATCAAATTGCACCCCTGCCCCATTTCCCTACAACTTATAAATCAATTGCTACTGATACGATTTCGTTGAATTTAAACCACTTCTGGTCTATGCTTACATAGCTGGACTGGATGGCACCGAGACTGTCTCTTGGGAAGGCGTCAAGGAATTTTTATCTGCTCTTTATAAAATATATGTATTTATGTGATTGTTTCTTTCTTTGCAGTGCTTTTCAAAATACTCATTACATAAGGATGTTAGAAACAGATCACTATTAAAACGCTCTTTTCATAGGTTTCACATTTGTCTATTGTAGTTAATGAAGGAAATGAAACCAAATGGCCAAACACTGCATAGGAAAGGAAATAAAATCAATAACTGATAAATCAAGGATAGGTTTATGTTTATGATACAATTCTTTCACAAATCATGAATACTTTGGACTTTGTAATTAGGCATACAGGGAGGAAATAAACTATCTTGTCCACATAGCATGTCAATCTCCCACCAATTCTCTTTTTGTATCACTTGACCATTGGTTGCAACCAGAAGCTTTCACCTTTGTGTCTCACAGCTTTGGAGGTGGCGCTAGTGGTCACTTAGCGTAACAAACTTATGGCATCTAATGTCTGCAATAATTAACTCGCAGAAGAGGTGCCAATGCTATATTTGGAAGCTAAGATTTTACATGGAAAACACAGTCAGATGCTTAAAGATTCACGTATCAGAACGTAAGAAAGACCATCTAACACAGAGCAGAAAGTGAGAATAGACATCAGAATCAATGCAGTGATCAGATTCAAAGTCTGAAAAGCCAAGTAGAAAATAGGTTGCAATTCATCCACAGGACAAAATCATAACATCACGTCAATCTCCTGAAAGGATCTCCTGTGGAGTGCTCTAGCCACCTCAGAATGAATTTCCAATCACCTTTGACTCAGAAAAGCACAGCATGAACTCCAAATGATCACGAAAAGAACAAAATCCTCTATGAGCTCAACATGCTTGCAGGCTGCTCTTCTTCGTTGGTGGGTTCAATTTGCAACGTCATTCAGTGAACTATGGACAACATGTTACCACCCTTGCCAGTCTTCACACAGTGTGCCAGAATACCCAATCTTGCTTCAAAAAGTACTTGAATGGCTGCTAGCACGTAAGTTCAGTGTCTTTCCAACCTAGATTCTCTCGCAGCATCTGCTGCTGTTGGCCACTGGTGTGCTAGTGGCTTAAATGCCACATTTTTCTTGTGAAAACTGTTGAGAGCTTTTGTAGATGTTTCTCGGTATTCTTGGAACATTGAGAAGACTGAAGCTTAACAATAAGCCAGTTTGTTTGTTAACGAGATTGCCTTTAAGCCCTCACTCAAGTACCTTGTGTGGTTGGAGCTTCATGGTATCCCTCAGCTGTCAGTCAGTCTTTAAACAGAACACTGCTTTCAGGGTAAAACAAACACTTCAGTTATACCCTACTTGTCTGTCTGTGACTTTCATAAAAATCTTGCTACAGATTGAGTGGAACCATTGTGTCCTAAGCCGTAGAATATTGCACTACAATGTGTTTGGTATGCCTCGAATACGGTCCTTGACAACCTGGACTCTTACTCCAGAAATACAATTTGACTAATTTTCGTTTCGCCCTTTGATCGTATTTGGTTGTGTATTGTGACTCATTTCAATATGTTGTTCAAACACCCTCCTTACATTTAAGACATGGACTGGCATTAAAAAAATCTACCCATTCCCTGTAATCATCCATTTATTCCCATCTTAAATTAATAGAACTTTTGTCTATTAAAAAATGGTAGGAAGGCTTGGCCACACCATCTTTCCACAGGATGTGCTTATTTAAGACAAAATAAAAATAAATTTTGTTTGTCAATATCGGCCACATTGGATATTTCAGTTGTAAGATGTAAGAATTTTTCATCACACTCCAATGGATGAATACGTAGTTTCCTGAAGTGTACAGCCACTTGTTCAGATAGTTTTTATAATACCTCCCTTCACAACCTGATTGCTTTTTCAGCTGTATTGTGGTCTCTGTAATGACTGGTGTTACGACTTAGTTCGTACTTCTTTTTCAGTAGATGTAGGCTACATTCCTTCCTACAACTAAATCTCTCAAAATCCTACAGAGAAGCAAAACTGGCTTAGGAAAATACTGACCCATCATTTTAATCCTATGGCTACACAATGCCAACAATCGAATACATTTCTTCCTACCTACCTACCTACCTACCTACCTCCTCCTCCTCCTCCTCCTCCTCCTCCTCCTCCTCCTCCTCCTCCTCTCGAACAACGGGGAGGGGGCAGGGCAGGGATACTCCACATTCATTGTTGTCAATTTAGGAAAATATACATGGTGATTCAAAAAGAATACAACTTTGAAAATATAGATTTAATCAAAGAAACATGATGGAATCTTGGGTGATTAATGTGAAGAGAACTTAGTTGTTTATTTTTTTTCAGTAGAAAACAAGTTCATAAATTTGCAATATGACACCCTCCAGACATTTGCAGCGGCATCAATCCGATACTCTAACTTGTTTCACACTCTCCGTAGCATCTCTGGCATAACAGTTTGGATAGCTGCAGTTACTCCTTCTTTTATATCTACATCTACATGGTTCAAGAATCATAAAAGAAGGTTGTATACATGGAAGAAGCCTGGAGATACTGACAGGTTTCAGATAGATTATATAATGGTAAGACAGAGATTTAGGAACCAGGTTTTAAATTGTAAGACGTTTCCAGGGGCAGATGTGGACTCTGACCACAATCTATTGGTTATGAACTGTAGATTAAAACTGAAGAAACTGCAAAAAGGTGGGAATTTACGGAGATGGGACCTGGATAAACTGAAAGCACCAGAGGTTGTACAGAGTTTCAAGGAGAGCATAAGGGAACAATTGACAGGAATGTGGGAAAGAAATACAGTAGAAGAAGAATGGGTAGCTTTGAGGGATGAAGTAGTGAAGGCAGCAGAGGTCAAAGTAGGTAAAAAGACGAGGGCTAGTAGAAATCCTTGAGTAACAGAAGAAATATTGAACTTAATTGATCAAAGGAGAAAATATAAAAATGCAGTAAATGAAGCAGGCAAAAAGGAATACAAACGTCTCAGAAATGGGATCGACAGGAAGAGCAAAATGGCTAAGCAGGGATGGCTGGAGGACAAATGTAAGGATGTGGAGGCTTGTCTCACCAGGGGAAAGATAGATACTGCCTACAGGAAAATTAAAGAGACCTTTGGAGAAAAGAGAACCACTTGTATGAATATCAAGAGCTCAGATGGAAACCCAGTTCTAAGCAAAGAAGGGAAAGCAGAAAGGTGGAAGGAGTATATAGAGGGTCTATACAAGGGCGATGTACTTGAGGACAATATTATGGAAATGGAAGAGGATGTAGATGAAGATGAAATGGGAGATATGATACTGCGTGAAGAGTTTGACAGAGCACTGAAAGACCTGAGTCGAAACAAGGCCCCCGGAGTAGACAACATTCCATTGGAACTACTGACGGCCTTGGGAGAGCCAGTCCTGACAAAACCCTACCATCTGGTGAGCAAGATGTATGAAACAGGCGAAATACCCTCAGACTTCAAGAAGAATATAATAATTCCAATCCCAAAGAAAGCAGGTGTTGACAGATGTGAAAATTACCGAACTATCAGTTTAATAAATCATGGCTGCAAAATACTAAGGCGAATTCTTTACAGACGAATGGAAAAACTAGTAGAAGCCGACCTCGGGGAAGATCAGTTTGGATTTTGTAGAAATGTTGGAACACGTGAGGCAATACTGACGTTATGACTTATCTTACAAAATACACTCCTGGAAATGGAAAAAAGAACACATTGACACCGGTGTGTCAGACCCACCATACTTGCTCCGGACACTGCGAGAGGGCTGTACAAGCAATGATCACACCCACGGCACAGCGGACACACCAGGAACCGCGGTGTTGGCCGTCGAATGGCGCTAGCTGCGCAGCATTTGTGCACCGCCGCCGTCAGTGTCAGCCAGTTTGCCGTGGCATACGGAGCTCCATCGCAGTCTTTAACACTGGTAGCATGCCGCGACAGCGTGGACGTGAACCGTATGTGCAGTTGACGGACTTTGAGCGAGGGCGTATAGTGGGCATGCGGGAGGCCGGGTGGACGTACCGCCGAATTGCTCAACACGTGGGGCGTGAGGTCTCCACAGTACATCGATGTTGTCGCCAGTGGTCGGCGGAAGGTGCACGTGCCCGTCGACCTGGGACCGGACCGCAGCGACGCACGGATGCACGCCAAGACCGTAGAATCCTACGCAGTGCCGTAGGGGACCGCACCGCCACTTCCCAGAAAATTAGGGACACTGTTGCTCCTGGGGTATCGGCGAGGACCATTCGCAACCGTCTCCATGAAGCTGGGCTACGGTCCCGCACACCGTTAGGCCGTCTTCCGCTCACGCCCCAACATCGTGCAGCCCGCCTCCAGTGGTGTCGCGACAGGCGTGAATGAAGGGACGAATGGAGACGTGTCGTCTTCAGCGATGAGAGTCGCTTCTGCCTTGGTGCCAATGATGGTCGTATGCGTGTTTGGCGCCGTGCAGGTGAGCGCCACAATCAGGACTGCATACGACCGAGGCACACAGGGCCAACACCCGGCATCATGGTGTGGGGAGCGATCTCCTACACTGGCCGTACACTACTGGTGATCGTCGAGGGGACACTGAATAGTGCACGGTACATCCAAACCGTCATCGAACCCACCGTTCTACCATTCCTAGACCGGCAAGGGAACTTGCTGTTCCAACAGGACAATGCACGTCCGCATGTATTCCGTGCCACCCAACGTGCTCTAGAAGGTGTAAGTCAACTACCCTGGCCACCAAGATCTCCGGATCTGTCCCCCATTGAGCATGTTTGGGACTGGATGAAGCGTCGTCACACGCGGTCTGCACATCCAGCACGAACGCTGGTCCAACTGAGGCGCCAGGTGGAAATGGCATGGCAAGCCGTTCCACAGGACTACATCCAGCATCTCTACGATCGTCTCCATGGGAGAATAGCAGCCTGCATTGCTGTGAAAGGTGGATATACACTGTACTAGTGCCGACATTGTGCATGCTCTGTTGGCTGTGTCTATGTGCCTGTGGTTCTGTCAGTGTGATCATGTGATGTATCTGACCCCAGGAATGTGTCAATAAAGTTTCCCCTTCCTGGGACAATGAATTCACGGTGTTCTTATTTCAATTTCCAGGAGTGTAGATGAAGGAAATGCAAACCTACATTTATAGCATTTGTAGACTTAGAGAAAGCTTTTGACAATGTTGACTGGAGTACTATATTTCAAATTCTGAAGATGGCAGGGGTAAAATACAGGGAGCGAAAGGCTATTTACAATTTGTACAGAAACCAGATGGCAGTTATAAGAGTCGGGGGGGGGGGGGGAGGAGGGGGGGGGCATGAAAGGAAAGCAGTGGTTGGGAAGGGAATGAGACAGGGTTGTAGCCTCTACCCAATGTTATTCAATCTGTATATTGAGCAAGCAGTGAAGGAAACAAAAGAAAAATTCGAAGTAGGTATTAAAATCCATGGAGAAGAAATAAAAACTTTGATGTTCGCCGATGACATTGTAATTCTGTCAGAGACAGCAAAGGACTTGGAAGAACAGTTGAATGGAATGGATAGTGTCTTGAAAGGAGGATATAAGATGAACATCAACAAAAGCAAAACGAGGATAATGGAATGCAGTCGAATTAAGTCGGGTGATGCTAAGGGAATTAGATTAGGAAATGAGACACTTAAAGTAGTAAAGGAGTTTTGCTATTTGGGGAGGAAAATAACTGATGATGGTCGAAGTAGAGAGGATATAAAATGTAGACTGGCAATGGCAAGGAAGCGTTTCTGAAGAAGAGAAATTTGTTAACGTCGAGTATAGATTTAAATGTCAGGAAGTCGTTTCTGAAAGTATTTGTATGGAGTGTAGCCATGTATGGAAGTGAAACATGGACGATAAATAGTTTGGACAAGAAGAGAATAGAAGCTTTTGAAATGTGGTGCTACAGAAGAATGCTGAAGATTAGATGGGTAGATCACATAACTAATGAGGAGGTATTGAATAGGATTGGGGAGAAGAGAAATTTGTGGCACAACTTGACTAGTAGAAGGGATCGGTTGGTAGGACATGTTCTGAGGCATCAAGGGATCACCAATTTAGTATTGGAGGGCAGCGTGGAGGGTAAAAATCGTAGAGGGAGACCAAGAGATGAAGACACTAAGCAGATTCAGAAGGATTTAGGTTGCAGTAGTTACTGGGAGATGAAGCAGCTTGCACCGGATAGAGTAGCATGGAGAGCTGCATCAAACCAGTCTCAGGACTGAAAACAACAACAACAACAACAACAACAACAACAACATGGATACTCCGCAAATCACATTTAAATGCCTGGCAGAGGGTTCATCGAACCACCTTCACAATTCTCCATTATTCCAATCTCGTATAGCGCACGAAAAGAATGAACACATATATCTTTCTATACGAGCTCTGATTTCCCTTATTTTTTCGTGGTTATCGTTCCTCCCTATGTAGGTCGGTATCAACAAAATATTTTCGCATTCGGAGGAGAAAGTTTGGTGATATGAATTTCGAGAGAAGATTCCGTCGCAACGAAAAACGCCTTTCTTTTAATGATGTCCAGCCCAAATCCTGTACCATCTCTGTGACACTCTCTCCCATATTTCGCGAAAATACAAAACGTGCTGCCTTTCTTTGAACTTTTTCGATTTACTTCGTCAGTCCTATCTGGTAAGGATCCCATACCGCACAGCAGTACTCTAAAAAGAGGACGGACAAGCGTAGTGTAGGCAGTCTTCGTAGTAGGTCTGTAACATTTTCTAAGTGTCCTGCCAATAAAACGCAGTCTTTGGTCAGCCTTCATCGGAACATTTTCTATGTATTCCTTACAATTTAAGTTGTTCCTAATTGTAATACCTACGTATTTAATTGAATTTACTGCTTATAGATTAGACTGATTTATCGTGTAACCGAAGGTTAACGAGTTCCTTTTAGCACTCATGTGGATGAACTCCCACTTTTCGCACCATTCAGATATTTTTTCTAAATCGTTTTGCAGTTTGTTTTTATCTTCTGAAGACTTTATTAGTCGATAAGCGACAGCGTCATCTGCAAACAAGCGAAGACGGCTGCTCAGATTGTCTCCCAAATCGTTTATATAGATAAGGAACAGCAAAGGGGCTATAACACTACCTTGGGGAACGCCAGAAATCACTTCTGTTTTACTCGATGACTTTCCGTCGATTACTACGAACTGTGACCTCTCTGACAGGAAATCACAAATCCCGTCACATAACTGAGATGATATTCCATAAGCACGCAATTTCACTAGGAGACGCTTGTGAGGTACAGTGTCGAAAGCCTTCCGGAAATCGAGAAATACGGAATCGATCAGAAATCCATTGTCAATAGCATTCAAAACTTCATGTGAATAAAGAGCTAGTTGTGTTTCACAGGAACGATGTTTTCTAAACCCATATTGACTGTGTGCCAATAGACCGTTTTCTTCGAGGTAATTCATAATGTTCGAACACAATACATGTTCCAAAATCCTGGTGCATATCGACGTTAATGATATTGGCCTGCAATTTAATTGATAACTCCGACTACCTTCATTGAATGTCAGTGTGATATGTGCAACTTTCCAGTCTTTCGGTACGGTTCTTTCGTTATTGTTAAGTATGGAGCTAGTGCATCAGCATACTCCGAAAGGAACCTCATTGGTATACAGTATGGACCAGAAGACTTGCTTTTATTAAGTGATTTAAGTTGTTTCACTACTCTGAGGATATTTACTTCAACGTTACTCATGTTGGCAGCTGTTCCCTATTCGATTTCTGGACTATTTACTTCGTCTTCTTTTGTGAAGGTATTTCGGAAGGCTGTGTTTAGTAACTCTGCTTTGGCAGTACTGTCTTCGATAGTATCTTCATTGCTATCAGGCAGAGAAGGCATTGATTGTTTCTTGCAGCTAACGCACTTCACATACGACCAGAATCTTGGTAACTCCCAATAATGATTGCCCATCGAAATAGAGGGGTCCAAGCGATACATGTCGAACGTGCGATCGTAAATCGATCATGCGACTCCAGTGGCGGGTGTTGTGATAATCATTTTTACCTGTTTTCCGTCGTTCCATTATTTGCTCTAAATTACATACCTCCGCGAATTGTTTGAGAGTTGTTGGGGAAACCCAGACGATTTATGTCATTAGTTATTGTGATGTCTGGTATTCTTGACGTTTCTCTCACACAGAAAAATCTAACTCCATGTTTATACAGCGTAGAAAAATGTTCGACTTTTTGTCGCAAATATGGAGTACTATCAGACAAGGAAAGAAGGGACTGTGGAGGTGCGAACTGTGTAAAACGTCGTAAAAACAGTTTCGATGCTGAAATACCGTTACAATGTCATTGCGGACAGTGCGGGAAACGAACGAGTATCAGGAAGAATACTTGATTCGATTCTTCCAAATTATCCATCCAGACACCACAGTGGGCTTTCACATGACGACAACACCGACGACGAGTAAGGTTAGTCATCTCTCTTGCAATTACAAGTAATTTTGTAACGCTCTTCTTTTGTCGTTGCTGCAGTGACCACTGTAAATATAATACACCCGTCACCGGAGTCGCATGAACGATTTACGATGGCACGTTCGACATGCATCGTTTGCACCCCGCAATTTCGATAGGCAATCATTCTTGGAAATTACTAGAATCTCTTTGGATTTTCTGTCAGGTTTCGAGAAAAAGTTTCATTGTGCAAACTGTTATAAGCATCTCGCAATGAAGTCCGCGCTAAATTTCGAGCTTCTGTAAAAGATCGCCAATCTTAGGGATTTTGCGTCTGTTTAAATTTGGTATGTTTGTTTCGTTCTTTCTGCAACAGTATTCTACCCGTTTTGTGTACCGAGGAGGATCGGCTCCGTCGTTTGTTAATTTATTTGGTATAAATTTCTCAATTGCCACCGATACTGTTTCGTTGAATTTAAGCCGCATCTGGTCTGCACTTATATTATTAGTCTGGAATGAGTGGAGATTATCTCTCAGGAAGTGAATTTTTATCCGCGATTTGAGTACGTATATTTTTCGCTTTTTTTTTTTTTTTTTTCTTCTTCGAGGATTTGGGGATTACAGTATTCAATCTCTCTTCGACAAACCTGTGTTCACTAATCCCTGAATCGGTTTTGATGCTCGTTATTGACTCAGGATTATTTGTTGCTAAGAGGTCAAGTGTGTCTTCACAACCGTTTACTATTCGCGTGGGCTCATGAACTACCTGCTCGAAATACACTCCTGGAAATTGAAATAAGAACACCGTGAATTCATTGTCCCAGGAAGGGGAAACTTTATTGACACATTCCTGGGGTCAGATACATCACATGATCACACTGACAGAACCACAGGCACATAGACACAGCCAACAGAGCATGCACAATGTCGGCACTAGTACAGTGTATATCCACCTTTCACAGCAATGCAGGCTGCTATTCTCCCATGGAGACGATCGTAGAGATGCTGGATATAGTCCTGTGGAACGGCTTGCCATGCCATTTCCACCTGGCGCCTCAGTTGGACCAGCGTTCGTGCTGGATGTGCAGACCGCGTGTGACGACGCTTCATCCAGTCCCAAACATGCTCAATGGGGGACAGATCCGGAGATCTTGGTGGCCAGGGTAGTTGACTTACACCTTCTAGAGCACGTTGGGTGGCACGGGATACATGCGGACGTGCATTGTCCTGTTGGAACAGCAAGTTCCCTTGCCGGTCTAGGAATGGTAGAACGGTGGGTTCGATGACGGTTTGGATGTACCGTGCACTATTCAGTGTAACCTCGACGATCACCAGTGGTGTACGGCCAGTGTAGGAGATCGCTCCCCACACCATGATGCCGGGTGTTGGCCCTGTGTGCCTCGGTCGTATGCAGTCCTGATTGGGGCGCTCACCTGCACGGCGCCAAACACGCATACGACCATCATTGGCACCAAGGCAGAAGCGACTCTCATCGCTGAAGACGACACGTCTCCATTCGTCCCTCCATTCACGCCTGTCGCGACACCACTGGAGGCGGGCTGCACGATGTTGGGGCGGTGAGCGGAAGACGGCCTAACGGTGTGCGGGACCGTAGCCCAGCTTCATGGAGACGGTTGCGAATGGTCCTCGCCGATACCCCAGGAGCAACAGTGTCCCTAATTTGCTGGGAAGTGGCGGTGCGGTCCCCTACGGCACTGCGTAGGATCCTACGGTCTTGGCGTGCATCCGTGCGTCGCTGCGGTCCGGTCCCAGGTCGACGGGCACGTGCACCTTCCGCCGACCACTGGCGACAACATCGATGTACTGTGGAGACCTCACGCCCCACGTGTTGAGCAATTCGGCGGTACGCCCACCCGGCCTCCCGCATGCCCACTATACGCCCTCGCTCAAAGTCCGTCAACTGCACATACGGTTCACGTCCACGCTACCAGTGTTAAAGACTGCGATGGAGCTCCGTATGCCACGGCAAACTGGCTGACACTGACGGCGGCGGTGCACAAATGCTGCGCAGCTAGCGCCATTCGACGGCCAACACCGCGGTTCCTGGTGTGTCCGCTGTGCCGTGCGTGTGATCATTGCTTGTGCAGCCCTCTCACAGTGTCCAGAGCAAGTATGGTGGGTCTGACACACCGGTGTCAATGTGTTCTTTTTTCCATTTCCAGGAGTGTAATTCTCAGAGAATGCGTCTAGCACAATTTCGGATGATATTTTATACGTGCCTCCGGAATTAAACATGTATTTTCGCCAACATAACGAGGGTAAATTAAAGTCACCACCAACTATTATCGTGCCAGTTGGGTACGTAGGCCTATTTTAAATCAAACTCAAGTTTTCTTTGAACCTTTCAGCAACTGTATCATCTGAACTGGGAGGTCGGTAAAAGGATCCAATTATTATTTTATTCCGGTTGCCAACAATGATCTCTGCCCATACTAACTCACAGGAAGTATCTACTTCAATTTCACGACAAGTTAAACTACTTCTAACAGCAACAAACACGCCACCACCAGGTGTGTTTAGCCTATTCTTTCGGAACACCGTTAGGTTCTTCGCAAAAGTTTCCGATGAGCTTATATTTGGTTTTAGCCAGCTTTCAGTGCCTATAACGATTTGAGCATCAGTGCTTCCTATTAGCGCGTGGAACTCTGGTACTTTCCCAACACAGCTACAATTTACAACTGTTATACCAATGGTTCCTGTATCTACGTTCTTCTTGTATTCAGCCTGCAGCCTGTGACTGAAGCCCTTCTTGTGTATTCCCCGAGACCCACTAACCTAAAAAACAGCTCACTCCACGCCACACAGCCCCTGCTACCCGTGTAGCTGCCTCCTGCGTATAGTGGACACCTGACCTATTCAGCGGAACCCGAAACCCAACCACCCTTTGGCTCAAGTCGAGGAATCTGCAGCCTACACGGCTGCAGAACCGTCTGAGACTCTGTTTCAGACCCTCCACTCGGCTCTGTACCAGAGGTCCGCAGTCGGTCCTGTCGACTGTGCTGCAAATGGTCAGCTCTGCTGTCATCTTGCAAGCAAGACCGGCAGCCTTTACCACTTCTGTTAGCCACTCGAAAACAAAAAAATCTCTTCTGTTCCAAAGTGACTCACATCATTGGCACCGACATGAGCAACCACCTGCAGTTGGCTGCACCCTGTGCTCTTCATGTCATCCGGGAGGACCCTTTCCACATTTGGAATGACTACACATGGAGTGCACATTGGTTTTCTTACCCTTCTTGTCTGCCAAGTCCCTAAGGGGGCCCCATAACGCGCCCAACTACCAATAATCCCACCCTCTGTGATTGCCCAGATCTTGCAGGCTGAGTGGTTTCCTATGAATAAGGACAGGCGACGGCATCTGGCTCAGTGACAGTGTCAGCCAGACAGCACCTGGAACCTATTTGTCAGACAAACTGGGCAGGCCTTACGTGCGGCCATATGGGAAGTCTTTCACCGCCTGCTTCATCCCAGAGCGACCTCCCACTCGACCACAGATGAGGGATCAGCCTCAGTGCGAGCAGTAACTGGGTTGGCCACCGGTGAGGACCGATCGGAGGACTCGGACGTGCTGGACGTCCGTTGGATCCCCACGGCCGACCCACAATAGTGGTGCCCATCCACTGCAGCCTCAAGCTGTGTAACCGAAGCCAGCACAGCCTGAAGCTGAGAGCAAAGTATCACCAACTCGGTTCACATCTGCACACAACAATCTTAGTCCTTGTCCATACTAAAGACCATGGAAAACTAAACTACGCAGATAAATGGACTATCGGCAAGTGCTGCCAACTCTACTGTAGACCCTGACGAAAACGCAGGAACTGTGGCTAATAATATGCAGGTATTCACAAACCTAACTGCCGAAGCACTCGGGTAAAACTAAATAATTCACACCCGAGTAGGAACTTGTAATATGTCACAAAATCTGTTTACTTTCCAACACAAACAACAACGAGAGAACAGTGGCTATTAGACATTAAATTTACACGCAGAAACTCAAGAAACTAAACTATTAAAGCACATAGATGATATAATAAAATTCGCTCCTGGTTAGGAACTTGTAAATGTCACAAAAGTGGTTACTTTCCTGTTGCTGTGTCTGTCGGCTACTGTTAGCTGGCAGAGGTGGTTGAACACCATATCTTTTAACAAACTCCCCTAGAGAACAGTCACAGGGGCTGAGGTCAGGGCTTCTTCGAGGCCAGTAATGAAGTGCTCTGTCACGAGCTGCCTGACAGCCAATCCATTGCCAATGGGGTGCTACTCCAGCCTGCTGGAATATGAACTGACATGCTGCTTCTTCAAGTTATGGAAACAGCCAATTCTGCAACATTTCCAGTAGGTTTGTGCAGTTACAGTTGAACCTATGAAGAAAAAAGGACCAAAAATTTTACTGGCTGAGAGAGCACAGAAAACATTCACCTCTGGTGAATCACGTTCATGCTGAATTGTTTCCCACTGATTCTTGGTGCCCCATATACAGACATTGTGCCAATTTAATTTCCTTGTGTGAAATGTTGCTTCATCACTAAATACTAGCTTCGAACTGAACTGGTCATCTGTTTCCATTTGTTCAAAGACAAACTTGCAGAACTCTTATTTTTCTTCACCATAGCCACTTCGGAAAGCACCGAACGAGTTGTAGATGATACGGTTTCATTACTAACCTTTCCCTTAGAACTCTCAAAATGGTCAGTTGTGGAATTTGCAGCTCTCTGCTAGCTCAGTTTGTCGATTTTCCTGGAATGCCAGCAAATCCCTCTTGAAGGCGGCCAACATTTTCTTCACTCTTACACAGACATCCGGTACTTTTTCCCTTTGCACAAACACCCTTTCTTTGTGGATTGCTTATACCAATGTACAATGCACCACCCTAAGGAGGTTCAACACTATCCACGTTTTCTGTACTCAATAACGCAAAAAGTTTTTTGTTGAGTAGCTATCTTTACATTGGCAACAGAAATGAAGGTTACGTGGCCACTAGTGCTCCTTAGAGACCAAATAAGCAAGCATACGAAACTTCAGAGCTTCCTTCAATCGATGACAGGAACAGCGTACCTCTCCTCCTCTTCTTCTTCTTATACTACTTCTTTTCAGAGTTCTTGAATTTCAGTCATGGTATCCTTTTTGAATCATCCTGTATAACAGGTAAATCAGACGACACACACACACTAAATGACAACTCCAATTGTTTCAAAATACCTTTTACTGAATGAAATATTCAGAGATTTCACCAACAAACCAGGAAAAAAAAATCAAATTACACAACCTTTTCAATCTTCTTCCTCGTCTGATTTAGACAATATGTACTCTGCACTTACATCTCCCAACAAATACTCATGCCTTTTATTTTGAATCATTTGTTTCTTAGCATTGTGTGCAGAGTTTTAATTTTGCTATCACAAAGCAATTTGTGTGTTCCTTTTGTTCAAACAGACGTGGCATTGTTCAACCCCATTCTTATCAAAGCTACTATGATAAGGCCCCAGCAAATTATGTCTTACAAAACACTGAAAGGAGTTTCGTTCCTTGCATAAGTGGAGTACACAACCATTATGCATTGAAATTTCTGGTAACTATTAAAACACCCTGACTGGAACAGGGCTGCCAGTGGACACAGCAGACATGCACACCTGACACCATGTTCTTGCCAGTGGCCAAATGCTCCACTCTTTTTAGTAAATTATATCTTCAGATAGCGTTGATGCAGGGGGGGGGGGGGGGGGGAGATATTTTGATCAAGATACTGTACCTGATTTTCTGTACTCAGAAACAATTCTTTGGAAGTGATCAACACTGCTTGAAGACTGAAATTTACAGATAACACTTGAATTCTCGCTTCTTAGTGCTTTTTGTCTCCACTGCACTTATTTCACAACAGATCTCTTCCTTGTTAATGTTTGTCATGATAATCATTTTTAAACAGCTTCCCTTCCACTATAAGCAAACTTTTAAGACATCAATCTTTTTCAGTTTAAATAATCCTAAATTGTCATTGAGATATTTGCTTGTATTTTCGGTAGAGAGCTCATTTGCAACTGTTCTCTTCTTCTTTACCTTTATGGTTGTTGTGTATGACTTAATATTCAGGCTTTAATCAAAATATCTTTCTGATGACTATCTTCAGTATCTAGATCTAATGGAAGAATACTTCTAAGTGTGCTGACTTACCAATATACTAACATCTTCACTGAGAGTTTCACACTACCACGTTCGAGGATGTACAGGTCGTACACCCATGCAACACTATGCACAGACCACCACCTCGATCACCAAAATGATCATGTTCGACAGTGCTGGATGAGATGCAGGAACATACAGTGCACCCAGGAATATTGTCAAATGTAATTGTTTTGGTTGTCAAGGTTTTATGTTGTGGGGAGGCATAAGCTGTAGGGTGTGCTGAACTCCATATCTTTGAACAAGGTCCACTCACTAGTCAACATTACTCCATACCCATGTGTGACTTCTCAGGCTGCTTTCCACCCTGACTACATTTTGATCGAGGACAACGTGCAATGACACTGAACTTTGCAGATAGCAGAACTCTCTGAACGAAAGGATATTCGGTGAATGGGTTAGCTTGCCCATCCCCCTACTTAAATCCCATTGAGCACATACAGGATGCATTGGGAGATGTATTGCAGCACATCTGCCTGCACCAACAACCATCTACCAGTTGGCAACCACAGTGTTGGATATATGGGACCACAAGAACTTCTTACCAGGCTTGTGGCCAGTATGTGGTCATGTTGCAAAGCATGCACGGGCACCTGTGGTGATCACACACCATATTAAGAATATGTCTTTTTGTAGTGTCCATGGGACCATCATAGATCACAATGACTTCACTGTAATAGTTGTCTTTTAATAAATGTCATTTTGCCTCATCTCATTCCTTATTTCTTCCAGTTACCTTCTGTACTTACTGTTGCAGTTCTTCCTACTTATGATTGAAGTTTCAATGAATTCTGTTACTTGGCAACAACACACTGTGCCGAAGCTGCTTTCATCCTTAAGCTTTGAATACCAACTGCCACATCAGTACCACTGGCAACCCTAACTAATTATTTATCACATCACAGCATCTGCATCATGCACACACTTGTTCCTCAGCAGCATCATTTTTATTGCTTTTGGGCTGTTGATGGGTCAGACCTATGTTAGCAAGATGCCAATGGCATGCCAGTGTGTCAAATATTAAGGTCTGTAGTTTCTGAAATTGACATTTATTTGTTGATTGTGGCAGCCTCAATCACAATTATTTCAATCTCTCATTGCCACTTTTTAATTTCCAAATTAGGATTGAATAGCTACTGCAAGGAAGCTTTTTTACAAATATTTATCTGGTGTATAGCCTTATGTGGAAATAAAACTAGGATCATTGTAGACAAGAAACGAAAAGAAAGTTTTTAAATTTGCTACAAAGGTCTGCTAAAAATAGACGGGTACATTTACTAATAAATGAAGTAGTACTGAGTTATATTGGGGATAAGAGCTTTATGACACAATTTTACTAATAGAAAGGAGGTGTTGACAGGGCATAGTGAGGCAGCATCACAGAATAGTTAATTCTGCAAAGGGAGACACACACACACACACACACACACACACACACACACACACACACACACACACACAGAGAGAGAGAGAGAGAGAGAGAGAGAGAGAGAGAGAGAGAGAGAACATTTTTATCCTTGAGAAAGGGTATAAGAAAATACAAGCGTAACCACTCCCAACACAAAACAAGGAATGAGAAGTTTGTAGAGATACGAATCACTGCAATCAAACTAGATTTTCTTCTATAATGTGAAAAGGAAAGTACTATGCCCAAGGACCATAACAGCATTTATTTAACCCTTCAATCCATGACACTGTTCTTTTGGGCCTGGCAACCTTTCATTTTATTGATAAATTGTCTTAAAAATTATTGACTTCAGTTTACTTTCCGTGTAATCCTTGGAAATACAAATAACTAGGTGCAAATCAATTTTTCTTACTTTTCACCATACATGTGTAATGCATGGCAGGGATCTTTCTAGGTCCTTTAGCAAACAAGTCACATTTCAAACAATTTATCTTTGGTCTGAATGGCACATTATTTTGGCAGTACTAAAAGTCAGAAGCACTTGAAAGCTACAACTGACTATTATTATGGAAGATACATGTGTTTCTTTATGCTAGAACTGTTTAGGTAATCAAAAGTCTAGTTACACAAACAGAATAATTATGCAAGATGCATTTATCCTTTACAGATTAGATAATATGTTAGAAGAAAGGGGGGGGGGGGGGGGGGGAATCATCTGAAGTCAGTACAAGTGATCAAAATTTGGATCAGTAATTCCTGAATGGCTTGAAGACACTCAGATCAGGAAGGTGACAGTGATTCACATACTGATAGTACCCAGGATGATAAATCTGTGTCGTTTAGCATTTCAAGTAAAGACAAACGGCAGAAGGTCCAATTTCTTTATTGTTTCTGACAAAAACTCAGTGCAGTAAAACATCGCTAAGCATCAGAATTTGAGTGCACAATATAATGAAAATTCAACCTTAATCAGTAACAGGTAGCATAACTGTCACTAAGAATACATGGAATTATATCTTTGAGATCACACACTGTACTAATTTAGAAGGTAGGCACATTGCTCGTTTAAAAAAAGAGAGCATTACATCTGAGCAATGCATTTTTGATCAAACAAAACAAACCGGTGTTCATTATATTACAGTAAAGACTATAACAAATACATTGGGAGGAGCCTCAATATGTATGACAATCTTCATTTTTTCCACAAGTTTTCCATTGCTTTAACTATTACACGAAAAGTTTACGACAATGAAAACTTTGAGCAAAACAACGACATTCCGCCAAAAATGAAAGTTTCCAAAGCAACATAAGTTTTCTATTTATCATATGGCTTTGAATAGAATTAGACAACTGCAGGTTATGTGCCGGTCAAGAAAACATGCCATACTGCTCTGTTCTCTGCACCACAGTGCCAGAGTTTTGTTCCATAAAAAAACTAAATCAGGGAATTATTTTCTTGACGAGAGGGCAACACACAGAAACTACTGGATTCTAATGGACATAGCATCCATACATACATATTTTCACAGCAACATCCCGACTATGAGAAAGGCACATACGAAAAAAGGAGAATTTCCCTAGAGGAAGTAAGGCAATGAATGACCTAGCCTCACATGGAGAAGGGCATTAACAAACCCCACCTTCAAAAGAATTTTCTACAAACTACGGCATATACGAGTTACTGACAGATGAAATTTATACGAACTGGAAGCTTAACGAAGACATGATGTTCCTTGTGTCCACACAGATTAGACTGGAAAGTGATCAAACATGCAGCAAATGCACAAAAAATTGCACAACAGAGTAATAATTTGCAAAGTGGGTATTTTTTATGAGTGGAACTTCTGGTGTAAGCACAATAAAACAAAGTTTGCTGTTTATATCTCAGAAAACTAAATTATGACTCAGTATTTCTGACAATCACAGTAAATACTTTCTTACTCATTCTGCCATCAAACCCATCATAATTCGCTAACATTGTTTTAAAAAATATTTTTTTCTGTTTATTCTGAGGTCGGGGTCTTATAGAACCCTCTCATCTCATTCTGCGAGTCCAGCCAATTGTGTATTTAAAAATCCTATCATGGAACTACGTACTCTAAGTGTTCTCCGGGAAGGCTTCTTTAAGTCCCACAACCTAAATTAAATTCAACTGGTGAATACTTAACATTCTTCCATTCCCTCCTGAAGCGTTAACTTTAGTGCTTCCTCAAACTACGTAGCGTTCAACATATCTTTCTGCAGTGTTTGTCCATAGTTCTTTGTAATGAATAGAGAGCATATAATCATACTTAAAGTGACGACACAGATTCTGAAACTACTGTGGAATAAGGTGACTGATCTTCGTATACAAAACACACACAAAAAGAATGTTACATGAAATTAATAATCCCTTCCAACAGAACAATATGGTTTTAGGAAACAACATTCCTGCTCTGGCTGCAGATCTGTGCTTAAAAAAATTGCCACCTGGCAATATTGTGATTCATCCATTAAGAAAAGGCATTTGTATGATCAAGAGTGCATTAACCTTTTCAGATCCACAGTCTGACTACTTCCGACAGAATGATTTTTTTGCTACAACCATGTCCGATGATATCCAACCGCTGTCATGCCATGATTTTTAAAAAGATGTCACCTGAAGATTCATCTCTACTGATGCAAAACTGGTAGTGACTTATTAAAAATATTTTAACAACCAGTGCACATTTTATTAACAAACACATTTCCATTATTGTGCTATAAATATGAGTTGGGGACAATGCAGTGAGTAGTGAATTGGGTTAGGAAGACTTCTCAGAAATAATGGAAATTAAAGGACCTCCCAAACATTTCATTAAAATAATTCAAAGCCTAGGCCCTATACAGAAACACATCAGTAACTGTCGAGACCAGACCAACTAGTATCTAGACAAAATTGTCATTGATCAGAGTTGAACAGGGATGCCCAATCACACCACTATTTTAAGTAATTTGTACACTTACTGCCCAAAGGAGTGACAAAATACTGTGACACTGATATTGTAGGTAACGGGATTTTAATTATTATTTTATTTGCAGATGACTGGACTACATACAAGGTAGCACACAAAATTTATCACCATTTGTTTCTTATATAATTTGAGTGACACTAGATAGCCAGTTGAGCTTCTCACCAGCAATAGCAGTACAGCTCTGAGAAACAAACGAGTTATGAAATGATGCATAATCATGACACAGTAGCTAGGAGTCTTGTTGTAGTGTTTCGAGAATTTATGTGTAAATTCTAGAACCACTTAGCCTTCTACTGTCTCGAGTGCACACATTTTTGATACGAGTGTGAGAGAGTGGAATCCTACCTACTACGTGTCACATGTCTGTGTGTGCAGGTTTAAATTAAGTCGCAGGAAAAATGCAGACACTGTGGTCGAATGGCACCGACAAGTCGGGCAGTCCTTGGATGTTTACTGAGTGCATACGAAAGGACCAGAGTGTATTTATGTAACTTTGTGGTAATAGTGTCAGTGGCTATTGTTAGTAAAAAAAAAGACTTATTCCAGCCTTGCTAGAGGCAAGACGTATTTCATGAATCCTGTGATACTGAGTTATAGTTATTAAGCCAAATATTTTGTGGATGTAATTAGATTTGTTTTTGACATGAGGCGATAAGCGTGACTTACAAGAAATCAAATGTTTATGTGAGAAGGGAGAAGTTTGTTCTGTATGAAGTTTTAATATATTGTTAGTTGATGAAAAGCAGAGGGGGAGAATTTTACAAATTCCTGTACCTACCATCACTCTTCGGAGAAGAAGTTTAGAGAGATTTCAGGAGTCAGCAAAGAAGATCGGCTGCAGACAAGTAAGTAAGTCATCTCGTAAAAGGAGTGGAAATTAGTATATCTGCTTCACACTTCAATTGTCATGCAAAGTGTTGGAACATGGTAACCAATGAGAAAGGACAGAAAAAACAGGAATCCTAAGACCAAAAAATGAGGAAAGCAGCTGTTGTATGTTGCCATAGCAACAAAACCAAATACAACAAAAAAAATTTACTCCGAGATAACGGAAAATGCTCTAGTATTTAAAGGAAAAAAAATTGAATTGAGAAATAGAGAAGAAGATTCCAATGTGTTTCTCTAAGAAGAAATACACCTAGAACACTTCGATTAACAATATCCGGTGCAGGGAATGTAGAGCTCTCACACACATCGTGGGCACGCAGACACAGAAACCACATCCGATGTCACCGGCACCAGATGCTGTTCACTGGTGCTGATCTGCTTCCACGTCCACTCACCAATGTAGTGCAAATTCTCTGCCGGGTGAGCGTAAAACAGAACTTTATTGTTTTAGTACAAAGTGGTACAAACTGTTCAGTGAACTTTAGTAGTGTAGTTATCATACTTAAAGTTAGTTAAATGCTTAGAAGATCTAAAGCTTGCAAGAATATGGATGATGTACACCAAGTCAAGGAAAGTCAGGAACCAGCTATGGCTATGAAAGTTACTAAGAAAGTGCCCGACTTGTCTGAGTTAGTAAATTTAATCAAAACTCAAAATGCAACTAAGTGAAAAACTAGATTCAGTAAGTTCTCGATTAGATGCCCAGAGTGAAGCTTTAGGTTTATTAAATGCTAAAGTCAACACTCAGAGCAGAGAATTTATGCGAAGGCATGGATGCTTTAAAGACTGAATTTGACACAAATAGTAAAGCAGATAATTTGAAATTAGATTTAAAGAATGAATTGACTAATTCCTTGACCATTCATGTAAAACAAATGTTTACCTACTTCAATCAGAAACAGAATGATAATTTTCAGGATTTGACAAAAAGATTAGAATTGAATATTGAGGATACATGTAATAGTGTAGAATAAGAGATCAATGAAAAGTTAGGATCATTTGAGAATGTGTGTAATGTTAAATTTAATGCTGTAAAGCAAGGATTAAGTACTTTGAAAGAGAGTTGATAAGCAAGACAAGTTAATGCCAATAATCCAATCGCAAATTACAGGTGTAAGTACATGAGTAGACAATGTAGAAAGAAGCTTCAAAGAGAAAATAGCAAGCCCTGATATCATAAATGTAAGTAGTTTGGAGGAACAAGTTGAAATTTTAGATCGGGAAGTCACTGAGAGAATAACATCCGGGAATGTGTCTCCTTTGGCTTCTTCCAAACTTGCTGATACCAGTAAAGGCATAGATGACCTGTGGAGAGAAGTCAAGCTCTTCCAGGACAAAATAGAAAAATGGGTAACGTCACCTAATGCTGTGTTTAACTATTTCCTTAAATTTAAGCCGGACGGGGACGTACATCTGACCCATTTTTTGAAAACGTTCAACCAACCTTTGCCAAAGAATTGGGAAGATTCTAAAAGATAAAAGTTTGCTGTGTGGTACCTTCTAGGGGAGACCTCAGAATTGGGAACCGTGAATATTGAGAAATTTACTTCTTTGGGAGACTTCCAAAACAAATTTAAAAAGAGATACTGTTCTGCTAGTGCACAAGAAAAGTTGATATCAGATCCATGGGACCCGGGCAGAATCATCTATCCCCCCCAAGGATGTTAACATTCCGAGTTAATGGGCGGAGTGACTACCATTGAATCCGGAATTGTTTTCAGTGTTTCTTCCAAAATGGTTTTCCTGCACCGAATTCCTTTAAAATCTCTTTCATTTATCCTTTAAAATCTAAAACTATCCTATAATCTTATTACTTAATAAACCGGATATTGCCATAAAATAGAGAACAACTTAAGAGAATCACAGAGAAAATGATATCTAGGCGAAATAAATAAAATATTGTATTTGTGGAAAATGTAATAGGATGTGACTAAATGAACAACTGGGATACCATAGTGCATAAATTTTCTATTTTGTATAGAGTATTTTATACCTCTTATGAGATGTGACGTAAATGGGAGGGTTTATATAGGTTTTGAAAGGGGTGGGTATTGTAGATAAAAGCATGGTTTGTAAGAGCAAATAAATTATGGCTAACACAAAACATCCATCACACCTTTCAGACAACCCTCGTAAACAAGTGTGCCCGATTTCTCACTAATTGCCGTTTTCATAGAGTTGCTAAGAATTCCTTCATGGACCTCAAGGGTGAAGGTGGGAATGTCCGTTCTGTAGGAGACAATTTAACACTGAACCTCCACCTCAAGGGTGAAGGTGGGAATGTCCGTTCTGTAGGAGACAATTTAACACTGAACCTCCTCCGGCGTCTCACTTAAGTACCTGAGGGGTTGGGAAAGATTTCCTGTCTTTATGGCTATCTTCTTTCCCTTCTTCAATCTTAGCTACCATATCTTTTTTTCTGTATTTCTTCTTGTTTGAGGACCTGCCTATTTTTTTTTCCTTTCCATATTCACAAACTTCTATCACTGAAGTCCTTCCTTGTTCCTGTGGTTTCTAATAACCTACATCTTATTAGATAAGAAGGCCGAAGAATCAGACTACACTAACACATATCCGCATACACACAAAAATACATTTAGACACATATATAACTATGATGATTCCACATCTCATATGTATTTAAGAACTATGACTTTTCTACATCGAATATACATACAAAAGAGAACGTAAGCCAGAGTGGAATTAACGGTGATAGTCATTTAAGAAAAGTCAGTGCAATAAGTACTCTGATGAATTGTAGGATAGTGGGACTTTAATGGTATATGCAGACATATTATCTACTGAGAGTATAGAAGTCGAGAAGTACGGGAGGACTCTAGGGATTGAATTGTGTGTTCAAAAGTGAATACGAAGCGTAAAATGTTTTGTATCTTACCAGAGAATACCTAATTATAGCATACATAGAAATACAGGGCTATTACAAATGATTGAAGCGATTTCATGAATTCACTGTAGCTCCATTCATTGACATATGGTCATGACACACTACAGATACGTAGAAAACTCAAAGTTTTGTTCGGCGGAAGCCGCACTTCAGGTTTCTGCCGCCAGACCGCTCGAGAGCGCAGTGAGACAAAATGGCGACAGGAGCCGAGAAAGCTTATGTCGTGTTTGAAATGCACTCGTATCAGTCAGTCATAACAGTGCAACGACACTTCAGGACAAAGCTCAACAAAGATCCACCAACTGCTAACTCCATTCGGCGATGGTATGCGCAGTTTAAAGCTTCTGGATGCCTCTGTAAGGGGAAATCAAGGGGGCGGCCTGCAGTGAGCGAAGAAACGGTTGAACGCGTGCGGGCAAGTTTCACGCGTAGCCCGCGGAAGTCGACAAATAAAGCAAGCAGGGAGCTAAACGTACCACAGCCGATGGTGTGGAAAATCTTACGGAAAAGGCTAAAGCAGAAGCCTTACCGTTTACAATTGCTACAAGCCCTGACACCCGATGACAAAGTCAAACACTTTGAATTTTCGGCGCGGTTGCAACAGCTCATGGAAGAGGATGCGTTCAGTGCGAAACTTGTTTTCAGTGATGAAGCAACATTTTTTCTTAATGGTGAAGTGAACAGACACAATGTACGAATCTGGGCGGTAGAGAACCCTCACGCATTCGTGCAGCAAATTCGCAATTCACCAAAAGTTAACGTGTTTTGTGCAATCTCACGGTTTAAAGTTTACGGCCCCTTTTTCTTCTGCGAAAAAAAAGGTTACAGGACACGTGTATCTGGACATGCTGGAAAATTGGCTCATGCCACAACTGGAGACCGACAGCGCTGACTTCATCTTTCAACAGGATGGTGCTCCACCGCACTTCCATCATGATGTTCGGCATTTCTTAAACAGGTGATTGGAAAACCGATGGATCGGTTGTGGTGGAGATCGTGATCAGCAATTCGTGTCATGGCCTCCACGCTCTCCCGACTTAACCCCATGCGATTTCTTTCTGTGGGGTTATATGAAAGATTCAGTGTTTAAACCCCCTCTACCAAGAAACGTGCCAGAACTGCGAGCTCGCATCAACGATGCTTTCGAACTCATTGATGGGGACACGCTGCGCCGAGTGTGGGAGGAACTTGATTATCGGCTTGATGTCTGCCAAATCACTAAAGGGGCACATATCGAACATTTGTGAATGCCTAAAAAAACTTTTTGAGTTTTTGTATGTGTGTGCAAAGCCTTGTGAAAATATCTCAAATAATAAAGTTATTGTAGAGCGGTGAAATCGCTTCAATCATTTGTAATAACCCTGTATATACTAGGGTAATGAACCGTCAGGCATACTCAGAAAGGATAAGGGGGTGTATCCGGCATTTGCTAAATATATAGGGCAGGTGTACCTACATGGAGATAGGACAACCTGTGGCCTAAAAAAATAGGGATGCTTTATTGGGGTGTACCTACCAGGATGGAAAGAGTAAGTGCTCTCATAAGGTCAACCCACAAGCAAGCTATAGGGTACTGATCCTAGGAGAAGGGGACAGTATCATGACAGAAGTCATGAATTTTGTAAGGGTTATTCAGGAAAGTTTGAATTCTATGCACAACTAGCATTATTATGTTTCAAGAAAGTTTGCGAGGGTCAAAAGAACACTTTCATTTTGCCCAGAGTTCCTCCAACCTAAAAAACTACTACTACTACTCCTGTCATGAACACTTGGAATTTACGATTGGAAATAAAGAACGAGTTCTCACAATTCCTAAATACTAGTGAGGAGCTGACTAAAACCTCGGGTGAATCCTCATGGCTTATTATTAAAGTAGGTTGAGAGAGAATAGCAAAGTAGTAGGCAAAAGATTATTCACTGTTATTGAAAGGAAAGAAATGTATACTGTAAAAATATGAAATTGTTATTATGTGTGATATTTACATAATGATTATGTATAAAATATCGCGTGTTCGATCTGAGGGGAGGGATATGTAGTTTTTCGATTATTTCTGCGTACATTCTAGAACCACTCAGCCTTCTACCGTCTTGAACACACAATATTTTAGATATGAGTGTTTGAGAGCGGAATCCTACCTACTGTGCAGCACATGTCTGTGTGTGCAGGTTTAAATTCAGTCACACGAGAAATGTAGATGCAGCGGTCAAACAGCACTGACAAGTACCTGTCGGGCAGTCCACGGATGTTTAGAGTGTGCGTACGAGAGGACCATGGAGTATTTATGTAACTGTGATAATAGTGTCAGTGGCTATTGTTAGTGAAAGAAAGCCTTGCTAGAGGCAAGACATATTTCATGAACCCTGTGACAGAGTTATGGTTATTAAGCCAACTCTTGTGGATGTAATTAGATTTGTTTCGGACATGAGGCGGCTTACAAGAAAGACGTTTATGTGAGAAGGGAGAAGTTTGTTCTGTATGAAGTTTTAATATATTGTTAGTTAATGAAAAGTAACCTTTGAGTATCTACTTATTTCACAAGTAGAGGGAGACTTTTAAATATTCCTGTACCTAGCATCACTCTTCGGAGAAGAAGTTTCAAGAGATTCCAGAAGCCAGCGAAGAAGATCGGCTGCGGACAACAAGTCAGTCATCTCATAAAAGTAGTGGAAATAGGTATATCTACCTCACATTTACATTGTCGTCCAAAGCATTAGATTGTTTCTAACATGGCTGACAAAGGACGACTAACAATGCAGCAGTGATCGGTAGTTGAAAAGTCCTGTTGTGACTCAACAGGCGGTTTCAACAACAGTTCAACAAATTGTGGGCCCCTTGCAAGAAGAGCATTCAAAGGCTGTATTATTAATTTGTACAGGAAGCATCAATACTGGAAGTAAAGCGACCTCAGCTGAAGCCAGTTTGTTCATCGGAGAATACTGAAGTGGTATGTGATGTTCTACTTAGAAGCCCAGGCAAATCTTACAGAAAGGCCGCAGTGCAACTTGGCATATCCACCAGATGCTCCATTCGATGGATTCTTCGAAGTGGCCTCCAGATGTACATGTATAAGATTACCTCTGCTCAGAAGCTCACTCCAGAAGACAAGCAACAGGGACTACTGTTTGCCCAGTGGGCAGAGGCAGAGAAACACTCTCTCAACCTTTGGATTTGAGATTGGGGTGCATTTTCATTTGGACAGTGTAGTTAAAATGTACACTTTTGGGCTACTGAAAATCCTCAAGTGCTTAACAACTTACTGGGCCTCTCTTCTTTGAAGAAACTGAAAACTGCACATTATTGAGCACACTCCACAGTAACTTCTGTATCAGAGATTCTTGCTACTGCATTGCCCTTCAACACGCTGTGGTTCATGCAAGGCAGAGCAAGGCCATGTACTGCCAACACTGTGTTGGATTTCTTACATGAGCATTTCAACATATGGATCATTTCACTCAGAGTTCACAGGTTGTTTCAATGATGGACAAAATTGTCTATAGTCCAGACCTCACCCCTTTTGTAACTTCTTTCTTTGAATGAACCTAAAGGAAACAATTCTTCCAAAATGTTAATGCTGTAATGGAGCTCAGACACATTGTTCTTTACACTTGGTGAAATCACCAAAGATATATGCCGTAGGGTTTCACTAACATCAATGTTCATGTGAAGGTTAGGAATCGATATGGTGCACATAACTGAGCATGGCTGCATTAGAACAATTCTCCACAGAGTGTTATCCATGGTACTATATGTTCCTTTGAGTTTGTCTTGACAGTTACATATTTTGAATAAACAAAACTGATATTCTGTGCACTACCTTGTACATATTCACAAAATGGCTTGATATTAGCAGTACATAAACTGGACAGATGTTAACTTTTTAACTTTTACACATCAGTAACAAAAATCAAGGCAATGGGATTTCAAGAGAAACATCTGAGAACTAAAACAGTTATAAGACTATAGAAAGAGTACAGAGTATCAACTACTGAAGAGTATTTTACTGTGAGATAATACAGTTTCCAATAAATTTCAAAGAATAGGTTACAATCAACAAGTCATTTCAGGTGAAACAAAGTTCTGTAAGTTGACGGCAGTCCCTCCCAGTTAAAAAAATGGCACCAAAAACTGCACAGAAAGTCATCAAAGAGGAAATTTTATCTGTTAGCAGATTTCACACACTGATGATATGATGTATAGGAGAAACCATAAATTCTTATTGTAACTAACAGCATACAGATCAAATGAATGTAAGTAATATTTTGGGCAAATGAAAAAATGAATTCCAAATATTTTGCTCAAGAAACAGGACAACTGGCCAAAATTTGTGAGATGGGAGACAACAACAATGTCTGGACTTTTTGAAAAAAAAAATTAAATCAATTATGAGCACGATATTTTTTACCCTTTGGTAGATTTGCCCAGCCTGCAGGGCACAGGACACCCCAAAATCTGTAGTGCATAAACACAGTCAAATGACAACATATCACTAAATCCTACACCAGTTTGCAAACAGGAGTATTTTAACCAAAGCTGCAGAGTCCACCATTTTGCATTAGAAGATTCTGCCTGAATGAAATGCTTTCCTTGACAACCTGAACTCTTACTACATAGTACTTTATTTCCTTTTCTCTCAAATATTCTTTACATTTTGGGACAACTTACTTGCAGCAGGAGATTATTTTCCATGACTGTTTTTAACTGATCACTGTGTAGCATGTTTCCTGTTGTCATGCCATGCTGTTTTATTACTTGCTCTCAAATGTATTTGGACAATTATGAGGAATTCCTTCTGGCTTCCTTCTCAATCATCAACATCTAGTAGTGGCAAGCAGGCAACACTTCAGGCAATAACATGGGGAGGGGGCAAATGTATCAGAACAAAGAGTCCACCTCTATCAAGTACCAAGGATCTCCTTGGAGAACTGAATACTGGGCAGAATTAGGCCACCCCCTGGGATCTCTCTCTCTCTCTCTCTCTCTCTCTCTCTCTCTCTCTCTCTCTCTCTCTTTGCGTGTGTGTTCATTCACATTTCTTAAAGACTGGCAATGAATTATTAAATGAAATAACTGCAAGGCATGTTCAGCTGGTGGTCCTGGTCTCTCCACTGCACCCATAGAACATCCCCTTTGGATGGGGGTGGTGCCACTTCTGGATACTAAAGTGTGACATTTCCCTGCTCCGGGTCCACCACATTAGGTAAGAAGGGCAAAATCAATCACAGCCTATTTCCAAATGATATCCAGGCTTCCTAGTTCTATCACTCTCCAGCCAATGGTCCTCTTAGTTATCAATTAGTACCCAATTGCTTTGCAAAACACTTTCCTAGACCACAAACAAATTCCAGCTGACTGTGATCCTTGTACTTTGCATATGTGGTGGTAGTGGCAACAGCAGCAAGAGGTCAGTTTCCTACTCCAACCCTCACATCATTTGTCTACATATATGATTGGCATTTCACTCAGTGAGTACTCTTTCTATTCCACAGTTTGCTCCAAGTATCCCACTGTAATTCACTTTGCCTCATTTATTATTGTGTTCACCTCAGTAAGTGTATAGCCACCCCACACTGGTGCAACATACTAAGCTATAGGCATACAAAATGTCAGACTCATTTTGGGGTTCATGCAATACTGAATGTCAAATGTGATAAGTCATACCAAGATATTTAGATTAAGCACAACTCCATAGTCTCACATCATATTACGTTCTTGCATTAATTCTCTGTTGCCAAGGTAAGATGCAACCTATGTCTTTCTGGGGTCCCGCTTAAGGGGGGTTAGCATCATAAAATAAGTATATTCAGAATATGGATCAGTTTCTTTACTATCTTTTCTTGGCACACAACACATACGATATACTCAATAAAAAAGATACACCCATGACTCAAGAACATATCCGAAGAGAAAGTACAGCAGCATATTATTTGTGCCATAATGTTGTTGACACAGAGAGAGACTAATTCTCCAAACAACCATTCAGTATTCTACATACCTTTAAGTTGGCTGAAAATTTTGCATCATTTGCTGCAAGATTTATCTTTCATGCTTAAACTATACAGAAGCTTAACAACTCTGCATGTAACACAAATATGTTATGTTTGCTATCTGGACTAGCCGAAAACTTACCTTTGTAAGGTGCAAACACCAGCACAGCTGATAAATAGAACAGATTAACACAATAGCTTTTATGCCATAAATTTTCTCCTCCCCTCATCTCACACTGTTATTCTCAGCAATTGCTGTTTCCTTGTGTTTCCATCTTTACTTCTCAATATAACTGACAATGGTATAACGCTTACTGATGCACCATCTGACCTACTGACATCTTTTCCTTCAATATACTTTCTCTCCTCTCAAAATGCATGCATCCCTGTTAACCTGTGATCTGGGTGAGCTCCCCAGCCCTCCAACCTATTTCCTCTTCCTTGTGTGTGTGTGTGTGTGTGTGTGTGTGTGTGTGTAGCCTCTTCATTTTTAAAGTGTGTTAGTTTGGAAATATGTGATAGTTTGTAACAATATTCTACACTACCTTGTGGCTGCAAGTTTTGTCAGTGGTACAGAGCGATCAATACTCTTCACATTACCAGAAATATTAGTTAACAGATTTAATGCCTTCATTAAATTTACATTCTCACCAATGACTGTAATAAATGTACACACACAGTACTGAATCTTTCGACATTCCCTTTAAAAACTTAGGCTATGAAAAGACCTACTGAACATTTTACAAATCTTTGATGTTTCTACCTTTAATAATTGCATGTGCCATTGTTGTGTATTTAATGGTACCTGCTCCTTAAGAGACAGGTGTATAACCACATTCCCTCCCCTTACACACACACACACACACACACACACACGCGCACACACACACACACACACACACACACGCGCACACACACACACACACACACTATTGATTTGCAAAGTTCCATAGTTTTCGAAATCAATCTGTGCTGAAAACACATTTTGTTAACTATGGGGATGGCAGGCACAGTTCGCACAGGATACAGGGGCCAGTGTGCAGTGACCAATTTTTGCCGAGAGGGAAGTGCTGGGAAAGTTCATCTGTTTGTTCAGAAGGGGAAGCCAGCCAACATTGTTTGCCTGCTTTCGGCCAGTCATCAATGCGCTGCGAAGTCAGAATCAAGGTGGACAACCTGCAATCTTCGAAAAAGTTTGCAATGAAAACTGAAGGCTGCTAACAGGCATAGGCATGCTTATTCAAATACAGAGAGATGCAAACAGGCAAACTAAGCCACTGCGGTCGGCAACACCTATATGAGACAGCAAGTGTCCGACACAGTTGTTAGATCAGTTACTGCTGCTACAATGGTAGGTTATTAAGATGTAATTGGGTTTGAATGTGGTGTTCTAGTCGGCACACGAGTGATGGGGGACAGCATTTCTGCGGTAGTGATGAAGTGGCGGTTTTCCCATATGACCATTTCACGAGTGTAACGTAAATATCAGGAATCTGGTAAAACAGCAAATCTCTGACATTGCTGCGGCCACAAAAGGATCCTGCAATTAGAGGACCGACGATGACTGAAGAGTATCTTTCCAAAGTGACACCCTTCCGCAAATTGCTGCAGATTTCACTGCCGAGCCATGCGTCAGCGTGCGAACAATTCAACAAAACATCATCAATATGGGCTTTCGGAGCCAAAAGCCCACTTGCCCTTGATGATGACTGCACGACAACGCTTTACGCCTTGCCTGGGCCCATCAACACCAACACTGGACTGTTGACGGGAAACGATGCCCGATTGGACAAGTCCATTTAAAAACTTATCGAGCGGATGGACATGTACAGGTATGGAGACAACGTCATGAATCCTGCATGTCAGCAGGGGACTGTTCAAACTGGAGGCAGCTCTGTAATGGTGTGGGACATATGCAGTTGGAGTGATATAGGACCCCTGATGTGTCTACATAAGATTGACTGGTGACATGAAGCATCCTGTCTGATGACATCCACCCATTCATGTCCATTGTGCATTCCGACAGACTTGGGCAATTCCAGCAGGACAATGCAACACCCCACAAGTCCAGAATTGCTACAGAGTGGCTCCAGGAACACCCTTCTGAGTTTAAACACTTCCGCTAGCCACCAAACTCCCCAGACATGAACATTATTGAGCATATTTGGGATGCCTTGCACCGTGCTGTTCACAAGATATCTCCACCCCACTCTTACTCGTACAGATTTAAGGACAGCCCTGCAGGATTCATGGTGTCAAATCCCTCCATAACTACTTCCAACGGTCTAGTCATTCCCATGTCATGTTGTGGCACTTATGCGTGGTCATGAGGTCCCTACACGATATCAGACAGATGTATCAGATTCTTTCACTCTTCAGTGTATGTTGCTGCATATGAAATTTAGCTAACATATTGAAGTTTTCTTTAGATTTGGGTGGATAGCTCTATCACCAATCTCAAGAAAATTGATCTGAAGTAGCAGACTCATTTGCGATCACGTCACTGATAAAGCCATAATGAAATATCCACAATGTTTTTCACATTTCATGAATGGCTTGAGATACTGGAATGATATTTTGGCAAACAGAGGTGAAGTTGACATAACCTTGCCATATGGTTATTATGACAATTTTTATTACTACCATGTTAGTCCACGAACTACAGACTTTTTTGATGGAAGAATATAATTTTTAAGTGTCACTGATAGTTGGTGAAATGAGAAAATTTACGAGTTTTGGAACAACATAAGAGAAGACATTACACATCTATTTTTGTACCGAGGATATGCTTTTTCATGCAATATTGACCATACTTTTCCTCAGTTAGTAAACTTAATGAATAACTGTTTCAGAATTCTCTCAAATTGTGCCCGCTCACTCTGCTTTAGTGAAGTGACGCTGTTCTGGCAAAAGAAGCAAATTTTAACTTGACAAGAGAAATATAAGTTTTTTTTCACAACTCGCCACTCATGTTGCTACGCTGGTGAGTTACAAATGATCAACAAGTTAGGTAAAAATAAATCACGGCATTTGTTGCATTTTCAGCAGAATTCTTTTGAGATACTAACCAAAGCAGAGGTGACAGGAAGATCTTTTCGAACTGTCACCATGCAAGTTTGGGCAGCAGGGGCTCCACCTAATGTCTACAAAAAATACAAGAATAGGCTTCATTTCAGAACCACATTTCCCCCAACACTCGGCATTTCCCCTACAGTGGATGCCCACAACCACCATCACTACTGCTCTCCCTCATGCACGTCTCACCAACTGCACATCTACCAGCCACATTATTCTGCAAACACACTCGCAAGTTTCACATTACCATATATACCCAAACCTCAATCAATTTTTTTCCAGTTTTCAGGATCCAAAAACCCCATACAACTTCACCGAGTGCAAAGCGAATGGATGTTCTGAAATATGACCCTAGGAGCTGCCACAACTAACTTTTGCTGTCAAATATAAGGAGCACTACATAGGCCTGCTTTGCAGCCACAAAGAAGTGTCTGCCTGTGATGGCAAAAGTTTTAAAAATTAAGGCACATGAATGTTCGACAAGGTTTCAGGACTGCAGCCGGATCACACTGACTTCTTGCCACAATATTTCGGCTGACAATTGTCCAGCCATCTTCAGGTGAGTGTGTCACTGGAAACTGCAAGTTCCCGGCATCAGCTTTATAGCAAAAAACAGGAACAACATGAGTCTTGTGCACCAACATTCTAAGGATGCCAGTAGTTTATGAAGTGTTCTTGTTGTTCCTGATGGAGACAGCTTTACAAAGCTGGAACATCTAGAGTCAGTGTTCAGAGGCAATGGTTACGCTCCACGTCAGATTAGAACAGCGCTAAGAAGGAAGAAACACCAACATCAAGAAGATAAGGAGCCATTCAAGACCAGGGCATTTGTTCCATACGTCGGCAACCTTTCATCTAAAGTAGGCAGAATCCTCAGGAAACATGAAGTTAAAGTAATCTTCTGGCCACCAGCAAAGATTAATGCCATTCTAGGTTCAGTAAAGGACTATACAAGTCTGTGGAAGGCTGGAATCTGCAAAATTCCTTGCCAGTGTGGCAAGGCTTACATCAGACAACATGCACAATACATGGAAGGTATGCTGAACATTAACGCCACACTCGCCTTTCACATCCCAGTAAGTTGGCCGCAGCTGAGCATTTTATTACCACAGGACACGCTATGGATTTTTCAGCCACAAAAGTCTTGGCCCCAGCGAAAACTTTTTTGGGATTGAGTAATTAAAGAATCTGTGGAAGATATGCCAATCTTATAAATCATGACGGGGTTTTTCAAATGGACAAGGCTTGGGACCCGCTGATCTCTAACTTCTTCCGAGAGAAGACAGTTTATTCATAATGACGTTTGGCAACATTTGACATCTGATTTTAGCGATGCAAGTGCACATTCCAACAGAGGGCGGACATGTATTTTTCACCTTTACACATGCCCCTGAACAGTATTTCCAGAGGGTGCGAGTTTCGATAGAGGACGCTCCTGTGATGGCCGGCAATACGCATACATTTTCGCGCCAATGTTTTGCTATAAAGCTGACGCCAGAACTTGCAGTTTCCAGTGACGGGCACTCACCTGAAAATGGCTGGAAAATTGCCAGCTGAAATATCGTGGCAATAAGTCAACGTGATCTGGCTGCAATCCCGAAACATCATCTAACATTTCGTACATCAGAAGAACTTCAAGAATGACAAGGCACAACAGATTGCTCACGTGCAAAAATTCAAAAATTCTACAGCTAGCCACAACTGGATTGGTCCTTTTATAAAGCACTGAGGTTTTTCACTTCAGAGGACTGGATGTCCGCCATTTGCACTGCAGATGGACTCCCTTTCATAGATTTTAAGTGAAATATTTCGCCGATTTTAAGTGAAATACTTCACCAAAATCTGAAATGTTTAAAAAACTGTAATTTTCTGAGCAAATGAGAGTGGGTGCTTTTTGATGGACATGCTGCTGGAATTGATTAGACTTGCACGGAGTCGCTGCCCTGCTGTAATGCTTGGTTTACACAGTCTGATTGGTGTTAGATGCGTACACAGGCCACACACCACCTCGGTAAAATGAAAATTGTTAGATAGCAAAACTTACTTGGCAGTAGTTCTAGGCAGGTTGACGGCAACTCTGCAACCACTCAACGTCTGTCCTGACTTGTGCATATAAATTGACAGGCTTTCAAAACAGGATGTGTAAAATGCGCAAAAAGTGTACCAATGAACTGATGATGCATGGAAGAGTAATCCAAATCGGGCATTTAAGAAATGTGCAATATTGAATGAATTAGATGGTGCAGTGGATGACTGACTGACTACTCAGAAATGAGCAACAAGGAATCTAGTGATAGTGATTCAGAATTATCTAATTGAAATTTTATACCTTTCGTAAAATTTGTATTATAAATCTAATGAAATTTTGTTTTACATTTACACTTCTTAATTTCTAAGTTATTTTCGTTCTTTTTTGTAAGTGTTGCTAGTCATACATTTAAAGTATACTACAAAAGTCGACTAGCAAGCCTGTGTGCGTCAACACTACATCTTGGAGGTTTTCATCCCAGTGACAAGAGATGGTTCCTACGAACTGTGAATCGCCCCATCATTAAAACTGAAAATTTTCGAAACTGGAGGTTCCTCAGTAAATAGTACATGAGAGGGCAATTCCTCATATCATAAATTACTGTTCTTCCTTAATCCAACATCTCTAGTGATTCTCCTACATAAATCTTTATGAGAATCATTCTCTCCCCTTTATTTCATCTGAAGATCAAATACTATCTGGTCCCTGAAATTTGAGCTCTTACTGCATGTATATGACCATTTGTTTTCATTTGGTTAACAGACCTTCATTTATAGCTTTATTTTGATTACTTTCCTTAAATATAACTAATTTTCTACTTTTTATGTACTACATAAAAAGATAGTTTCAAGCCAGCTATTAAAATTAAGGGGAAAAGAGTTTCTCAACACAAACTGTATATCCTGTTGCTATCCCTCTGCTGTGTAAGTTAGTCTCAATTTTCATATTTAATTACATATTTCTGCCTATTTACACATCTAAAAAGTTTTGCCGCACTACATACAATCTGGTACTCAATTCAACTGTTCATAATGCTTCTTAGATAAAACATTGTTTTCATATTTAAGAAGCACAAACTCGCTCCACCAGTCACTGACATTTTTGTCGAACACCTCTGCTTGTAAAATACTCTTCACATACTGCAACTAGTCAAACAGGAAGTTCCAAATCTCTATACAACACGCACATTAATAAATGATATTCATTAGAAAGAAATGGCTGATTTTTTTTTATAGAATAAAGTCCAACAGTCGTGTTAGGACAAGAAAATGTAACAATGAAATAAGGCATTTAAAAATAAATTAAGAGGGATGAATTTAATACAAGAAGGCAATTAAGCACAAATACAATATTTGTTCACAAGTATGCATGCATACATACATAATTTTAGATTCCCTTTGTTTCATGTATTTCCAAGGAAAGTTCAAATTTTAAAGGCATTAACTGCAAAAAATAGATATCTAGCAATTTTGTCTGTATACCCTTCCATAACCAGGTCTCTCAGAGACTGCATCTCTTTCTGAAAAAACAACACGATTTAATTTCTGCATGTCACCTTGGGGTGACAGAGAATGCAGTCTCCCATTTTATCGATGTATGGCTGTGCTGCTGAATATCTTCCAATCATAAGGACTATGGCTTTTAAATTAAGGGATAATAGTATAACAAGGATTGGACAAGTGCTGCAAATTTTTTAATACAAAACAAAGCGGAATGTGAAAAAATTTCCTTAATACCCTACATTTGTCATATGATTCTTAATAAACTTAAATACTAAATTACAGAACATGCTTTGAAAGATCAGAAATGTCTTAAAACTTCCAACACCTTTACTCTCACATCACAAACATTCATTTTTCTTGTCCATTATTGTTCTTCAGTACTTACACCCATCTCCCTCCTGCAAAAAATGCTCTGTTAACAACTGCAAATATCAGCCGCACCCTGAACTACCAACACTTGTTGTTAGTTTCAGGCTAATACTACAGACTTTACATGCACTGTGTTGGTATTTAAATAAATGAATGACAAGAAAGGAATAAAACTCAGCACAAACAGTAGGCACATAGCATGACAGCAGCACCCACCCAATATCCAGTTTTCCATTTTTCATAAGCTGTAAAGAACTTGCATCACTACCACCAACAACCTGCCTGGGGAGAGGATTAAGTAACTTTATGAATTGGCAGTTCTGAACTTTCTAATTTTTTCCATTAATATACATCTGTAACTCACATATCAGAATAAACACAAAAGTTTGAATCGACAAACCTATTATGCTGTGCACTTCTCCCATGTAAAAAGGGATAACAGTTTCACTATCACCTCTTATCTCTTTTTAAAATGTGATTCGAAACACAGGAGGAGCGCAAAGAATGGGGACACAGCCTTTCCCTTCACTGGTCCCCACCCTGGCAACAGACTGCCGCTTTACAAGTCCGCAAAAACAAAAACACAACACGCTGCACAGTGTCTATGGTCACAGTTACCAGTGAGTCCGTGAGTCCACGCACTTACACACTTCTGCAGGATACGAAACCTGGAGGCAAACCCTTGCATGCAAACTTGCAGGAATCACTTACCACATCCCAACGTAAGCAAAATGACTGCTTTGGAACACTATTGGAAAAAATACAGGGTGTTAACTTTTTGACCCTGACTTGTTGGAATTTTGATCGAAACAGTAAATGAGAAGAGCAAGTGATTGACTGAAAGTTTGCCAGTAAAGGATAGCAGCATCTTAGTTCACCACAATCATCCGCCAAGCACAGTTCATATGGCACCTAGCGGTTGGCATTCTTCAGTTGGTTGGACAGCCAGTCGAGACCCTCGTAGAGGCCATCTCCACTTGTGGCACAAGTGGCTTGTATGTACCAATTTCGGTTGCGCAGTGAATGCAGGCCAAGTTTGTCCGTAATTTCTGCTGCATTCATTGCATTTGGCAGATCCTGCAAGAACACACAATTATAGCACTTTGTAGTACTGAGAGATTTGTCTGCATGACTGTGAAAAAATATTTAAACAGTAAATATTAACCTAAGATAAGGAATATTACTCCTATTCACAGAAGTTTATAAAATGATTCAGTCATTTTTTAATGTTCTAACCCTAACGATAAATTATCACCCTGAACCAATTTTCTCCTGAAAGTGAAAATAGTATTAACATTAAGGCTATTCAATTCTGTGAGAGCGGCACTTTTAAACAAGTGAAGAAATATACCTAGCAGTTAAGACAACTTCAGACTAGAACAAAGAAACATACAAATGGAGTATCGCTTGTTTCTAAAATTAAATCTCTTAACTGAAGACAACATCATGTATAAAGAGAAAAATACAGAAAAAACAGCACCATCACCTTCAGTACATTTTCAGTTTCTGGAAGGTATACTGTACTCTTCATCCAGGCTCATCAATAATTGACACTGCAGTTCAGTTCATGGTGAATGTTTTATAAATTCACAACTTCACTTGCCTCGTCTGCATTATACATGATATCTTCGGCAGTGTTACCAATACTTAAACACCCGTGCTCCAAGTCTCAGACAGACATTTCTAAATGCTATGTGAGCACCTCACTTACAGCAACTATGGCATAGAAATCTTATCCAACTTCTCTTCCAAGCATAAAAATTTATTAAATAATGCCACATAGTAGTTTCTAACTCTTGAGGAGGGGATGATTCAATCACCAAGTCAGCATTCAAAACAGTCTACAGGTTCCGATTCTTTAAAACTTCCCTCTAACTGCAGAGTACACAATCAAATAAATTGCCACAAACTTATTTCTAGTACCTGTAACATACTGTTACAAACAAGGAAGTTAGTAGTACATGACGTATTCGTTCACTATTGCAGTACGGTAACTGCAAAGTTTCTAATAAAGGTGTCACATTAGAAATATACTCTGCTGAATACAATAAAACCACATACACAAAACTAAATGTAAATGAAGAGACTTTAAAAAAAAAAAGGTACTGTGAAAGCAAAATTATTCTTTCCCTGTACTGTACTTCAAAGGGGGGTTCAGATGGGCACTGAAAACCAAGTTTTATATGAATTAATTGAAACCTTTGGAAAAGTATTGAAAGAGTTAATAGAATTGTTAAAAAAATTACTCAAATTCAAGTTTAAATTGTTTGCGAGACATTTCTAAGGTGACTGAGCACAACATTTTAATAAACCTTTACTCTGCTATAGAAACTGATGTGTTTATCCTGACCCTGTGACAATGCAATTCTGAATTAAGATTATCCCAAGCCGAGTAGTCAGTTTACCTAAACAAAATTGTTTCCACAGAACGGCATACAAGACTTTCTAAACAATGAATATATGAAAGTAGTTTCAGATGCTTAAACTGGGTCAGACATTTTACTTCTCAGTTTCGATGTGTCTACTACTCATTTATTCCTTAAAAGGGGGGGGGGGGGGGGGGGGGAGGGTAGATGTACTGGATTTTTGTCCAATATATTTTCTTGATCCACACAGTTTAATTTATGTTGTTTTTGAATTTTATCATGGTGGCAGCTTTAGAAATCCTTTTAATTGTTAAACTGCTCAATTCTGCCCTAGCAGCCACTTCCACCTTTTCTGACATTTGGGAAACTGCTTGCTTCAGCAGAATTTTTGTCAGGGTGAAGGCTATTTTCTTTCGATATCTTTGGCTGATATCTTTCTTGCATATCGTTTATTTACATTTTGACAATACTACCACATATTAGTAGGTGGAAGGTTGAACGCTCGAACCTTCAGGTGCAAGTCAGGATTTATGCATAATGGGTGGTGGGAAAACTGTTTAGGCAACATAGGTTTCATAGAAATCTGTTTACCAGCAAAAAAGAGGAAGCAGCGCGAAATTAAGAACATAAGCTCTCAGCTTCAGCATCGAAACTTGTGATTGGAGAATTGTACAGGTGTGTGAATGATGATGATACGGATTCCACTGTATTCAGACTTATTGATTTAGAGCTTCTCTGCCAGGCTATAAAGTTTTCACGTTCATGTGTTAGCTGTAAAAATATGGAATGCATGATTGTTGCTGAAGAATGAAGAGTGGGAATAGCTTGTGATTTTAAATTAATTTGTAATCTGTGTGGCTCTGAATTTCTCCTTAAACACTGACACTGCTACCTATGAAAGCAATTTTAGGTTAGCATACACTCCGAGACACCTTGGACCGGGCAGGGAAGGAGGTAATTTATTGTGTGGTTTTCTGAACATGCCTATCTTGGGCACAGTTTGAAAAAAATAAAGAAATGTCTGATGCTGTATGCGATACTGCCAAAGTTTCTATGCAGAAAGCAGTGAAGTAATTGGTAACCAAAAAGAAATATATCCTGGGTTAGATATTCACGGCAGTGAATCTCCTCCAAATGTTACTGACCCCCCCCCCCCTCTCTGTCTCTGTCTCTGTCTCTGTGTGTGTGTGTGTGTGTGTGTGTGTGTGTGTGTGTGTGTGTGTGTGTGTGGTGTGGTGTGACCTGAATGAAAAGGGGTTACACATCTCTGTATCGGTATTGACTCGGGTAAAGTCTTAGATGTAGAAATTATGTCTAAATACTGCCACCAGTGTGCAACAAAGCACATGTACAACAATGAAGACAGTGAGATACTGTAGCAAGAAAACATGCAGTAGCATGCTCCAAAAATTATAGTGGCTCAAGTGGGGGCATGGAGGCAGCTGCAGTTGTTAGGATGTTCTCATCTGAGGCCCAGTATAGTGTTAGATACACTAAATAACTTGGTGATAAGGACACCTCTTCATTCAAAGCTGTAACAGATAATAAGCAGAGGAAAGAAAACTAAACTTACTGTTAGACACAAGGATAATTGCGTCTAAGAAATCATTTTAGGTGATCTTCATTTAATGCCATATAAATTGTTTGCAGCAAGTGACTGGATCTATCTTCCAAGATAATGTGATCACCAATTACAATAAGTCTGGTAAACATCTGGATGTAGGAAGTCATTCCTCTCATAATAACCAATTGAATATTATCTTGCTATTGGAATAGTTGATGGTTTAGCATCTTCTCGAGCATATCAAGAAATTTGACGAGTTTCTTCAAAGTAGGGTAAAAGCATTGGTCTGTCTTCAGGATTTAAAGGGGATGGACAAAAATAAAACCAGTGGTGTTTCAGTTTCCAGTCACCTTGGAATGGATAAATATAGTTTCTGTGCAGTTATCAAAAAATCTTATACCATTCTTCCCACAAAATAGTGGCAATTCACATGATGAGTTAAGTGGATAGGAATCGTGCACTCTGCTCTTCAAAGTAGGCTACAAAAGGTCAACAATACTGAGATCTGATGACTGGGGGCCAGAAATGTGACAAATTCATCCTCATGCTCATAAAACCAGTCCTGGGCAATGCAAGGTGTGTGAACAGGGGCCCTGTCAGCATTTAACACTGCATCACCATTGGGGAACAAGCACTGTACTATGGGATGGACTTCTTCAGCCAAAGCAGTCACAATCCTTGGCAGTAAAGTGACATTGCAGAGCATTCATATGGTGCCCATGAAATACCATGGTATGGCTGCCCAAATCATCACCAAATTCGTTTGATCCTTGGAATGTAAAATTAGCTTGGAAACAGTGCGACTGAGACTTACCCAACTGAACAATATTCTTCTGTTGTGCCATAGTTCACAGATTTTATAGCTTCGGCACCAGGTTCTCCTTCAGCTCACACCCTGCAATTCCCTGCATATGGGATTCCCTTCATGTAGTTTTTGTGATGACAGGGTTCAAGAGTGCAAGATTCAGTTCTGGCACGACTTATGCAGCTGTTGTTCCATTACAGGATGTATACGCAGACAAGGAAAAGAAATTCCTGCATTTCCTGGTTAAAAATCACACTTTTCCCAGGTGAACATCTTTTTCCATATTAAGTGACAGTATACTTTCCCTCAGAACTGTGAAGTTTATCAATCCTTTGAGTGGTTAAGGTTTTATAAATGGCGCAGAACTTCTTTGCGGGAATTTAGAAAACAAAACCCAACAAGAGTGGGAACGCATTTTGGAAAGACCTTTGATGTGGCGTAACATGTACAGTGCTCATTTTCGTGTTACGAAAGTATAAATTGTAATTCCACCAAACAGCACATGTTAAGGTTTCAATTAATACACACAGTGTAGCTACAAGGAAATCAAAGCATTAACATATAATATTGATCTTTAAGATTAATAAGCTACAAGAAAAGCTAACCTTTCATGTGTGTGTATGTGTGTGTGTGTGTGTGTGTGTGTGTGTGTGTGTGTCACTAAGCTACACAAATGCACTAGTAAAATTTTAAATAATGAAATAAATGTCTGGTCTTTTGGGCACAAAATTCTTCTAAGTGGCTGGTCCTCAAATGCTCTGTGATTTAAGAAACTCATCACCATCTCTAACAATTCATCTTGCGTAGAAGGAATTCACTTTGAAAGTAATGCTTTCCAAAGCTCCATGTGAAATATTTTCCTGCGACCTGTTAGAAATAGGTTTCTTTCTTTCAGCAGAGCACCAGAAAACAGGCATTACTACGCATGTGGTTTTCGGGATGCAAGTTTTCTTGGTGTACCAGTTCTGTTATCTCACATTTGATTCTGTATTATGGTATAATGCCACTGATGCCAGAAGATGAAACTGTGTACTTCAAATTCAGCGAACAGTTAAAAGTAGCCACTAGTGTGGAATGAAACACTTCATTTCAAATCATGTGACTGCCTCTGTGTAAAAGATTAATTTACCAAACCAGCAAAAATAACTTCATTGACTTGCAACGTGATTAATGTTTAACTTCCGAAAACGTGGAAATAAAATAAAATCAGAGAAGTGAAACCAATAACACATTTTAGCTTCCCATAATTATGTGAATGTATTTAATTCACTTCCTAGATTAGTTTAGTTTTCATTTGACATGAGATGAAAAGCAAATTAAGAGGAAACAGCAAAGTAACTAAAGGTAAACAAAGGTCACATGGAGACTAGCCCCCTTACCACTCCAATTCAGATTGCTCTACGCATGCGCAAATCTAGCAGCTTCGGCAGGCCAGAAAATTTTTTTTAAGTAGCCAGAAGCTGGGAAAGCTATGCTCATATGCAATTCAACTGCACATGTGCATGAGTCCACTGGCAACTGCTCAAATGAACCTAATGTAAACAGTTGTGACTTCTCACTTGTTGAAGCAATTTCTTGTTATGAAGTATTGCATATGCTTTATCCTAAAGCCTTTGACACGTTTTGCTATTGGAGACAGTGGTGTATGCACTGTGTTTTGATTTCCTTTTAACTAGTTTTATTTTGTTTTTCCTCTTTTTTATTGCTGCAGTATTACTCTGCAGTATCAGAATACAGTTACAGTATCAGTTCTTACCAGTCAAAATTACAAAAATTTAACTGGAAACTATAACAATGAAAATTTCCCAGAATCCTAAACAAATTCCCAGGTTTTCCCACTTTCTCCCAGATGAAAAAATTCACAGGTTTTTTCCTGGATTGCTCAGTTGTCCGGGGGAATGGTAAGTCGCAATGCCGATGAAAGTTTATGTTGAGAGATCTTGACTGTCATTGAAGAGGATTGTGATAAAATTAATCAGTCATGATCTCTCAACATAAACTTCCATCGGCATTGTGACTTACCAGATAATGTTTTCTTCTGCTTTTCCTGTATGCAGTATAAGGTTTTGATGCAGTGTCTCTTTAAACACCAAACATTTTGGCTACCTTGGTTATGGAAGCACCTACCATACGAGTACCAACAATTTGCCCATGTTTGAATTCCTTAGCAGACGTAATGCACTCACAACCATACAAAACACTGTTTTGACCACAACTGACAACTGCAACATACTGAGGACAACACACAGGTACATGGTCAAATACAACTGCGAAACCTGCAGTCCTGCCTAACATCTGCATTTATGTTCAAGTGCACATTTCTCACAGTCCTCCCATATTTCTTAACACCCCCTGCATATACATCAATCCCAGGATTTATAAGGTTATGGTTACTAAAGGGATCTCGCCTCTGATTTTATTGTTATGATCACAGTTTAACTTCAATACACTGATTTCAAATGGTTTGCTGTATCAAAATGTTGGGGAAAAGTTAAATGTGTCCTATATTTTCAACAGCCATACACAGAACACAACTACAAAGGATAATAGAGAACTGGATTACACATCTCAAATGATGAGTAACTAAATGGTTATTAGATATTGTCACACAGAGCAAAAATATGTTATCAACAAAGTTCCTCCCTATCGTCAAATACAACTGTAAATGTGGCTGGAGACGGCACATTAGAGCCAAAATACCCTGCACAACATAACTAAAGGACCCCTGTCCTGTAACTGTCTCCCTTTGTGATCAGTGAATTTAAAATTTGGCTCAAAGGTGCCTAGGATCTTCCTCTGTGATGGGCAAAAGTCTGGTGATGTGCAAAGTCACCCTTGGACTCAGTGAAGATTTGAACAGCAAGGGGGGAGGGAAAAAAAAAAAGAAAGAAAGAAAGGAAGGAAGGAAGGAAGGAAGGAAGGAAGGGGGGGGTCGGAGCACAGTAGTTCATGTGAGGTGAGTAAGTGATGGCACGTTGGCACCAAGCTGCACCACAATTTGGACCAACGCCACTGTAGACCACGTCAGACAATGGGAAGATGATCACACTCCTCTTACTAACATTTCCCTCCTCTTGGTGTCTTTTTGCGACAGCTCAGAACTGCAATGTGCAGCATTCAAATAAGGTGATTTTTCTTATAGGTGTCCCAGGAATCATTTCAGATATACTGATGCTAAGAACTGTCACTAAACGGCCTTAGGGCGTCAATGAAACCACTCCCTCTTGGGTGTCCATTTACCCCCATTGCAAAGGCAAAAATGACAATTTCCTGTGCACTGTGGAACAGAACGAAATTTGAACATGATTCACAGCAGCTAATAGTGTTTATGCTATTTCAACCCTTCTGTTTCACGTACTCTTAGCATGACCACGCGGAACAGGAGGGAAGAGTGACATTGACACACCCGTAAAGAAATCTGTAGATGGTCCCTCTAAGACCACCTTTGGTGCCACCCACGCACATTTGCTGAGCACTTTAAAAACAAACTTGCAGAGAGACAAATCTCACTTCAATTTCTAGGTGCCTCTATGTGAGCAACCTGAACAGTTGCCCATAATCAGGAGTTAGCAGCAGCATGTCCAGGGTTGCCTTCCCAAGGCCACCTACTGTGCTGTGTGTGTGTGTGTGTGTGTGTGTGTGTGTGTGTGTGTAAGTCCCAACCTGTACACAGTCCAATCTTGCCACGTCGGCAAACGATGATGAAATGACTAAGACAACACGAACACCCAGTCCCCAGGCAGAGAAAATTCCCAACCCAGCCAGGAATCTAACCCCGAGACCCTGTGATCCAGAGGCAGCAATGCTAGCCGCCAGACCACTAGCTGCGGACTTTTCGTGAAAATCTCCCATGTTTAGCAGTCTGTTGTGCCTGTCTTGACTCATCTCCTCTATACGGGAAGTAGAAATCTATTCTTGTAATGATATTGTCAAAATTTGTAGTTGGTATAATAACCAGCAGGTAGCTCTAAATGTAGAATAAGTTAATGCAGGTTAAGTGGCAAAAACAAATCCATAATGGTTGAATACTGCATTAGTAGTATGCTGCTTCTCACAGTCATGTCAAATATCTATGAATAATGTTGTGGAATGAAATAGAACGAGTATATAAGGATTGTAAGTAGGGAAGGTGAATGGTCCATTTCTGTTAATTGAGAGAATTTTAGGGAAGTGTGTTCATCTGTTGAGGAGACTGCGATTGATACTGGTGCAACCCATTTTGAGTATTGCTCAAGTGTTTGGGATCCACATCAGGTAAAATAGAAGGAAGACACTGAAGCACATCAAGAGGCGGGCTGCTAGAGTTGTTACAGTTAGGTTCGAACAACACACAAGTATTACAGAGATGCTTTAGGAAGTCAAAGAGGAATCCCTGGAGGGACAGTGGTTTTATTGGTACAGGATACCACGTACCATGCACTTCACAGTGGCTTGTGGAGGATATATGTACCAAGAGTGTTCCTGTACTGGCAAGGGAGGCAGGGTCTTGGAGGAACCATTTGTCCTTTTATTCATGCATGTGTCAATGTCATCGCCACTCTGATGGTCACAGAACATTTTTCGGGCAGAACATCTCCACACACAGTCACAAGACAGTTTTCAAGGTATTCAATAAAGTACAGGACGAACAATAATAAACAGTTAAATGCATAATAAACTGAATCAAGTCATAATCAAGAATTCAATAGTAACACTTATTAAGAATAGGCTACAATCGCTCAAATCTTTACTCTCCTCCTGTTTACTGCCAGAGCCTAAATTCGACAATTCCATATTTTGGCGATCCATCCGTCTGCCATCTTCAGGAGAATCACTAATGTTAACACAGTCTAAGTTTAAAATAAATCTTACTGTGATGATGTTTTATATTAATTATACCTGCGAAATTTCTCATCACCATACCATCTCCATCACTTCCAGACACTTATCAATAAAAATTTTGCATTCAATATTAATTTGAAATAACTACACAGTAAGAATGGCAGCTAGTAACTGCTTTGTAATAATAAAATAAAGATCAGATTTCAAAACCTCCCTGAATGTTGTCAAAGTTCCATTACTGAAAACATTCCAAGGATAAACATTTACTACCGTATTTCCCCAATAAGCCTAATTTGTCATTTGAAAAATACTGTTTCGTCTTATAATCGTAGATTGAAGAATTGCTGCTGAGATTAACATTTTCACATTGTTTAATAGAGAATGTAGAAGTAGTCTTACATTTACAGATGATGCTTTGACTACTGAGGTCATTAGCACATTGATTTTAAAGAACAGTGAAGGGTAGAGCTGAGCAAGCAATATTCGCATTCATACACGCTCAAGATTTCCCAATACGCTGAAGCACTCTCAGTATCAATGTTGTTCTAACAATCACATCAAATTTGTTAGTGGAAGGGATATGCGAGAAACTATTACTTAGCCACTGGAACAGTCTACTGCTCTGCTTAAAATACAAATTTGTCCATTATTTTATTATGAGAGATGGTAATGATTTACTAAGTGGGTTGCAAATGAAAAAAATCTGCTGCTGTTCACATATTAGAATATCAGGTAAAAACTTTCCCAAACTTTTGATCTGCTTTACAACATGGAGGCAGCACTGGGATGAAACAAGGAAAATTAATCCAGATTGAAATGTCTAACAAACTAAATGAATAATACTAAACTGTTAACTGTTGTCACAACAAATTACAGTTACAGGACCGATCATGGCAATAGTACCAACAGGTATCAGTAGATGTCGCGACAAGCGAAGTTCTGGAATTAGAATGAATGGTAATTTCGATCTTTTATTTACTTTTTAGTTGCTGCCCTTAGACATGACTTACACATTAGAAGATATTGCAGTCCATGTTTCACAGCTGCTTGAGCACAGCACTACAGAACGGTGGGAGGGGGAACAGTGCTACCAGCTTGGCTTAGAACTAGAATGAGTTCAGGGAGAGGAGTGGTGCAAGGGCAGCAGATTATGTCATGCTGCCAACCAAGGGAAAGTATACAGTTTACTTTTACCTTTCAAAAAAACTTCTACCATGTTTAAACTGCAGTTTGCCTGGACCCATTTGTAGATCGACTTTAAAATTTAACAAATACTCAACAATGGTATTCATTTCTGCAGAGATGGTAAATGTCTGGATTGGAGCTAGTGGTGTACTTAAGTGATTCATGCGGCAATGTTGTCGAGACTCATCTTAACATATAATGAGAACGAAAGGAGGTGTGTCAGCTGCTGGTTCTACGCAGTCAATGAGTGTGTGGTGCACGGACGATGTATTTGGAAGCAAGAGACATTGTAACGTTCTCACATCCCCAAAAAAGCGAAATCTGGTTCGTATTCAGATAGAAACAGCTGTGTTCTCAGGTACCACGATAGCCACAACTTCATATATTGGAATGTATTCAGAAGGAACAGTCGAATATTTGTGACAAAGAAAATGATATTTAATAATACCACAGACGACATGGTTACTAAGAGAATTATCAGAATTTTCTAGGTGGATGCAGAGGCAATATCTAAGAAACTTTTAAGCAGGTGGCATTTCCTGATGTGAGCAAGAATTCTAAGTACTAACATTGACATCTTTAGTAATGAACTGTTTTTACATGGAGAAAGCAAGCCAAATGGTATGAGTGTTTCATAAAGGAAAGCGAAAATAGGCGTTTCCTTGGAGTCACAAGCCAGATTTAAAATACCTTCACTGAGTTCAGAAATCACTTCAGAAAAAAAGTAGGCCTCTTGAAAACGTGCATTAGGCAGGGAAGAATTGTGTCAACGAACATTCTAGGCGTAGAATGGTTCTACTATGTTCATTATTGTCAGTTATTACCCATTGTGTTTTACGTATTATTTAACAGGCACTGTGCGATTTTTCTTTCGAGAAATAGATGAGTACATAGCATACAAACCCCACAATGACGATTTTCTTCTTCTTACTGGCCATACCTTCTAACACAAACTACTTTTGAAATGCAAAAATGTACTAGAACAACTAAAATGTCTATAAAACGCCACACTGTACAACATACTTGTAGTAAAACGGTCAGAATTCCTTAAATTGGTCACCTATGGCCTCTAGCCTGTTGAGGAGCACTGCAGTCCTGGGCCCATAGATAAACCATGAAAATCCACTGCATTGCGCTACATACAAACAAACAAACCCGGCCTGCAGACAGATCGGTGAGACTAGGACCTGCACATCAGTGGGAACCAAATGGCTTTAGATCGGCAGGCCCGATCCATTACATATACCCACAGAAACGGCTTGTGGTTTTGGCCTATCACGGAAATCCACCCCGTGTGGCCAGCTATTCACGAGCCACAGGCAGCATGCTGATGAAATGAGACCACAGTGATCAATCCATGCAATAAACAATTTGTTCAAACACTCTGAGAATCAATAATAATGAGGATAGGTAGCAACTTGCCTTCAGATTATTGCTGACCCACAGACAGGCACAAAGGTTAGGCAATCACACCCTCGTAACAAAATTTTCAGTCATGTCTCTTGTCAGGAAACGAGAGAGCGCCCACACACGCACACACGCTGCCCTTGATTGGCAGCATGACATAATCTGCTGCCCTTGCACCACTCCTCTCCCTGAACTCATTCTAGTTCTAAGCCAAGCTGGTAGCACTGTTCCCCCTCCCACCGTTCTGTAGTGCTGTGCTCAAGCAGGAAAGGCAATCACACTCTCGCAACAAAATTTTCAGCCCCCCCCCCCCCCCCACACAAAATCACTCGGATAGAACGCATGCACACATGATCGCAACCTCGGCTGCTGTGTTTACAGTCTCTGAGAATCAGATCCAAACAAACCACCTCATGCTCCCTGTCTTGTTGGCAGCTGCTAGGCTAGCGACAAGAAGTGGCAGCACTGACTGCAAGCTGAGGGGAGTGGTAGGACGGGGAAAAACAGTAGTAATGACAGAGCAACATACTCAGCGGCAATCAGCCAGCGATGACGCACGAAACCTCAGTGTGAACAAACCATTTCATTTACCAAGACAAAAACGATATTTATGGAAAAATAAATTTATAAATCATAATTTATTGAAACTTTCCTGGCAGATCAGAAGTGTGTGCCGGACTGAGACTCAAACTCGGGACCTTTGCCTTTCGCGGGCAAGTGCTCTACCATCTGTATTTACTGCAAGAAATGAGAAGTCTTAATTCTGAAAGTGAAACACCTCTAAGTCATTCGTTTGCAAAAACTAAAAAATACTACAGATGACAGCCGGTTGAGAATTACACCTACCTAGAAATATTTAGCAAGTTTACGTTTCATTCAGAGAAATGTGGGCTTTCAAATTCCCTAAACTTAGTAGGTCTAGCGTTATTTTACATTATTTTTAATGCTAGACTAGCAGTAAATGATGTTTTGCATGGAATTTGCAAGGAGATTAATGTAGGAAATTATAAATCTTTGATTAAAATGTATGAATTTACTTAGTTAACACAGTTTTAAGGTTCTTTAACTGTAACAAAGTGTTAAAACATTCAAAATCTAAAAATTTTCAGAAATTCCCAATTTTTGGGAATTTTCCCGGGCCAAAGAAATATTCTCGGCAATATCCCCATTTTATAAGTTCCCTCCCACTGAGAACATACCCAGCCCACAGACCCATTCAAAAACGCTGAAGAAAATCTTAAGATACTCCGCCACTTCCCAAAATCTCATACAATGGATTTAATGGAGGAGCTTGGAACTTGTGTATAGTACAAACAGCAATGAGAAAATACTCTCAATGACAAACTAGATAGTGAATCAGTTAATTTCTTCAAACATTTCTCTTGTGTATGATAACTGTAACGATTTTCACAAATATTTTTTCATTAGCAAAAAAGAATTGTAATCACACACACAAACTTTGTGAAACAATGGTGGTGTTATATCTTTGTAGCATGTTTTGCAAAGGAACAGTAAGTGATTTGCTTGTGGGTGATGTTCCATATAACAGAGGCAGCACAATACCTATAAGTAGGTAAACAAAAATACCATTTGTAACATTAACATTTAAAAATATTCAGATTCATATTGTCCTACTTTCCAATTGCAGTCTAACCTAAAAAACACCGAAGAGAGGTAGAAAATCACACACACACACACACACACACACACACACACACACACACACACAAACATCACCAAACTATCATGTAAACAATTGCACTTGAAAATTAGAATATGTTGTCGAAACAAGTTGTGCTAAGTATGAAAAAAAAATAAGTAACTTCTGAAGTTTTCATTATTTAAATCAGGAATGACGCAGTTGCACACTTTCCTGACATGAAATTTAATATCTGCTTACTCCACTCCAGCTTTTGTATTACTGGAAATCCGGAGTTCAGACAAACTAGTTTGCAAGCTTTAATAAGAGGACAAACAAGTTGTGTCAAGAATACTGAAACAGCATTTCCACACTAAAAATATTAATGATATTGCCTAGTTAATTATTTTTCCACCTCCTCATCCAATCCATTTCCACACTTGGATGCACCAACCAACATATCAATATGGATATTTTTAGCACTGTCACACAACAAACTTCAACAAAATTCAAGCATTAATATTGCAGCGAAGTAAACTTTTCGTCTTCGAGTAATGTTCAAGTTACTATCCTATCCATAATTTCCTGATAACGAAGGAGGTTGTTTCAGCTCGAGTACAACCAGATACACATGAGCACAGGTGGGCAGGGGTGGCCAATGTTACAACTGGGCCATAGTGTACACTATCAGACTGCACCCACCAAGCGCACAAGAGCAGGGGTGGCCAAACAGCTCATGAATGAACAGAACATGCGCACTAGGGCTGTCTGCTATGTAGCCTGCAGAACCAGTGTCTCAGCATGTGTGTGACAAGGAGTGACTGAAGGTACCCTTGCACTATGGAATGGCATTTGAATTGCCTGTGGTAGAATTTTGTCAGATATATAAGAGACTTGTTGAAGTAACACATCAATACAATGGTGTCTGCTAAGAACTCTTGACTATTCCACGAATGAAATTCCCATTGCTTACTCATCATAAAATGAAAATTAATCCCTTGGAGTATCTTCCCACAATACCGTAATATATCAAACCAGGCTACAAAACCACTTTGAATTGTAGCTACCAGTTTCTATCTTCTTTGAATTTCATGTAGCATTATCACTGTTCCAATGAAGATTACTCCACAGAGAGCCTATTAAAAAGTTTGTGATATGCTAAACAAGTATCATTTCTATGACATGAGTACACTTTTCATTAACAGAAACAAATACATAAAGCATGCAATAAAGACTGAGTGCCTCAATTTATACATAGTTTTGTTACTTAACAGCTAATGTAAGTATAGTAGTAGGACCTAAATGTGGAAAAACAATAACTAGACCTATTTCGAGTGCTCCATATTTGTATCAATATCTTAGGATAATGACTTAACACGTAGTGTCATCATCATGAATACTCCCCGCTTAATATAAATTTGTATTATGTTTTCCTTTTTATTGTGAAATTAAACCTATATAAAATTCCAAATGTAAGCTATTGTACTACACTAACATTCATATGATTTATATATACATTGTTATGAGAATATAACCATCTTTACACTGTAATTTAACTTATTGACGAAGCTCATTGTATAAGAAAATACTGAACGGCTAATAAAGATTCTTATTCTTATTGCAGCAAAACAAGCAGGCCAATTTTAGAATACTTTTATTAACAATCATACTCCCAATACTAGCTTTAGGAATAGAACACAAATGAGTAAGCCATTTATCAGTTGAAATTTTTGGCTATCCCCAGGAGCTCATAACCTATTTCCTGTTTTCCACGTTTATTGCAAATTATGTGACATTTCTTAAACTCTAACATGCTACCTCAAGAGCTTTCCTTTGTTATTTTGCCACAATAACTACCTTCACTGCTAAATTTGCCAATTTATGTTGTTTGTCAGGGTGTATACGTGGACAAGGTAAAAAAATCCCGGATTTCCCGGTTAAAAATACACTATCTCCCGGGTGAAAACATTTTTTCCTAGTTAACTAACAGTATATTTTCTCTTGGAACTGTATAAGTCCTTTGTATGATTACGGTTCTATACACAGGAGTAGAATTTCCCAGCGCTTTATAAAACTAAACACAGGGAAAAAAAGGCGTTTTGGAAAGATCCTTAATGTGCAGCAACATATAAGCTTCATATTTTCGTATTACGAATGTAGAAATTCGAATTCCACCAAACACCGCATGTTACTTTCCGAAGCATTGAAATCGAGATTGCGAGGTGCTTCTGTGAGCAAGTCATAGCTCATGTCACATGATCTCGCCAGCCGATGACAGCGGGTATTTAGAGCTTGGACACGTGATGTAGTCAGCCAATAGCAACATCACTGTTACGTAGTGCGAATGTACAAACAGAGAAAGTTAATGGTTTACATTAATATACATAGTGTTGCTGCACGAAACACAAAGCTTTCACATATAATATTGGTCTGTAAGATTAATATGCTGCAAGAGAAGCTCAGCTTTCACATACAATGTTGGTCTTTTATGCGCGTATTACAATTTACGATATATCGCACAAATGTGATCGTAAAATTTTTAATAACGACTTAAATGTCTTATCTTCTGGGCTTGAAATTCATCTAAATGGCTCGTCACCAAAGAGTTGATTTTTAAATGAGGGTCAAACGCTCTGTGATTTAAGAAATTCATCGTACATTATCACACAGCTCCGTTGTAACTGCCAGAATGGCACTTTGATGGTAACGCTTTTCAAACCATCATTCGGAATATTTTCCCGCGACCTGTTAGAAATAGGTTCGTTTCCGCAGTTGCCAGAGAGCGCCCGATGACAGGCGTCCCCGCGATTGCACAGCTACGATATCGCAGGGAGCCTGTATGTTGGTACGTGTAAAACATTAACAGATCGTACATTATGTCATAGACGAAACAAAACACCAGAGGATACTCCAAGAGCATCAGAATTTCGAGACCCATACTAAAATGTCCACGTTTAAAGTGCACATTTGCATGTCCATATTCCCAGTTAAGTAGGCCACTCCCTAATATTAAGCTTTTCAATGTGGTTTTTGGGATGCAAATTTTCTTAGAGTACCAGTACTGTGCTATCTCACGTTTGGTTCTTTATTATGGCATAATGCCATATGTGCTAGAAGTTGATAACGTGCACTTAAAATGCTGCGAACAGTGTGTGGAATTAAAAACAAAATTTCTTTAGCAAACCGACAAAAATAACTTCATTGTTCTGCAAGGCAATTAATGCTTGCTTGACTATCAGAAAGGTGGAAATCAGAAATCTGTTTTGTTTTCATTTGACGTGAGAGCAGTAAACAAAGGGGAAACAGTAAAACCACCAAATGCAAACACAGGTCACGTGGAGACTACCCACTACCCCACTGTAACTCAGACTGCTCTGCGCATCAGCCCCAGATCTACGATATTTCCGAACCGGTGCAATACCCCGCCACTCCCTCGAGTGTTTGAGATAGTAAAAAAAAAAAAAAAAAAAAAAAAAAAGATTTTCAAAAATGTTCATTTTGTAGCGCACATCTTTCTGAAGAGTCTGATGCATAAAACGTGTGTTCGAGGAAATGTAAGACATGTTATTTGATCATAAGTGTGCCCAAGGGCAGTGCCTCGCCTCCTCACACAGCATTCTTCCATTGTATGTCACTGTACTTCGCTCTGTAGAATTGAAACGTGTATATTTTGTAATGGATGCCGTCAAACCATATTCAGGACAGTGGAAATTAAAATGTCCTGTGGTGCCTCTCCTGCTTACAATTTGCCAGTTTGAAATCTTGTCCCTCTTCCGAAAATTTGCACTCTTTATTCTCTATCAGCTAACAACTTGCTGCCCCGTGTGACACAAAATTAAATATAGGATACATAAACCTGGTAAAGACACGAGACAAGAAAGACAATACGCGTTTCTTCAATCCTTAGCTCCTAGAATTTCTCTCACTTTAATCTTGATACAGCTTTACACGACGTGCTTTCCTTTCTGCGAAAGAATCTATTATCTCATCGAAGTTCGTGAAATATTTTGCTACATGAAAAGTCGAAATGTCGTTGTCTAATACTGAAAAAGCTGTTACTGCAAATAGGACCCAAGACTGGTGTGATTTCCCGATCTGATTACGTCTTTTGTCACTCTTTGCTAGATAAAACGAAATAGGCCTGTCTAATACTGCAACAATTGTAATACACACCAAATAAACGAGACTGTTTTGGCACAAACTGTCTTTTTTGCAACGACAGACTATAATTCACAAAGTACCAATATCAAGTGCCTATTAGGCCTACTACAAGCAAAAAGCCTTATGTTAGGAAGTAGTTTCACACTTCATTCATATGCTCCAGTTTCTCAAGTATGAGATCGAAAAGTAGTAGTACGAAATTTTTATACAAACTTGGAATCGTCATATTGTTCCATAATTTATGTGATGTCCCCGTTTCTTCTCCTTCCTCGTTCTAACAGACAGACTTGTTAGCACTAGTTCTGTAATTGTTACTGCCAATGTCAATGCTTATTCGCAGGTTAACTCCACTAACTCTGCCAGAATCACCGGTTTAGTTATCCCGCGATTATTCTCCGGTTAGGTGTTGCTACATGTTCGTACAACGCGTATTCCGAGCTTCTTCCACAATAGATTTTAAAGCGACTGATAGATGGGTACTGTACAACTGGCCCCTATTAATATAGCGATCTGCCCAAAAATTTCCTGTCAAAATTTCATTTTCTTAGATACACCGTGAAGGTAATACGTAATCTTTCTTACCTGTTATTCGTTTATTTCCACTCCTGTAGTCTGAATCTATGGATTTAGCTAGTAATTATAACAATGCTCATCATTCGCGAACCCAATGAACCACACAATCAGACAGCGGTTGTCATCAACCATTCGGCTTTACTCCACTCAGCTCGTATAGCCCCTTTTGTCTGTAGGAAACTTTGTTTCTAGATGCGACGAGGATTCCCCCGACAGAGACATCACGTACACTATTTTTTTTTTTTTTTTTGTGGTTTTAGGGCGCACAACTTCAACGGTCATTAGTGCCCAGACTACATTAGGAATGCACCGCGAGGCACAAGTTTAAAACAGCAACTAAAAGGGAAAACACGATAATAGATCGACAGGCATAGGATTAAAAAAAAACCAGCATAATTAAATGTCCTTAGACAGGTTGGTCATTTTCATAAAATGACGAACACTAGCAGCTGCTCCTGGGTCATCCGCTAAAATGGCATCGAGAGTACATGGCAGGCCAAGATCAAGACGCAGTGGAGTAAAATCCTGACAGGACGTTAAAATGCGGCGGACCGCCAGCAAGTGCCCACATGGGCAGAATGGCGCCGGCACAGCCCTCAGCAGATGGCGATGGCTGAACCGGCAGTGTCCAATTCGTAACCGGGCCAAAACTACCTCCTCCCGCCGAGAGGGGCGTGAGGACGTCGTCCAAGCCGCGGGAAGAGGTTTCAAGTCCCGAAGTTTGTTGTCCATAAGTGCAGCCCAATCGACATGCCACAGCGATAAAATGCGACGACAAATGACCCTGCTACAATCTGATGAAGGGACACAACAAGAAGCTGTCCGAGGCTGGAGGACCGCAGCCTTGGCATCTGCAGCTTCGTTCCCAGGGATACCGACATGGCCAGGAACCCACATAAAGCTAACCGGAGAACCGTCGTCCACCAGCTGCTGAAGAGAGCGTTGAATCCGGTGCACGAAAAGGTGAACCGGATACGGATCACTGAGGCTCTGGATGGCGCTCAGGGAATCAGAGCAGATGACATAAGCAGAATGTCGGTGGCGGCAGATGTAAAGAACAGCCTGGTAGAGGGCAAAGAGCTCAGCTGTGAAGACCGAACAATGGCCATGGAGCCGGTATTTGAAACTTTGTGCCCCGACAATAAAAGAACAACCGACCCCGTCATTGGTCTTAGAGCCATCTGTATAAATGAAGGTCATATTAATGAACTTCGAACGGGAGCGGTATACCGAACCGAAATTAACCTCCTTTGGGAGCGAGCTGAGGTCAAGGTGAACGCGAACCTGAGGTGGCGTGTGGCTCTCGCCAACTCTAAAGGTTGCAGGGAGTGAAAAATCAAGGTGTTGAAGGAGGCGACGAAAGCGAACTCCAGGGGTAAGCAGGGCAGAGACATACAACCCGTATTGACGATCGAGGGAATCGTCAAAAAAGGAACGATAAGACGGGTGGTCGGGCATTGACAGTAGCCGACAGGCATACCGACAAAGCAGTATATCGCGCCGGTAGGGCAGTGGCAATTAACCGGCTTCAGTATGAAGACTCTCAACGGGACTAATATAAAATGCTCCGATCGCAAGACGTAAACCCCGATGTTGTATGGAGTTGAGGCGGCGTAAGATGGACAGCCATGCAGAGGAGTATACGAAGCTCCCATAATCCAGCTTTGAGCAGACGATCGACCGATATAGGTGAAGTAGGACGGTTCGATCCACTCCCCACGACATACCACTGAGAACACGGAGGACATTTAGTGAACGGGTACAACGGGCAGCCAAATAAGACATGTGGAGACCAGCTAAGTTTTCTGTCAAATGTAAGACCTAAAAATTTTGTTGTCTCCACGAATGGGAGAGCAACGGGACCGAGTCTTAAGGACGGTGGGAGAAACTCTTTGTAGCGCCAGAAGTTAATACAGACCGTCTTCTCGGCAGAAAAACTGAAGCCATTGGCGACACTCCAGGAGTAAAGACGGTCAAGAGAACGCTGAAGACAGCGCTCCAGGAAACATGTACGCTGCGCGTTGCAATAGATGGTAAAATTGGCCACGAAAAGGGAGCCCGATACATCAGCTGGGAGGCAATCCATTATTGGATTGATCGCTATGGCGAAGAGAGCGACGCTCAAAACTGAGCCCTGTGGCACCCCATTCTCCTGGCGAAAGGTGTCCGACAGGACAGAACCCACACGTACCCTGAACTGTCGATCCATTAAAAAGGAACGAATAAAAAGAGGGAGGCAACCGCGAAAGCCCCACGTATGCATGGTGCGGAGAATGCCCGCCCTCCAACAGGTGTCGTAAGCCTTCTCCAAATCAAAGAACACAGCCACGGTCGGGCGCTTCCGCAAGAAGTTATTCATAATGAAGGTTGACAAGGTAACCAGATGGTCAACAGCAGAGCGGTGCCTACGAAATCCACATTGTACAGTGGTAAGTAGGCGCCGAGATTCGAGCAGCCAAACCAAACGAGAGTGAACCATTTGCTCCATCACCTTACAGACACAGCTGGTAAGCGAGATGGGTCGATAACTGGAAGGCAAGTGCTTGTCCTTCCCCGGCTTAGGAATCGGTACAACAATAGACTCGCGCCAGCATGCGGGAACATGTCCCTCAATCCAGATGCGATTATAAATACGAAGAAGGAAACCTTTACCCGCAGGAGAAAGGTTCTTCAGAATCTGAATATGAATAGAATCAGGCCCTGGAGCGGAGGACCACGACCAGGCAAGTGCATTTTCGAGTTCCCGCATGGTGGAAGGGGCATTATAACTTTCACGATTCGAGGAGCGTAAGTTAGGTAGCCTAGCCTCCTCTGCCTGTTTTCGGGGGAGGAAGGCAGGGTGGTAATGAGCGGAGCTCGAAACCTCTGCGAAAAAGCGGCCGAAGGCATTGGAGATATCCTCAGGGGCCACAAGGACGTCATTCGCGACCGTCAAGCCAGAAACTGGTGAGTGGACCTTAGTGCCAGATAGACGGCGCAGGCTACCCCAGATAACAGAAGGAGTAAAACTGTTGAAGGTGCTTGTGAAAGCAGCCCAGCTGGCTTTCTTGCTTTCTTTAATAATACGACGGCATTGCGCACGTAATCTTATAATTGATACAATTCGCCACTGTAGGGTGGCGTTTAAAGGTGCGTAAAGCACGTCGACGAGCACGTAAAGCGTCTCCACATGCTGCGGTCCACCAGGGGACCGGTACGCAACGTGGAGAAGAAGTGGTGTGAGGGATGGAATATTCAGCAGCAGTGAGAATGACTTCCGTGAGGTGTGCGACCTGACTATCGCAGCTTGTGAAGGTTTGATCCTGAAAGGTCGCCCCGGAAGAGAAGAGCTCCCCAGTCGGCTTTGGAGATGTTCCAACTAGCTGAGCACGGACAGGGGGTATGATGCAGGAGAAGTGGTCGCTCAAATATGTATCAGAAAGGGCATACCACTCAAACCGGCGTGTACATATAGAGAGGTCTAAATGGGAATAGGTGTGAGATGTGTCCGAAAGAAAAGTAGGGGCGCCAGTATTGAGGCAGACAAGATTGAGCTGGTTGAAAAGGTCTGCTAACAGGGAGCCCCTCGGGCAGGATGCTGGAGAGGCCCAAAGGGGATGGTGGGCATTGAAGTCTCCAGTTGACAAAAATGGTGCAGGTAGCTGAGCAATAAGTTGAATCATGTCTGCCCTGGTAGCGGCAGACGACGATGGAGCGTAAACGGTACAAATAGAAAATGTAAAAGTGGGGAGAGTAATTCTGACGGCAACTGCCTGCAGGCCGGTGTGCAATGTGATGGGATCGTAGTAAATATCATCCCGGACCAGCAACATAACCCCTCCATGAGCCGGAATACCTACCACAGGGGGTAGGTCAAAACGCACAGAGGTGTAGTGTGCCAAGGCAATGTGATTGGATCGTAGTAAATATCATCCCGGACCAGCAACATAACCCCTCCATGAGCCGGAATACCTACCACAGAGGGTAGGTCAAAACGCACAGAGGTGTAGCGTGCCAAGGCAATGTGATCGCATGGGCGGAGCTTCGTTTCCTGGAGGGCTACGACAAGCGGACAGTGCAAGCGGAGCAGCTACTTCAAGTCCTCTCGGTTGGAGCGAATGCTGCGAATATTCCAGTGAATAAGTGCCATCGTGAGAAGAAAAGGAAGATGAAAGAAGGGGTCACCTCGAAGGCCGCTGAGGGCCTGGCTACGAGCAAGTACTGCCACCGCTATCAGTAGGCGGACTGTCATCGTCCATTGGTTCTACAGGTTAATCGGCCATCTCGTTAAGATGGCCGGGAGGAGGAGCTTCCTCTGCCGGTGGACGGCCAGATGTTCGGCTACCAGCGGTGCGACCAGGCGAAACGGATTACGGCCTGGGGCAGCAACTGCTGGGTGGCGCAGGAGAAGAAATGCGCCGTGGAGGAGAAGGAGAACTGTGCTTCCTATGAGCCTTCTTGGAAGGTCTTTTAGTGGAAGTACTGGTCGACGGCTGGGAGTGCGAGGTATGTAGGAAGTCTGCACGGGACGGTTCCTTCTTGAAGGCCCGTGCATCAGATTTCTGGGTCTTCGTCTTGGCAGAAGCTAATGAAGGTGCTTGTGTTGGAGGGGTGACGGGAGGAAGAGGAGACGTCAACCGCGCGATCTTAGCACTGGCCGAACGGACGACCGCGGTGCCGAAGGTCAGATCGCATGTCAGCATCGCCACCTCCCTGGTAGTCCGAGGAGAGGCGAGGACAGTACTGTCCTTTCCCGCTGGGAGCAGCGCGGGCTTCCTACTAGCAAATAGCTTGCGAGCAGCCGAGGTGGAGACTCTCTCTTTGACCCGAATTTCTTGGATACAGCGTTCTTCCTTGTAGATGGGACAGTCGCGAGAGGATGCTGCATGGTCATCCCGACAATTCACACAACGAGAAGACGGAGGTGGACAGTCACCCTCATGGGCATCCCTGCCACAAGTGACACATTTAGCTGCATTGGAACAAGACTGGCGAGTGTGATTAAAACACTGACGCTGGTAGCAGCGCGAAGGTGTCGGGACATAGGGGCGAACAGAAGTAGCCTCGTATCCTGCTTTGATACGCGACGGCAGCTGAACACTGTCAAAGGTCAAGAAAAGTGTCCGGGTCGGTACAAGGTCATTGTTGACCTTTTTCATGACCCTATGGACAGCCGTCACGCGCTGCTCAGCGAGGAAAGACTGAATCTCCTCGTCAGTCAATCCGTCAAGTGATCGAGTATAGACCACACCACGAGACAAATTCAAAGTGCGGTGAGCCTCCACCCGGACAGGGAACGTGTACAGGAGTGTGGCCCGAAGCAGTTTTTGTGCCTGAAAGGCGCTCTCAGTTTCTAGTAATAAGGTACCGTTACGCAACCTGGTACAAAATTTGACAGATCTGGCTATTGGCATCTGCGCCCTTCTGGATAACGAAAGGGTTGACAGAGGAAAAATCCTTTCTGTCCTCAGATCGAGAAACTACGAAGAACTGTGAGGCACTGTGAGGCAGACGGTAGTACTTTTGTCACTGGTGGCTGGTCAAGTTTCCGTTTTTGGGCAGAAGTCGAGAGAGATGGAGAGAAATCCATTGCGGAGGAATCCCCCATGATTGCCAGCGTCTCCGATGGCGCGCTCCTTCCTTGTGGGGACCCTCGCAGAGGGCACTTCCGCCTTAGGTGAATGTTTACACCTCAGGTCACACCTCCCGAGAAACAGACGGAGGGACCAATCGGCATGGTCAGAAGGTATCAGCTCAGGCAATCACCCCTCCCTGGGCCTGGCCTTTACCAGGGGGTACATGCGTGCCTTACTTGTCTACCCAGGGCGGGGAATTACGCGTTACCCCGTCACCGGCTGCACGTGGGTCGGCCTTCAGGTGCGCACAGGGAGGAAGGAAGAAGAGGAAAAAGAAGAGAGAGAGGACAGACTGTCTCAAACGCCGAGGCGGAGACCAGAGAAGGCAAGGATAAGAAGGCAAGGAGAAGAAGGCAAGGAGAAGAAGGCAAGGAGAAGAAGGCAAGGAGAAGAAGGCAAGGAGAAGAAGGCAAGGAGAAGAAGGCAAGGAGAAGAAGGCAAGGAGAAGAAGGCAAGGAGAAGAAGGCAAGGAGAAGAAGGCAAGGAGAAGAAGGCAAGGAGAAGAAGGCAAGGAGAAGAAGGCAAGGAGAAGAAGGCAAGGAGAAGAAGGCAAGGAGAAGAAGGCAAGGAGAAGAAGGCAAGGAGAAGAAGGCAAGGAGAAGAAGGCAAGGAGAAGAAGGCAAGGAGAAGAAGGCAAGGAGAAGAAGGCAAGGAGAAGAAGGCAAGGAGAAGAAGGCAAGGAGAAGAAGGCAAGGAGAAGAAGGCAAGGAGAAGAAGGCAAGGAGAAGAAGGCAAGGAGAAGAAGGCAAGGAGAAGAAGGCAAGGAGAAGAAGGCAAGGAGAAGAAGGCAAGGAGAAGAAGGCAAGGAGAAGAAGGCAAGGAGAAGAAGGCAAGGAGAAGAAGGCAAGGAGAAGAAGGCAAGGAGAAGAAGGCAAGGAGAAGAAGGCAAGGAGAAGAAGGCAAGGAGAAGAAGGCAAGGAGAAGAAGGCAAGGAGAAGAAGGCAAGGAGAAGAAGGCAAGGAGAAGAAGGCAAGGAGAAGAAGGCAAGGAGAAGAAGGCAAGGAGAAGAAGGCAAGGAGAAGAAGGCAAGGAGAAGAAGGCAAGGAGAAGAAGGCAAGGAGAAGAAGGCAAGGAGAAGAAGGCAAGGAGAAGAAGGCAAGGAGAAGAAGGCAAGGAGAAGAAGGCAAGGAGAAGAAGGCAAGGAGAAGAAGGCAAGGAGAAGAAGGCAAGGAGAAGAAGGCAAGGAGAAGAAGGCAAGGAGAAGAAGGCAAGGAGAAGAAGGCAAGGGAAAGAGTAAGGAAGACAGTGAGATGCAGAAGAGCAAAGAAAGGAACCAACCGAAGGAAGGAAGAAACGAGAAGTGAAAAAGCAAAATGACCGCAAATAGAGGTCGTGGAACCGTCCGTCTCCGGACGCAGGCGCTAACTACCCCCTTGAGGGGGAGGGACTCCTTTTAGTCACCTCTTACGACAGGCAGGAATACCTCGGGCCTATTCTAATCCCCGGACCCGCAGGGGGAGTGTACACTATGAACACATTCACAAATCAACTTACGATTGATTCAGAAATCAACTTAGAATGTGTTCAAAAATGTTCAAAAACTGACAGGGGTGCATTTCAAAGTCATATGAATAATCGATAGACTAACGAGCGCTGGATGCTAGTCGCTTTGTGAAACAAGGTTCTTTCCCTTAATAGTATGAATTTGCCCCCCACCCCTCCTAGAACTGGGCCTGCTGCGCATGCAAGAATCTAGCAGCTTGGGCACTCCAGTAAAATTTACCCGGTAGCATCTAGCTGCTTGCTGCGACTGCTTATTACACAGCCAACAGCCACATTTCTGTAGCCAGAAGCGGGACAAGGTACTACTCAACTGCGCATGCGCATGATCCCGCTCGTAACTGCTAAAACGAATCTAATGTAAACAGTTGTGACGTCACGCTTATCAGAGGCAATGTGTTGTTACGGAACATTGCATAGTCTTCCTAAGGCCTTTGACACATTTTGTTGGCAGACGCTTTTATGAGCACTGGTTTGTTGCTGTATATGGCGCATCTCCTTTGCAATTTAAGTTTCATTTTCGTTTTTCTCTCGTTCATGTTTTATTGTTGCAGTATCATTCTGAAATAGTGGTATAAAATAATATCATTTGTAAGAGTATCGGTTCTTGCTAGTCAAAATTACATAAATTTTACTGAAAATGGAAACAATGAAAACTTCCCAGAATTCTAAAAAACTTCCCGAATTTTTCCCGGTTTTCTCCCGGATGAAAAAATTCCTGGGTTTTTCCCAGATCTCCCGGTTGTCCTGGGTTGTATACACCCTGTTTGTGTTCTCCTCCTTACTTCAATTCAGTACTTAATTTGCACACAATTTTTTTGTCTTTTCTACTATCACTCAGAGTTTAGACTTTTGAAGGTTTTCAGATTTCTCCATTTCATTCACAATAAATATGCAATACCCAAACATTTCAGGACTGTATCAAATGCAATGAGGATATCAAAATATAACCATGTACACAGAGATTACCAGTCGAATTTATAATGCAAACAGGTGTACTTATTAATGATACTTCCTGATTTCTCACCTGTTTATTGGCAAATATCAGCAAAACTGCATCCCTCAACTCATCTTCTGCTAGCATTCTCATCAGTTCTTCTCGAGCTTCTCCAATACGTTCTCTGTCATTGCTATCTACCACAAAAATTAGTCCCTGAAAAATGGAAACATTACTGCACACACTGTATTAAATGAGCAATCAAACAAATAATTCTTGCAATTACTGTCTACAGGAACTGTGGCTATATATTTACATATTAACAAATAAATATGTTAACAGCTTGACTCAGTCCCGTCTTGAAGTTCACCAGCACAGACTTCTGGTCCTTAGGGAACATGGAATCATCACAGTCAAGCTGCCTCATAAGTAACATCTCATGACGTTTATTTAGAACCCTGATACACACAAGCCCCTACATAACAGTTTGCAACCATCACACAAACATTTGTTGGCCAAAGCAGACAAGCTAAAGAATCATAGTAACCCTATCCGAAGTAGATTGAAACACCATCCCCAGCTTCAACTAAATTAATATCAATTAATTGTTTAAATACAGGAACACTTCAGGAAGGAAAGGTGCCATTGCAGATGAAGGAAGAAAAGTATCTGAACCCGTCCCTTGTGGTCTACCAGCCAACTGTGTCATACAACTAATAATTTAATCTACTGTATTTACTTGAATCTAAGCCGCACTTTTTTTCCGGTTTTTGTAATCCAAAAAACCGCCTGCGGCTTAGAATCGAGTGCAAAGCAAGCGGAAGTTCTGCCGTCGAATGTATGTCGCACTACACAGGCATGCTTTGTAGGCACAAAGATAAATACTGGCGCCAAAACCTCTGCGTCAGTAAATAAATTAAAAAAAAAAAAAAGTGGATGATGAGATTTTTTTCTCCGCCCCGAGCTTCGACCACTGCATTCTCATACATTGTCCAACGAAGTAAATATAAATTCCGTATTGTTCATCTTCGAATGTAGCAGAATTACAATGTACTACGAAAATCCGACTGGCAAGACTGTTTGGGATGTTTGTCAATATGGCCAACTCTACGTTCTGAATGTTTCCCTACCTGTGAGAAGTGATGGTTGCTAATAAGAACCTGATGAAAAGTGAATCACATACAGTATTCTCTTCACCATAAAAATAACATGAATATAAACATTTTGCCATGTATTCTTTCGTGTTTGCTGCTATATCATTTAAATCCTGTCTGCCTAATAAACTACGAAACTAGAGTGAGACAACAGCAAACGCGGAAGAATATACGTATCGTGTCATGTTTGTACCCGTATTATTCTTATGCCTAATAGTGATACAGTCAGAAATGAAGCACGGCAACTGACTAGATTTTTAAATCTAAGATGACTAATTTCTGTGCAGAATTTGATGTACTAAAGAAGCGGCTGCAAAGATTTGCAAACGGAGAAAAATTTTTGCCTAACTCTCGTTCAGAACATGTTCTATCATACACAGTCTATTATTTGGTTCTTGGTGATCATTATCAAAGAAAGCAGCAGTGTAAGTAACAACAAATAGCATTCTCTTGCCATTGTTTCGCTAATGAGACGATTCCTCTCTCTCTCTTTTTTTTTTTCTCTTTTTTTTTGTAAGCGGCTGTAGCACGCACAAAAGCAAGCCATGCCGCGAGCGGTGACATGCCGTAGACACTCACTATCAGAATGCAACAAACAATGCATGACACAGTACAGTAATGCATTTTCAGCTTAGAGTGACGTAAACACCTATAACAAAGAGAACGGCACTTATCAGATCAAAGCGAAATAAGCAACTGATTCAAACCAGACGAAGCACGAGAAAAAGAAAGAGTACCCGTATAAATACGGACGGAGCGTCTGACGCATAGCAATGGCTACCTGGTAGAGCTTAACTGCTAAGCTTACGACTCGAACCAAAGTACTGTAGGTGTATAGTCATTCATTCGACCTAAATTGTCTCTCATATTGCAATGGACCAACTTTGTTTCAATTTGGAGGTGAGGCGTCACACTTTTCTCTCCCCTTGAATTTCGAGTCTCAAATTTCAGGTGCGGCTTAGATTCAGGAAATTTTTTTTCCTTGATTTCAAGTCTCATTATTCAGGTGCGGCTTAGATTCGAGTAAATACGGTATGCAGCAATGTAACAGCTTGGTTCCCAAAATTTATTTCTGGTACTTTTGAGGAATCTTACCTCCCCTTCTTCTCCCCCATATAACCCTAACACTTTTGGTCCAATTTGTCAAATGCACCCATTACAGTAATACCATTCCAGAGGCAAGACATGTATCACTATTTTTATTAACAAATTATATTCACAACCAAAACTTGTAAATTAAGAAAGCGCAGTATCATAAAATGACAACTATAATTTTAGTTAAAATTACATAGGTTATATTTTTATTTTGCAAGGAGACAAAAAGTACATCCTGCATGTAACTGCGATCCCAGTGATTTCACAAGAGCAAATACCTGCTCCAAATACAGTATTTGATGGATCATCATCCTGCCATAGAGATGCACAGACTTCCAAAGAAATGTTACATTAACAACAGACTTGCTATAGGACAAAATAAAAACTTCGGAAAAATTACTGTGACACTTGTACACTCAAAAGTACAGAAATTACTTATAAAAATGTGGTGTAGCAATCTGGCTTTCAAAGTAATTAGGAGAGAGTGGAGAAATCTGAAAATGATGACCAGCATACAGGAAGAAATAGTTACACTGCAATTGTGACACCCCAATGCAGGATGCAGATCAAGGGATAAATGTTTATTGCCTGAAGAGAATAAAATATTTAAACTTTGCAACGAATTAATATAGACTACAAAGGGCGACACAAATGAAGACTACTACAGCAAATCTGTTTTTCCATGAAGAATTGTCAAAAAAGGTTTTGTTCATAGCAACAAAGTAAACAACAAATTAACGAAAAACTGTGCTACAGGCAACTATCACAAAGAAATTTTGTGTTTACTATACTTTAGTGGAGGCCATGACATTATCCAACACAAGATTTTTAAACATCGACAGAATGGAATAAAGGCAACCAAGTGCTTTGGCAGACAGCGACAAATGGCAGTGGATAATTTGTGGCTACATAGCAATTTCCTGATTGGGAGACAGCTGAGCCCTAACATCACGACCAACAAGTTAAACAAACATATAGCTAAGTGCCATCAGCCAGACAAAAAATATTTTACTTAAAGACAACTATACTGAATTTAAAAAGAAGAATTACATTCTGAGTTAATGAAGCAATGAGATTTAGTTAAGGATGAAGGAAACGAACATTCTGGAGATGTAAATATGGATCTAAAACCCACTAAACCTGACAATACAAGTGCATATTCAGCAATATATTGCCAATTGAGAGCAGTATACTTTGAGACTACAAAAAATTTAAAAACAATAAAAACATGGTTTTCATTCATTGTTGACTTATGAAGACACTTATTAAAGAGGTACTGATGTGTAAATAGAGCCTGGAACCTAACAATACTGAATATAACACCGCTGTCAAAAGGTGTGTGTATAGTCCGATTACAATTATGTGACAGTTAACAGTTAATGCATTTGAGCTGGTTTCTTCCGATCACCGAGCTCAATGTCACATCAGAAACATTTGTTGTTGTCAAACTGCCACAGCAATTTGTTAGTTCACTTCCAATTCCTCATCTGGCATTCTTTCTTGATGTGTAGCACAAGCATGCACGATGCTAACGAACACACACATTTCACACACAGCACTATCTAAACACTACTGGATACTTTCGCACAAGACTTTATTCAGCCTCACATATGCAGTTATCAATCACAGAGATTGGGTTCAATTAGATAAGCTTTGCACAACACTGTGTGAAACCAAAGATTTTGCAGCCTGCAATTCAAACGATGACGTATGGAGCTTATGGGTGCTCAATGGCAGGGTCATCAGCACCCTCACACTTATCAAAACAAACGACTGCAGTTATAACCTCTAAAATTGTTCCAACACTCGTGATCGAATCGAGCAACTGATCACTCTACCTTACACCTGTAAAACAATGGAGAAAGAGTAACAGAAGCTACACGTAAGACTAAAACAAAAGTAAAAAGGCAAAGGAGCTAAAAGACAGGACCAGGCAAATGTGGCTGGCTGACCTCTTACAAAACTATGGGTGAGCCGTCACCCTGTTAACACATTAAAACCAGTGCCCTAAAATGTTGGGAAAATTTTGGACAGTTCACAAAACTGTCAAATGAGAAGCACATTAGTTTGACCATTATTTAAAAGATAGGGCAGATCCCTCGTCAAATCTGCCACGGCCTGCTGGTAAGAAAATAAACACAGTCAAATAAAATGTAGCGCACAGTTACCTGTACACCACAAGATCCACACTTTGGAGAAGCCTCTCACTGGAGAAAGGGGCCATTCGTCATAAGGCAGTCGCCTCTGCTAAGATGAGTAAGGAAGACCTCGTCCTAGTGACATGGCTGGAAGGAGTTACACTATGGCCACATTGTGGGCTTTACTAGACGGAGTTTTTGTCTGTCACTTCCAACCACTGATCCTCCCACTGATGCACGACACTGGACCTTAACAGCAAGTTTATAGCATGCAGAGCGATGGCACAGTGAAATACCTGAGGATCACAATGTACCTCCTTGGCTGCTAGATCTGCCATTTTGTTCCCCTCAAGAACCATGTGCCCTGATGCTAAGCAGAAAGAAACCTCTTTCCCCAGTCATAGTTTGAAGAGGGCATCCTGGATATTCTAGAGTTTTATATGCTGGATGCAAACATTGGAGAGAGTAAAGGGCACTCAGAGAATCTGAACAGACAGGAAATTTAACAGTGGAAGAATGTCATCTTTTCCAGTGCCCACAAGCTCGCATATAATTCGTCATTAAACATAGTAAAATCTTGAGGCAGTTGGACCTTGAGGACATGATCCGGGAAAGCAACAGGGCAACCAACATAGTCCCCATGTTTTGACCCGTCTGTAAAGACAGCTACACAGTAGTTGCACTATGATAAAAAGTCAGAAATATCATGTGGAAAACAAAAGCAGGAGTGCAATCTCTTCTGTAGTACACCAAATCTAAAATTACCCTAGGGCTCTGCAGTAACCAAGGCAGCAGATGGTTAAAACCCTGGATTTGGGGTTGTGCTTGCGTCACACAAAGTGACTCCAGCACACGATACACGCAAATCCCAAACGGCATTACGGCTCATGGACGTTTGGAGAAAAGGCGTTCCAGAGGCGGACGAGCAACAGTATGGTATGCAAGTGAAGTTTGAGCTGCAAGTAACTTACATCCCTGACATATCACGAGGAGCTGCCATCAGATGATGGGACTGGTCCTGCAAGCACACGTGGCCACTCTAATACTCTCATGATGGACAGTGCCTGATCTTCAAACAAGGAAGCCTCACCAATCCAAACAGTGCAAATCCACAAAAGCCCAATAAAACTGAAGCACATGCGCACTGCCTGCTCCGTAAGACACTGGCTATGGAACTTTAATATGTGTGATGCAGGGACGGCCACGGCGTGCCAAACTGCATGCGTGTATAGATGTGCTGCACGCGTGCCTTTCAAGGCTCGGTCTGCCTCGCCACTAGTTGACTTTCCTCAGTCTTTCGCGGCACTGCTTGACACGGCGCGACATTAGACTAGCTGTGCGATGCGACATCTTTTCATCCAGCATATGGTGCTTTAGTTGATTCGTAGTGGCAGCCATATTTATTCCTCACTATTTGTTAGCGATTCGTAGGAAGTTTATAAGTACTGCACAGTGGTTGTTGCAATGGAACACATGCTCACAAAGAGGCGGGGTAGTGACAACGTCACAAGCCTTCAGAGCTGAATGGGAATTGCAATATATTTTCGAAGAGAAGGATGAAAATTCTCAATGTCTATTATGTAGTCACATACTCGTCGGCCACCGCAAATTTGCAATAGAATGGCATTATAACACCACACACAAGGAACTTTATGATTTAGTTGGGGCTGACAGATCAAACAAGTTGGTGGAATTAAGAAGATTTAGTGTTATGCAGCGAGACGGACCAAACGTGAGTACCCCTTACAAATCTTTGTGTTTCTGATGTTTGTATTTGTACATATTTGTCGTTAGAATTCTAATTTATAGTTCACTCAATTTTTGTTTCCTTTTTTTAGCCCGCAACCGAACGTAGCGACCTGTCTTTAAGAGCAAGCTATAAAATAGCGCTCACAATTCCAAGAGCGACTAAGCCTTTCAGTGATGGTGATTTCATCAAGGAGTGTATTGTTGAGGCGACAGACCTCTTGACGCCACTGGAAGTAAAGAAGTTTAGTGAAATTAGTCTTTCCAGACAGACAATAGCTCGCCGCATAGCTGGTATGGCAGCAGATGTCTACAAGCAGTTAATTGATAGTGCCTGCAAGTTTATTGCATTCTCGATTGCTTTGGACGAGTCGAATGACATTTCAGACACAGCACAACTAGTGATTTATGTTCGTGCAGTAAACACAAATTTGCACGTGACAGAAGAACTGTTAGATTTAGTACCAATGAAGACACAACGAGAGGTTCCGACTTGCTAAAAGCAGTTGAAGCCGTTGGCCTGAATTGGAAAATGTTAGTTTCAGTCACCACGGATGTAGCGCCAGCAATGCAAGAGGCTCAAAATGGGCTTGTAGCATTGTTGCGTAAAAAACTAGGACGATCGACAGAAGATTTGTACGGAATTCATTGTTTTGTGCACCAAGAAGCTCTTTGTGCTAAATATGCAAATTTGGAGCACGTGATGAAGTTGGGTCACCACAGTAAATTTTTTGAAGTCACATGGCTTAGTACACCGTCAGTTTCAACAGTTTCCCATGGAACTGAACGAATAGTAAGGAGATGTTATTTACCACTGCGAAATACATTGGTTAAGTCGAGGGGCATGCCTCGAAAGATTTTTCAATTTAAAACTCGCTATTGCTGAGTTCCGGAAGGAAAAAGGAAAGGCACAGCCAAAATTAGAAGATCCAAAATGGATTGCAGACCTCACCTTTTTAATTGATCTGACTACACACTTGAACGCTCTCAATAAGACTTTGCAACGTGAGAAGCAGCTTATTTCTGATCTGATGGAAAAAGTGGATGCATTTAATAAGAAACTCGCATTGTGAAAGGAACAACTCATAACAAAGAATACCGCCCATTTCCCTATGTTCTCTAAAGTGAGAGAAAATGCAACTTCTGACAAATTCGTTTGTGTTGGAGGAACTACAGCCACAATTTTCTAAACGTTTTCAGAACATCTGTTTTTGAACTATTTTCTAGACCCTTTGCCGTTTCAGTTGAAAGTGCTCCAGTGCATTTGCAAATGGAATTGATCAATCTGCAGTGTAATTCCCATTTAAAGGACAATTTTTTTAATGTAAAAACTGTCCAGGAATTTTACGAAGGTTTTCCTCAGGAAGAGTTTCCCCGTCTCCACAATGAGGCTGCAAAAGTTATATCAATGTTTGGATCAACATACATGTGTGAAAGGTTTTTTTTCGATTATTAAACTAAATATGTCACGGTTACGTGGCAATCTGAGTGACAAAAATATGAGAAACTTTCTGCGTTTGTCCGTGTGCCGTCAGTTTGTGCCAGATATGAACTTCTATTATGTCTACAGCGAACCAAAAAAAATTAATGGTGATAATTTTGTTGTATTTGTCATATGTTTTGTTGAGAATTGTAGTTATTGCAAATTCTGTACAGTAGTTCCAGATAATAAAATTTGCTTGTTTCACATGTAGTTATTCCACATCGTACTGCATGTTGTAGACTACTTTTACATCCGTTTCTACATCTCAGCTTAAATGTTTTAAGAATTTTACGAGTGACGACGTGAGAAGCATGATATTGTTGGTGTAATGCAGCTTCAAACCCAGCGTTATTGTTATTTTTCTGTAGATGTACCAACAGCAAACAAAGATTCAGTATTGGGGTCATTCCACACCAAGTGGTCTAAAACTGAAAAAAGTTCCCACCATCATGGTCTCCAATTTTCGTCAAATTTTAACTGTAGCTTTAGTCAAGTGTTGAAGTAAGTTTCCCAAGATTTCAGGCCTCTAGCTGCAATAGCTGCTGATCTAGACCCCCTTGTCTGAAGTGTACTTAGTCCGTGTGCATGCAACAAAAAAAAAATGTCATATTTGGAGTCTAATAAAATCGAAACTAATTCATAAGAATGGTTAGTAAGATGCGACCCTGTACAGTTTTTTTTGCTGATTCCAACGAAATTATGTATAACATTACTCATGCAAACCCCGGTCAAATAACTCGACTCAAAGTATACTTCAAAATTTGTCGTGACACAACGCGACAAATTTTGACCAATATTAAGACTGCAATGATTTCCTTGCAGTTGAAGATATGGACTTGAACTTTTGGCCAAGCTTCATGCTTGTGCTAGACATAATGCAGCCGGATTTGCAATGATCCAGGCCATATGGTCGCCCTGCAGTATCTCTTCAAATTAGGCAGTGTCAGCACAAACGGTAAAATTTACCAAAGTTTCAAGCCAATTACTAAAAAATAGTTGGCCTGAATCTGCTTGTGAATAGTATCACCTAAAAGAGAAACTCTTGCTCTACAAGACTGACATTTGTTTTTTTTGCAACGCGACCATTAAGTACTCATTAACTCACATCAAAGTTGTTATATTTTGTATGCGCGATGCACTAATTTTTCTTCATTTCTAGGAATTTGAATCTTAATAGTCGCTTAGAATTACTGATATAATTGGATATTTCATTCGTGTTTTATTCAGTGATTGGCCAGTGAGAGATGTCAGAAGTTAATGAAGAAGAAGAATCGTTGGCCCCCTGTTCAATTGGAAAAGATGCTGCTGCATCGAAGTGCCATGTTATCTTCTATGCTAAGAAGACTGGATTCAAAGCGTTTAGTGATTTCACAGAATGTGACCAGAAATTGCTTGTTTCGCGTTCAGAAGCCAAACTTGACGAAAATTCCATCATTTGCTTCCACCATGAAGCCCTCTTCCTACATGAATATCAAGCGATGCAAAAGAAATGTTGCAATCCATTCAAGAAGAGGAATCACAATGTAAAAGCTGGACTTAGACTGCTTGATAATGAAACAGCTGCCAAACTTTGCCTGTTAAAGAAAAAAGAAGTGATTGATATAAAACCTGGTCAGAAGCTTTGCCCTCGCTGCATGTCGGCACTGAACCAAAAGCTAGAAGATTCATCATCACTATCAACCCAATCTGAACAAGATTTCACAACGGATGAAACTGAACCAGCCATCAACAAAAGTTTATCATTTATTGGTGCTTCACCATTGAAAAGAAGACAACTAAGTAAAAGAGATAAGCAAAGCTATGCAAAAAGAAAGATCTTGGATGCACAAAGTTTAATTGGGAATCAAATTGCTGCTGCTGTAGGAATCAATTACGATGAACAGCCAAGTTCAAGTAAAAGTCGCCCATGCAATAATTGTGCAGATCTTGATAATCTTATAGAAGAGTTGAAAGAAAAATGTAAAGTGTCAAATCGTAGGACAAAAGTTCAAATATTGACCTTGGTTCCAAGAAGCTGGACAATTAAAGATACGACAACAGCATTTAATGTATCAGAAAGAATGGTAAAGCAAGCGAGAAAACTGAAGAATGAGCAAGGTGTTCTAGCTTTTCCAGCAAATCGGCAAGGAAGGAAGCTTTCAGATGAAGTTGTCCAGAAAGTACATGACTTTTTTCAAGATGACGAATTCAGCAGACTTTGTCCAGGGAAGAAAGACTGTGTGCCTGTGAGAATTTCAGGAACAAAGGTGTACAAGCAAAAGCGGTTGTTGCTTTGCAATTTGAAGGAAATGTACGTGTCTTATCAGAAGCAAAATGGACCAGAAATTGGCTTCTCAAAGTTTTGCGAGCTTAGACCAAAATGGTGTGTTACAGTTGGCTCTGCTGGAATGCACTCAGTTTGTGTCTGTACAATACACCAAAATGTCAAGCTTATGCTCACTGGTGCATCAATCAATGAAGACTACAAGGAAATTCTTAGCAAAGCTGTTTGCAGCTTGGAAAACAAGGATTGTATGCTTCATCGTTGTGAAAACTGCCCTGGTCCAGAAGGTGTAGAAGCAGTTATTGCAACATATTTTGAAGATAATGACCCTGAAGAACTGATTGAGTACAAACAATGGATTCATACCGACAGGGATACTTTAGAAACAAAGCAGCTTTCAACAGAAGAGTATGTTGAAGATATTGCAGCAAAAATTTGGAACCTGTCTTGTCATCACTACATTGCCAAGCATCAAAGCCAGCACCTGAAAGCTCTCAAAACTGATTTGAAAGAAGGCGAATTCATAATACTAATGGATTTTGCTGAAAACTATTCATTTATTGTTCAAGATGCAGTGCAAGGCTTTCACTGGGAAAACAGTCAAGCAACAGTTCATCCATTTGTAGTCTACTACTGTGAAAACGAAGAGGTGCAATGTGTGAATCTTTGTGTTATTAGTGACTGCCTTCGACACGATACGATTACTGTCCATGTTTACATTGGAAAAGTAATCAATTACCTGAAGATGCAATTTTCCAAAATAAGCCACATCCACTACTTCAGTGATGGTTCAGCTGCACAATATAAGAATTTCAAGAATTTTCTCAACTTATGCTATCACAAAGAAGATTTTGAAATAACAGCAGAATGGAATTTCTTTGGAACAAGCCATGGAAAGTCGCCTTGTGATGGCATTGGAGGCACAACAAAACGGTTGGCAGCAAGAGCAAGTTTGCAACGTCCATATGAAAACCAGATTCTAACACCCAAAGATCTTTTCAACTTCTGCAATGATAATATCAATGGAATCAAATTCTTTTTCATCAGCAAAGAGGAAGTTGAAGAAGAAAAAGCTTCTCAAGAAGAAAGATTCCTGCAAGGGCACACTCTAGCTGGCACAAGAGAAAACCACCATTTTTTGCCCATTGATATGACGACAATTAAGGTCAGTAGAGTTTCTAATGATGCGACATCTTTTTTGGCCAAAATTAGTGCTGCTGAAGTAGTAGTTCAAGTCATGGATCTTCAGCCTGGGCAGTATGTTGCTTGCATTTATGAAAAGAAATGGTGGATTGGAAACATCGTTGAAATCTCAGTCGAACAGAAAGATGCTTTCATAAGCTTTATGCATCCTCATGGTCCTGCAAGTTCATTTTATTGGCCCTTAAGACGTGATACTTGCTGGATTCCAGAACAACTTATCATTGGTGTTATTCCAGCTCCATCAGTGACATCATCTGGTCGGCAATACAGTTTTCCTGAAAGCATTCTCTTGCAAATCAACGATGCTTCCAGAATGATGAAGTAACTGAGGAAGACAGGCTTGGGAACCTGCATAAAGAAACCCACAATCAGGCTTGGGATCCTGTGGTAAAGACACCCTGTAATCAGGCTTGGGAACCTGCAGTAAAGATACCCACCCGTGGCTGTTACTGCATGGCTATCGGGCGTGGCCCCTATGGCGATGGGGATGCTGGTTTTATTGTGATAACCAGTAATGGCTCAGCCATCATGGACCAACGCAGGGCACTGCGCACACAAAATATAAGATACTTTGACCTGAGTAAATAAGCACTTAATGGAAGCGTTGCAAAAGAAAAATATATCCATCTCGTAGAGCAAGAGTTTCTCTTTCAGATGATACTATTCACAATTAAATCCAGGCTGACTATTTTGTAGTAATGGGCTTTGAACTTTGGTAAATAAAGCCATTTGCGCTGACACTGCCAAATTTGAAGAGATTTTGCAAGGCGACTATAAAGCCTGGGTAGTTGGAAATCCAGCTGTATTATGTCCAGCACAAAGATAAGACTTGGTAAAAAGTTCAAGTCCATATCTTTATCTGCAAGGAAATTATTGCAGTCTGAATATTGGTCAAAATTTGTCGCATTAAGTCACGACAGAATTAGGGGTACACTTTGAGTCGACTTGTTTGACCGGATTTTGCATCAGTAATCTTATAATTAATTTCGTTTGAATCAGCACAAAAAACTGTACAGGGTCTCATCTTACTAACCATTCTTATGAATTGGTTTCAATTTTATGAGACCCCAAAAATGGCATTTTGTCTGATGTCGCGCGCATGCGAACTTACTACCCTTCAGACAAGGGGGTGTAGATCAGCAAGTATTGCAGCTAGAGGCTTGAAATCTTGAGAAACTTAATTTAGCACTTGACTAGTGCTACAGATAAAATTTGAAGAAAATTGGAGACATGATGGTGGGAAGGTTTAGACCACTTGGCATGGAATGACCCATTGCTCAACATGATGTGTTTTACAGAGCTTAATATTATCAAATGTCATAATATGAAACTAAGCCACATGCTAGCAGGGCGGTGCTCCTTATGCAAATGCACTGTCGCATACGGCGTGTTCGTAGTTTCGCGCATGCGCGCGCAGTCAGCTGGTGTAGTAGTGGGGGACGTGCAATGTCAGAAGGGAGCGATCCGCGCACGTGTGAAAGCTCGGCACGCGTGCCGCGTTCTTGGCCGTCCCTGGTGTAATGCCTTGAGAGATCTGGTTTTCAGGTCTCCCTGATGTGGCAATCATGATAATTTATAGTCAAAAATTAGACCCAGAAACCTCACCAAGTGTCTAAAATGTAGGTTGGTGTCCCTCATATGCAAATCAGGCAAATTAAAAATACAATGAGCTTGTTATGACTGGTGATCACAGTAAAAAAAAACACAAAACAATGTCACCCAGCATTGTACTTTAGCACAATGGTTAGAGTATCAAGTTGTTTCGTTGAAGGTTATAGGTTCGAATTTTGTCTAGTGTTGTGCATTCCAGTGAGTGGAAATGGAGATGTTATCAGGAGGGAGACATCCCTCATTAGCAAAGAGGACAAAGTACACAGGATGGCCTGGGAATCTGCAAATGGTGACTGTGTAAGAAACCACGAGTTGGCTCCATTGTGTTAGTAGAGGGAGAATCTCAGCTTCTGCAAGAAGACCATCAACAGGACTAGTGCGAAAGGCACCAATAGCCAGACACACACCACACTGGTGAACAGGATCAAGTATTTACAAAGTGGAAGGAGCTGCTCAGCCATAAACCTGACTACCATAATCTAGCCTGGAGAAGACCAGAGCACTGTAAAGATGGAGAAAGTAGTGCGGTCTGCACCCCCAAGATGTGAAGAGCATTAAGCTTCCACATGCAGATAGTCTTCAGGTGGCAAATATGGGGCAGCCACGTCACCTTTTTATAAAAAAAAGTAACGGGACTTTGCTACAACATCTAGGAACCGTTTGCCTTTTACGTTCTGGATTGGGGTGTACTGTGGGTCGACGACACAAATGCTCAACCCATGTTTTGGAGGGAGAAAACTTAAGCCATGGGAGATGGCCAATGCAGAGGCCTGTTGAAAAATCATAGATGTCCAACACCGTGGTAATCAGAGGCCCTACAAAGGTTACAAGCACATTAACAGTGAGAGAGTGCATCACACGTAACACAGAACCCTGTGGGCTGCTCTTATCCTGAATCTGAGGCAGTGCTGAGTGTTTCTTATATGGTAATTGATGATCATGTTCATATGTCTGAAATGTTTCACTTTGAAAAACACACCATCACAACTCAAAAATAGTATTAAGAGAAAAAGTAATGACAAAAACTGTACTGTTTCGACCTTAATATGGAATTTAAGGAGAGAGTTGCTTCAAATTGTAAAAGAAAAAAAAAAAAAAATTGTGAAGTAGGATGGGATGCCCTCCTGAACCACGGACCTTGCCGTTGGTGGGGAGGCCTGCATGCCTCTGCAACACAGATAGCCATACTGTAGGTGCAACCACAACGGAGGGGTATCTGAAGAGGGACAACAGCCTTTTCAGCAGTTGCAGGTGCAGCAGTCTGGATGATGGACTGATCTGGCCTTGTAACATTAACCAAAACGGCCTTGCTGTGCTGGTACTAAAGCTGTAATTTTTCCAGAGGGCTTGCAGCTTCACTGTATGGTTAACTGATGATTGCGTCCTCTTGGGTAAAATATTCCGGAGGTAAAATAGTCCCCCATTCGTATCTCTGAGCAAGGACTACCCAGGACAACGTCATTATCAGGAGAAACTGGCATTCTACGGATCGCAGCGTGGAAAATCAGATCCCTTAATCGGGTAAGTAGGTTAGAAAATGTAAAAAGGGAAATGGATAGGTTAAAGTTAGATATAGTGGGAATTAGTGAAGTTCGGTGGCAGCAGGAACAAGACTTCTGGACAGGTGAATACAGGGTTATAGGGGTAATGCAGGAGTAGGTTTAATAATGAATAAAAGAGAGGAGTGCGGGTGAGATACTATGAACAGCATAGTGAATGCATTACTGTAGCCAAGGTACACACAAAGCCCACACCCACCACAGTAGTACAAGTTTATATGCTGACTAGCTCCACAGATAATGATGATGAGACTGAAGAAATTTATGATGAGATAAAAGATTATTCAGATACTGAAGGGAGACGAACATTTAATAGACATAGGGGACGGGAATTCGATAGTAGCAAAAGGAAGAGAAGGAAAAGTAGTAGGTGAATATGGACTAGGGATAAGCAATGAATGAGGAAGCCACCTGGTAGAATTTTGCACGGAGCATAACTTAATCATAGCTACCACTTGGTTTAAGAATCGTGAAGGAACAGTGTATAAGCGGAAGAGGCCTGGAGATACTGCAAGGCTTCAGATAGATTTAGGAACCAGGTTTTAAATTGTAAGACATTTCCAGGGGCAGATGTGGACTGACCACAACCTATTGGTTATGAATCGCCGATTAAAATTGAAGAAACTGCAACAAGGTAGGAATTTAAAGAGACGGGACCTCGATAAACTGAAAGAACCAGAGGTTGTAGAGAGTTTCAGAGAGAGCATTAGGGAATGACTGACACGAATCGGGAAAAGAAGTACAGTAGAAGAAGAATGGGTAGGTTTGAGGGATGAAATAGTGAAGGCAGCAGAGGATCAACTACGTAAAAAGACGAGGGCTAGTAGAAATCCTTGGGTAACAGAAGATATGTTGAATTTAATTGATCAAAGGAGAAAATATAAAAATGCAGTAAATGAAGCAGGCAAAAAGGAATACAAACATCTCAAAAATGAGTGACAGGAAGTGCAAAATGGCTAAGCAGGGGTGGCTAAGGACAAGTGTAAGGACGTAGAGGCATGTATCACTAGGGGTAAGATTGATACTGCCTACAATAAAATTAGATCTTTGGGGAAAAAAGAACCACTTGTATGAATATCGAGAACTCAAATGGAAAACCAGTTCTAAGCAAAAAAGGGAAAGCAGAAAGGCGGAAGGAGTATACAGAAGGTCCATACAAGGGCAATGTAGCTGAGGGCAATATTATGGAAATGGAAGAGGACATACATGAAGATGAAATGGGAGATACATAACTACCTGAAGAATTTGACAGAGCACTGAAAGACCCAAGTTGAAACAAGCCCTGGAAGTAGACAACATTCCACTAGAACTACTGATAGCCTTGGGAGAGTCAGTCCTGACAAATCTCTACCATATGGTGAGCAAAATGTATGAAACAGGCAAAATACTCTCAGACTTCAAGGAGAATATAATAATGCTAATCCCAAAGAAAGCAGGTGTTGACAGATGTGAAAATTGCCGAACTATCAGTTTAATAAGCCACAGTTACAAAATACTAGCATGAATTCTTTACAGGCAAATGGAAAAGCTGGTAGAAGCCAAGCTCGGGGAAGATCAGTTTGGATTCCGTAGAAATGTCTGAACGCACAAGGCAATACTGAACCTATGACGTATCTTAGAAGATAGATTAAGGAAATGCAAACCTATGTTTCTAGCTTTTGTAGACTTAGAGAAAGCTTCTGACAATCCTGACTGGAATACTCTTTCATATTCTGAAGGTGGCAGGGGTAAAATACAGGGAGCAAAAGGCTATTTACAATTTTTACAGAAACCAGACGGCAGTTATAAGAGTCGAGGGGCATGAAAGGGAAGCAGTGGTTGGGAAGCGAGTGAGACAGGGTCGTAGCCTTTCCCCGATGTTGTTCAATCTGTATACTGAGCAAGCAGTAAAGGAACAAAAGAATAATTTGGAGTAGGAATTAAAATCCATTGAGAAGAAATAAAAGCTTTGAGGTTTGCCAATGACACTGTAATTCTGTCAGACAGCTAAGGACCTGGAAGAGCAGTGTTTTGACAGGAGGATATAAGATGAACATCTATGAAAGCAAAACAGGGATAATGGAATGTAGCTGAATTAAATCAGGTGATGCTGAGGGTATTAGATTAGGAAATGAGACACTTGAAGTAGTAAAGGAGTTTTGCTATTTGGGGAGCATACTAACTGATGATGGTCTAAGTAAAGAGGGTATGAAATGTAGACTTGCAATGTTAAGGAAAGCGTTTCTGAAGAAGAGAAATTTGTTAACATCGAGTATAGATTTAAGTGTCAGGAAGTCGTTTCTTAAAGTGTTTGTGTGGAGTGTAGTCATGTATGGAAGTGAAACATTGACAATAGTTCAGACAAGAAGAGAACAGAAGCTTTCTAAATGTGGTGCTACAGGAGAATGCTGAAGATTAGATGGGTAGATCATGTAACAAATGAGGAAGTACTAAATAGAATTTAGGAGAAGAGAAGTTGTTGCACAACTTGAAAAGAAGAAGGGATTAGTTGGTAGGACACGTTCTGAGTCATCAAGCGATCACCAATTTAGTACACATAACCACTGCAGGGGAGTGATGCTTATCCCTACACTTTCTTGCAATTACAGAGAACAGAACCTGTGATTATATATTTATAAATTACCAAACAGTTTAACAGCTTGACTCAGTCCCGTCTTGAAGTTCACCAGCACAGACTTCTTGTCCTCAGGGAACATGGAATCATCACAGGCAAGCTGCATTGTAAGTTACACCCTATTAAATTTACTTATAAACCTGCCACACAAAAGCCAAACACATCCATATTCCAAAGTAGAAGCGAACCTGTCCTAAGTAGATTGAAACATCCATAAATCAACTGAATTAATACTTATTAAAGGTTTAAATACAGTAACAATTCAGGAAGGGAAAGTGCCACTGTACATGAAGGAAGAAAAATCCTTATCAAGTAGCTGAACCTGTCTCAGCCAACCATACCACAAAATGTTTTAAGTTATGCACTGATAACATGACAGCTTTGTTCACAAAATTAATTTGACACCCTTCAGGTCTCTTCCATCCTTCTCCACCCACAGAACCGACATTTTTGGTCAAATGTGTTGATATAATTCACGAGTGATGCATATCCCTACAGCTTGGTAACTAATTATTCTTGCAACCAAAAGTAACAAAACAGTAACATAAAATTACATGTCAAGTACAAATGTACAGATAATGTTTGTTGATTTTATTTTTATTTAGCTTGTGGTGCACTGTATCGTGGTGGCTTCAGAGGAGAAAATACTTGCTCCGAAACAGAAGAAAGTATCCCATGGCTAACCATCCAGCCATGAATACACACAGACTCCCAAAGAACAATTGCATAAACAACAGACACTTACCTAAGCCGTGCAGGAGCTTAGCGTGCAGGTCAGCAGCCTGCAAGTGGCAAATACCCGTGTTGTAGATGAAATAGGTGTTCTGGCAAACAGACTAGAAAAGCTTGAAATAGATTCTACACAACTGGTAGAACAGAGGATAAATGAACAGGCTACCAAGATCAAAACCGAATTCAACTCCTGGTTAGAGTCAAGAGATAGTGACATAGACAAAAAGATCGATTCAAGGGTTCAAACACCTACGGCAGAGAGACTGAATCACTCAATGCCGCAATAAGTAGTCAAGTACAAAATGAAATGCATACTATCAGACAGATACTCAGTGACGATATTCCGCAGCAGCAAGTAAATATCAACAAGCGAATATCCGATTTAGAGAAAGGATTAGCACTGAGCAGCAGGCACGCTGAACATCAAGAGATGTCTCCAACAGCTTATGTTTTTGGCAATGCACAGGTTTTTGCGCAATGCAACAATAGTGAATCTTTAGGCGGTAATGCGAAGAGCTGTAGCATCGGATCGGAGCACACAGCCTATATGCAAGGAGGAAACAAGCACAATCTGAAGATATTTGTTGAAGAGAGCTTAATTAAAAATAGGCAGTTTCGAACATTTACTACGGAGCAAAAATCAGTACACCCACAGTATTTGTGAAAAGTTTCAAAAATATCCTACCTAGTGTGTGGAATGAGGCACAAAAGATCCAATACGTAATGTCGTACATTCAGGGCGATGCAGCGCTGTGGGCGACTGAAGTAGCCGACCCCAGCCATGAATACACACAGACTTCCACCAAAGAACAATTGCATAAACAATAGACACTTGCTTCAAAGGACAGAAAATGAACTGCAACAAGATTACTATGTCTCATTCTGTATACTGAATTGCAGAGGAGTTGCTGGGTAACACTGACACAGACATATAAAGTGGACAGACTTTCAAATCCGTGGACTTCTGTGCATCAAGCAGGAAAGCTTGGTCTTTACTCAGAACACTACGTGGTAGCACCTTGCGAGCTCGCACATATGGTTCTGCTACTTCCAACCCTGTTGCTGCCAACATTGTGTCCGCTTCCAGAACTCCTTGAGGCTGAGCACATACTACTGGGGCTAAGAAGAAATTAACGGCACACAAAACAAACTGCAAACTACAATTGAATACTCTCTACCAGTCAACATTGGGCAAGTAATGACTGCCATAACAACGTGGACCAGGGAAATCCCAGGCTTTGATGGCATTCACACGTAATTCCTTTTGCACCGTGTCAAGTATGTGAAAAAATGGCTTGCTGAGTTACGTTCTAAAAATGGGCACCACATGATGTGAATCAAGTGTTAAGTCACAACCTTACCGAAACAAGGTAAACCAAACAACAGGCACGAAAGTTATTGACTCGTAGCTTTACTTCGAATGCTACATAAGTGCCTGGAAAGAATGGTGTACAATAGAATACTTCACAAGATCTTCGGAAATAAACCGGTAGAACAGGCAGGATTCAGACCTAATCTCAATTGCAATGATCAAGTCCTCTCCCTAAGAACTGTCATAGAAGCTGGCTTCCAGAATCGAGAGAAATCCTCAGTTGCATTCATTGATCTAACACCTGCCTCTGAAATTTCTCCAAGTCATCTCACCAATGATAGGCCCAGTAACCGATGTTTCCAAGCACTAATGGCCAACAACGCAAGTAAACAGATGAAGCTAATAAATGAGCTATGACAAGGATATGCCCAGATACACATGAAACCACATCAAAGTAGTTTGGCTATGTTGATAATAGGGCTCTGCAATGAGGCACAGAGATCTTTAAGTTACGGAGTCCATATTTGCCAATAATCTATCAGCTGTTAGTGGATATTTCTGAAAATGGAGGTAGCACCCTAGTGCCACTAAGAAATAACTCTCAATATTTCATCTAAACAAAATGGCTAACCAAAGGTTCACTGTCCACCTTGAAAGAAGGTTCTTCAGGCACAACAGAAACCTAAAATATCTAGGGGTCTCATGTGATGGAACAGTTACATACAATATTTATTTTGAACAGCTGTCAAAATCAAAACTGGAAAAAACGACCTCCGAAACTGTGGCACATTATGGGGATCAATTGCATCAACATTTCGTACTTCAATGGGACTAGTTCAGCCTGTCTCAGAATATTGCTCACCATCCTCAATGAATAGTGCTGACAAAAAACTTGTTGATAGACAGCTCAAAAACAAAACATGTCAACTGGTACCATCAGACCCACACCTACTTTCCGGCAACCCATACTTAGCCAAACACAACCTCCACTTCTACAGTACAGTGGGGAAGTGCACTTTGTACGAAAGTAAACAGAACTAGAAAACAATTCTAACCTCCCTCTTTACAAAGACATTCCAAGCATCAGCAAAGGCAGGTTTCGCTCTCATCACCTACCCCCAGAAACTACAGAAATGTTTCGTTAGAAACGGCTTTAATACTGATAACTGCTGGAGAAATACTTGACACATTAATTCTACAATGGAACTTAAGGCACTGTGCATATGGAACAATCCTCCTGGCTTTTAATTGCCATGATAGATCTGGTCAGTTCTTAATCAGGTAGGAACCAACACCAGAACTCAATGTCTTCTGACAAGACGACTACACCCACCCATAACCAATTCCCTCCAAATTTACGGTACTGCATATCTTGCCCTGAAGTGAAGCTCCAGATAGCCAAGTGTTTGAGAAAAAAGCATTTTTGGCACGGATCGGGCTAGCCATGAGTGATTTTTGTTGTAGTTTCCGAGTAGTGGCTGGCGTTAACAGTACAGAACAGTAATCCAAGAGTCATGGTGTTGCGTCCCTATGTGGAACCTTATTTTTATTTTTAATTTCCATGTTACTTACACTGCAAATAACCAAAATATGCTCAATATATTGTCTTTATTAATAATTTCAATAAAAGAATTAAATGGAAAGGAAAATTTGGAACTCAAGACAAAACCCTTTATGCACAACAAATTTCTTATGTTAACCGACTCTTTACAGGAAAAACAAAGCCACAATCATACGACAATAGAAGATGATGGATTGTATTCACACTATATTAAAGTGATTTTATTAAATTGATTCCTGTAAACGCACTAAACTAGTGCAACCCTGCAATGTCTATTTTTGACTTCAGGTAAAGAATTTCATCAAAAAGCTTCAAAACTTCTCTCATCTCACTGAAACGGAAAAATTGCAACCTGTAAAGGTGCAGCAAAATACATTCCACTTTACATCATGTGCTATCCTCACCAACATTTTGTGACATGATACGTTACAGTTGTGGTTTGCAGCCAAACTGCAAGATTATAGAGAACCTTTTATTAAAAGTGAATAGTTTTTTCTATAGTAGCCTTAAACATACATGTAACTGCACAAGTGCAGTGTTTATAGTGTGTGCAAAATGCTGTGAATTACTGCTTCCCCTAAAATTTTTTTTTTACAAAGAATGTAACCCTAGCACATCATGACTGAAAAATAATGAAACTAATTTAACATACAAAATTCTCATTTATGCCTTACAATCCCTTCCTGGAAATTTGTTTGCAACTGTGATTCTCCACAGCCTTTTATGAAAATAAAAGTAAACTCAAGAGTGTTCTGCAAATGGACTCAATCCCATCACCCTCCAATTATTCTGTACTCTTTCCATTGGAACAACTACTTCCTGGAAATTATGTTAAAATAAAAGATTCATACCCCACCCAATCCATGCCACAAACACTGTTTCTCTGAATGTTTCTTCTTCTGTCACTTTCATTTTGGGCCTGGCCTTGCATATATCAAATAGGGGCAAAATCAGTGACATATCTCTCAAGAGCTCTTCCTGGCAATCCAACAGAGTTCCTGGTGATGACAGATTGATCAACAGACAGTATTCATGGACTTGATATTTTGTTTGCAGTTTGAGATTTTAATATTTCTGACATATCCACACAGTAAATAAAATAAATTGTTTACTGACAGTGTTAAAGTGGTCATTTAATATACAGTGGTGGAAATGTTTATTGCATCACCATGAATTACTTCATCTTTTTGTCTTTTGCAGCAGTTTGCTTCAGGTTATACCAGTCCCATTGTTGCTAAACTCTGTTGACATATTCTTGCCTTAATAATCTGACTACTTCATGCATGTTTTCCAACAATACACAACACACTGTTGTCATTTGGTTTTACAATGAAACCAGTGTTTATACTGCCATTTTGAGTTGAGACTTTTGCAGTGAGAAGATGGGCAGGTCAGTTGAATTAACGCCAGAAAAGAAAGCTGCTATGCTTGCTTATTCGTCTGTTGGTCTCAGCACCACAGAGAGAGCCTCTAAGACAGGATAGAATCAGTCTATGATTTCAAGGTTACTAAGAAAATACAGGGAAAAAGGAAATGTTGATTGTCAGAAAGGAAGAGGTCGGAAAAGGGCATCTACTGCCAAACAGGACAGGATATTGAAAAGGCTTTCACTCAATGGTCATCGCCTGTCATCAGCTGAACTAAAGCGAGACTGGGAAGAAATGTGCGACATCTCAGTAACCAGTAGAACTGTAAGAGACTACTGGAGGTTGGACTCCAAGCCCGTCGTCCTAGAAGGAAGCCTTTATTGATCAAGATAATGCGACAACAGTGACTACAATGGGCAAAGGCACATGCAACATGGACACCACAGATGTGGAATAAAGTAATCTTTTCAGAAGAGTCCAAATTTAATCTGCATGGCTAAGATGTTTGTACGTTGAAAAAAAGATGAAGATCATTTGCCATCATGCATAACACATACAGTCGAACACCCACAAGGACAGATGGCCTGGGGGTGCATTTCCAATCAAGGAGTAGGTCGACTTCACCAATGGCACTGTCAACACAGACGCCTACATAAGCATTCTTGAAAGGAAGCTTATGCCAACCATTAGAGACCAGTTTGGAGATGTTTCCAACTGCATTTTTCAGGATGACTCCGCTCCTTGCCACAGAGCTTTGAAAATGAGTCCTATGACTAATATTTGTACCGAACACAAAGCAGATTACTTTCCTGGTTAATTATCACGTACTTCTACATTTCAGGTAAAATCATATCTTTAACAAAATGTGGTTTAAGTATTAGAGTCGCCTGGAAACAGCCCTGATCTCAATCCTATTGAGAACTGTTGGAAGGTTATGGGAAATGCTATCACCAAAAAGAAGCCACAGAATAAACGGGAGCTGTTGGAGACCCCTGTGCACGTGTTGTTTCATGAACTGAGTTAGGGGTAAATTAAAAAGTTAATTGTCTCAATGCCAAGTGGTGATTAAGGTGCTTGGTGGAGCAACAAAGTATTAAATGCAATAGTGTGTTCATATGCGGCAATACAAACACTAAAATCTATCAGTGTTATGTTACAACATTAATATGCAATGTTTATCTTTCAACATTAGTATTCATATTTCAGAACAGCAAACAGAATAGCTGACATATCCACTTTCACTCATTTCTCAAGAAAGTGTAAAATTATAATAAACATTTTTATAAAAACAAATTAACAAAAATTATTGTGTATCTTCACTTCTGATAGAAATCAAGAGAAATCAGGCAAATTTAGCTCAGTTATTCAATGATTGTAACAAAAATTGTTAATTGTAAGAGGTGATTCAATAAATATTTCCACCACTGTAGTCCACGTAAATCACAAATAGCCTAATCTGATTTGCTAACTCAACACAGTATCGAAGATTATTTACAGAAAGGTTGTGTAACAGACAGCAATTTTGGATTTTAAAGTAATTATAATGATTTGGGGGTAAAAGACAGAGTACAACAATGACACAAGAACAGCCTCCAGATGCTACCACATTAGAAGGAAAGTTACACTTCACTTGCCTCGTATCAGTTTCATGAATCAGAATTCAGGTAGTTTTGATTCACAGCGTGTGTTTTGCCACATCTACATCTCTACCGGCCTCTTAAGCACATTTCAAAATAGTAGTAGTACTCTTTGCAACCATGGAAGACACGTGCATAATATGGCCTTCAATTATTCTGTCACATGACGTAACCACCCAAGCTACGAGTCTGTTGAGGACGGCTTTAAAACTACCTCTCATGAAGTTATTCCACACAGTCTTTCAATAATACATCACATTCCACAAACCACAGTATGGTTCACATTCCTGTTCCACTCGCAAATACACAGCAAGGGAAACGACTGTCCATATGCTTCCTTACAAGTCCTAATTTGACATTTCTTCATGGTTCTTGCACAAAGCGTGCGATGGTGGTGGTAGAATCATTCTGCAGCCAGTTTCAAATGACAGTCCTCTAAATTTTCTAAACAGTGTTCCTCAGAATGAATGTTACCTTCCCTCCAGAAATTACCATTAGAGTTCCCAAAGCATCACCAGTCTGCGCTGGGGCTCAGTTTCCAACACTTTTCGAAAATTGGGGAATATGGAATCTGCCTGTTGCCCTTCATGATTAACAGGATATGATGGGCAAGCTGAGATCCGCATGAGTGATACTTTCTAAATCGGTTCTGATTGGTGGGCATCTCTTCCCTCTCAAGGAAATCTATTATATTCAAACTGAGAATATTCTGAAGAACTCGGCAGCAAACTAATGTCAAGGTACAGCCACTTATTTACAAGAGCCACCTGCACTTTTTTCCAGTCGCTTCAGACTTTGCACTAGGCGAGAAGTTCACGGTAAGTGTTACTCCTCCTGCTCATTATTACATTCTGTTCGTGGGAATCGAAAACTCATAACATTCCCATAAAATCAGACTGGGGTTTAGGGCAGGGATTTATTTATATAATTCCTGGTGGAATCAAAGTTGGTTATATTAACATCTTCATGCAAATTGAAGACTTAATTGTGTGACATCAAGAAAGAGAGAAAGATTTTCGGTGGTAAGAAACAAATGTGGATGGTAACAAAGATAACACCTGTTAGCTTTGTCAATTCACAATAAAACTATATACTTCCAACCTAACACAGATCCCTGGCTATGCTATAGATAACTCCTTCACCACAACAGGGTGGACACAAATATGGGAACATCAAACACACCGCCGTGCCTAATATGGAGTAGGAAACTCAATGGCATTCCAAACAGCTACCATCTCTGAATGTTAAAATACAGGCACTGTATAGTTTCCAAAGATATCTTATACCATTTTTCCTGCGAGGTAGTGGCAAATTCAGGTAACAATGATAGATAGCGATCATGCACCACAAATGTTCAACTACAATGAGATACTGTGACTGGTGGCCTGGGGAGATGGGAAAACTGAGGAGCATTTTTCCGAAACTTGACAAATGCAAAGATACAATTTTTCATAAAACAATTTTTCTATTTTCACCATAAATACTACTGAACACTATAATTTTTACACAATTACTAGATCTTACTGATAAAGCATTGTAACGAAATATATTAAAATTTAAACAATACTAGAAATACAGTAGCGTAATACAACAAAAACCTAACTGTTTTAATGTAACTGTGAACCTGAAATAGTTATCATCAACACTACATGAAAGTAATAAAAGAGTAACTCTGCTACAAAAAGTATTGCGTGTTATATACATTTATTGTCAAGTTCTCTCTTTTACGTCTATACGATATTCGTCAAGGACATTTCTTGTAAAACTCCACTGCAGCGTCTGGAATTTCAAAGTAATTTAGCAAAGCAGACAACTTTCTTCTTTTCCAAATTTTTAACAATCCAATCTATGTTTAGAACTCAAAGAATACCACACTCTTCTAAAACTTTATATTCTTTAGAAGACAAGATATCTTAGTCTGCATGACTTATTTCTACCAAACACTCGTTCTGGAGGCATGTAGCTACAGGTACGAACAGAATTGAAGGGGTGAATATCATTGAATTTTGTGCTCTTTTTCCAAGTGTGCTGCAATCATACAACTTTTTACTTTGGCTGTTGCAAGAATAAGAACACATGTATAGTATTTTTATCGCCATTTGGTTGTTTCGTATGTAAGTCAGAAGAAAGTTCAGTTGCATCAAAGCAACTTTACTGCGTCCTCTTAAGATTCCATCTCAAACCAGATGCAGAAAACAATGCTTTCCCCTTGTTCTTGCTCCTTAGTATGGACCATGATGCACAGACCATATAACCATATTTACCTAGCATTGAAAATCTCACTGACAGTTTTGAAATAATGGTTTTGCTACCTGTCAAAGTAAATCCGAAAGAGTTGGATCATCTTCCTTTATTACATCGAACATGAAACTACTTTACACAATTTCTATGTAAGTATCTGTAGTTTGTAGTTCTTTCTTCTCCTCCAGGCATGTTTCATTTTATTTCCAGAAGAGTGGAGCAAGCATCGATATGAGCGTCCTGAATTATAAGACTGAAACATGTGTGAAATATATGTTAAAAATTGACAAGGAACTTTTTCTTTCTTTAGAGACACTCGATTATTTTACTGGCCAAGATCTGAAGGCAAATAACATCTCTTACAAGTTCCCCTTCCAGGGTTGCGCTCTCTGCATTTCTATTTCTTTATACCACTCTTAATGGCAATAGTTAGTTCCTTATGATCCTTTCCTGATCTCTCTCTTCCTCCCACTTTGGTAACCTCCCTCCTTTGTGGAATTTGCTTTATAGATAAACCAGGCAGTCCTTGGAAAGTGACAGCACAAACAGGTTCTAGTTCATTCCTTTCTCTAATTTTGTGCTTCACTATCACTGTTTTCTTAGATTTTGCATTCTGGGTTTCCACTGACTTGCACTCGAGGTGAAGAAATATTCATAAATTTTAACAAACTTATCATGATCGGTTTTATTTAATGGCGTCAGTGATGAAACTACGTAATGTCTTCATAATATAAGTCAGCAGCTTCCTTTAGTTTTGAAGGAAATTTTATTTAATGATTTAACTGCATACTGTCTTCACAACATAGTTCAGCAACTTTACATTCTTTCATTCCTATAGTTTTGAAGGCAACACCTCACATCCAGGAGTGCATTTAATGATAGATTTCTTTTCACACTTTTCACTCTGTGTTTCGCATTCTTTGATTAGTATGCTGATTTCAGATTCACAAGAATCTTCATCCATTCCGCTTTAGCTTGCAATACTTCTTTGTACTCTCTGTACATTAACATGAGAGCATCAATTAAATATTTATCTAAAAGTAAGCTTGGGGTGTTGTGATAAAATACGGCTGCAACATTATTACAACAATGAGTGACATGACATACAGCAACCTACACCAGTCTACACCATTACTGTTAACTGGATGCTATGGAAAAAAGAGCTAAGACAACTGGGAATTGTGGACTTTACATTGCATTTGTCAAAGTTTGCTTAAAACTCCAAGAATGCTTATTGTGAGTCAGTGATAGTTAAATGGGCTACAGTCAGTGCCAATTAACCGAGTACTCATGTACACCACACAACTAGATAACTGCAAGTTAAACAAAGCATTGTTGGCGGCAGCAGCACGTAGTTCTGACTTTAGGAACTACATTCCACGGTAGTAACTAACAAGTAGTTTTATACCTGACTAACAATTTACAGTTTTTCCTTTTACGCTAATTTTATCAGCTATAACACTGACATATGGTACTATCTATAGAAGCTTTCTGCAGCAACTCAAAAGCAAGGCAATTACAAACCTGTGTGTTCTGGAAATAGTGCCGCCATAAAGGCCTTATTTTATCTTGACCACCAACATCCCATACAGTAAAACTGATGTTCTTATATTCCACAGTTTCTACGTTGAATCCTACAGAGAAAGATAACATAGCAATTACTTGGAACATCTTCACACAAACTAAAGGCTTTCATGCATCATACACACAATATCACAAGGTAAAATTATTTTATTAAAATTAAAAGTTAACTTCTGAATAAATCAAAGCCCTGCCATGTCATTTCCTATCCAAAGTTAATACCACAGCAACAGTATGAAAACTATTAAAATGTAGGATTCTTCACTCAGATGCCAGAAAGCACTGACCCCCACTGCCTTAAGAACCATCTTCAACAGAAGTGCTTCATAAAAGCAAATTTTCAGACACATGACACCAAGCACTCAAATCACAGCATATACTGAACAATTATTAATGGTGAGTTAACATTCAGTTATCTGCCTGCACAAATGTCTGTACATACAATAAATTGCTGGAAGTATCACAGTCAATCTACTGCTGGTCCACCACCTATAAGCCCAGGAAAGAAATTTCAATGGCAAATGAATGTGCTACAGAAATATTATTTCAGTTTAGTTCAGACTCTCAGGAAATACTTTTATGGTAAGTACTTACAATCTGTCTTAAAACAACGCAATCAAAATTTATGAAGTGGGTAATTTATCAAAGAGTCAAGACAGTGGTTCCTTGAGCAACAGCAGTTTTCAGATATAAATTTACTTTTTGAGTTAGGCCAGTATTACACTATCACATTTCTTTGACAAAGAAATATGATCAAATATTCGGCAAATTTCTTTGACAAAGATGTTTGGCTCGGTGCTACATAGGGGTATTACGTTGCCGTCAAAGTTCAAGATTGCGAACAACAACAACTTGTTAAGCACCGCCATTGCTTGTACCACAATTGCATTGCATGTGCATTTGGAAGGCAAGCGGCACAAAAAAGGAAAACATACTTGGATGAAGCCATGAGTTTTAGGTTGAGATAATACAAACATTTAGCAAAATTTGTTACGAGAGCTGCAAGTGGATGACGTCAAGTCATAAATTACTTACAAACAGATGATGGCACATTTCATTTCAGTACTTGCTCAGTGAAGTGGCTCCTCATGTCACAAAACTACACTCACCTGATAAATACTATATGTGCAGACGACAGACTAACACCGCAATTCCTTGATACAGGATCAAGCAACTCTAGTTTGGAACACAGCACTCAAAACAGTGCACATTAAAGAAAACAACTGCAACTACAAAATTAGTAAGAAGCACCAACAAATAACAGTTTTTTACTAGTGGCATCCAGAGTTAAAAAACAGACAAAGTAAAATGAAAGCTAAGGAAAAAAAAATATTTTGGAGTGTGGCCACCAATTCTACTCCAGCTTGCTGAAAAGCTAGCCTAGATGTTTCCAGATGAAGTGGATGGGTAGGCCTATAGCTGCGATTGTGGATATGAAGTTGACTGCAGCATATTCCGTCTGCCATCAGCACATAATGCGCCCCTTGCTCACCCCTTATCCCAGTCGAAGCAAGGTCATTAAAAAGAGTCCAAGGATCATCACCATCTAAATTCTGAAGCCATATTTACAAACACACTACAGAGATGTTAAATAGCTGTAGCAATGCCACTGCTCCAAGCAGTTACATTTCACAATGCATGGAACAGAACACGAACAACTTTTGATCAAATCTATGGTGAGGCTCTAGATTTGATCATATTCCTTAATATATTATCAAATTTCTTTGACATAAATAGCTGACATATCAACTTTGACAAAAAAAAGTTTGATAGTGTAATACCAGCCTTACTGGGAAAACCCAAACTAGAGATACTTGAATGGACATAGAAACAAATATTTCCAAGATACAAACTCTTCATATAACATGGGGAAATGCTTTTTATGAGGAAAGCAACTTCGCCGCATGAGCAGCTGACAGTGACACTGAGCACTTAAGCAACAGGAGAATGTTCTTGGAATTCTAACAACAATGTTAAAATAGGCACTGAGTGAAATACCTAACATGTGTGCTATATTCATTGTCAGGATTTCAATACGGTGTATCAATTGTGGCAAGTTACTGGCTCTTTTTCCATTTTTATTCATTCCTGCTGTGAATCACAGATTCCCCAGGGGTAAATCTGACACTGAAGCATAAGAATCACTATAGCCCTGAAGGCACTGTTGCATGATGTTTCATTAACACTATTCTGGTGGCACCCTTCTATAGAATAAATAGTTTTTATTATTATTTTAACTACATTGCCACAAGATATGGCATATAGCTGTGAGGTAGTAGCCAAATCTCAAAGTACTAAGTGAGAGACGGCTAGCAATCCCCTATGCAAATCAATATAATAGTTTTCCAAGTGAAGAGCAGACAGAACTGAGTGTTTTGGTTAACAGTTTGCAACTGACTTCTTCATATTACAGTTCCCCCATTTGCTGTTGTGTCAATATATTTTCACTATTAAAGAATGATTAATAATGGTCTTCCCATCTCAATTGCTGTGTTTCTTGCTCTTAACTTTCCATCGACATTTATTACCTACACACTTCAATAAAGACAGCAATGAACTCTAAAGGAATAACTCTTAACAACTACTTTGGAATTAACTCCATCTGCAAATATGAAAAACAAGACTGAACAAATAGCCAACATAAATATCAACTCTGCAACTTTCTGGTCCAAATGCTATGATTTATCTCTACAGATGAGATTTGCATCCAGAAGTTTGAGTAATTTTACTCAATCCTCCAACTTCCAGGCCTGCGCACATCTAATTCACGCAAACTTTTGGTGCACATACAACAATCTGTGTAGATGTGATTTATGTTAACAGATCACTGCATGCAAACCAACTTTAAGAACCAGAACTGCATCACATCTGGAATACAGTTACCGAATCAAAGTAACTTTACATGTGACAAAATTGCCAACAAAAACAAAATTTCAGGATTTTATTGACAAGTTTCCACAATGTAGGAAATATCCAAGTGCAGCTGTAGACTTCATGCATTAGGTGATGGACATGGAGACACTCATTGGCAGTACAAAATTCTTTGATAAAAAGGCAAATAATACACTACCTGTGAGAGTCTTTACACTTAATTTCAAGCCTGTCACCGTAACAACTGCCCCCCCCCCCCAATTGAAACGCACATTCACTCAGAGTAAAATGTGACATGCATGGAATGCGTGATCTGTCCAGTCTTGTCTGATGACTGCTGCAGTTAAGCTGTTGTATATTTGATACACTGATGTTTGATGTTAATGTGCAGCTAAGCACTTTTGTAAGTGCCTCACTGTTTTACTGTAAAGATTTCTTTCTAGCTTTTGACATTTCGTTGAATACAATAAACTTGACACACTGAAAATGCAACCTTAACAATTCCTTTCTGGTCTCCATGTTTGTTCACATTTCATCCTGTTAACTTCCATCAGAGTGAGATACACCAACAATGAACTGAACATTAAAGGCAACCAAGCTTATTGTCAGCTAGGTTGTTCTTATGGTACTGTCCCGTAAACAACTGCCACAGATGTTCATAGCCAGGTACACAACTGCAATGGAATCATCTTAAACAACCACATGAACAGTTTAACATATGGAACTTTCTCCATAGCATGTAGCTCAATAGAATGGAACTAGTTGTTATTGCTCACTTATGTGAAGAAGATATTTCAAATAGTTTGTAATAGTACATTAGCAAATTTTATATTAGTGCACTGTTTCTACTGTAAACAAACTTCAGTAATTGGAAATGCTGGAACTATTTATCCTCAATTTGTGCTGTACATATTTATAACCTAAAGATATAACTGATGGAGCACATTTTTCTAAAACAAACAGGCCAAAAAATTTCCGTACACTTACCTGCAATACAAAACTACTAGTCCTACTGTTAAACTGTCATTTGTAGACAATGAATGAACAAATTTTATCATCAATGTCACTGACAAATCAGAATATTCAATTTACCTTTCACTCCTTGCTGAAGCATAGAATTTACAGTAATGAACTAGAGCACTACATTGCAAATGTCAACATTTCAAAACTGCACTACAGTACTGCTCAAACACAAAATTGTCAGTAGTGAGCAAGCGGGTGTATGTCTCCCACAGACAGGGACAAAACGTTGGGAATTTAGACAAAATTCATCAACCGACCACAGCATAACAGACCGGATAATCATAACGGACATGACAAAATTGGATTCTACATTTATCCACTCACACAAGTTTGGTACCTTAATATTCAGTCAATTCCACCTGAACTAATACAGCACAGATGTTTAATCTTTAGCACGCATCCTTGTAAAAATTTGAGCAAAAACTAAACTTACAGAAATCTAGACCAACTAATCAATATAACGCATACAAACTGGGTTCACTACTGTCTATATTTATGAACTATGAAGTAGGCCTATATATCTGAATTTCTCCCCAACTTCCACACTGAACATAAATGTACATTTTATTCACAGCTGAATACAATTCTGAAGTTAACATTAATATTCGAAGTCTTTCGGCTTTGATACCTATTCAATTTTTTTCCGTGCCTCTACGAAATTCGAGTGAGAAGTCACTTAAAATACAATGCTAATTACATACCGAAAAATTTATTTTTCAGGGTGCAACGTGTCAGTAGTGTACACGTCACAAGAAATGTGTCAAAACAGTCTACAAATGGGCGTAGCCACTCACACCTTAGTTGTAAGCTTTTCAATTGTATCATACCACAATGACGTTCAAGTGAATTTGTAAATGTCACGACTGGCTTATTACTTACAATACAAAGTAACCAAACAAAGTTAACAATCACAGTTTCACTTACCTATGGTTGGAATAGTTGTTACTATTTCTCCTAACTTCAGTTTATATAAAATGGTGGTTTTTCCGGCAGCATCTAATCCCACCATCAATATCCTCATTTCCTTCTTGCCAAATAGGCCTTTGAAGAGATTTGCGAAAACATTTCCCATGTTTACTTTATCAGTACAAACACCTGTAGAGAAATGAAACACTTTCAATCACCAACTTCAGAAAGCATGCTATTCCCAACTTTTGAGGTTAAGCAACGGGCAAGGCTATTGATTCTAAAATGGCATTGTATGACTCAACCACCGGCTCCTAACAAATTATATATTGCGACAACAAACCGTTTACAGCGAGCAAGGCTGCCCCCGAATTATTAATGAAAACCGATAATTTCTGTACCGAACAACAATATGCACCAACATACACAACGACCAACCCAACGGAAAAGGTAGCTATTTGTCACCTTCCTCTGCAACCACTGCAATGTATTACTGCTCGATAGCACGTTAAAACATCTTACACACATTTATATAGTTTCAAGACAACACGTGCGATGTTTCCGTTGTTAATGCTGCAACATACTTACGCTCACAGCTTCCGTGACACACTCTTTCTTACGAAATGCTAGCACATTTACCAGGCCGCACACTAATAGTATATGTCAAAATGGCGGACGTGGAAGAGGATTCGTACTTCATGCCACGTATGGGGGTCTCACGATTGACGTAATTGGTCGAAGAGCTTACACGTGACCAAAATGTCAGGAAGCACCGAAGCACTATCTTTGAAACGTCAGTGTAGGCTTGTATTTGGAGGAAAGACAGATTCAGCACAAGGTTAAGTGTGGAGTTCGACGAGAACGGAATGTGCACACTCTTTAACGAAAATTTGTGGTGAAACTGTGATGTGTTTTTAATATAATGAAATATTTTTCTTCGTTAGAACCTTCACTCACCGGTGTTGGTATCTGTAGACATTGGTAGCGGGCTTTTAAATAAGTTAATGAGAACGCTTCATACGTTATTCCGAATAATTAAATGATAACTTGGCATTTTGAATGAAATAACGATTTTATTTTGTGTGTGTGTGTGTGGCACAGTTATTTTGAGCATTATCTCGAAACTGTGTTTTTCTTTTAATTTTCAATAAATTAATGGTTTTAGGGTGGGGTTGACATTACGTCCGTATTGAGATGTCACCGGTGTTTTTATGAGTGAAATAACTTTCGATCACATATATGAACACACATACGAAAATAAATTTCAAGCATTAATTTCTTCCTTGGTTCCATCATCTCATGTCACACTAAAAGTAGTTTAGATTAAAAGAATGTATTGTATAGAGCAATTATGTGCTTTTTTTTTTTTTAAGTTATCGAATTGGTGACTTTCGGAAGCGTGTTTATATGTCACTCTTTACCTACGAGAAGTACAATATATTTAACATAATCGAATCAACGTACCAAAATTATATATTTCTTTCCATAATTTAGCTATTTCAAGGCTCTGATTTGAGAACTGATTTGGAACTTGTGTGACCGACCCCGCTCACACTGCCCTTCCAATTCCATTTACACTTCCTGTTCTCTTCCTTAGCCTCAGATTTACTTTTGTTCACCTTTCCCATCTTTATCCAGATGAAAACAAAAACAAATAATCCTGAAAACCCTGCCCAAGCTTAATTTTATTTGTTTCTGTAGCAGATACTGTAACCGGATACTTATGGTTATTATCAGTAAATGAGAGTCATCTGGCTACTGTAATGCAAAACACTATGTGCATGTTTATTGTTCTTCTTAACACAAACGTATTATTTCACATAAATGTACATTGAATCCCCCAACACTGAACAATATTTTGTGCTAAGTTAGACATATAAGCAACATGGGGGAAAACAGATTTTGAAGCATTTCACTAAACTAATTAACTGTGACCCAGCTGTAACTTTTATAAATGTTTAACTGTATTGTGGTGCACTTAGTTTTCTGGATGAAAGCAGCTTTTTTTTTTCAGGGCTGAACCCTTTCTCTTGCAAATAATTCTACCTGTCACAATGGATGTATTGCAAAACCAAATGAATCACCTGCGCTGAAACAAAATGCATGAGCCTTCCATTTCCGCTCGCTTTGTTACAGCTCATATTTTATCTTCCACAGCTGACATGGTTTCAGCTGAAGATTAAGGAAAATGAGTTGCCCAGCTTTGGACTGGGACGTTTAAAACAGAAGTGGCTGTTCTAGGCACAGAGCTCAGAGGAGTGCCAGAAGCACTCAGGTGCAAAATTTGGATCCAGGGTGTATCATAATTAGCAGCAAAAACTGACACAGGTGAAAGTGTACCATAAAAGAAGCAAAATGTAAACTTTTCAATAAAGTCACTATCTAATTGGCCTTAGATTTCACCCAAGGCCTACCTCACTTTGCCCAACATTGAGGTATGTGGTATGCCTACAGGCATCTACATTATATCCATACTCTGCAATCCATTGTGAAGTGCATGGCAGAGGATACATCCCATTGTACCAGTTATTAGGGTTCCTTCCAATTCTGTCCTTGTATGGAGCACAGGAAGAATGATTGTTGAATGACTCTGTGCATACAGTAATTAACTTAATCTTGTCCTCATGATCCCTATGTGAGTGATAGCTTTGATGTTGTAGTACATTTTTAGTTATGATTTAAATCTGGTTCTCAAAACTTTGTTATTAGACTTTCTTGGGATAGTTTACATTTGTTTTCAAGAGTCTGCCAGTTCAGTTTCTGGGATATTCCGCGTAAAGTGGGACACACTTATGGTATGTAAACGTTTAAAATTTGGTACTTTTTATATATTTTTTTGAAAAAGCTGGGCTTTTTACTGTATGGCAACAATGGTTTGTGGCCCATTATTGCCTTCGCTTCATAATTTGTAGCCATTTTTATAACACCATATGTTCTTCGGTGTGATGAGCGTGTGAATTATTGGAGATTATTGGACCTTCATTTCAACTAACTGGCGGGTAAGAATTGGCATATCATTATCATTAAGGTATCAGATACATTATATAATGGTAAGACAGAGATTTAGGAACCAGGTTTTAAATTGTAAGACATTTCCAGGGGCAGATGTGGACTCTGACCACAATCTATTGGTTATGACCTGTAAATTAAAACTGAAGAAACTGCAAAAAGGTGGGAATTTAAGGAAATGGGACCTGGATAAACTAAAAGAACCAGAGGTTGTACAGAGATTCAGGGAGAGCATAAGGGAGCAATTGACAGGAATGGGGGAAATAAATACAGTAGAAGAAGAATGGGTAGCTTTGAGGGATGAAGTAGTGAAGGCAGCAGAGGATCAAGTAGGTAAAAAGACGAGGGCTAGTAGAAATCCTTGGGTAACAGAAGAAATATTGAATTTAATTGATGAAAGGAGAAAATATAAAAATGCAGTAAATGAAGCAGGCAAAAAGGAATACAAACGTCTCAAAAATGAGATAGACAGGAGGTGCAAAATGGCTAAGCAGGGATGGCTAGAGGACAAATGTAAGGATGTAGAGGCCTATCTCACTAGGGGTATGATAGATACTGCCTACAGGAGAATTAAAGAGACCTTTGGAGATAAGAGAACGACTTGTATGAATATCAAGAGCTCAGATGGAAACCCAGTTCTAAGCAAAGAAGGGAAAGCAGAAAGGTGGAAGGAGTATATAGAGGGTCTATACAAGGGCGATGTACTTGAAGACAATATTATGGAAATGGAAGAGGACGTAGATGAAGATGAAATGGGAGATATGATACTGCGTGAAGAGTTTGACAGAGCACTGAAAGACCTGAGTCGAAACAAGGCCAGTTTGGATTCCGTAGAAACACTGGAACACGTGAGGCAATACTGACCTTACGACTTACCTTAGAAGAAAGATTAAGGAAAGGCAAACCTACGTTTCTAGCATTTGTAGACTTGGAGAAAGCTTTTGACAATGTTGACTGGAATATTCTCTTTCAAATTCTAAAGGTGTCAGGGGTAAAATACAGGGAGCGAAAGGCTATTTACAATTTGTACAGGAACCAGATGGCAGTTATGAGAGTCGAGGGACATGAAAGGGAAGCAGTGGTTGGGAAGGGAGTAAGGCAGGGTTGTAGCCTCTCCCCGATGTTGTTCAATCTGTATATTGAGCAAGCAGTAAAGGAAACAAAAGAAATTCGGAGTAGGTATTAAAATTCATGGAGAAGAAATAAAAACTTTGAGGTTCGCTGATGACATTGTAATTCTGTCAGAGACAGCAAAGGACTTGGAAGAGCAGTTGAATGGAATGGACAGTGTCTTGAAAGGAGGATATAAGATGAACATCAACAAAAGCAAAACAAGGATAATGGAATGTAGTCTAATTAAATCGGGTGATGCTGAGGAAATTAGATTAAGAAATGAGACACTGAAAATAATAAATGAGTTTTGTTATTTGGGGGGCAATATAACTGATGATGGTCGAAGTAGAGAGGATATAATACGTAGACTGTAAATTGCAAGGAAAGCGTTTCTGAAGAAGAGAAATTTGTTAACATCGAGTATAGATTTAAGGGTCAGGAAGTCGTTTTTGAAAGTATTTGTATGGAGTGTAGCCGTGTATGGATCTGAAACATGGACGATAAATAGTTTGGACAAAAAGAGAATAGAAGCTTTCGAAATGTGGTGCTACAGGAGACTGGTGAATATTAAATGAGTAGATCACATAACTAACGAGGAGATACTGAGTAGAATTGGGCAGAAGAGAAATTTGTGGCAAACTTGACTAGAGGAAGGGATCGGTTGGTAGGACATGCTCTGAGGCATCAAGGGATCACCAATTTAGTATTGGAGGGGGCAGCGTGGAGGGTAAAAATCGTAGAGGGAGACCAAGAGATGAATACACTAAGCAGATTCAGAAGGATGTAGGTTGCAGTAGGTACTGGGAGATGAAAAAGCTTGCACAGGATAGAGTAGCATGGAGAGTTGCATCAAACCAGTCTCAGGACTGAAGACCACAACAACAACATATTTATATTACTGTTATATACCCTAATGTATTGCTTAAAAAGTATAAAACTGAAGTAGGTAAATCGTAGATTGAGGCAAATTATATAATACAACAGTGTGAACTTTCTTGAAACATGAGTCACTTTCATGTAATTAAATTTTTATACCAAGAGAGATATTAGAGAGAACTTTATCTTGTCTGGTAATTTACTTCTTAGTGTGAATGTGTAACTAATATCAATGCTACAAATTTCCCAATTTCATCCAGTATTGTAAAACCAGAAGATTAAATGTGTAATGTGAATCACGTAATATGAGTCACAGTTTTATTATTTTAAGATTCGAAGAAGAGGATGCTCTTATTATGGATGCCTTCAGCAGCAGCAGAAAAACAGAGTAAGAGAAGGGAAAATTCACATAGCGAAGGAAAATATGAAGAATTTAAGAAGCAGCATCTGGAAGAAGCTCAAAAAAAGCCAGCAGAAGCAGAAACAAAAGTTTTTACAGTTGAGTCAACATAAGCAAGGATTGTGAAACTTAATTTGACTCAGATATGTTCTTCCACGCCATCAGTCCCAAACATAAAAAGCATTCACTGCTTTCACTACAAGAAAGGAGTACTACAGACATATCTGTTGTCTCAAAAGGATTTTGCTTCTGAAGTTCACCATACTGAGGAAACTATAGAAAGTGTGAAAATTGGAGACTGGTACAAAGTAGAATATGACAGTAAACTGAATGCTGGAGTGTCATGCTCTTATAATTTTTCACGGTGTTTGAAAAGTGAAATTTTAAGTTTCTTATTTGGCACATAATGTCATATTTTCATTTCTCTGTTTGCAGGAAAAAAGTTTTTTTCCTAACAAGATGTAGCAAGTAACACGAGTCAAGTAAAACTGAGTCACATGCGTTTTTCAATATATTAGAATATTTTACATGGTATAAATATTTTTAGAAATCTGTAACTCTGTCATTTTAATGCCAGCCTAATATGCATTTTAACACTTCAAGATCTTTGCCTAAATAACACAATTTGTTATATTGCTAGAGAAGGCCGAAATGCATGCTATAAGCTCACACAGGATGGCGTGAGGTCTGAAACAGGATACGTAATGAATGCTATAAAGAAAAGTACGTAGCTTCTGGAATTCTTAACTTTAATCCATCATTTGTATACATCGTTCTTGGTGAGACATGCTTCATACGATAACTATCAATTCCTATGGCGCCTTGCTAGGTCGTAGCCATTGACTTAGCTGAAGGTTATTCTAACTATCTTCTCTGCAAATAAACGAGGCTTCGGGGTTGCATCGCTAGCTAAGTCGTCCGTACAACTGGGGCGAGTGCTAGTAAGTCTCTCGAGACCTGCCGTGTGGTGGCGCTCGGTCTGCGATCACTGACAGTGGCGACACGCGGGTCCGCCATGTACTAATGGACCGCGGCTGATTTAAAGCTACCACCTAGCAAGTGTGGTGTCTGGCGGTGACACCACATTCCTCCCCCGCAAATTGGCGAACGGTCGTGTTATAAGGCTTCCGCCCGCCGTGGGGAGGACCCCATGTTGGCGTCTGCGATGAGGTGGGGAGCCTAACAATAGGCGAGACTGTGCCACCCGCACCCGGCCATTCGGTCTGAGGGGAGCTAGGAAACGCCTGAAAACCTAGTCCAGGGTGCACGCCAACATGCGGTGTTTGCACCCGTAAAGAGACAGGAGGGGCCGAAGGGTCGACCTCCATCGCGTCGGGGTACCCGACGCGCGAAGACGCCATGTGGTCCGGAGCGGGCAAGAGTTCCATGGTGGAGGACTGCTGGTCACAGGAAGCGACCGGCGGCGCGTGACCCAGGGAGGTGCTTGGCGGCTGCAGCGACGCGTCCACTGCGGGCGGCGTCGGCGGGAGAACAGGCAGCGGCGGCGGCGCGTCGCCATGGGGCAAAATGGAAGGCAGGGATGAGGCGAGCCAGTAGATGGGTCCCCAGGGCGCTGACTGGACGGCACCGTCGCTGAAAGCAGACGGGGAGCGGCAGAACCCAGGCGACGACAGAGGCGCAGCTGATTGAGATGCCGACGCACCTCACCAGAGGCCCCCAAAACCAGATACATAGCGCGGCCGAGGCAGCGAAGAATGCGCCCTGCGAACCAACGCCGTGAACCGCGATAGTTGCGATAATGGACAATGTCGCCTGGAGCAAAAGCAGGCATCTGCCGCAGCACAGGAACCTGATGCGGCGGATGCAGCAAAGACATCAAGGTTCGATGAGGACGACCATGGAGCAACTCAGCCGGCGAGCGACCATCTCGGGGCTGAGAGCGATACGAAGACAAAAATATCAATAACGCGTCCTCCCGAGAATGCGACTCTTTCAGCTTCAACATCTGTGACTTGAAAGTCCAGACGAATCGTTCAGCGGCACCGTTTGCCTGAGGCGAAAACGGCGCGGACGTCAGATGTTGAATACCATTGGCCTTGCAGAATGACTGAAATTCTGCGGACATGAATTGTGGGCCATTGTCGGAAACAATAGTCTGTGGAAGACCTTCAATGCAAAAAATAGTGGATAATGCTTGGATGGTGGCAGATGACGTCGTGGAAGACATTCGGACAACAAAAGGAAAATTACGGAATGAATCGACCAGAACCAACCATCGAGCATTCCAGAATGGACCAGCAAAATCGATGTGCAAGCGTTGCCAAGGGGAAGTGGCTTTCGGCCATGCAAAGAATTTCCGCGGCGGTGCGGAGTGTTGTTCGGCACACGCCATGTAAGAAGAGCACATTTTCGTAATCGCAGCATCGATTCCGAACCAAGTACAGTGCCGACAAGCAAGTTGTTTCGTTTGCACTATACCCCAATGTCCTTGGTGGAGAAGCCATAAGACAGAGGACTATAACGAACGTGGGACCACTACTCTGGACTGATCATTATCAGAACGCAACAACAAAACACCACGTCGAACAAAAAGTCTCTCCTTGCGAGCAAAAAATCTGCGAACCAACGGATCCTCGATCCGTGACTTTGACAAGGGCCATTGCGTAGCAACAAAATGCAAAACAGTAGCAAGGACAGGGTCAGCAGCTGTGGCTGTAGCTACACGACTAAAATCGATCGGAAACGATTCGACCACGACATCGGTTTCCGTTTCCGAATCAATGAACATGCAAGCAAGTTCGGAAGAATCGAATGCGCTATCCTCAGCAACAGGCAAACGGGACAACGCATCAGCGTTTCCGTGTTTGGCAGTGGACCGATACAAGATATCGTAGCGGGACTGCGAGAGGAAAATAGACCAGCGAATGAATTTCTGCGCTGTACGTGGAGGTACAGGCTTGTTCGGATGAAAAAGCGATGTCAAAGGTTTGTGGTCTGTGATGATGGTAAAGTGACGACCATACAAGAAATCATGAAACTTTGTAACACCAAACACGAGAGCCAAAGCTTCTTTCTCGATCTGTGAATAATTCCTTTGCGCTGACGAGAGCAATTTGGACGCAAAGGCAATAGGGCGATCATGTGAACCATGTTTGTGCGCAAGCACAGCTCCAATCCCGAAATCCGATGCATCTACCATCAACAAAAGGGGTTTCTGGGGATCGAATGGCGTAAGGCAAGTATTAGAAAGCAACGCCGACTTCAACTGGCGAAAGGCGCGTTCGCATTCCGTCGACCAGACGAACGGAACACCTTTACGGCATAAGCGATGAAGCGGAGCTGAAATGGAAGAGGCATTGCGCAGAAAGCGATGATAGTAATTTATTTTACCCAGCACACTCTGCAGCTGCTTCAAATTCTGCGGCGAAGGCGAGTCTTATATGGCACGGAGGTGCTCTGGACTCGGATGTATGCCTTGGGCATTGATTACATGTCCCAAATATGGTAAGTCACGAGCAAAAAACACACATTTATCCTTCCGCAAGCGAAGACCATTTTGTCGCAAGACCTGAAATAATGTCCGGAGGTTTGCTAAATTTTCATCTTCTGTCTTTCCGGAGATCACAATATCGTCCAGATAGTTTGCTGCAGTAGGGACCGACGCACAAACAGTTTGTAGATACTGCTGAAACAATGCAGGGGCGGATGCGCACCCGAATGGCAGTCTTTTGAAGCGATACAACCCAAGATGCGTGTTAACCACCAAAACGCGCTGGGATTCTTCGTCCACCGGTATTTCTAAGTACGCATCTGCTAGGTCCAACTTAGAAAAATATGTACCTGGGCACAGTTTGTCAAAAAGATCTTCCAGGCGGGGTAAAGGATAAGTTGCAATCACTAGTTGTGGATTCACTGTTGCCTTGAAGTCCACACAAAGTCTCAATTTTCCGGAAGGTTTTGGCAAAATTACTAAGGGTGAGGCCCAGAGAGAAGCCTGCACACATTCAATTACACCTTGCGATTCTAAATCGTGTAACGTTCTTGCGACCTCATCACGCAATGCGTGGGGAACATTGCGCGCCCTGAAAAATTTCGGTTGCGCGTTTACTTTCAGTTCCAAATGTGCTTTATAGTTCTTAGCGCAACCTAGGCCCGGTGCAAAAATGTCTGCAAACTCTTCACATAGCCGAGAAACACTGGCTGAAGGCACAGTCTGGTTCACTGATAGGACCTGATTGACTATAGACAAGTTAAACAACTGAAATAAATCTAAACCAAACAAGTTTACTGCAGAAGAAGAACTAAGTACGTAAAATGACACAAGTTTTGTTTGTCCCTTGTATGTTGCAAGAAGGCTGCACTGTCCTAACACAGGGATCTTGTGACCCGAATATGTAGTTAGCTTAACATTTGCGGCACGCAATGGAGGAGTGCCTAGTTGTTTGTACGTGACTTTATTGATCAATGAAACTGCAGCTCCGGTATCGAGCTGGAATGGGATCACGTTGCCATTAATGTCCAAGTCTACAAAAAGTTTATTGTCCTGCTGACGACAAGAACGACTGTCTCGTGCAACGTGAACAGACACTGGTACAGACTCACTCGCGACTCGACGTGATTTCCGGTGACAGCGATGCACACTATTTGTGGGACGAACACAGTCACTGTTAGAGAAAGCGGCACTGGGCGGAGTGGAATTAATGGCATGAATTTCCATGGGCGAAGGTTCACGAGCCTGAGCATTCTTGGTGTGATTCCGGCGCGAAGCAAAGGGCCGGGAATGGTGTTTTGTGTCCGATCTGAGCTTTTTCTGGCGAACACTCTGAACATGTCCTTTTTTATTACAGAAAAAGCAAATAGCTTGGCGTGACGGGCAATTCTCACGCGAATGTCTAGTAGCACACCGCGGATATGATTTTAGCACTGCATTTGCGTGCTGGCGCGGGACACGGGGCTGCGCGGACGTGCGCGAGGGCTGTTTACAGTTTCGTGCAGCTCGCCCGGCGGGCCGGTTAATGTGACACACGGCTGGCGAAGTTGCAAATGATTCCTGAGCAAAGTCAAGTGTGTCTTGCCTATCCAATATGTCTATCACTTGTTGAAGGGAGGGATTGACTAGTTTCAAAATTTGCTCCCGTATACGAACATCAGAAACGTTCTGTGCAATTGCATCACGCACCATAGTATCTGAATAAGGGAGTCTACATTCACACTCAAAAGCACAATCCCTGTTAAGGCCTTGCAAAGTTGCAACCCACTCCCGATTAGTTTGACCGGCCGTACGTTTTGTACGAAAGAACGTATACCTTTTTGCAACTACATTAACTGATTCTTTGAAATATGCATCTAATGCAGACAAAATTTCTTCGTAGGACAGAGTTGCTACGTCGCGTCGGGGAAATAATTTCACTATCACACGGTACGTTTGCACCCCTACACACGCCAATAAATGAGGCTGCCGCTCATTACCTTGAATTCTGTAGGCGGCGAGATGAAATCCAAACTAGCGTGACCACTCCGTCCAGGTTTCCACCTCCGCATCGTAGTGCCGAAACGGGGGTGCAACAGCATGTTGTGGCTGCGGTAGTGGTGAAGGGGCGGCTGCCGCATCAGTTTGCATTGCACGTTGACCCTGGACGAGCTGTCCAAGGGCATCCAATAAGGCCTGCGTCTGCTGATTCTGCAAGCGATAAAATTCGGACAGTACATCTGGAGATTGTGGCGAAGCCATGACACAAGTAAATTAGAGCAATACGAACGCGAAATCCTCTTTTAAGCCTCGTCGCCACTTGTTATATTGCTAGAGAAGGCCGAAATGCACGCTATAAGCTCACGCAGGATGGCGTGAGGTCTGAAACAGGATACGTAATGAATGCTATAAAGAAAAGTACGTAGCTTCTGGAATACTTAACTTTAATCCATCATTTGTATACATCGTTCTTGATGAGACATGCTTCATACGATAACTATCAATTGCTATGGCGCCTTGCTAGGTCGTAGCCATTGACTTAGCTGAAGGCTAATCTAACAATCTTCTCTGCAAATAAACGTGGCTTCGTCAGTGTTGCATCGCTAGCTAAGTCGTCCGTACAACTGGGGCGAGTGCTAGTAAGTCTCTCGAGACCTGCCGTGTGGTGGCGCTCGGTCTGCGATCACTGACAGTGGCGACACGCGGGTCCGACATGTACTAATGGACCGCGGCCGATTTAAAGCTACCAACTAGCAAGTGTGGTGTCTGGCGGTGACACCACACAATTAATAATGATGATTTACAAAAGAAAATATGGGTTTATAGATTGATAATAAGTCAACATAATAAAACACTGATTTCAAAATGTAAACATGAGTCATGATGGAATCTCCCTTCTTCACCATCACTGTACACTATCCCATTTGTCAAACAAACCTGTGACCATTTGTGCTGCCCTTCACTGTATACATTCAGTATCCTATATTAGTCCTATTTGCTATGGACACCATACGCTTGAGCAGTCACACTTGTGATTTGTAAGCAATTTCCTTTGTAGACTGGTTGTACTTCACCAGTATTCTACCCATAAACTGAAGTCCACTACCTACTTTACCCACAATTAAATCTGTGTGATCATTCCATTTCATATCCCAACAAAGTGTTACACCCAGCTACTTCAGATGGTCAATTCCAGCTGTGACTTGTCCATATTTACTTCTGTAAAATATCTGGGAGTATGCGTACGGAACGATTTGAAGTGGAATGATCATATAAAACTAATTGTTGGTAAGGCGGGCACCAGGTTGAGATTCATTGGGAGAGTGCTTAGAAAATGTAGTCCATCAACAAAGGAGGTGGCTTACAAAACACTCGTTCGACCTATACTTGAGTATTGCTCATCAGTGTGGGATCCGTACCAGGTCGGGTTGACGGAGGAGATAGAGAAGATCCAAAGAAGAGCGGCGCGTTTCGTCACTGGGTTATTTGGTAACCGTGATAGCGTTACGGAGATGTTTAAAAATCTCAAGTGGCAGACTCTGCAAGAGAGGCGCTCTGCATCGCGGTGTAGCTTGCTCGCCAGGTTTCGAGAGGGTGCGTTTCTGGATGAGGTATCGAATATATTGCTTCCCCCTACTTATAATTCCCGAGGAGATCACGAATGTAAAATTAGAGAGATTAGAGCGCTCACGGAGGCTTTCAGACAGTCGTTCTTCCCGCGAACCATACGCGACTGGAACAGGAAAGGGAGGTAATGACAGTGGCACGTAAAGTGCCCTCCGCCACACACCGTTGGGTGGCTTGCGGAGTATCAATGTAGATGTAGATTTGTGAGGTGCACAGTTTTACATTTATGAACATTTAAAGCAAGCTCCCAATCTTTGCACCAGTTTGAAATCTTATAAAGGTCTGAGTGAATATTTGTGCAACTTCTTTCAGACAGTACTTCATTACAGATAACTGTGTCATCTGCAGAAAGTCTGAAGTTACTATTAATACTGTCTGCAAAGTCATTAACCCAGATAACCCTGACGTCCTTCTGGAAGGACGATGTCACTCACTGTTGAAATTATTTATTTTTGTGAATAACGCATTGTCGCATCGGACTGTGACGCATTGTTATATGAAGTAGGCAGTCAGTTGCGCACTTCGACAGTCAGTTTGACGCTGTCGTTCATAGAGAGTGATAAACTGTGTCTTGAAAGTAGGGCCGATTTTACCATGGACGAACTGACTGACCTTGTCATCAATGGGTATGTATATTTTCTTTCATATTGCGTCAATAATTCTTAAACTTGTCATATAATATCTTAAAGAATTAACCTATATTATTTATGGGTTCATATTACGATTGAAAGTTTTTGTCAGCTGTAATTCAATAATGTTTTCAACCGTCCTTCCAGAAGGACATCAGGGTAATATGTTGTCATTTTGTATTCACAGAAAACGATGTACACTGATGGAACTTTTGGACATGTTAGAACCAAAAGATGAGGAAATACCCAAGACTGGTGTGAATGTAACATTACACCCTCCTCTAAATTCAACTGATGACGTAACAGATGAAGATTCGGGTGCTGAAGAAAATCCAAGTGTAGATAAATTACCACCAAGTCAGCTCAAAGCTACTGCGCTTTGTGATTTGGCCATTTCTACCAGTGGTAATGCTGTGAATGCAACAAGGAAACAATCCTTTACCTCATGTTGTTCCAGGACCCTCCAGCAGTACAAAAACAGCAACAATAACAACAACCACAAACAAATCAGCAAAGCTATCAAAGAATAAAGTTCTAAACCTCAAGAAATATAACTGGAAAAGTGCTGAAATAGGTAATCCAACACCTGTATGGCCTCTGATGTTCACAGTTGCAATGAAGAAAGGGCGAACACCACTTGAATATTTCCAACAGTTTTTTGACAACAAAGTGCTTCGAATGATGGTCACTTACACAAATCAGTATGCAGCCGAGAGAAATAGACTAGGTGATTGTTCAGAAGATGAGATGTTGGTGTTTATTGCAATACTTCTGCTAAGTGGATATGTAACAGTGTCGCGCAGAAAGATGTACTGGCAATCAGATAAAGACAGTCACAACGACCTCGTAACAAATGCCATGTCCAGACATCGATTTGACTTTATCTTTTCCAATTTGCGTGCATGCAACAATGACAATTTAGATAAATCAGACCGTTTTGGGAAAAGCCGACCATTACTGTGTATGCTGAAAGGTAGATTCAAACAATTTGCACCTCACGTGCCATATCATTGTGACGATGAATCGATGGTCCCATACTTTGGAAGTCACGGGTGCAAACAATTCATAAAAGGAAACCAATCCGATTCGGATTCAAGTTTTGGTGTGGAGGCACAAGTGGTGGATATATTATTTGGCTCAAACCCTACCAAGGAGCTGGCACGTGTAGTAAGGATTATGAAACGAAAGGTATGGGGTACAGTGTGGTAATGACTTATGTTGACCACTAACTTCCACATGTTCCATATCGAATATACTTTGATAACCTCTTTACCAGCGTTAAACTACTACATGACCTAAAAGAGAGGGGCGTGGAAGCAACAGGAACAATAAGAGGAAACAGAGTTAAGAATTGTACTCTATCACCTGTAGATAAAATTATAAAAGAAAATAGAGGATCATATGAAGTTTGTTCTGACTCATCATCCGGGATTTCCATTGTACGTTGGAAGGATGACAATGTTGTTACTGTAGCCACCAACTTTGACAGAGTGCAACCACTATGCTCTGTAGCAAGATTTTCCAGGGACAAAAGAAAAGGGTTAGCGTGCCTCAACCTACACTCCTACAATAATCATATGGGAGGCATAGATTGAGCTGGCCAAAATGTATCCCTGTATAGATACTCTATAAGAGGGAAAAAGTGGTATTTCCCAATCATTGCACATTTTATAGACATTGCAGAGCAAAATGTCTGGGATATTTACAAGCACAACGAAGAACCCATAGATCATCTGACATTTCGTCGTCGAATTGTCACAATTCTTGAAAGTAACAAGAGTCACTACCAGCAGAGGACATCCTAGTAAGAGGGCAAAACTAGATTCTAGATTTGATGGAAGAGAACATTATGTTGCTGAATTACCAACGGATGAGATAACAAAAAAGAAGCAGCTGAAATGTCGAAGTTGCCACAAAAAAACTACTACTGTGCATAAAATGTGACGAACCACTTCATTTTTGTTGCTTTTTGTCTTATCATACTGGTACATAAAATACGTGTATAGGTTATTTTCTTTGTTTTTTGTATTTATTAGCTGTTTTAGCTCATAATTGAAATTTATTTATGTTTATTTGAAAGTATAAAAACCAAAACAAGTTAATTGTGCAATGTCATATACTTTAAAAACATGTTCCCTTATTGTCCTGACGTCCTTCTAGAAGGACACCCATATTTGGAAATACTAAATAAAAATAAATACTAAAAATTGTTTTTACTTTCTTCCTTACAATCTTGTGAATGAATGTAGATAAGATATAAATCAATTTTGAAAAACAAATAATTCAGGACTATCTGGGTTAATATACAACATGAGCAGCAAGGGTCGTAGCTCACTTCTCTGGTGCACAACTAAAGTTAGTTCTACATCTGACTACTGCTCTCCATCCAAAATGACATGCTGTGTCCTCCTCACCAAAAAATAATGAATCCAATCACAAATTTCACATGATAGCCTTTTTGGTTCAACTTTTGGTAATAAGTGTAGGTGTGCTTCTGTGTCAAATGCTTTTCAGAAATGAAGAAATACTTCATCTACTTGACTGCCTTGATCCAAAGCTTTCAGTATGTCATATGAGAAAAGTAAAAGTTGTTTTCAAAATCCATGCTGGTTGGCATGGAAGATGTCAAGATACCTCAGTATGTTTGAGCTCAGAATATGTTCTAAGACTCTACAACAAATCAGTGTCAAGGATACTGGATGGTAATTTTGTGGATCACTTTTACTACTCTTTTTAGTTAGATGGGCTAACTCAGCTGCAAATTCAGTAAAGAATCTGTTAGGAATTCAATCGGGCCCTGGAACTTTGTACAATTTTAACAATTTCAGCTGTTTCACAATACCAGTGACACTAATACCTATTTCACTCATCTTTTCAACAGTACAAGGATTAAGTTGGGGCATTTCTCCTGGGTTTTCCTTTGTGCAGGAACATTTGAAAACAGAATTGAGCATTTCAGCTTTTGTATTGCTACCCTCAATTTCAGTTGCTGTCTCATTTGCTAGATATTGGGAACTAACTTTGCTGCAACTAACAGCCTTTACATACAACCAGAATTTCTTTGGGGTTTGTGAAAGATCATTGGACAATAGTCTGCTACAGTAGTGTTTGAAGTCTTCACGCATTGCTCTCTTTACAGTCAAACATATTTCATTCAGCAACTGTCTATTTTTAGTCCTATGCTTTGTTTTAGGCCTATTTTACAGTAGGCTCTTTATCTTTAGAAGTTTCTTGACAGTGACTGTATACTATGGAGGGTCCCTCCCACATGAACTGTTCAGCTGGGTACTTATCTGTCCGATGGATGGTCACCTGGTCTTTTAAGCTTGAGAGATGATTTCTCTAGCCGGCCGGTGTGGCTGAGTGGTTCTAGGCGCTACAGTCTGGAACTGCGTGACCGCTACGGTTGCAGGTTCGAATCCTGCCTCGGGCATGGATGTGTGTGATGTCCTTAGGTTTAAGTAGTTCTAAGTTCTAGGGGACTGATGACCTCAGATGTTAAGTCCCATAGTGCTCAGAGCCATTTGGAGCCATTTGATTTCTCTAAATGCTCCTGCCCTGTGCTGAAAGCTGCAAGTTCCTCATTGAGATATGACACTATTTTGTTGTTTAGTTTACTGAACATATATATGTTTCTGCTTGTTCTTGTTGTCCTTTATACTTTTGTGTGCATTGTTACCACCGCTGTGTCATGATCACTGATACCATTTTGAAAAGATCTCAAAGAGGTCAGGTCTGTTTGTTTCCATTAAATTCAGTCTATTTCCACCATGAGGGGAGTTCCTAACTATCTGTTGTAAGTACTTTTCAGAGAAGGTATGATGGGCACACACATTTTTTGCTGCTGATATAAGCCAATTTATTTATTTTCATCCCCCCTCACTTTTTTTGTGGAAAGTGAAATAATTTGTTAACTAGGGAATCCAAAACCTCCATTATTAAACAAAAAATAATAGTATTTTTTTTATTTTCAGCCTTTCCACCCATTGTTCAATATGCAGCACATTTTTTATTGAACCTGGAACAACGTAACAGGCAGGTCTCGTTCTTTCACTGACAACTTTTACATACCTTAGGATTACTTTAATGACAATATTATGAGGGTCATTCCACGTGAAGTGCCCTAGGGCTCCCAGCTCAGCCATCTTCAATTTTGATGAATTTTGTATGTAGTATGTACCTGAGGACCCTACATGAACTCACGCAAAGTTTCAGGCTCATCTGTAACATTGGGTGAAGTGCTAGAGCCACTTTTGTGGAGACCTCTTTTAGCAAGACCAAAAATTTGTGAAGAAATCTTAAAGTTTGTTATTTCACTGTCCCTAATGTAAAAGAGCTCAACTCTGCTTCTGGGTATAGTGGTACAACTTTTTTTGCTCTACACACAAATGATGGAAGTAGAGTTCAGAAAGCAGTGCATTTGTCATAATCTCAGTTCGAAGTGGGCAGCAAATCATGTTGCGAGAAATTTGTCCCATGCTTTAACGAGGCATAAGTAGTGGAGAAAGTGCGCTATGGGCCTGATCTTTTGCCAAACTACTGTCTGTGTGGGTGTTTAGTTTATCGCAAATTTGGGCCTGGCTTGTGTGTTTAATTACTGTGCTACCATCCTGTAAATTTGCTGAAAAGCACGAATGTATCAAAATAGACCCATGTTCAAAGTCATGTGTTTCAAAATGGACACCTACCACATTACATTCATTAACACCATACAACAGAGCACTTTTCATTCTATTAGAAAAACTTTTCCATTTTGGTGTCTCTTTGGGTAAGGTGCAAAAACTGTAACTAAACTATTGAATTTTTTTTCTAATTTGAGAAAAATCCTTGCATTTGTCCATGGTGGCTATGACTGTACCAATCTCATTGACTGGTAGCCCCATCGCCAAGGAGCCATGCCCGATAGCCATGCAAGGTCAGCCACGGGTGGGTTTCTTTACTGTAGGTTCTCGAGCCTGAAAGTGGAAGTCTAACAGGTTCCCAAGCCTGAATGTGAGTATCCAAGCCTTGTATGGGTCTCTTTGTAGTTCCCAAGCCATAATTCAGATTCTTCAGTTGTTAAATGCTTTAAATCTGTTGCCGATTGCCAAAACTATTTCTTCCAGCAAACTGTATTGCCACCACATCATTGAAGCAGCTGGAACTGCTAAGGCTGCAATTATCTGTTGTTCTGGAATCCAGTGTATGCCTCTTCTGGCTGGCCAGTGAAATGACTGAGCAGCATCCATGAGGATGCATGAAATTAATCAAGGCATCTTTTTCTTCACATGAAAGTTCATGGATATTTCCTGTCCACCATTTTCCATCATAAACGCAAGCGACATACTGCCCAGGCTGTAGTTCAGTATGGCAACATGTTTAGTAGCAACTTTAGCATATCAGTTAACATTTTCTATAAAGGACAATGTATCATTTGATACTCTATGAATCTGACATCAGTTTTCATCAATTGTCACAAAATGGTGATGGTCTCTTGTACCAAACACTGTACATCCATCCTCAAAATGTTTTTCTTGATCAGTTTTTGCATCTTCATTAATTTCTTTTTTTTAATATATATAAATTCAATGCCTTGCACATTATTATTATTATTATTATTATTATTTATTTATTTTTGCAATATTTAAACAGGTCAGTTGATGTTAAGATTTGGTTGTCAATTGGGCACTGAAGGCTAGCTCTTGCTGCTAAATGCTTAACTGTGTCCCCATTTCTGTCACATGATGACTTCTCGTTGTGTGTTCCAAAAAAAATTCCATTCTGCAGTAATGCCAAAATCTTTTTTATGATGGCAAAGATTTAGGAAGCTCTTAAAATTCTTGTACTGTGCGGCAGAACTGTCACTAAAATAATGAATATGCTTAATTTCTTCAAAAATGCACTTCAGTGATTTGATCAAGTACGTTAAAAACACATGCACTGCAATGGTGTCATGTCGGAGGCAATCACTGATTATGCAGTAGCTGATGCTTTTTAATTGTTCCCTATCTTTGCAGTAAATGACAAATGGATGTACTGTAGCTTGACTATTTTGTCAGTGGAATCCTTGAACTGCATCTTGGACAATAAAGGAGTAATTATCAGCAAAATCCATTAATGTAATCAATTCTCCTGGTTTTGAGACTTCCTTTAGTGAACTGCAAATGCTTGCTCTGATGCTTAGCAATGTAGTGGTGAACAGAAAGGGCCAAAAGTTTTGTAACTAATAGTTCAGTGAATTCTTCAATGGTCATTTCTCTGGTTTCAAGTGTATCTCTGTCAGTGTAAGTCCATTGTTTGAATTGAATTGTGTCCTCGGGATCGATATCTGCAAAAGGGCCTTCCAAATATTCCTTTAGAGCTTCTGTTCATGGACGTACTTCACAGTGATGAAGCACACAATCCTTTGTTTCCAAATTACAGACAAATTTGCTCAGTAACATTTTGGGGTCAATGGAAGCATCCATTTCCACCCAGCTGCTTTGACCCGTGATGTAAGGGCATTGTGGTGTGTGACGTCATTATGGTGCGGAGTTTGTGAGTTGGTTGTGCTTGTAGACATCGTCTTGTGATTGATGGTACCCTCTGGTGGTGTGTGCGTGTGTGCTGAGTGTAATGTGTTGTATTTGGTTCATTTGAGCCTTGGTGTTGGATGTGTTAAGTCGTTAGAAGTGTTTGTAATTCGAGACGTGAAGTTTGGAAGTTTTTTCAGTGTGTTATCAATTTTTGTTGTTTATATGTTTGACACTTTCGTTAGGTGTTACTGGTTTGCTGTTTGTGGTGCTGTAAGAACTTTAATTTATTGTGTGACTTCTGTTGTTAGGTATGGATATGGCGATGAAATATAACAGTGCTATGTTGCAGTCGGAGATGAGAGAGGACATGTTGTCTGTTATTAAATCCCTCCAGTTATTTGGAATGATTGCTGAGATGGTGAAGTGTAGTATTTGTCGCGAGAATGTGAGGTTGACCAGAGTTCCATCGTCTCTGACCGGGGACGGGTACATGTGGTGATGTTGGCGCACACACGTGTGTGTGTGTGTGTGTGTGTGTGTGTGTGTGTGTGTGTGTGTGTGTGTGTGTGTTGGGGGGGACCTACTTTGCTGTGCTGGAATTTGTTGGTGGCAAGTAATTAGTTTCTTGGATTTATTCTTCTTGAGTTTGTGACATTTTGTGTTTTTATGTTGTATTGAATGTGTGTTAATTTATGTATGGATGTTTGATTTTTGAGGTGCTGTGGTTTGGTTTTATGTTTCGTGGATTTTCGTTATCAGTAGTTGCGGTTGACCTATAAAGGTTAAGTAGGTTAAGAGAAGTGTCAGAGTCCTGTAGATTTTTGTTGGTGTAGCAAAATGTAATTTTTTTGTTTGTCATTTTGTGTGTTTTGGGATTGTAGGTTATCTCCATTTTTTAATTTTTTTTTTTTTTTTTTTTTAGCTTGCACCCATCCTAAAACCGTAATTCCCCGCAGTTGTCCCATTAATTTGATTGTATTTTTGAAGGGAGAGTTTACTGTCTTATTTATATGTATTTTCATGTTTCTTGCTGTGTGTATGTAGTGACATAACAGGCGCTATATTGGAGATGCTTAGAATAGCCATTTCTGCCGTATTGATGACTTCATGGGTCTAAGCACACGGGTGGAATCGGCCACTTCTGTAATCCCATATTTTGTAATCTTCTTTTATTAGGCTGTGTGCCAACATTAGTTTCACATTTTGATATATTGTGCAGACAAAAACGGAATGTGAACCAGCTGTGCCCGCAGTCACACACTACTTTGGCCTTAATTCATAAAATTTGGGAAATCCAATTTCCAATCCTTTTTTATTGCAGTACACAACAATCATTTCTCTTAAGTTGCTCAGTAATAAGAATTTTAGTTTTTGAACCTTTTCTCAAGTCCTCTTTTCCTGGACAAATTCGACTAAACACTTCATCATAAAAATGTTATGACTCTAGCCTTCATGCTGATAATTCGCAGCCGGCCGGAGTGGCAGGGAGGTTCTAGGCGCTACAGTCTGGAACCGCGCGACCGCTACGGTTGCAGGTTCGAATCCTGCCTCGGGCATGGATGTGTGTGATGTCCTTAGGTTAGCTAGGTTTAAGTAATTCTAAGTCTAGGGGACTGATGACCTCAGATGTTAAGTCCGATAGTGCTTAGAGCCATTTGAATTCTTGCCTTCAGAGCCTCGGAGAGCTTTTTCTCATATTTACCTTTAGGGTGTGCTAGTATTCCCTGTTCAGATTTTAACTTTGTAGCCTTCCTTATCATTCTTTCTGAATCCCAAAATTCTTCCATAGTCTTTTTGACAGACCAGCTTTGCGGAACTACGGTCAAAATTTGAATTTTTCTCATTATGACTTGTTATGTGTAATTTGTTTTTCAATTATTCGATCAACTGACTGTAATCTGAACAAGTCAAGCATAACTTACTTGTGGATGGTAGCTCCAGTTCACTGGGATCAAGTCCTCCCACTTCTACAATTTTCTTAATAATTGCACCTTCAACTTGATGTATTTTGCACTTCGCATATCCTTTTGTATCCCTTGCACCAATTCGTTGAAATTTTAATGGTGATATTCCAACAGCTGTTAAGCTTGTATTCAAATTGTAAGCAACATTAGTCTCGTCATCTTCATCTGACTGAGATCTAACTTCCATTTGTAAATATTTCAGTGTATCGGATTCTTTTCTACAGGAAGGGCACATTTTTTGGTCTGGTTTAATATGATATGGTTATCCTTTTAGTAGATCAGCTGTTTCTATGTTGATTGAGCACAAACTTTTTCGTGCAGTATGGTTTTTCTTACCAAATGGGTTGCAGCATGATCTTTGCAAAAATCAAATCTTTGTAGGAGTAACGCTTTATGGTGGAAGCATAGTTGAGCATTTTCAGTATAGTGTAAACCACTCTGTCTAGTAAGTAATTCTTGTTCTTCTAAGGAAAGTTCCTTTATAGCTTTTAGTCCCTTTAAGGCACTGTATGTTGTTAATTGGCATGTGGAAACAGTATGTCCAAAACTGCATGCATTAAATTGATCTTGGTTTTTCCATTCTAGCAACAACTTGATATACTTCAGGCACTAAAATCAAATTGTCGAGTCCTAAATAAAGAAAAGAAATAAAATTAATAAGCATTCAGCTTCACAAAAATTATGTAGCTGTCTCTATTATGGTTAAACTTAACAATGAACCTGTCACAAACTGGTTTGAAATCACCAAATACACAGCAAAATGAATATTTTAACACTCCAGACATAATCAACAAAATTTCAAATTTAAGGCACAATTTTTGGACCTTAACCAAAGAGACACCAAAATGAAAATAAGTTTTTCTAATAGAATGAAATGTGCCCTCTTGAATGGCATCATTGAATGTAATGTGGTAGGCGTCCATTTTGAGACACATGACTTTGAACACGGGTATATTTTGATACATTCATGTTTTTTAGCAAATTTATAGGATGGTAGCACAGTAATTAAATACACAATCCAGGCCCATATTTGTGGTATACTAAACACCCTGTGACGACATTCGCCTGCTTTATTTCTTCATTGGTTGTCCTCAGTGACGACGCACTGGCTGAAAAGCTAGGGGGTATCTACTGTAAATGACATAGGGGACAGGTGCACATTTGCGTTTTACAGTACTTTGCTTTCACTGTTCACAACCCCCCAATAACACACAGTTGTATGGCCAGTGCACTATTGTTTAACTTTTGATAAGCCACATTAATAGGTTGCAGGCGAATATCCACATACTGCTACAGTAGTTTCCTGTTGAACATCTACGAGCAGTAAAAGCCTAATCACATAGTTAACATTTCTTGAAGAATAAAAAGGTACATATGGAGCAGACACTGTCATTGTCTTAACATGTGGCCTAATTGTGTAACACTTATTTCGCAGTTAAGTTGAAACGTTGTTGTTGCTGTTGTTGTTGTTCTAACCAACACAGGTTTCTCGTCTGAAACTCAGCCGTGACTGACTGCCTCATGACCAAAAATTGGGCCCTTATATATCCTCACAATAATAGGCGCTGAAACTACACATTGTTCAAAATTAAATTTACAGAAATTACAATTAAAACAATAAGTCATTAAATTAACTGAATATATCAAAAAATTCATTCTTTTTAACAGTTTCTTCTGTTACAAGGGTTAAGCCGAATTATTTGTTTAAATGAGGAAATTAACAAATATAGTTATGCAAACAATACTTTTGACAAAACTGTTAATTACTTTGTAATTAAATAAGAGCTGGCTTTGCTAACATGTTTTCGAATAGAGGCAAATCGATCCTTTAAGAATACAACTAGTTGTTCCTCTAAATGTTTATAATTAGTACAGAATTTATATTTGTTTATATGTCAACAATAGAATTTTAAGTTACGAAACAATTACTGATGTCACGCTATGAAGAGGAACAAATAGCATTAAGAGTAAATGATACATTGGTGACAGATGTGTATAGTGTTGCAGAACTTTTTAATAAACATCTTATAACTGTTACCGAAAAGATGGGTTTCTCAGGTTCAGCAGATGCTGCTATGGAGTACCTCAGACCAGAAATTTCACGCAACTTCCATAACATGAATTTGACCCTCACTACCTCAACAGAAATAATGTCCATCATAAAATCTTTAAAATCAAAAACATCTAGTGGGTATGATGAAATATCAATGAAGTTAATTAAAGAATGTGATTCTGAGCTAAGTAACATATTAAGCTATCTGTGTAACCAGTCATTTATCAGTGGAATATTTCCTGAATGGCTGAAATATGCTGAAGTTAAGCCACTGTTTAAGAAGGGGGATAAAGAAATAGCATAAAATTTCCGTCCAATTTCACTGTTGGCAGCATTCTCAAAAATTTTCGAAAAAGTAATGTACAGTCGGCTTTATAACCATCTTATCTCAAATAACATAATGTCAAAGTCACAGTTTGGATTTCTAAAAGGTTCTGGTGTTGAGAAGGCTATCTACACTTACAGTGAAAATGTGCTTAATTCATTAGACAAAAAATTGCAGGCAACTGGTATATTTTGTGATCTGTCAAAGGCATTTAACTGTGTAAATCATAATATCCTTTTAAGTAAATTAGAGTATTATAGTGTAACAGGAAATGCTGCAAAATGGTTCAAATCTTATATCTCTGGCAGGAAAAAAAGGGTGTTATTAGGAAAGAGACATGCATCAAGCTATCAGGCATCATCCAACTGGGAACTAATTACATGTGGGGTCCCACAAGGTTCCATTTTGGGCCCTTACTTTTTCTTGTGTATATCAATGACCTTTCATCAGTAACATTACCAGATGCCAAGTTCGTTTTGTTTGCCGATGATACAAACATTGCAATAAATAGCAAATATAGCACAGTCTTAGAAAGATCAGCTAATAAAATATTTGTGGACTTAATCACTGGTTCCTAGCCAATTTTTTGTCACTAAACTTTGAAAAAACACACTACATGCAGTTCAGAACTTGTAAGGGGTGTCCCACGAGTATATGTCTAACATATGATGACAAGAAGATAGAAGAAGTGGACAGTGTTAAATTCTTGGGATTACAGTTTGATAATAAATTCAACTGGGAGGAGCACACCACAGAACTGCTGAAGCGTCTTAACAAATCTCTGTTTGCAATGCGAATTTTGTCAGACATAGGGGCTATAAAAATGAAAAAGCTGGCATACTATGCTTACTTTCATTCCGTAATGTCATATGGGATTATTTTTTGGGGTAATTCATCAAGCCAAGCTAAAGTTTTCCAGGCACAAAAACGTGCAGTAAGGGTTATATGTGGTGTGAACTCAAGAACGTCCTGCAGAAGGCTGTTTAGGGAACTAGGGATACTAACTACTGCTTCCCAATATATTTATTCCTTAATGAAATTTGTCATTAAAAATATATCACTTTTTCAAACCAACAGCTCAATTCATGGAATCAATACTAGAAATAAGAATAATCTTTACAAGGATTTAAAGTCACTTAGTCTTGTACAAAAAGGTGGGCATTATTCAGGAACACACATTTTCAATAACTTGCCAGCAGCAATAAAAAGCTTAACAACCAATGAAACTCAGTTTAAGAGAAGCCTAAAGGATTTATTGGTGGCCAACTCCTTCTACTCCATTGATGAATTTATCAGTAAAACCAACTGATTTTTTTATATATATATATATATATAATAGAGGGAAACATTCCACGTGGGAAAAATTTATCAAAAAACAAAGATGATGTGACTTACCAAACGAAAGCGCTGGCAGGTCGAAAGACACACAAACATACACACAAAATTCGAGCTTTCGCAACAAACTGTTGCCTCATCAGGAAAGAGGGAAGGAGAGGGGAAGACGAAAGGAAGTGGGTTTTAAGGGAGAGGGTAAGGAGTCATTCCAATCCCGGGAGCGGAAAGACTTACCTTAGGGGGAAAAAAGGACAGGTATACACTCGCACACACGCACATATCCATCCACACATACATACACAAGCAGACATATTTAAAGACCTAAATATGTCTGCTTGTGTCATCAAGTTGCCACCGGTGCCTTCATCTTGGCCTTCGAGGGTGACACATTACCTGAGAAGGTCAAGGTAATGGTCTACCATTGTGATGTCAAACCCTATATCCCTCCGCCGATGCGATGCTTCAAGTGTTGGAAGTTTGGCCATATGTCTTCTCACTGTGCTTCCACCCTCATCTGTCACGATTGTGGTCGACCATCCCATCCTGATACTCCATGTGCCCTGCCTCCCATCTGTGTCAACTGCTTCCTACAAGCTCAGCGTCTGAGGACGAGGTGGAGATTCTGGCGCTTGCTGAAGACCTGGATCTCGTCGGTCCCTCAGATGCCATGGATGTCACTCGCGCTGGTACTGAATCGGTGGCAGCGAGTGAACACGCGGCGTAAACTGCTTTCCCAGTCCCTTCACGCCTTTCTGAGCCCTGGACAATATCATCCTCCAGTGGAACTACAGCGGTTTCTTCCATCATCTAGCTGAGCTCCGACAATTTATCAGCCTTCACCCTTTCTTCTGCATTTCTCTTCAGGAAACTTGGTTTCCAGCGATGCGAAGCCCCGCCCTCCGTGGCTATCGGGGTTATTATAAGAACCGGGCAGCTTATGAAAGTGTGTCTGGTGGCGTCTGCATCTATGTCCTCCACTCTCTTCACAGCGAGTCCGTCCCTCTCCAAACACCTTTAGAGGCTGTCGCTGTTCGGGTGTGGACACCACAGGCTGTTACTGTCTGCACCGGATGGTGATGTCCCACAGCATGTCCTGGCTGCACTGATCACCCAGTTGTCACCACCTTTCTTGTTACTGGGTGACTACAACACCCATAACCCTCTGTGGGGTCGGTCAGTGGCAACAGGTCGAGGTGCCATCGTTGAGAATGTATTGGCACAGCTCGACCTCTCCCTTTTAAACGATGGTGCATTCACACATTTCAGTGTGGCGCATGGCATGTACTCCGCCATTGACCTTTCGATCTGCAGCCCTAGCCTCTTATCGTCTGTCCAATGGAGTGTGCGTGATGACCTGTGTGGCAGTGACCACTTTCCGATCCTTCTGTCACTGCCACAACGTCACTCTTCTGGGCGCCCTTGCAGATGGGCTATGAATAAGGCTGACTGGGATTTGTTCTCCTCCATTGCCGCTATTGAGCCTCTTTCTAATGATGCCATTGATGCGGTGGTGCACTCGGTCACCACCGGCATCGTTACTGCCGCAGAATCTGCCATTCCCCGTTCTTCTGGGTCCCCTCGGTGGCGGACTGTGCCTTGGTGGTCTCCTGAGATTGCTGAGGCGATTAAAGATTGCCGGCGGGTGCTCCAGCGTCACAAGCGGCATCCATCTTTAGAAAACCTCGTAGCCTTCAAACGACTGCGTGTGTGGGCCCGCTGCCTTATCTGCCAACCCAAGCAGGAGTGCTGGGAGGGGTATGTGTCCACCATTGGCCTCCATGTCACTCTATCACAGGTCTGGGCCAAGATTCGACGCCTCTATGGCTATCGGACCCCTGTCAGCGTCCCTGCGCTCTCACTGAATGGAGCAGCTTGTACTGACTCCAACGTAATTGCCAACCGCTTGGCAGAGCATTTTGCTCTTAGTTCCGCTTCTACAACTTACCCACTGGCCTTCCGCTCCATTAAAGAGCGGATGGAACGTTGGAGCCTTTCATTTCGCACCCACCATCCTGAATCCTACAATGTTCCATTCAGTGAGTGGGAATTTCACAGTGCCCTAGCCGCTTGCCCTGATACAGCTCCTTGGCCAGATCACATCCACTGTCAGATGCTGAAACATCTTTCAGTGGACTGCCAGCGACGCCTCCTCGACCTTTACAACCGTATTTGGGTCGAGGGTGAGTTTCCGTCGTAATGGCGGGAAAGCATTGTCATCCCCGTTTTGAAACCTGGCAAGAACCCTTTGGAGGTGGACAGCTACTACCCATTAGCCTCACCAACGTTCTTTGCAAGTTGCTTGAACGGATGGTGAGCCGGCGGTTGAGTTGGGTACTCGAGTCTCGGGGCCTTCTGGCTCCGTCTCAGGGTGGATTCCGTAAAGGCCGCTCTGCCGCTGACAATCTGGTGAGCCTGGAGTCAGCCATCCGTACAGCCTTTGCCCGCCGTCAGCACCTCGTCGCTGTCTTTTTCGATATGCGGAAGGCGTATGATACTACATGGCGCCATCACATCCTCTCTACACTTCATGATTGGGGTCTTTGGGGTCCGCTGCCGATTTTCATACGCAATTTTCTGGCGCATCGTACCTTCCATGTGCAAGTCGCGGCCTCTCATAGTTCCTCCCGAGTTCAGGAGAACGGGGTGCCACAGGGATCTGTTTTAAGTGTCTGCCTGTTTTTAATAGCAATTAACAGGCTCGCTGCGACGGTGGGCACGTCTGTCTCAGCGTCCTTGTATGCTGACGACTTCTGCCTTTACTATAGCTCTATTGGCATTGCAGCTGCTGAACGTCAGCTGCAGGGCGCTATCCGCAAGGCGCAGGCTTGGTCTGTAGCAGATGGCTTCCAGTTTTAGGCTACCAAGACCTGCATTATGCATTTCTGCTGGTGATGCACTGTTCACTCGGAGCCGCAGCTTTATCTTGACAGCGAACTTCTTGCTGTGGTGGAGAGACGTAGCTTTTTGGGTGTGGTTTTTGATACCCGGTTGACTTGGCTGCCTCATATTCGGCAGCTTAAACAGATGTGTTGGTGGCATCTAAATGCTCTGTGATGCTTGAGCCACACCAGCTGGAGCACCAACCGATCTACCCTCTTACGGTTCTACCAGGCGTTAATCCAGTCCCGTCTGGATTATGGGAGCCTGGCTTATGGTTCAGCACCCCCTTCAGCATTGTGGGTGCTGGATCCAATCCTTCACAGCGGGACATGCCTAGCCACTGGTGCTTTCCGGACCAGCCCTGTGGACAGCGTACTTGTGGAGGCAGGTGTCCCTCCACTGCGGTTACGGCACCAACATTTACTGGCCGCTTATGCTACGCATGTTTGTAGCTTGCCCGGACGTCCTAATTATCGTCTCCTGTTTCCGCCGTTGGTCGTCCGTCTCCCAGATCGTCGGCCCCGGTCAGGTTGTACGATCGTGGTCTGCGTCAGAGAGCTTCTCTCCGGGGTTGGGGCTTTCCCACTTCCACCTCCTTTCTGGGCCTCTCTGAATACACCCCCGTGGTATGTGCCTCGCCCTTGCCTTCGGCTCAAATTGGCACAGGATCCGAAGGACTCAGTCCCTCCGGAAGCCTTCCGCCGCCGCTTTTATTCCATCCTAGTCACATAGCAGGGCTCTGGCGTTGTTTACACTGATGGTTAGATGGTTGCTGGTCGTGTCGGTTATGCTCTAACTCTAGGGGCCCTCTACGAACAACGTTCATTGCCGGCTGGCTGCAGCGTTTTCACTGCTGAGCTGGTCGCCATCTTTCGTACCCTAGAGTATATCCGATCCTGCTCAGGTGAGTCCTTCGTTATCTGTAGTGATTCCCTGAACAGTTTATGAGCTATTAATCAGTGTTTCCCTCGTTCTCGTCTGGTGATGGCTATCCAGGAGTCCTTGCATACTCTTGCCCGTTGCAGCTGCTCTGTGGTGTTTGTGTGGACCCCAGGCCATGTTGGGATACATGGCAATGAACATGTAGACCGCCTGGCGAAAGAGGACACCAGTAAACCATCTCTTGACATCCAATAAACTCCATGCTATAAAGGAGACGATGACTGTGTGGCGTTCCTCCATGCGAGCTACTCGCAGCGACTCCGTTGTCCTTTGTTGGCTCCGTATTGGCCACACCCGGCTGACACAAGGCTATTTACTGCGTCATGAGGACCCGCCTCTATGTCGATGCAGGGTCTGCTTTGGCAGTGGTCCACATTTTGTTGGACTGTCCACTTTTAAGTGTGCTCAGGCAGAAGTTTGCACCGGCTGACACGCTCCCTGTCCTTTTAACAGATGACTCTGCCATGGTGGACTTAGTTTTGCGTTTTATTCGGGCAGGGGGTCTTTATCATTTAATCTGGGTGTTTCTGTTTTTTTGTGTTGATTCTGGCCTTTGGCCTACGATTTTAAACTGAGTTTTTAATGTGTTCTCGGTGGTTGGCTTTTCCTTTTTTATCTCTATGGTCGGCCAACCACCGTCACACTCTGTGTGATTTTAATTTCTTTTTTCTGATCTCTGTCTGAGTCTTTCTTGTCCAGTGTCGTCTTCCGTCTTTTCTGTTGTTCGTTTTTTATTCTCTGTGGTTGATTTTAGTTTTTTAGAAAAAGGGACTGATGACCGTAGCCGTCTGGTCCCTTTAACCCCCACAAACCAACCAACCAACCATCCCCTTTGGGGTTCTCCGAGGACCTGTCAAAGTGGTGCCCTCTTGGCTGACCTTCTTAACCAACTTAACCTCTTCTGCCTTAACACTGGAGCACCCGCTTTCCTTTCCAACTCCTTGCAGGCCTATTCCCATTTGGACCTATCCTTTGCTGCCAGCTTGCCCATTGTCTTGAGTGGTCTGCTCTTTCCGACACCTACTCGAGCAACCATTTTCCATGTGCTATCCGTTTGCTGACTCCTACCCCATCCACATGCACGCCCAAATGGCAGCTTACCAAGGCTGACTGGCAGCTTTACTCCTCCTTGGCGACCCTTGAAGAACAAGATTTCCCCAGTTGTGATGACCAGGTGGAATATCTCACTAACGTTATCCTTACTGCTGCAGAACATTCCATTCCTCGCACTTCCTCTTTACCACGTCGAGTCCCAGTTCCTTGGTGGACTGAGGCATGCCATGACACAATTCGCGCACGGAGACATGCTCTCCGCATTTTTAACCATCATCCTACAATGGAAAACTGCATTTATTATAAAGAGGTGCGTGCAAAGTGTCATCACATTCTTCAGGATAGCAAAAGTCGTAGCTGGATTTCATTCCATAGTTCTTTTAATAGTTTCACCCCTTCCTCTGACGTTTGGGACAACCTCCGTCAGATGGCTCTCTGGTAACAAGATTCATTCCCCATTTTCCGGCCTGACAGTAGCAGATGATTTTATAGTGGACCCTCTTGCTACTTCAAACACCTGGGGCCACCATTTTGCGGAAGTTTCGAGCTCTTCCCATGATCACCCTGCCTTCCTCCATCGGAAACGAGCAGAGGAGGCTATCAGGCAATACCCTTCTCTTCTCCAAATTGTGAGTGCTACAATGCTGCCTTTACTATGAGGGAGCTAGATCATGCTCTCAGTTCATCCACATCTGGGCATAGCGCACATTTCCCGGGCGCTGGCATGAAGCCACCATCATACCCGTACCTAAGCCTGATAAGGACAAAAACCTTCCTTCTAGCTACCACCCCATCTCTCTTACCAGCTGTGTTTGCAAGGCGACGGAACGTATAATTCATGCCCAGCTGGTATGGTGGCTCGAGTCTCGCAATTTACTGACGAATATACAGTGAGCATTTCGAGCATGATGTTCTGCAGTTGACCATCTCACTTCTTTGTCCACCTAAGTTATGAATGGTATTCTGTGGAAATCCCAGACTGTGGCAGCGCTTTTCGATTTGGAGAAGGCCTGCGACACCTGCTGGTGAACAGGCATCCCCTGTACTCTTTACACGTGGGGCTTCCGTGGCCACTTGCCCTGTTTCCTTCAGGCATTTTTAACAGATAGAGTTTCCAAGGTACGTGTAGGTTCTGCCTTGTCGGACACCTTTAGCCAGGAAAACCGTTTGCCTCAATGTTCCATCCTGAGTGTCGTCCTCTTTGCTATAGCCATTAACCCTATAATAGCATGTCTCCTGCCGGACATCGCCGGCTCCCTCTTTATTGATGATTTTGCCATCTATTGCAGTTCTCCACGGACCTGTCTTGCTGAGTGGTGTCTTCAGCAATGCCTTGATCATCCTTACTCTTGGAACATTGACAATGGCTTTCACTTTTCCGCTGACAAAACCATCTGTATAAATTTCTGGTGATGCAAGTGGTTTCTCCCACCATCTTTACATCTTGGGCCTGTTGTCCCTCCGTTCGTTGGAACTACGAAATTCCTGGGGCTCATGCTAGATAGGAGACACTCTTGGTCGTTCCACGTGTCTTACCTGTCAGCCCCCTGTACATGGCTCCTCAACGTCCTACATGTCCTCAATGGTACTTCCTACAGGGGCCGATCGAACCACCTTCCTCCGTTTGTACCTGTCCCTTGTCCGTTCGAAACGCTACTATGGGTGCTTTGTTTAGCCATCTGCACGCCCGTCCCTCTTACGCCGCCTCAACACTATCCATCATCATGGCATCCATTTGGTCATGGATGCCTTTTACACTACCCCGGTTGAGAATCTCTATGCTGAAGCTGCTGAACTACCATTGTCCTACTTCCATGACTTTCTCCTCAGCAGGTAGCATGCCGTTTGTCTGCCATGTGATCACCCTTCCTATGCCTCCTTCTTTGATGATTCGTTTGATCATAAGTATGGGCCGCGTCCCTCTTCTCTGTTATCTCCTGGAGTCCGCTTTTGGCACTTGCTACAGCTGCTTAACTTCACACTACCTGCAACTTTCCCGGTGGGTGTGGACCCTTCACCACCTAGGCTTCGTGAAGTGGCCCATGTTAAGCTTGACCTTCATTCGCTTCCTAAGGACACTAGTCCAGCTTCAGTCTATCACCTTCAGTTTCAATACCTTCGCATGGAACTTCGCGATATTACCTTTGTATAAACTGATGGCTCTCGGACTGACCACGGGGTCGGGTGTGCCTTCGTCGTTGGCACCCATGTATTTTGATATCAGCTTCCGACACACTGCTCAGTATTGATAGCCGAGCTTAATATATCCACCATCCGCTGATAGGAAAATCTCAAAGTGTGAGTTATAGCGTTTTTATTTAAACTAAAGTCTTTTTTCAAAATTTACAAAACAATATTCGTGAGGTAGGACTGATCCTCCAAGCCTACCAATAACTAAATCAGAGATTCTTCCAAACATAAATTGTCTGTAGTAACTATACAACTCCACCAAACCAAGCCCCGGGCATCTCGTGAAGAGCAGTGCGGAGTCCACGTTGCCATCACCTGAGTCCGAGGACGAGTAGAGGCGCGCACACACGCACACCCCTATACACTGTAAACCACCATGAGATGCATGGCAGAGGGTATGTCCAATTGTACCAGTTATTATGGTTTCTTTCCATTCCATTCATGTGTGGAGCATGGGAAGAATGGTTGTTTGAATGGCTCTGTGCATGCAGAAATTATTCTAATCTTATTCTCATGATCCCTATGTGAGCAATATGCAAGGGTTTGTAGTATATTCCTAGAGTTATCATCATTTAAAGCTAGTTCTTGTTAAGAGATTTTCTTGGAATAGTTTATTATGTCTGCAAGAGTCTTCCAGTTCAGTTCCTTCAGTGCCTCCGAGACATTCTCATTCGATCAAACAAACCTGTGACCATTCATGCTCCCCTTCTCTGTTTATGTTCAATATCCCCTGTTTTGTCCTATTTGGTATGGGTCCCATACACTTGAGTAATATTCTAGGACCAGTCACAAGAGTGATTTGCAAGCAATGTCCTTTGTAGACTGCACTTCCCCAGTATTCTACCAATAAACTGAAGTCTACCACCTGCTTTACCCACAACTGAGCCTATGTGATCATTTCATTTCATGTCCCTACGAAGTGTAACACCCATGTATTTGTATGAGTAAGGCAATTTCAACAGTGACTCATTGATATTATAATCATAGGATATTATGTTTTTTCGTTTTGTGAAGTGCACAATTTTACATTTCGAAACATTTAGATCAAGTTGCCAATCTCTGTACCACTTTGAAATCTTCTCAAGATCTGACTGAAAATTTATGCAGCTTCTTTCAGATAGTTCTTTATTATAGATAGCTGCATCATCACCAAAACGTCTGAGGTTACTATTAATATTGTCTGCAAGGTTATTAATATGTAACATGAACAGCAAGGATCCCAATACACTTCCCTACATCCACATGACATTATTTCTACAGCTGACAATGACTCTTCATTCAAGATAACACACTATGTCCTCCTTACCAAAACGCCCTCAATCCACACACAAATTTCACTTGATATCCCATATGATCATACTTTTGACAATAAGCATAGGTGTGGCACAGAGTCAAATGCTTTTTGGAAATCAAGAAATACTGATCTTCCTGACTGCCTTGATACAAAGCTTTCAGTATGTCACGTGAGATAAGTGCCAGTTGCATTTCATATGATCAATGTTTTCCAGTTGTGAATTACTCAGGACTATTCATTATGAAAGATCTATTCATTGCAAATTGAAATCGAGGCTGCTGTGGCCTCAGTTTGAGTAATGCTTGTACATGCCTAAGTTAGATTGGAATATCTGTCATTGTAACTATGTTCATTCTACATGACTACTTATAACACACTGATAACAGCTGCACTGTCAGTTGAAATCTAGATATGTAATGCAATAAAAAAGATAAATGACATTAAGAATGATTCTGATCACCTTTCTGTCCTAGAAATTTGAATAGCCATAAACTTACTATCAAAACTAGTGATCACAAAGTAGATAAGGAACTCTTCTGCCATGGATGTAAATAAAAAAAACGAAAGACAGACGTAGCAAAGAGAACATAAAAATCCAACTAGCACAGGCTAAGAGGGATTCCTGGCCATATGCAAGAGGAATCTGAAAAAGTCCTAATAGTGGTACAATGGGAAGTATCTCTACCTTTCACTTTACATTGGTTTGCAGAGTATGGATGGCTGTAGATGTAGACAAGCAACTTACCTGTAATTATAGACCAATCTCACACCTTCCCATGTTCTCAAGAAGTTTTGAGAAAGTAGCTTGTAGCAGAACAATGTACCATCTTTCTGAAAATAATCTCTTAACACAAACTCAGTTTGACTTTCATCATGGCTTATACACTGAGAATGCAATATATGGTCTCATGAACTCAATTCTCACAGAACTAAGCAATTAAAAAAAAAAAAAAAAAAATACCCTGTTGGCATCTTCTGTGATCTTACCAAAGCTTCTGATTGTGTAGAGTATACAATTCTGCTAGGGAAACTAAAATGATATGGCACTAAACGTCTTTCGCTTGCTTGAATGGAATTATACCTTAACAGTAGAAACCAAAAGGCCACTTTAGTAAAAGATATGAAGGGAATAAGATTAAACTCGGAATGGGGTAACATTAAATTTGGTATGCCACAAATTTGTTGTTTTGCCCACTCCTGTTCTTGGTCTGCGTAAATGATTTACTCGGGAAACTAGAGGACTCATCAAAACTGTAATGTTTGCTGGTGACAAATATACTGATGAAAGGTCAAAACTCACCTACATCATGCGCATGCCCAACCTCCCACAGAGAGGTGGGGGGGGGGGGGGGGGGGGGGGGAGGTGTGAGTGTGAGAGAGAGAGAGAGAGAGAGAGAGAGAGAGAGAGAGAGAGAGAGACAGAGAGAGACTAATGGAGCCTGGAGCCTGTTTACTGATCCACAGCCCTTAGTTTAACTCTTAGTCTTACAAAAATTCATATTGTGCCACTCCAAACAAATAAAAATGACTGCACTTATCAAAAGTAGGGAGCAATGGGCATACATGGACAAGTCTCCACATGTGAAGTTCCTGGGTATCCAGGTGGGTAATGAACTGAGGCAGCAACAGCATGTTGGCAAGTTAAGTAAAAAGCTCAGTTCTGTCGATTTTGCACTCGGAAATCTCCCTCACTGTGTTGACACGCAGACAGGATTGCTGACATTCTTTCACTCATTTCTGTGCAATGGCATAATCTTCTGGGGTCTTTGCAGACAAGAGGGGAAAAAGAAGTTATTTTACACGGGTGCGCATATGAATATTCTGTAAAGTTGATATCCAAACATTTTGCACAGGTCTCTTCAGAATCATTAAGATTCACTCTTACATGCTAAGAGAGATACTTCCTGATGGTATCTGTGGTTAATAACAAGAGTGTATTTATGATGAACTCAGCAATTCACAACCACGGTATTAGAAGTAGAAATGATTTCCATACAGACTATGAATCCCTATCTAGAGTTCCAAAATTAATTTTATATTCTGACATAAGAATCTGTAACAGGTTGCTAGTGACATCAGACAACAAATAGAAAATTTTCAAATATTTAAACACAGAATAAAAAAAATACCTCATTACCAACTGCTCCTACAATTTATCAGAGTACTTGGACTCAAGAATGTAAATTTCATGTAACTTTAATAGCGGATAGATACTGACTTTGTCAGTAATAGACAGCAAATCATGTCTGTGTAAAATCACATAAATGTTATGAATGAAGTATTAAATAAAAACAGCAATAGCTAAGCAGTAAATGAGGAGTGTCAGACTTTTTTCTTTTCTTTCAAGTAAATCTTTTTCTCCTAACATAAATATATAAAGTAATCTAAAAGTAATTACAACAATTATTAGCTTGAGTAGCATGGTGTTAGTCATAATTTGTTGTTAGTCTACTTCACAGAAGCAGCCAGAAGTGGTTGCTTTCCTTGTTTATTATAACTTAGCTCTTTCCACATCCCCAAATGCTCTCCTTGATAATGGGATGGATAGATATAGATATATATAAATAGATGGATGGATGGATGGATGTATACTAAGAAAATGCAGTCAGTCTACAAAGGACACTGCTTGCAAATCAGTTGTGCATCTCAAAAAAAAGTGTGTGGGACTCATACCAAACAGGACTGATAGGAGAAATGTACACAAATAGGAGGGGCATAAATGGTCACCAACAAGGAATTTGGCAGACTCTACAGCAGCCACAGTCCAGCCAAATTTTATGGTAATATATTTCTAGCAACTAACAACAGAATCCGACAGCATCAACTAACATTAAAAAGTTTCTGAAAATGCATTTTTCTTGTTCAGTAACAGACGAAAATACATAAAGACACAATACTATTTTAAGAAGTTCTTAATTTTGATTTATGTTGGTGAATTTGGCCGACAGCTTACGTCATGGGCAGAGTGGTATGTAGTGCGGTCACTGCAGGGTTAATAGAAATGAGAGAGGGGAGGGGGGAATATTTTATTGTTTGCCTTCTAATGCTGACAGTTCACAAATAGCACTGATCAGCTTCTGTGGTATAAATGTCAAATCCAAGTAACATGGATTCAAGAGGTCATCTTCAAGTGTGGTACATGTTTATAGCAAGTAATAAGGAATCAAATTAAGGCTGTTATAATACATACAATGAGTAAATAAAAATAACATTCAAACATTTATGATCATGTTTCACATTGCAATTACTGTTAGTATGTTATATTAATTAATAATTTATGTATGTTACCAATTAATGGTAAGATCATTGTGGGAAGGTGTGGTAAAGTGGCCAGGATGGGGAAATTGAGCATTGGATGTCTTTTGATCTGAACAGCGCTGCTGCTTGCCAAGAAGAGGACAGACGAGATCTAATGTACATCATCATTGTTGTTGGTGAGGCTGACAGAGCAAGCTTGTTCCATTATTTTTTTGTAAAATCTTTTTTGTTTTTGTTTGTGAGCAGTCTGTCATAATACAAGTCATTTATTATATTCTTGTTACATCACTTGGATGAAGAATAATAATTTGTGCATCATCACTGTTTCAACAACCTCTTTTGGCATACAAACATAGTTCATGGTTATTTATTTCAGTTTGATAGTTCCTCCTGTGGATCACTAATGCCGACATAGCATACAGTCTGGAAAAGTGGCCACACAACTTATTAGGAAAAGTGACACAGTTGTTCACCCAAATAATAGTTTGTTACTTTCACATATCATGCAAAATATTGCAGATAAGACTGACTTTTACATCCTTTTATATATGCAAAGCTTCCAACCACCATTCTATCACTTCATGACAATTTTGAATTAATAAAGTTACATTATTTAAAAGCGTCCCTGTTCTGTAATAGCTGGCCTAGTACAAAAGTCTGATTCAAAATGGTGCGATGCAGTTGCTTAATATTCTTTCAGATAGTAGGGCGTGAAGTCAGATCAACAAACATGGGATCCTGTTACGATGCCACTGGCCACAGTACCCGCTTCAGTGTATAAAATTGTCACTATGTAAGGCTTCAGAAAAATGCACATAGATCCAACACGTCACTTTATCACTTAAAGTATTTGGTGTGATACCTAAAAATATGTAGTTTCAAAATGTTAAGTAGTAAGCTTCTACCAGTAGCCATGGTGGTAAAAACTGAATTTCTCTTTGAGTGGCCACTATGCCCCATCCCACCGTTTCCCTCACTTTCCGATGTGGCCCTAGTGTTGCTCTACAATGTCAAGATTAGCTCTTTAGCAAAAAAGTTTGACAACCACTGCTCTAGAGGGTACACACAATACATCCTGTGGAACCCCACTTACAATATTTCAAGAACCAGTACTAACTGAAAAATCTAGACACACTCTTGACTCCCCTACATATTGCCACAGTAGGGATCAGAAGGACAAGAGTACACTAATTACAACATGTACAGAGACATTTTGAGCAGTCATTCCTCCCAAGCTTCATATGTGATTGGAATGAGAGGCAGCCCTAATGTGTGGTATTATCTTAAGTACCTTCTGCCACCCACTTCAGAGTTGTTTGCTGAATCAGTTTGTATATGTAAATTGACTTCCTCTACTTCTACTTCCCCTCCTCCTCCTCCTCCTCATCCTCATCCTCATCCTCCTCTTGTGCCTTTGTCCTGCATTCTTGCATGGTCAGCACAGTTATTAATGGATTTGGCATGGTTAATTTAAGGGGTAGCCGAATGCCCTTCCTGTTGCCACACTGTTACCTCATCACAAGGATGGAATATGTGTAACCACTGTCAGTGTATAGTGATATTCATATAAAAGTGAGCAAAAGTTTTCTAAATGTTTGAGAATTATGCAACACAGGTAGTACTTGGGTACCAGTCTGGTATTCACCTAGTGTGGTGCAGGAAACCTAAAAACCTCATCTAGACCAGCTGGCACGCTGACTTGTTCATCCACTGGGTAGATTAGAGCTAGGGCTGGTGCGCCTCCTTTTCCTGGGAATGGCATTAATACTCACAGCTATCCGGAGAGCTTTAAATATAAACTGAATTGTTCCACTTTTTCAGGGAAGTATGTGACAAACCCAGCATAGGTCACGTATTCATTTTGCCTATTTTCTACTATAAACAAAAATTTCAGTTTCATATATTTGTGAAAGCACCTTTCAAATTATCAAATAGTCATTCAAAGAAATATCCATAATATACAGATGTATAAGTATAGTACCCAAATTAAGAAACATGATCCCGGACAGTTTCTGTATCATGGGTGCAGCTGCTTCATGTGTTTCAATGCAATTTTGTAAACATCTTTATGGCAACACCTCTTCATGGCTCTACAAACTGCCATCATTTTTGCTTACAGCCATTTGTGCTTCATAGTTGAAAGCTGTCAAAACCTCTTCCAGATGTCATGGATTTCCTTAAGCTGACTCAACTGTAGGAGTCTCTTAGTAGTAAAGAATAAATGTACTGAAACTTCATGCATGATGCAGCATTTTTTCATGTATCTCAGTGTTTATGATGTCATAGCTCTTGAACTAATATGTGGATACTATCAGCCAAACGTAGTGTGAAAAGAGTAAGTAGAAAAGAAGTAATAAATTTAAATGTAATGCACAATGGTGGAATTTTTCACACACCTCAGTGTTTAAGACATCATATCGCCTGAAGTATGGATGGTACCATGATATACTAAGGGATGGACAGTGTACAGTGCACATAGACTTTGGAGAGTGCTGAGTGAGTCTCAGCAGAGGACACAATTGAAAAGGCTGTGTCGCCAGATGTACTCCATGGCATGACACAACGAAGAGCTCTACTGTGTCCAGACTAAGCACCTGCAACTCTCGCTTCCTGCGAAGCATACTGGTACAGCAGGCCCCGGACTGAGTAGGGGGCAGCCTGGCCAGTCATCCCAGAAACACAGACGCTTCCCAGAAACCACCAGCAGGCGTCCACGGCGCCGCAAGAGGTCACTACAGCTGCGGACCTCTTTCCTTCCGCTCGACACGTGACTGCAAATACAGCCAGCCATATCCATGTGCCAAGCAGTATTTAGGCTGGCGCAGGAGCCTGGAGAGGCAGTTCACGCCGAGCGAACCCACTGGTGTCATCGTAGCTGCTGCGCCATCGTCCACCGCCACCAGCGTACCGGAGCCATCCCCGCAGGGCCTCTACTCGTCCTCGGACTCAGGTGATGGCAGTCAGATCTTGAGAAGATTTCAAAGTGGTACAGAGATTGGCAACTTGATCTAAATGTTTCGAAATGTAAAATTGTGCACTTCACAAAACGAAAAAACATAATATCCTATGATTATAATATCAATGAGTCACTGTTGAAATTGCCTTACTCATACAAATACATGGGTATTACACTTCGTAGGGACATGAAATGAAATGATCACATAGGCTCAGTTGTGGGTAAAGCAGGTGGTAGACTTCAGTTTATTGGTAGAATACTGGGGAAGTGCAGTCTACAAAGGACATTGCTTGCAAATCACTCTTGTGACTGGTCCTAGAATATTACTCAAGTGTATGGGACCCATACCAAATAGGACAAAACAGGGGATATTGAACATAAACAGAGAAGGGGAGCATGAATGGTCACAGGTTTGTTTGATCGAATGAGAATGTCTCGGAGGCACTGAAGGAACTGAACTGGAAGACTCTTGCAGACATAATAAACTATTCCAAGAAAATCTCTTAACAAGAACTAGCTTTAAATGATGATAACTCTAGGAATATACTACAAACCCTTGCATATTGCTCACATAGGGATCATGAGAATAAGATTAGAATAATTTCTGCATGCACAGAGCCATTCAAACAACCATTCTTCCCATGCTCCACACATGAATGGAATGGAAAGAAACCGTAATAACTGGTACAATTGGACATACCCTCTGCCATGCATCTCATGGTGGTTTACAGTGTATAGGGGTGTGCGTGCGTGCGTGGGTGTGTGTGTGTTCTCAAATCTGATCTTCACCTGTTCTGTCATTTTCATTCTTACCAGCCTCCTTTTCTTCCAAGGCACTTAAAGCCACGATGCCATAGCATAAACGAGCTCCACAGCAGGTGGAGACATGCAGCTGCCATCATGCCTTGCCAGTTTCTAGAACTGGTGGCTTTTGCCCTCCATCTATACATAATTATGTTAAACCAACACACACACACACACACACACACACACACACACACACACACACACACAGTGGAATGTTTCGCACTTAAAACCACCTAAACTACATTTTCATTTATCATGAACATCTTTCGTGAGCCTAAGAGGATAAAGGTGGAACGAAAATCAGTCTCCATCAACTAATTCAGTTTGGACAGACAAAGCATATAGTAACATTGTACATATTTTTGGTCCGTTATTTGTGAAGATCCAACAGATAATTCTTTTCTGTTGAGAAGAATATGAGCAGTATTTGAAATGTTTAATCAGGCTATATTATATTTACTCCAATGCAACTGCAGTTTCTTTACTTTGGTCTTATTGATCCCATTATCAAAAGTTTTTCAAATCTATTGAAGTAGAAAAAAAATCATCTTTACCTGACATTTTATAATTACATCTCTCTCTCTCTCTCTCTCTCTCTCTCTCTCTCTCTCTCTCTCTGTGTAATCTCAGATCAATAGTAAACCAAATATATGTGGAAACATGGATGCAAAGGATTTTCAGTGCCCAGATAAGTCTATTAGCTTCTAACTATTTTGGAGAGCACTTCAGCAGAATGACTTTCACTGGCAGCTTCCTACTTCTGGTCAACTGCTGTATAAATACCTTATGTCCCTCTGTTCCCCCTTTACATAAAAGAAACAGTCCAGATTATTCCTTCTGTGGATTCACCTGACATAGGCATAGGTGATACCTTTCATAGGTCTGCATGAACTTTACTGTCGAACACCTACCTAGAATTGGGTAACCCCATCTTAAACCTTTAATAGCAGCACACTACTCAGAAAAGAAGTTTCCCAGTAACCTGCTGATTTTACCTGGTTTGTCAGTTCTTAAACAGACGCTTATAATTTTTACCTATACTTGAGGCAATCCTATACACTACCTTTCTATAAATACCATATGTTAATTACTATTCACTCAGGATTTACTTCCTACTACTCGCTTACCTGTTTTATTTTCCTTTGTTGTTACAGCAATCATATTTTGCCCACACTAAAAATCATGCCAGAGAGCAGTTTGAGGAGAAGGTACTTTAATCGTCACTTCCTTTGATGAATATTTCCACTATTTATTAAAAGCCTCTTATCGAGTTCTAATGAGAATGATTCTAAGTTTTCTTTTAAGGTATATTTACCCGTCTCTTTAACTGTACGGTAAGACACCTCTACTTAATGCCACATCATTCCTTTTTGTTTATGCTAAGAATCATTAATATATTAATAACTGTAGCCTTTTTGCTGTATTTTTTATTCATAACATTATCTCTTCAGACCGAGTGACGTGGCACAGTGGTTAGCACACTGGGCTCACATTCGGGAGGACGATGGTTCAATCCCGCATCCGGTAATTGTGATTTAGGTTTTCCGTGATTTCTCTAAATCTCTTCAGGCAAATGCGAGGATGGTTCCTTTGAAAAGGGCACGGTCGACTTCCTTACCCATCCTTCCCTAACCCGATGAGACCGATGACCTCGGAGTTTTGTCTCCTCCCCCAAAACAACCCAACCCCCTCTCTTCAGAGAGAATTTGAGTCTCCTTCCTTATTGTAGCTCTTCATTTATTAAACACTTCACTAATGCTCTCCCTCTCTCCAAAGATAACAACATTGTCAGCTATGGCAGCCAGATAATTGGCTCACCAAAATATCTGTTCATTTTCTTACATGTTAAACCCTTTGTAATCATGGATGTATGGGGTAACAAAATGTTTGTCATTCATCAACTAGTGATTGTAACAAGTACATCAATGTATTGTCACTATCTCTATAAGCTACTGCTGACTTATGGGATGTAACGTTCAGTATAAAGTCATACAAAACCAACCCTGATGTGTAGTAGTATGGGAAAAGTATAAAACTCTTGTTATACATAACATATAATACATCATTTCTGTTTTGCAACCTTTTGTAGGTGGAGATGCACAATTGCTGTTGTGACTTGCTGAATGTCTGGAACTGGCAGCTTTCACATCCATCTGTACGTATGTTAAACCAAAGTGCGCATAGTGGGATTTTTCACACTTTAACTACGTAAATTATGTTTCCATTTACCATGAACATCTTTCTTCAGCCAAGGAGGATGAAGATAGAATGTGTTATTCTGAAGAATCCCATATTACACCACAGTTTGTGTGGTCCTCTTGCATTAATGATTACTTAAACATGAGATTTAAAACTTCGGCTTTCCTTTTGTTGTCTTCTATCGCCACATGAGACTGGTCAACAAGTGGCTGGATAGAAGCCTTTGCCCCACTTACAAGGGGAGGCCGCCAATTGTGAAATTCAGATTTGATTCATACTGCGCATAATAAAGGCTCATGGCCAGAGGTGTAATGTGGCAAAGCACCAAGATGCACTTCTCTGCCGTTGTCGAGAAAATCGACAGTTAAAAGAAACCGTTGCGGTGAAATACTCTCTACGATTAATAATTTTCCACAGCGTCGGGGCGCATTGGTAAGTGCTCGGGTTCGTAATCCGAAGGTCGCCGGATGGAATCTCGCGCCATGCAACCTTTTTTTTAGTATTTGTTTTTTGTAATTCAAATATATATATTCAAATATATATATATATCGTGGGGTCTCTATTCTAATTCGAACGTTTGACTTACACTATAGGTATTCGTTTCGGAATATCGTTTCTACGTCTTCCGTTAACTATACGTGGTAAACATTATGAAGACAATAAGACAATAACATTTGTGAAATACAACTTTGTGGAAAACATAATCATGTTCGAAGTCGCCAGTTTTTCCACGACAAACGACTTTCAACAACTTATTATATGCATAATTGTTGCAACTGATTGCCGGGAATTTTATATATATAATAATGTATATATATGGTTATAATAGAGGGAAACATTCCACGTAGGAAAAATATATCTAAAAACGAAGATGATGTGACTTACCAAATGAAAGTGCTGGCAGGTCGACAGACACACAAACAAACACAAACATACACAAACATACACACAAAATTCAAGCTTTCGCAACAAACTGTTGCCTCATCAGGAAAGAAGGAAGGAGAGGGAAAGACGAAAGGATGTGGGTTTTAAGGGAGAGGGTAAGGAGTCATTCCAATCCCGGGAGCGGAAAGACTTACCTTAGGGGGAAAAAAGGACAGGTATACACTCGCGCGCGCACACACACACACACACACACCACACACACACACACACACACACACACACACACACACACACACACACACACACACACACACACACACACCCATCCACACGTATACAGACACAAGCAGACATATTTAAAGACCAAATATATATGTCTGCTTATATATAATTCATATATATGTGTGTGTGTGTGTGTGTGTGTGTGTGTGTGTGTGTGTGTGTGTGTGTGTGTATATATATATGTATATATATATATATATATATATATATATATATATATATATACACACACATATGAATTACAAAAAACAAATACTAATAAAAAAAAATGTTGCATGGCGCGAGATTCGATCCGGCGACCTTCGGATTACGAACCCAAGCGCTTACCGCTGTGCCATGATGCTGTGGAAAACTACTAATCATAGAGCGTATTTCACCGCAACGGTTTCTTTTAACTGTCGATTTTCCTCGACAACGGCTGAGAAGTGCATCTTGGTGCTTTGCCACATTACACCTCTGGCTATGAGCTTTTATTATGCACAGTATGAATCGAATCTGAATTTCACAATTGGCGGCCTCCCCTTGTTAGTGATTTTACGTAGGACCAGAATATGTCTGGCTTCTTGGCAAGATCTCTCCCTAAGGTACGACAGTGGTAGTTGTATGCTCTGTGTACCGATATTCTTACAGATGCACAAATTTCTACCAACTTTTGCTTATAAATTATTTGCATGATTTTTGATTGGTTGGTTGACTTGGGAGGGGGGGACTAAACAGTAAGGCATCGGTCCCATCGGATTAGGGAAGGATGTGGAAGTAAGTCAGGCATGCACTTCCAAAGGAATCACCCCAGTATTTGCCTGAAATAATAAAAGAAAATCATGGAAAATCTAAATCAGAATGGCTAGATGTGGGTTTGAACCGTTTTCCTCCCGAATGCGAGTCCAGTGTGCTAACCACTGCGGTATCTTGCTCAGTGCATGGTTTTTACGAGAGTCCGTGCTTCCTCAGCAATTTTTGCACCCCCCCAGGGGGTCCACAACTCTTTCGTGGATACGTGCGTGGCGAGCACGGGGCCCCGAGCCATTGCAGCCTTCTTTCTCTCCCGGGCTGCATTTCCTTTCCCTTCCCCTCCTTTCCCCTCCATACCCCTTTCCCCTCGCCCTCTCCTCTCCCTCTATTGGTGTCCTTGCTTATGTTGGCCCCCGCTATCCTCCTGGTTCTGTTGGTTTTACACTCTGGCTTTGTTGCGTAATCATCTCCTACTTTTGGCATTCCTTGGTCCCCCTCTGGGGTTTAACCTCCATTCCAAAATTTCTCTTTCCGTAGTGTGAGCCATTTGGGGAAGAGCACCTTACCTAGTGTCTCCGACGTGTGCCCTCCTAGTATATTCCACCTTTCTTCTACGTCGTTGTCTGATGCTAGGGTGCATAGCCAGCACGGTAGCCAGCCCGTGTGGTGGGGTCGCTATGTACCCTTTTGGTTGAGCCCCCTGAACACACAGGGATCACACTTCTGATACCTGAGCTGTGACCTCCTCATGCATGCCTTGGAGTGGTTGCTCGTCATCCTGGAGCATCGGAACTCCCGGCAATGGCCGCCGTGCCAGACGGCCCTTGCTGTGGCTGGGTGGCGCCCGTGAGGAGAGCCCCTGATCGGAGTGGGTGGTATCAGGGCGGACGCTATGCCGATGAAACGCATAAGGGTCCAAACCTCTGGCCGCTCTTCTGCGGCCGTCTCTCTGCGTGGTACTGATTCCTCAAGTGCTGCTTCTCTTGCCCCTTCGGCCTTCCCTTCCGTGGCTACCCCCTGGGAGGAGGGTCAGGCCCGTCGTCTAGGGGCAAAACCTTTCCCCCGTTATCTAGTTTGCACCAGGACTGATGGGGATACTTTCACCGGTGTCAAACCTTTATTCTTTGTGGAACACATTGAAGATAAGTTCGGCGAAGTGGACTCCCTGAGCAAGATGCGGTCGGGTTCATTACTGATAAAAACTGCTTCGGCTGCCCAATCTGCGGCCCTTCGTGCCTGTACCCATCTTGGCACAATTCCCGTGTCCATTACCCCTCACCAGTCTCTAAATATGGTACAAGGTGTGATTTTTCACAGAGACCTCATTCTTCAAACTGATGAGGAACTTCGGGACAATCTCGGACGGCGGGGTGTTCACTTTGTTCGGCGTGTTCAGAAGGGTCCTAAAGATAATCGTATTGATACTGGTGCCTTTATCCTGGCCTTTGAAGGGGATACCCTTCCTGAGAAAGTTAAGATTATGGTCTATCGCTGTGATGTGAAGCCGTACATCCCACCTCCTATGCGGTGTTTTAAGTGCTTGCGTTTTGGCCACATGTCTTCTCGCTGTACCCAGGACCCTCTCTGTGGTGACTGTGGACGTCCACTCCATGAGGGGAGTCCCTGTGTTCCCCCTCCTGTATGTGTAAATTGTCATGGTAGTCATTCTCCACGTTCAGCAGATTGCCCAGTCTATAAGAAAGAAAAAAAGATACAGGAGTATAAGTCTCTTGATCGTTTAAGCTACACAGAGGCCCGTAAGAAATATGCACGATTGCACCCTGTGTCCATGACATCTAGTTACGCCTTGGTTACATCTTCATCCCTTCCTCCCCCTTCCTTACCCCCATCCCGGACCCCTCTCCTTCCCCCCTCCCCTGCGGCTCCCACACCTTCTCCTCTGGGCGCCGCTCCCCCTCCCCAGCCGGAGAAGTGTCCCACTCCTTCGGCGTCTGCCGGTCAAGGGCGCCTCTCCCGGGATGCCCCTTCCCGGCACCTTCCAGGTCAAAGGTCTGCTGCAGCGCGGCGACCGCGAGAGCCGCGGTCTACCGGCCCCCCGGTCGCCCGGTCTCTTTCTGTTCCTGATCTTGCTGCAGCTGGCTCCATTATGCCACACAGCCCTCCTCGATCTCAGCCTGAAAAGAAGAAGAAACATAAGTCCCGGGACAAAGAGCCTCTGGTGTCACCGGAGGTCCCTTCCCCGGCTTCACAACCGGATTCTGACCTGTCGTTTATGGATGTCGCCCCCTCCTTGTCGGTGACGGGTGGGGACCCGGCGGTATGACTGGATTTAGCGTGTTCAGCCCTCATTTAAACCATCGTTCTGTGGTTCTCCAATGGAATTGTAATGGATACTATCGTCACCTTCCGGAATTGAAATCCCTTCTTTCGTCCTACTCAGCAGCATGTGTGGTTCTCCAGGAATCTCATTTTACTGATGCTCACTCACCGACCCTCCGTGGGTTCCGTGTTTTCTGTCGAAATCGGGTCGGACCCTTGCGGGCTTCTGGTGGCGTTTGTACGTTGGTCCGTACAGACATTGCTAGCACGTGGATTCCTCTCCAAACTACATTGGAAGCAGTTGCTGTTAGGGTCCACTTAGACTCTGCAGTCACAGTATGTAATCTTTATCTCCCTCCTGACAGGACTCTTACACCTGCTGCCTTAACCACCCTTCTTCAGCAACTTCCTCCTCCCTTCCTCCTCCTTGGGGATTTTAATGCTCATCATCCTTTGTGGGGCAGTGCCTTTCCATCTAGACGAGGTCTTCTTATCGACCAATTTATTGCAGACCACGACCTGTGCCTTCTTAATGATGGCTCCCCTACTCATTTCAGTGCTGGTCATGGTACCTTTTCTGCCATTGATCTTTCTCTTTCTTCTCCCTCTCTCCTCCCTTCATTACACTGGTCGCCACACGACGACCTTTGTGATAGTGACCATTTCCCGTTGATTATCACGCTCCCTTCCCGCTCCCCGATGGAGAGGTTACCTCGTTGGTCTTTCCACCGCGCCGATTGGCCTCTATATACTGCACAGGTCGAGTTTTCTCCCTCTTTGTCGGGTTGTATTGATGACGTCCTACGTGACGTGTCTGACGCGATTGTTCGCGCTGCTAACCTTGCTGTCCCGCGCTCATCTGGACAATTTCGTCGTCGGCAAGTCCCGTGGTGGAGTACGGCCATTGCCATTGCCATCCGTGATCGCCGTCGAGCTTTGCAACAGTTTAAGAGGCACCCATCTGTAGCCAGCCTTTCTACCTTTAAGCGCCTTCGCGCTAAAGCCCGTTATTTAATCAAACAGAGCAAGCGGATATGTTGGGAACGATTCGTTTCTTCCCTTGGTTCCACTGTCCCTCTGTCACGGGTATGGGCTACACTTCGCTCTCTCCAAGGTTGCCATCGGCAGTCCACCCTCCCAGGCCTTCACCTCCCAGATGGCATTTGTACGGACCCATTAGTTCTCGCAGAACATCTTGCGACCCATTTTGCAGTGGCATCAGCGTCGGCCTCCTATCCAGCTGCTTTCCTTCAACAAAAACAGCAGGCTGAAGCTGTCACCTTATGTTTCACCACTTGTGAGTCAGAATCTTACAACGAACCTTTCACTGAATGGGAATTTCTTTCTGCTCTATCTGCTTCTCATGATACAGCTCCTGGCCCAGATTCCATTCATAACCAGCTGCTTCAACATCTCAGTGCTCCACAACGGCACCATCTTCTTCGGGTGTTTAACCGTATCTGGCTCCAGGGTGACTTCCCTGCTCAGTGGAGGGATAGCATTGTGGTTCCTGTCCTTAAGCCTGGTCAGAACCCCTTATCTGTTGACAGCTATCGGCCAATTAGTTTGACCAATGTTGGTTGTAAGTTACTTGAACGGCTGGTAGCCCGTCGGCTCACTTGGGTCCTCGAATCTCGGGATCTATTGTCCCCTTACCAGTGTGGCTTTCGAGAGGGACGATCTCCAATCGATCATTTGCTTCGCTTGGAATCCGCAGTTCGGCAGGCTTTTTCCCAGCGCCGCCATTTGGTTGCAGTGTTTTTTGACCTTCGCAAGGCCTATGACACGGCCTGGCGCCATCACATCTTACTAACCCTTCATCAGTGGGGTCTTCGGGGCCCACTCCCGATTTTTATCCGCCAGTTCCTGATCCATCGGTCATTCAGAGTTCGAGTTGGTACTGCTTTTAGTTCTCCACGGACCCAGGAGACGGGCATCCCACAGGGTTCTGTCTTGAGTGTCCTTCTTTTCCTCATTGCTATCGATGGACTTGTGGCCTCTGTCGGTCCCTTGGTCGCCCCTGCCCTGTATGTGGATGATTTCTGCATTTGGGTTAGTTCCTCCTCGATGCCATCTGCAGAACGGCAGCTCCAGGTGGCTATACGGCGTGCCTCTGCATGGACCCTCTCCCACGGGTTTCAATTCTCTCCTTTAAAATCGCGGGTGGTCCACTTCTGTCGCCGTACTACGGTCCACCCTGATCCAGAGCTCTATCTCGCTGCACAAAGATTGCCTGTGGTTCCACAGTTTCGTTTCCTAGGTCTTCTTTTCGACAACAAGCTCACTTGGCTGCCCCATATCAGACTCCTGAAGGTAGGATGTTTCCGTAAACTCAATGTCCTTCGCTTCCTTGCCCACTCCTCCTGGGGTGCGGACCGTTCCCTCCTCCTCCGTCTTTATCGTGCTCTAGTTCTGTCACGTTTGGACTATGGTTGTCAAGTTTATGGTTCAGCTGCTCCTTCCACGCTGCACGTGCTGGATCCAGTCCACCATCGTGGTATCCGTTTGGCCACCGGTGCCTTCCCTACTAGCCCTGTTGATAGTCTCCTGGTTGAAGCTGGGATCCCCCCCCTTTCTGTTCGGCGGTCCCAGCTTCTGGTGTCTTATGCCCTTACTATCCGTTCTTCTCCCGCTCATCCTTCCTATTCTATCCTATTCCCAGACCATGGACGTCGCCCGCCTGACTCCCGCCCTCGGGCGGGTTTACCGGTTGGGCTGCGCCTTGCGTCTCTTACCCGTGATTTTCGGCTTCCTTCTTTGTCCTGTCTTCCTCGCTCCCTCCCCTCCACCCCTCCTTGGTTAGTTCCTCGGCCTCGAATTCGGATGGATCTCCGCCGCGGTCCGAAAGATTCCATCCCCCCGGTGGTGTTCCGTTCCTTTTTCCGCCAAATTTTATGGGAGTTTCGGGATGCTGTTGTTTTTTACACTGATGGCTCTAAATCTGCTGATCATGTTGGGTATGCCTTCACGTCCTTTGTTGGAACGGAAAATCATCTACTGCCACCCTCATGTGGGGTGTTTACTGCGGAATTGATGGCAATTTCCCGGGCCCTTACCTTTATTAAACAATCCCAACACAACCGCGTTTTGTTATGTACGGACTCGATGAGTGGCCTTCTTGCTATTGACCGGTGTTTTTCGCGCCATCCCTTGGTCTCTGCCATCCATGACCATCTCGCTGATCTTCACCGTGCTGCTTGTTCCATTGACTTCCTATGGGTCCCGGGCCATGTGGGTATCCCGGGTAATGAGCTCGCTGATCGTTTGGCTGGGGGAGCAGTTACTTACCCCCCGTTTTCTGTAACCCCTCCTGCAGCGGATTTACGGCTTCACATCAAATCCCACTTTGCACAGTCATGGGCCAATTCTTGGGAGGCTACTCCACTGTCTAATAAACTTCGTGCCATTAAGGTGAATACAAGCCCATGGCGTTCTTCCTTTAGCCTCTCCCGCAAGGACTCGACCACACTGTGTCGTCTCCGCATTGGCCATACCAGGCTGACCCATGGTTTCCTTTTGCGTGATGAGCCACCCCCGCTATGTGGTTGTGGAGCCTTCCAGTCAGTGGCCCACATTTTGGTTGAATGCCCCCTTCTTTTGGCTCTGCGTGCTAAGTACAGACTCCCCCACACTTTACCTTTGATGTTGGCTGACGATTCCCGGATGGTCTCTCTGGTTCTAGGTTTCCTCCGGGAGAGTGGTTTTTATTCTCAGTTTTAAAGTTTTTAATCTCCCTCTGGTGTTGGGGCAGGGCGGTGAGTGTTTGGGTGTCTCCCACTGTAGGCAGTGTTCAGAGATTCCCGATTCACCTCCCTGACCGGAATCCTCTTCTCTTTCCCTTTTACTCTGTTTTTACCCCTTCTTTTTAAGGCTTGGTTAGTTTTTCTATTCCCATACGTACTTTCTGCATTATAGCAGTTGTACCTTTTAAGTCACAGGTGGTCTTGCCTATGCTGTTTCAGCATAGTGTTGGGTTCGTTCTCTTGCCAACTTCCCTCATTTGTTTTTACTAATGACAACGTGACTGCCCTTTTACGTTTCCCCTTTATCCGTTTTATTTTTCTGACTATACTGAGATGTCCCGTTAGCAGAATGGAGTCTATTTGAAACAAGGGACTGATGACCTTGCTGTTTGGTCCCTTTAACCTCAAACAACCAACCAACCAACCAATTTTTGCATTTTGTTATTGAACCGCAGTTGGTCTTTTCCATCCTTAATCCACTTATTCACTTACTCAGCACATGTTTCTCCAGGGCACAATTTACAATCTGGTTAAACTTTACCTGTAACTCCTGTACATCCATCATACTGGAACTAAATGATTTCCATTCGTTTTCTAAGTGGGGTGCTAACGACTGCTGATCTGCTCTTTCTAGCAAAAATGGTTTGCAAGGCATCTTGATGGATTTATTAACTATAGTAGCTATTGTCATAGTTATCAGGTAGGTGGTAAAAACAATCAATAATTATATGAGTTTATGTACATCTGTTACATGTGTTCAGGTAACTTCACATTCAGACTCAATTTCTACTTAGATAGACACAATACTTTTGTCCACTGTAATGAACACTGTCCCTCCTATGGCATCTAACTTGATTTGTGATATGTGTTGCATGACTCCCTAAATATTTCATGGCTTTCTATTCAGGTTTCAGCCAGCTCTCAGTTACAAAAATAATTTGAGCCGAAGTTCCTGAGGAGTAGTAAATTCAGGAACTTTGTTATGAATACTTCGACAATTTACTATTAATATTTTGACAGTGTGTCCTTGTACATATATTCATCTGTACAAATTCTCTAATTGCCCTTTTCATAAATGTCAATCCATTTCAACTGAATTCAACTGTGGTATTCATTATTGCAGTGTCTACAGTCTCAGAGAACTTCAGACAAATCATGTTATTCCATGGTACTTCAGTATTCCATATCTTTCCACGCTGATTTTCCAGGTCTTTCTCTTAAATTTCATTCTACTCATCCTCATTACTAAATTGCAATAGTGTCTCTATCTGCTCCTGGGTACATGTTACAATCTAATATCTGTCTGACTATGATATAATCTTGGAAACTTCCCATGTTTCCAGGCCTTTTCCAAGTATACTTCCTCCTCTTGTGATTTCTGAACAATGCATTCCTCCTATTACCTCATCAAAGATGTGGAGGCGGCACTACCTGTGGCTATTGAGGGTGCAGGGTACAATCATCGCAAGTTGTCTTTCATGTTGGCACCGTCGTTCAGGTTCTGAGACCATCCTCAGTTCGTAAAAGCAGCTAGTGGAAGTGGTGAAGGCTGCTGGCATTGCTGACAGGATGCGAGCAGAGCTCACGGTTTGCAATATTGTATACAGAATTTATCAGGGTCCTTTGCTTTGGAGCTGAGTGGAGGGTCTCAACTAGAGGCTCTGTTGATTCTGCAACGGTCTGGGCTGCAATTTATGAATCTGCACTGTAGCTGGAGAATTATAGGAATGGCCTTGATAGATTAAGGATGCACTACACACGGGATGCAGCTACTGTATAGCAGAGTACTTTCGGAGTGCACATCAGGTTTATTTTAGTCTTGGTGATAATTTGAGGTCCTCTGATGAACAATCATCACTTGATATACAGAGAGTGAAATTAGATCATAAACAGAATACAGACACTTCAACTGTGAAAATTTGGATAGCAGCAGTTGTAACAAAGTTCTTGAATTTACTGCCCTCCAGGAAAATTGTTGCACTGAAATTATTCTCAGAACTTAGAGCTGGATGAAACCCAAATTAGATAGCTTGAAAATATTTAACAAGGCAAGGAACAAATATTGAAAAGACAAAGGGGGAATGTTCATTGCAGTCGAGAAAAATATTGTGCATGTCAAGGTTGAAATTGAGTACGAGTGTGAAGTTCTCTGGAGATGAGTAACTGGCCTTGGTGAGCTCAAGTTAATCATCAGATGTTTTTATCCACCACCCGATTCTACCACAAAAGTTGTCGAATCATTAAAAGAAAGTCTATGCTCAGTAGTGTAGAAGTACTCTGATCGTGCAATACTTGTTGGAGGTAACTTCGTTCTAATGACTGAAACATCTATGAGTTCATTGCAGTTGGTATGGACAGACAGTCTTATGAAGTAGTTCTGAATACATTTTCTGAAAATGTCTTGAGCAGCTAGTATGACACCCCACACCCACTGGAAATATTTTATACCTTCTAAAAAAAAAAATACAGGCATGACCTTATCAACAGTGCCAGTATAGAGACAAGTATTAGCTATTGCACTTTCATCATAATGATGATGTTAACTAAAGTTACTAAGGCCATTAAGATGGATGAGAGAGTATTTATGCTGGAAAGAGCAGAGAAGCAGTTGTTAGCATCCTACTTAGATAGTGAAAGGACATCTTTTAGTTCCATTATGATGGATGCAGAACAAATATGGGCAAAGTTTAAACTGATTGTAAATTGTGCCCTAAAGAAGTGCGAGCCAAGTAAGTGATTAAGGATCAAATGACCCCACCCATCCCCCCTCCACGGTTTAATAAGAAAATTAAGAAAATACTCTCAGTTCAGGAAGAATGTGAGAATGTAGAAATGTCTACAGGCTAAAATTAGTTGAAATACATGCATTTGTGTAAAAAAGAGAGAGAGAGGGAGAGGGAGGAGGAGGAGGAAAGGAAATGAAAAAAAAAAAAAAAAGGTGCACGAAGCATACAACAACTTCCGCTGTAGAAGACTCTGGTCCCATGTAACATCACTGAGTGAGACAAAGGTTTCTATCCATCCAATCATTGACCAGCCTCATGTGACAGTAGAAGAGAGATAAAGTAAAGCTGAAGCTTTAAATTTCATGTTTAAGAAATGCTTCACACAGGAGGATCATACAGATATACTGGTTGAGCATCACACAGACTCCATGTGGAGGATGTAGTAATAGGCATCCCTGGTGCAGAGAAGCAACTGAAAGAGTTGAAAACATGAATAGTCCAGTTGGGACATGTGTGAATATAAGTGATTCAATGTTTTAACTTAAATTTGCTGCACTGAAGGTAACCGAAATCTGAGTTTGCAATAAACATGATTTGAAATTAATTGCTGTACTCTCTGCCACTTGAAATAAATACATTCACTGGGCACATCTGCTTGCACAGGGATGTAATTGTCAATGTCCCCATCCAGCACCAGTGTCGCAGGACCCTTCGGAATCAAAAACAGCTTAGGCTGTAGGGGTTGTCCTCAACAATGATTATGCAAATGAAAAACCCATGGCAGGATCATGCAGCCCACACAAATGAAGGTGATTCCGATGGTGCTTCTGCAGCCCGGTGGGACCCTATAAGACACATAAAGAGTGACCCAAGACTTTGGTGATAACTCCTCGTTTCCACTGCTTGTGTCTGCCAAAAACTCTGAAAATGACCAAATCATTTACATTAAACTTAGAGTGCACCTTACGCAGTGTCCCAAGTCAGTACTGATGTAAAAGTTCCACTGGTGACTTGCCGTTACATGGCTGGGAAGAGCACTAATGCCTGCTCCTGCGTATAGGAAGCATGTAACTTGTTCATCTGTTGCTTGAATGTTCTGATGAAGTGTTTTGCTTCACTGTTAGATTGAGGGTGGAACAGTGTTATCATCACATGCTCGATGCCATTGACTTGATAAAATTGCTGAAATTCTACCAATGTGAAGTGGGGTCCATTGTCTGAAACAAGTACTTCCGGTAGGTTCTCAGTGCAGAAAATTGATGCCAGAATCATTGATAGTACTAGCTGTTGTGGTGGATTGCATGGTCACCACAAATGGAAACTTGCTAAATGTGTCTACGTCAGTAAGCCAATGAGAATTCCAGTAGGGACCTGTGAAGTCTATATGCAGACATTACCAAGGGGATCTGAGCTTGGACCACTCAAAAAATTTCTGTGGCAAAGTAGCCTTCTGTTTGGCACATGTCGGAACAATGTTAAGTCAGTTGTTCTGTTTGAGTGTCCACATCAACCTTTGTGTAATGGTGTTGGGTGAGCTGCTTAGTGCATACAATGTCTCATTGTACCTGATGGAGAAGGCGAAGAATTTCCTTCTGAAGCAAATTTGGCACAACCACAAATGACTGATCATTGTCTGTGAGTAATAAGATAACACCCTACTGGACAGATAAGTTGTGCCAAAGAGCAAAATAACAGTATGCAACTGGATCACTAATCTGCTTACTAATTGTGGGCAATTGATGCAGAGGTACAGCAACAGAATCTTGAGATTGGGGTCTGTAGCAGTTGCCTGAGCAATCTGTGGATGGCCAGTGGGAAAACCAGCATATGTTTCATTGTACAGAACATCAATGTGGAAATAAGAATCCCCTAAGACATCGAATGCAGAATCAGTGCCAACTGGTAGGCAAGATAGTGTCTGGATTCAAATCCTTAGCCTTTGACCTGCACACAATTTTGTACTGATAATTTGAGAGGAGCAGAGACCAGCACTGCAATTTTAGTGCTGTGTGTGGAGGGACTGGCTTTGAAGTGTGGAGTAATGTGATGAGAGGCTCATCGCCTATCACCATTTAGAATTTCCTGCCTTACAAGTATTGGTGGAATTTGGTCACCGATATACTGGGTGATCAAAAAGTCAGTATAAATTTGAAAACTGAATAAATCATGGAATAATGTAAAATCGGTAGCTCAGATGGTAGAGCACTTGCCCGCGAAAGGCAAAGGTCCCGAGTTCGAGTCTCGGTCGGGCACACAGTTTTAATCTGCCAGGAAGTTTCATATCAGCGCACACTCCGCTGCAGAGTGAAAATCTCATTCTGGAAACAACCCCCAGGCTGTGGCTAAGCCATGTCTCCGCAATATCCTTTCTTTCAGGAGTGCTAGTTCTGCAAGGTTCGCAGGAGAGCTTCTGTAAAGTTTGGAAGGTAGGAGACGAGGTACTGGCAGAAGTAAACCTGTGAGTACCGGGCGTGAGTCGTGCTTCGGTAGCTCAGATGGTGGAGCACTTGCCCGCGAAAGGCAAAGGTCCCGAGTTCGAGTCTCGGTCGGACACACAGTTTTAATCTGCCAGGAAGTTTCATATCAGCGCACACTCCGCTGCAGGATGAAAATCTCATCATGGAATAATGTAGTTTGAGAGGTACAAATTGACACACATGCTTGGAATGACATAGGGTTTTATTAGAACCAAAAAAATACAAACGTTCAAAAAATGTCCGACAGATGGCGCTTCATCTGATCAGAATAGCAATAATTAGCATAACAAAGTAAGACAAAGCAAGAATGATGTTCTTTACAGGAAATGCTCAATATGTCCACAATCATTCCTCAACAATAGCTGTAATCAAGGAATAATGTTGTGAACAGCACTGTAAAGCCTGTCTGGAGTTATGGTGAGGCATTGGCGTCAGATGTTGTCTTTCAGCATCCCTAGAGATGTCGGTCGATCAAGATACACTTGAGACTTCAGGTAACCCTAAAAACCTCATGTCATTCCAAGCATGTGTGTCAATTTTTACCTCTCTACCTACATTATTCCATGGTTTATTAACTTTTCAAATTTATACTGACTTTTTGATCACCCGGTATAATAGCAAGAACTTTCTTCTCAATCTGTAAGTAGTTGCAGTGTGCTTCGTTGAGGAGCTTGGATGCAAATTCAATTGGACTGTCCAGTGATGTAACTCTTGTGTGAGAGAACAGTGCCAGTCTCATAAGAGGATGCATCAACTGCAAGCACAAGTGACTTAGCAGGATCAAAATGTACCAAACAATGGTCACCCAGTGAAGCATCTTTCAGTTTTTGAAAAGCGATGTGACACTGTAGAGTCTACTCAAATGGAACATTCTTTTGTTGAAGACGCTGCAAAGGAACTGCAATCTGTGCAACGTTTTGAATGAACCTAATTTCTTCTTTTTCTTCTTCTGTCAGACATTAGGCTTTCCCTCAACCTGTTGTAGCTACACCTGGTCCTTCCATCGTTTTGCAGGTCTTCCAACGCATCTTTTACCTTGCGAAGTACATTGCCAAAAATGTAGTGGTAATCTTGATTTGTCCATTTGTAACAGATGGACAGGGTGTATATGATCCGGGAAAAACCCGGGAATTTTTTAGAATTCCGGGAATTTTTCAGTGTTTTAGTTTTCTGTTAAATTTTTTGTAATTTTGACTGGTAAAACCGATACTCTAACAAAGGATATTACTGTATCCCGCTACTGCAGAACAACATATCAACAATAAAACATAAACGAGAGAAAAACGAAAATAACTTAAATTGCAAAGGAAATGTGCCATATACAACAACGACACACAGGGGTCATGCAAACGACAACAAATTACCTGCAAGCAGCTAGATGCTACCGGGAAAAGGGGGCGCCAAATTCATATTCTTGAGGAAAAAACCTTGTTTCACAAAGCGCTTAACATCAAGTGCACGTTGGTCTACCGATTATTGATATGATTTTGAAACGCATCCCTGTTCGTTTTTGAACACATTTTAAGTTGGTTTTTGAATGAATCATAAGTTGATTTTTGAATGTCTCTGTCAGGAGAATCCTCGTCGCATCTAGAATTAAACTTTCCGCAGACAAAAGAGGACGGGGCTATACGAGCTGAGCGGAGTAAAGCCGAATGGGTGAATGCCAATAGCTGTCTGATTATATGGTTGATTGTGTTTGCGAATTATCAAATGGCTCTGAGCACTATGGGACTTAATTGCTGTGGTCATCAGTCCCCTAGAACTTAGAACTACTTAAGCCTATCTAACCTAAGGACAGCACACACATCCATCCCCCAAGCAGGATTCGAACCTGCGACCGTAGCAGTCGCGCGGTTCCAGATTGTAGCGCCTAGAACCTCCCTGCCCCCCGGCCGGCTGCGAATTATCAGCGTTGTTGTCATTACTAGCGAAATCCATAGATTCAGACTACCAGAATGGAAATAAACGACTAACAGGAATAACAAGTGAGAAAGATTACGTATTATCTTCTCGCTGTATCCAAGGAAATGAAATTTTTGGCCAGATCGCTACACTAGTAAGGACCAGTTGTACAGTCCCCGGCTAACAGCCGATTAAGTTCTTTTCTGGAAGTAACGCGGAAAAAGTGTTGTACAACATGTAACAACGCCTAACCGGAGAATAATCGCGAGATAACTAAACCTGTGATTCTGGCCGGGTTAGCGAAGTTAATCGACGAACAAATTTTGACAATGGCAGGAATAGTTACAGAACTGGTGATGACAAAACTGTTTGTTAGAGCGAGGAAGGATAAGAAATGGGGACATCACACAAATATGGATGAATAAGACAATTCCAAATTTATATAAAAATTTCGTAATACTACTTTACGATTTTATGCTTGAGAAACTGGTGCGTATGAATGAAATGTGAAACTACTTCCTAACATAAAGCTTTTTGCTTGTAGTAGGCCAAATAGGCATTTGGTATTCGTACTTCGTGAATTATATTTTGACGTGTTATAAAAATGACAATTTGTGGCAAAACAGTCTCGTTTATTTGGTGTGTGTTACAAACTTGCTGCAATATTAGAAATGCCTATTTTGTTTTATCTGGCAGTGACAAAATAGACGTAATCAGATCGAGAAACCACACCAGTCTTGCGTATTATTTGTATCAACAGCTTTTTCAGTATTAGATAACATTTCGATTTTTCGTGTAGCAAAACGTTTCACGAACTTTGGTAAGATAATAGATTCTTTCGCAGAAAGGAAAGCACGCCATGTAAAGCTGTAGCAAGATTAGAGAGAAAAAAAATGCTAGGGGCTAAGGATTGAAGAAATGTGTACTTTCTTCCGTGTCTCTTGTCTTTATTGGTTTTATGTATCCTATATTTAATTTTATGTCGCACTAAACAGCAAGTTATTAGCTAACAGTCAATAAAGAGTGCAAATTCTTGTTCTCCAAATTACAAATAATCCCATTCGCTATTAATTGCGAGATTTTTTTTTACAAGAGGGGCAGGCTGTCAAACCAGCTGTCTGGGAGCAGGAGAAGCACCACAGGACATTCCAATTTCCACGGTCCTGAATATAGTTTGATGACATCCATTACAAAGTATGCACGTTTCAATTCCACAGAGCGAAATAAAGTAACGTGCGATAGAAGAATGCTGTCTGTAGAGGCGAGGCACTGCACTTTGGCACACTTACAACCAAATAACATGTCTTACATTTCCTCGAACACATTTGTTTTATGTTTCAGACTTTCCAAAAGACGTGCGCTACAAGATGAACATATTTTTGAAAATTCGATTTTTTTTTTTTTTTTCTTCTTTTTTTTTTTTTTTTCTTCTTTTTTTTTTTCTTAGTATTGACCCGGTTAGCAAATATCGTAGATCCGGGGCTGATGCGCAGAGCAGTCTTGAGTTATAGTGGGTAGTCTCCACGTGACCCGTGTGTATGTTTAGTGATTTTAGTGATTTTGCTGTTTCCCCTTCGTTACTCTCACGTCAAATGAAAACAAAACGGATATCTGTGGCCGGGCGCTATCAAGTGAATTAAAATACATTCGCATAATTACGGAAGGCTAAAATATGTTATTAGTTTCAGATTTTATTTTATTTCCACCTTTCTGACAGTCAAGCATTAATCGCTTTGCAGAACAATGAAATTATTTTTGTCTGTTTGCTAAAGAAATTTGACTTTTACTAACCTTTTCGGCAGAGGCAGTCAATGTATTTGAAACGAAATGTTTAATTCCACAGTACTGGCTAGTTTCAATTGTTCGCTGCATTTCAAGTGCACGTTTTCATCTTTCAAGCACGTATGGCATTATGCCATAATAAAGAACCAAGCATGAAGCACTGGTGCTCCAAGAAAATTTGCCTTCCGAAAACCACACCGAAAAGCTTAGTATCAGCTCGAGGTCTACTTTACTGGGAATCTGGATATACGAATGTGCACTTTAAGTATGTATTTTAAATGTGCACAGTGTAGTATGGTTCACGAAATTCCGATGCTCTTGGAAAATCCTCTGATGTCTTGTTTCTTTTATGATATAATGTATGATCTTTCAATGTTTTACAGTATGTACATACGGGCTTCCTACGTCATGGTAGCTGCGCAAGCGCTGTGTCGCCTGCTATCTGCGCTCTCTGGCAACTGCTGAAACGAACATATTTCTAACAGGTCGCGGGTAAATATTGCGAATGGTGGATTGAAAAGCGTTACTATCAAAGTAAATATCTTTTTACGTAAGTTGAACTATGTCCGATAATGTACCATGAATTCCTTAAATAACAGAGCGTTTGACTCTCATTTAAAAATCAACTCTTTGAGGAAGAGCCATTTAGAAGAATTTCGAACCCTGAAGATCAGACATTTATGTCATTGTTAAAAATTTTACTGGCACATTTGTGTGATATATCTTAAAGTGTAACACGCGCAAAAAAAGATCAACTTTATATGCGAAAGCTTAGCTTCTTTTGTGGCTTATTAACCTTAGAGACCAATATTATATGTGAACGCTTTGCTCTTCTTGTAGCAGCACTATGTATATTAATTAAAACTATTAACTTTCCCTGTTTGTGTGTTCGTGCTACTTAACAGTGACGTTGCTGTTGGCTGACATCACGTATCCTATGCTCTGAATATATGCTGTCATCGGCTGGCGAGATCACGTGACATGAGCTATGACTGGCTTACAAAAGCACATCAGAATCTCGATTTCAATGATTCGGAAAGTAACATGCGGTGTTTGTTGGAATTCCAATGTATACTTTCGTAATATGAAAATACGCAGCGTACATATTGCTGCACACCAAAGATATTTCCAAAACGTGTATTTTTCTCTGAGTTTCGTTTTCTATTGTGGCGGGAAATTCAACGCCCGTGTATAAACCCGTAACCATTCAAAGGATTGATAAGTTTTGCAGGGAAAATATACTGTCGCTTAACACGGAAAAAGTGTGTTTTCACCCGGGATAAAATGTATTTTTCTCCGGGAAAAATCTGGGCATTTTTTTCCTTGTCCGCGTATACACCCTGATGGAATATCCATTTTTGTCGATATTTGTCATTCCTCAACAATAGCTGTAATCGAGGAATAATGTTGTGAACAGCACTGTGAAGCATGTCCGGAGTTATGTATTGAAAATATTTAATTCATTCCTGATATCTGTATTTCTTTTGTAGTCTAGCTTGGTGTATGCTACTATGTACCTGACGAATGTAATAAATCAACTTCCAATCACAGCTCGGAGTTCACTGTCATTCCTAGGAGCTAGGAAGCCCCCATAAGGTAGTTAAGTGTGACTGTGGAGGGTGGATATCCTGACTGTCGATCACTTGTCCTAAATATTCAATCTTAGTGTGGTAGGAGGGGCACTCACCTTTATTACACTTAAACCCAGAATTTGAGAGTGCTTGAACCATTATCTGAAATGGGAAAAATGTCAATTGGGAGTATGCCTGAAATTACTAAGTCATCCAAATAATTTGAATAAGAAGGATCTGTAGCAGTCAATTGTGACAAATAAAAATGAAAAATTGCAGGTGCAGATACACTGCCAAAGGGCAACCTCAAAAACTTAAATAATCCCTGTGGGTGTTGATCACAAAACGTTTTATGACTTTTCATCCAAGTGAAGCTGCAAATAAGCATCATGGGGATCAGTCTTGGAAAACAAGTGACATGGACAAAGTTTGTCAGTGAGTTCCTCAAACTGTGGCAAATGAAGAGAGTCAATCACAGTCTGTGGATTCACTGTTACCTTGAAATCTGAAATTAGGTATAAAATGCCTGAAGATCTCTTTATCATCACCAAAGATATGTCCACTAACTGGCTGCTAAAGGGGAAATCACACCATTGTCATGCCAAGATAAGAGTTCCTGTGCCACCTGATCACTGATAGTATAAAGAATGGGCCATGTGTGGCAAATCTATATTGTGCATTGTCTGTCATGGAAATGAGAGCCTCAGGATTGTTGGCTTTCCTAGGCCATCTTGAAAAAGTCACTAAATTCATCACACAGTTCCGGTACTTTGTCCGTAAACACAGAAGATTTCGTAGAGAGAATATTGCATTGAATGTGCAAACCAAATGGATCACAAGAATCCGTGCCACAAATATTTCCATTTTCATGTGAGCACAAAACCATGAAGAAACAGTCTTGGTAACATTACGAAAAATGGTAAGTTGGCTGCAAATATCTACAACAGGAATGTCATGTCCACCATAACCAGAAAGAGTTGCCTATGTCTTATGCAGCTTAGGCTTGTCTAACAGTTCGTAAGTGCTGCATTCAACAAAGCCTCTGATGCACCAGTGTCCAACTGCGTGCATACTTTGTAATAATTGATCTGCAGGATGACAAACAACTTAGTGGTCTGACACTGAATGGAAGCAGTGTGTGACTTTTTCACTGTTGCACCAGACTTGCACTTGGTAACACTAGAAACACTACTAGGGTTGGAAAAAATTGCATTAACATTCATCGACTGAGATTTTTGAGACTGTGCGATGTTCTTGTTGGACTTTCATTTTTGCAAACAAACAACTTGAAAGTGACTGTGCTTGCTACATTGATCACACTTGGCTTCCCAATAGGGCTGTGCCTGGTGCTTGTGTGCTGCGAAATACTTGGAGCAAGATTTTAATACCACTGGTCTGCTGCCTATCACACTGAATCTGTTTACGTTGCTACCTTGGCTAAGACTGCATACCATGGTGCACAAGCTGTGGACACAACCAGTTTACCACTACTCTGTATAGCACAAATAGGATCGGAATCAAAATCAACCTCTGCACTGTCATACATGGTGTTTCAAAAATGACCGGTATATTTGAAACGGCAATAAAAACTAAATGGGCAGCGATAGAAATACACCATTTGTTGCAATATGCTTGGGACAACAGTACATTTTCAGGCGGACAAACTTTCGAAATTACAGTAGTTACAATTTTCAACAACAGATGGCGCTGCAAGTGATGTGAAAGATATAGAAGACAACGCAGTCTGTGGGTGCGCCATTCTGTACGTCGTCTTTCTGCTGTAAGCGTGTGCTGTTCACAACGTGCAAGTGTGCTGTAGACATGGTTTATTCCTTAGAACAGAGGATTTTTCTGGTGTTGGAATTCCACCGCCTAGAACACAGTGTTGTTGCAACAAGACGAAGTTTTCAACGGAGGTTCAATGTAACCAAAGGACCGAAAAGCGATACAATAAAGGATCTGTTTGAAAAATTTCAACGGACTGGGAACGTGGCGGATGAACGTGCTGGAAAGGTAGGGCGACCACGTACGGCAACCACAGAGGGCAACGCGCAGCTAGTGCAGCAGGTGATCCGACAGCGGCCTCAGGTTTCCGTTCGCCGTGTTGCAGCTGCGGTCCAAATGACGCCAACGTCCACGTATCGTCTCATGCGCCAGAGTTTACACCTATATCCATATAAAATTCAAATGCGGCAACCCCTCAGTGCCACTACCATTGCTGCACGAGAGACATTCGCTAACGATATAGTGCACAGGATTGATGACGGCGATATGCATGTGGGCAGCATTTGGTTTACTGACGAAGTTTATTTTTACCTGGACGGCTTCATCAATAAACAGAACTGGCGCATATGGGGAACCGAAAAGCCCCATGTTGCAGTCCCATCGTCCGTCCATCCTCAAAAAGTACTGGTCTGGGCCGCCATTTCTTCCAAAGGAATCATTGGCCCATTTTTCAGATCCAAAACGATTACTGCATCACGCTATCTGGACATTCTTCGTGAATTTGTGGCGGTACAAACTGCCTTAGACGACACTGCGAACACCTCGTGGTTTATGCAAGATGGTGCCCGGCCACATCGCACAGCCGACGTCTTTAATTTCCTGAATGAATATTTCGATGATCGTGTGATTGCTTTGGGCTATTCGAAACCTACAGGAGGCGGCGTGGATTGGCCTCCCTATTCGCCAGACATGAACCCCTGTGACTTCTTTCTGTGGGGACACTTGAAAGACCAGGTGTACCGCCAGAATCCAGAAACAATTGAACAGCTGAAGCAGTACATCTCATCTGCATGTGAAGCCATTCCGCCAGACACGCTGTCAAAGGTTTCGGGTAATTTCATTCAGAGACTACGCCATATTATTGCTACGCATGGTGGATATGTGGAAAATATCGTACTATAGAGTTTCCCAGACCGCAGCGCCAACTGTTGTTGAAAATTGTAACTACTGTAATTTCGAAAGTTTGTCTGCCTGAAAATGTACTGTTGTCCCAAGCATATTGCAACAAACGGTGTATTTCTATCGCTGCTCGTTTAGTTTTTATTGCCGTTTCAAATATACCGGTCATTTTTGAAACACCCTGTACAAATCCTGACACTTCAGTATTTCCAAAATCCATTGCAAGCTAGGATTAGGATACTTGAGAATCTGTTCATGTATGCAAGGATCTGACACATTTTGAGTAATGGTGTCCCAGGCCGTGGTGTCACTTTATAATGTCCACTCTCACATTTGACCCTGTAATGGCATGTAAGGCCTTGACAGCAACCCATTGCTTAAGAGTTTGTTTAGGTTGCTTTGGTGCAGCCACCACATTAACCTGTGTCACTAGAAAATAAGGTTGCCTGTCCCAAGTGATGTGCCGTGAAGTGTGCGTCAGGCTATGTTCATAGGTTGAATGAAATGCATAGAACATTGGGACAGAAACAAGCACTGTTGGCTGTGACTGTGCTGTGGGAGGTGTGGGCAGTATTGGTATGGTTGCTTGCACAATGAGCTGTCTTGTCAACATGAACATAAAGGTCTGCATCTGCTGTGCCTAAAACTGAACAATCTGTGCTCCTGACAGTTCTTTTGGAGGGCTAGCCATGATTAGTACACAAACCAAATAATTACGAAACAATAGATAGCAAGTGCAAGAATGAATGTTAGCCTCAATATGTGCAAACTGTAATTTAATTAACTGTCGGAGATAAAGTTTATCTCATGCGGAAAGTACGATGCCCACAGTAAAGAGTTAAGGTAATTTCATTATGTTGCCAGAAAATGTGTTTAATGTATTTAATTATGAATATTTTCTTTTATGATAAATAATGTATTCGTTTGAGATGTTAAATGCTGTATATTTATATGTATATTTGGAGTTTATTAAGGTCAGTAGACCAAAGAATCTAGAATGCAGGAATGTCTGCAACTTCTGGGCACATGTTGGCTTGCCCGCCACTTCTTTGTCTGTATTGGAGGGAGATGGACGTGTTTATGTGACAAGTGCAGTATAATGGATTTAGAGTATCAATGTTCATAGTGAAAATGGTGTAGTTACTAACAAAAAGTACGAATTAATATAATTTTTAGCTGAAAATATTTCAGATCCGGTAGTGTTTATTTAAAACAAGAAGAAAACCTAGGCCATGCTTGTTGGAATGATTAATTTTGCAGACAAAACTTCGAGAACCCCCTAGACAAACGAGATCTGCAGTGTGTAGTCTTTCGGCAGCTACTAAAAAATAAGTCTTGCTGAAATTGTGCTGGAACTACTCGTATTATTCTCATTCAAGAAACATGTGGTGAGAGTGTGGTCATACCACAATACACCGCATAAGATTCCACAATTGTTCAGTTATCATGAAACGAGATACGTAACAACCAGTACAAAACACAATTAGTTATAGCCACATTCTGAAACACAAAAGCACAGCAAGGCAAGCTAAGTGAAAATGACAGTTATGAAAAAAAAAAAAAAAAAAAAAAAAAAAAGAGATACACAATTAACTGTAGCACCGGTTGGTTGTATGCCGAGAAGTAGTCAAACTGGAACAGTCGTGGGAACAGTCTCGTCACAAGTTATTGGGCCAGTCCAGAGGTGGATGTCGAGAAGTAGGTGGGTGCTGAGACAGAGAGCAAAATAATTAGAACACACGTAATATGTTCTTGACTCCACTTGTTTACTTAACTTCAATGCAGCAAATCCAGTTGTATTCCAACAATTCCTTGACACCAGAGAGTTCATCATAGATAATAACAGAGAGGTTAACTAGTAGGCTTCAAATGCATGAGTGAATTCTGCTATCTGACTGAGATGGCACTGGTGGGGCATCTTCTTAAGCCGGGTCTGTGGTGGCACTGGCCTTGTGTGCTGCAGAGGGTCTCTCTCTGAGCTGGCTGTGGATAAGTGGGGCAGTCACATGAGTTACTGCCAACATTTTGACGATGACTACCTGAAGTTGTGTTAATAGTATATGACACCACAGGTACCATTGTTGACTGACTGTAGAATGATACAGGATGTCTTAGACACAATTTCCATTTAGTTTCATAAATGGCAGCTTGCTCTAAATGTAGAAAAATATAAGGTAATGCAAATGAGTAGGAAAAACCAGCACTACAGTATTAGCGGTGTGCTGCTTGACACAATCACATTGATTAAGTACGAGGATCAGAAAGTAATGGAAAATAATTTTTTCCTCCTCCTGGTATTGCAGCTGGAATGTTGAAATTTCATGATGGCATAGTTTGAAATTTGCACTGTAGAGGTTATTTTGTTTTCATGTGCAGCTCTAACAAGAGAAGCCTGAACTACAAAACAAACATGCCACGCATGTTCCTGTCGTCAACTTGCGAAGAGCAGTGTGTTTCGATATTTGCTGAGCCAAAGGGCATAAACCAAGCAAAATTCACGAGGACATGTTTGGCCTGTATGGAAGACAACTTTATGGACCATAGCAGTGTCTCCAGGTGTGCAACTGCAAACCTTATCACAGCAGTTCACATTTCCTACGGTGTGGTGCATGATGTTGTTCATGACACATTGAAATTTCATAAAGTTAGTGCTCGTTGGGTGCCTTAGAACCTGACAGACAACCACAAGGGCCAGCGACTTGATGACAAGCTTGTATCACTTAAAGAGTTAAGCTGCTGAAGGGCATGACTTTCTGAGAGGAATCATCACTAGTGATGAGTCGCTGGCATACCACTACACGACCCGAAACAAGAAGGCCTGTATGGAGGGGAAATATGCTGGTTCCCCAGTACAAAAAAAAATTCATAGTGACTCAGTCTGCTAGGAAAGTACTTGTGACAGTGTTCTGGGCTATTAATGGTGTGTTATTGGTGAACTTTGCTGAACACAGGACCACTGCGAGTGCTGCAGCATACATTAAAACTTTCGTTAATTTGTGTCATGCCCTTCGCGACAAATACCACAACATTAATGCTGACCATGTCAGACTACTTCCTGACAATGCTCGCCCCGATGTTGCTGCTCCTTTTTGTGAGAAAATCAATTTGGGTAGAAGGTGCTCCAGCATCCACCATTACAGTCTGGACCCTGCATTTTTGGATTTTCATCTTTTTGGTCCCACAAAGAAATTCCTGGCCAGTCAACGCTTTGTGACTGTTGTGGAAGTGAAATCAACAATATGCAGATGGCTCCACTCCAACCAAATCGACTTCTACCAACAGGGCGTATCAAAACTGTACCATGATGAGAGAAGTATGTTGGTGAATATGTAGAAAAGTGGTTTAAAGGTGTAAGATCATTTGTGAATTTTTTGTTTCTTTAAATTTTATTAAACTTTATGGTTGGTTGGTTGATTTGTAGATTAAAGGAACTAAACTGCAAGGTTATCAGTCAAACTTTATGGTAATAAAATTATTGTGCATTACTTTTTGATCTTCCCTTGTACCAAGGCATAACACTGCAAAGTGATATGGAGTGGAATGTGCACATAGGAATTCTAGAAGGGAAGGTGAACACTCGATTTGTCTTTATTGACACAATTTTAGGAACGTGTAGCTCATCCATAAAGGAGGCCGCATAGAGAACACTAGTGTGATCCATTCTTGAGCACTGCTCGAGCTTTTGGGATCCCCATCAGATAGCTTAAAAGATAATATTATAGCTCTTCAGAGATGTGCTGCTAGAATTGTTACTGGCAGGTTCAATAAACATGCTAGTATTAGGGAGATGCTTTTTGAGCTCAAATGGGAATCCCTGGAGGCTAGAGAACATTCAGTTTTGAGAAAATTTAAAGAACTGGCATTTGCAACTGACTGCAGAACAATTCTACTATCACCAATGTACATTTCACATATGGACCATGAAGTCAAATATGAGAAATTAGGGCTCGTCTGGAAGTATACAGATGGTCGTTTTTCCCTCAGTCCATTTGCAAGTGGAACAGGAAAGACAATGACTAGTAGTGGTACAAGATACCCTCTTTTATGCGTCATATGGTGGCTTGTAGAGTATGGATGTATATCCTTGAAGTCAGTGCAATGTTAAGATGTAGAACATGTCAGATTATTACCTAAATCACATGTAAACAGATACATGAAAAGTGAGGTCCAAGGGCTCAGATGGTTGTAGTAATAATTGTCACACATACATATTACAAGGCTAATGCTATATTTCATATATAAAATGTTATTTTCAAAAGTGAAATGCCAGTGCTACATTAGTAAATTTACATAATAATGCTTAATATTAAACATAGTTCACAAAGTATGACGCATAGTCAAAAAATTCTAGTAAAGAATAGAAACAGCTATCCAAAAGATTAGTTTTATCTCTTTCTTGAATTTAGTCAGATACCCAATGATTGAGTTGACATGAAATGTAAGTTTATTGTTTACCTCTATGTTTTGTTTTGCACCATGCCGAGTTTTTTTATATGTTACAGAGGACTACAGGGTGACAACTACTGAACTATATGAAATAAAACTGTCATAACTTCTGAACGGTTTGCGTTGGGATGTTCAAACTGTACAGTTGGCCACAGGGCATGATGGGAATTAGTATGTGCATGCATGGTTTGGTTTAGTGACGTAGCCCACTTTCATTTGGATGGGGTCATCAATAAACAAAATTGGCCCATTTGGTGGACTGAGAATCTGCATTTCACTATCGAGAAGCCTCTTCACCCTCAGTTGGTGACTGTGTGGTGTGCAATGTCCAGTCATGGAATAATCAATGCAATATTCTTTGATAGCACAATGACTACCGAATGGTATGTGAAGGTTTTGGAATTTAATTTCATCCCCATTATCCAAAGTGACACTGATTTCAACAAGATGTGTTTCATGCAAGACAGAGCTCGATCTCACTGAAGCAGGAGAGTGTTTGATGTCTTGGAGGAGCACATCAGGGACTGCATTCTGGCTCTGGGGTACCCAGAAGCCACTGACATGTGCGTCAATTGACTGCCATATTCTCTGGATCAGAACACATGAGACTCCTTTTTGTAGGGGTATATTAAAGACAAGGTATACAGCAAAAACCTTAAAACCACTGCTGATCTGAAAAGAGCCATCCAGGAGGTCATCAACTGAATAGATGTTCTGACACTTCAGTGGATCTCACAGAATTTTGCTATTTGTTGCACCACATCATCGCCAATGATGGCAGGCATATCAAACATGTCGTAATGTAAATCCAAACATCTGTAGTGATGTTTCCATGTTGAATAAAGTGTGCACACACTGTAGTTTCATGTATTTTTTCATAGAGTTTAATAATTGTCACCCTGTATGTTTACTTCTTGTATTATGATCATGATATGCAAAATATATCTAGTAAATTGTGTGATTCTTGTCGACAACGCACATAAGTGAAAAAATGTACTGCATGGCAGGTGACAATCCCTAGCTGTTGAATAAATTTCTGCAAAAGCATCTAGTGTGGACTTTACCCATAATTCTGATGACCCCCTTCTGGGGCACATAGACTTTGTTTGCTTTTAAGTGATTTCTGGTCCACAGCTGTTCAACTGGTCTTTGATATCCTAGATACTGACATTGGGATGGACTTGATATGTAAGGCAGTCCACAAATGTTTTAGGGAGGATAGATCTGAGGATCTTTTGGCCACAGTAATACTTCAACATTATGTAGACAGTTCCCAAGGATGAGCTGTATGTGGAGAAGCATTGTCCTGTTGGAAAAATGGCACCACAGTACTATTGCATGAAATGTTACACATAAGGACACAGGATACCTGTGATGTGCTGTCAGAGTTCTGTGAATCACTACCAGCCACAACCTGAAGAATACCCAATGGCTCCCCACACTATGATGCCAAGGGTAGCACCTCTGTGCCTCTCCAAAGCATTGGACATACAGAACCCCTCCCCAGACTCCCTCTGCACTTGCAGGATAAATCATCCGGTGCAGTGCAGAGCCACAATTCATCGCTGAACACAACACAATGTCATTCAAGCTTCCTGGTCACAGCATCACTCTAAATGAAGTGTACAAATGTTACAGTAATTCCCTAGTCAGGCAGCTGCTAGCCTTCAATGAATGGTGTGGAATGTTGCGTGGTGTCCATTACTTGTCCTCAGATGTGAGGGGGCTATGATGTGCTTGATGCATAGTACAGCAGATCTCCCTTGTGGTGGTGAGACATGGTCTATTGGAACCTTGATGAGTATGCCTGCCTTAATATTCTCATATCCAGCACTGGGCCATTGTCACATCTAAATTCCTCACAAATTTGTATATTGCACGATCTGACCAGTGGGTCAAATGGATACCAACAATGAGACACCTTTTCAACTCTATCAGGTGCTGATAACATACTCTCTCACAAGTACGAACTATCTCTGTTCCTTCACACTGATCACTCAACATCTGACATTGTTCATACTCCTTAAACACTCTACCAGGCCTGGTAACAACACTAATGCACTCCTGGTTGTTCTTTGTGTCACAAAGGATTGCAACTCTAAACATTTACCTACCTGCTGTTGATGTGTCTGTGTATGAAGCTACATTGACATCCAACCATGTCTTCCGGGTGCCTTTTTCCTTTTCTGCCCCTCCCCCCTACCCCTCTCTCCCATGCAGTCTACATATTTGAGTCTATTAGAGAGTTAATTTTGTTTTTGGGATTCATTAAATATGCATTACAGAACTTTGAGAATAAATTATAGCAGTGCTTTGATACTTTGATTGATATATTGTCCATAGCAGTGGCATTTTTGTTTTTCATTTGCCTTATTATGTTCTCTGTCTCATCTGTTGTAATATAGACTGTATGCATCTGGCTAATTTTGTTCCACTCTGTTTTCTGTAAAAGATTCTTGGCTTCAATGACAGACCCTTTACAACCAGTTACATTGACTACTGTCAAAAAATAAAATAAAATAAAATAAAATAATGACTAGGCTGCTCCCCATATAGCAGAGGCGCTGAGTTGCAGATAGACTCAACAAAAAGACTGTCAGAAATAAAGCTTTCAGCCATTAAGGCCTTCATCACACACACACACACACACACACACACACACACACACACACACACACACACACACACACACACACACAACTGCAGTCGCAGGCCACTGAAACCACGCTGCTAGCAGCAACACTAGTACATAATGGGAGTGGTGACTGGGTGGGGGTAAGGAGGAGGCTGTTGCAGGGGGAGGAAGGAATAGTATGATGGGGATGGTGGACAGTGAGGTGCTGCAGATTAGACGGGGGGCACGGGGGAGGTGGGGAGAGGAAGGGATGGGGGAAGAAGTAACAGAAAAGGAGAGATGCAAAAAGAGTGTATGAGAAGGTGGAATGACGTGTAGTGCTAGAATAGGAACAGGGCAAGGGCTGGATGTTTGAGGACAGTGACTAACAAAGGTTTAGGTCAGCAGGGTTATGGGAACATAGGATGTTTCACAGGGAAAGTTCCCACTTGCGCAACTCAGAGAAGCTGGTGTTGGTGTATCTCATCTTACGAATCCCTCCCCACCCTCTTCTCTTCCTCCGTTCTATCCCAATTCGCACCTACTAATTCCACCTCATCCAGTCACATCTGTTGTCCCCCTTCTTCACACAACTGTCATTTTACAAGTGTAGTTCAAAACTTCATACAAACCCAAAGTAGTACAGACATCAGTCATAACATCACATTGAATTCCAAAACTATGTTTTTGTATCCTGTAACAGTACATGAGGTAGAGAATGCCATCAGCAAACTAAAAAATAAATTATCCTGTGGCACCGATGGCATTCCAGACAAAATCATTAAACACAGCAGATATATTTCTCCTCTTCTTGTAGATATAATTAATGCATCTTTCAGTACTGGCACTTTCCCTAGAAAGCTGAAACAATCAATTATAAAACCATTATACAAAAATGGGGATCATTATGATGTAAAGAACTACAGGCCTTTATCAATGTCATCTTGTTTTTCAAAAATTATAGAAAGAGTAATGTATGGAAGACTCTCTACTTTCCTAAAAAAAAGTGGAATATTGGTCGATGAACAAAATGGCTTTCGAAAGAATAGATCAACTGAAACAGCTGTATACAACTTTCTAAAACTTGTCCTAAATTCCATTGATAATAATGAAGTAAATTGTGGGGTCTTTTTAGATTTATCAAAGGCTTTTGACGTTATTGATCATAAACTACTGCTCGAAAAACTTAGTTGCTATGGACTCCGTGGTACTGCTCATGCATGGTTTAAGTCATATTTATCTGGCAGATCCCAGAAAGTAGAAATAGTTCATGATGGAAAGTCATACTTTTCTGGTTATAAGGAAGTTAGTTATGGGGTGCCCCAAGGATCGGTGTTGGGACCCCTGTTGTTCTTGATCTTTATAAATGACTTGCCAAACTATTTAACACAAGCTGATTGTGTACTTTTTGCTGATGATACAAGTCTCTTTATTAAAGCTAAGAATGAGACTGACCATAACAGCAAAATTGAAACAACGGCAGTTGAAGCAAGTAAATGGTTCAGGGACAACAGTTTATTTGTGAATGAGGGGAAAACATTATGGATGAATTACAAACATGTTTCAAATTATATGAGGCCCAATATAACTGTGAAGCTAGGCCAACAGAATATACTACAAACGCCAAATACAAAATTCTTAGGAATTTGGTTATATGAGCATCTAAAATGGGACAAGCATATAGATGTGCTCAATAAAAAGTTAAGTAAATGTTGCTATGTATTTAGAATGCTCAAAAATTGCTGCAGTGATCAAACAGTATTGTGTACATATTATGCATTTATGCATAGTCTTTTGCGATATGGTGTCATATTTTGGGGCAATTCAAGTCAGGCAAAACGCTCCTTTATTATTCAAAAACGAGCGATAAGAATCATAAAAGGAGCTGCACCTAGAGATCCATGTAGGGAAATTTTCAAGGAATATAAAATCATGACTCTTCCATCCATTTACATCTATGAAAGTATATGCTTTCTGAAGTCTCACCCCCAGTTTTCTTCTTTAAACAGTGAGTTCCATGACTATACAACAAGACAGAGTAATGAATTTCACAGAGAAGTGCATAAGAAAGCCCAATACAACAAGAGTGCAATATACCACCCAAAAATTCTCTATAGTGCTCTTCCCTTAAAAATAAAAAGGATTCAGCAGCTGAGCAGTTTTAAAAGTGAACTCAAAAGAATGTTAATCAGTAATAGTTTTTACAGTGTTAGTGAATATATGAATTCTTCAGAAAGGTAGCGTGCCTTCACCTATCTTATAAGTTACTCATATACAAACTTGTGTTGTGGGGTAGACTCTTTTATGTACACACAAAAATTAATTAATCTGTCAATATAGAGTGTTATAATCATTGTTTCTTGTTGCTGTCCATTATACACAGAATATATGTAACTTATTTGTGTCCTATATTGTTACAAATTTATATCATGTAAGCTATAATTGTTTTGCCCATATATTTAATTCAGATTATTCACTGATAGTTTTTACATAATATGTTGTTATTCATATTTTTTCTGTATGTAACATATGACAAATCCCATATCATTGTACATGATAAAACGGGTGCTCAATAAACTAAACTAAACTAAATTCACCCTCAGACCTGATATATATACTTTGATCCTTGTGACTTCTCGCCAATTTTGGAGTGTTTTCACCTTTTGCTATCGTCGACTTCCTCGGATTTTATCTTACTTCCCCCTTTTGCATCCATTTTATCCTATTTTGGTGTATTTTTGCAATTTTTTTTCGTATGTAATTCTATGTTATTTACGTAACTTCCCGCATTTTTTCCACCATAGATCCTTGCTCCTTCCATCTGCATCAATACAGAAAAGTTTCCTTATTCCTAGCCAGATCCCAGTCTCACATACTGTTCCTACGTTATTGCTTGGCTCATGTAATCCCCCCAGATGGCCTTCCCATCAAATTCCCGTCTTGAAGCGCAAGATGGCGCCTACTGAAAAGTGCAGTGACACAACACTCGTAAATAGGCAAAAGTTGAATGGTGCATCGTGTAAAAAGTGTCAGAAACGGGTTCTTAAAGGAATTCTGTGTGTGAAGTGCAACTTTTGGCTGCACGAAAGGTGTGCAAAAATTTGCTTGAAATTTATTAGCGACGATATTCACTGGTCATGCCTAGACTGTTTGCATGACGAAAACACGAAACTAGCTTCCACAGTTAGCTCACAGGAATAAATTATTAAAGTGCTGCGTAGCGACATTGACACTTTAAAGCCAGAATTATCAGTGCAGAAGCAAGAAAATAGCGATCTGAAGCGCGGGAAAAAATGTTTTTGCAAAACAGTTGAGGCGATAGATGAAAATGTCAAAAACAGGCGGAATGATACATCTGTTCGCTTAAACGACGATTCTGCTGCATCTATGGAAGAAACCCATGCGAAAGTCTCAAAAACCGAAAACAAATATAAGTGGACAAGTGTAACATACAGTTTCAATTCTGGTCGTATGTAAAGTACACAAGCGGCAAGATGCAGTCAATACCTTCGCTGCGCAGTGCCGATGGTACTGTTACCGACGACTGTGCCGCTAAAGCGGAGTTATTGAAAGCAGTTTTCCGAAATTCCTTCACCAGGGAAGACGAATTGAATATTCCAGAATTTGAAACACGAACAGCTGCTAGATACCTTAGGGGTTGCGAATCAACTCAAATCGCTTGATACGGGCAAGTCTTCAGGTCCAGATTGTATACCGATTAGGTTCCTTTCAGATTACGCTGTTACAGTAGCTCCCTACTTAGCAATCATATACAACCGCTCGCTCACCGATAGATCTGTACTTACACATTGGAAAATTGCGCAGGTCGCACCAGTGTTTAAGAAGAGTTGTAGAGTAATCCATCGTACTACAGACCTATATCATGGACGTCGGTTTGCAGTAGGGTTTTGGAGCATATACTGTATTCAAACATTATGAATCACCTCGAAGGGAACGATCTATTGGTACGTAATCAGCATGGTTTCAGAAAACACCATTCTTGTGCACCGCAGTTAGCTCTTTATTCGCACGAAGTAATGGCCGCTATCGACAGGGGATCTCAAGTTGATTCCGTATTTCTAGATTTCCGGAAAGCTTTTGATACCGTTCCTCACAAGCGACTTGTAATCAAGCTGCGGGCCTATGGGGCATCGTCTCAGTTGTGCAACTGGATTCGTGATTTCCTGTCAGGAAGGTCGCAGTTCGTAGTAATAGACGGCAAATTATCGAGTAAAACTGAAGTGATATCAGGTGTTCCCCAGGGAAGCGCCCTGGGACCTCTGCTGTTCCTGATCTATATAAATGACCTGGGTGACAATGTGAGCAGTTCTCATAGGTTGTTCGCAGATGATGCTGTAATTTACCGTCTAGTAAGGTCATCCGAAGACCAGTATCAGTTGCAAAGCGATTTAGAAAAGATTGCTGTATGGTGTGGTAGGTGGCAGTTGACGCTAAATAACGAAAAGTGTGAGGTGATCCAAATGAGTTCCAAAAGAAATCCGCTGGAATTCGATTACTCGATAAATAGTACAATTCTCAAGGCTGTCAATTCAACTAAGTACCTGGGTGTTAAAATTACGAACAACTTCAGTTGGAAAGACCAAATAGATAATATTGTGGGGAAGGCGAGCCAAAGGTTGCGTTTCATTGGCAGGACACTTAGAAGATGCAACAAGTCCACTAAAGAGACAGCTTACACTACACTCGTTCGTCCTGTTAGAATATTGCTGCGCGGTGTGGGATCCTTACCAGGTGGGACTGAGGGAGGACATCGAAAGAATGCAAAAAAGGGCAGCTCGTTTTGTATTATCACGTAATAGGGGAGAGAGTGTGGCAGATATGATACGCGAGTTGGGATGGAGGTCATTAAAGCAAGGACGTTTTTCGTCGCGGCGAAATCTATTTACGAAATTTCAGTCACCAACTTTCTCTTCCGAATGCGAAAATATTTTGTTGAGCCCAACCTACATAGGTAGGAATGATCATCAAAATAAAATAAGAGAAATCAGAGCTCGAACAGAAAGGTTTAGGTGTTCGTTTTTCCCGCGCGTTGTTTGGGAGTGGAATGGTAGAGAGATAGTATGATTGTGGTTCGATGAACCCTCTGCCAAGCACTTAAATGTGAATTGCAGAGTAGTCATGTAGATGTAGATGTAGATGTAGAAAAAGAATTCGAAGTTCCTGAATAACGAAAAACAAAACGAAAAAAATGAATTCCTTGTTATTGGCGATTCTCTGCTCAAAAATGTGGTAGTGCCAAAATGCAAAGTAGACGTTCCCCCAGGAATCAAGACTCACCAGTTGAACAAACACTTCAGCAACATACATAGGTCGCAGAATGGTCCAGCCGAGGCTTCTCGGAAGAATTATAAAGGAGTCTTCAGTCACATAGGTACAAATTCTCTTAGAAGTAACACTGAAGAGGAAATTGTAAGTGAAACAAAAAACTTAATTCGATCAGCCATTAATCTCTACAAAATATCTAGAATTGTAGTGAGTGGTATTGTATACAGACGATCCGTCAGTGATCAATACATAGACAGAATAAACTGTGATGTAAACGAAGTCTGTAACAATATAGGAGCCGTGTTTATAAATCCGAACAAGTTCTTAAACAATAAATGCTTGGCTAAAGACGGTCTTCATTTAAATAGGCTAGGATCCAGAATTCTCAGTAAAATGTTCGCTGATACATGTAAAATTCTGAATAATAAGGGAAACTTGTGAGTAATGATGGGGATGGGAAACAGTGTTTGCTAACAAAAACGGCGATACCGAAACAGTACCCAAGAAAGAGTAGGCCTATGCCTGAACCCATAAATAAAAATGAATGTCCATGTATAATGCCCTTGAATATGAACGGTCTCAGTGCCGACTTTTCAAACAAAAATCATAAACTTGACGACTTACAAATTATTCTTTCAGAATTTAAAAATATTAAAGTTATCTGTCTCAATGAACATTGGCTTACACGTGATAATATTAAAATTCTTAATAAAATCGAAAATTTCGAATTAGCTAACAATTTTTGTAGACGAGAGAAATCACGTGGAGGTTCTTGCATACTTTCTCATTCTGACATGAAATATGAATTAAGAAACTATTTTAATCATTTGAATGAAGAATGTACATTTGAAAGCTGTTGTATCGAGTTAAGGGACCTAAATGCCTTAGTAGTTTCTATTTACAGAGTAACAGACAAAACTACAATTGAAGCTTTCCTGCTCAAATTTAAGTGCCTTCTCGAAAATCTTAATAAAGAAAAAAGGAAAAATATGATAATAGTTGCTATTTTCAATATTAATATCATAGCTGACAGCAATGATGTGTCCAAATTCAATGACTTAATAAAAAACTTTGGCATCAAACCAAACTTCATGCAACCCACTAGAATCAATGCACAGTCAGCGACCTGTATTGATAATATTTTAAGGAATTGTGTGTTGGAAGATGTTAATAAATTTTGCTTAGATTTAGGAATCTGTGACCACTCCGCATTATTCATTGAACTACCAAAACTCTATAAAGAAATTTCATGTAACGAAAGCCACGTGAAAAGGAACTTCAATGAAAAAAACCTAACTGTATTTAGCAATAAGTTAAGAGAGGTTGAATGGCCTATCTCAAGTAGTACTAACTTTAACAAATTTCTTGGTAGCTTTCTTGAAATATTTAATGAAAATTTTCCACTTAAAACCAAATGTAACAAAACGACCAGGAAGATTAAATGGATAACTTAGGGTATAAAAATTTCTAGTACCAGAAAGAGGCAACTACATAATGAACTGAAATATAACAGAAACAGGCATTTTGCTGTGTATGTGAAACATTATAAAGCCATATTCAAAGAAGTTGTAAAGGCAAGAAAACAAATGGCAAACAATAAGTTTATTTTACAACATAATAGTAAGACAAAGGCTGTGTGGTCTGTTGTCAAATCAGAGTTAGGTGTTAAGGTCAGTAGTAATGAAATAACTAAGATTAAAGTAGATGATAATGTTGTTGTAAAGCCAGCTCAAACATCAGAGTGTTTCAATGAATTCTTCGTAAATGTAGCAAAGTCAGAAGTTGATGTAGCAGGATATCAGAGTAAAGTAAATCCCTTTGGACTCGACCAAAAAGCTGAGTATCTCACAGATTTAAAAAAAGTCACAATAAAGGATGTGAAAAATGTTATATTGTCATTAAAAAATAAAAATTCCGCTGGGTGGGATGGGACACCAAGTAAAGTGATTAAAGCAGTATATGACATAATAGCACCCCCGCTAGCTAAAATAATCAACCAATATTTTGAACAGGCATGCATTCCTGATATGTTAAAATACGCCGAAGTGAGACCTCTGTTCGAGAAAGGGTCAAGGGAAGATATGGGAAACTATCACCCTATTTCTATTCTCCCAATCCTGTCAAAAGTGTTAGAGAAAGTAGCTGCAAATCAGATCAAAAATTTTATCGTAAAAAATGATATTGTTGTAAGTAACCAATTTGGATTCCAACAAGGAAAAAACACACTGGATGCAGTAAATAGCTTTATTGAGAAGATATGCAAATCATTAGATCAGAGGAGTAAAGTCGCAGGTATCTTCTGCGATCTTTCAAAGGCATTTGACTCGGTGAACCATGACTTGCTTATCTACAAATTAAACAAATATGGGATTAAGCACAAAGCTCTGAAATGGCTCACATCATACTTGCACAACAAGTGTCACATCAAATGCAGTGAATTAGTATTCTAAATGGAGTACAGTATCACAAGGTGTGCCTCAAGGCTACATTTTGGGGCCAATCCTCTTCCTATTTTATGTAAATGACTTGCCCATAAATATAAATTCCCTGTCAGTTCTGTTTGTGGACGATACTTCTGTTTTAATTGAAGATGATGCAGAAAAAATTCAGAGCTCCATTGTGAGCACAATGGGTACTCTAGAAAACTGGTTCCAGTTAAATGGCTTGAAACTGAACATTGCAAAAACCAATATGGTAAATTTCAAAACCAAACATTTGAAATGTATGGATCTTAAAATACATCATCACAATCATCCTATGGAAGAAGTTAACACAGTCAAATTCCTAGGACTAAATGTGGACAACTTAAACTGGAGTACACATATTGAGTTCCTATCAAATAAACTAAGCAGCTTTGCATTTGCAATGCAAATACTAGCAAACTCAAGTAGTGTATCTCAAATACTGAAACTGCAAAAGAAAATTATAAGATACATGTGTAGTGCACAACAAATAGAATCTTGTCGCTCATTATTTCGAAACCTGCAAACCCTAACACTTCCCTCCATATACATTTATGAAATTATAATCTTTGTACACAGCAGACACAAATTATTTGAGGAAAATCATTTTAACCACACATACAACACAAGAAATAAAAATTATTTTATGTTACCCACACACAATTTGAAATTATAGGCACGAACTCCACAGTATAAGGGGATGACAATATATAACAAGCTAATGGGCAAAAATATATTTAATATGAAGCCAGAGAGTCTAAAAATAAAGCTACAGCAGATTCTTTGGGAGAAATGCTACTATTCAGTAGAAGAATTCATAGAGGATGACATGATAATTTGAGCAAGGGGTAATTAATTGTTAGTCTTTTATTGTATGTGTAACAAAATTGTATTATTATTATGATACCATTTGTTAAAATCAGTTGTTGTAATTAATTGTTAGTTTTTTATTGTATGTGTATTTTTGTATTGTATTATTGTTATGGTACCAATTGTTAAAATGAGCTGTTGTATGTATATGGTAAAACTTTACCAAAATTTTGACGTGTCTCCTGTACCTGAATTAAATGATTTAGATTACGTATATTGTGAGACTAATAAACCACAATTCACAATTCAATTCACCCCTCCTTCCACAATGACCTCCACCTGTTCAGATTCAAGCTCAAACCTCCTTGCATTACCTTCTCTCCGTCTGCAAAATTCTCCTTCTATGAAATCCCAAAGTCCTGGAACCCATAATATACATTGAAACTCTTGCCTTGCAGGAACATACACAGTGCCACCTTAAAAAGCTCTCTATCTTGCTCACTTCCTAATCTTGCCTTGGAGTAACACTGTCCACCAACTCCACAGTGACCTCCAAAACTCCCTCCCACCACCACACAGAATCCAGAACCTGAACAGACCCGTAACACAGTCATGAACCTTTCCTCCAGAAGCCTTAGCTCCACAGAAATATCAGTCCTTTCCAAAGGCCTCACCTTTTGCTCCACTCCCAAACTCAATGATGCAGGAGTTGTTAAAAACCTTCTCTCCTTCTCCCAGTCCCTATGATGGAAACACTTTCTCGCCACCAATCCTACCAATCAGACTCAACCAAAGACCAATAATGAACCCTGCCTAACTCAATTCACTCCTCCATCCAACTGTGATCCACCCCCACTGCCCTCAAATCACCCCCTGTTAACTTTCCAGAATTTCTTAACCTTGAACGTTGCCTCACCATCATTCCCCAAATCCCTCAACATGCAGACTAACCTGACAAGTGCAAAAAGAACTGAAGTCCACCAACTAAAAACTGATTCCGACCTTACAATCCTACCTGCAGACAAAGTCTCCACCACTGTTGTTTTGAACTGCGAGATTACCTGGCAGAAGGACTCTGCCAGCTGTCAGATACGTCCACCTACAAACCTTGCCACAGTGACCCCATTCCAGAAATCTAGCAGGATCTCCAGTCACTACTCAAATCCTTAGGCCCATCCCAGAACCCCTCCCTGGAGTCCATCTCTGTACTCACCCCCTACTACTTCCCGCACTCACTCTTACCTTCTACATGCTCCGTAAAGTCCATAAACTTAACCACCCATGACACCCCATTGTGGCCGGTAACTGTGCCCCCATTGAGAGAATCTCTCCTCTCATAGACCAACACCTTCAACCTAATATCCGGAACCTACCCTCCTATATAAAAGAAATCAAACATGTCCTCCACTGACTCTCCACATTTCTTGGCCTTTTACCATACACTGCCCTGCTCGTCACTGTTGATGCCACCTCCCTTTACACTAACATTTCTAATGCCCATGGCATTACTGCTACTGAACACTACCTTTCCCAACACCTGACAGATTCCAAACCAACAACCTCCTTCCTAGGCGCCATGACCAACTATGTCCTCATCCACAATTACTTCTCCTTTGAAGGCATTACCTACAAACAAATCCATGGTATGGCTATGGGCACCCACATGGCACCACCGTATGCCAGCCTATTCATGGGCCATCTAGTGGAATCCTTCCTAAAAACCCAGAATCCTAAACCCTTCACCTGGTTCAGATTCACTGATGACATCTTTGCGATCTGGATCGTGGGTGAAGACACCCTACCAACATTCCTCCAAAACCTGCATAACCGTAGTCCCACTGCTCATAACAGGTTTGCAATGGTATGTGTTGTCACATCTGGGCTCACAAGCCCTCTTATCTGTGTTGTGGTAGTTGTATGATCCGCCACGGCTGTCCTTATGATACAACAATCCTAGTGGGCATTTGTGCTATGTGGACATCCAGAACCTTGTCTATAGGTGTGAGAATGTTCATGTGACCACTGATACCAGCATCATCGCAAAACTGGCACGTCATGTCTAGTTTGTGTGACAATTATCCGAAAGGACCATCATGCCATTGGGAAGGCTATAAATTGACCCATTTCAAACACATTCAGTTGGCTGCAGGAAGCACAAGCACATCTCCATGGCATGGTGGTCTGCATGCTTCACACAGGTCACATCATACTGAGTCTCCTGGCTGTCAGCGTTCCTTATTGAAGGGTAGGCACAAATGGCACTCTGGTAGCTATGCCACTACACTATCTGTCAGCGGATGATATTAGAACCATTATCATTACATCTACCAACCCACAGGTGGCATATGCCATCACTGAATGAATTTATGCATCAAACAGCAACCACTGAAAGATTCAAGTCATGGTATCTGGTGTGATACATTGAGAAAAATGGCACATCTGACCCATGAAGAAGGACAACTGCATGATAGATAGCAGAAAGTCATGTGGCCAGGGATGCACGGCTACTGGCCCTGGGCAAGTGACTGAATACAATGTCAAAAGTGCAAGATTAATAGGCATACCTCAGTTTTTGCTGGTGATTTTCCCTTGCCTTTTAGGGGATTTTCTCATTTGCATGTGGGAATAAATAAAATCATAAGGACTGATGTAGGCATTTAATTTTCTCACAATAGTAAACAGCCATTGTCCCCAAGACCTCCTGTCAAAAGGATGGACATATTAAAAATTTTACTAGATGGCCCAAGACAGTATCTGTACAGGATATTTCAGCAATTTCAGTGGCTTGTGTTTTGGTTTCTAATTGATTTTCACATTTTGGTATCCCACAGGTAATAATTTCAGACTGGAGTTGTCAATTTGAGTGCCAATTATTTGCAGAGTTATTGCAAATATGTGGATGTTAATACGTTCACACTGTGAGCTACCACAACACCAGTAATGGGATGGTGAAACATATACACCCAACATATGCCATGCAGAGTCTTCATCTTCAGCATAGACACTGGGATTATGCTCAGTTATAAAATATGACAAGGGTTGCTCAGCCATGCAGCTGGTGTATGGTGAACCATCAAAGATATCTAGTAATTCCTTCTTGCCTTCAACCCATCTAATTTGCAGAGTAGAAATGGCAGAATTTTTGTGCAACCTATGGCCACATATGCACTGTCTGGCACATAGTTACCCTGTAAGGCAAGGAGTAAGGCCCATCTTTATTCATAAGGACTTGAGTGCTCATTAGTTTGTTTGGCTCAGAGATGATACAGTCAGGCCGTCACTTTCCTCTAATTATTAAAGTCCTTTTAAGGTTACTCAGTGTGGGACAAAGTGTTTATTATTGAGAGAACTGGCAATACAGACATGGTATTGCCAATGCCTGTCGGCCTGGTTAAGTCGGATTTGGAGTGGTTAATTTTAAGGGATGGCCAGATGTCCTTCCTGCCGCCATCCCATACCCCCCCGCCCCCCGGGAAGGAATGTGTGTACCCCGCTGTCTGCCTCTACTGTAAACCATGAAAGAGTGTGAATGTGTTTCAAATGTCTGCAAGGCGTGTAACTGAAGTGGTACGTGGGACCAGCCTGGTAGTCACCTAGTGTGATGTGGAAAACCGCCTAAAAACCACATCTAAGCTGGCTGGCACACCGGCTCTCGTCGTTAAACTGCCGGGCAGATTCAATCCGGGGTCGGCACGCCTACCCGAGTCCAGGAAGCAGCACATTAGTACTCTCAGCTAACCTCGCGGGTCAGTATTGGTAGATCACCTAAAATCTGCTTATTGCAAAGACAATTTGGAGGCAGCTAGTATAGTCAATAACAATCTTTCTGGGACACCATAAGGAGTAGGTGATGAATAGTGGGTCATTACCTTTCTGTTACATGTCAACCACCAATTGCTCACATGTGTTCAGGTAGAATGGTCCAGTGTTGTCAACAGGAAGTGCCTGGGGCACCTGGATTTGCTAAATATACTCCAACTGTGTAAGTGAACTGTGGTGAAATTGTGAATGATGTAAGTTATTTGACAAGCTGCAGCTTTCTGCAAATGGAGGCTGGGGGTGATGTGATGGACCCGAGTTAATAACTGAGTCAAAAGTGTCAGGAACTGGGTCAGAGATAATAAAGATTAAAATGATGTATCTTCATGTATGGTAATTTAGGTTCCTCAGTTCCTTATGAGAATGTTGTTGTTCCATGTTTTGTGCTCTGAAGAATACCATATTGGATTGCTAATAAAGTGCAGTATTGCAACCAGTTTATTTTTTGTGGTGGATGTGATAAATTCCCCAAAGTGGTGACCCTATTAGCAGAGAAATGGGAGGTAAGAATGGCAGTATCTTTAAAGTTCTCCTTGGAGTGATGGTGTTAAAGCCATCCATGGTCTAGTGGTCTGAATGCTATCACTCAACAAGGAGGTCGTTGTTTATAAACTTGATGTTAAGTCTTGAAGAAGAAAATCGTGAACATCAAGGTGCAATTCGGAGGTGGGCGTTCATCACCAGGGGTGTGTGTCATCTGATGGTGTAGTGGAAGACAGTTGGAAGGAGTCATTGTCTGGCAAAAGCTTCTTACAGAGTCCATGCCACCGTAAAGCGATTGACAAACACTGTTGTAAGTTTCCCATGTTACAGTATGCCAAAGGTATGGTCATTCTTTAGAGTACCTTGTGGAGATCAGAGTATGGGAGTTGAAAGGTAGGTCAAATTATGTCATCATGTAACTTCAAAAACTTGCATTTTTTAGAGCCTTGTGGAAGAATACATTTGGCACAGAGTGAGGAAGAAATGAAGGTACACGGAGATTTGTTGGGGCTCTTGCTGTCCATGTTGTATGTCAATGACCTTGAGACAATAGTAACTGTACCCTCTTACATTCTGAAGGTATGCAGTTATCTGTGATGCAGTACTGTACTGAGAGCTGAAGCTGCGTAAATGTTCAGTCAGATCTTGATAAGATTTCAAAGTGGTGCAGAGATTGGCAAATTGCTTTAAATGTTCAGAAATGTAAAATTGTGTACTTCACAAAACGAAAAAATGTAGGCTCCATTGACTATAATACAAATGAGTCAGTTGAAATTGGCCAACTCTTACATATACCTGGGTTAACACTATGTAGGGATATGAAGTGGAATGATTACATAGGCTCAGCTGTGGGTAAAGCAGGTTGTAGACTTCAGTTTATTGATAGAATACTGGAGAAGTGCAATGTGTCTACAAAGGAGATTGTTTACAAATCACTCATGTAACTGGTTGTAGAATATTGCTCAAGTGTGTGGGACCCATGCCAAATAGGACTAATGGTGGATATTGAATGTATATAGAGAAGGCCAGCACAAATGGTCACAGGTTTGTTTGATCCATGAGAGAGTATCACAGAGATACTGAATGAACTGAACGACAAGACTCTTGAAGATAGAGGTAAACTATACAGAGAAAGCCTATTGAAGAAGTTTGGAGAACCTGCCTTAAATGACTGTAAGAATATGGTACAATCCCCTTTGTATTGCTCACGTAGGTATTGTGAGGGTAAGATTAAAATAATTACTGCACGCACAGAGGCATTCAAACAATCATTCTTCCGGTGCTCCATACCTGAATTCTATGGGAAGAATGGGATGTATCCTCTCCCATGCAACTCAGTGGTTTGCAAAGTGTAGCTGTACATGGGAAATGTGGTGTTCTACTTGTGAAATCATATCAGGCAGGTCAGGAGGTTTAGTTGACAGTTGTTGGAATGCAAACTCAGCAAACAAGGAGAGCACTTTGCCATACAAAATTTCAGCAATCAAAGCTTTGAAATTATGCATTAAGTCTGTACATACCTCCCTGGAGTACCTATGGTAATGTACAGCTTCTCATCAAGTGACAAAATTGATCACTGACAGGATGTACCGATAGCCGTCAGGCATAGGTTGTGGGCTCATGAGATTGACGTGCACATGCTTAAACCAGGGTGTGGCAAGTTATATAACTGGTCAAAGATGACAAGGTGATATGGTTGAGGATCATGGGGGCATGTCTATTCGTGTGAAATCACGGAGGATTGGATGGATCACATCTGGAAGATGCTGAAGTTCACTCTTGAGATTTATGGCAGGGCTGCAAAGCTGGTCAGCCTGTTGAGCTTCTGTGAACTAATGTGTACTGTGTGACATAGTGTAAGTGCTGAAATTGTACGGACATGTGTCCTTAGTTGAGATTCAGGTAGAGTAAGTGAGCAGTCAGTGGTCCTTGTAAATAATCAGATGGCACCCCTTGATGCCTTGCCGGAAGTAACATACTACTGACCACCTGAACTGCAAAGGCTAGAGTTTGAGCAAAAAAAAAAAAAATTGAGTGGCTGGTGTACATGCCCCATTTCTTGTCGCAGGACAGCACCAATAGCAAAGCCGCTCATGTCTGCCCTTATGACGAGCTGGGCATCAAGGAGGGCGTGTGCCAAAGTAATGGCGAGAATTGCGAATCTGAAGTCCATCTGAGTTTATGTGTGCTGGTAGTGTTTTTTCCGATGAGGGCTTGTGGGAGTGGCGCTTAAAGAGAAGCTGCCTGTGACAGGTGTCAGGAGTAAACATTAATCATGCCTAAAACCCGCATAGTTCTTGGTACGAGGGTGGTTTGAAAAGTTCTCAGAATCACCACGAGAGGTCAGCACTAGCACGACGAGTTGTTCATGTGATATTCATTGGGCTGTTGCCTATAAACACGTGCTGCGTCAGTGCTCTGGGAAGAGAGCTGTGGCGGTGACGTGACTCTGTAGTTGTTCCTGCATAGTGATTTGCAAAGATGGAAAAAATAGAGATTTGAGCAGAGACTGAATACTTCATAAAGAAAGGTATGAAAACAAAGAACATTCATGCCAATTTTCAGAATACACTGGGTGACTCTGCACCTTCATATTCAACTGTTGCCAAATTGACAAATGAATTTAATTTTTGTCTGGAAAGCTTAGATGATCCGCCCAGTGGTCAGGCAAGATGTGTCACTACTCCAGAAATAATTGCAAAACTGCACAATATGGTCATGGAGGATCACCGATTGGAAGTGTGTCAAATTGCTCACACCTGCCAGATGTCATCTGAAAGGGTATATGACATTTTGACTGAAGAATTAGAAATGAAAAAATTATCTGCAAGATGGGTGCCGCAACAAGGCAATGTGCGCCCGCACACATGCCGTCGCTACGGCAATATTACATGAACTAAAGTATGAATTGTTGTCACACCCACCTTATTGGTCTGATATGGCTCCGTCAGACTTCCATCTCTTCCCAGAACTGAAAATTTTTCTTGGTGGATGAAGATTCACTTCATACAAAGAACTGATAGCTGGAGTTGACAACTATTTTACAGACCTGGAGGGAACTGATTTTCGAGATGGGATCAAGGCACTGGAACATCGTTGAACCAAGTGCATTAATCTACAAGGAGACTACATTGAAAAATAAAGTAAGTTTCAGTGATGTAAGTACTTTTTTCCTATTTTGTTCCGAAGACTTTGCAAACCACCCTCGTAGTTCTGCAGTGGTGGCAGATGTTGAATGATCTTGGTGCTCTGTGGCATCAGGCGAATGTCAGAGGCATTTATTATGTGGGCGAAGAAAACTATGTCATGTTAACAGAATCTTCCATCGGTTCATGGTAGAACAACATTATAATAAATGAAAAGCTTTTCATTTATTGTTTTGTCAGAGTTGGCATTTTTCTTCATTGATCACCAGTCTGCTGTGACAGTGCATCAAAAGCTTTTTGAGATGTGTATTATGGGGGTCTTCATCTGGCCAGAGAATAAGAATACCATCAAGGTAAGCACTGACAGGTTTGAACAACATTCTTAAATCTGTATGGAATAAACTCAAACAGGCCAAAAGAATAAGAGTCATTTTGTGGCTATTGTCTGAATACACAGAGATTTGCAGGTATGTTTTCTTTCAGTCAGTGACACTAAACAGAGGTTTGCTCACCAGATAATGATTAAATTCTCGGATCTTCAGGACATCTGCAACAATGAATGTCCTGATGAAAACATTATCTAAACCCAGGTACATCATGCAGATATGAGATCCATAGACTCCGTTTGCTATGCACAGCTGGACGACTGAGCAGGCAGGCATCAGGGATGGAGAAGTGGGTGGCAAAGTATCAACTTCTGAGCCAGAGATGACAAGGAAGTGTTGGCCACTGATGTGATCAAGACTGAAGAGCCTTTTGTTGTGATGAGAGCACGGCAGGAGAGAGTTGGTTTATAATTCCAAGTGTCTATGTAACTTAAATATCCTGAATGGTTTGGTGCACCTCCTGCAAACTGTGCATCCAGTTTGGGTAGTCTCATGGAGGACAACAGTTGTGAGCTATGTTTGTGGTACCAGTGGAAGTGGTTCTGCACAGATGCGAGTGTGGTGCAGTTGGCAGTTGGGTGGAAGTTTGTTATGATGGTGCATAGTTTGCCATTCCATTGATGTCATTGTCAGCAGAGGTCAGGTGTGATCGACTTGGCTTGTTGGTTGTGCTTTTGCTGTAGTAGCAAGACAAGTCCGGCACCAGTATTGTCTGAATTATTAATACAGTGTCGATGGTGATTGATGTTCACAAGTTTGTCATGGCTGTTGCTGGTGGGCATCCATGGCCAGTTAAACTTTGAGGGAGGGGGGGGGGGGGAGTGGGGGGAGATGAGGAGGAAGCTTGTCGACCCACATGTCCATAGCATGTGGTCAGGCATGAGGAGCAAATCAGTTTGAGTGCATAATTGATGCCATACTGTGATGGAATCCAGTCCTTTAAATCTTTATTGTATTAATAGTTTCATATTTATTGCCTGAGAATCAGCTGGTGGTGGTGGTGGTGGTGGTGGTGGTGGTGGTATTGCTGATCTTATCCGCATGTTTGCTCAAGTGACTAAGGATGTGACAAATCACTAATGATGGCACTCAAAGTAAAAATGCTTTCCAGCTTGGAAAACCACAGGCTTCATTGATCTGGCCAAAAAAGGTAGCAGCTTAAAAACGAGTCCCCAATTGAGTTGGTTGCCAAAGTGACATGTGTAGACGAAGATAAGATGTATAATTTCATTGCACAGTAGGTAACTCAGAATACAATGCTGCTGACTGTGTGTGGTTCATAGCGAATGAATTCATGCACATTATGAATGGCTCATTGGTCAAAGTGATGGAATGTAAATCTTACTGGTCAGATTGTTGTGTCTCAAAGTAGCCCATTTCACAAGTGAAGAGGATACCACTGCAAAATCACGGAGCAGGTTGTCTAACACAGTAAATTTTTCAGCAGCATTGTTCACTGTTGGAATGTTATTGTGAATGATGGTACTATCACTTTTGATAACTTGAGTACATGGAGGATGTCATGAATAAAAGAGGGTATCGTAGCATCACAACTGTTTGCCAGATGTGTGAAATATGCATAACAATGGGGGTACGATGACAGTACTGTAGCTGTGCAGCAACCATATGTGCTCAGAAATTAATTCGAACACAGTCATTGTTGGTCACCAGTGTAGTCCTCTACTAAAGTTGGTATGTGGAATGTACAGAGACAGAAACTGTGTAAGGGCACGCATTGTTATCACAAAGTTGGTACAACATAGTGTAACGGGACATTCTCCTGTAGCATTACTTTTCCTCAACAGTAGTTGTTGATACCACTATTATTTTTTGAATTATGGACGGGTCAGTATTGTATCAGTAGCTGTTCTGAAAACTTTTATGTAATTTTATACACAGTATATTATATTTCAAACTAAAATTATGAAAAGGAAATAAAAATATTTTAGTTTTGATGTTATGATTGATAAATACTAGTACTGAATGTACAGTTAACATTAATTTTTTTAGAAATATTAGAAATTACAAAATATTCATGCACTTAAAATTTCTATTATTAATTACACAATCCTATACTGATTACTATGTTTATTTCTGGATTCATTTATGAAATAATAATCGAAATTAAGAATGTAACAAAACTAGTAGGAATTCATTTGTTAAGAAGAATTGAAAACCCTTTGGAATATTGTTATTTCTGCAGAGTGTGAGAGTCATGCCTCAGATGTGAACAGACGTATTTTTGTGCAAACAATATGATCTCGGCTTTGTTAATACGAAAAATCAAGCCGTGCGGGATTAGCCGAATGGTCTAAGGCGTTGCAGTCATAGACTGTGTGGCTGGTCCCAGTGTAGGTTTGAGTCCTCCCTCGAGCATGGGTGTGTGTGTTTGTCCTTAGGATATTTATTTATTTATTTATTCCATGTGATCCGATGGTACACAGTGTGTTGCAGATGTCGGAAAATGTCATTTAACATTGTTAACATGTATTAATGTAAGCCTATAGTATTCTAATGTATTATATTGCTCAATGTTTTCAATTTAGCACAAACAGCAAGATTACTGATCTAAGTATTCATTTACAGAGTAAAAACAGTGACACAACAAGTATGACTTCACAGCTTTGCTAAATTTTATGTTGTCTTCGATGGACTTAATACTAGTGGGAAGATTGTTACACAGTTGGAGGTCCATGTGGAAAACTCCCTTTTTACACAGTTGAGTGTTTGTACGTATAACATGCAGGTTTGCGTTTTTCCTGGTGTTGTGTTCATGTATTTCATTATTTTTTACGACTCTGGGGTCAGTTGACACTATATGTTTTCTGAAGAATTTTAGAGTCTCAAGAATGTAGTGGCAAGGCAGTGTAAGGATTTCTAACTTTCTGAAGATGGGTTTGCAGGAGTCTCTGGGTTTGCTCCCATTAATAATCCTCAATGCTCTCTTCTGGATTCTGAATGTGCTCAGAGCAGTTGGAGCATTTCCCCAGAATATTACACCATATTTTAGGTGGGCTTGTATATAAGCGTAGTATGCACTGGTTAATGTTTTCAGGCTAGTACATGTTTTCAGTACACTCAATGCATAACAGCCAGTACAAATCCTGGCATTTACCTTACCTGTATGTGTATTCCATTTCAGGTTATCTTGAACCCACAGACCTAGGAATTTGAAAACAGTGTCGGTATCTATTGACTGGTTATTTATAGTGACAGATGGCTGAGAGGAATTTGCTTTTTGTGTTGTGTGGAAGTTCATGGAAGCTGTCTTTTTGGTATTGATAGTTAATCTGTTGATTTTTGCCCAGTTGCTGAGTTGATCAGTAGCCATGTTCACAGCTTTTTGCACCGCCTCTGTATTCTCCCCTTTGGGGAGTACAGTTGTGTCATCAACAAAAATTATTGTTTTGTGTGCATCAACATACAGGCTCAAGTCATTAATATACAGGAGGAAAAGTAGGGGTCCCAATACTGAGCCCTGTGGAACACCTTGCTTTACAGTTTTATTACTTGATAGTATTTCGGTTATTGAGTTGCTTTGTCTATTAGTATATTTCCTGCTGACTCTCTGCATCTGATTGGTTAGGAATGTAGCAATCCAGTTGTTTGCAATTCCTCTGATACCGTAGTGTTCTAATTTTTCCAGTAATATTTTGTAGTCAACAGTGTCAAAAGCCTTTGACAGATCCAGAAATATGCCTGTTATGGGTTGTTTTCTATCTAACAGTTCTAAAAGCGTATTTATGCAATCATATACTGCAGTTTCTGTAGATTTGTTGCTTCTGAACCCATGTTGAGCTAAACTTAGTAAATCTTTTTTTTTCAATGAAGTCCATCTTTTTTTGGACATTATTTTTTCAAAAACTTTAGAAAAGCAGGATGAGATTGAGATAGGCCTGTAGTTATTCATATCTTTATTATCACCTTTTTTGAAGACAGAAATTACTTTAGAAAGTTTCAGAGCTTCAGGGAAGATACCTGCCTGGAAAGAACAGTCACAGAGGTGAGTTAATAGTTCAGCAATTGTGTGTTACCAATTTTTGATTACAGCTGCTGGGATACCATGAATTCCAGCTGAATATGAATTTTTTAACTCTCTGAGGGCTTTTGCAACATCATTTTCAGTGACTTTGGTAATGAAAATTGACTCTGCACATGTGTGATATTTTTGGTTTGCTGGTTGGTAATTTGTGTTAGGATTATTTTGGACCAGTTTTTCAGCCATGCTTGTAAAGAAATTGTTGAATGAGTTCACCACTACTTCGGGATTAGATATAGATTCATTGTGGAGTTTGATTTCTATGTTCGTATGTGAAGCTTTCATTTCCCCTCTTTCCCTTTTTATGATATTTCACATTGTTTTTACTTTATTGCTGGATTTGTCAATGTACTCATCATTCTGCATCCTTTTTGCTTGTCTTATCACTCTTCTTAGGATACATGTGTAGTTTTTATAGTATTCTCTTAGTTGGGGGAGTCACTACTTTGTTTACATAACATGTGGAGTATTCTTTTATGTTTGCAAGAGATTTTTATAGCTGGTGTAATCCAACTCTTGTTTCTATTATTATTTATTCTTACTGGTTTTTGCGGAAAGGCCTCTTCAAAGTGGTGGATCATTTTGTCAACAAATATGTTGAATTTCGTGTTGACATCTTTGACTGTGTACATCTCTGTCCACTTTTCTTTACTATAGAGGGCATTTAGCTTGTTCAAGTTCTCTTGGGTGAAAAACCTTCGTAAATTCTTAGGTGGGGCTGGGTTTGAGGTATCTTTGCTCACATCGACCTTTAGAATGACAGCTTGGTGGTCACTGAATCCTGCATTGTATACTTCTAGAGTTGGGTTAAGTTTATTTCTATTTGCAAAAATTTGATCTAGAGCTGTCTTGGATGTGGGTGTTATTCTAGTGGGCTCGTTTACAAGGCCATGCAGATTATAAGTTTTTGCAATGTTAATCAATGTTTCCCTGTTTCTGTTGTGGGTGAGAAAGTCTATATTAAAGTCACCAAATATAATCACCTCTTGTTTCCACTGACTTACTTTGGATAGAAACAAGTCTATTTGTAACAGAAAATCATTAATACTACTGGAGGGGGGACGGTAGATTGTAGCTACAATTAGATTTAGATCTGTAAGCTTTATGGCTGCACATTCAAAGATCTTATCTGTTCCTATTTCCTTTACGGTAGGAAGTGGGCTATATTCAATGTGTTGTTTGATGAAGATGGCAACCCCACCATGTCCATCATTTGATCTGGAGTAGTGTTCACACAATTTGAAGTTGGGTAGTGAGATTAGCTTAACCACATCAGTGCAGGGCCAGTGCTCTGCTAGGCATACTACTGAGATATCACTGAGTTCACTGGTCAGCAAAATGCTTAAGTCATCGGTTTTGTTGCTCAAGGATTGGACATTGTGATAATAGATTTTCAGGTCTGAGTGGGGTTTACTCAGGGGGCTCGAAGTCATATTTACTGTGTCACTGACCTTTAGTTTAAATTGTGCTGTATTCCAGGTATGTTGACTTCTGAGCAGTTGTGCTGGTTCTGTTGGTCGTCCTTGGCAGCCATTTCATCTTCCAGGTGGGCCTGAAAAGTATCCACATGCACTTCACACTGTTGAGGCATCACATTGACGTTTTGGAGGGATGTCTCGATAATGTTCACCATCACATTATTGATCGTTTCAGGTTCCTGACCTTTTTGAGGGGTCAGGGGGTTTGTGTTTCGTCTCTGTGACTTCGTGACCCATTTGTCTAGTGTAGTTTGCACAGTATGGCCACTATTACTCTTTTTATTTCCCATTTTGTTTATCTTTATCCAATTGCTTATTAGCGTCTGTTTATGGTTTCTGACTTTTGGTTTCTTATTGTCACCCATAGTTGTCAGGAGGGCCAGTTTATTGCAGATAATCTCCTTGCCACATTTGTTTAGGTGTAAGCCATGTGTTGTGAAGTGGTTTCTGGCTAGTCTCTCTATTTCAAAGTTCACAGCAATTCCTTTTCTGTACGCGTGTTTAGCTAAATTCAGAGCCTGAATCAGGTGGAGGTTTGCAGTATTAATTTTACTATTTAAATTTTGAACATCATATCTCCTGGGTAAAGGATGGATAATGATATTCATTTTGTGACTTAGAGCGACTATTGGTTCCAATGGTTCTACCACATACTTCAACATTAGATCGAGAGGTTTGTCTATGTCGTTAGAACCCCCTATTACAATCAAAGTATCACGTGTACCGAAGCTTCTTGTCAAATATTCTGCGTTTTATAATTTAGGTTAAGTAGTGTGTAAGTTTAGGGACTGATGACGTTAGCAGTTAAGTCCCATAAGATTTAACACACATTTTTTTTTTTTTTTGAAAAATCAAAAGATTGTATGATATACTAAAATGTGAGAAAAAATATGTATATAAAACAAAAATTCTGGAACAACAATCTTCAAATTTATTTAGTTCAGTTCAACCATGAGGATCCAAAATGTGAATTTCAGCTTCAAGAATCAGACCGCTAGACAAGAACAACTGGAGCCATCTCAACATGACAAGCTAAGTAAACTAGAAAATTTATTCTAATCTTTGCTCCTATGAAATTTTCACGTTTAACATGGACAATAGATGGAAGTAGGAGGGAGGGGGAGAATTACAAGCACTAAGGCACTATTTCTGGTTGAAGCCATCAGCTGTACTGTCTTTCAGAGATCATTTGTGAGTTGACAGCCAGTGATATTGTTTATTGCCAAAAAATTCCCACAATTGTAGTGGTTAAGAAGGAAAGGTGGTGGGAAGTTCTATTTATGGGAGCTGCTAAGGAGCAGAAGGAAAAGGAGTGAAGGTATGAAGCTTGCATGGCAAGACAAATTCAGCTGAAGCCAAAGTGTGAACATCGTAGAGGTAATTTAAGAATTTAAATATCTCGTCAACATTTATTAATAAATAACAAAATTGAGAAACAGAGTAGCAAAACTGGTGGTCAAACTGAAAGACAGGGTAGCAAAATAAGCACAGAAAATGTGTGGACACAAAAGCAGAGACTCTGAATGAAGAAATTAAAAACATCAAAGTACAAATGATGCATATGTGCATGTTCAGTTAAATGAAGTGAATGGTAGATTGTAATCATTGATAGAGAAAATGTAGGGAATTGTTGAACCAATGGTTGAGACAAAATTAAACAATAAAATATATTGTAAGGAGAGTACACATACAGTAAACCAAAACAATGCTATATTCAAACACTTTTTATTTACATTTTATTTTCTGGCAACATGAGCTTATTTTGGCTCCATGGCCATTGTCAAGCTGCATGACAACGTATGGAGCTGTTACTGCATGTATATAGCTCTATTTGTAACTAATAAGTTTTGTGTATATGTGTCGTAGTACTTATTTCTGTAACACATTGTTAATGCTGTCATTTTCTAATACCTTGTATTGCTGCACCCCATAGGTGTAACACTGTCAAAATTGGTATTCTCTAGATATGTGACATCTCAGCAGTGCTATTTGTTGCCGAGCATTATTCATAAGACCCATTTAATATTATGTGTAAGTTTTACAGCTTCAATTGACAGCTAAGTCAACAATGTTATATGGTTACATAGTTGGATTAGTCTTCTATGTAATTGTGTGTGGTAGTAGTAAATTCTTTGCTATTGACATCTTGGGTTGTCGGGTGTTCTGCCAGATATCAGCGTCGTACTTGCACGATATTTCGGTCACGTAGCTCGAGACCTTCATCAGGTGCGACCTGAGACTGCTCCTCGAGTGGACCTGATGTTGTTTTGGCTGTAAATGTCTTTTATCCATTATCACGTTCTATAATTTTAATAACTTGGCAGTACATTTTAATGTTTTAAGTCAGTTTGCTCATTTGGAATTTTGTTTGGATATTTTTGTGTATGTATGTGGATTTCTGTTTCTTGTAAGAAGTTCATTATTCAGCTCTTTGGTGTTAAGTGCAGGATTTGCATCACATTTTCGATCTGGTTTACACTGTGGTTTTCTGTATTCATGTGGTTGAGACTGTGGAGGGGTTTTACCACAGTTTCCGGTATGTTCTTAGTATCTGATTTTGAAATTTCTGCCCGCTTGGCCTATATAGAATTTTATGCAGTCATTACAAGTAATTTTGTGTATGCCTGAGTATGTGTGCACTGGCGATACCGTTTTCCTGTAGTGAATATGCAAATCTTACTTTAAATGGCTCTAAGCACTATGGGTCTTAATATCCGAGGTCATCAGTCACCGAAACTTAGAACTACTTAAACCTAACTAACTTAAGGACATCACACACATCCATGCTCGAGGCAGGATTCGAACCTGCGGCCGTACCAGCAGCACGATTTCGGGCTGAAGTGCCTAGAACAGCTCGGTCACAGCGCTGGCAAATCTTACTTTAGTTTTCTTTAGTAACATCTTAACTTTGTTTGATATCTTTCCTATACATATTTGTGGTAAGTATGTTATTTTCTGTTTTTTTGCTATCTCTCTCTCATTAATTTTATGTACCTATGAATGTTGATATATATTGGTTTGTTGTGTTTCTCATTGATTTGGTCAATTATGTTGATATTTTGTTCTGTTACGTATTTGAAGATCTCCAGCTTATTTTGTATTACGGATTGTTGTGATGGGAGATTCATCAGTCTGTTAATCATCGTATGAAAGTGTGCATGTTGGGTATTTTAGGATGAGAGGAACTGCGTAAATGAGGTTATCTAATGTGTGTTTTCTGTAGACATGGAATGGATGTATGTTGTGAATGATTTTTATTGTTAGGTCCAAAAGTGCATTGGTTTATTGTTTCCTGGTTCCATTCTGTGTTTCATTTTGGTACGAAGTTCACTGAATGTTCTGTGTGTCTACTGAATGTCAGTGTTGGGCTACCTATTAGTAGCAGGGTGTCATCTGCATAAGAGTAACAATATAGTGATGTCTTTCCAAGTGTGTTTGTCGGGCTAAAATTTTTTTGTTCCATTGTGCTTAAAAACATATTGGCTATGGTGCTAGCTATGCTACACCATCCTTTTGTGTATATAATGCATCACTGAATTAAGTCATTCAGTTGAGTAATAGTTTTAGCAGTTCAGTGATCTCCTGTGTTCCTATAGTGGGTAATTTCATATTTTGTAGCAAGTTGTTTTCTATAGTACTAACTGCTTCTTGTATTTGAGTAGTGGTGCAGAGATTGGTGAGATCAAAGGACACAAATTTCTCGATCTTTGGAATTATTACATCTTTCATGTTGTTTGCTGATGATCTATGAATTGTTTTTAATATGCATAGCAGTTTGTGAGTGAGGTGTTCAGCTCTCTACTTATTTGATAGGTTGGGATATCTACAGGGTGGTCCATTGATAGTGACCGGGCCAAATATCTCGCGAAATAAGCGTCAAACGAAAAAACTACAAAGAATGAAACTCATCCAGCTTGAATGGGGAAACCAGATGGCACTATGGTTGGCATGTTAGATGGGGCTGCCATATGTCAAACGGATATCAATTGCGTTTTTTTAAAATAGGAACCCCCATATTTAATTACATATTCGTGTAGTACATAACGAAATATGAGTGTTTTAGTTGGACCACTTTTTTCGCTTTGTGATAGATGGTGCTGTAATAGTCACAAACGTGTAAGTACATGGTATCACGTAACATTCCGCCAGTGCGGACGGTATTTGCTTCCTAATACATTACCCGTGTTAAAATGGACTGTTTACCAATTGCGGAAAAGGTCGATATCGTGTTGATGTATGGCTATTGTGATCAAAATGCCCAACAGGCGTGTGCTATGTATGCTGCTCGGTATCCTGGACGACATCATCCAAGTGTCTGGACCGTTCGCCGGATAGTTACGTTATTTAAGGAAACAGAAAGTGTTCAGCCACATGTGAAACGTCAACCACGACGCTGCAACAAATGATGATGCGCAAGTAGGTGTTTTAGCTGCTGTAGCGGCTAATCCGCACATCTGTAGCAGGCAAATTGCGCGAAAATCGGGAATCCCAAAAACATGGGTGTTGAGAATGCTACATCAACATCGATTGCACCTGTACCATATTTCTGTGCACCAGGGATTGCATGGTGACAACTTAGAAAATCGTTTACAATTCTGCCACTGGGCACGAGAGAAATTACAGGACGATGACAGATTTTTTTTGCAAGCGTTCTATTTAGCGGCGAAGCGTCTTTCACCAACAGCGGTGATGTAAACCGGCATAATATGCACTACTGGGCAACGGAAAATCCATGATGGCTGCGACAGTGAAACATCAGCGACCTTGACGAGTTAATGTATGGTGCAGCATTATGGGAGGAAGGATAACTGGCCCCCATTTTATCGGTGGCAATCTAAATGGTGCAATGTATGCTGATTTCCTACGTAATGTTCTACCGATGTTACTACAAGATGTTTCACTGCATGACAGAATGGCGATGTACTTCCAACATGATGGATGTCCGGCACATAGCTCACGTGCGGTTGAAGTGGTACTGAATAGCATGTTTGATGACAGGTGGATTGGTTGTCGAAGCACGATACCATGGGCTGCACATTCACTGGATCTGACGTCCTCGGATTTCTTTCTGTGGGGAAAATTGAAGGATATTTTCTATCATGATCCACGAACAACGCCTGACAACATGCGTCAGCACATTGTCAATGCATGTGTGAACGTTACAGAAGGCGAACTACTCTCTTTTGAGAGGAATGTCATTACTCTTATTGCCAAATGCATTGTGGTTGACGGACATTTTTGAGCATTTATTGCATTAATGTGGCATTGTCAGGTAATCACGCCGTAACAGCATGCGTTCTCAGAAATGATAATTTCACAAAGGTACACGTATCACATTGGAACAACCGAAATAAAATGTTCAAACATACCTACGTTCTGTATTTTAATTTAAAAAACCTACCTGTTACCAACTGTTCGTCTAAAATTGTGAGCCATATGTTTGTGACTATTACAGCGCCATCTATCACAAAGCGAAAAAAGTGGTCCAGCTAAAACATTCATATTTCTTTACGTACTGCACGAATATGTAGTAAAAAATGGGGGTTCCTATTTAAAAATTACGTAGTTGATATCCGTTTGACCTATGGCAGAGCCATCTAGCGGGCTAACCATAGTGCGATCTGGTTTCCCCCTTCAAGCTAGACAAGTTTCATTCTTTGTAGGTTTTTTTTTTTTTTTTTTTTTTCCGCTCATTTCTTGATATATTTGTGGCCCGGTCACGATCAATGGACCACCCTGTATACAGTTAACCGTCAATCGTACTTGGATTTGTGTATCTTTGGTTGTCCATATAATTTAGGTATCCTTTGGTTCACTGCTATGCATTTTCGTTTTTCACAATCAGTAAGAATCAAACTGCAGCATTTCACTACTTTTCTGGTTTGTGCAGTGTATCTGTTGTAGGATTCCTATTAATTTCAGTGATGTTGTTCACTGTGTAAGTCATGTACCTTATTCATACAATCATTGTCATTTATTATGACTGTTTGCTTCAGGTTATTTAATGATATTGCGTGGTTTGTGATGAGGTTTTGGTTTTGTGCTATTTAGTCTAGAGTAATCTGGCTTTGGCTGTAGGTTGTATCTATGACTGCAGGTTAATGTTTTTCTGTAATGTGTGATGCTTGTAGTGACAGTTCATTTTGTTGTCTGACTATTAATTTTGGTGTGTCCTCTTTGACTTTGGTTGCAGCTGTAAGTTTTTTCAATGATTTCGCTTTTGGTTTAGGTTGTAAATGATATTTTATTCATTTGTCAAGTAAGTTCTGTTCATCAGATGTGATGTTGATATCGGTTAGCTTTGTGGTACTTGCATGGAACTGAAGAGATTATATACGTGTCTGTTACAGTCTAGTTGGGTACCGTTATAGGTTAATTGTACATGTTTGTTGCTGTAATGCATATATTTATCAACGAATTTTGATAGCTGGTCAAAAATTAGTAGACTGGTGCTATTACTAAGACAAGTGCGCCATGTACACATCTTGATCAAAACTTTTTTCTGTGTCAGTTTAACCTTGATTTCATGTTCTTTCCATAACTGTGCTCCAGAGTTCTTGATCATTGACAAGAATTTTGGTGCTGTTGTGATCTTGATTGATACATAGGCTAGGACCACTTTGTTTTGTAGACACTCTTTGTTGATCTTAACAGTTCCGATTAATTTTGTCGTCTTTGATTTTAGGCATATATATCACAGAAAGTTCCCCATAATATGACATGACCTAAATGTCAACATTTTAAATTCCTCTGGGCCTGCAGTGTTATAGATGTCTTCTAGGGGCATTATACATATAGTAAGCCAAAGATTTTTAATTAAGATGTTATTTTCTGGTGCTATAAGATTATTTTGGCTGTATTACACCTAACAACATACATCAATACAAGGCATTAGATACCAACAGCATTAATGATGTGTTATGGAAGTAAATACTATGAGAGATATACACAGAAGTGTTATTAGTTATGAACAGACATAGATATATGTAGTAACAACACTGTATGTTTGCAGATAGCTCAGCAGTGGCCATGAAGCTGCATCCTTCGACATCACCAATCTCTACAACAATAATAAAATACGAGATACGAGATCACTGAGCTGTTGAAATTAGTACTAAACCAGAATTTTGAATTCAGTAATGCATTATACACAGGAAAGGATGGAGTAGCCATGGGGTATAGTGTAGCTAGCAACATAGATGATACACAATGGAACAAATATTTGTAGCCCCACAAATACATTTGCAAAAAAAACTGTACATTATTACTCTTATGTAGATGACACCTTTCTGCTAACAGATGGCACCAACTCACTACGAACAGATGGCACCAATACAGACATCTTGCAGATGCACAAAACCTTAAATGAACTTCGTCCCACCATGAAATTCAGAATGGAACCAGAAAACAATAAAACGCCCGACTTTCTGGACTTGACATAATATACATTCACAATATACATGAATTCGAAGTCTACAGAAAATACACATCAAATAACACAATTACTCCTGTCATCCTGAAACACAGACATACATACTTTCATACAATACTGAATGAGTTGGAGATCTCAAATTAGGACGGTAGTATTTTTGAATATCAGGAATCTGATACATCGGACCTCGATATATCGACAGAAAAATATCGAGGTACTGGTCTGCAAAAATATTGGCTGCACATTATATATATACTTCCAGTTTTAAAGGTGCATATTTAAGTACCGCTTTATTATTAGATATTTTGTACATCAACAACCTAGCAGCCTGCTTATTCCCCTTGGAGCAAGAAATGAAAGGAAAACGATGTATCTACACACTTGGCGATAACCACTTTGCTAATAATGGTAATTGCATGTAAGTGGCATAATAGAAGGTGTCCAGTGGGTCCATCGTACCGTTTCATTACATACCGGATTTATCTGTAATACTTCATGTCGACTTCTCTGTTGCTTCATTTGTGAAAATGCTAGCGACCTAGCAGTTGTGTCAAAATTGCGTTGTGAAATCAAGCGTTTCAGTTTCTGTTAGTAGCACCGAACCCGATTGCGTCAGCATTTTCACTCAGCTCTGTCCACCGCAAAGACTAATTTCGTCATTTAGATTTTTTTCACCATTTTCAGCAAATGTTTTTGAAGAACGCCTATGGAAGAAACAGCACACTAGATGCGTTAAAAATTGTGTGCTATTTCTTCACACTGAAAATCTTGTTACTCCATTCAACCCCCCCACCCCCCGTGCCCAGCAGTGCATCCGTGCTACTTCTTTGTGCCAGTGACACGTATAATTGTGATGAAAGCTCAAAAAGTAGTAAGACACCTTCACACAGTGAAAGTAAAATTACATCCTACTACAATTTTAAATATTTGTCGAAAGTCGCGAGAAAAAAATATCATGTAAAATAAAAATAACGGTACTCAATATTGCCATTTCGATATCGATATATCGGGAAAAGAAATATCGCTACTTTATTGCGAATATGTCGATAAAACGATATTTTTCCACGGCCCTATCTCAAATACATAGCACAATACAATAGTCAGTATCAAAATAGTCGACGAAATCTCCGATAAACAAAACAAATCAATACATATTAACATTCCAAAAGACATGAAATTTACAGTAGAGGTACTAACTAAACTGATTTCCTATTTGTGTCAGTGGCATGTTTCTGAGAGAATTAGCCATTACTAAAGAAAACTACAATACCCCATTACACACAACGTAATAATAGAAATCCACTCCAAAAAACGAAACCATTTATGAACACATACAAAATTAATTGCAATGACTGCATATAATTCTACATAGGCCAAACGGGCAGAAATTTCAAAATCAGGTTAAATTTTTATGTATCGGTATCTCACTTTTGGACATTGTAGCACAAATAATCGAGAAGACAATGACGTCTCTCGGACTGATCTTTAATGCGCTGTACCACTGAAACAGCAGATTTGCGAAATAAGCAAGTATAAATAAGAAATCGACCAAACACGGCACGATAGCTTCGGAAACTGTGAAACTGTGATTGCACTGTGCGATCTGCTTTTGTTACACAGACCTAGCGCAAGACATGTTACCTAGTTAGCCAGTTACGGTAAGCAAAGCAGACGTGATCTATTCAGCCAATGGAAACGTGACTATTCCGTCGCGCGCAAACACAACTTAAAATATGTACAGTACAGAATTGAGTAGAGCTATGGCTTCATATATAATTTTGGTTCTGCCTTTGTTTCGTTAGAAATAAGAAATGTGGTTAGGCTGGATTGGAAGATGACAGATTAAATTAATGCAAATGAAGCAATGACGTTGCCACTGTTATTTAAGAGAAGTATAAGGCTGTTTTATTCCGAATATGTCGTAGTTTCCATATCAGCTTGGAAAAACAACAGAACTTGCATCTTAGAACATTAAAGGGCGAAAGGGTTGGAGGCATTGTGACATTGTTACTAAACCATCGTAAACTTTACTACATATCTTACTCAAAGAAAGTCATACTTTACAGCTTATGAACTAGTTACTTGGAAGGTCTCCGTCTCCAGTGGTATGTCAGATACAAAATAAGTACAAAAGTCCTATTTTACACTCTACACTGACAACTGTACTGCTGAAAATGTTGGCAGGAACCACGAATTGGTACCAATTGCAATTGTAAATTGTAGAAGGGTTTAGTGATCTATGGTTAAACTGCCAGGAATGAAACAGTGACTTTTATAGTATTTATTGTTACAAATGCTTGGCAGTTATTCTACGACTAGGTCGAGATTTCCAGGAGTGTGGTTAAGCTGTTTCCGGCTGTATTTTCGGAATATCTCGATATTTCGTAGGGTGTTGTTAGGCTGAAATTGGCAGTTTGAATTGGCAGGGAAAAAAAAACCTGGTTTGGTGACAGACAGATCTGTAGCATAGCCAGAGGTCTAGTTTAGGTTGAAATGCAACAGCTTTGTGAGTTGAAACAAAATTTGGGAACAGGAAACACAACAAAGGCTATGAATTTGTACGAAATTGGGTGTCAGTGAATTTCAGCATTAGTCCAGAAAAATGCTCCTTGAGCCCATTGAATTTCGGACCAAGGAAATGTTGTTGAGGATAATCACAAAAAAGATTCTTCCAGGGATGACGATCGATAGTGACTGCTTCAGTTCATACAACTGAAGGGTTTCAGCACGTTAAAGTGAAACACTCTGAACTTTGTAGATACAAAAGAGCATTGTGTTCACACTCAGAAACGTGGATAGAATGTGGACATGATTTCCTGATTACATTATGTGTAGTGTTTTCTCATTGTGTGCTCTGATTGGGTAAGGAGACCACAAGTCATGTGCCCAGGTTCTGTAACAAAAGTACATGGTACAGTGCAATCTTGTTGTGTCTGTTTCCAAAGCTATCGAGCCGTATTTGCTGGATTTCGTATTTATACGTGCTTATTACGGAAATACACAGTTTCAGTGCTACAGCATATTAAAGATCTATCCAAGAGACGTCATTTTTTTTTCTCGATTTGTTGTGCTACACTGCCTGAAAGTGCGACACAGATATATAAAAATTCTACCCGAAATCAGATACTAAAAACATACCAGAAACAGTGACACACGTCCATCCACAGTCTTCAACTAGATAGAAACAGAAAACCACAACGTAAACCAGATCGAGAATGCGATGCAAACTCTGTGGATAACACCAAACGGACCAATAATGAAATTTTTAGAAATTTTGGATATTTGTGGCAAGATGTTATGGGACCAAATTGCTGAAATCATCGGTCCCTAAGCTTACACACTACTTAATCTAACTTACGCTAAGGACAAGACACATATCCATGCCCGAGGGAGGACTCGAACCTCCGATGGGAGGAGCTGCGTGAGCTGTGACAAGACGCCTTAGACTGCGGCTACCCCATGTAGCGAACTTTTTAGAAGTTCATCTTCATCCGTAAGTGCAAATAGTGTGACAAAATTCGTAACGAACAAACTGACTTAAAACATTAAAATATTATATTGACAGTTTTACTAAAATCATGGAATACAATTGACATTCAAAAACAACACCTCCAACTCACAACTGCATAGATAAATATGCCAACTATGTGACCACGTAATATTGTTGACTTAGGTGTCAACCAAAGCGACAGTGACTCAAGCTTTAAGACTTATGGAAAACATTAAATAAGTCTTACAAATATTGCTCAGCAAAAAATTCCACTGCTGAGACATTACGTATCTAGAGAATAACAATTTCGTCTGTGCTGTATCCACGATACTTAGCAATACAAGGAATCAGACAGTGGCATAGTTAACTAGTGTTATGGAAATAGACACCATGTCTGTGGTCTGATTGGGTAAGGAGACCACAAGTCCCGTGCCCAGGTTCTGTAACAAAAGTACATGGTACAGTGCAATCTTGTTGTGTCTGTTTCCAAAGCTATCGAACCATATTTACTGGATTTCGTATTTATACGTGCTTATTATGACAGAATGCAAAGGCCATGTGCTACCCGAACATGATTATTGGATTCACAGCTGTGCCACAACAGCTCCATGATACTTTTGGTTACACTGTTTGTACAAAAGCATCAGCGCAACTACAACTCAGTCATACTTCAGCTCAGAGACTTGGCACACAACCCAAATTGCCAGTGTTTGGGTAACTTTTGGTTCATGACAGTAGAATGTGTATTTACTTCATTTGGAATTTTGGATGATAACTCTCGATTAATGACATTAATTTACTATTTAACAGAGCATGCTGGCATTATCAGTGACGTCATCTGTGTACTATCAATAAATATGAAGCAGCAAAATCCGCCTTTCTTCAATGCTTGTCGAGCACCCCAGCGCAACAATTGAAGCATTGAAGTTTGCTATCTGTCATGAAAAATGCGATGACAGTACACCATCTCAGCTATGGTGCTGGCTATGGACACTACTTCAAGCTAACCTCATGCTATATGCTACATTATGGACTCCATGGATTGTCAACCCCCCCGCCACAGCCACAGCTCGCCAAGATTGCTCATGAGGCACAGCTGCTATAGGAGGAGCTATGCCTGACAGACAGAATTTTCAGTAAGCTACAGCATAACACTGAATCAGTTTTGTGGACAATCACAGGCCATGCAGCACTCAACGTACTCGAACACCACGTCTCAATTGCTCTGCCCCATGTAGTCAGCACATGACAGTGACTTCACTGCTCCTGGCAAGACGCCAACCTGCACAACACATACACCACTGCACTCCTAACTAGCAACGATGCACTGAGCACTGCCACCGCCTCAAGCTCACTGGATTGTTGGTATCTTGTCCTGTTTGGCGACGCTGCACATAACTGTTGGCCTCCCTACAGCTATCTGCACTGCAAATACAGGCCGTGGTAGGAACATTAACCCATGCTGAAACATAAAAAAAACATCAAAAAACATCAAGCTGCCAACGCCCACAATTCATGGGGCAAATATTCTCTGTGCCACCCCAGCATAGGGTGGAAGACATTATATTTGGTTGAAGCATGCATAAATACTTACTTGTTGAAATGGGGTCAGATATCAGTGTGGTACCTAAAGGAAACAATTGCAACACTAACTGGCACAACATTCCTACAACTTTGCATGGCAAATGACTTACATATCACCATGCACATTACTATCTACACCTTCGAACTAAACTTGGATCAACAGTTGTCATTGATCTACTTTGTTGCTGATGTGAGTCAATCAGGCATAGGAATCAACTTTTTATGGCACTTTCGCCTTTCACTGAATTTAAAAACACAGTGCTGCTAAAATCGTTGCACATCCTGGGGCTCTTTGCCCTGATTCTTCCTTGGCCATTGAAAACTACCTCATGCTCCATTGAACAACAATACGATGGTGATGCATACCGCAACACACTAAAAGAATGTGTTTCGACGATCAAGAGCCAGCTGTACATGGACACCTAAAAAGCATAAAATGCACTCCATACTGATAATGTTGTACTGGCACATAGATGAAGTCTGTACATTACTTACACCCATGTGCGAGCAGTGCGACAGCCTTTAGCTCACACATTCCACAGCTGTCACTGACACTACCTCCAACATGCGCAATCTGGCTGACCCTGTCTCACCACGACTACAACACACAGCTACACACTAAACGACTGAGCATACTGTCTCGATCACAGGTCTGTATGGCACACTCTGCCTCATCTCTGTGAGCATAAAACGAATGTACCATCCCTCCACAAAACAAGATATGAGTGAAAGTTGAATAATGCCATGGTGCACCAAATCCTCCTGGCCCCTGGTCTCCCAGTCCAACACAAAGCACATTGGCTGACAATGGCACTCTTCCAGGGCGCTAAAGTGATGGTCTGTGAACTATTGCAAGCAGGGAGTAGTGGGAGGAAGTTGGTATTGCCTCACCTTGTTAACGGAGGTTGCATACATTCTGCTGCATCCCCCACACCATGATGACGATGGGTTTTCCCCAGCCGGCATGTGGGGTTCTTCCCCCTCCCTCCTGTCATCTTCACCCCAACCTCTGGAAATGACGGGAAATTGAAATTTTGGAGGGGAAGTTAAAAATGGCGGGAGATTAAGATTTATTGGCGGGAGTATCAAATTTTGTGTGTTCACGTTGAGGTTTGGAGACCAGCTGACATAGTCCAAACACCACCACCAGAGTGTGCTGTTTGCTCTTCCCCACTTCCCTCCCCTCATGCATGTGGAAATTGGTGGGAAAAGTTCTTAGTCTGTGCTGGGCTATTGTACAAGACAGGCAAAGGTCGTTATTTTGTATGTAGGGCTGTGTATTGTTTATTTAAATCATCTGAGTTGCCATTGATTAAGCACTAGACAGTAACTCCAACCAGTTTTATCAATAACAACTAGGTGTGGAATGGATCTTTCGCTATTAGTCTAGCACTGGAGAGTTCCTCCAGTCAGTCTAGCCAATAGCCCTATTTGGGTAGGATGGATGGTGTTAATAACAATAAAAGGACAGCAAGCTATCACTGAAGCACAGGCAAGTAGCCTCCTGCCGATCTACAAGTGAATACCTGCTGGATGTGGAGTGGATATTTTCGCTACTAGTCTAGCAGTAGAGAGATGCTTCAGCCATTCTAGTCAATAGCCCTATATGGGAAGGATGGGTAATAATGATAGGACTACAAGCTATCACTGAAGTACAGGGGCATAGCCTCCTGCTGATCTACAAGTGAATAGCTGCTGCTGCTGGGAGGAATGTAAGGATGCGCAATAATAACATTAGAGCAGCAATCAACTCTCCCACTGCGTCTGTAACATCTCACTCCATATGTACAGGAGTGTAGCAACATAATTTGGGAATGAAACACACTTGTACCTATTTACGAGTTGCAGTTCGCATCCTAGCAAATAGAAACATGAAAAATATAAGATACAATATTATCTCACCTGAACAAAGTGTCTCAAGATGAAAAAGAAGACCGACCAGTCACCTCTAGTCTACTCCTACGCCATCTATGGAGTGTATTGTGTGCCTGAAGAACCGGCCAGCCAAGGAACCGACAGTCGCTGGAGGCCAAGCTAATTCATGAATTCCTGCTGCTGCCCTACCCCCTCATGACTCCCACTGCCGTCCCCAGCACAATGCAAGTGAAGCACCAGCAGCTGGGATGCATACAGTAGTTCCATCCCTGATATAGACTTCTCAGTTTTAAAAATTCCGATATGGGGATGTTGTTGACCATACACTGCAAATTTCTCATGTGAAGTTTAGTTTTCTCCCTTTTATATGAGTTATTTTCGAAGATAGAAGAAACCAGAGGAATAATGCGTTTTCACATTGCCAAAGTATCGTTACTTGACCTGAAAATCCTGTACAACACTCGGGTATAGGCTATAGTTCGTGGGTATTTGCAGGGTGCACCAGAGCCTACATGCATAAGTGTGTGAAATTCATCAATGGCGGACCAGCACCAAATTGTATTGTGTGCTGAGACCAACATTCATTAGCAGGTGGGAAGGAATGCCTTCCTCCTATGGGCTTCCTGGATGAAATAGTGGGCGGAAGGGATGGAGGTTATATAAATCCTCTTTGTGGTGCAGTCCCTCTCATTCTGGCATTGTCAGTTCACCTGTGTGTTTGCTTGTGTGTTCAACCATCAATTTTTCTTTTTCTATTTCTTTTTTTTTTTTGTTTTTCGGGGAAAACAAATTAACCAAATAGATTCCAATGACAGTATCAGCAGAGGTAGCAGCAGCAGATGCTTTCGCCAGGACAGTGAGCCATGTAAGTTAATTGTTTTACTGATTCAATATACCTGTGTAACTCACAGCAACTGTTTAGGTTCTAGTTGGTAGAGGCATACCTCTGTACTACCAAGCTATTGAGCAGTTTGCTGCTGTAATTTTGGTCTGTGACGAATTTTTATTCCATAATGGGTATTACAGTCCTTCTTTTCACTTCTTGTCTTTGCAGCATTCATGCCTGAGATGCTGGCTGAGTTAGTCTGCCAACTGCAAGCAGAGAGAGCACTGCAGCAGCATCCAGCAATAATAATCGAGCCAGATTGGCAAGAACATAATTGCATTTACTTTTTGTTTTTTCATAACACGTAGCTGTTAGAGAAAATATTTTTTCATGTAATGTGCCATGCTTCTAATGATGAGGGAAGGAACATATATTTTCATCAGCATGTTATGCCCTTAGAATCCTATAATCAGTGTGTAACATGCAGTGTCTTTTAGTTACATATTATTCATATGTACACTCAGTTCTTAGCTATGGCATTCTTTTTTGGGGAACAAATTCACAAAATATGAACAAAATTTTCACACTCCAGAAAAGAGCCATAAGAATAATAACCAGAAATACTAGTTGAGCTCATTGTAAAGTTCTGCTCAGAACACTGGGGATTTTAACTGCTCCATGTGAATACGTTTACCAGTCAGTTGTACACATCAAAAATAGCATTGGTAATTTCTGCACAAACAGCTCTGTCCATGACCATGCAACAAGAGACAGACTCAACTTACATTTACCAAGAAATAATAAATATAAAACTCAAAACAGCATTTTCTACCAAGGAATAAAACTCTACAATAAATTACCAAAAGAGATTAAAGAAATTGCAAAAATACACTTATTTAAAAAGACAGCTAAAAAGCACCTGTTATGCAATACATTTTATACATTGAAGGATTACTTAGCTAAAACAGAGTAGGGGTTTGATAAAAATAGTTATGCAAATAAATAATAATAATGATTATAAAATATCCAACATTCCACATGACACCTCCACTTTATGTTTTTTCCTTCTTTGTTCCTTTGAAGAAATACTTACCCCAAGCTGTGCATAACACAATACTAACACCTCTTTCTCTTTCTGAGCTCAACATCCGACTCATTATGGAGGGATGCTGACTCAGCTAATCAGGATAGCAAATGGGAAGTTGTGGTATGGAAAGTGGCCCAGAGATTACCAGTGTGTGTGTGTGTGTGTGTGTGTGTGTGTGTGTTTGTGTGTGTGTTGTGAGTGAAGTGTTATGAAACAATGTGTGTATAGTATGTACAGTGACAGATAGTGAGATGTGAGTGAACAACGTGGCATTACATTATTTAGTAAGTTATTTGTAAAAAAAGTATTGTGTACCAGGAGTAAATCTAATGATTGTCTCTAACTAGACGTCTGTCTGTAAATATATGTGTATACAAATTAACTTATTTTAAATTGATATAAATTTGTAAATACTTTGACATGTCCTGCATCCTTGTAAAAAGAGATCTTTGGATGAATAAAGCTACTACTACTACTACTAGTACTACTACATTTATTTTTTGTAACATGTTGCATTCAGTTCTCTGAGACATATTCTCTGATTTCCTAGGTATTTCTATGGATGAAGGGATTTTCAGATTCAGTATTTGTGTTCCATGTATCAGTAATTTCAGTGAACTAGAAGATATGATTTTCTATTTGTATTTCAGTGAACTTAAGAATAAGGTTTTCCGTTTGTATTTCAGTGAGCTAAAGAATAAGATTTTATGTTTGTATCTCAGTATTGTTTTCTGTGTATGTTTCTACCATTTTCAAGAAATAATTACATTCAATATCTTATTGTTTTAGGCAGCTTCAATGAGCTAGACAGATGGCTCCAAGGATAGGATAAAATACCGGACTGTGTACATGAGATGGAGGCTGTCGAGGATGCTGAAAGCATCGCCACCTCGTTCTTTTGGAGGGGGAGACACTGGATTGGTGGGGGAACTACCAGAAAACCTGACTGAACTGCTCTATCCTTGGATTAATGGTGTAAAAGGTGATTATAATGGAACTGTCGTCATTACACCATATAATTATTATTCTGGAATGTTGGTGTACTTAATTGATGTTATTATTTGCTTACAGCATAAATTTAAAAAAATCTTGAGCATTGTACTTTATTTCTTTCGTTATTTGTCTGTTACATAGGTGTCACCAACACCGCCACCTGAACAGCTAGCTGTAGTATAGCCGCATACAGTGGTGGTTGCTGGGTCAGGAATCAAATATGTGCTCAATCAGTGTGCACAGCCACGCAAGGCACTGCTCATGGCTGTGACAAAGGCGTATACAGTCGTCATGGCCTCCCCCCCCCCCCCCCCCCCAACGGCAACCTTCTGCCATCGCCGCACCATCACATACATTCTGGGGTTCGTGGCTGGTTCAGTTAGGGGAAGAAGAATCACAATCTCCTATCCCTCAGGCTGGCGGTGGTGAAGGCTCCAGCATGCAGCAGCAACAGCACCAAATTGGGTGCTCTCACTGGGCCTCACTGTCGCTGCCTTCTCCTACTCCAGTTCAGAATGATCGCCCTGCCGACGAAAAGTATGAATGCCTCCACGCATACTTCCCCCCCCCCCCCCCCCTCCCCCAGCCTCCTCCTCCCAAACACCATCATCCATCAAGTGAACACAGTCATCAGCTTCATCTCCTAGACGTAGTTTTATTGATAATGTTAATGATAATAAACCTGTGGCTAGTGACAGTTCCCCCCTCTCTCGTCCTTTTAGTGAAGGACGTCAGGTCAGTGACACCATACTGCAGTTAGAATACTCGGTGATTGCAGATGCCAATGAGGAGCGAATCTCGTTCACAAAGATCGAGAATCCGGCAGGAGGGCCACAACCCTGCTGGGTTTCTAAGAGCATACCTTTTTGTCATGGAAATGAAGCTCCCCAAGGTCATTAATGGTCTACGATATTCCACCGTTAAGTGCGATGCTAGGGGTCTGTGGTCTAGGGGTAGCGTCTTTGATTCATAATCAAAACGTCTTCGGTCGCGGATTTGATCCCCGCCACTGCCTAAATTTTGATAAATAATCAGCATTGGCGGCCGAAGACTTCCGGCATAAGAAGTCAGCCTGCCAACGGCCTTGTCAAAGAGGGTGGAGGAGCAGATAGAGGTTCAGGGCACTCTCTTGTCCTAGGGGTGGGAAATTGCCCTGAAAGGCGGAAGAATCAGCAATGATCAACGACATGAGGATGCAGAAGGCAATGGAAACCACTGCATTAAAGACACGTAACGTGTATCCACAGGACATGTGGCCTGTAATTGAAGAAGTGTCATGATGATCTCTCCATTGGCAAAAGATTCCGGAATAGTCCCCCATTCGGATCTCCGGGAGGGGACTGCCAAGGGGGAGGTTACCATGAGAAAAAGATTGAATAGTCAACGAAAGGATAAAGTTCTACGAGTCGGGCCGTGGAATGTCAGAAGCTTGAACGTGGTAGGGAAACTAGAAAATCTGAAAAGGGAAATGCAAAGGCTCAATCTAGATATAGTAGGGGTCAGTGAAGTGAAGTGGAAGGAAGACAAGGATTTCCGGTCAGATGAGTATCGGGTAATATCAACAGCAGCAGAAAATGGTATAACAGGTGTAGGATTCGTTATGAATAGGAAGGTAGGGGAGAGGGTGTGTTACTGTGAACAGTTCAGTGACCGGGTTGTTCTAATCAGAATCGACAGCAGACCAACACCGACAACGATAGTTCAGGTATACATGCCGACGTCGCAAGCTGAAGATGAACAGATAGAGAAAGTGTATGAGGATATTGAAAGAGTAATGCAGTATGTAAAGGGGGACGAAAATCTAATAGTCATGGGCGACTGGAATGCAGTTGTAGGGGAAGGAGTAGAAGAAAAGGTTACAGGAGAATATGGGCTTGGGACAAGGAATGAAAGAGGAGAAAGACTAATTGAGTTCTGTAACAAGTTTCAGCTAGGAATAGCGAATACCCTGTTCAAGAATCACAAGAGGAGGAGGTATACTTGGAAAAGGCCGGGAGATACGGGAAGATTTCAATTAGATTACATCATGGTCAGACAGAGATTCCGAAATCAGATACTGGATTGTAACGCGTACCCAGGAGCAGATATAGACTCAGATCACAATATAGTAGTGATGAAGAGTAGGCTGAAGTTCAAGACATTAGTCAGGAAGAATCAATACGCAAAGAAGTGAGAGACGGGAGTACTAAGGAATGATGAGATACGTTTGAAGTTCTCTAACGCTATAGATACAGCAATAAGGAATAGGGCAGTAGGCAGTACAGTTGAAGAGGAATGGACATCTCTAAAAAGGGCCATCACAGAAGTTGGGAAGGAAAACATAGGTACAAAGAAGGTAGCTGCGAAGAAACCATGGGTAACAGAAGAAATACTTCAGTTGATTGATGAAAGGAGGAAGTACAAACATGTTCCGGGAAAATCAGGAATACAGAAATACAAGTCGCTGAGGAATGAAATAAATAGGAAGTGCAGGGAAGCTAAGACGAAATGGGTGCAGGAAAAATCTGAAGACATCGAAAAAGATATGATTGTCGGAAGGACAGACTCAGCATAAAGTAAAGTCAAAACAAACTTTGGTGACATTAAAAGCAACGGTGGTAATATTAAGAGTGCAACGGAAATTCCACTGTTAAATGCAGAGGAGAGAACAGATAGGTGGAAAGAATACATTGAAAGCCTCTATGAGGGTGAAGATTTGTCTGATGTGATAGAAGAAGAAACAGGAGTCGATTTAGAAGAGATAGGGGATCCAGTATTAGAATCGGAATTTAAAAGAGCTTTGGAGGACTTACGGTCAAATAAGGCAGAAGGGATAGATAACATTCCATCAGAATTTCTAAAATCATTGGGGGAAGTGGCAGCAAAACGACTATTCACGTTGGTGTGTAGAATATATGAGTCTGGCGATATACCATCTGACTTTCGGAAAAGCATCATCCACACAATTCCGAAGACGGCAAGAGCTGACAAGTGCGAGAATTATCGCACAATCAGCTTAACAGCTCACGCATCGAAGCTGCTTACAAGAATAATATACAGAAGAATGGAAAAGAAAATTGAGAATGCGCTAGGTGACGATCAGTTTGGCTTTAGGAAAAGTAAAGGGACGAGAGGGGCAATCCTGACGTTACGGCTAATAATGGAAGCAAGGCTAAAGAAAAATCAAGACACTTTCATATGATTTGTCGACCTGGAAAAAGCGTTCGACAATATAAAATGGTGCAAGCTGTTCGAGATTCTGAAAAAAGTAGGGGTAAGCTATAGGGAGAGACGGGTCATATACAATATGTACAACAACCAAGAGGGAATAATAAGAGTGGACGATCAAGAACGAAGTGCTCGTATTAAGAAGGGTGTAAGACAAGGCTGTAGCCTTTCGCCCCTACTCTTCAATCTGTAATCGAGGAAGCAATGATGGAAATAAAAGAAATGTTCAGGAGTGGAATTAAAATACAAGGTGAAAGGCTATCAATGATACGATTCGCTGATGACATTGCTATCGTGAGTGAAAGTGAAGAAGAATTAAATGATCTGCTGAACGGAATGAACAGTCTAATGAGTACACAGTATGGTTTGAGAGTAAATCGGAGAAAGACGAAGGTAATGAGAAGTAGTAGAAATAAGAACAGCGAGAAACTTAACATCAGGATTGATGGTCAAGAAGTCAATGAAGTTAAGGAATTCTGCTACCTAGGCAGTAAAATAACCAATGACGGACGGAGCAAGGAGGACATCAAAAGCAGACACGCTATTGCAAAAATGGCATTTCTGGCCAAGAGAATTCTACTATTATCAAATACCGGCCTTAATTTGAGGAAGAAATTTCTGAGGATGTACGTCTGGAGTACAGCATTGTATGGTAGTGAAACATGGACTGTGGGAAAACCGGAACAGAAGAGAATCGAAGCATTTGAGATGTGGTGCTATAGACGAATGTTGAAAATTAGGTGGACTGATATGGTAAGGAATGAGGAGGTTCTACGCAGAATCGGAGAGGAAAGGAATATGCGGAAAACACTGATAAGGAGAAGGGACAGGATGATAGGACATCTGCTAAGACACAAGGGAATGACTTCCATGGTACTAGAGGGAGCTGTAGAGGGCAAAAACTGTAGAGGAAGACAGAGATTGGAATACGTCAAGCAAATAATTGAGGACGTAGGTTGCAAGTGCTACTCTGAGATGAAGAGGTTAGCACAGGAAAGGAATTCGTGGCGGGCCGCATCAAACCAGTCAGTAGACTGATGACCAAAAAAAAAAAAAAAAAAAAGTGCGATGCGGTGCTGTACATCAAACTGTCGCAACCTCACAAGGTTGCCTCTGGCATTGAAGAAACAAATCTTCATTATCTTTGGGGGGAAAATGGCGTGATAACGCGGAGCACATCAATTGCCGAGTGGTTTCGTGAACCTGTTTTTCCGAGATAGAACTTAGACAGTCAGCTAAAGCACTCAGCCTAATACTGTACCTGGATATCCATACACATGCCTGTGATCCAGTAAATGGGGGGGTCCAGTTATACATAGCTGCCTAAGGATATAGACGACAAGAGGGTATGTGTTAATGTCAAAAATAAAAAGGATCAGGCTTGTTTTGCATGGTCAGTCCCTACTTGTGAAAGAAATTACGGTCTAGAGTGCACATCTCGATTCCGTAGATACCTTGACATTTAGAAATGTCATAACTTTGACGGTATCGAATTCCCTGTCAAGATCCAGATATACCTAAATCTGAGACACAGAATACCAGAATATCGGTTAATGTCTGTAATATGGAGTAATGCCAGTCAGATGAGCAGGACAAGCATATAGTCATCTGACCCCTCCATTTATCAAAATTTGTCTTTGAAAATAAAATGCATGTAATCATTCCACTATTCCCTGATGAGAAAAATAAGGAGAAATGCAATTATCATTATGTTTGGATCAAAGACATTCCCTGTCTTCTTACCTCCCAGATGAGTAGACCTGAACATAAGCACCATATTTGCTTAAGACGTATGAATTATATTTCCTCAGACAAGTTATTAGCAACGCATCTAGCAGACTACGCTTCCAAGGAACCGTTACATGTCATTATGTCTCCTGAGGAAGACAAATTCATAAAGTTCAGAAATACTCATAATCAGGAGCGATGCCCATTTGCGGAGTATGCTGACTTTGAATGCCTTCTCGCTCCTGTGGCCCACTGTGAAGGTAACCCTACAGGCTCACACACCATCTTTACAGAAAACCATGTACCATATGTGGCAGTGTACCAAACGTATCATCCTATGATTCAAGTCTTAACCATTACAAATCTTGTGTTGGTGATAATCCTGTAGTCTGGTTGCTCACTGAGCTCGAAAACTTTAGTGGGAGGTTCGTAAGCTTTACATCGACAATGTTACCATGACCAGAGCAAAGGAGAACGAAGATTTGTACAATAACGTGATTCACTGTCATATTTGTGGGCTACTGTTAGATAGAAAAGTGTAAATTCCTTGTAAGGACCGCTGTCATCTTATGGGGAAGTTCCATGGTGCAACTCACAATATGTGCGATTTGAAGTACCACTTACAAACGCAGATACCTGTTTTCTTCCATACTTCAAGCGGTATGATGTTCACTTTCTTGTCGGGCACTTGGCTGATTTCGGCATGTAGAAAGATCAGATCAGTGTCCTCCTTGCGAACTTTGAGAAATATATTTCATTCTCCAAACGAATGACGCCAAGAAGTATGGTCTTCTTCCTAGACACGCTATGTTTTATGCAGGAACCGCTACAGAAACTCACTGAAACTCTACCTCAGCAGGTTATGCCTATCACCTGAGCTGTATTTTCCAAGAGGAAAAGTCTCAACTTGTAACTAGGAAGGGAAAAAAATGGTTCAAATGGCTCGGAGCACTATGGGACTCAACTGCTGAGGTCATTAGTCCCCTAGAACTTAGAACTAGTTAAACCTAACTAACCTAAGGACATCACAAACATCCATGCCCAAGGCAGGATTCGAACCTGCGACCGTAGTGGTCTTGCGGTTCCAGACTGCAGCGCCTTTAACCGAGCGGCCACTTCGGCCGGCAACTAGGAAGGGAGTTTTCCCGTACGAGTATCTGGATACTATGGCAAAAATCAACGAAACCAGGCTACCCGACATAATTGCATTTTCCATAACCTTGCAGGCAATGCCATAAAGGATGCAGAGTATGACCATTCTGACAATGTCTAGCGGGAATTCAACATCTTCACTTTAGGAGGGCACGCATGGCTTTACATGGACGCAGACATGCGCTTGCTCCTGGATGTTTTCGAGGAATTCCAGAGTCTATGCATGACCTCATATCCTCTGGATCCCACCCTTTATTACATGGGTTCTGTGTTGTCTTGGTATGCAGTGCTCAAGAAAACAAAGTGCAACATTGAATTATTGTCGTTTGCTGACATGCTCCTTTTCTTTGAGTGAGGGATCCATGGGGACTTTGCCAATGTGTCCATAGGCATGCCAAAGTGAATGACCCACGGATAAGTGGTAGGTTCGATGCATCCCTTGATTCGAGTTGCATCATGTACTTAGATCAAAATAACTTATACGGGTATGCCATATAACAACCACTGCTGATTGGGGAGTTTCACTGGTGCCCGAAGACAAATGAAAGGGATTAGGTGAAAAACTCAAGGGGTACGGCAGTTGATTCTGATGTAGGGAATGTGGTGGAGGCAGATCTTACATACCCTATTGGTTTCCATGATGCGCACTGCAATTTGCTGCTGTGTCCAGAGCAACTAGTTCTTTGAGGAGGCTTCATCCCTAAACTGATGACAACGCTGGGGGATAAGCGGAGATACATTATTCACTATCATAATTTCCAGCAGTGTCTCAGTTTGGGGATGGAGTTGATTAGAATCACTGAGGCTATCTCTTTCAAGCAGTGCCCCCAGTTGAAGAAGTATATTGATTTGAATATGAGACAGAGAGCTTCTGCAATGTGTGACTTTGTGAAGGATTTTTATAAATTAATGAATAATTAAATTTTCGGGTAAACAATGGAGAATTCGAGGAAATGACGTGAAACTTTGAATAAAACGAATGGGATGGTCGTTATGGCGTAAGAAAATGCATTGCCAGACCAAATTTTAAGTGGGTCTCCATATTCAATAAGAACTTTGTTGCTGTGAAGGTGGTGAAGACTGCAGAAGAGTTCATGAAGCCTATTAATATTGAGATGTCCATAGTAGACCTATCCAAACTACACATGCACTACCTTCATTTGCAAAAACTCATTTTTTAGATCTTAAATTACTTTAAATGGATACTGGTAGCTTCATGTATTAGGTGAAGAACTGCAATCCATATGAAGTAATGAGATACCATGGTAATGAATTTGAATGTCCTCATACATGGCCAATTATCCTTATGATATTGTTCCACAGAACATGAATGTTATTGGCCTTATGAAAGACAATGTGAATAGGTTGCCAGTTGTGGAGTCTGTATGTCTGCAATCAAAAATATATGCTTATTGCACATTAGAAGGTGCCACCCAGAGGTAGGCTAAGGATGTGCATCATATGGCATTGAGAGACCTCTCTATTGAAGTCTGTTCATGGTGCCTGCACAGTGGTGTTCACAGTGCTGCACCCCAGCCGCTGCATATGGTACGGCAAACACAAGGCAGATTTTAAATTGCATCACAGTGTACTTCTCATGTCCTGTTGATAGAATACTAGTTTGATGTACCATATGCAGCGGTTGCAGTGCAGCACCACGAATACCACTGTACAGGCACCATGAGCAGTCTTGGATAGAGAGCACTCTCAACACACACCCTTAGCCTGCCTCTGAGTGGCACCTTCCAATGTGTGGTAAGCAAACATTTCTGATTGCAGAGCTACAAACTCCACAATTGGCAATCCATTCACCTCATCTTTCATGAGGCCAATAACCTTCTTGTTCTGTGGAACAATACCATGAGGATTATAGGCCTCATATGAGGATGTGTTACATTCATTACCATGGTACCTCATTACTTCATATGGATTGCAGTTCTTCACCAAGTAGATGAAGCTACCTGTGCAGACCATGCAGACCATGTGTGAAAAAATTAAAAGAAGTTTAAAAATGTAAACAAAAGCATAAAACAAACAAAAAGTTTGTGTATTTATTTATTCATACACAGCATATATGTACAGTTTAAATATATATAGCTAAGTGCATGTGCATAAAGTAAATACAATAGTTTTTAAGTTTCATCTGCCACTAACTGTCTCAGACTGATTACTTTTTAAGTGTACACTGTCTGTTAGAATTACTGTTCAACCTATGCTATTGGGACTGGAATTTAGTTATTGTAATAAAAAGTACCAATGATTAGTTTTTAGTGTAGATTTATAAAAAATTTGTAAGCATTCTCATCCAGAGTTGCTGGAAAAAAGTGTAAAAAAATATTCACAAGCAGTGTTACTGTTGTAGTGTGTAAGTTAAAAATATCTCTACTTTGAAATATCAGAGTCAAATTTGATCTCAAGAACTGAACTGTTCCTCAAGATCTGAATTGTACCTCAAGAACTGAACTGTATCTCAAAAAATCAAATTGTATCTGTGTGAATTGAATACATGAAAAAAATTGTTACTATACGTTCTTGTTGTTATTTAAAAAAACACTATCCCCCATTCCATTGTGTGTAGGAAGCATGCACATGACATGAATGACATTGCTTATTCTGAAAATCAGTGCTATTAAGGAGGTGAAGTTTAAGATGGAAGACAACAACATTTATAGAATGGTTGCATGGTATTACACATATCATGCAGCGTGAATTGGCTAATATGAGCAGGAGGCATGTGACTGTGTCTGCTTCCAAAGACATACATAGTATACTATCAAAGTGGGAACATGTTGAAATCAGTAAAAAAGTACACGCACACATATTATGAGATAAAAATTCATTTCTTTCTCATCGAACTTGAATTAATTTTACATTTTCATAAGCAGACACAGCAACACTATTTTCACAAGTGTTCTTATTGAGTCGATGGAGAGCAGGACACCCACAGAATTCCTGGTCTTGAATACCAGTAAATGTGAAGATTCGACACATCTATGAGATCTTCTCCTTCACCTTCATGTAGATGATGGTATCTGTGTGATCAAATAATCAAAGTGATGTCACCATATCTTTATAGGGTATGCCACAATCATCCCAGTGAATTCCAAGGCAGAGATGTGTTAACCAATTTGCACTCTTCTGTGTTTTACTGAACTTGACATCCTTAAAAGCCACAGTGATGCAGTGTTTATAGAGAATGTCTCTATTATTCTGGCGTCTTCTGTGTAAATTCTGAATGCAACATCTGTAAATATGAACTGTCTGCACTCGTCATCATAGAAACCTTGAGTGTCTGCAGTGATATTCACACCATTGAGATAAAATTGTGAATGCTCTGGATGTAGTGCAGCACTTGTACATTTATACAGCTTGTAGAACCAGAGCATATGCTGCAGTATGTTCCAGGAAATTTTCCAAAGATTCAAATTCAGTTCACACTTCTTAGGTCCAGGCTTAATTATCTCATTTTTTAGCTGTCTTTTATGGTGATTGGCACAAGTTCCTTGAATTTCCATGGACTGAGTAGTCATCCCTCTTCTTCATAGTATGAAGCACAGAACCTTGCATGCATTTTATATGCTAGGCTGTTTATATTGTCACCCCATTGCAGGTGTAAAGTATTATACAGGTAGAATTCAGAGTTCAGGTACACTCTTGGGAGGGCTAAAATGTCTTTGTGTTGGATGACAACCCTAAATGTGGTTGATGCATAAGGTTTATGTGAGAAGTATCCCTGGTGTGTAATAATCTCATCATATTCCACAAGGCTAGTTATACAGAACGATGTCATTGCATGGTTCAGATCCTCTGATTTAAGAAACTCGTAGTTTGCATATGTTATTGCCTCTTTGTTCTGTTGTGAAATGCTGATCTGCACATTGTTCACTTTGGTTTTATACTTTCGGTTTTATACCTTATGCCCATCCTGTCTTCATTGACAATATAGGGATACTGCGATCCCTGACTTTGAAGCTCGCAGCCAACGCTTCCAGTCTGGCAAGTTAAAGGTTGCCGGTTCTGCCCCCAACAGGTCCCATCTGGTTGGGAGTTCGCTACTGCTTTTGAGTCTCTGCACGTTCAATATCACTGCCAGCCCTGCTTTAGATGTAGCTATACAATGATTTCCTCTCCGCAAAAAACGACAGGTTGATTATCCTGGTCCATAGTAAGCAATTCTAGAGTGTCCAAAGCCTGAACTGTTACTGGGAGGCAAATAGCTTCGGTAGGGGTCTGAGCGATCTTATGCCCTGTTCCCACTGATAGTAAGAATCCGTAAATTGTATGAATCAATCTATTATTGAGATAACAGTGTTTTTGCGATGTTACACTCGACATGGATTGTACTGACAAGGCGTATATCCGCTGACTGGTCAGATCTGTAGAGTTTATTAGGATCCTTCTTTAAAACCTGTCCTTTTACGAAACCCAGTAGCCGTCGTATTGACCCTTTCTGGTTAAAGTCAATCGTTGCACTCATTGTCTTTATTTCAGATTTAAGTGTACTGATGTTTACATGTAGCACAGTCCCTTGTCCAGACCGTTTTATAACTTCATTTAAATCGTCAATATCGTATGCACCAGGTTCTGTTTCGACAATTTCTTCTCCACCATTAATTTCCAGAGGAAGTTTATTGTTTGCCTCTGTGATATACTGAATGCTGTTGTAAATTTCTAGTCTAGTCAGCGCAATACTAGCGTTAAACACTAACCACCACCACCATCAGCGCAATACTCCACACTCTATTACCTAAATCAGTCGTTGGGAAGTAATTCGCGTGACTTACTGACGATCATTCGTTTAATGTCAGAGTACACGACATCGCGTATGAACCATGACTAACGGATGGATACTTAATGGGTCTCCTCATGTATATACGCTTCTTCGTAAACGCTAGGAGAAACACGATGCACAAATGCACACAAAAGTAGGTATCAAAGTCTTGGTACCGATGAAAATTGTAGAACACTCGTATTCTGTCGCCGAAGTAGAGTTGTAACTATTGTGGCGACTGCAAATCTTCCAAATGAGTCGAAATACTAGACGTTATTTGTATTTTTGTTAACATACCCCACCCAGTGGGTTTCCGGTGCCGCAGAAACATCTAAATTCGCAATTCCACATTCTCCAGATATCCACTTAGTCTTCGGTAATGTATTCCGCATAATCACACCATGGAATATTGTAATGCTGAATTTTTTCCTGATAAACTTAAGCGTATCTGTATTTGTAAGCGATCTGCCTGGTAGAATAGCGATTGGACTTTCGTTTTTCTTTATGAAGAAACGTAGTCCTTTCTTGTATGGATTCAGGTATAGCCCTTTCCCGATGGCTGCTGCTTCCATCATGCAGTTATGTCTTCTTGCTTCCTCTACCTGCTTCTGGGAGTTCTCTGCCTCCTTCACTGTTCTAGCAATAGCCGCAGCATCCCCAGCCGGTGAACCCATCGCTGAGAGGCCTGCGAGGGCAGGAATGAGATAGGGGATAATTCCACCGGACGTCTTTGTTATTGGCGGAACCATGATGGGCTTAATCGACAGTGATTCCATCAATCTCGCTTAGAACTGTGGACAGTCCCTAAGACTAAAGTCCAAATGCTGTGTGATGTATGTCAGAACAAAATTCGGCCGCTAGTCCCCACTTCCGTGCGCCAGAAAATTTTCGAACAATTACACAACCTGGCGCACCCAGGGGTCCAGGCGTTAGGCCAACAGTATGGCTCATCACTGAATGTTTCGTCTGGCTGCGGCGGGGCGGGGTTAGCGCTCTGCGTTGCGATTTAATTATTGATGTTCATCTGCCTCAGTATAGCGTCCATTCACCACCCGTTGCTCTGCATTCGTAGGTACTATGTAGACGATGAGAAAAGCAACGTTGTGGAAAACCATCGTCCATACTTACGATTACGAAGTCCGCGTAATTCAAGTAACAAAACAAACCTGTAAATCTCTATTAATAACGGGCAAAGTGGGTGCTTCCTCCCTTCATTGAAAATGTTTTGTTTGTAGATACTGATGTTTTATTACGGTCCTTTTCATTTATGGTGTCACCAAGCCCACATTTACTTTGGTAGTACATCTACTGTTAGTTCGTGCAGCTTATATCATACGCAAGACAGCCAGAAATGTGTTAAGTCCAACCCGAAGTATTACGAGATTCACACAGGCAATACACTGTTACAAAACAAGCTCACATTCGGTCCTTTTCAGTGGATTCTTCGAAAGAAGATGCTCACCAAAATGTTCTGTACATGCATACGGAACACGCCACGCAGAATATTCACAGAGACCGATAGTTTCACACGCGGTTTATTCTGCAACCAACATACCGGAAACTCTCAAAACTTCACGGAAATATCCGTAATTGCCTCTGCTAGCACGACGATATAAACCGTCATTTCTTCATCTTACAGATAATTTTTTCGGACACATTTAACATGACCTTCTCGTCCGACAGTGACTCCACTACTGCCTGAATGCCGTCGCTCACAGGGCATATAACTCATTCAATTACGCGGGAAAGACTCTTCTCTCATTGGTTGATCAAAACGATCATCCAGTCAGATTAACCTTTCATGATAAATTTCTCGCACAAACCACTTTACTCCAATCAGCATTAGCAGATGCATCTACGTCATTCCATTTTGCAAAATTTCACCAAATGTTCCACAAAATCAAACGAAACTAAAATTCAAAGAAAAGTATGCTTGAAATATACTTTAGAACTGAGTATCCTCCTACTATCTTTCTGGCTGCCTTATTACAAAAGCAAATGCTGTTAGACATACGTCATCCACCAGTTAGGGGGATTCACCATTTTCAGGACATCCTGATTACCTAACACTTGCTAGTTACGGATGGTGTAATACATTATAAAATTGAAATTTGACGTGTGTCCCCACATACATACTCACATTCACTCTCACCTACTCCCACCCTAACACAAAATATAAATATCAACTTTTAAACTGTTATTTCCATTACGAAAGCAAAATTATTACAAGTTTAGAATCAAAATTCCTTAAAATTGGCTTAAGCCCACTAAGAGGGCTGTTTTTGTTTTCAAATAACAAAGAAACTTAAACTGTCATGATTCCTATCTGAATTTACTTTACTAAGCGTCGGTTAAGTACTTTTTAATAGGTTTTTTATATTTCCAAAACTATTAAAGTTATCTGCATGAAAATTTTACACACTGTTCTTCTAAATTGTAAAAGTTCCTATAACAAATTTGAAAACAAACAGATTATATTTATTATAGTTATTCAGTTTCTTAGGTGAGATGAATAGGTGATCTTAGTACGCTCTACACAGAGCAATTCTCACGATCTGCACACCGCGATAGATGGCATTATGGCGTCAGCAGACGACTACACAATGGCCAGGGCTGGAGGCTTCATTGCCAGCCTCCAATACAGCTTGACCTAGCGGAATAAAACTTACTGCAAAACTCTGCAGCCGTGTAAATAGCTGTGACGTTACATGGCCCGACATTAAACATGACAATCCAGCCTGGCCCAAGCTTGTTTGGAGTGCAAATACGGTAAAATTCTTTAAAATGTTTTCTGTAGGGATCCACAGCCCCTAAATGCTTCATAAAAGAAAACATTTTATGTAGTAGGCTGTAATGTAAACAGTTTAAATAAAGATGGTTTATATTACAGTCTATGATGCACCATGTTTACTTTTATGAAGCAGCAAAGTTGGTCATCATTCACAACCTGATCTAGGACACTTTAATATACCACGAGCTCATTTTCGACACATACACCTACAACCCGTTGGCTCCCTTCCAGAATCAGGAGGTAACAAATACTTACTCTCAGATACTGACAGAGTTTCTTGTGTGTGAAAGCAGTCCCAATTAAAGACACTACAGTAGAGTCAACAGCTTGTGCAGTCATCAATGCTTAGATAGCCAGTGCGGCTGCCGCAAAACGATAACAGACCAGGGAAGGCAATTCGAGCCTGCTCTATTCAAAAACTCAGTAACCTCTATCGCATTATGCATAAATGCATAACCGCATACATTCTCACAGCAATGGGCTTGTGGAGCTATGGCACTGAAGTCTCACAGCTGCAGACACGTGCCACAGAGGACCATAGATGGAAGCCTTGCCTTAGGTACTGTTAGCTGTTTGTACGGCATTCAGGGAGGACCTACACATATCACTAACAGAAATCTCATATGAAGAATCCGTTTCACTTCTGTCAGAGTTCGTCGTAATGACCTAACCCCTTGAACCAGCAGATTTACCATTGCTGATCAAATGGATTAAGAGTCATGTCATCCATATGTGGGTACCACACCTATCTTGCATACCGATCAGAAAAGTTTCCTGCACAAGGAAACTATCATAACGCTATGAGATGATATGGGCCAGCCAGCTTTACATCCACCCTTCTATGGCCTGTATAAGGTTTTAAAACAAAACACTTGCACATTCGAAATTTTACTCAATGTAAAAGAAACGACAGTCTAATTCAGCCACCTAAAACCACTGTGGATACTGAGCAAACAAATTAGCTACATGCTACACAGACCTGGAAGAATTAGACAATGACCCATGCAGTCGTTTACTTTTTGAAATGGAGATAACTAATGCGGACAGCGAGGAGCCAGTCGTCATCAAATTTGATATGAGAGTGTTTGGTCCAGAGAGCATCCGTGTGACACTTGAAGACAATGATCTGACTATGGATGTCTGCTATGACAATTGAATGACAGATAACTGTCAGATAGTTCAACAACTCACACAAATATGTCAGTTACCTATGAATGTCGATTATGCTGCTATGTCTTTGCACTTGGCAGGACATAGGGTACTCACTATTACAGCGCTGATGGATCGACAATGACAGATGTCAAACCAAACTTCACAGACAGCTTCAGATCCTTCTACTGATGTGGCAACCAGCCACCCCAGCCTCCACTACCTCCTGCGGCCAGCCCACAATGAAAAACTCTCCAACTGTGTCCAGCTTTGCAGTCAGCCATGACGCAGTTGGTCATCTTGATCACATTGGAAAGACACCAAGAATTGGTCCAGCCATTTCCCGCTCAGCACCTAGGCGCGACACAGCTGGTAAGTGGCAGACACTGTTGGGTGGCTCCATTGTGCCCTACCACCAAGGGGGATTCGCTGATGATATCCATGACATAGTGGCCACTAGCAGTATAGTCAAAATGCCGCAGTATGGCTCAGGAACCAAGTGAAAGTTTCGAAGGAAATCTGTATTGTGTATTAGCTCATGAACATTCGCAACAATGAATAACCATACAGAAACATAATGAAAACCCAGGTTCAGCATGATGGTCTGACATCCATAGACTCAAATTATTGAGTTGTTTAATTTGCGAAGCTGGATGACTAAAGAGGCAGGCATCGAGGGTAGAGAAGAGAATGGCGAGGTACTGAGTTCCAAGTCAGAGTCGACAAGGAAGTGTTGGCCGCTGAAGCATCCAAGAATAAAGAGTCTGTTGTTATGATGAAAGCAAAGTGGAAGAGAGTTGGCTTCATCATTCCAAAAGCCTAAGCAGCTTGGATAGCTTGCAAAGTATGGTGCTCTTCCTGTAAACCATGCACTGCGTGTGGGTAGTCGCATTGCAGTTGAAAATTTTGACTTTAGTCACCGAATCATATTACATACCAGCAGGAATGGTTGTGCACAGGTGCAGGCATGGCGCAGTTGGCAGGTCGCTTATGGTAACTATGGCCATCTGAACTTGCAGGAGTGCTTTCCGACCCATAATATGCAAAGGTGCAAATCATTGTGAGCATGTAACTGAAGTTGTAGTTGCGATTGAATCCTGTCCTTTAAACCTGCATCGTGGATGATATGGTTTGACTGTTCTTTCAGGGAGGGGAGTGGTGGCTGAGGAGTGCTGTTTTAGTCGCCTCTTATTAATTATCCAAGGGTGGAGTGAGGATGACATCACTGATCATATCCATGTGGTCACCCAAGTAAGCCGGCCGCAGTGGTCGAGCGGTTCTAGGCGCTTCAGTCTGGAACCGCGCGACCGCCACGGTCGCAGGTTCGAATCCTGCCTCGGGCATGGATGTGTGTGATGTCCTTAGGTTAGTTAGGTTTAAGTAGTTCTAAGTTCTAGGGGACTGATGACCTCAGATGTTAAGTCCCATAGTGCTCACAGCCATTTGAACCATATTTTTCACCCAAGTAACTAAGCAGTGTGACGAATTTTTCGTCGTCACTGACGATATTATTCGAAGTAAAACTGCTTTTCGTGACATCCCCAGAGCAAGAACAGCTGTGCAACTTGGTCCCATATGTGTCACAATTTGATGCACAGTAGGCAGGTCAGAAGGCGATGTAGCCAGCTGCAAGGCGCCCAGAGCAAATGGATTCTCCTGTGGCAGGGATGACTCCTCAGCCAAAGTGAGCGAACGTGAATCCGACCACGTGGATTGGTGTGGCTATAACGTAGTCCAGTTTGCGAGCAGAGCCAACTCCATTGCGGAATCAGACAGTAAGTTGTCTGACGAAATCTATTGTTTAGTATTATTGTTCAATGTTGGAGCATAGTCGTGGAGGGTGTCACTAGTACTTCTCATAACTCAAGGTGCATGGAAGGTGTTATCCATAACACCAGGTTCATAGCACGAGAACTGCTGTCCGAATAAGTGAAATGTGCAGAAAATGAGGTCATAATGGCAGCATTGTAGCTGTGCAATAATGGTTAACGTCCTGAAATCAACAAGAACTTGGTCGATGTAGGTCACCAACACAGTACTCTATTATAGATGGGATGTGGAACGTACAGTAACACAACCCATATCTGAATAAATACTCTCTTTATTATAATAAAGACAGTACAACAAAGCAGAATCTGCACTGATTGAAGCCATTACCTGTAATTTCTCTCAGAGATTGTCCAAGTGTAGTTTGAGTCGAACGTCTGCGATATTGTTTATTGTCACTGAGTTGCCACATAAGTACAGTAGCATGTATAACATCTACCCACAAAAAAGTACTAGAAAATACATAATTTTTTCCATTACTGCTTTGTAGACGACATGCTGTCCAAACGTCAAAAAACGCACAGAAAACCGATCTGTATGAATGCATTGTCATTAGAATGCTGTTTTCAGGTGATCAATCAGAAAGAACCGAACAAAAAAAGCACAAAAAGTCTGAAGGCAATAATAAATATTTGAACTATCATAAGTTTTGTATTATACATCACAGTAATACATTATACCCATAGAAGATGACACAGTGGTGTCGAAACATGTCTGGGTGGATAAAAAGTAACAAATAGTGTTTTGCATGAGACAGATTAAAAAATCATATACCAAAATTCCTTTCTAGCTATGTAAAGCCATCCTGAGCTTTGTGTTAAGAAGCCTTCTGTTGGCAACTACTGGTGCACGTAATACATGATAATAAGTAAACTAAACAGTTAAATTAAACCAATTATATAGACTAAAATAACCATACCTCCAATAGAATGCTTATAAACCCAACCTTGTAGTTCCTATATCCATAAAAGATATAAACTTTCCTTGTATCAAACAACTAACAAACAGGTTTCTTATTCATTGTCTGAAAAGTATACAAAACACTACAAAATGCAAACGAATCTTTTCCAGCTGTATCTGACGATGCTAGTGGTATATCATAGTGTCCTAGTTGAGGCTGTGTATGATGAACAACTTTGGTGTGTAGACACGCCAAGCAAGCTTGGCAAGGTTCATTGTTACATTTATGTTCAGCCAAACGAAATGTTCAGTGATGAATCGTAGTGGTCGCCTAACCCGACTCGACTGTGCCTCTGAACAGTCTCCTACGTTCAACTCAGCATTGCACTCAACTGCCGGTACACTTGTGCGTCTAGCGATAATGCAACTGCCGGTTACCTATACTCTCTAACAGTGTCTCATCGCCCTGACTAAGCCAGCGTGTCTACTAACACTTATTTAACTTTACAGCTCGAAAACATTCCATTTCATCATACAAACAGTAGTACACTTATTTACAAACTTTGATCTGTAGAAAAAATACACCGAAAAGTGCAATTTTCAAAGAAAAATTTCGTAGCTCGCAGAGCTGTTGTGTTACAACATGTCTTCCTTCAATATCCTCTTCGAAATACACTGAAGCGCCAAAGAAATTGGTATAGGCATGCGGATTCAAATACAGAGATTTGTAAACAGGCAGAATACGGCGCTGCGGTCGGCAACAGCTATATACGACAACAAGTGTCTGGCGCAGTTGTTAGGTCGGTTAGTGCTGCTACAATGATAGGTTATCAAAATTTGAGTTTGAACTTGGTGCAATAGTTGGAGCACGAGCGATGGGACACAGCGTCTCTGATGTAGCAGTGAAGTGGGGATAAAAATGCGACCATTTCACGAGTGTACCATGAATTTCAGGAATCCAGTAAAACATCAAGTCTCCAATATTACTGCAGCCAGAAAAAGATCCTGCAAGAATGGGACCGACGAGGATTGAAGAGAATCCTTCAACATGAAAGCAGTGCAACCCTTTCACAAATTTCTGCAGATTTCAATGCTGGGCCATCAGCAAGTGCGAACCATTCAACGAAACATCATCGATATGGGTTTTTAGAGTCCGGGTTTGGAGACATCCTCATGAATCCATGGGCCCTGCATGTCAGCAGGTAACTGTTCAAGCTGGTGGAGGTTCTCTAATGGTGTGTGGCGTGTGCAGTTAGAGTGATGCGGGACCCCTGATAAGTCTAGATACAACTCTGACAGGTGACACGTACGTAAGTATGATGTCTAATCACCTGCATCCATTCATGTCCATTGAGCATTCCGACGGACTTTGGCAGTTCCAGCAGGACAATGCGACACCCCACACGTCCAAATTACTACTGAATGGCTCCAGGAGCACTCTTCTAAGTTTAAACACTTTCACCAGCCACCAAACTCAGCAGACATGAACATTATTGAGCGTATCTGGGATGCCTTGCAAAGTGCTGGTCAGAAGAGATCTCCACCCCCTCGTACTCTTATGGATTTATGATCAGCCTTACAGGATTCATGGTGTCATTTACCTCCATCAGTAATTCAGACATTAGTCGAATCCATGCCACATCATGTCGTGGCACTTCTGCATGCTCGCAGAGGCACTACACGATATTAGGTAGGTGTACCAGTTTCTTTGGCTCTTCAGTGTATATGGCTGCTTCATAGATGGCATATAAGTCACAATTGAATGCAGACTATTTCAACTGCAAGGCCATGAGTTTTTAAGAAGAAGCGAAGCAACTGAGCTTCTTCTACCACTTCTCATAAGACATGTAAGATGGCTGAATTGCTAGTGTCAGTGTGACAGTGACTGTGCACTGGCTATTGGTTAGGTTAAAGTGATCGCTTTTGCGAGGCACTCTTTGGCTAATTTGCACGCTTCTTGCATTTTGTCTTTGCTTCCTTTCATATTTGGCCCTTCGAGAGCGTCAGCGGGGGAGTCTCCTATGGCTGCCAATTGTGGCAGAGGGGCCTTCAAAAATTTACAATGCCTAGAAAGTGTCTTAGGTCACCGTGATTTTGCGGAGGTGATAACTGCTTGATGAGTTTTATTCATTCTGAGACGGGTTTTGATCGCTGTGGCATTTAGTATGCGTTTTAAAAAGATCACTTTGGCTTTCCAAGATTGTGCTTTATCCTAATTTATGACCATACCTGCATCCCGGAGTACATACAGTAAAAAACTAGTTCAATATACCGTTCATGATCATGTGCAGTGGCAGAAAATAGTACTATATAGTCCAGGTAGGCATAAGAAAAGTTACATTTGAACAGAACTCCATCAGTGAACTGCTGTCAAGTTTGAACTGCGTTCCTTAGCCTGGAAGGCATAGATAGGAATGCAAAAAGGCCATACAGTGTGATATTACGGCCTTAGAGGCGTCGTTGGGGCTCATTGGTATTTGGAGGAAAGCTTTTCTGCAATTAATGATGCTGAAAATAGTGGTGTCCGCTAGAGAGTGTGCAATGACTTGAATATTTGGAACTGAATAACTGTTGTGTATTGTTCAGGCACTGAGAGCTCTGCAATGACTGCAGAACTTCATGTAACGATTCCTTTTCAGTGGAAGCTTTATTGAGTATGCCCATGGGCTGTCAAAAAGCAGGACCATCCCTGATTGTAATAGTTCATTAGTTCATCAACCATTGCTTGTGCTGCCCGTAAGTGCGCGGTGGCAGCTGGCGTCTTTGAGAGAGACTGGCTGACCACAGATAGCGGGAATTTGGTACACCATACCATTATGGATGGGGCATTGTTTAACTTTCACTTGTGGCTGACTGGGTGTGGAGATCATACGTTTGTTCGATTCACAGAGCGACAACGTAGAGTCCACTGTACTGACCTGTGTTCAAGGCAGTGCTCTCAGAATCGTTGACTGCATAGGTGTGGGTCATATTGGTGGTGAGATATAGTCTACCAGAGTGGGCACAGCAGACTCAGTGCTGATGTGAGGTATCACATTGCACGAATGTGTGTGTGAGTGGTATAGAGGCATCATGTAAGAAGCATTCATGTAGTGCTGCATTGTTGGCGCTGAGTGCATTTTACGGGAGTCCAAATAAAGCTTGTGTGTCGTGTTTAGGTTCTCCATTATTGTACCACGTTCCTTTAATCCATTTGAGTCTGCATCATCATCATACTGATGTTCAGTGGAGCATGAGGTTGTTTCCAATAGCTGAGGTTCAAATGGCTCTGAGCACTATGGAATAGCTGAGGAGGTTTCAGTTTGAAGAGACCTGTGTTCTGTCATTCGGTGTCTTGATGTAGTAGCACTGCACTTTTTAAATTCAAAGAATGGGGAAACTGCCATCGGAAGTCAATTCCTATGACTGATTCACTCACATTAGTAACAAAGAAGGTCTATTGAAACTTGGCTCCAAGGTGCAGTTACTGGTCCCAAGCACAGTAATATGCAACTCACATGTGGTGCAGGGTTGTAGGGATACCATGTCAGAGAGTGTTGCATTTGTGTCCTTACAATACTGATGTCTGGCCCCGTACCAGTGACGAGGTATTTACGTGTACTCCAGTCAAATATATAGGGCCTTCCATCTGATAATGGGAGTGGTGCACAGAATGTTTGTTCTACGCCTTGTCAGCATTAGGAGCTTCATGCACCAGTGTGGGTTAATACTCCTACCATTGCCCCTGTCTGGCGTTTGGGTAGCTGCATGGAGACCAGCAGTTACGTGTGGTATCGCCAAACTGAACAAGACACCAGGACTTTGTTGAGCTTGAGGCACTGGTGGCATTTGGTGTATCTTTACGAGCTATGTGAGTGGTGGTGTGTGCGTCACATGTATCTACAACCTGGTAGGGGGTGCTGATATCCCCAGCATGTGCTTTTGACATGGGTCATAGTGGTTCAGCGTATGCAGCATTCTAGTGAGATCTAAGGCTTCTTGGCCTATTACTGTGCACAGCATTGATGCACTGTCTACACTGCAGCACAGTGAACATTCTGTTCCCCAGGCTTAGCTTCACTAGTGGCACTGCCTCATGAGTATTCATAGCGAGTTGTAGCTGTGGCGAAAGCTTGAAAATCTACAGACTCCATAATGCAGCATCTGGAATGAGGTTCATGTCAAGTAGTGTCTATAATCAGCGCCATGTCTGAGATGGTTGTCTTCGCAGAGTATTTTCGTTCATAGATTGCGTGCTTCAGTTGTTCTGGGGTGCATGAGAAGTGTTGGAGCAAGTTACATTTTGCCACTTGATACTTACTTCGTTTGGCTGGCACAAAGGTGAGATCATTGATAATGTCAGCTTGCTCTGTTATGTGGCAAATTGGTGTCACAAATCGACAATTGTCATCGAAAACTCCCAGCGAAGTGAACACACATTTTACTGTTGAGAGCGAAAGTACTGATTGTGGCCCAGAAGAGTGGCAGCTTGGGTTGCGTGCCAAGGCTCTGAATTGAAATATGACCAAGACATAGTTGCACTGATGCTGTTGTGCAAAACGGTATAACCAACACTATATCATGGAGCACTCCCAGCACAGTAACCAATCCAGCAAATTCATCAAGGTAGTGCATGGTCTGTTGCACTAATCCATACACGGCAGTCATATTTGCTAATAGCATTTGCAACTCAGCTGACATAGTTGGTGCAGTAGTCACGTAATTTTTCACATTTAGTCTGACCAGGCCTGTTGAATTATGAACTGATGAACTTCATGTACAGCATACCAAGTGCAATGGCAGATTATTCGATGTTAGCCACTGTTGTGCTGTATTGAAGCACGCATAATTTTCAGAAGCAAAACCCATGGTCATATTTAGTTTGTATTTGAGCAGTGGATGAGAGTTATTACACTGATTAGCCTACACGATGGTACACGTCACTCACACTAATTCTTGAGGTGTGATCTGGAGAAGCAGGTGATGTGATGTAACCGATGCATGGTGGCTGCATTGTTACTGCATATCATCGTGATAGAGTAAGAAACATCTGCCCATCGCATTATGTAATGGTCGTAGATCACCACATGGCAGCTTTCCTTGTTAGAGGCAAGGATCATACCAATAATGGAGTCAATACATTGCTTCGACAATTATGTTTTATTGCTCACAGACTACCATACATGACCTGCACACTGCACGAAGTTCCAAACTGAACTATCCTTCTTTGGAGTCCATCCAAATATTGCAATCAGTCAAATGTGTTCTCTAGTCAGAGGTGGTCTCCCCACACATCTTTCATTATTATTATTTTGGTTGCTAACATACTTATTTCGATTATTACACTGGTAAAAATCACGATTCCCTTGTCTCTTTTCTTCGTTCTCCATATATTCCACAAATGTAGCAAAATTCTTGTGGTTCTACCTATATGTCGCTAAGAATATTGTAAGAATTTTTCTAAAGTTCCAAGACATCTGCGGATTCTCAGCTCTTGCCTCTGAAATGCATTAGTTTTTGGAACCAGTTTTGACAAAATTCTTGTATTGTCTTTCTTCCCCTATAGACATAAATACTGGTCATCATAAAATCCTGCCACAAACAAGATTGCTTTTTAGACGAAAACTCGTTAAAAATTCTTGTTTCATTCACTAAAGGTCACTTGGTACGTGCTTAAAATCAGACATTTTACGTCTCCCCTAAGAGCACTTACCACAATATTCATCTTTTCGTTGTCAGTCATATCCTCAGGGAATGTTTTTCAGAATTATTTATGAAGTCCATGGGATGTCATCCATTGCGTCTTAAGTGTATGTTCATGACATATTTATATTTGTATAATTTAGTCTCAGTATTAGAAACAATTTTTCTCAAATTTCAGAATACAATTCTGGTTTTTTTTCAATTATTTCTGCTTTTAAAGTGGACATTTTACAGTTCAGTTCTGTCTCAGTCATAGGTTCAACATTTCATTGCTTTTTTCTGTATCAGTGATTCAAATGTATCATTAATGTCATTTAACTGAACATACATACATGCATAATTAGTGATCAGATTGTCTATTTCTACTTTAACGGTTTTAATTTCTTCGTTCTGAACCTCTACCTTTTGTATACAGGATTATTTTCCTTGCTTATTGTGCTACCCTGTGTCTCAATTTATTTACCACTTTTGCTACTCTGTTCCTCAATTTAGTTATGTGTTATTAGATGTTGATTGGATATTTGTGTGCTCCTAAGTTCTTAAATTACTTCTTTCGACTGTCAGACATCTTAGAGCACTCCATATTACGGCAAATTGCAATATGCTGATAGTACCGCCATCTGATGCCCTTATATTAGCATATGGAAATAATTTTGCCTCACTTTCCAAAGCACACTGTTCACACGTCGGCTTCAGCTGAAACTTTCTTGCCATGCTAATTTCACGCTTTCATTCCTTTTTCTTTGGCGCCCTAATATACCTCCTATATAGAGCCATCAACCACCTTTCTCTTCCAAACCATTATTATTGAGGGAACTACATGACAATAAACAACATTACTGTCAGTCATCTCAGATCACACACAAGCGATCTCTGATGCACAGTATGGCTCATGGCTTCAACCAGTCTAGATAGAGCTCTGTTGTTACATCTTTGTTATAATAAAGTGTGCAGTTATTCAGAGACAGGTTTTGTTATTGTGTATTCCACATCCCATCTACGGTAGAGCACTACATTGGTGACCTACAACAACTGTGTTTGCATACCTATTGTTATTGCACAGCTACAATACTGTCTTTGTGTCTCCATTGTTGGGCATTTCACACATCGTGACAGCCGTTCTTATGTCACAATCGCCAGTGTTATGGACAAGATCCACCATGCACCTCAAGTTATGAAATGGGTTAGTGATACTCTTTCTATGACAGTGCTGCACTAATGAAGAGCAGTGTTGTACAATAGAGTCCGATGGGCAACCTCCTCTGTGATTTTGCAATGGACTCTGCTTTCCTCAAAAACTGGGATACTTTTGAGCCATGTCAATCCGACCAGTCGGATTTGCATTTGTTTATTTTGGCTGAGATATCATCTGTAATGGATACAAATTAGGTCACTCGAGACCTCTTGCAGCTGGCTGTATTGTCTTCTAACATGCCTACTGTGCATCAAGTTGTGCCAAGTGTGGTGCCAAATTACACAGCTTTTCTTCTTCTATGGATGTTGCCATGTCGACTTACTGTAATGGGGACTCATCTTAAGCTTTCACTGTTTTGACCCCATCTACTAAGCCTGTGGTCCACCATAGTCGAAAGCATATGTGTTCCAAGTGACATCATCAGTGATGGCAAAAAACCTGTCATACTGCTTAGTCACTTAGGTGAACACGTGGATACATCACGCCTACTCACCCTTGGACAATAAATACTAGACCAAATCAGCACTCTTTTTCTGCCTCTGCCACTCCCATATTTAAAGTCAAAAAACTCTGGCAACCATGGAATCAGTCATCCACTGAAACAGAGTTGCATCTCATACCCAGTGACATGCTATGGATATTATGGATCTTTGAGCTTCCCCCCCCCCTCCCCTCCCCCCCCCCCCCACACACACACAACTTCAACTGGCCATGGTTACCTGTGAGCAAGAGCCACTAGATGCATGCCTCAATCTTCCAGATAGAATATTTTCCATCGTTCGACGTCCAAAATGTATTAATACTACAGACAGTAATGGTCTCAGACATGTGTGGCACCTGCAGTGGGAGCGCAACCAACCTCCTACCTACCATGAGTAAAGCTGATCTCCCTCGACCTCTGCTGAGCCTAGTGTCTCCACCACCAGCCAGAGAGATGACCTAAGCATCATCACAGCAAACCCTCACTCATCTACCAACCACGCCACACCGATGGCTGTGAAAAACCTGCTGGTAGTTCGTATGATATGGTGACTCCAGTCGCATCTATCTTCCACCATGTGATTACCCAGCCTCGATCTCATGGTTCGTAGTAGGCAGCCCAAACCACCTAGATGCTTGGAACAATGACATCAGTGTTCTCCAACCTCGCTCTCATCATGACAATGGGCTCTTCATTCTCAGTCATATCAGCAGCTGAAACTTCCGTTTTGACTCCAGCTCCGAAGGTAGTTCTTTGCTGTCCTCTTCTCCATACCCAATGCCTCCCTGCTCAGTGGTCCACCTTCACACAACAAATAACTCTATAAGCCTTTGGATTTCAGACTAGCATGCAGGGCCTGGGTTTTGATAACATTTTCATATGGACATTCATTGTTGTGGATTTCAGTGAGCCTGTACTCGGCACAGACGTCCTTCAAAACTTCTGCTTGGTTCCAGATCTGTGCAGTAGCGTTTAGACTCACACTGCTAGCGCCAGATCTATCACAAGTGTCATCAACCACTCTCCCTTGGGCCCCAGCACAACAGAGCTGTCCACTTTACACAACAGCTTCCGCCACTTCCCGAAACGCCTGATGGCTGCTGGTGCCTTCAGGACTGCCTTCACACTACCGATCATATTGAGAGGCTACAGCAGCTCTTTTTGGACTCACACGTGAGGAACATCCGTCTGCAACACGAAAATGATGCCATCAACTCAAACCCTCATCGACAAGAACATTACCCGCAAACGTGAACTCACGTGAACTTCAGAGATGCAATCCACTTTGGAATGCATTTAAGACTGTCTCGTACACTATGGATGCTATTCTGCAACAGGAAGTTGCAGGCGTTCAAGAACCACTCCTTTTTTTCTCACGCAAGCTCTCACCTTTGCAGTGTAAGTAGTCAGTATGTGATCCAGAGCTATTAGCAGTTTATAAAGCAGTACGTTACTTTCAACAAGACATGAAGGGGTGTTCTCTGATTATTTGCTTGGATCACTGAGCGTTCACAGAGTAGCTGAAACCCCTCCAACGACATCTGTACATAAAAATATTGGCACTTAGATTACATTGTACCACCTACATCCATCATATGAAAAGCATAGGAAACTTCATGGCATCCATCAATAACATGTGATCCCACTCTGACTATGACCAGTTTGTGGAAACGCAATGTCAAGACCAGCAGTTACAGGCTCTTCTTCACGATCCCCCCATGAACCTCTAGATCGAACTTCGGCCTATTCATGTAAGACTCATCTGATCCTCTGCGATGTCTCGCAAAAATGAACATGCCGCCTTGCTCCTCAAATATCACATCATCTTCGACCAGTTACATAACTTGCACCTGCCTGTATGTGTCTGCCCCCATGCCCACTAACAGACTCTTTGTTATGGCCTAACGTGAAGGAGGACTGTACGCCCTGACTTCATGTATGTGTTCCACACCAAAGGAGCAAGGTATCAGGCCATACTCAACCGCCCCTAGATCACTCTTAAATCCCGAAAGGACGTTCAACGTGTGAATGCCAATCTCGTGGGCTTGCTACGCATCTCTGATGGCTGTCGTTACATTCTGTCAGTGACTGACTTCTTCAGTTGATGGGTGGAAGCTATACTGCTGAGGATATTATGGCTGAATACACTGCCAAAGCCTTTATTGTCACGTGGATTTCAGGCTACAGTTGTCCCAAGACCATAACGATCGACCAAGGCCAGCAGTTGGAATCAACCCTTTTCCTCGAGTTGTGCAGCATGAGTGGCACTCATGGATTTAGAATTACAGCGTATCATCCTCAGAGCAATGGGCTCACTGAGTGGTGGCATCACAACTTAAAGATAGCTGTCATGAGTCACGGTGCACTCTGGGCTCCATGGGTACTCTTGAGAGTGCGTACGAGCCCCAAACGTGATCGTGGAGCTACAATCACTGAAAATTTGTATGGCGAAGAGCTCTCCTCGCCTGCTGACTGTGTTCCAGCAACGATTGACTATGCCATCCGATAGGACCAAACTGGATTTTGTGAGAAAAACACCACATCCTCAACCTCCACTTAACTCCCCTTCTTTCTCGCTCTGCACCTCAGGTATTGTTCCACAAGGCTTTAAAAGAATGCAAGTTTATGATATCACATGTTGACACAATCCGACCAGCCTTGCAACCCCCAAACACGGGCCCCCTCAGAGTACTTCGATGGGACAACCATTCCTATGATGTACCGCTAAATGGGAAACTTATGACAACGTCTGTCAATCGCCTTAAGCTGGCATGGACTCTGCAAAAACCTTTACTTGACAATGACCCTTTCTAACCACCTTCCACAATCTCTTCAGATGACTCACTCCCTCCTGGTGACACGCCCCAGGCTTTTGAGTTGCACCTTGATGATCAAAATTTTCTTCCAGAAGACCTTAACGACATTGATCAACAATGACCTTCCCACTAAAGGGCAGCATTCAGACCGCCAGGTTGCATATGGCTCTATCACCCTTCGCTCCAAGAGAATTTTTAAGATACTGCAGTGGGTCTCACTTTCCACTTCTCTGCTGAAGGTTGTGCTCATCACCATGGATCCCCACCTGTCCTCTTCAGATCATGCATTCTCAATGGCACCATTCGGCCCCAGTGAGCTCTCCGCCATCCCTTCTGACACCACCATGCAGTCATGATTCTGCCGCCTCTACTGTGCACCAGAACATCTTCAGATTGTGATCTGTATGCCATGCAGTGTACGCTGCCTCATCACTTCGATTCTGCCAGACGTGCCAACACGCTTATCACATCCACATGGTACTCAGAAACCTGTCCACCTCCAAATTGTTTCAACACCTTCTGCACGTTGCACACGTTCTTGAAAGTGCTCCACACTACATGGGGGCCTCTGTGGGAACTCTGTGACAATAAGCAGTATTGCTGGAGGCTGATTCAGACCGTGTTTCAGCAATAGTTCACAGGCAGTATGAGCTAATGGCTTCAACCATTGCAGATATAGTTCTGTTGCACCACCGTTGTTATAATAAAGTGTGATTGTTGGGGTACTGGTTGTGTTATTGTACATTCCAGATCCCATCTGTAGTAGGGATCCTATATTGTATCTCTGGTGAATTCATCTTTCTACTGCTATTGTGCACGCTGTTTCCACTCAGTTTTCTTCTTGCAATTATTTCACCCTCACCTTTAATTCACATTTATTTTCCATAAAACATGATTTGAGCAGGCGCTTCTGTTGCTGCTGCTCAGTTGTTATGTTTTGCCTCATCTTTAGTGTTGTGTTAATTTTGAATGTTATGTGAGAACTATTGTTATGTCTCTGCTGTGGAGAAATATGTGTGTGTGTGTGTGTGTATGTATGTAAGTTTCTGTATGTTTGATTCTTCATGGTACAATCACTGATGAATGATGTTCTCTTCTATGAATTATGATGTTTTGTTAATGTATTCTGCCTTGTTCATAAGGACCAAAGTATCGCTGCATTTTGTTCTTTTAGGTTTTTGTTTAGATTTCTGGATATGTTTTGTACTGTAGTTTTAGTTTTTGAGTTGATGGGCAGTTAGAATGACAAAAAAGTTCACATAATTTAATTTTCAGGTGAGCAGTCGAAAGAAACGAAACAAAATGCACATGTTATAACTTTTAGGTGTTGACACATGTCTGAGTTAATGAAAAGAAACAGTGGTTTGTGTACAGTAGATTTCAAGAAAACCCAAATTTTCAGTTGCAAACACATAAAAACATAAAGAAGAGCTTTCAACCTGAACAAGATGATTCTAGAAAAGCAAAAATGTATCAAAATATAGGAATGGAATGCAATGGATGCATGCTGAAATCAGTGCTAAGTAATGCCAAATGCCTACATGTTTGATAAAGGTATGAATACTGATTGTAACCAAAGTGTTCAATGATATTTGTATAGCAAGCGTTAAATGAATTTGGTGCATAAACTACATAATTAGAATCAGCTAACATGGAATGTCAGCATTCATAATTTGATAAATAAGGAAAGAACTTACAATGAACTTAACCTGCATGAATACTTAGTACAGACGAATTAGGCCTATGTTTGGGATTAAAAGTTTTCATTTATCTGAAGCTGATAGAAATAAATATCTAGCACAGATAATGGATGAGTATTTAATGTGTTTTGTTACAAACATTGAATGTGTAGCATGATATCATTCATTCATCGAGAGGGATAGGAGGTGTGACATACTTCATTGACATGATATGATCTCAATGTTTACTGTACCAATGAATGATGATTGCCAAACATACTGTTAAAAATTAATAATAGGTGTATTTGGATATCCATAGTGTGCATAAAATTTTTATTGTTTGGGCATGTTGATGCATGTGATGGAAGCAGCATTCCTGCAAGAAGGTGTGGCATTGGCATATGGTGACAATTTGTGGAACCTGCTGGTTTGGCAATTACTCACCTCAGATACATGCTGCAGTTCATGGAATAGCACACAGCACTGAGTTGGAACAACAGATGGTCCCATAGTGCTTAGAGCCATTTGAAGAATACATGTATGTCTTCAAAAAGTGATTTATGTTATTTGGTAGCTTGTTGGACATAGATAAACACAGTTTTTCTCTCAAACACAGGCCAAACTGCACAGGAGACGAATCCACAAGAGAAGAAAGAAGTTATCAAGATGGGGATATACTCCTGACAAGCAAGTCAGTAATTTCTGATCCATACCAATCAGTATCAGAACTATTACATGAAGTTCTCCTCTAAATATTTATCAAATATTGCAGGGAATGTCCCAAGTGCAATTCTGATTTACATATTACAGGCATTGTAGCATATAAAAACATAACTACAACTCAGAAATGATACCTAGATTCAACAAAACCAAATCTTCACATACAATCAAGATAAGATTCTCTTTTTTATGGGACAATTCAGGTAAATGTAACCAAGCAGTTTTTTATTCCTTTGATTTTATAGCAACTCTCCTCTTCCTGAGTAATGTTTTGTGTAATTAACTAGCACTGAGATTGATAGCATTGCAATCAGGAATGAGTAGTTGTAGAAAAACTTTTGTTAATTTTTTTGAGTTGATCAGGGATGGATTGTTACATATTCCATCTTAAATTTTAAAACTGGAAGTGTGTCATATTTGCTGGCTCATTTCCAATCATGTGATCAGTAAGCTACATATATCAGAAAGTGAGGCAGCAAGAAACTATTATTTTGGGAAATTTACTTTGCACATATTTTGCCATTTGTGACTAGCTGTCACCACATGGTATGTAATATGATTAGAGTAGCCAATTAGTTATGTGTAATATCTTATTTATAATGTAAATTATTTTTGTATGAAAACTGTTATTAACTATGTACTGATTATTTTATTTTCTGATAATTTCATGTGTCCAGCAACATTGTACAATATGAGGCAAGGAAAAATAAGTATAAGAAAAATTTAACTTCTTTTATTGTCTTTTTACACATATATAGTAACAAAAATGTATATATTTACATCTAAAATGTAAAAATCATATTTATTTATCACAGCATTATTTGTGATCTCCAGATACAGTTACTACTGCCCCACTATTAATGACATTCTTCAGTCAATGCTATAACGAAAGACCACAAAACGTAGGGCCACTTACTCACAAATCACTAATCATGAAGGTGATGCACTAAAGTCAGAGTTTGTGTCTTGGAACATTTTTACCCAAACACAAATCAACTTTCAAGTGAAGTCCAACTGATAAACTATTTTATGTACATTTCCTTTATCCTATACAGTCTTTTAAATATTTGTTAATGTACAGTTTACAATGTGTATAGATATATATTCACATTATAAAATGGTTATAAATGTACCTAAATAAATGTTGTACATATATATTACAGTGTTGACTAAAAAAGTATATATCTTGTACTGTGCAAGCTACAAGAGCTTTTTGAACAGAGAATGACATTTAAAAAGTTTTTCATTGCTGTCTTACTGGGTATCCTATCCATGACTTAATGAGTCAAGTTATTGTCGTGAATATATAGGAGGTCATGATGGATTGACAGTTGATGAGTCAGAAGGAGAATTAATGTAGAATAGTAGTTATTTGCAGTTCCTTATATAATCCTAATTTCCAATGGTATAACAAATTGCCAATGATTTTATCACACTGATTCCAATCAGCAGTAAAAAACAGCATCAGTTAAAACAGACATAGATACGTCTTCTTGTTAATGGGACAGATACAGTTAAAAGAATTTCATGACCAAGATTGTCATATTTGCCCAGAAACGAAAGATGTCCGTGGGAGAGACAGCCAGTACCCCAAGTGCAGAGGCAAAACTACTTTTGCTGGGTTATACTAACATACTCTAATGATGCCACATTTCAAAATGTTCTATTACTTGGAAGAATTCAGTGTAAGATGGAACATATACCTTTTTACTAACATGAATGGAATTAATACGAACTTGCAGGACTTGGAAAGTCAAAAACACAACATCGAAAACATATAGCTGCATTTGTATATGTCTAACTAAATGATCTGATACATTTACAAGCAGCAATGCATAGTAGTGTAAGGTATCTATCTGATGTATGTATGCAGACAGCAAGAAAATAAAACAAAGCACTGTCGTATGCAAAATATGCTACACTTTGCTGTTTGCCATGTTCTCACTTAGTTAATTGAGCCACATTTTCAAGATTACCTCATCATTCCAGCAACTTCACTCATCTAGAAAATCCAGAACTGAAACAGAACCACAAAATGAAAGAGAAAAGAGTTTTTCTTCCCCTGTAATTGAAGAATTGCAGTTGATATTGGGATGTTGCCTGTGATGTTCCCTGGTATCACAAGATGATGGGACACCTGTAGATACCTATGGAGGAAAGGACTCCGGGGTTTCCAAGGCAGTTTTCTCTGCTGATATTCATTTTTTCAGAAAAGCGAATCTGATCGAGAGGAAAATTAATCTGTGATGTCCTCATCCTGGCTTCAAATTACAGCCCCAAGACAGATCAGGAATGGAATAGACCTAATCTAACTATAGGCCAGGAGAAAGAAATTACAACATGTTTAGATTCCTCAAGGATGTCATTTAGACATTTCTCAGACCACGTTCTAATTCGATAGCCAGTACACGGAGGTAAGTAAGTGAAGGTTCGTGTACTTGCTCTGAAACGTATGCAGGATCCTCCACGCACTGGCAAGAAACAATGGCACCTAGACCATTCTGATTCAAGAGTCACCAGCACGAAATCAGAACATGACAGTTGAGGTGGCTGCTTTTAGTATGGTAAGCGCACTGGGGAGACTGGACTGTTGAATTTGAAGACTCCACTTTTGAATTGGTATTCGTGTCGGCGGGGCCTCCCCTGCTAGACGGGGCAGGCGCAGCCGTCGGCGCGCCACGTGATGGCCGCCTTGTGGTACAGCTTGGCCGGGGGTTCCCCTGCGGGCCCCGCGCCGCTCGCGTCGTCTCCCCGGAAGAGGTTGGCGTGCGCCGCGGCTCGGTTGCGGCGCGCGTTCGCCTCGTTCTTGTCGGGACGGCGCTCGGCCGCCTCCTGGTGGTGGTTGTGGTGGTGGTGGTGGTGATGGTGGTGGTGCGCGGCGGCGGCGGCAGAGGGCAGCAGCGGCACCTTGCAGCGCGCCAGCGGCGGCGCCTTGCAGGCGGCGGAGGCGGCGGCCAGCTCGCGGGCGTCGCGGCGCAGGATGCGCACCGCGGCCGCCACCAGCGCCACCAGGATGACGACGCCGCACACCGGCACTGCGATGGTCGCCGCCTTCAGCCACACCTCGCCGCTCGCGTACGCCGTGGATTCGGGCGAGGCCGCGCCGCGCGCGGACGCACTCGCGTTCCCAGCGGCACCTGGAGGTAGGTTCACCGTAATTTGGAATGCAAAAAAGAGGACACTTTGTGTATTTTAGGATGAAAAAAAGGACACTTTCAATCCTTTAAAATTATTACATGAGAAACAAGCAAAAAATAAAACTATTACACACATTTCACGTACACTACTGGCCATTAAAATTGTTACACCAAGAAGAAATGCATTGGACAAATACATTATACTAGAAATGACCTGAGATTACATTTTCACGCAATTCGGGAGCATTGATCCTGAGAAATCAGCAGCCAGAACAACCACCTCTGGCCGTAATAACGGCCTTGATACGCCTGGGCATTGAGCCAAACTGAACTTGGATGGCGCGTACAGGTACAGCTGCCCATGCAGCTTTAACCCGATACCACAATTCATCAAGAGTAGTGTCTGGCGTATTGTGACGAGCCAGTTGCTCGGCCACCATTGACCAGACGTTTTCAATTGGTGAGAGATCTGGAGAATGTGCTGGCCAGGGCAGCAGTCCAACATTTTCTGTATCCAGAAAGGCCCGTACAGAACCTGCCTGCAACATGCGGTCGTGCATTATCCTGCTGAAATGTAGGGTTTCGCAGGGATCGAATGAAGGGTAGATCCACGGGTCGTAACACGTCTGAAATGTAACGTCCGCTGTTCAAAGTGCCGCCATTGCGAACAAGAGGTGAGCGAGACGTGTAACCAATGGCACCCCATACCATCACGCAGGGTGATACGCCAGTATGGCGATGACGAATACACGCTTCCAATGTGCGTTCACCGCGATGTTGCCAAACACGGATGCGGCCGTCATGATGTCGTAAACAGAACCTGGATTCATCCGAAAAAATGGCGTTTTGCCATTCGCGCACCCAGGTTCGTCGTTGAGTACACCATCGCAGGCGCTCCTGTCTGTGATGCAGCGTCAAGGGTAACCGCAGCCATGGTCTCCGAGCCGATAGTCCATGCTGCTCCAAACGTCGTCGAACTGTTCGTGCAGATGGTTATTGTCTTGCAAACGTCCCCATCTGTTGACTCAGGGATCGAGACGTGGCTTCACTATCCGTTACAGCCATGCGGATAAGATGTCTGTCATCTTGACTGCTAGTGATACCAGGCCGTTGGGATCCAGTACGTTGCTCCGTATTACCCTCCTGAACCCACCGATTCCATATTGTTCTAACAGACATTGGATCTCGACCAACGCGAGCAGCAATGTCGCAATACGATAAACCGCAATCGCGATAGGCTACAATCCGACCTTTATCAAAGTCGGAAACGTGATGGTACGCATTTCTCCTCCTTACACGAGGCATCACAGCAACGTTCCACCAGGCAACACCGGTCAACTGCTATTTGTGTATGAGAAATCGGATGGAAACTTTCCTCATGTCAGCACGTTGTAGGTGTCGCCACTGGCGCCAACCTTGTGTGAATGCTCACAAAAGCTAATCATTTGCATATTACAGCATTTACTTCCTGTCGGTTAAATTTCGCGTCTGTAGCACGTCATCTTCGTGGTGTAGCAATTTTAATGGCCAGTAGTGTATTTACATTACTTTACAGCTCCAGTCTTATGTATATTTTGCACTGGACCAAATCTTTCTTAAAACTGCCTTTTGTTGACACAAATATATAAAAAAGCTTTTGCAACTCAAATGTCTACACTCAAATTTAACCATTGCAATCCCATTTACAGATTCAGGTGTCAGTCTATTTCTCTCCTTGTCCACTGTTCCCGTATTAAGGAAAAAAACCTCTCAGCACAAGCGTTGTGGGCTGGCACTGCGAAGAACTGCACAATTTTAATTAAATCACTAAACTGTTTCTTACTACTGTACTATTCAATGTACTTGCATCATTATTTATGGCTTGGTTCATATGTGGCTATAAATTTTTTTAAATCTGAAAACTGATCAAACGCTTTCTTTATTTTGCTTACGCCAGAGTCCTGCAGCGATCGCAGGGTCGGCTTGGTTAGAACGGATTTGGCAAGGTTAGTTTTAGGGGTGGTCAGATGCCCTTCCTGCCCCCACCCCTTACCCCCAGGGTATCAGTGTACCCCAGCTGTCTGCATCTAGTGTAAATCGTGAAATAGTTTGAACGTGTTTCAAATGTCTACGATGCATGAAACTGGGGCGGAACGTGGGGACCAGCCCGGTATTCACCTAGCGGGATGAGGAAAACCGCCTAAAAACCACACCCAGGCTGGCCGTCACACCGGCCTTTGTCGTTAATCCGCCGGGCGTATTCGAGTCCAGGAAGCAGCGCGTTAGCGCTCTCGGCTACTCGGGCGGGTAAAACTGATCAAACGCTTCTCATCAACAATTTCAATGTTTTTATCCAACAAAGATTTCTTCCATATAAGTCCATGATACATCTGCAAAATCAAGCCACTTAAAACAAGAAAATAACACTTAATGGTTGCAGCCACATATTCAGAAACTTTTACATCCAGACGAAACATTAACTCTAAGCAATATAAATCGATTTTTTCGGCTTTACTAACATAACAGATCGGTAGTAAACAAATAACAAATTACGTAATACAGTAACATAATTAAGAAGTATATAAACTATTGATTAAAAGAAGAATCGAAAGATCTTAATTCCCAAAACGAAAATATGTGGACGTTAGCAGCAACCATAAAAATTTATACGGGCACTACACTAAACATCCGAAACGAGTACATGTCTGCAGAAATACTGAGTATGATAAGCCTTCCTGCATGAGCACAATGTGACACTGATAGTGACGTTGATACTTACTGGCCAAACAGTTGTGTGAAATACTGACCAATCATAAATCGTATAGCGCCAATATTGTTACAATAAAACGACTCAGATAAAGGATGAGCATTTAATGTCGAAACCAATAGTTCTAAAGGCGTGTGTCCACTAGCAAGTAAGTTCCGCAGTTGCTAAGGTGTTTACATTAGAACAAAAACTTGTCCGAGTTTACTTTCGGCAGTCGCTTTGGCAAGTTAATTTCAGGAAGTTCCAGCAAATACTTGCAGAAGTACAGGAAATGTATTTGCAATTGCAAATATGCACCACAATCGGCTGTATATTGGAGTGACGGCAGTGAAAATTTGTGCCGGACCACACTCAACCCAGCTTTCCCACTTTACATGAGAGATAGCGTTAACCGCTTCGGCTATCCGTGCACGAATCATGGCCAGACTCAAACTTCCATATTTCGTCGTCTATGCGTCACAACCTGTACTCGTATGTTACATACATTCGTGTCCAGGAAGGACATATTCATGCATGCGTGCGTGTCTGAAGGGACAGTGCACTTTACTTCTTCATAACACCAGCACTGCTGTTTCGTATGTATTCGCAACTATCGGGTTCTTGACTCTCAATAAATACGTGCTTCCTGGACGGAAATGTACGTAATATACGAGTGCAGGTTGCGACACACGGATGAAATGTGGAAGCTTTGGTCTGGGTGATTCGTGCTCGGACGGCCGCAGCTGTTAAAGTGACCGCTTACGTAAAGTGGGAAATCTGGGCTCGAGTTCCGCTCTGGCACAAATTTTCATTGTTGTCATGCCCATATACAGCCGATGGTGTTTCATATTAATAATTGCGGATACATTTCTTGTATTTCTTCACGGCTGTAGTCTCTGCAGTGCCTCGCACTTCTTAACTACACAGAGACTGCTGTTTCGTATTTGCAGAACTATTTCGACTACAGTCGCGTCTTGAGGCAAGCAAGTGCAAGTTTGCGGTGCAGTGCTTAAAAATCAGAGCTGTCACCATCGTTGTTGCATTATTATTATCGAAGAAAAATCGCGAAGAGAAATAAAAATATGAGAAAAAAATAAATTTGTCTGAAGGAGTGGATACAGAAGCGTACATATTTAAGTTATCAAGAAAAACTATTAAATGAACAAAAATCAGAGGACTTCGGTCTGATTAAAAACTTTCTGAGAATTTCGTATGCAAGCTAGGAATATCTCTTGTCTGTTGCATAATAAAATATTTGAAAACAGCACACAAAAATGCTGCAAGCTGATACAGCAAGAGATCATCTTTCAAATATTCTTCGATTTTTGAAAACAGTGCGTCCTCAGATTTTTATTTTTCCGCTCTCTATAGAACATCCTTCAAAAAACTTCCTTTACGGATAAAAATGAGCTCCGAACATTGCTGAGTTCTTTGCCTAAAAACAACGTGATATCTGCAGTTAAGGAATCGGAAAAATAGCCCGGCGTTGGCAGACTGTTGTAAATACTGAAGGAGAATACATTATTGAAGACTAAAGTCCTTTTTATGTGCGTATCTTGTGTTTATTAAACTTATGCAAAAATGCTACTAACTTATACACCAACCGAACACTTCGTAAATCGAATTTCAGGAATGGCCTATAATATTTAGGTGTTGCCGTAGATGTAGGAATTATGGGTAGGTCTACATTCAGTTATGTGTTCCGTCTCCGTTGCTGGAGTATCACTGTTGTCAGAATATGTGACACCAGCGTTTTGCAGTATCTGAAAGGCATAGTGCAATAAACAGTAAACACCTCTCAGGTATCAGTCTCCTACTGCCTCCAAGGTAGTACGAGGGGCGCTCGATGATCGTGGGGCATGTGGTCAGGATGTTGCCAATCCCTCCAGCCATCACTGTCACCAGATGAATCCCGATGACGCCGCTGCTTCGTTATTCAAGCAGCTCCTCATTGGCCTCACAAAGGCTGAGTGGGCTCCATACCAGACCTCCCCGTCTCAGAAAAAATCTGACGAAGTATCGGGAATTGAACCTGCGTCCTTCCGCAGGGAAGGAGGTGACACTAACCTCTTTTTCCTTCTTCGTCATTATTTCTGTGCAGATGTCGCATGGCACCTCTGAAATTCCATTCGGCTACGAATGTGGCCAGTGCAATCTGTATACATAAAAATGTTAATATGTTCAAAATCGTTAATCTCCGAAAGCTCTTGACCGCGTGCTTTGAAATTTTGATACAACCTTGCATTCTAATACAGGCATGATTTAGGTACCTATTTCTTTAACATATGATGTACATGTAACTTTTTGAGATTTTTTTGTAAATTATATTACATATAATTTTCGGATATTTGCGATTAGGAGTATTCACAGTTTCTATATATTTAGAAACACAGATGTTAGTTTTTTCAAAATCTCACATCTCTGGAAGTTCTTCGCGGATTGCTTTGAAATTTTAACAGCAACATTGCATTCGAATACTCACGTGTTTTCAGGAACGCTGCCTGATATATGTGTAATACATATGTAACAAAAGAGGAAACGTTATAAAATGTAAATGTTGGTTTGTTCAGAATCGTTAGTCTCTGAAAATTCCTGACCGACTGCTTTGTGATTTTGACATAACGTAGAATTCTAATACGGCCGTGTTTTTAGGTAACATACTTTAATGTATGTATATTTTTAATACAGATAATATAAAAATATATATCTTATATTAAGGGAAAACATTCTTACCAAAAATGTCAAAATATACCTTTCCGATTTAATTAAGAGTTTTTCATGTTGCTGTACTAAACATTTAGACACATATAGACTTTATACTTTTTAGTGAAACGTTGTTGGCAAACAGGAAAGATGTATTTGTGGATAACTGATTTATGATTAGAATGCTAACACAGAATCTGACTTTACAATAACAATAAACAAGGGTCAATGTCAGAAGGGGGGGGGGGGGGGGGGGAGGAAGAGGAGACGGACAGAGGGTTCAAAATGGTTCAAATGGCTGTGAGCACTACGGGACTTAACTGCTGAGGCCATCAGTCCCCTAGAACTTAGAACTACTTAAACCTAACTAACCTAAGGACATCACACACATCCATGCCCGAGGCAGGATTCGAACGTGCGACCGTAGCGGTCGCGGGGTTCCAGACTGTAGCGCCTAGAACCACTCGGCCACTCCGGCCGGCCTGACAGAGGGATCGGAGGAAGTGGACATACAAAGGAAATTCGGAAAGTAAGTTCCGATGGTAATAAAAAAGGAATCGAATGCAGATAAAGAAACCAATTTATTTCACAAAAACCTGTAACACTTACACTACTTTTAAACATAGACCCCGTAACTTTCCGGGCATTTCTCATAGTGTGGTGTAACTCTATGCACTCCTTCGTCATAGAATGTTGCCACCCATATTGCCAACCATGAGGTAACTCGTTCTTTTACCTCTTCATCGTTACTGAAGCGCTTGCCACCAAGAGATAGATGACTTCCGATGCCGACAGAGATGAAAAGCGAGGTCGGGACTGAACGGAGGATGTCAAAAAGAGTACCAGCCAAAGCTCTGGTCACTTTCGCAGTGTGTGTTCGGGCATTGTCGTGAATGAAACCCACACCTTTTGAGAGCTTTCCTCTGCACTTGTTCTTTATTGCGCGGGGCAATTTCTTAAACGTCTCGCATTAAACATCCTTATTGATTGTTTCACCTCGTGGTAAAAAAGTTGGTCAGTAAAGTGCCTTGTCTCTCCCAAAACATTGTACACATGAGTTTTCGGGATGTCAGGAGTTGCTTGGGTTTAACCTTTCCTGGGGACGAAGTGTACCTCCATTCCATCGATTGCCGTTTCGTTTTAGGGTCGTCATAACCAACTCAAGTTTCATCCCCCGTGACTATCTACGATAAAAATTTGTCGCCATCGGCATTGTAGCGTGTCAAAAAATCAAGTGCATTGCTCGTCCGTTGTTGCTTGTGTTTCTCACTAATAAGTTTAGGCACCCAATGTACGCAATGTTTATGAAAACCCACTTTTTTAGTAATAATCTTATAAATTACTATCCATGAAATCTGTGGAAGTTTACGAGCTATAACTTTAATCGTAGACCTAAGGTTTTTCTTAATCATTTCTTCGACTGCAGCAAACAGTTTATCGGAAACTACAGATAGACATCCACTTCGTTCTTCGTCATGTATTTGATCACGCCCTTCCTAATATTGTCTGACTCACCACTGAAGCACTCAATGTATTTTCTCCGTAAACCACGCAGATTTGTCGATGGTTTAACGTTCTTAGCATTCAGAAAAGAAACCACAGATCTCAGTTCGCGCGCGGCAGGATTTTCGATCAACTATGCCACTATAAACAATCACTACGACCGATACACAACGCAGAGCAAGCTCGCAATGGTGTCATTCCGTTCTGCTTGGACCAAAGGCATGAGCGGAACTGCGATCGTAGCAGTGCCGTGGAGAAAAATGAAAACGGAACTCGTAACGCCTATTTTTGACCATTTTGTGCCCATATTGATATTTATATGTCAGTTTGTAGTGTTGCTTATGTAGAGTGTTATATCTGTCACGGAAATTCTTTGACTATGTACACATATTTCAGTTATGTGAACTTTTTGAACGATGTTGTTTAATCTGTGCTTGTGGATTTAAATAACTACTGGAATGATTGTTATACAATGTACTGTAATTGACTTGGTACATAGTTACGGAACTTAGGTTTGAATGTAAAAGGTGTGGGGAAGCCCCGCAGATACGGAAGTAGCCTGGCAGAGTGGAAGAGCTGTGGTTGGCGCGCAAGTGGCAAGTCGTCCTTCGTCACGGGTAAGGAGTCTGGGTTGAGCCATGCTGTGGTTAACATCTCGCTAGCAGGGGCGGATCATTGTGGCTTATATTCTTGGAGGTTTGAGGCCAGAGGAGCTTAAGAGCAGTGTTTATGGGCCTCGGATGCTGCATTTGGTGATATATTATCATGGCATGGTTTTTGGCCCTATAAAAATATAATTCCGACGCCAAGAAGATTTGGACAGGGCGAGGCCAACAGTAATGCCATGACTGCATCGCCGCCATGTTGACAGCCACTGCAAATTACGCATCAGTACCACCCGATTTCCACTAAACTGTTAACAACTGGCGCTCTGTAAATGGACCAGGTAATTGTGAAGTGTGGTTGATTTTAATAATAATCGTGGTGTTGCTAAAAACTCTATCATACACCAGTGACTATCCCAGATCACAAATCTGGACAGGAATCCTATCCTAGTGAATTTAATTCCGAGTGTCGTAATTTAATATGGAAATATTTATTGGGCAGCTGTAAAAATAGTTATGATTTTTTTCTAGGAAAGATTTATTGGGGAGCTGTAAAAATAGTTATGATTTTTTTCTAATGTGTGGCGTTATAGTGTTTAAAGTTCAGTTTTATAGTTTGAGAAATACTCCACTTCCAGTGCATTTTTAAATCAATCAGCAGTCATTTCCTTAAATAATTTGCCTTACTTGAAAAGCTGCCTGAAAATAGTAAAATTGGTCCGAAGTGAAAAATATTATTAATTGTTGCATTTATGCACTTTGATCAGTATTCCAAAGTTTATAAGTGTTCATTCCATGAATAAGTATTTGAATTAAATTTAATCTTGTGTTGACATTTGCACAGCAAACTATGTTTTGAGTAGGTTAAACGACTGCTTATCAAAGCACTTTTGTTATTTAAAGAGTTATAGTTTGTTGTGCTTTACTTAATCAATAATTTTTGATGAGGATACTTACCATTTCTCACACACACTTGTGTAGTTTTGTTAATGAACACGGTTCTTAAAATCATGAAAGTTTAAGGGCCCTCATGTACTAGGCTAGTTACGTTAGTGAAGCAATGCAAAGGCTCCTTCAGAACCATTGTAGTTAGATTTGCATTCTGTTTAATGGCTTCCGTCCGAGTTTAAGAAAGTGATATTTACTGTGTTAGCTATTCTAATATAAGTTGGTTAACGCACGGGCATAGAGACCCTGTACTAATCAATGATGTTACAGAATATGATCATTAACAGACCATCTAATTTAAATCTTAATCATTTAATGCTCTTCCCTGTTTAGTATTGCTACTAGTTTCATGTGTGTTGGTGATTGGTTTTGTAAACTGTTGCATCTAGTTCGTTTAAGGTACGTGTTGTTGAGAGGCATATGTTACTGTTTGCTATCTCATTGGCCATTTGTTTGTCTTACTTCCAAGTTAGTAGTTCATTTATCTGGAAGTTAGGTTGCTGTGTTGTAGAGTGAGCAGATATAAAGAAAGAGTTTAGTGTGTGTATGTCAAGGAAGGTTAGGTTAGCCTTAGCACTGCTTTATGATATTGCTTGACACAAGGATGCCTAATTAGGCTGGCGACCGACAGTAATATGTAATGTTACAACTTGCTTTTATGTTGGGAGAACGTCTATTCCTGGCACTAGAGTGTTTCGGAAACTAATCCCAGTTTGATTGTTCTGTTTCCATTAGGTTATCTCACGGTCACAACTTTCTCAAAAATTCCTCGCAGAGGTTTAACGCTAGCATCGATTGCCGTTTAAGGTGGTCAGTGTTACCGTTACAAACTTACTTTCAGAAATTACCCTCAACAGTTACACTGCCAGAAGCAGAGTTCGTTTTGTTTGCAGACGACACAAATATTGCAATAAATAGTATGTCGAGTGTAGTTCTAGAAAGATCTGCTAATGATATTTTCATTGATATTAATAAATGGTTTAAAGCCAACTCACTGTCATTAAACTTCTAAAAGACTCACTATATGCAATTCAGAACCTGTAAGAGGTTTTTCTCCCAGCATATGCATAAAGTATTGAGAAGAGCAGATAGAAGAGGTTGACAGTTTTAAATTCCTGCGATTACAACTTGATAATAAATTCAGTTGGGAGGAGCACACCACAGAAGTGCAGAAACGCCTTAACAAATCTGTATTTGCAATTCGAGTGTTAGCAGACATAGGCGACATAAAAATGAAAAAGCTTGCATACTTTGCCTACTTTCATCCCATAACGTCATATGGTATAATACTTTGGGTTAACTCTTCAAGTCAAACAAAAGTTTTCAGAGTCCAAAAGCGTGTAATAAGTATTATTTCTGGAGTAAATTCACGGACGTCCTGTAGAAACCTCTTCAAAGAACTGGGTATACTAACTACTGCCTCTCAGTATATTTACTCCTTAATGAAATTTGTTATATCCTAGCCAGTAATGCCACCCGAGCCCGCTGCCAAAAGGTTGGCAGCATCAAAGTCCGGACGCCGTCCGCATAAGCAGCGCCAGCGAGACAGGAAATCGCCGCAAGTCTGCGCGCGCCACCGCTGGCTTCTGGTTTCTTAAGCGCTGGAGTCGCGAGCGCTAGGACAGTTCTGTATTCGCCGCTCAGTTGTATACTCGCCACCGAATTGTGTACTTGCAAGTCAGTTGTGTGTTCATCGCAGCAGAGTTGTTGTTTGTCGTCAACCGACGCTGACCTAGCCGCTCCGACTCGAACTAGACAGATCTCTGTAGACACGGAGTTCACTACTGTGTTTCTGTATCTTCATTAATAAAGATAAGTACCGACTTTTATTTAATCAGAGTGTTTGGGTTTTCATCTTTCTGTTCACTGTTCCAGCGGACCGGTCGGCCCGCTATTAAAAGTGTGGCGGTGACTTCGTAAGCCGTTTCTACAGCGAATTGCTTGTCGCTACGAACGCCGCCACAAAAAAATTTGTCCTAAATAATATATCTCTTTTTTCAACAAACAGCTCAGTTCATACATACAATACCAGGAACAAAAATGATCTGCACAAGGGCTTGAAAGCACTTACTTTAGTTCAAAAAGGGGTCCACTACTCAGGAACACTCATCTTCAATAATTTGCCAACAAACATAAAAAATTTAGTTACAAATGAAGATCAGTTTAAAAGGAGCCTGAAAGACTTACTAGCGGCCAAGTCCTTCTACTCCATTGACGAATTTTTTAATAGAAACAAATGATGTATTATATATATTCATACTATTAGTATTGTTATTTCAGCTTTAAAAAAAAAAAAAAAGAAAAATTGACAGGTTCCACATCCACGAGGACCTCCTCAGCACGGATCTATGGAACGAAAATCTAATCTAATCTAATCTCTAATCTCGTAGAAAATGGGGTGTAGGAGGTTGACAGAGATGGGGGGGGGGGGGGGGGCCGGAGGAGATGGAGAGAGAGAGAGAGAGAGAGAGGGGGGGGGAGGGGAGGAGAACATGGGACAGAGAAGGGGGGAGGAGAAGATGGGCAAAGAGAGGAGGAGGAGAGGGAGTTGATGGAGAGGGAGGGGAGATGGACATAGAAAGCTGGTGGGGGAAATTGCCAGAGGCAGGAGAGAGAAGGAGATTAGGACATATATATCCAATACCCGTAAATATTAGAAACGCTTGCTTTTCGTATCTTTCTTTTCCATTTAAGCAGATTGAGCCATAGTAAAGCGTGGCCGTGTACAGCTAGCAATTACTACGCTGTCCGTTAGAAACTATATACAACTGCAGAACTTGGCATGATTGTGGACGAGTTACCGGAGATCGCAGGAAACGTGAACGCTACCGGTCGCGGTCGCAGCCAATGAGACGCTTGCCACCCTCGCGCATGCGCGGACCTTAGCAGCAGAGCGTGTTTTGATTTACAGCGCGGTCAGAGCGCTGCGTTATTGTTTTGAGGCGGGCCGGACGCCGTCCTCAGGTCCATATTGATGGCAGCCCGCTTCGAACAATGGGACGGCGGCGCACGACACGGCCCTAATATTCAATTTATAACTGGCCCCGGCATGATTTACGAGATCAACCCCTGCTGACGACAGCAGAGCCAGTTCTACCGCTCGACTCATCCTTGTTTCTGCTTCCCCGTTCTACTCCGCACTGCTCTCAATGTTACCCATCCCCCTCCTTCTCCTTTTGTTTGGCGTGCTCCACGACCACGCCGTGTATCTAAAAGGATTTTTTTTTTACTTACTCCGCATTGAGATCATAAATCTTATACTGTCTTGTAATTACTCTACAGTTAATGCAGCTGCCACGGAAGCATTCGACAGAAGCCTGATAATTCAAATACCTGTTGTTTGCGTACTGCAGCGATTGGTGTGACGAACAACGGAACTAGATTCTGTTGTGTTGGCAGAAGAGCCAACACCGTGTTACTAGAGGAGGCCGAAATGTACTCGTCTTAGCTCACGCAGGCTGGTGTGAGGAGGGAAGAACTATACTGACGTGATGTCTGGAACACGACAAGAAATGAGTATTCAGAAAGCAGACGTAATTAGTTTGATACTTAACTTTAATCCATTAATGATGAACGGTGCTCTTGACGGTACATGATTCACAATATTGTCTGTTCAGAATTCATTCTAATTACTGAATATGGCGCCTTGCTAGGTCGTAGCAAATGACATAGCTGAAGGCTATGCTAAACTGTCATCTCTGCAAATGAGAGCGTATGTAGGCAGTGAACCATCGCTAGCAAAGTCGGCTGTACAACTGGGGTGAGTGCTAGGGAGTCTCTCTAGACTAGACCTGCCGTGTGGCGGCGCTCGGTCTGCAACCACTGATAGTGGCGACACGTGGGTCCGACGTATACCTAGCAAGTGTGGTATCTGGCGGTGACACCAGAGATTCCAAACTGTATGCCAGTCTTGTTCTACGCTTGGGAGTAATAAACACTACTGGCCATTAAAATTGCTGCACCACGAAGATGACATGCTACAGACGCGAAATTTAACCGACAGGAAGAATATGCTGTGATATGCAAATGATTAGCTTTTCAGAGCATTCACACAAGGTTGGCGCCGGTGGTGACACCTACAACGTGCTGACATGAGCAAAGTTTCCAACCGATCTCTCATACACAAACAGCAGTTGACCGGCGTTGCCTGGTGAAACGTTGTTGTGATGCGTCGTGTAAGGAGGAGGAATGCGTACAATCATGTTTCCGACTTTGATAAAGGTCGGACTGTAGCCTATCGCGATTGCGGTTTATCGCATCCCGACACTGCTGCTCGCGTTGGTCGAGATCCAATGACTGTTAGCAAAATATGGAATCGGTAGGTTCAGGAGGGTAATACAGAACGCAGTGCTGGATCCCAACTACCTCGTATCACTAGCAATCGAGGAGACAGGTATCTTATCCGCATGGATGTAACGGATCGTGCAGCCACGTCTCGATCCCTGAGTCAACAGATGGGGTCGTTTGCAAAACAACAACCATCTGCACGAACAGTTTAACAACGTTTGCAGCAGCATGGATTATCAGCTCGGAGACCATGGCTGCGGTTACCCTTGACGCTGCGTCACAGACAGGAGCGCTTGCGATGGTGTACTCAACGACGAACCTGGGTGAACGGATGGCAAAACGCCATTTTTTCGGATGAATCCAGGTCCTGTTTACAGCATCATGATGGTCGCACCCGTGTTTGGCGACATCGCGGTGAACGCACATTGTAAGCGTGTATTCGTCATCGCCATACTGGCGTATCACCCGGCGTGGTGGTATGGGTTGCCATTGGTTACACGTCTCGCTCACCTCTTGTTTGTATTGACGGCACATTGAACAGTGGACGTTACATTTCAGATGTGTTACGACTCGTGGCTCTACCCTCCATTCGATCCCTGTGAAACCCTACATTTCAGCAGGATAATGCACGACCGCATGTTGCAGGTCCTGTACGGGCCTTTCTGGATACAGAAAATGTTCGACTGCTGCCCTGGCCAGGACATTCTCCAGATCTCTCACCAATTGATAACGTCTGGTCAATAGTGGCCGAGCAACTGGCTCGTCACGATACGCCAGTCACTACTCTTGATGAACTGTGTTATCGTGTTGAAGCTGCATGGGCAGCTGCACCTGTACACGCCATCCAAGCTCTGTTTGACCCAATGCCCAGGCGTATCAAGGCCGTTATTACTGCCAGAGGTGGTTGTCCTGGGTACTGATTTCTCAGGATCTATGCACCCAAATTGCGTGAAAATGTAATCACGTGTCAGTTCTAGTATAATATATTTGTCCAACGAATACCCGTTTGTCATCTGCAATTCGGCTTGGTGTAGCAGTTTTAATGGCCAGTGGTGTATAAGGACGCACGATCGAGCGCGAGAAAGCCTGGCATTCAAATCATAAAATAAAAAAAATCCACATGTTCATTCAGTGAAACTGATACTTTTAATCGGCTGAGTATAACTTAGGTTTATGACTTGAAACCCCCTCCTTGATTCTAACGTCAGCCAACTATAAACTGGCACTCAATCTCTTGCAACGTTGCCTGCAGAGATTTAAGTAAAGCAAAGGCAATTGTTCAGCGAACAGTCAGGAACTGCGTTAACACATACTGGGAGAAACTTTGCACAAGGATACAGGATTGCGTCGACGGTGGAAACATCGGCGGAGCGTATTCGGGTATCAAAAGGACCATCGGGCCCAACCCTAAGAAGACTGCCTCACTTGTGGATATCGATGGAAGTCATCACAGATTCTAATTGACAGTTTCAACGATGCGACGTCTGCTCACATGCGGTCAACATTAGCCCAGAACCAACAGGAGATATTTCTCGGTCGTAAATTTGCCCCGAGCTGGACGCCTTGCCTACTAAGGAGGGGCTTTAGAGAGCTGCTGCGCGGCTAAAATGAGGGAAGTGCGCAGGTAAAGACACCACCCACAAGGGTTCCCGGGTTCGATTCCCGGCGGGGTCAGGGATTTTCTCTGCCTCGTGATGACTGGATGTTGTGTGTTGTCCTTAGGTTAGTTAGGTTTAAGTAGTTCTAAGTTCTAGGGGACTGATGACCATAGATGTTAAGTCCCATAGTGCTCAGAGCCATTTGAACCATTTTTGAACACCACCCACACGGAACTTATCACACTGACTCCTCTCCTCCCTGTGCTCTGCAACCTTTTACTGGAATGTTGGGCTAAGGATACTGCGCCGCAAGATATGCACGACTCCAAAATCGTCACTTTATACACAGATAAAGGCAATCGCGGTGATTGCAGTTGCTACTGCGGATTTTCGCTGCTGAGTGTCGTCGGAAAAGCATTTGCACTTGTGGTGCTGGGCAGACTGAAGAAGCAAGCCTGGCATGTATGCCCTGAGTCTCAATGTGGCTTTCAAGCCCAGCGACCTAGTACTGATATGATTTACACTCCAACAAATTGAGAAAAAATGCTGCGAGCGGAAGACACCATTGTTCGTTGATTTTATCGACCGTCATAATGCATCTGGCACAGTCAGCAGGGAGGGTCTGTAACTTTACTAGTGAAGTTAGGTTGTCCTCCAAAATTCTTGAAGATGATCAGGGCGTTTCACGAAGCTCTGGAGGGTGTTGTTTTTGGAGGAAGGACATGAGGTCCATTTCTAGTGCAAAGAGAAGTCCGTCAAGGCTGTGTAGAGGCGCCTACCTTGTTTGGTATACTGTTCTCGTTATCTCTCGAAGTTGTGAAAGTAGCTTGGGCATCGATCTACATGCCAGCGCTCAATGGAAACTTTACAACACGTCGTTATTAAGATTCTAGCGCTATCGTGAGGGCTTATTTTATAAGTAGCCTTTTATTTGCTGGCGATGCCACACATATTCAAGACGTCGTTTAAAGGCTTATGGACAAATGTGGCACTCCATGCAAACTCTTCTCCATGTCTGTGAATATAAAGAAGAATGTGATTATGGCGCAAGACAGGCCTACACAGATACGGCTGCTATAAGATCAGATGGCTCATTGTTGAATGTAGTGGACAAATTCTGCTACCTTGGTTCGTTAGTGTCGGAAGGTCTCCCTCTAGACGACGAAATAAACGCAACAATTAGCAAAGCGGGGTACACTTTCGGGAAGCTCCACACAAGAGTATGGGACAAGAAATACCTTACGGGACGATCATCAATCAAGCATGTGTGATGAGCACCCTCTTGTATGGTGCTGAAACCCGGACATCATACGCTGTACAAGAACTTAAGCTCAACATCTTACATCTGTGGGGCTTATGAAAAATTCTACGTATAACATGGAGGAATCGTGTGACAAATGAGACGGTGCTGAATGCTGTGAATCTAGCGAGTGTCACCCCCACTCTCAAGAAACGTCGCCTGGGGCCCTATTCTATATCGTTCATACCGATCGGTGCAGTAGGTTAGCCTCGGTAGTGACGTCATTTTCGGTTCTTTATCCGAATTTACTATTCAGTAAGCTTCTGAGACCTGTTACGGAACGGTCTTCCCGCCGATTTTTCGACAACTTGATTTCGGTATGGACCTGTCGTTCGATTAGCTGTGGCTTATTTACACGTATAATGTTATTTTAAACATATTCAGTGCTTTAAACTTCGGATTTAGCGATTGTGTTACTAAAGAATCACCACAGGACACGTCCAATTGGAAAGTGAATTCATAATAATGGCTCTGAGCACTATGGGACTTAACATCTATGGTCATCAGTCCCCTAGAACTTAGAACTACTTAAACCTAACTAACCTAAGGACATCACACAACGAATTCATAATAAACTATTTTCCTTTGTTAGAAATGCAGTTAGGTTAGGCTGTTACTGTGAATGATTACAACATAAAAAAAAGTTTTCGGTCAATGTTCTCTAAAAATACCTGTTATTTTATGCAATTCAGAGTTTAAAGATCATTAAATATCAAGACATCGGCTCTGCTTACCTATATTACATGAGTGTTAGTTGAAATTACGAGTGATTTCGCGTACTCTTTTTCGCAAATGGTTTACTTATTAATTATCGAAACGCGTTTAAAACTTTTAAGTAACGTTGCAAAGGAATTCTGAGAAGCCTGATAGAGGAAACCTTCCAACATTTCATACATTTACGGCTTACACCCGCATCATTCGGCAACGAAGTCAGTCTGCGTCTCTCTCGACTGGAATTACATTAAGAAAAACACTACTACCACGCAAGCTGTAGTGGCGAAGTTGGTAAGGCAACGAAGTACCGTGTTAAAGAACGTAGGTTCGTATACTGTTAAATGCAAAAAATTTTTTTATCCTCTTCGCGTTTGCAACACCTTCTGAGGCTTCGTTAATCGTAAAAGTTAAGCATTTTTCTGAAATATCCATTGTAATTTACACGTAAGAGCGCGCCTTCTCAGTAACGAATATCTCCGATTTCGTGACTACCGTACGTTCAAGAAATGAAACATGAAATTACTGTGCGTGAAACAACTGACAGTGACATTTATATTTCTTCTTGTCACAAATAATTCAACATTTTTTTTCGGAATACGTAGCGATTTCCGAGAGTGTGGTCAGACAGGAATCTAAGAGGATAACGTAAATTACTGCGAATGAAACTAGCAGCAATCGTCTTTATACCCTAGCTTGTCTCAACTATTTAGCTGCGATCGAATCGTTAACAACAGTAGTCAGAGATGAAAGGTTTCCGCTACAACATTTTCAGACTATATCACCGTATATGAAACATTTTGATTCATCAGATCCTTGTTATGAACTACAATGAACTTCCGTAGCTGCACTCGCCACACGCTCTCGAAAAGGCGATTTTTTAAATTTTGTTTTTATGAACCAAATCGTTGATGCATCAGTTAGGGAAGTAGGCTACTTCATCATTTGGATCTCCAGGAGCGAGCTACAATCACATTCTATACATCTTCTTAATCTTTGACACTCTCTTAAACATTTTTCGGGTTCCTAAAGATGTGTGCCATCCATGTAACTAATTGTAGGCAGTTTATTCGCATACGGGTTCGCTTCTTTTATTTGTGAAGCATCATCACGAATAAAGGAAGCGAAACTCGTATGGAAATGAACAGCCGCCTTCAATTAGCTGCATGGACAGAACGTACCGCTATGAACTTTCAAGCAATTATGGAACGACGGAAAACAGAAAAAATGACGAATTTTTCGGGTATTTCTATAGATGGATTTGTACAATGTGGTACTACACTCCATTCTTAAGTCATATTCGGAAATGTCAAATCCGAAACAAGACGTCGTGAGAATGAGAATAAAATGAGATAATGTGACATTTACGATAGTTCCCAGAACACAGTGAATATTCTATCGTTATCATGCATTCATGGAAGCCCATGGCCAGCGAAATTTGAACAGTATTACGTACTGTAACCACACTCTTCGGTACTGTGAAGAGTGGCACGCCTGTGTCGGCCGCTAGCCGCTTCCGAGTTCGTGCCGCTGTGGCGCTGCAGTGCGCGTACGCAGATCTGAGGCAGATTGCTTTTCATTGGTTGGTGCGAGAAGAACTGACAACAGCGTTTCGGTCCTCTAGGACCGTTCGGCATCGCTTTCGAAATGCTTACTGAATAATGTTTGGGCTCTGTTTCGAAAACGTGACCGTTCGGTGCGCCCGCGTACCGAACCGGTTCAAATGGCTCTGAGCACTATGGGACTCAACTTCTGAGGTCATTAGTCCCCTAGAACTTAGAACTAGTTAAACCTAACTAACCTAAGGACATCACACACATCCATGCCCGAGGCAGGATTCGAACCTGCGACCGTAGCGGTCTCGCGGTTCCAGACTGCAGCGCCTAGAACCGCACGGCCACTTCGGCCGGCGTACCGAACCGATCGGCAAAATGGTGGAAAGGTACAGAATAGGGCCCCTGCGGTGACTTGGGACACTTGCATCGTACGGACCACTCCCGTCTTTCCCGACGTTTGTGAGACAGCAAATGCCAAGAGGCCCCCTGGAAGTCGTGCTTTGCGCTTTGAAGAGTACGTCAAGCGCGATATGAACACATTTAATACTGACTGCGACAAATGCAAGGAGCGGGTGGCAGCAAGTTCCATGACGGCGCCTTAGCTCCGAAGCAAGCATTTAGACAAGCGGTCTCCGACGAACTCCTCTTTTGGTGTGGTACACACCTGCCCCACCTGTGGGCGCCAAGTGGGCACTCGCATTTGACTCCTGAGTCACGAAAAGAAGTGCCTGCGCGGTGCTACGTGGTTCTTCCGTTAGGAATTACGGACAATTGATCATTAATAAAGGAAATACATTCTTGGAATGAGTCCATAATCGTTCTGCACTCTTGCAAATAATTCTGTTGAGTCTGCTTAATGAAATTTTTTGTTGATGACAGTATTTCACGACATGTTTTATCTACCGCCGTCATCAGAGTCGGTAATTAACCGATTGTGGGTCCTGCGCTAAAAGAAAGGGGCAAGAAATCAAAGTCTGTGATTCTTTTGGTTCTCACTTCTCTATTCAATACGGTACGTCCGTTCTTTTTCCGGTATAAACCAGGTTCTCGCGAAGACAGTACACAAAGAAACAATTAAGTTTACGCAATGTCAACATTCGCATGGTTTACTTATCGTTATATTGCAGTAACACTAGATAAGATAAGGTCTTACAGTGAATCCCCACTCGGTACCAGAGTTTTTCCTGTAACTTGGAACTTCTTTTACCTCTGACAGTGATTTGTTAATTAATCCGTCTTTCTGAGTCCCCACTCGGTACCAGAGTTTTTCCTGTAACTTGGAACTTCTTTTACCTCTGACAGTGATTTGTTAATTAATCCGTCTTTCTGAGTCCCCACTCGGTACCAGAGTTTTTTCTGTAACTTGGAACTTCTTTTACCTCTGGCAGTGATTTGTTAATTAATCCGTCTTTCTGAGTCAATGTTAAACTGTAGATTCTCACAGTAGCTTGTTGGGCATGTGAGTTTAAAGGTCGGAAGATGGCAAAGGGGTCTCCAATAGGACATTATCCCTAGAAAAATCCTATATTGTTCAAACCAACTTTCGGGTTAAGTGCAGTTTCACTTTTTTACGATCGTTGCACGCATTAACGTAAATGACTGATGAGAGACACCATTTGTTAATCTCGTAGCGTATTACTCAATAATTGAAACTGTAATTTGATTCGCATGGTACTAATGTACAACAAATGTAATAACGTAGCTAATGAACCGTCCGTTGTCAGTTGAGCAAAGACGTGGCATCCAAAGTTCAGTCGGAGGGTCAAAACAACAGTCGTAGATATTCCAAGCACGCGCGCAAAGAAAGTAAAGAGCCGTTGCGAATGCAGTATAATGGGAGAGTACGCTGGCGCTAAGCCTAAGCTGTAACTGGCAAGAGGATGAAGAGGATAGGAAGGGAGGGGCGGAAGGGGGACTCATTAGCATCTAGCGGGGAGAGAGGGCCAGGAACAAGGCGCGCTTTGCGGCGCACGCGAGGCTGCTGGAGGACCAGCTCTGCTCGCCACTTACTGATGCTGCGGCACCGGCGCTGTGGAGAAGCGCTGCTGTTGACTACAAAATAAAACACTAGTCTTGTCTGCAGACGGTGATGACAGAACTTCTACATCTGCATCTATACTCCGCAAGCGAGCGTAGTTGTGTGGTAGAGGATACTTCTGGTACCGCTATCATTTTTCGCCCTTCCCTAATTCACCTGCGAATCGTACATGTTAGGGTTGATGTTGTTGTTGTGGTCTTCAGTCCTGAGACTGGTTTCGTGCAGCTCTCCACGCTACTCTATCCTGTGCAAGATTCTTCATCTCCCAGTACCCACTGCAACCTACATCCTTCTGAATCTGCCTAGTGTGTTCATCTCTTGGTCTCCCTCTACGATTTTTACCTTCCACGCTGCCTTCCAATACTAAATTGGTGATCCCTTGATGCCTCGGAACGTGTCCTACCAACCGATACCTTATTCTTGTCAAGTTGTGCCACAAACTCCTCTTCTCCCGAATTCTATTCAATACCTCCTCATTAGTTATGTGATCTACCCATCTAATCTTCAGCATTCTTCTGTAGCACCACATTTCGAAAGCTTCTATTCTCTTCTTGTCCAAACTATTTATCGTCCATGTTTCACTTCCATACATGGCTGCACTCCACACAAACACTTTCAGAAACGACTTCCTGTCACTTAAATCTATACTCGATGTTAACAAATTTCTCTTCTTCAGAAACACTTTCCTTGGAATTGCCTGTCTAATTTTTATATCTTCTCTATTTCGACCAGCATCAGTTATTTTGTTCCCCAAATAGCAAAACTCCTTTACTATTTTAAGTGTCTCATTTCTTAATCTAATTCCCTCCGCATCACTCAACTTAACTCGACTAGATTTCACTATCCTCGTTTTGCTTTTGTTGATGTTCATCTTATATCCTCCTTTCAAGACACTGTCCATTACGCTCAACTGCTCTTCCAAGTCCTTTGCTGTCTCTGACAGAATTACAATGTCATCGGCGAACCTCAAAGTTTTTATTTCTTCTCCATGGATTTCAATACCTACTCCCAATTCTTCTTTTGTTTCCTTTACTGCTTGCTCAATATACAGACTGAATAACATCGGGGATAGGCTACAACCCTGTCTCACTCACTTTCCAACCACTGCTTCCCTTTCGCGTCCCTCGACCCTTATAACTGTACAAATTGTAAATAGCCTTTCGCTTCCTGTATTTTACCCTTGCCACCTTCAGAATTTGAAAGAGAGTATTCCAGTCAACTTTGTCAAAAGCTTTCTCTAAGTCTACAAATGCTAGAAACGTAGATTTTTCTTTCCTTAATCTATTTTCTAAGATAAGTCGTACGGTCAGTATTGCTTCACGTGTTCCAACATTTCTACGGAATCCAAACTGATCTTCGACGAGGTCTGCTTCTACCAGTTTTTCCATTCGTCTGTAAAGAATTCGTGTTAGTATTTTGCAGCCGTCGCTTATTAAACTGATAGTTCGGTAATTTTCACATCTTTAAACACCTGCTTTCTTTGGGATTGGGATTATTATATTCTTCTTGAAGTCTGACGGTATTTCGCCTGTCTCATACATCTTGCTTACTAGATGGTAGAGTTTTGTTAGGCCTGGCTCTCCCAAGGCTGTCAGTAGTTCTAATGGCATGTTGTCTACTCCCGGGGCCTTGTTTCGACTTAGGTCTTTCAGTGCTCTGTCAAATTCTTCACGCAGTATCATATCTCCCACTTCATCTTCATGTGCATTCTCTTCCATATCCATAATATTGTCCTCAAGTACATCACCCTTGTATAGACCCTCTATATACTCCTTCCACCTTTCTGATTTCTATTCTTTGCTTAGAAGGGTAGGGATACCTGTCGATAAGTCTCCGCATGAAGTCCAATTTCTCTAAGATTCTCGTCGCGGTCCGCGAATCGTCTGGGGAAGGAAGTAATATGTGCCAATAACGTACCGGAATCCAGCCAGATGGTGTCCCCGACAACTGCTAATGATTCGACAGGAGCACACGCTGCCATTTTCAAGGCATAACTGCTGTAAGAGGTAAGAGCCTTGGAAGGGAATTTAAAACCTCAGTTTGCAGAGAAAGTCCGGAAAGCTAGCTCTCTCTCTCTCTCTCTCTCTCTCTCTCTCTCTCTCTGACCCATACACACACACACACACACACACACACACACACACACTGTAAACGCTAGCGCCATCACAAACAAAAGATGACCGACGTCGAAAGTGATAGTGAAATTAATAATCAACGGGTGCGGTAGCATTAACTCTGTCCCTCTGTTTTTTGACAAGAGAGAGACAGCACGGTTCCACCAGCATTTAAACAAAAACCACCGTCTCTATTTATAAGGTTACTTGCTAATTTAATTTCGGCTGTCTCCTTAACAACACTATCCCAATAGAAGAAAGCGCATGTCAGACTCTCCATGCTGTCATATTCCATGGGATGATCGGTGCCAAGACAACGTTCTGCAGTGGTGGATTTTCTTGGCTGTGGTGAGTACTGAATACACTGGTCCTCCAGAGTTCTGATAGTCTGACCAGCAATATTTGACATGCCACAACTGCAAGGAATACGGCAGACATCCGCCTTGAGCAAACGAAGATCATCCTGCACGGAAACTGAAAGGACCCTGATCTTAGATTGTGGTCAAAAAACTCGAAAAACAGACTTCACATCATATTTCCGCAAACTACGACCAACTTTAAAGTACGGTACAATAAAAACTATATTTCGCCACGCACTTCATATAAACAGTTACTCGTAGGGTACATGAATGTTCGCGGCATACCAGGTATGCAGTAGCTCTACCAGGCATGAGAGATCAGCGCTGCTGAGATGAAAATCACACAATGTTACGATGGGAGAAATCTGCTGACATTCCTTGTGCCTGCGAGGAGAAAGGCGGACGCAGCGCTATAGGACGGCTGGCCACCCGCGTATATCAGTGTGTGTGTGTGGTTGCCTACCGCCAGGGGCTGCAGAACACAGAGCTGGCAGCCGGCAACGCTCCCTGACCTTTTTATCGCCCCCGGCTTCTGATCGCTCGCTGGCCGCATCTCGCGTGCGCCCAGCGGCCGTATACTGGCTCGTAAATCTGTTACGCGCAGTCACAGCGCACTTCACAAGCTGACGTCGATAAAAGCCACCACGCGTACGCCCTCTGAACTAAATACGGGTTGAAATCTTTCGCTGTTGGTCAAGTGTAGTAAGGGAGACACGTTCCTACCAAGATATCTAATCTTTCCAATTAAAAGAAAACAGCCCTCGGTCACTAATTTTTAACGAATTAACCGGGTTTCGACACTGCTGGGAGTGTCTTCCTCAGAATTTACACCAAAGAATGGCTATAACATGGTCACAGAATTATGACTAAAAAAGTATGATACAAATTATAAGTACGGAATTATCGTGAAAGATTGGCAGTACTTATATGTCATTTATAAAATAATAAATATGCCAAAAGATAAAAAAATGTTGTTCAGTCCGTTTACAATCTGCACCACGCAAGTAACGAGCAGCCCTTAGTGGCTCGCCACCACAGTTTTTTTATCTTAAATATCTTTGTGACTAACGCCCTTTTGGTATATTTATTATTTTGTAAATGACATATAAGTACTGCCAGTCTTTCGCGATAATTCCGTACTTTTAATTTGTATTATATGTTTTTAGTCATAATTCTGTGACATGTTACAGACCATTCTTTGGTGTAAATTCTGAGGAAGACACTCCTAGCAGTGCCGAAACCCGGTTAATTCGTTAAAATTAGTGACCGAGGGCTGTTTTCTTTAATTGTAACTATTCATGGTCTCTGAACCTGCAGCCATGTACAAATTTTTGTTATCTAATCTTTTTTGCGACCAAAGGGAACATTTCCTTACAGGTAGCACGTCATACGATACCCTCAACAAAGTCTCAAAATGGTTCGAATGGCTCTAAACACTGTATAACTTAACATCTGAGGTCATCAGTCCCCTAGACTTGGAACTACATAAACCTAACTAACCTACAGACATCACACAAAAATGGTTCAAATGGCTCTGAGCACTATGCGACTTAACTTCTGAGGTCATCAGTCGCCTAGAACTTAGAACTAATTAAACCTAACTAACCTAAGGACATCACACACATCCATGCCCGAGGCAGGATTCGAACCTGCGACCGTAGCGGTCGCTCGGCGCCAGACTGTAGCGCCTAGAACCGCTCGGCTACTCCGGCCGGCAGACATCACACACAACCGTGCCCGAGGCAGAATTCGAACCTGCGACCGTAGCAGCCGCGTGGTTCCGGACTGAAGCGCCTAGAACCGCTCGGTCGCAGAGGTCGGCCAACAAAGATTCGTCTAAACACACTGAAGTAATATGTATGGTTCTCGGGCGAGACGTCGGATGTCATAGTCAAAACTCCACAATATTTCGTCAGCGCAACTGGCCGACAACTTCAGGTGCGACGAACACACTGCTAAGGCATGACCAGGCGTACAGCCTTGGACACTTTCTTTGAGTTGTCAACGCTGTAAGTCTAGTTAGTTAGGAAGGAGTTGAAGTTTGTGATGTCTGAAGATGGGTGTAATCCCGAAACGCGTAACATGTTCCAATAAAAAAGTCAATTGAATGTCTCATGACTTTACTGCGATTGTACAGCATTGGTTGCCAGTTATTAATTTAGAAGCATAATTAAAGTTCAAAGGCAAGAAATGAGGAAATTTGAGGTTTGCCAGTGACGCTGTAATTGTGTCAGCGAGGACAAAGCACTTGCAAGAACCCGTGCACAGATAACCGATCACGTTAAAGCGTCGCTTCTGGGACACGGCGGATTAACAGTGAGGCCTCGATGTGGCTTTTAGGCGGTTTTCACATCCCACTTGTTAAATATGGGGCTGTTACCTACGTCCCGCCGCACATACCTGCTATGAAAACATTTAGAAAACGTTCCCACATTTCCACATAAGATTTATTTTAGACGCAGGCAGATGGAGTCCACAGATTCCGTCCTGTAGAGTGAATAAGAGACTGATAACCATACATGTTTCATGTAGACATCCGAGGGAGGACTGTAGCCACAGTACACTACATGAGGTGTGGAAGCGTATGATAATGGAGGAGTGTCGGAGGAATAAGTACAAGAATTCTGTTCAGCAGAATTCGGCAGTGCAGAGGGATGGAGCCAGGATGCATCCCGAAACCAGCATATGCTCATGTGCAAACTGCATACATATTTACCACCAAGCATTCACTCTTCCAAAACGCAAAAGACGTCCAGTTGATGTGAATTCACTTCGGTCTGAACATATTCGTATACTCCGTATATACCATTGAAGACCATCCTGGAGAATGTGTTCTATCGATGTCTCTCGAATGTCTACATGAAATGCAGTTATTGAAAGCTGCTCTATCACCCACATTCATCTCGATGATCGAACACATGGCGATGGTTTGACAACGATAGCTCAGCAAAGACTGAATGTGGAGGAGAATTTAAGGTCATAACGGTAGTTGAGTGGATGTGGCCCAATCGGTTTTCTTCCCACCAAAATCAGCCATCTTGAATGACGTCACAGCAGCGCTCCCTGGTGGCTGAGATATGAACTAAGCCAGTAGGACTGCATACACACGTGCATGATATAAATAATAATAATGGATAATGAATGTTAATAAATGATAATAATAATGAATAATAATAAAGACAAGTACGATTTTGCATGCGATATCCTGTTGGAATTCAAATTTGCCACCATTTTTTTCTGGAGGGTTAGGTTAGTGGATGAAGCCCAATTGACCTATTTTCCCGCCAAAATTCAAATTTCCCGCCATTTTTTCTGGGGGTTAGGTTAGTGGAGGTAGCCCAATTGGTTTATTTTCCCACCAAAATCCGCCATCTTAGATGAAGTGATGCGCTGTTGCCAAGTCTATATGCCGCCATCTTGGATGACGCCATCGCCGCCATCTTGGATAAATTTGGCAACAACGCAGAGTGCGCTGACACGAACCTTGTCCTACTACTGACATCCAACGGGAGCTCCATTCTCAACGGCTGGCAAGCCAAGACTGAGCACCTCAGCAGAGCGTGCGTATGTTTACACACAGCGCCTGAGGAACTCCTCATAACAGTGTGACCGAGTGCCACACAAACAGAGTTCTGTACTTATAAAAAAAATAGGAGACCTTACTTTTGGGATTACCGCCGTAATTATGCAGAGATGAAAAAACTTGTGCAGGATAGAGCACCTTGGAGAGCTGTATGAAATCAGTCTTTGGCGTGAAGACCATAACAACAGCAGCAACATAGATCTAAAATGGAAGCACAGTAGGAAGATACATTTAATATGTGGCGATGTTCCTCCCAACACGACTTCCATAAAACGGGTGAGAAGGTGGGCAGGCAGCCCTGAGCCACGCACCTGTCAGGGAGGAGGCGTTGAGGCGGCCGTGGTGCCAGGCGGCGTACTGGCGGCCGAACGCGTGCGCGTGCGCCAGCCCGTCCACGTGGTTGCACATGTCGGTGGAGCAGCACGACAGCCCGGCGCCCGCGCCGCCGTCCTCGCTGCACGCCTCCTGCTGGTCCCTGCGGGCACACGTCACACACTTAGCCGTCATACAACGACAGTGGAACTCATATACAGACTTCCCGTAACACGACCTTGGTTCACTGCCAAGCCACTTGGAGCGCTGCAATCTGTCAAGTTTCTTTTCGTTTCGTAAGACCGGTATCACACTATCAAATTTCTTTGTTAAATATCTTTGTCAAAGAAATTTGATGGTGTAATAGGGAACTTTGTCAAATGTCGTCAAATATTTGATCAAATCTAGGGCATCAAAAAAATGTTCAAATGTGTGTGAAATCTTATGGGACTTAACTGCTAAGGTCATCAGTCCCTAAGCTTACACATTACTTAACCTAAATTAATCTAAGGACAAACACACACACACCCATGCCCGAGGGAAGACTCGAACCTCCGCCGGGACCAGCCGCACAGTCCATGACTGCAGCGTCCTAGACCGCTCGGCTAATCCCGCGCGGCTTCTAGGGCATCGCTGTAGATTTAATCAAAGAAGTCACTTGTCTTCTGTTCACTTCAATGTGACATGTTATCACCTGGAGCGCTAACATCGCAGCAGCGTTCTGTCATCTGCAGTGTTTATTGCCGGTAAACACAATTGGTGTGTACGGGCAACTACAAAATTAATAGAGATGTATGAGGCTGATGAGGCGCTTTACAGCGTGAGGCACCCTGAATACAAAAATAGATTAAGAAGATTGGAGACCTAACCTAACCTAACCTAACTCTCTCCTGTAGCAAGGAATCGGAGTGTTACAGTGAGCCTGGCTTCTGCAGGTATAGCAGTTCTTAAGTGAGTATTGTGCTTTGTGATATGAGGATACCCTTCTCTGAGCACATACAGAATTGTATGCTCATCCATTCTTAAGTAATTGATGTACCACTTGACGTCCTCCACTATAAGCTCACGTAACAAGTTTTGTTGAATGCTTTTATCGTGTCGTCGTAAAAACCACAGCTTCACCCAGATACGTTTCCTGTTTTTTCCCCCGCTTCTCTTCCGCATGTCCACACAGTACAATTGTGGTACATGCAACTGCTGTTGACAACAAGTTGTTGTCAGCCATCTTGATCTTTGACGAAAATATATGATGACAGTGTAATACCCATTTTTAGTGCCACGTCAAAGATCTTTGTCAAATATATTTGACGAATATTTGATCATATCTTTGATCAAATCTTTGACAAAGATATTTGATAGTGTAATACCGGCCTAAGTAACAGAAGTTCGTTTCATCACGTTGTGCTTCTGATTATCGCTTCTCGCGTGTATTGCATACTTCAAATTGCATTGTAAATATGTTGTTCGTATCCCGATTCGCATCCGTAATAATTCGGTGGGTAAATGATTCCATACGTTTTTGATTCATATAAAACAGATGCTGCTTTCGTTACATCGTGTTCTGTGGACTTATTTGTATTTGTTATTGGTTACGAATCCGCCTGTGACTGCTCCATGAGTAGTTTCTCGCATTTAAAGGAGAACTGCAAGTTAGCAACTTTTGACAGTGTTGCTATTCAACTTCATTACATCTCGTCACGGAATGAGGACGTAATTCTGCTATGAATGGCGTTCCTTCTGGCGACTGAGTGCAACGCATATCACAGTGGCTTGCAGAATGTGGATGTGGATGTAGACGAGTGTGCTTCGTAGTTTTGGTGACTAGACCCTACATTCTCGCAAATGCTAAAATGCTGAAATAGTTACGCAGATGTTTGGAACCCTTATTAACAGTTACTATAAACAGTACACTTAAGCAACAGTCAATCGAACTTTCAATGACCCCCATTAAATGCCAGTGTACGGAAAACGGACGAGAACAAAAATAACGTAGAATCCGAGTAATACACTTACAATGCATTTAAACCGAGCAGTTCGCACACTGGTTCGTAAGCAGTAACAAGTAGACACGAATCCACAGAATACCATGCGACGAAACCAGCTTCTGTTTCATATGAAACAAAAGCAAATGTCGAATCATTTACCCCACCCAATATTACGAATGAGACCGAAAATTAAGAAGATTGCGAGCAACATACTTACAATAAAATTCAAATAGCGCGATACAGTCAAGAAGGTGGTAATCAGGAACAAAAATGTTCAAATGTGTTTGAAATCATAAGGGACCAAACTGCTGAGGTCATCGGTTTCTAGACTTACACACTACTTAAATCAACTTCCGCTAAGGACAACACAGACACACACCAATGACCGGGGAAGGACACGAACCTCCGGCTGGAGGGGCGCGCAACTCATGACATGGCGCCTCTAACCGCGCAGCCTCTCCGCGCACCGCAATCAGGAACATAATCTCCACTTGGTAACAGGCATATGGTCGAACTTGCAATATTAGGTTTTACAAACAATACAGTTTTGAACCGAGCTGTCTCTCAGGAATAACAAAATGGTTCAAATGGCTCTGAGCACGATGGGTCTTAACATCTGAGGTCATCAGTCCCCTAGAACTTAGAACTACGTAAACCTAAGGATATCACACACATCCAAGCCCGAGGAAGGATTCGAACCTGCGACCGTAGCGGTCGCGCGATTCCAGACTGAAGCGCCTAGAACCGCTCGGCGACAACGGCGGGCGAGAAATAACAGAGAAATGACACAGCGAACCGGTTGCAAATCATTTTTAATACCTTCATCAGAGTGAAATTTTAACAACCGTAAAATTACGTTGCGAACAAGCAGAAGTCAAAATTACGAACAGACATGCTCAAGTCAAAAATTAAAAATCAACAATGTTCCAGCGTTTGGTATGTATAGAAGTAAATACACATTACCACCAGACCACCCATAAAGTATAAATGAAAATTATTATCATCTAGTATTCGTGTTTCGTAGAACAAGAATACAGGTATCGCGCCATATTTTTCCGATTTCGATGTTCACTGCCAGGCCACTGGGAGCGCTGTTGTTGGTCTCTCCTTATCGTTACATGGGCCTTCCACTTCTGTTATTTTGGTGTTCTGTGGGCTATAGGCTGCTTGCCAAACTATGTAATGCGCTTCGCTGGCCCTAAGTTGGGATATAACGTTGCGGCAATTCTGTTCCATGAGCTGGTTCCACGACTAAAATGAATTAAATACATTGAAATGATATGAATGGTCCTAAATGGATGAATTTAATAAAGATACAATGATTTTCAATAACAAACATAATGTCTGAAGGGATACCGAAAAATGTTTATTCACATGACCGGTTTCGATTCCTCTAGAACCATCTTCAGATCTGCAACCTTCACATGCAGCCTTCACATGCTGCGTCACATTAGCATGTGAAGGTTGCTGTGTGTAGACGGGTTACTCCTGTAACCGAAATTGCAGATCTGAAGATGGTTCTAGAGGAACCGAAACCGGTCATGTGAATAAACATTTTTGCAATCAAGACGGATTTGCCACTGATGATACACGTGTAATATCCGAACACTGCATCCAGAAGTTGTCCCATTCATACACCCTATCTGATCAAAAGCATCTGGACGCCTCTATGTAATGCGGCGCTGGCCATTAGATGTGACGAAAGTCCCACCAGTATAGAAGCAACCAGGGAGTACTGCGTCGTCAGAAGAGAAGCAGTAACAGAAGAATGGTCGGTCAGGAGGACTCACTGACTTATGACGTGATCTGGTCATGTGGTGTCGCCTGCAAATCCATCTCGAACGCTTCAGACCCTTCTAAAGATCCTCAAGTCGACAGTTGGCGATATTGCTGTGAAGTCTAAAAGTGAAGGAACAATCACAGGTACACCAGAACCAAGAAGACATCATGTACTGACGCAAAGGGACCGTCGAAAATGCGGAGCATGGTCGTGAAAAATCTCATGAAACCAGAGGAAGGAATCATTCTGGAGTTCCAACGTGCCGCGAGCAGTCGAATTAACACAATGACTGTGCATAGCGGATTAAAAAGAACGGAGTGCAATGGTCAAGCAGCTGCTCATAAGCCACACATTTATCAAGTGAGTGCTAAGCGATGCTTGAATTCGTGTAAAGAGAGACGCCACTGGGCAGTGGATGACTGGAAACAGGTCATATGGAGTAAAGAACCACGATTACCCTGTAGCAATCCTATGGAAGCATTTGGGTTTGGTGAATGCCAGAAGAACGTTAGTTGCCATCACGTGTAGTGTCAACAGTGAAGTAACGGAGGAGGTGGCGTTTCTCGTACTTGGGGTGTGCTCCCCTCACCGCGCTTAAGAAACCGCTAATTATCACATTTTACAACATTGTGTACTGCGGACACTAGGGAAACAGTTCGGGGACGATGACTGTTTGTATCAACACGACATTGCGCCCAGTTCTCTTGTATGCACAGTATATGGCACTGATGCTGACTGCATAGTTCTCGTAGCAGTTCTTCTTTGGCTGGTGTTATGCCTTCTATGTTAATAGATATAATCGTTAACTATGGCCCTGAAAAGGGCTCAGGTATATATGTTTCTGGCGTGAAAGGATCAGCCATCAGGTTATTTTGAATCATATTCTGACGTTGTCCAGGGTACGCCCGACTGCTTTTATCATTCTGATCGCAGATCATTGCAGTCTTCTCGGAGGTTCCTTTCGTGGAAAGACTGATTTTGAATCGCCTATCTCCTCACTTATGCCTCAGCAATCTGGATTTCGTCCAGGTAAAAGCCGTACTGGACAATTCCTAAATCTCACACCGTTCATAGAAGATGGCTTTGAAGCTCGGAAGGTGACAGGAGTGGCGTTAGTCGACTTATCAGTGGCGTATGATACGGTCAACCACCAGCCACTACTAGTCGAGGTCTACAATCTGACCAAAGATTTGGGTCTAACCACACTCATCGTCTCCCTTCTGCAGAATCGCAGGTTCTTCGTCGACTTTCAAGGACAGCGTAGTCGATGGAGACTACAGAAGAATGGCCTCCCGCAAGGAAATGTTTTGCCCCCAATTCTGTTCAATATATACACCAACGACCAACCTATAGCCACAACCAAGAGCTTCTTATATGCTGACGAACTCGCTCTAGCCACCCAGAGCACAGATTTTGAATCAGCGGAGAACAACCTCACGAATGCCCTTGAAGATCTATCCAGATACTACAACACAAACTAGCTTAAACCAAATCCTTCAAAGACCCAAGTGTGTTCTTTTAATCTGAGAAACAAGGAACCCACTCGCAAGTAGAAACTAGTATGGTCGGGGGTTGAACTGGAACACTACGAGACTCCAAAATACCTGGGCCTGACGCTTGATTAATATCTCAAAAAGCACTGCATGAAATGAAGCCGAAAGTCTCCACCAGGAACAATCCCCTACGGAAAAAACTGGCTGGATCACAGTGGGGTAGTCAACCTGAAAGAATCCGAACATCTGCAATGGCACTATGCTATTCTGCGGCAGAGTATGCCTGTCCTGTTTGGTATAAATCAACTCATGCCAAACAGGTGGATGTAGCTCTCAACGCAACCTGCAGAATTATAACATGTTGCTTGAAACCCACTCCAGTCGAATGGCTTTACCACCTCGCAGGAATATCACCACCACCTGTTCGAAGAGAGATAGCTGCGAACAAGGAAAGAAAGGCAGTGGAACAGGAAATTACTCGTCCTCTGTATGGGCATGTACCGCATCCGTAATGACTGAAGTCAATGAAGATTTTCCTTAGGACATCAAAGGAACTTAGAACCACTGCTGAAAAAGCTAGGTTACAACTATGGAGGGGTACGACCTACCTCCCCCCCCTCCCCCCCTGGTGGGAAAAGAGTTGTTGAAGCTTTACCTCCAGGCCATGACAGCGAATGGACAACTTTGAAGTCCCTGAATAGACTGAGATCCGGAGTTGGGAGGTCAAAAGTTAACCTGGCAAAATGGGGACACATTGATCCAAATGATATTCGGTGTGACTGTGGAGAAGAACAGACAGTTCAGGACATGCTTCGGTGGGTCGGTTGTGTCCAGACTCCTGAACCGAAGATGACCTTCAACAAGCAACAGAAAGTGCACTGGAAGTGGCCAAGTTTTGGTCGAAAGTAATTTAATTATAACTGTTTAAATTGTATGTACGTGTACCTGTATGTTTCTGACACTAGAATAATAATAATAAAAATAATTACATCCAGTCTTAAGGGAGCCTCTGTAAGGTAAGAGTTAGTGAACGAAACACTCTTGAAATAGACCGGACTGCCCAGATCCTGACCTGAACGCAGTGGAACAACTTTGGGATGCCGGCCGGAGTGGCCGTGCGGTTCTAGGCGCTACAGTCTGGAACCGAGCGACCACTACGGTCGCAGGTTCAAATCCTGCCTCGGGCATGGATGTGTGTGATGTCCTTAGGTTAGTTAGGTTTAATTAGTTCTAAGTTCTAGGTGACTGATGACCTCAAAAGTTAAGTCGCATAGTACTCAGAGCCATTTGAACCATTTTGAACACCTTTGGGATGAGTCGGAAAGTCGACTTTTCTCCAGACCACAGAGTCCGACATGATTAATTTCTTGGTTTTGGCTCTTGAGGAAGAATGGGCTGCAATTCCTCCGCAGATATTCAGACAGCTCATCGAAAGTGTCCCCAGCAGAGTTCAATGCATCATAAAAGCGAAAGATGGGCACACATCATATTAATGTTCACTAATCGGTAGCCGGATAATTTTCATCAGATAGTGTACACCGTTTTTGAACTTCGGCTGTCCACCTGCTCCGTTCCCACGAATCCTGCAGAAGAAACACTGGTAGCGTTGTTCGTAAATCACTGACCAAGACCTCGGTGATAGTAAGAATTTAAGTCAGTTCTGGACGTATGCTGTCATAGTCCAACCACTAGGCTCAAAATGAGATGACTCGAAGCTGTTTTGAATGCCTCTGGGTTTCTCAGACCGCCTTAGAGATGGTAAATGTGTTGTGTCTTTGGCGTGTCCACCCCCACTATCAGCGGTTTTGTGTCCTGTTGATTTCGCGTAGTGAGCAAGGGTAACGTGACCGTCTATATTTCTCTGTAAGCTCCGTGATCTCTGTTCTCTTGTTCTCATTACCCCTACTCGAGATATACGAGATGTGGCTGTAAAACAAGGGGACTGTTGCTGTCACAGAGTTAGCCGAAGACGATCGACCAGTAGGTGTGAAGCGTGAAGCCTACTTAGGCGAATATAGCATCTGTGCTGTCTGGAGATAAATCAATGTGTAGGTGGCTTTCGTTTGTGTAAGAGCTGTTATTTTTCTTTTTGCCGGAAAAGTATAAATAAGGGAGGAAGCACTGTCGAGAAGTTTCACTTGAAAGTGAAACTTGGAAAATTTGTACTGAAACGTATCGTTTACTAAAAGAAGTGAATGGCGAAGACTGTTTATCACGAACACAAGTTTTTGAGTCGTTCGAATGTTTCCAAGAGTATTGATCGCTTCCTGAAACTGTAGAAACTGGCAAAGAGCGCATAAGGAAAATTTTACACGGCCAGTTTAACACGAGAAAATTTTTGCGAAACTGGTGCTGAAAATTCTCACGGTCGAAGAAAAAGAGGATCGTGAAAATGTTTGTACTGACACTTTGAATACCACTGAAAATGATCCTAATTTCTTGGAAATAGCGGTAACATATGACGAATCTCGGTTTTCACTGTCAGTCCAGTCCATGAACTGGAAAAGCCCAACTTCAATGAGAGCGAAAAATCTCTAACGAGCAAATCGAGATTCAAAGCGATGATGGTGGCTTGTTTCGATATTCATGGAATTGTATATCTTAACTGAGTCCCTGTAGGTCAAACCATGAATCAGTATTATTGCCTTGAAGTTCTTGCTCAACTTAGTGAGAAAATAAGAAAAAAAAACAACCCGAATTGTGAAAGAACAGTCACTGGTTGTGCAACAAGACAACGGACTGCCTCGTACCGCATTGTCTGTTACGAGGTTTCTAGTGAAACATAGCGCCCCAGTGTTAGACCACACACCTTATTCGGCTAACCTGTCATCATATGACTGATCTACTCCCCAAAGTCAATATGCATTAAAAGGAAGAGGATTTCATTCCGTTGAATCAGTGAAATACACTCCTGGAAATTGAAATAAGAACACCGTGAATTCATTGTCCCAGGAAGGGGACTTTATTGACACATTCCTGGGGTCAGATACATCACATGATCACACTGACAGAACCACAGGCACATAGACACAGGCAACAGAGCATGCACAATGTCGGCACTAGTACAGTGTATATCCACCTTTCGCAGCAATGCAGGCTGCTATTCTCCCATGGAGACGATCGTAGAGATGCTGGATGTAGTCCTGTGGAACGGCTTGCCATGCCATTTCCACCTGGCGCCTCAGTTGGACCAGCGTTCGTGCTGGACGTGCAGACCGCGTGAGACGACGCTTCATCCAGTCCCAAACATGCTCAATGGGGGACAGATCCGGAGATCTTGCTGGCCAGGGTAGTTGACTTACACCTTCTAGAACACGTTGGGTGGCACGGGATACATGCAGACGTGCATTGTCCTGTTGGAACAGCAAGTCCCCTTGCCGGTCTAGGAATGGTAGAACGATGGGTTCGATGACGGTTTGGATGTACCGTGCACTATTCAGTGTCCCCTCGACGATCACCAGTGGTGTACGGCCCGTGTAGGAGATCGCTCCCCACACCATGATGCCGGGTGTTGGCCCTGTGTGCCTCGGTCGTATGCAGTCCTGATTGTGGCGCTCACCTGCACGGCGCCAAACACGCATACGACCATCATTGGCACTAAGGCAGAAGCGACTCTCATCGCTGAAGACGACACGTCTCCATTCGTCCCTCCATTCACGCCTGTCGCGACACCACTGGAGGCGGGCTGCACGATGTTGGGGCGTGAGCGGAAGACGGCCTAACGGTGTGCGGGACGGTTGCGAATGGTCCTCGCCGATACCCCAGGAGCAACAGTGTCCCTAATTTGCTGGGAAGTGGCGGTGCGGTCCCCTACGGCACTGCGTAGGATCCTACCGTCTTGGCGTGCATCCGTGCGTCGCTGCGGTCCGGTCCCAGGTCGACGGGCACGTGCACCTTCCGCCGACCACTGGCGACAACATCGATGTACTGTGGAGACCTCACGCCCCACGTGTTGAGCAATTCGGCGGTACGTCCACCCGGCCTCCCGCATGCCCACTATACGCCCTCGCTCAAAGTCCGTCAACTGCACATACGGTTCACGTCCACGCTGTCGCGGCATACTACCAGTGTTAAAGACTGCGATGGAGCTCCGTATGCCACGGCAAACTGGCTGACACTGACGGCGGCGGTGCACAAATGCTGCGCAGCTAGCGCCATTCGACGGCCAACACCGCTGTTCCTGGTGTGTCCGCTGTGCCGTGCGTGTGATCATTGCTTGTACAGCCCTCTCGCAGTGTCCGGAGCAAGTATGGTGGGTCTGACACACCGGTGTCAATGTGTTCTTTTTTCCATTTCCAGGAGTGTAAAAAGCACCACGTGTGGTCAGGCAACTCACAGAGGAAGACTTCCGGCACTGCGTCCATCGATGGTAAATTCGCATGGAGTGTTGTAGGATAGAGGCGAGGACTATGTTAAGGATGACAATAACAATAACAAAATACTGGTCTGGAATACGTTCGCTGGCTCAGCGGAAGATTGCACTCTCGCTGGCCACTGCTGCAGCAGACCGAAGCTGGTGTCCAGTGGCGCGGCATTGTTTTGCGGAGACAAGCACGTGCTGCCTTCTTGGCAGCATCGCGAGCTGCACCAACCCAAGGCCGCGTAATGCACGCGCGTGCGCCTCGCATTGCGACATCGGAGGTCTCTTCCAGACCACATGCTGCTCTGACCTCTTCTCTAAAACTGCGTTGCATCGTATGACTGTCAGCGACCACGACAAACATCATAGTATGAGAAACTGAGAGGCAGTTAAACGTAAGTTTAGGTCAGTAAGTGGACGCGGATTTCTCCGTAATGGATTGCGGAATACTGTGACCGTAGTGCGTACCACGCGACGGAAGATTTGCAGCAGTTCTCCTGCGGTTAAGCCGAGAGAGCTTGATCAAAAGTATTGAACGGCGGGTCAAATGCCTGCCCCCTCCATCTAGTTTTAGGCACCCCATCATTTCTATAGATCACGTAAGGTGAATGCCGGAACAAGCCGCCGTCGACTTCCTTCCACAAACCGAGTTTGTTCTCCGTCTCCAACGACTCTTCGGCGACGGGACGTAAAAACCCTTATCAACCTTTCTTCTCGTTGCCACCTCCGCTACAAATCTCCAGTCAATTTTTAGTTTCCTCCGAACAGACCCGGTAAGTCCGGGAGCCATTCCTGACTGGTAGCGGCGTGATTTTCAAACGTTCGTTTAGCATCGGGTTCGCCAAGAAAGAGATTTTTCCTGTGTATATTGTACACGAAATTTTATTTTTAATTAAGTAGAACGCTGTTTTTGTGCTCGCCACATGGATCGTGCACGCTTGGTGTGTGGAGACGCGGTCATACTTACTCGTACACCCACAGTATTTCCACTAAAACTGCTGGAGACTATGTTTCAGCATATCAAAATCTAACGTCGTAGGGCGGGTTTTACTCTACTGGCTATTAAAATTGCTACACCAAGAAGAAATGCAGGTGATAAGCGGGTATTCATTGGACAAATATATTATACTAGAACTGACATGTGATTACATTTTCGCGCAATTTGGGTGCATAGATCCTGAGAAATTAGTACCCAGACCAACCACCTCTGGCTGTAATAAAGGCCTTGATACGCCTGGGCATTGAGTCAAACAGAGATTGGATGGCATGTACAGGTACAGCTGCCCATGCAGCTTCAACACGGTACCACAGTTCATCAAGAGTAGTGACTGGCGTATTGTGACGAGCCAGTTGCTCGGCCACCATTGACCAGACGTTTTCAGTTGGTGAAAGATCTGGAGAATGTGCTGGCCAGGCTAGCAGTCGAACATTTTCTGTATCCATAAAGGCCCGTATAGGACCTGCAACATGCGGTCGAGCATTATCCTGCTGAAATGTAGAGTTTCACAGGGATCGAAGGAAGCGTAGAGCTACGGGTCGTAACACGTCTGAAATGTAACGTCCACTCTTCAAAGCGCCGTCAATACAAACAAGAGGTGACCGAGACGTGTAACCAACGGCAACCCATACCATCACGCCGGGTGATACGCCAGTATGGCGATGACGAATACACGCTTCCAATGTGCGTTCACCGCGATGTCGCCAAACACGGATGCGACCATCATGATGCTGTAAACAGAACCTGGATTCATTCGAAAAAATGATGTTTTGCCATTCGTGCACCCAGGTTCGTCGTTGAGTACACCATCGCAGGCACTCCTGTCTGTGATGCAGCGTCAAGGGTAACCGCAGCCATTGTCTCCGAGCTGATAGTCCATGCTGCTGCAAACGTCGTCGAACTGTTCGTGCGGATGGTTGTTGTCTTGCAAACGTCCCAATCTGTTGACTCAGGGATCGAGACGTGGCTGCACGATCCGTTACAGCCACGCGGATAAGATGCCTGTCATCTCGACTGCTAGTGATACGAGGCCGTTGGGGTCCACCACGGCGTTCCGTATTACCCTGCTGAACTCACCGATTCCATATTCAGCTAACAGTCATTGGATCTCGACCAACGCGAGCAGCAATGTCGGGATACGATAAACCGCAATCGCGATAGGCTACAATCCGACCTTTATCAAAGTCGGAAACGTGATGGTACGCATTTCTCCTCCTTACACGAGGCATCATATCAACGGTTCACCAGGCAACGCCGATCAACTGCTGTTTGTGAATGAGAAATCGGTTGGAACCTTTCCTCATGTCAGCACGTTGTAGGTGTCGCCACCGGCGCCAACGTTGTGTGAATGCTCTGAAAAGCTAATCATTTGCATATCGCAGGATCTTCTTCCTGTCAGTTAAATTTCGCGTCTGTAGCACGTCATCTTTGTGGTGTAGCAATTTTAATGGCCAGTAGTGTAATATCGCAGTATGCTTCAAAATGACAAAATTTCGAAACTCATATAGTGATAACTACTTTCAACAGCAGTAAGCCGTATGACTACATTCACATCTACTTCTACACGCTAACTCTGCAATTCACACTTCAAGTGCCTGGCGGAGGGTTCATCGAACCATTATCATACTACTTGTGTACTATCCCACTGTCGAATGCCCCGTGGGAAAATGGAGCTCTGATTTCTCTTGTTTTGTTATGATGATCACTTCTCCCTATGTATGTGGGTGTCAACAAAATAAATGCCCATTCGGAAGAGAAAGTTGGCGACTACAATTTCGTAAATAGATCTAGCCGCAAAGAAACCCTCCTTTGTTTCAGTGACTGCCACCCTAACTCGCGTATCATATCAGTGACACTCTCACCCCTGTTGCGCAATAACACGAAACGAGTTGCCCTTCTTTGCATTTTGTCGATGTCCTCTGTCAATCCTATCTGGTAAGGATCCCATACCGCGCAGCAATATTCGAGCAGAGGACGGACAAGTGTAATGTAGGCTGTCTCTTTAGTGGGTTTGTCGCATCTTCTAAGTGTTCTGCCAACAAAGCGCAGTCTTTGTTTCGCCTTATATTATCTAGGTGGTCCTCCCAATTTAAGTTTCTTGTAATTGTAATTTCTAGGTAATTAGTCGAATTGACAGCCCTTAGATTTGTGCGATTTATCGTATACCCAAAACTTATCGTATTTCTTTTAGTACCCATATGAAAGACTTCGCACTTTTCTTTGTTTAGTGCCAGTTGCCACTTTTCCTAGCACTTTTCTTTGTTCAGTGCCAATTGCCACTTTTCGCACCATACAGAAATTCTCTCTATTTTGTAATTGGAATTGATGGTCTGATGATTTTACTAGACGATTAATTACAGCAGCATCTGCAAACAATGTAAGGGGGCTGCTCAGACTATCGCCTAGATCATTTATGTAAATGAGGAATAGCAGTGGGTCTATGACACTACCTTTCGGAACGCCAGATATCACTTCTGTTCTACTCGACGATTTACCGTCCATCACTACGAACTGTGACCTCTCTGAGAGGAAATCTAGAATCCAGTCACACAACTGAGACATATAGTATCTGATAACATAATTAGTGCTGGACAACTGCAGCACGTCACATTGTACAACTATACTGCGTGACAAGAAAGGAGAGTCACCCTGAAGACACGGTCGGATGTCAGTGTAACTTCGTACACATACACACACCACTGGCGAGCATGTAAATGATTGGAGTTGCAGTTCTGTGACAGGTAGATCGGCCACCGGAGTTCATTAGTGATATTCGTGTTTCGTGTTGTTAGCAGGCCTGGGAGAGCGTACGAGGGTCGTGAACTGCGTCAGGTGTTGAGTCTGAGACAGCGTCATCCGTACCTGGCAGAGTCTGAAAGAGACCGTATTGTTGATCTCAATTTGGCCGGCTGGTCGAATTTTAAAATATTCAGATTTGTCGGGCCTTCCGATGTGACAATGGTCCGATGCTGGAGTTTGTGGGAACTGAGAGCAGGCATTCTCGTCGTCAAGGTTCCCATCGACTACGCTTGATTCCCAAAAAGGAGGATCGCAGTATTACGCTTTGCATTGGAAATCGTGGCCCGCTCACATCATCGCCTACCATAGTACGAGGTGCATTCAAGTTCTAAGTCCTCCAATTTTTTTTCTAATTAACTACTCACCCGAAATCGATGAAACTGGCGTTACTTCTCGACGTAATCGCACTGCAGACGTACACATTTTTCACAACGCTGATACCATGATTCCATGGCAGCGGCGAAGGCTTCTTTAGGAGTCTGTTTTGACCACTGGAAAATCGCTGAGGCAATAGCAGCACGGCTGGTGAATGTGCGGCCACGGAGAGTGTCTTTCATTGTTGGAAAAAGCCAAAAGTCACTAGGAGCCAGGTCAGGTGAGTAGGGAGCATGAGGAATCACTTCAAAGTTGTTATCACGAAGAAACTGTTGCGTAACGTTAGCTCGATGTGCGGGTGCGTTGTCTTGATGAAACAGCACACGCGCAGCCCTTCCCGGACGTTTTTGTTGCAGTGCATGAAGGAATTTGTTCTTCAAAACATTTTCGTAGGATGCACCTGTTACCGTAGTGCCCTTTGGAACGCAATGGGTAAGGATTACGCCCTCGCTGTCCCAGAACATGGACACCATCATTTCTTCAGCACTGGCGGTTACCCGAAATTTTTTTGGTGGCGGTGAATCTGTATGCTTCCATTGACCTGACTGGCGCTTTGTTTCTGGATTGAAAAATGGCATCCACGTCTCATCCATTGTCACAACCGATGAAAAGAAAGTCCCTTTCATGGTGTCGTTGCGCGTCAACATTGCTTGGCAACATGCCATACGGGCAGCCATGTGGTCGCCCGTCAGCTTTCGTGGCACCCACCTGGATGACACTTTTCGCATTTTCAGGTCGTCATGCAGGATTGTGTGCACAGAACCCACAGAAATGCCAACTCTGGAGGCGATCTGTTCAACAGTCATTTGGCGATCTCCCAAAACAATTCTCTCCACTTTCTCGATCATGTCGTCAGACCGGCTTGTGCGAGCCCGAGGTTGTTTCGGTTTGTTGTCACACGATGTTCTGCCTTCATTAAACTGTCGCACCCACGAACGCACTTTCGACACATCTATAACTCCATCACCACATGTCTCCTTCAACTGTCGATGAATTTCAATTGGTTTCACACCACGCAAATTCAGAAAACGAATGATTGCACGCTGTTCAAGTAAGGAAAACGTCGCCATTTTAAGTATTTAAAACAGTTCTCATTCTCGCCGCTTGCGGTAAAATTCCATCTGCCGTACGGTGCTCCCATCTCTGGTACGTATTGACAATGAACGCGGACTCATTTTAAAACAATGCGCATGTTTCTGTCTCTTTCCAGTCCGGAGAAAAAAAATCGGAGGCCTTAGAACTTGAATGCACCTCGTAATGGTCTTCCTACAACATTTCGTCTCATCCCGCACCATTGGTCGGAGCATAAAAGCAGGCGGACTATGGAATTACCGTTAACTCCACGACACAGATGGCTTGTTTGGAGTGGTGCCGTGACCGGAAAGGTTGGATTGCTGGTGAGTAGCGTCGCGCTGTGTTCAGTGATGAATCGTGGTACTGAAGTACCCGGATGACCATCGTCGGCGCGTATGGTGCCGTCCTGGGGAGATGTCCCGTTCTTTCAGTATTTCTGAGACACAAAGCGGTGTTACTCCTGGCATCATGGTCTGGGAGCCATCGGGTACGACGACAGGTCATCGCTGTTAACGACTGAAGGGACTCTGACGGCCCGTTGGCAAGTCACAGACATCCTGCATCCTCACGAACCACCTTGCATGCGAGAGCATGGTGGTACTATTTTTTTTAACAGGACAGTGCTCGTTCACACGTGACACGTGTCTCTATGAACAGCGTCCGTGGTGCTGAGGTACTCCCGTGGCCAGAAAGATCCCTGCTTCTTTCACCGATAGAACATGTGTGGGACGAACTGGGACGTCAACTTCGACGCAGTGACAGTATCCAGAATATCAAGTACCAGTCACAACAGCTGTGGGCAACACAAAACAGTTTCTGCGTCAGTCACTTGTTTATTTTGCCACTACGCATTTCGATGGTTCAAAAAAATGGTTCAAATGGCTCTGGGCACTATGGGACTTAACATCTGTGGTCATCAGTCCCCTAGAAATTAGAACTACTTACACCTAACTAACACATCCATGCCCGAGGCAGGATTCGAACCTGCGACCGTAGCAGTCGCGCGATTCCTGACTGAGCGCCTAGAACAACTAGACCACCGCGGCCGGCTCGATGGTTCACGCCATCACCTTCGGGTGGAGAATTGTTTATTTACATGACTGGTGTAGTGAAGAGTACAGACGTCTTTCACAGTCACAGCCCAAGGACGGTGTAGCTTTTTTGTGTCTTTTGCTAATGATAAAAATTGTTGATTTAGAAAAGGCATTTTAGAGGTTATAAAACATGAATTTCTACAGTGAATTGTACTTACAGCGACGGTAGAGTTCTTAACTTCTGCATGCTGTTGCCTGATCTACATCTACATCTACATGGATACTCTACAAATCACATTTAAGTGCCTGGCAGAGGGTTCATCGAACCAACTTCACAATTCTCTATTATTCCAATCTCGTATAGCGCGCGGGAAGACTGAACACCTATATCTTTCCGTACGAGCTCTGATTTCCCTTATTTTATCGTGGTGGTCGTTTCTCCCTATGTAGGTCGGTGTCAACAAAATATTTTCGCATTCAGAGGAGAAAGTTGGTGATTGGAAATTTCGTGAGAAGATTCCATTGCAACGAAAAACGCCTTTCTTTTAATGATGTCCAGCCCAAATCCTGTATCATTTCTGTGACACTCTCTCCCATATTTCGCGGTAATGCAAAACGTGCTGCCCTTCTTTGAACTTTTTCGATGTATTTCGTCAGACCTATCTGGTAAGAAACCCCCACACCACGCAGCAGTATTCTAAAAGAGGGCGGACAAGCGTAGTGTAGGCAGTCTCCTTAGTTGATCTGTTACATTTTCTAAGTGTCCTGTCAATAAAACACAGTCTTTGGTTAGCCTTCCCCACAACATTTTCTATGTGTTCTTTCCAATTTAAGTTGTTCGTAATTGTAATAACTAGGTATTTAGTTGAAATTACGGCTTTTAGATTAGACTAATTTATCGTGTAACCGAAGTTTAACGAGTTCCTTTTTTCACTCATGTGGATTACCTCACACTTTTCGTTATTTACGGTCAACTGCCACTTTTCGCACCATTCAGATATTTTTTCTATATCGTTTTGCAATTTGTTTTGAACTTCTGATGACTTTATTAGTCGATAAACGACAGCGTCATCTACAAACAACCGAAGGCGGCTGCCTAGATTGTCTCCCAAATCGTTTATATAAGGAAAAGAAAAGGGCCTATAACACTACCTTGGGGAACGCCAGAAATCATTTCTGTTTTACTCGATGTCTTTCCGTCAATTACTACAAACTGTGACCTCTCTCACAGGAAATCGTATATCCAGTCACATAACTGAGACGATATTCCATAAGCACGCAATTTTCCTACGAGCCGCATGTGTGGTACAGTGTCAAATGCCTTCCGGCAATCCAGGAATACGGTATCGATCAGAAATCCCTTGTCAATAGCACTCAGCACTTCATGTGAATATAGAGCTGATGTATGTTCTCTCAACTGTAAACTCATAAATGTAATGTGCAGTAGAGAGGACATACATCGGGCAGACCTTTTAGAATTCTACCGTCCCCGTAAGTACAATTCACTGTCAGAAATTCATGATTTTTAAGCTCTAAACAGCCTTTTCTAAATCAACAATTTTTATCATTAGTAGAACACGCAAAATAATGTACACTGCCCTTGGTCTACATCTGTGAAAGACGTCTGTACTCTTCACCAACACCAATAGTATAAATAAACAATTCTCCACCTGAAGATGATGGTCTGAACCATCTAAACGCGTTGTGACAAAATAAACAAGTGACTCACGCAGAAACTGTTGTATATATATTGATCAACGGTCGCAGCCCTCGTAATGCCGTCCCTTATGGACGAAATATTCAGCTGTGGGCCAGCTTGTCCAGAACAGGATACAACTTTGTGATACCTTCCCAATAGAATGCATCAAGGCCAGATGGAATGCAACGTCATATTTCTCATATTTCATATTTCTCATATTCTCATATATGGCTGTAAACGAATAACGGTCGATTCAAGAAACTTACTTCTATCAAAAAATCTATAATATTGGTATGTTGTTCCTTCTACCACGCCTTACAGAGCGTGGGGTATCATTAATGAGTGGCTTCAACTGCATACGGTGTAATCAAAGAAACCTGTCGATTCCCTCTGTTGCCATACGTGAATTAGCGTGACGCCTCCTGGCAGTGACTTCTTTGTTGTCCGGTGCGCTTCTTTTGCTGGCTAATGAGAATTACGAGCTAACCACGCCGGTAGACCAGAGCATTAGATACTCGAGACCATGCCCTTGGGGGCTGTGTTTCCCCGCCCTTGGGCAATGCGGGCCGTCTGCCGGCTTCAAATCCCCCTCTATCTGCATAAAAGCATTACCGCCGCAAATTGCCGGTGATTCGGAATTAGTGGCTTTTTCCGCTTAATGGCAGCCCTGCCCCACGGAGCGTGGACCCGTGCGGAGATAACGAGGCTGTCAACTCGGCGCTTAAGCATCGATCCGGCGCAATTCGCAGCCAACCGGCCGCCATTAATCTCCACGATTACTGGTTACGCTCTGCTCTCTTCGCGAGCGCCATTCCGCTTTCCGTAAAGCGACTGTAATTGGCCGATAGTAGTGAAACGAGCTCGTAGAATCCCACGGCTTTGTAAACCTCAAGGACGAACTTAACCAGTCTACGCCTGTTGTCTAGATGATTTGATGTTGCTGAAAAAAAGAAATAAGTAAAATTAGCGTTTTGCGTCGACAACGAGATCATTAGAAATGATTATTAGCCACAGCAGGCGCACATGCATACAAAAGGTCTCAGAATGAACTACACTCCTGGAAATGGAAAAAAAGAACACATTGACACCTGTGTGTCAGACCCACCATACTTGCTCCGGACACTGCGAGAGGGCTGTACAAGCAATGATCACACGCACGGCACAGCGGACACACCAGGAACCGCGGTGTTGGCCGTCGAATGGCGCTAGCTGCGCAGCATTTGTGCACCGCCGCCGTCAGTGTCAGCCAGTTTACCGTGGCATACGGAGCTCCATCGCAGTCTTTAACACTGGTAGCATGCCGCGACAGCGTGGACGTGAACCGTATGTGCAGTTGTAGGACTTTGAGCGAGGGCGTATAGTGGGCATGCAGGAGGCCGGGTGGACGTACCGCCGAATTGCTCAACACGTGAGGCGTGAGGTCTCCACAGTACATCGATGTTGTCGCCAGTGGTCGGCGGAAGGTGCACGTGCCCGTCGACCTGGGACCGGACCGCAGCGACGCACGGATGCACGCCAAGACCGTAGGATCCTACGCAGTGCCGTAGGAGACCGCACCGCCACTTCCCAGCAAATTAGGGACACTGTTGCTCCTGGGGTATCGGCGAGGACCATTCGCAACCGTCTCCATGAAGCTGGGCTACGGTCCCGCACACCGTTAGGCCGTCTTCCGCTCACGCCCCAACATCGTGCAGCCCGCCTCCAGTGGTGTCGCGACAGGCGTGAATGGAGGGACGAATGGAGACGTGTCGTCTTCAGCGATGAGAGTCGCTTCTGCCTTGGTGCCAATGATGGTCGTATGCGTGTTTGGCGCCGTGCAGGTGAGCGCCACAATCAGGACTGCATACGACCGAGGCACACAGGGCCAACACCCGGCATCATGGTGTGGGGAGCGATCTCCTACACTGGCCGTACACCACTGGTGATCGTCGAGGGGACACTGAATAGTGCACGGTACATCCAAACCGTCATCGAACCCATCGTTCTACCATTCCTAGACCGGCAAGGGAACTTGCTGTTCCAACAGGACAATGCACGTCCGCATGTATCCCGTGCCACCCAACGTGCTCTAGAAGCTGTAAGTCAACTACCCTGGCCAGCAAGATCTCCGGATCTGTCCCCCATTGAGCATGTTTGGGACTGGATGAAGCGTCGTCTCACGCGGTCTGCACGTCCAGCACGAACGCTGGTCCAACTGAGGCGCCAGGTGGAAATGGCATGGCAAGCCGTTCCACAGGACTACATCCAGCATCTCTACGATCGTCTCCATGGGAGAATAGCAGCCTGCATTGCTGCGAAAGGTGGATATACACTGTACTAGTGCCGACATTGTGCATGCTCTGTTGCCTGTGTCTATGTGCCTGTGGTTCTGTCAGTGTGATCATGTGATGTATCTGACCCCAGGAATGTGTCAATAAAGTTTCCCCTTCCTGGGACAATGAATTCACGGTGTTCTTATTTCAATTTCCAGGAGTGTAGATTTAAAAGCGCTTCGTTTGGTTTGTACGAGGGGCGTTCAATAAGTAATGTTTGGCTAGTTTCGATTGGAAAAAAAAGGAATATCTTCTGGGACATCGTAGAATGTTCTCGCTTCAGCCCCTATAGTTTCATGAAGTTCCCATTGGTAGCGGTGCTATATGTAGCTTTCAAGATAGCGTCTGTAGCGTAGGTGTGTTCCAAACAGTTTCTTTTGGCGGAAAACCACAGTATAGGAGGTATTCATAGGCGCTTGCAGAACGTCTACCGAGACAAAAGCACGATGAGTCGTTGGGCGAGGCTCGCGCAAACCTGGCCGATGTACAGCATGCCGGCCACAGCTGTGACTACTGCAATGTTGGAAGTGGACACACTCGTTCGAGGTGATCGACGGATGAGAATGAAACACCTTGATGCGCAACTGGATGTCTTTGCTGGTGGTGCCGACATACTCGACCACAGCTTGTGGTACTCAGAGGCGAGTGCTCGTGTAGCGTCGCAGCTATTACGCGACTGCAGATTGTTGCAGTAAGTTTTGTTATGTTATGGCAAACTGTTTTGGAAGCCTGCAGTATAGTAGCATTTGGCGGTGGCCGACTTGTGGCCTGCCGTATGCGTCATAGCCACACCTGTTGCTAAACCAGACTGTGAGATGCTCACTGTGGCGCGTATTAAAATCACTTATTCACCTCACTCAACAAACTAAATAACTATGTTAAATATTATCTGTTTTATTCCAAATTTGGTGTATGATCTTTTGTTATTCAGACGAACTTTGTGTCAAAATTTGATGCCACTACCTATAATAGTTTCTGAGATATAAGAAACCCATTAAAAAAGTACTTAAGAAAGTAAATTCAGATACAAACAATAATAGTTTATATTTCTTTTGTTATTTGAGAACAGTAATAGCACTCTCAGTGTGCCGATTTATTTTATAAAGATTTTCAATTATAAACTTTCGATAATTTTTCTTTCATAATGAAAATAACAGTTTTATATTTTGTGTTAGGGTGAGAGTAAATGACAGTGAATGTGAGTGTGTACATGGGACATACGTCAAATTTCAATTCTATATTGTATTACACCTTATGTAACTAGCAGGTGTTATGCCACCAGGGTGTCATGAAAACTGTATATCCCCCTAACTGGCGGATGACGTATGTCTACGAGTGTTTGCTTTTGTTATAAGGCAGCCAGAAAGGTAATATGAGGATAACCAGTTCTCAAGTATATTTCAAGCATAGTTTTCTCTTAGTTTTCGTTTGGTTCGGTTTGGTGGAACATTTTGTTGCTATTTGCACCATGAAATGACGTAAATGCATCTGCGAATGTTGATTGGAGTAAAACGGTTTAAGCGCGAATATGATCTTGAAAGATTGATCTGATTGGCTGTTCGTTTTGATCAGCGAATCAGAGTAAAGTCTTTCCCGCGCATTGGAATGAGTTATATGCCCTGAAAGCAACGGCATTCTGAGAGTCGTGGACTAGCTGCCGAACGAGAAGGTCATGTTAGACGTGCCCGAAAAAGTTATTTGTGAAAGGAAGAAGGACTGTTATTTCGCGTTCGGTTTATATCGCCGTGCAAGCAGATGCATTTACGGACAGTTCTGTGAAGTTTGGGAGACTATGGAGTGTTTGTTGTAGAGAAAACGCGTGTGAAACTTATCGGCCTTTGTGAAGAATTCTGCGTGGCGTGTTCAGTGTGCATTTACAGAACATTTTTTGGCGAGCATCTTCCTTTGAGGAATCCACTGAAAAGGACCGAATGTGAAACTCATTTCGTAACAGAGTATTGGCTGTATTAATCTCGTAATATTTCGTGTTGGACTTTGCACATTTCTGGCTGTCTTGCCTGTGATATAAGCTGCATGAACTAGTAGTAGATGTGCTACCGACGTAAGTGTGGGCTTGTTGACACCATAACTAAAAGACAATAAAAACATCAGTATCGGAAAGCGGACATTTTCAATGAAGGAAGTAAACATCCATCTTTGCCCGTTATTACTGGAGATTTACAGGTTTGTTTTGTTACCTGAGTTACGGGGATTATGTATGGACGATGGTTTTCTTCAGCGCTGCTTTTAACGTCGTCTACACAGTACCTACGAATGCAAAAAAAATGGTTCAAATGGCTCTGAGCACTATGGGACTCAACTGCCGAGGTCATTAGTCCCCTAGAACTTAGAACTAGTTAAACCTAACTAACCTAAGAACATCACAAACATCCATGCCCGAGGCAGGATTCGAACCTGCGACCGTAGCGGTCTTGCGGTTCCAGACTGCAGCGCCTTTAACCGCACGGCCACTTCGGCCGGCCCTACGAATGCAGAGCAACGGATGGTGAACGAACGCTGTACTGAGGTAGGTGTACATTAATTTGCGGCTTGCTTCACTCAGTGCTGGCGAACTTTTAGACACCACTCCGCCGCACCCGCTATGTTCCTCCCTGCCTAACAAGATCATAAAGATTAATGAAGGACCATCTGTGCGGAATTGCTTGCGCGTTACGAGGCTGATCGTGACAATTTTTTGTGGAAAGTTGTCATACGCGACGAAACATGGATTCATCACTTGGAACCGGAAACAAAACGGCACTTCATGGAGTGGTGCCACACCACTTCCCTCCGAACAAAAGTTCAAAGTCGCAGCCTCGGCAAAGTCATTGTGTCGGCCTTCTGGGACTCTGAAGGGGTTTTCTGTTTAATGTCCTGCCTCACAGTGAACTATCAACTCTGAAGTGTATTGTGCCGCCCTCAGGAAATTGAAGAAACAATTTAGCGTAGGAGGTGTTATGTACTTTCTGAAGTTTCCATAACAATGCCACAATCCATTGGTGTGCGAGGTGGAATCCAATCGGGACTGGTGCTGCCATCTGGAAAGTAGGAGTAGTAGATCTTTTCACTGCTAGGTGGCGAGAGCTGCATATCTGAAGAGTCAGTGTGTGGAGTGGCATTCAGCTGGGAGGACGTGTTGCGTGTCCACAGTTATTTCCGCAATACTCTGTGTTTGGTGTGTGGCGATTTTACGATGGATCCGCGAACAGAACAGCGTGTGTGCATCAAATTCTGTGAGAATCTCGGGAAAAGTGCAATGATTCAACAAGTGTTTCGATTTAGGTTATGACCCAGAGACAAAGCAACAATCGTCCCAGTGGAAGAGCCCGGGCTCTCCAAGGCAGGTGAAGAGCAAAGTGAAGAGCATGATCATCGTTTCCTTTGATACCAAGGGAATTGTGCAGAAAGAATTCTACCCACCCAACCAAACAGTGAATTCCGCGTACTACTGTGACGTTTTGCGACGGCTGCGTGAAAACGTGCGGCGACGACGGCCCGAACTTTGGCGTCAAGGGAACTGGCTGCTGCATCACGACAACGCGCCCTGTCACACGTCCCTGTTGACCAGGGGCTTTTTGGCAAAAAAACAACATGGCGGTTGTAGCCCACCCACCGTATTCGCCAGGTTTGGCACCTTGCGACTACGCGCTATTCCCAAAACTGAAACTCAAGTTGAAAGGCCGTCGGTTCGACACTCTAGAGAGGATCCAAGAATCATCGCTGGCGGTGATAAACAGCCTCAAAGAACAGGACATCCAGTGACCAGTGGCAGAAGCGCTGGGACTGGTGTGTACGTGCGGATGGGAACTACTTCGAGGGTGATGGTGACCATTAGTCCAAAGGTAATGTTTTCAACAGATGGCAGCACCAGTCCCGAAAATTTTGGATAGCACCTCGTATTCGGTTGTACTTTATGAGACGAGAAGGTAGGGAAACTTTGTAGCTTTCCTTCTGCAGACAGCATCGTCAAGTACATCAATGCACCAACCACGCCATTGCTATTTTTTATGATAATTTCAAAGGTGTCATATTTTATTGTACTTAAATCTTCTTATTTTAACTAAAAAACTTTTTAATAATATTTCTCCGCCCCTTTCCCACTCCCCAGTGAGTGGAATGAAAAGAAAAAAAAAATGGTCACACGCATTACCACTGATCACTGTCCACCAGAGGCATAAGCTGGCATCATATGGTGTCTTTGCACTGTCTTGGTTTTAGTGTCTTGCTTACTCTGGAGTCTTGTGTTAGTACCTGCAGGCGACAACCATGAAGGCAGACTCGGAACTGCTGTGTGCGAGGCTCGTAATGACCTAGCTAAATCAAGGACTTTGTGTTGTTGGGTGGAGTTCGGCACGTCTTTTAAAAAGCTAATTGCAAAGATGTATGTATGCAGACTGAAGTGAAAAATGAAAATTTGTACCAAGGCTGGGATTCGAAACCGAGTCTGCTTGATACAAATTTTCATTTGTCGCTTCAGTCTGCATGTATACACCATAAACAGGGAAACTTGAAAAGTCTCTGGAACGACATAGCTACCTTTGATTAAAGCACCAATGCCCGGGTTTCAGGCAGGATCGCCTGCTTCATTCAAAACTGAGGTGCAACTCCAGATCGTTTGGAGAGCCTCTGCAAAGCTGTTTAAGTTTAAGGGAAATTATACCACATGGGCTGAGGCGTGAATGGGAATTTGCATTGAACTGGGAAGCGAGCTAGCGTAGTCTGTGCAATTGTGCAAAACCACTGGGCCAGGGTGGCGTAGTGGTTGCGGATCTGCGTAGTGACCTGGGTTCGAACCCCAGCACTGGTACAAATGTTCATTTCCCTCTTCAGTTTGCATATATACATCATAGGTGTTTCTTACCTGAAAAGGTCTCAGGAACCACATTGTTTCGTTTGATTAACTGCAGAGAGAACAGAGTCTAAATAGAAAGCAGTCGTCTGAACAGGGCCAGCCGTTGCCAGTGTCGAGTAAGTCCCTCCAGTAAACGTACAGACCAAACGAGTGTGCTGCATCATCGTTGCTGCGGACAACGGGTGTCTACCGCATTGGCGCGCCACAAATTTAATACTTTCCAGGTAAAAGGTGCAAGGTGCTACTGTTCGGCGGTGTATCGCGGACGTACCACGCGCCCTTGGACTGAGAATTTTAATTCGTGCGCGTGATGAGGCAGTGAGTTAAAAATCTAAGCCGCTACCGTAATGAAGCGTCATTACCTGACAGGCGTCAAACATAATAGCGTGGCGGCGAGGCGGCCACTGCGAAGTGGCTAGTCACGCTCACCTCGTTGGAAAAGGAGTGGGGGTGGGGGAAGCCGCAGCGCGCAAGCGCAACACGTCCAAGCAGCCTCTGCTACTCTACAACCTGACCCGGGATTATTTTTCATAAGGATATGTTCCACTCCTACCAGGCTCTAGGTATTGTTTTTACTCATTCATTACGAAAATTTGTGTGGAGCGCTAAAATTCTTTATCTACATCCGTATTACTTGGCTAACCACTATGGTGTATGGCAGGGGATACTTCATGACAACACCAGTCAAATTTCCACTGTTACATTCCGCAAGGTATCAAGCGAAATCTGACTTTCATACGTACTTTCAGTTTCACTGTGTAGTAATCCGTCAAAGTGAATACCTGTGCAATGACCTGAACTGACAATGTCCTGCTTTCAGTTTTATTCGAAGCTCTGATTTCAGTTCTGACGTCCCACACAGCATTCGTCACTACAAAATGACACTGGGTGACAGGAAACGGAGAGCCTCAGGTCGTTGGGTGGCTGTAGCAGCTTTGGTATTTTCTTCACGAGAACCGGATCGGAAGTTGTTCGTGTTCTTTGTTACACTATCAGGAGGCGTGTCAGGCTCCTGGAGTTGCACCCCTTTTAATTTTTTTAAAAATTCGTAATCGGAATCAGAAAAAGACTCTATATTTCAAAGTCCAGGAAGACGCCGGTAGTCTCCAATAAGAACCATAAGCCATAGAGTACATGATGGTAACAGGTTAACGTCTCAATCTGTGAACCGTACGATTACCGGAGAGAAATGCGCAATTAATCGTCGAAAAAGAAGAGTCGCGATCGGCGGCGAATGTCCCGTCTGAACTGCGCAGTTCGGTATTCGAACAGTTTATCAATAAGACATGATGTCTTTGTAGTATCATTGACACAGATACTACTACGACGCCGCGCCAAGAAAAGGTTGGCAGCCCGTCGTCTGCCGAGCACAGAGCACTCTAGCGGGCTGTGCAGCTCGACGGAACTGGAGTGTGTGCCTCGTTCACTTCTTAGCTAGATTTCAACCTAGACAGACGCACTTTCATAATCGGCCCTCAGCCAGTTGTGTAATGTTTGCATTGATTCTCGGAGGAGGACCCATCAGCCTTAGTCCCTGAGAATATGTTGTATTAGTTCATGGTATTCCACGTTACGAGATTGTCAGTTCATAGCCGCAGCTGCAGTCCAACACACTACTGAGGATAAGTAATTTCATTGTACTATGTGTTTCTTGAATAATAATCCTTCTCTCTAACAGTGTGCCGTACCGCATATTATTGTAACCTGGACTCCTTCAGCTCCTATCGACTCGGCCTCCAGTCAGCTGCTCGTGGTCGCGCGGTAGCGTTCTCGCTTCCCGCGCCCGCGTTCGATTCCCGGCGGGGTCAGGGATTTTCTCTGCCTCGTGATGACTGGGTGTTGTGTGATGTCCTTAGGTTAGTTAGGTTTAAGTAGTTCTAAGTTCTAGGGGACTGATGACCATAGCTGTTAAGTCCCATAGTGCTCAGAGCCAGCCAACTAGGCCTACTTACATGCATTTAGTAACGAGCTGAAAACACCCACACGTTTTGTGCCTCTAAACAGATGGTAAGCTGTGCAGTTACATTGAAGATGTCCAAGTTCCTTTGATATCAAACGGGACTAAATTATTCAAAATTTTCTCGTGCCTGTCACGTGTTTTTAAAGACATCGTGCGCGAAAGTAGACGAGTAAGAAGGAATGAACATTAGGGATTAGCGGCTAGTCGACAGCGAGGTCATCAGTGTCCTAGCACAAGCTAGGATAGCTAGGATTCGGTAAGTATGGGGAAGAGAGTGCCGTTTCCTTTCCAAAGAAATTATCTTGGCATTTTCCATACCCCATTTATAGCAACAACGGATAACTTGAATCTGTTTGGGGGGACGGAGGATATGAGCCGCCACGCTCTTGGAGTGGAGTCCATTATCTTACCAATGCGTCACCTCACTGTCTACGCTTCACAACAGCGCACTCCTCGCTGCGAAGACTCATTCTGCACACTGACCGTGAGCTCTGGCTAGACCATTTCTCCGCGTACCATTCGTGCTAGGAGTATTAGTTCTGGAAGGTATACAGGAGAGCATATGTGTAGTAGTAGCGGGGTAATGGAAAATTTGATGTGTTGAGGGTAGGTTCTAAGTCGTGTCTGGATAGCATTGCCTGCGAATGCTCGTTCAAGTCGCAGAGCTCCACACGATTTTTTTCTGAGGGGAAGCTCATTCCGTCAGCTTTAGCGTCAGAATCCTCTCTCTTAATTGTCATCAATAAGCGTAGCAATCTGTACAGGGCCTGTCTGTGAGGGTTATTTTCTGTAATCACGGTCTGTCCATGCGCAGGGAAATAACTAGCGCTATACAGGGTATCTCAAACCTTTCGGGTCAAATTGAAATGGTGATAGCGGGTCCACAAAGGATTATATTGAGATAGGGAACCAATGGTCGGAAATACGTATTTATTGTGATATGGACATACACAGCGTACACCGCATAACAGTCGGCCGGAGTGGCCAAGCGGTTCTAGGAGCTACAGTCTGGAACCGCGCGACCGCTACGGTCGCAGGTTCGAATCCTACCTCGGGCATAGATGTGTGTGATGTCCTTAGGTTAGTTAGGTTTAAGTAGTTCTACGTTCTAGGGGACTGATGACCTCAGATGTTAAGTCCTATAGTGCTCAGAACGATTTGAATCACCGCATAACAACAATGTAGGCCGTTGTAATTATTCAAAGTTACGATCGCCAGTCTCGGTGCATTAATGGCAACGGCGCATGAAGTTCTGCCACACTCCCTCGAAGATCCCTGGTATCTGCTATACGAGGAGACAGGCAGCTTGGACCCTAGCAGGCAGATCATCATCCGTTTCTACGGCGGTAGTGTAAACCAACGTCTTGACGTAACCCAGGAGGGAAAAGTCCAGGGGCGTGAGATTCGGCGATCGCCATGGGACACGACCTCCCCTTCCAAACCAATGACGAGGGTACGTGTTGTTCAGGTGCTCGAGGAAATTAACATCGGAATGGGCTGGTGCACCCTAAGTATTGAAACCATATCCTTTCGCGGGCAAGGGGTACAGTCTCCAAGAACTGCATGTGTCATTGCGTTACATGCATTGACACCGACGGTCGTCGCTTTGAACAATTACCATGAGCTGTGTCGTTGTTATGCGATGTTCACTGTATATGACCATAACACAATAAATATGCATTTCCAACCACTGATTCCCTTTCTCAACACACTTGGTTGTGGACCCTCTACCACCTGTTTCAATTTGATCCAAAAGGCGTGAGACATCCTGTAGATACGTTCAGCATGTGAATGCAGTGGTAATCAATGCACATAAGTTGGAGAAATATTACTGTAGTATTCGAATGCAGCATCAATGGCATACTGCTTGACTCAGGCACAAAAAATGGTTCAAATTGCTCTGAGAACTATGGGACTTAACTTCTATGGGCATCAGTCCCCTAGAACTTAGAACTACTTAAACCTAACTAACCTAAGGACATCACACACATCCATGCCCGAGGCAGGATTCGAACCTGCGACCGTAGCAGTCGCGCGGAACTCAGGCACAACGACTAAATATGTATGCGTAATATTGAGAAACGACTTGAAATTTAACAAGCACATAAGGTCTATTGCGGAAAAGTATAGCAGACCTATTAAGGTGACCACGAACAAGTGTGGGCGGCACAGTCTTGAATATTGCGAGTTCTAGGCTTACCACCAGGCCGGATTAAAAACAGACGTTGAACGTATTTGGGGGACACGCTGCTACATGCACTATCTCATCGTAAGTATCTGGATACTTGTTAGTGGACATTAATATGTGGTTCATACATCCTTCACGTTTATGACGGCTGGGGACATTTTCGACGAAGAGTCTGAATGCCGGTGAAGGAATGGCAGCCCATTCTTCCTCAAGAGCCAAAACCAGAGAAGATAGTCATGGACACTGGGGCTGAAGCGGAGTCTACGTTCTGACTCATCCCAAAGTTGTTCCATTGAGTTCAGGTGGCTAACTCTCGGCAGTCCATTTCAAGAATGTTTTTGTCCACAAATCATTGCCCCTCAGAGACTGCCCCACGACATGCTGCATTTTGATGTTAATACAAGCAATCATCGCCCCCGAACTATCCTTCTACTATACGCAGAACACAATGCTGCAAAATGCTTTCGTATCCTTCCGCATTTAGCATTGTCTTAATTGCAAAAAGAGGAGCACATCATACACATGAAAAACACCCCAAAACACACGTTCTCCAGGCATTTGCCAAACCTAAACCCTTACATCGGATTGAGGCAGGGTATAGCATGTTATGTCACTCTAGACCACTCATTTCCATTCATCTACATCACATCAAGTGTCGCTCTACCACCGTGGTACCTCTTTTATTTTGCGCTAGCTGGTCTGCTGGCAGCACTTTGCAACCCACGAGTCATTGCTTTCGCTGATTTGTTGCGATTTTTTTACAACCACGTTGCGCAGTGTTCGCCGGTCCCCGTCCCACTGTAGGTGATGTCTGTTTGTCGTGGTTCAGCTGTGGTTGCTCCTCAGCATTTCCATACCACTATCACATCACCAACAGTCGACTTGTGCATCTTTAGAAGAGTTCAATTGTACCACGATGGATCTGTTAGTCAGGCGACATGCAATGTCTGGTCCACGTCCTAAGTTACTGAGCTGTACTGGCCGACCCCCATTCTGCGGTTAATGCCTCTCTACTGGCGAAGCAATATCCCCGTCCTCTTTTATATTCGAGGGTCAACTTCTCGTGACATCTCAGTGGTCAGCTCCGCATTACGCAGAGGTGTCCGGATACTTTCGGCCAGAGAGTGTATTTCATTTTCATCCTCCGTAAGTTCAGATGGGTATCCCTGATGGGAAGAAGTACAATCCGCGGGACACTATTGACGAAGTAGGGAGGAGCAGCATTTTCGGTGAATGTAGCAAGATTATACTCTCACCAACGTTCACAAAATGAGGAGTAGAGGTCGCATAGAGGCATATAAGCAATCATTATCCTTTTGTTCAGTACCCATGTGGATGTTGTTGTATTTGTGGTCTTCAGTCCAGAGACTGGTCTGATGCAGCTCTCCATGCTACTCTATCCTGTGCAAGCTTCTTCATCTCCCAGTACCTAATGCAACCTACATCCTTCTGAATCTGCTTAGTGTATTCATCTCTTGGTCTCCCTCTACGATTTTTACCCTCCACGCTGCTCTCCAATACTAAATTGGTGGTCCCTTGATGCCTCAGAGCATGTCCTACGAACCGATCCCTTCCTCTAGTCAAGTTTGCCACAAATTTCTCTTCTACCCAATTCTACTCAGTATCTCCTCATTAGTTATGTGATCTACTCATTTAATATTCACCATTCTTCTGTAGCACCACATTTTGAAAGCTTCTATTCTCTTTTTGTTCAAACTATTTATCGTCCATGTTTCAGATCCATACACGGCTACACTCCATACAAATACTTTCAGAAACGACTTCCTGACACTTAAATAAATACTCGATGTTACCAAATTTCTCTTCTTCTGAAACGCTTTCCTTGCCATTGCCAGTCTACATTTTATATCCTCTCTACTTCGACCATCATCAGTTATTTTGACCCCAAATAACAAAACTCATTTACTATTTTCATTGTCTCATTTCTTAATCTGATTTCCTCAGCATCACCCGATTTAATTCGACTACATTCCATTATCCTCGTTTTGCTTTTGTCGGTGTTCATCTTATACCCTCCTTTCAAGACACTGTCCATTCCGTTCAACTGCTCTTCCAGGTCCTTTGCTGTCTCTGACAGAATTACGTCATCGGCGAACCTCAAAGTTTTTATTTCTTCTCCATGGATTTTAATTCCTACTCCGAATTTTTCTTTTGTTTCCTTTACTGTTTGCTCAATATACAGACAGAATAGCATCGGGGAGAGGCTACAACCCCGTCTCACTCCCTTCCCAACCACTTCTTCCCTTTCATACCCCTCAACTCTTATAACTGGCATCTGGTTTCTGTACAAATTGTAAATAGCCTTTCGCTCGCTGTATTTTAACCCTGCCACCTTCAGAATTTGAAAGAGAATATTCCGGTCAATATTGTCAAAAGCTTTCTCTAAGTCTACAACTGCTAGAAACGCAGGTTTGCCTAGAGAAAGGGAATGAGTAGCAGTGGTAAAAACTACTCTGTCACATTCACTGCGCATGTGTTGCGGAGTGTAGATGCAGAGGTTCTCGCGTGAGCAAGTACACTTCCTGTCACGGCTGGGAGCACATTGCCTCCGTCGTGGAGTAACCTGATCTGAAATTCCGTGAGCACGTATTTTGGTTTTTAATGAGGCAGTGCGGAAGCACACCGGAGGTTTTCCGGAAGTCAATTACGGCCGGAGTCCGCACAGAAAGTGACGCGTGGGCTTTGTGTGACCTGCGGACGGCACGTCATTTTTAATGGCCGTTAAGTGCTTCCCCGTCGAGTCACGTTGTTAATCCTTTCGTGTTTGGCCGCGGCGCATAATTGCCGGATCCGGGACGGAGGAAATTTTCCCACAGCGCCTGTCTCTCTCTCTCTCTCTCTCTCCCTCCCACTACTCGCCTCCCCTCCAGCCATTTGCTGTCCGGGCACATTTTTATTCCAGGCGGAGCGTGTGTGTGTGTTTTCGGCAGGGGTCCGATGCTCGCCGCTTCTGATGCAACGGACAACTTGTCTGCAGAGACTCCGTGAGAGCGACTCCGGTGCTTGGCTAGCGGCCAGCGGCCACAGGTAGGATAATGGAGGCTGGAAGAGTCCCGCCAACAAGACGACCGCGACTGGAGGGGCGGGGGGGGGGGGGGGAGGGGGGGGGGGAGGGAGCGGGAATGAGACAGCGCCGCCTCTATTAAAAAGTAATGCCCCGCCTGATTAGGGGCCGCACTCCGCAGCTAATTACTCGCGAAGGCGATTATAAAGTCGCGGTGAAAAGCCGAGATGGCCCACGCCTAATTAAAGCGAGCCTTTATTTCGCCGGGCAGTCTGTCCGGCCTGCCGTCATCTGCAGCAGGACCGCAGATGCCAGGGACCCACGGCGCAGGAAGGCCCGTGGAGTGAACATTCAGATACGCAGAACAGTTTTGTCGCTAACATACGTTGGCTTCATACGTCACACGATTAGGATACGGACAGTGCATTCGAGCGTTGAGCGTGCCGAGTTCAACGTGCTGCTGAATGCTCAGAAATGCGTCTTGTGCATACGTGCCTGTCCCTCAACGTGGTATACGCGACAGCAGCGCGCTCTAGCCGCAATCGAGGAGTGTGATGAACTATGGGCGTAATTGGATTTACGCCATTTTTCTGTCAAAGTGCTACAACGATACCTCCGTATTTGAATTATCCTCCTTGAAAATTTCAGCTCGATATTTTTGGTGTAGGCTAAGCAATCATCTTAACGATTGGATTGGATTGTGTGGGGGGAAGAGACCAAACAGCGAGGTCATCGGTCTCATCGGATTAGGGAAGGACGGGGAAGGAAGTCGGCCGTGCCCTTTCAAAGGAACCATCCCAGCATTTGCCTGGAGCGATTTAGGGAAATCACGGAAAATCTAAATCAGGATGGCCGGACGCGGGATTGAACCGTCGTCCTCCCGAATGCGAGTCCAGTATGCTACCACTGCGCCACCTCGCTCGTTTAATCATCTTAAGAAGACAGTGGATGACAGGCAGTTGTCACATTGTTTGTGGCGTATAGGTTATTGTATCGACTCTGAGCTGCGTTGCGTGTTAACTTGTGTGATATAATGAGTGAAGTGAGTGGTAATGAGTCAGAAAATGATTTTACAGACAAAAAGAAGTCAGTGTGGCCGGAATTTTGGCATTTATGGAAGAAAGTCGAAGAATAGGGAAATTGTACATTCAAAAGAAGAGTATGTCATAATCCGTAAACAATGCAGGGAGAAACCAGAGCCACTTCATGTCATTGAGGGAAGTGAGCTTATTAAAGATTGGAAGAAAAGTTTAATGGGCTTCTTCTCATTTAAGCCACAAGGGAAATTTCCTTTCCTTCTTCTCATTTAAGCCACAGGTGAAATTTCCTTTCCACTTGCAGTCATATGTGAGGATGTACTTTGTCAGTGATGGCACAATCGGTGCTTCAAAATCACACTGAAAGGTATTTATACCCTTTAAGTTCATTAAGAAATCAACAAGACTCACTAAAGATATTTCACTTTTGTCATTAATAGAGAAACCAACTGTAGCAGCAGCAAAGTTGAAGGACGTTCAAGATATATTCCGCTTTCTTCCTGATACAGTAAAAGGCTGGTATGAAGAACTTCTAGAAAGAGTAAACAGTGAAGGAGCTACTGATCCTGAACAGGAACATAAACTATAATGGCCATGAACATATATTTTTTTGTTAATGTACAGTTTAAATGGATAGTAAAATAATAAAAGCAATTTACAACTCAATTTTCATGATATTTTGTAGAGGTATCATGTTTGACGGTAAAAGGGCATAAACCATTCATCATATTTTGGTTAATATATCACAAATGGAAGAAATATCTTCAGTTGTAAAGTATGATTCTGTACGTTAAAAGCGTGGTCTAAGACAGAATTATCACATCATTGAAAAATAACTGTTTTTCAATTACATATAAACATGCAAATCTTTAACTCACTTTTACCGGAAATGCACTTTTCGGATTTACGTCCATAGTCGATCAAACTCCTCAATTGTCAAATGTGTCGGCTGGCAAACGGCACTGTTTGCGAAATGGAAGGGCGTAAAATTTCTACGTTAGCTATATTAAGACATGCATTTCCTCCCATCTCCATATGGTAGTATGTTGTCCTGGCTCTAGTATACATAAATAAAAACTTCAATATCCGTGGAAATGTTGTAAGGCAAAAAATGTAAGTACCATATGCAGTCAATAACGACATCGGCTTGAAACGCTCCATATGGCGATACAAATTTACAGTAGTTCTCCACATAATGTGATAGTTATTTCATCATGTGCAGACAGCCTTGTAGGTAGGGCAACCACAGTTGTGAGTAGTCATCTTGCGTATTAATAAACCGCTTCAGCTGTTATTTTGTCTTTTTTTATTAGATCACTACCGGTTTCATGGCACTAAAAGCCACATGTTCAGGTGAACGTATAACTAAAACATTTGAGCTCAAAAGCTCGAAACCTTGCATCCAACACTCGTGGTCCGTCAGAACAAAGCACCGCTAAAAGGCGGCATGTCACAGAATAAAACAGCTGGATTGCAATGAGGTGGGTGGGTCTAAACGCAATTGTGTCCCCAGTCCGTGATTGCGTAAAGACCGGAGGAGCGGACCCACACACCATATTGGAATCCACCGCTTTATTCTGTGACATACCTCCTTTTACGGGTGTTTTAATCTGACGGACAACGAGTGTCAGGCACAAAAGTTCGAGCCTTTTAGCTGTAATGTTTTACTTATGTGTTCACCTGAAGAAGTGGCTTTTAGTGCCACGAAAGCGATACACATTTTACTAAAATCCAAACGTCAGCCATATCTGATCACTGTTCCTACTCAGCAGCAGAATCTTTACAGGATGTGAAGTACAAAACTTCAAACAAGAAACCGCAAAATATGTTACTGGAAGCAGTGGAAGCTCTGTTGTAAATTAAGCCAATAGAAGAAACTCTCTCCTCAGGAAGAGGGCACTTATATTCACATAACATCGAATATTAAAGAATATAATTTTGTTAAACTAATAGGAAAGTATCAGAAGCTACTACAAAACGCGAAGGTTAGTAAAAAATTTTTTAGATTCAGTGAAACGCGAATCATTAAACACAGCAACCAATACCTCACAACTGGGCGACTCTACTCATTGCGCTATACCGATCATAAGTGTCATACTACTATACTTTTTATCTTACAGTCGGCTGAAAGCTTCAATCGTAGATAGGTTATTAATTGACATTTAAGTACAACAAACTGCACCGAGAACATAGCATTCGCTATGGACCTTCAATGTGCCGTTGCCTTGAAATGACTTACTTTCGTAGTACTAAGTTACAATAATTACACAACTGGCCATTAAAATTTCTGCACCAAGAAGAAATGCAGATGATAGACGGGTATTCATTGGACAAATATATTATGCTAGAACTGACATGTGATTAAATTTTCACGCAATTTGGATGCATAGATCCTGAGAAATCAGTACCCAGAACAACCACCTCTGGCCATAATAACGGCCTTGATACGCCTGGGTATTGAGTCAAACAGAGCTTGGTTGGCGTGTACAGGTACAGCTGCCCATGCAACTTCGACACGATACCACAGTTCATCAAGAGTAGTGTCTGTCGTATTGTGACGAGCCAGTTGCTCGGCCACCATTGACCAGACTTTTTCAATTGGCGGGAGATCTGGAGAGTGTGCTGGCCAGGGCAGCAGTCGAACATTTTCTCTATCCAGAAAGGCCCGTACAGGACCTGCAACATGCGGTCGTGCATTATCCTGCTCAAATGTGGGGTTTTGCAGGGATCGAATGAAGGGTAGAGCTACGGGTCGTAACACATCTGAAATGTAACGTCCACTATTCAAAGTGCCGTCAATGCGAACAAGAGGTGACCGAGGCGTGTAGTCAATGACACCCCATACCGCCAGGCCGGGTGATGCGTCAGTATGGCGATGACGAATACATGTTTCCAATGTGCGTTCACGACGATGTCACCAAACACAGATGTGACCATCATGATGCTGTAAACAGAACCTGGATTCATCCGAAAAAATGACGTTTTGCCATTCGTGCACCCAGGTTCGTCGTTGAGTACACCGTCGCAGGCGCTCCTGTCTGTGATGCAGCGTCAAGGGTAACAGCAGCCGTGGTCAACGAGCTGATAGTCCATGCTGCTGCAAACGTCGACGAACTGTACGTGCGGATGGTTGTTGTCTTGCAAACGTCCCCATCTGTTGACTCAGGGATCGAGACGTGGCTGCACGATCCGTTACAACCAAGCGGATAAGATGCCTGTCATCTTGACTGCTAGTGATACGAGGCCGTTGGGAGCCAGCACGGCGTATTACCCTCCTGAACCCAGCGATTCCATGTTCTGCTAACAGTCATTGGATCTCGACCAACGCGAGCAGCAATGTCGCGATAGGATAAACCGCAATCGCGCTAGGCTACAAACCGTCCTTTATCAAAGTCGGAAATGTAGTGGTACGCATTTCTCCTCCTTACAAGAGGCATCACAACAACATTTCACCAGGCAACGCCGGTCAACTATTGTTTGTATATGAGAAATCGGTTGGAAACTTTCCTCGTGTCAGCACGTTGTAGGTGTCGCCACCGGCGCCAACGTTGTGTGAATGCTCTGAAAAGCTAATCTTTGCATATCACAGCATCTTCTTCCTGTCGGTTAAATGTCGCGTCTGTAGCACGTCATCTTCGTGGTGTAGCAATTTTAATGGCCAGTAGGGTATTTAACTATCAATATGACGTTTCCCGTCATTTTATTACAACCATTCATACAATTAATGAAGGTTTTGGAGAGAACTTCAATTTCCTGATGTTTAGAAACGGTATATATACACTGATGCGCTACAAAATTATGACCATTTACTTAAAAGCATGTTCAGCAGGGATTCGTGTTCCATCGAATCGACAAGTACTTTATAGCATTCCAGAGGTTTGTGGCACCAGATGCAGGCTGTTCTACTTCTGGTAACAAATCAAACAGATGCTAACCGGAATCACAAATGCGATTTCTGAGGTTTTCTCCTGTCGCCTATTACTTGTCACCTTCTCCCAGTTCCCATTGTCTATTGCCCCCTTCAACTTCATTCAAAATATACCATTTCTAATTTTGCCTGGAGGGCACAAATCTTTCTTCCGTGTTCCAAGATTTTCTTGTCTCGACTACATCATCTAAAACTCCATGGAAGAGCCTCATCTGACACTTTTTTAGCTTCCCCGTTTCATGCTCCCCAGAGAAACAGCAACCCACAGTGCTTACATGACCCTCCCATACCAGTTAACCTATGGCAACATCCACATTTGTCGCATATGGCGCTAGTTTTATAGTAAACTAAAAAGCACTACAACACACTTAAACTAGAAGAAAATAATAATCAGTTACAACTTTTCGGTGAGTCGTGCAGCTAACGTTCGGGCGTCAGGCAGACGTAGCATAACACGACCGAAGTTCGTTGAGCGTAGGTAGTACAAGATATGAAGTGAATGAAAACAACAAAAGCACGATATTTCCTAACAACATTCTTAAACAGACACTATTAGAAAATTTTGCAAAGCGCTGTGATGAATCCAAAACAACACCTAACGATTACATGACGAGTAGAAGTTAACAGTTGCTTGTCAACAAACTACGGATTAAAATAGGTTTAAGTCACGGAAGACAAGAAACGAATGACAACTCTTGAACCCATGGTATTTATAAGAGTATTACACCGACACAGTCCGAAAATTATGGGGAGCCTGCACTGTATTCCAAACAACTCGTAATGTTCCGCCAGTGCTGTTGTTTACTTCTGAGGGCTTAAGTGTGTCAGGCCGCCACGGCTGCCAGTTGTCATACCAACTTCATGACAACTGTACAACGGGCACAGTGGTTTGCAAAAGTGAATAATGCGGAGAAAATGACAGACTTTGTTTAGATCTGCAGTTAACATGGTTCGAAATGTGTAAACATTCATCGGATTGACTAGCAAACACGTTCCTACACAACCGATTATAAGTAGCACTTGTCTCGCTACTATACGACAACGTAGTCATATAAATTACCCCCAGAGTATCAACTCTTTTATTGATGTTTGACTCGATCTAGTGTTATTAGTTTAATAACCATAATTAGACCTTGTGGTACTTCCCTATTGCAGCGCGGGGTAGCCGCGTGGTCCGAGGCGTCTCGTTACGGTTCGCGCAGCTCACCCCGTCGGCGGTTCGAGTCCTCCCTCCGGCATAGGTGTGTGTGTGTGTATTGTCCTTAGCGTAAGTTAGTTTAAGTTAACAGAATGAGATCTTCACTCTGCAGCGGAGTGTGCGCTGATATGAAACTTCCTGGCAGATTAAAACTGTGTGCCGGACCGAGACTCGAACTCAGGACCTAGGAGACGAGGTAATTGCAGAATTGAAGCTCTGAGGAGGTGTTGTGAGTCGTGCTTGGGTAGCTCAGATGGTAGACCACTTGCCCTACAAAGGCAAAGGTCCCGAGTTCGAGTCTCGGTCCGGTACACAGTTTTTATCTTCCAGGAAGTTTCTCAGTTTAAGTTAGATTAAGTAGTGTGTGAGCTTAGGGACCGATGACCTTAGCAGTTTGGTTCCATAAGACATTACCACAAATTTCATTTTTCCCTATGAAAAGTAATATTTCCCCCTTTCATGTATTTCAACTAACATCTGTAGCAACAGCAATCATTCATCATTTCCAATAGTAATACATAAATGTGTAAAAACATGGCAAATGCGTTTAATGTCCAAGTTTCGCTCTTCAAATCTGAACAACAGCGTTTTACCAAAATGAAGTCACGTGTCCTGTTTGATGTTGGCAGTACGCACAAACCAGCTCACTGCACAGATCTGGGTACGCGATGGTCAGAAGTCAGTGATCAGTAGCTATACTGGATGTCCAACTGAAACTGTGTGAGTGTGCTGACAGCATATTTTTGTGTTTGCTTCCTACTGTGTTGCACTTCGGCAAGGAAAGAAATGCCACTACAATCCAAATGAAAATACATTCATATTCTGTGCCCACATGAGCCTTTTAGATCAAGTGATACAGATGTCTCGATAATAATAAAATGAAAAGTAACAAAACTATAAAAATAAACATTGTCAGTTCTCCTGTGGCTTTTCAAAATCACGTGTGACACTGACAGGCTGAACAGAAAACTGAGCCTGCTTTATTTTCACTTACGCATTAATCATGCATTAAAAAAAGTATATCAGCCAAGGTTATTAGCATGCATAATTCGTAAAAGCAAGTGCGGTAAACAACGCAGACGCCTCATTATAATCAAGGGTTCCAAATTATGCCTCATGTTGGCATCGTTTTCTCCACCATGCTGAGACTTGTGATTAAAACTTACGAAAGACCTACGCAAGCACTCTTCAAATAGGAACTAACAAACACGCGAAGGGGCACCTAGGTATATTTCTCAGTCTAAAGTAATGTGCACTCTCCCATAACTTGCTCTGCAACAATACATTGCTCACGCATTTACGTTGTTAGCCACAGTGACAGAGACCCGTTCTGCAAAGACGACAACGTATCTCTCTCGACGCGACATGAAATGTAGAGTTTTCTGGAAGATAATCTGCACTTCCGCGTAATACATGTGGCTTGTTATTAGGGTTCCGAACCTCAATCGGGAGAAAAGGAATCCTTATAGGATCACTTTTTTATCCGTCTGTATGTCCGTCCCACTGTTAAAAACCCTTTTTCTCAGGAACGGGTAGTACCAAGCTGAAGGTTACGTCTCATATTAAGGTCCAGGGTCCCTCTGCGTATAAAAAAGTGAAGCTCCAAAGTCAATGCAGTCAAAAGTTACGGCCATTTATGTCACATATTTTGCATTTCGCACTCACACCTCGAAACCCACAGGGTACTTCCGGTTGAAATCATGAAATTTTGCAAGAAGTAAGGTTTCAGACTACAACCAAACAAAAAAAAATTCGAGAAGTTTTAATTTGTAATTATATCACACGAAAAAAATGTTTAGCACTTGTTATCACAGACCGTCTGTCTGCCCGTCCGTCCGTCTGTTAAGCCCCATTTTTTTTTTTTTTTTTCAGGAACGTCTAGACGTATCAAGTGGAGGTCTATAGTCCTTTTGGTAGCGTAAAAGTGTTAAGCTTCTAAGTCAATGCAGTCAAAGGATACAGCTATTTACATCACATACACACATCAAAAAAAGTTTTGCATCACGTCGGTTCCGAGAGTTCCGGAACCTGTACATAAAATTCGAATAGAGATCAACATAGAGATCTTTTACGCCCTTTTTATTGCTCATGAAAACCACACATTACATGTTGTACCACCATATAGCGAGACCTTCAGAGGTGGTGGTCCAGATTGCTGTACACACCGGTACCTCTAATACCCAGTAGCACGTCCTCTTGCATTGATGCATGCCTGTATTAGTCATGGCATACTATCCACAAGTTCATCAAGGCACTGTTTGTCCAGATTGTCCCACTCCTCAACGGCGATTCTGCGTAGATCCCTCAGAGTGGTTGGTGGGTCACGTCGTCCATAAACAGCCCTTTTCAATCTATCCCAAGCATCTTTAATAGGGATAATCTCTGGAGAACATACTGGCCACTCTAGTCGGGCAATGTCGTTATCCTGAAGGAGGGCCCGCATCTCGTGGTCGTGCGGTAGCGTTCTCGCTTCCCACGCCCGGGTTCCTGGGTTCGATTCCCGGCGGGGTCAGGGATTTTCTCTGCCTCGTGATGGCTGGGTGTTGTGTGATGTCCTTAGGTTAGTTAGGTTTAAGTAGTTCTAAGTTCTAGGGGACTGATGACCATAGATGTTAAGTCCCATAGTGCTCAGAGCCATTTGAACCATTTGAACCTGAAGGAGATCATTCACGAGATGTGCACTATGTGTGCGTGAATTGTCGTCCATGAAGACGAATGACTGGCCAATATGCTGCTGCTATGGTTGCACTACCGGTCGGAGGATGGCATTCACGTATCGTACAGCCGTTATGGCGCCTTCCATGACCACCAGCGGCGTACGTCGGCCCCACATAATGCCACCCAGGGAACCTCCACCTTGCAGCGTGTCTAAGGCGTCCAGCCTGACCGGGTTGCCTCCAAACTCGTCTCCGACGATTATGTGGTTGAAGGCATATGCGACATTCATCGGTGAAGAGAACGTGACGCCAATCCTGAGCGGTTCATTCGGCATGTTGTTGGGGCCATTTGTACCACGCTGCATGGTGTCGTGGTTGCAAAGATGGACCTCGCCATGGACGTCGGGAGTGAAGTTGCGCATCATGCAACCTACTGCGCACAGTTTGAGTCGTAACAGGACGTCCTGTGGCTCCACGAAAAGCATTATTCAAAAATGGTGGCGGCTGTCAGGGTTCCTCCGAGCCATAATCCGTAGGTAGCGGTCATCCACTGCAGTAGTAGCCCTTGGGCGGCCTGAGCGAGACATGTCATCGACAGTTCCTGTCTCTCTACATCTCCCCCATGTCCGAACAACATCGCTTTGGTTCACTCCGAGACGCCTGGACATTTCCCTTTTTGAGAGCCCTTCCTGGCACAAAGCAACAATGCGGACGCTATCCAACCGCGGTATTGGCAGTCTAGGCATAGTTGAACTACAGACAACACGCGCCGTGTACCTCCCTCCTGTAGGAATGACTGGAACTGATCGGCTGTCGGACCCCTTCGTCTAATAGGCGCTGCTCCTCACAGGTTGTTTACATCTTTGGGCGGGTTTAGTGACAGCTCTGAGAAGTCAAAGGGACTGTGTCTGTGATACAATACCCATAGTCAACGTCTATCTTCAGGAGTTCTGGGAACTGGGGTGATGCAAAACTTTTTTTGATGTATGTATTTTGATAGACGCAAACTCGCTCACTGAACCCTATTGAGTACATTCCCTTGACGTAGAATCATTAAATTTGGCAAGAAGAAGGATTCCAAAACACAAACAAAAGAAAAAAAGAAAAAAATTGTTAATTTGTAATTATACCATATGAAAATATGTGTATCTGTTCTAATTTTTTATCCAACTTTAAATTATGACATTCTCGAAAGTCTTGGAATCGTGGGACGATATCTCGCCAGTATAAATCTCGATAAAATGCAGAAATCATTCAGATCGTCGGTTCCCCCTACTCGCATCTGGTCTTTAAGGAGTTTCGTGCAGAAAGTGACAGATACATGGGTTCAGGAATAGTGTTACAAACGCTTTTCACTTTCCTGTGAGGCGGTGTGGAGGCTACACCAACAGCTTGAAGCCAGGCTCCTAGAAAGGATAACGGTCGTTCTTATGCGGTGAAGTAAGGTGGCAACTACAGCAGTTCTGGCCGGGGGTATTCGGTGTGTCTCGTCTCTCCCCTTGATGGAAGATGAATAACAGAATTGTCCCCTATAATCCGTTCCAAATTCCCATTTTGGAGATAAAAGTAATACCCCACCCTCTCCTACTTACAATAATGAAAGAAAAAGAGAAACCAGACCAAACCCCTGCAATTAATCCAAACAAATAAATCAAATAAAAACAAATCCTCTCACGACAAATGCTACTTTTCGCAGCCACTTGTCGTGTATGCTGCACGCTCTGTACTGTTTCTCCTGGGTGGTCTTGGGTTTAAAAAAAATATTAACTAAATATTATGATAAATTTTATAACGCCCCGACAAGTTACGCCAAGGAAGAGGAGATAGAACTACAATGGACATGTTATTCCATGGACTCTTGCGCCTCTATGCATGAACTATCTTTCCTTTGTCATTGGCGTATCTTATCTGCTTGGATTTGGACCAAAGAGGACGTTCATGTGTAAAGCTCATCCTGCTGTACCAGCTAATAATGTAAGTTGTACTTAAAACCAGAAAAATATAATGGTTATTTTGTCAAAAGAATTTGTGTATGCGATCAATCAATTTGTAATCTGATACCTGGATTGTCCTACGTAGATATAGGTCTTAACAAAGAATTTTCATTGTTAGGCGCCATTTTAGAAAGCCTTTAACATTTTTCTTTTAGCTCATCTACGAAAGGTGCCGTCTGTTAGGACAATTAACTTTCTTGCAGATCCTACGTGCCCGGCGGCCGCTGATAATAATTTAACAATTTTTACTTACAAGTTTTTTTATATAACGAGATAACATCCTAGGCAGAAAAGGTCTGGTCACAGGATTCCAGTTCCATTATAGGGTTTCTTTTGTAGATGCTACTCTTGTTATCTTGTACTGGGGAATCAAGACGAAACCACGATATTAAGTTACGTATTGCAGTAGTTTACATCGAACAGACTTGTGAGATATTCTCTGGTGCAATAAGCATACGACTTCTCACGAGCCTGGAGTAATATCTGTGGTGTTGGGTAAAGAAGGAAAGGACAACTAACTATCGACGATTACGTAACTACTCTGAGAACTGAACTAGTTTATTATTTACTGATCTGTGTCGGGCTAACTTAAAAGATATTGCACTATTAAGAACATTCTTGTGAGTCATTTTCAGAGAAGTGTTTCCAACCGCTACTGTTGAGTCATTAAGAATACGATTACATTGGCAGACTGTCGTATATTTTTTGCATATTACTGTTTTTAAATTTTTACATTACAGCTCTCAGACAGCCCCCTCCTCGAGAGGTGGGAATGAAAAGTGAAGAAAGAAAAGTGTAGTCGATGACGAACTGCGTATAGTTCATACAACTTGATAAGCGTAAATAATTCTGTATCATTCCCAGACTTATCGAATCTTTTTGTGTAACTGATACACGACACGCGACAGAATCTAGAGTCACATATAAGTTCTACGCTGCAAGATCAGAGTTTTTCATCCAAGTAGTTTACAGGTCACTGTCAGCTACACACATGCCACACGCACACAGCCGCTTGCGCTGGAACCGTCAACATCCCAAGAACACGGCGCGGAGCCGTGAGTCCAGGTCCTTTTTGATTTACATTATAATGTTGCGATGTAATCGCGTTTCCAAACTCGGACTTTCTCTCGCGACGATAGCCTTGCGCCGGACGAGTTGCCAGCAGTTTCGTTTAACGAGCCACCAATCAATTTCGTTTTATTACGCGGTTAGAACCCAACATCCAAACAAGCAGTTATGTTCCAGCAGCTCAGCATCCTCCACTAATGAAAATAGTATTGCAGTTTTTTACAATAAGCCAAAGAGACTCCAGAAGGCCATGCATCTCCCCCTTGCTGTCATATCAAGCTAGGAGGCACAGTGGTTAAGACATGGGACACCTCCAAACGTGAAAAATGAGAGAGAGCTCCTTTACTGAAGGCAAAGCGCTCTACATGTACTACTCTGCAAATGACAGAAGTGTGTGACGGACGGCACTTTTAGTCGTACCATAAAAGTTTCTTATTCTTCTGTTCGCGGATGGAGCGTAGGAAAGATGGCCGTACGCTTCTGTGCGAGATGTTATTTGCTTAATTTTATCAGGTGATCTCTACGGTGTATATACGTTCGAGGCTGAAGGATTTTAATAGCTCCTACCCTGTACAGCGATCCTTGAGGTCTTCTAAGCAGCTTCTCGGGGAAATGTATCCAATATTTTCTCTAAAACCTGACTGTTAAGATGTTTCAACATTTCTGTTGCATTCACACGCCAGTGAATCAAGCCAACGACCATTCGCGGTGCCTTCATTCGGTTGGTGACACCTTTCAGACTGCCATAATGGTTTACACACACTTTAACAGTATTCAGTTTTGTGTCGTAGAAGTGTTTTGTATGCAATCTCTCTTCTAGAAGCCGCGTGGGGTATCCGCTCGGTCTAGGGCGTCTTGTCACCGTCCGCGTGGCGCCCCCTTTTGGAGGTTCGAGTCCTCCCTCGGTCATGGGTGTGTGTGTGTGTGTGTGTGTGTGTGTGTGTGTGTGTGTGTGTGTGTCGTCCTTAGCGTAAGTTAGGTTTAAGCTAGATTAAATAGTGTGTAAGCTTAGGGACCGATGACCTCAGCAGTTTGGTCCCTTAAGACCTTACAACAAATTTCTTCTTCTAGACAAACAACAGTTTTCTGCATCCCAGCACAGGTTAATGCTACCAATAAATATGTGGTGTGCTGCGTATTGTAATCAGGACATTGACGACAATACTGTCCGCTGTCTTTTCCCCTAATTAGCCTTCATAGTGGAGTGGAGAGGGAGTATAACCTCTTTGGTTGTTTTAGGGTTGTTGTTGGGGAACAGAGAAGGATCTTTGACAGGGCTGGTGATCTGCCAAAGTAGCAAAGTGATATGAATACATTAAATAAATTTATTTACCTTGAGGCATATTTCTATGTGAGGTGTCTGACCAGCTAACATATATACACTCCTGGAAATGGAAAAAAGAACACATTGACACCGGTGTGTCAGACCCACCATACTTGCTCCGGACACTGCGAGAGGGCTGTACAAGCAATGATCACACGCGCGGCACAGCGGACACACCAGGAACCGCGGTGTTGGCCGTCGAATGGCGCTAGCTGCGCAGCATTTGTGCACCGCCGCCGTCAGTGTCAGCCAGTTTGCCATGGCATACGGAGCTCCATCGCAGTCTTTAACACTGGTAGCATGCCGCAACAGCGTGGACGTGAACCGTATGTGCAGTTGACGGACTTTGAGCGAGGGCGTATAGTGGGCATGCGGGAGGCCGGGTGGACGTACCGCCGAATTGCTCAACACGTGGGGCGTGAGGTCTCCACAGTACATCGATGTTGTCGCCAGTGGTCGGCGGAAGGTGCACGTGCCCGTCGACCTGGGACCGGACCGCAGCGACGCACGGATGCACGCCAAGACCGTAGGATCCTACGCAGTGCCGTAGGGGACCGCACCGCCACTTCCCAGCAAATTAGGGACACTGCTGCTCCTGGGGTATCGGCGAGGACCATTCGCAACCGTCTCCATGAAGCTGGGCTACGGTCCCGCACACCGTTAGGCCGTCTTCCGCTCACGCCCCAACATCGTGCAGCCCACCTGCAGTGGTGTCGCGACAGGCGTGAATGGAGGGACGAATGGAGACATGTCGTCTTCAGCGATGAGAGTCGCTTCTGCCTTGGTGCCAATGATGGTCGTATGCGTGTTTGGCGCCGCGGAGGTGAGCGCCACAATCAGGACTGCATACGACCGAGGCACACAGGACCAACACCCGGCATCATGGTGTGGGGAGCGATCTCCTACACTGGCCGTACACTACTGGTGATCGTCGAGGGGACACTGAATAGTGCACGGTACATCCAAACCGTCATCGAACCCATCGTTCTACCATTCCTAGACCGGCAAGGGAACTTGCTGTTCCAACAGGACAATGCACGTCCGCATGTATCCCGTGCCACCCAACGTGCTCTAGAAGGTGTAAGTCAACTACCCTGGCCAGCAAGATCTCCGGATCTGTCCCCCATTGAGCATGTTTGGGACTGGATGAAGCGTCGTCTCACGCGGTCTGCACGTCCAGCACGAACGCTGGTCCAACTGAGGCGCCAGGTGGAAATGGCATGGCAAGCCGTTCCACAGGACTACATCCAGCATCTCTACGATCGTCTCCATGGGAGAATAGCAGCCTGCATTGCTGCGAAAGGTGGATATACACTGTACTAGTGCCGACATTGTGCATGCTCTGTTGCCTGTGTCTATGTGCCTGTGGTTCTGTCAGTGTGATCATGTGATGTATCTGACCCCAGGAATGTGTCAATAAAGTTTCCCCTTCCTGGGACAATGAATTCACGGTGTTCTTGTTTCAATTTCCAGGAGTGTACTTTAGTTACACCTGGTACCAACTTTTTACTGTCGAAACTCTTTTCACAATGATTCCGATGTACTACACGTGGGCTTCCAACTATCAAAAGACAAGAGCCCCCTGGCTCCTTGTTCTATTGGATTGCCTAGATCAGACACAAAGGCAATTATTGTCTTGTATTCTACGACATTAATGGTGACTTTGCCTAACTCAGTGGCCTCTTGGCCTACCTGTTATATCTCTGGCTCCTTGGCGTAACTCACAGAAGACAAGTACTAAATGGAATCCGCTACACTGCTAGTCGGGACGAAGACTATCTCTTTTCTACATTATTCAGTGAAACATATACTCATCTATCAGTTGTCGTTGTGTTGCCAGGAATACCAACGTCCTCTCGTGAATGAAGTACTACTGCTCCGTCAGTAGCTGCTGTCATCCAATTTGTGGCCCCTTTATTGGTACTTTGCTTACTCGATTATTACTGACTACTCAGTGACTCTACGACTGTTCACTATGCGCAGGCTGACCGTTTACACGTTTCCTAGGTGACTTTTCCCACTCCGATCTGGTTGCACGCCATCCTCTTCATTACATTTCTGGAACACCGCGTCTACAGATGATCACTTTTATTCCCGTCCAGTGGCCAAAATCCAGAGATGGGTTTTTCCTGTCAAGAGTTCAGCCTCGCCCATCGACTCATTTCGGGGGTTGGCCAGAGGTAACCACATGCTGAGATAAGTGACTAAAATATTTCCCAGTCAAGACAAGTTATCCACTATCCTCTCTCAACGAGTTGTGATCTACTTTAGCTAAAACCGAACCAACGAGGGCTGTTCGGAAAATAAGGTGCCATAAGTCGAAAAATGGAAATGACAGCGAAAATCCGATGAAGATTTACACAGATGTATCGGGCAGTGTCTCTGGTATGCCTGTCGATCTTTTCGGTTCTTAGCATCTACAGATGCCTAGAAAAACAGTGTCCCTGCACAGTATAGGTACCCGCTGCGAGGTTTCTCCTGATTTTATGCAACCTTACATAATATACCTGTCATACATTTACTTCTTCATAACAATTCTCAACCACGCACTGCAGGGGCAACGAGGACGTCCCCGCAGCTTTTTCGAAGCGTTGCGTTTGATCAGCCACCATACGGCCCGGACTTGGCTCCCACTGGCTAGGAAGACAACATTTTGGCACAGACAACGAACTGCAGACCAGCGCAGAGAAGTGGCGGAGAGCACAGGTGTTTACTTGCTATGACGAAGGTATTGAAAAGTTGATACAACGCCACGACAAATGCCTAAGTGTAAGTCGGTGACTATGCAGATAAGTAACTGGAAGGTGTAGCAAATTGTTGCAAATAAAACATTTTCGATTTAACTTTTGTTTTCATTTCGCGACCGATCGGATCTTACTTTCCGAATAGCCCTCGTGTATGATCGTCTCACTTCTTACTTCTACAGACTGGCTGACATAAGTCGTGATTCATTAATCCGATAGTCGAAGGATACAGCACTTTTTAGGTTTCGTGAAGCGCACAGCTTTGCACTTCTCTACCTGAAGCAGCTCCTGCCAGCTTTTCCATCAAGCTGATATTTTCTGGAATTCTAATTTAATATTTTTTGGAATTTTTATCGCATAGAATGTCTTCACAGATAAGAGCATAATCTTCGAAAAGGCTAAGATTACAGCTAATACCGCCAGCAATATTATTGGTGTATATCGTGAACATCAATGGTCACGTTAATTTCACTAGGAGCACATCAGGTATTACTTCAACATATTACTTGAGTGTCAGTAAGTTGTATAATTTGGTGCAGCCCACCTGTCAGTCAATTTTCGATCCATTTGCAAATCTGATTAGATAACCCACGAAGAAGCATTTCCTTCGGGAGGTGTTGATGTAGTATTGATTGAAATGCCTTTTCTAAAGTGCAGAAACAGTTTTATAGCAACAGGGAACGGTTCGGCGTGTCATGTGACTAGGATCTCGAGCCAGGTCTCGCACTGACTGTCAGCACGACAGTGCGTTTGACAGCGGTCAGATTGCGGGTGGCCGAAGCAAGGGTCGTGCATCCAACGGGCATTTCCCGTGGCGCTTTGCGGAAGATGTATCGTGACAAGCCCGATCTGAGAAAACTACCGTCACCAGCTTGTAATAGCTAATAGACGAGCCACAGTCTAGTAAATGACCCTACAGTTAAACACTGGACACCCGGAACTAGTCTGTAGCCGTACCGTCCAGAGCCACTTTCTAGTTGTGAGGTACAGAAGTAACTGTTCCATACTTTACAAAGCTTCACCATCGTCACGGAAAGACCGTTTGCATTTGCTAACCTCACCAGTGTAAACACCAGTTTGCCACATGAACTCTAATCACTGTGTGTTCTTCCGTCTCTCATGATAACTCCATACAGGTGAAATTAACGACTTAAGATTCTCAGTCTGCGCTCTGTATTAATTAGGACAGTGTTAGTGCTTCGCTTGGCAATCACAGGCTTACTACAGATGAATATTAAGGTCTAATTTAAATTAGGTGGCATCTAAGGTTTAAGATCTGATGCTGCCAGTCTCGGCAGGTAGCCGCCACGGCGGCGTATTGAAGACGGAGGCACAGTTGCTTGCAGAAAAGTTGTGGCCCTCAGACACCGAGCGCTGGAGGTATATTCGTAGACTGTTCTTCTAAAATGTTCGAGCGGCTGGTCCGGGCGGAGGTTCGAGTCCTCCCCTGGGCATGGGTGTGTGTGTGTTTGTCCTTAGGATAATTTAGGTTAAGTAGTGTGTAAGCTTAGGGACTGATGACCTAAGCAGTTAAGTCCCATAAGATTTCACACACATATCATTATTTAAAATGTTCGACGTTACGACCCCTCTGCTGGGATCTTCCTCAGGATCTAGCAATAGAGGACACCAAAGATCCCGAGGAAGATCCCAGCAGAGGAGTCGAAACGTCGTACATTTTAGAAGAAACATGACGCGGCCTAATAACTCAGAAGATTTTAACTTCAGTGACAACGGCCACGAAAGCCTGCAGACTTACTGTACACTCTGTCCTCGGTTACTGGAATTACCAGATTAGTTTAATGAATACATGAGCTGAAAGGAAAAACGCTATGCCACAAAAATTAAACAGTTTCAACTTTGTGACTTTACTTTCCTTCTCCCACGACCCGTTAGAGTCAGAAGTCAAGGCCACCTTTGACGCTAACATGCCGTAATTGATGTTTTTAGTATATTTCATACGTGTGTAATATTAAAATATGTAGTTTCAGTGATACATCACATTAAGGATCTCTCCAAAACATATGGCAAGTATGGTTTATTATGCTACAGTGCCAGGATGTACGACTTCGGTGTATAGACGTTTTCCCAATGAGATTAAGAGCGCATAATGGTACATTTACGTTGTGACAGTAAATGATGTTTCTATTACAAGATGCATAGATAAAATTTCTGTGTGAGTAAGTATTACTTAATTCATAAAAGGTAGATTTGTGGTTTCACAGCACTTCAGTGTATTAAAAAAATTGTGAAAATTAATGCAATACTAGCAGTATATTCAGAAAATCAGATTCTAATAGCGGAAAATTCAATAGTCCTTAAGCACATGTCCAGTGGATTTGAGAAAGGAACTAACAAGTTTTCAAAAAAATGGTTCAAATGGCTCTGAGCACTATAGGACTTACCTGCTGAAGTCATCAGTCCCCTAGAACTTAGAACTACTTAAACCTAACTAACCTAAAGACATCACACACATCCATGCCCGAGGCAGGATTCGAACCTGCGACCGTAGCAGTCGCGCTGTTCCAGGCTGTAACAAGTTTCCATATTTCGTAATATTTGGGATGCGAGACTAACAATGTTAGTCACTTTTTTGTATGTATAAAAGGGAACATGTATTACAGGCCACTGATGATGCTTCCCAAATAAACAAAGCGAAACGCGTATGGCAATAAACAAACCGCCTTCAGTTAGTTGCGTAGACGGTACTTAACTCCACGAATTTAAAGCAACTAACGGAAAGATGGAAAACATAAGAAATGACAAAAGTTGATTTTAACCTAAAAAACGACAGAAAGGCGCGACAAAATGTAATATAGCATCATATTGTATCTACCACATAATACTTTTATTCTATGTATAAAAGGGAACATGTATTACACGCCACTGATGGTGCTTCCCAAATAAATAAAGCGAAACGCTTATGTCAACAAACAAACTGCCTTCAATTGGTGGCATATCTCCACGAAAGTAAAAATGTTAGCTTGTAAATTAGCCTTTAGGGCATCGTGAATAGCATCCAACATATCACACAAAAACTTTGAAATTGTACTTTTCAGAACGTGGTATACGTCTAAATACTGGAAAGAGGTAATCTCCAGATGTCAAATAAAAAGTATATCTACTCGTTTTACTTAAGCCAGAAGTGTATCATTAATGTATCAGATACAGTACCACCACTCTTCTGACGTCAAAACGCGAGTAAGCAGGAATTATAATTTGTAGACAGCTACTGTCCACATACCACAACCACAAAAAGATACGGTGCAGTAATTTAAAGCATAACATACGCCAGCCTTTTCAACGGAAATATTATTATTTTGAGTTTATACCTTACACCTAGAACTTCCGCTAAAGATTTTGCATGCTTGTAGTTTGAAATAAACCTACGATTTTAGGTCACAGATTCCGAACTACATTACTGGCCATTAAAATTACTACACCACGAAGATGACGTGGTACAGACGAGATATTTAACCGACAGGAAGAGGATGCTGTGATATGCAAATGATTAGCTTTTAAGAGCATTCACACAACTATGGCGCCGGTGGCCACACCTACAACGTGCTGACATGAGGAAAGTTTCCAGTCGATTTCTCATACACAAACAGCAGTTGACCGGCGTTGCCTGATGAAACGTTGTTGTGATGCCTCGTGTAAGGAGGAGATACGCGTACCATCACGTTTCCGACTTTGATAAAGGTCGGATTGTAGCCTATCGCGATTGCAGTTTATCGTATCGCGACATTGCTGCTCGGGTTGGTCGAGATCCAAAGACTGTTAGCAGAATATGGAATCGGTGAGTTCTGGAGGGTAATACGGAACGCCGTGCTGGATCCCAACGGCCTCGTATCACTAGCAGTCGAGATGACAGGCATCTTATCCGCGTGGCTGTAACGGATCGTGCAGCCACGTCTCGATCCCTGAGTCAACAGACGGGGACGTTTGCAAGACAACAACCATCTGCACAAACAGTTCGACGACGTTTGCAGCGGCATGGACTATCATCTCGGAGACCACGGCTGCGGTTACCCCTGACGCTGCATCACAGACAGGAGCACCTGCGATGGTGTACTCAACAACGAACCTGGGTGCACGAATGGCAAAACGTCATTTTTTCGGATGAATCCAGGTTCTGTTTACAGCATCACGATGGTCGCATCCGTGTTTGGCAACATCGCGGTGAACGCACATTGGAAGCGTGTACTCGTCATCGCCATACTGGCGTATCACCCGGCGTGATGGTATGGGGTACCATTGGTTAAACGTCTCAGTCACCTCTTGTACGCATTGACGGCACTTTGAACAGTGGACGTTACATTTCAGATGTGTTACGACCCGTGGCTCTACCCTTCATTCGCTCCCTGTGAAACCCTACATTTCAGCAGGATAATGCACGACCGCATGTTGCAGGTCCTGTACGGGCCTTTCTGGATACAGTAAATGTTCGACTACTGCCCTGGCCAGCACATTCTCCAGATCTCTCACCAATTGAAAAGTCTGGTCAATGGTGGCCGACCAACTGGCTCGTCACAATACACCAGTCCCTACTTTGGATGAACTGTAGTATCGTGTTGAAGCTGCATGGGCAGCTGTACCTGTACACGCCATCCAAGCTCTGTTTGACTCAATGCCCAGGCGTATCAAGGCCGTTATTACGGCCAGAGGTGGTTGGTTTGGGTACTGATTTCTCCGGTTCTATGCACCCAAACTGCGTGAAAATGTGATCACATGTCAGTTCTAGTATAATATATTTGTCCAATGAATACCCGTTTATCATCTGCATTTCAGTTTGGTGTAGCAATTTTAATGGCCAGTAGTGTATACACCGATTACCATATCTTCATCGTCTGGATGCCACAAACGCCTTTTTTGACTAAACTTATCAGTTTCTCAAAATGCATGTTTCGTGTCGTGTGGGTCGATACGGTCGAAGAAAACAAACTGGTTTGAATTTCACCGACTGTCGTCCGAAATGAGTTCGGGCGATGAGCCAGGCTGCACTGTGACCGCGCGCCTACTAAAGTGCTTATTCTAAAGGACAGGAAGTCTTCTGAAACTACGTGACGGATTAAAACAGTGCGCCGGACCGAGACTAAAACTCAGGACCTTTGCCTTTTCCGGGCAAGTGCCCTACCATCTGAGCTATCCAAGCACGACTCACGCCCCGTCCTGCACGAGTTTCGGTCCGGCACACAGTTTTAATCTGCCAGGGAGTTTCATATCAGCGCACACTCCGCTGTAGAGTGAAAATCTCATTCTGGAAACATCCCCCAGGCTGTGGCTAAGCCACGTCTCCGCAATATCCTTTCTTTCAGGAGTGCTAGTGCTGCAAGGTTCGCAGGAGAGCTTCTGTAAAGTTTGGAAGGTAGGAGACGAGGTAGTGGCAGAAGTAAAGCTGTGAGGACGGGGCGTGAGTCATGCTTGGGTAGCTCAGATGGTAGAGCACTTGCCCGCGAAAGGCAAAAGTCCCGAGTTCGAGTCTCGGTCCGGCACACAGTTTTAGTCTGCCAGAAAGTTTCATATCAGCGCACACTCCACTGCAGAGTGAAAATCTCATTCAGGATGTCTTCAGCTGACGTCGGTGGTCGACGGAATCCACCGATATCGGTGCGACAGTGACCGCGGCCGAAGAGGCGACAGGATGGCTTCAAAGCCTGAAGTGTCTTGGAGCGAGTGCTTTCAGACAGGGCGGGGCGGTGGCCGAGCTGTAGCCTACCTGTGCAGCATGTCGAGGCAGCCGTGGAGGCGGGCGCCGGGCCCCGCGGGGGCGGAGCCGAGCCGCGCCTCGCTGAAGCAGGCGCCCAGCGCCGACTTGCACATGTAGCCCGTCGTGATGCACGGCGGCACGTTGCAGAAGCACCGCACCTCCCCTGCGAACACAAACACCACCGCGATAAGCGCAAGCTCGCGTCAGCATGCAGGCTGTGTTTATCTTAACACTTACACCTTGCTGGGACGCCAGCAGAAACACCCTTGTTCCGAAGACCAGTCAACTACTCATTCCCTCTATTATGATAACCTCTTCTCACAGCTGTACTTGTTGTTGTTGTGGTCTTCAGCCCTGAGACTGGTTTGATGCAGCTCTCCACGCTACTCTATCCTGCGCAAGCTTCTTTATCTCCCAGTACCTACTGCAACCTACATCCTTCTGAATCTGCTTAGTGTATTCATCTCTTGGTCTCCCTCTACGATTTTTACCCTCCACACTGCCCTCCAGTACTAAATTGGTGATGCCTTGATGCCTCAGAATATGTCCTACCAAACGATCCCTTCTTCTAGTCAAGTTGTGCCACAAATTCCTCTTCTCCCCAACCCTTTTCAATACCTCCTCATTAGTTATGTGATCTACCCATCTAATCTTCAGCATTCTTCTGTAGCACCACATTTCCAAAGCTTCTGTTCTTTTCTTGTCCAAAGTATTTATCGTACATGTTTCACTTCCATACATGGCTACACTCCATACAAATACTTTCAGAAACGACTTCCTGGCACTTAAATCTATACTCGATGTTAACAAATTTCTGGAAATTTCTCTTCTTCAGAAACGCTTTCCTTGCCATTGCCAGTCTACATTTTATATCCTCTCTACTTCGACCATCATCAGTTATTTTGCTCCCCAAATAGCAAAACTCATTTACTACTTTAAGCGTCTCATTTCCTAATCTAATTCCCTCAGCATCACCCGATTTGATTCGACTAAATTCCATTATCCTCGTTTTGCTTTTGTTGATGTTCATCTTATATCCTCCTTTCAAGACACTGTCCATTCAGTTCAGCTGCTCTTCCAGGTCGTTTGCTGACAGCTGCACATTGTTTCATAATCGTTATCGGTTTCGGAACGCTCAAGGCATCATCACCAGGCACCGACACACTGTCCAGCCGCAAAAGATATTACTTCATAATTGTTGGTCGTTATCAAGCAGCCAGTTAATGAAAAGCCTCTCTAGTTCCTGATTTTGACCTTGCCCCGCGACAGTACAATTTTGAGATCCACCCGAAAATAGTCTGAAGGCCAGAAACGGTTGTGGACTAAATAAAGCACATATCGGTAACTGGAGTGGTCTTTCATTAATTGAATGTACAGTTGCAGGATAACATAAGCACTTTCTCAACATGGAGACTTTAATTGTTATCAAGTATGGTCCCATTAAAGTACAGCTGTGTGAGCTGGTAAATTAATAGAGAGCCTAAATACACTGAAGCGCCAAAGAAATTGGTATAAGCATGCGCACTCAAATACAGAGATATGTAAACAGGCAGAATACGGCATTGCGGCCGGCAACGCCTATATAAGAAAAAAGTGTCTGGCGCAGTTGTTAGATCGTTCACTGCTGCTACAATGGCGGTTTATCAAGATTTAAGTGAGTTTGAACGTGGGGTTACAGTCGACGGACGACGATGGGACACAGCATCTCCGAGGTAGCGATTAAGTGGGGATTTTCCCGTACGACCATTTCGCGAGACTACCGAGAATATCAGGAATCCGGCAAAAAAATCAAATCTCCGACATCTCTGCGGCCGGAAAAAGATCGTGCAAGAACGGGACCAACAACGACTGAAGAGAATCGTTCAGAGTGACAGAAATGCAACCCTTCCTTTAGATTTCAGAGCTGGGTCATCAACATGTGTTGGCGTGCGAACCATTCAACGATACATCTTTCGGAGCCGAAGGCCCCCTCGTGTACCCTACCCTTGATGACTTCACACGTCGCCTGAGCCCTTCAACGCCGACATTGGACTGTTTATGACTGTAAACATGTTGCCTGGTCGGACGAGTCTCGTTTCAAATTGTATCGAGTGGATGGACATGTACGGGTATGGAGACAACGTCATGAACCCATCGACCCTGCATGTCAGCAGGAGACTGTTCAAGCTAGTCGAGGCTCTGTAATGGTGTGGGGCGTGTGCAGTTGGAGTGATATGGGGCCAGTGATACCTCTAGATACGACTCTTTTCTGTGATGATCAGAATAAGTAAAGAGAGTAATGTCTGAGTACGTTCGGTTTTGCTCAGCTGTTACAAAATCAAATAACGTAAGAGCTTTACCAGCACAGTAATTCATAAATTTTTCTAAAGGGATGTTTCAACAGTACGAGTGCAACAGGCATCGAACTCCATCCCACAAACTCACATCCGCACTTGTGCACCTTTTCGTGCTTGCATTCAATATTCTGGCATCTTCGCTGTTTATTAACGTACCAGAGTTTCACATTTGCACGGCTTCACATTGCGCTTACTGTAATCTGTGATCTTGCAACTTAATCACTTAAATATGATACCCATACAAATGCATTCGCTAAATTTCATTACTCTGCACTAATTATGTTTTGATGATGCGATTTTTTTGCCAGTAAATTATTTTTCCGTTATCCCCATTTTCGTCCCCGCGTTCAGTTCATGTCGGGTTTGGGCCAAGTTGTTAGTATTCCGAAGCCTCCAGTTGCTTACTCTCAGATGCATTTCTTTAACCCTGTGAATTCAAAAGCCATGCGGGAGCAATTCCTGAGTGACGTGTTCTGTAACTGTGTCTCTCCGATATAAGTTTTTTCGTCCCACCTACGTTTCTTACAAAGTGTTAAGTTCGATTGAAACAGTGTGATATGAGCTGAATGATACTATTTTCCAACTGCTTGTACTAGTTATGTGAGTTGACGCCAACTGCAATTCAGTATATTTTCTCATTATGTAGTGCAGTCATCACGCAGCAGAAAATAAGGACACGGTGTCATTTCTCTTTGTTCAGAGAAAAGCCAGGACATAAATAAAACTGTGATTTCTGTCGACAATTACATTTAGATGAGGGCCCACAGTAAACTTCAGAAAACATTTAGATGTAATGAGATTTAGTAACGAAAGTAACTAGCAACGAATAGTTTGTAAAGGGTAAGTTATGTGTCTAGATAATACCGAATATACAGGGTGTTACAAAAAGGTACGGCCAAACTTTCGGGAAACATTCCTCACACACAAATAAAGAAAATATGTTATGTGGACATGTGTCCGGAAACGCTTACTTTCCATGTTAGAGCTCATTTTATTACTTCTCTTCAAATCACATTAATCATGGAATGGAAGCACACAGCAACAGAACGTACCAGCGTGACTTCAAACACTTTGTTACAGGAAATGTACAAAATGTCCTCCGTTAGCGAGGAGACATGCATCCACCCTCCGTCGCATGGAATCCCTGATGCGCTGATGCAGCCCTCGAAAATGGCGTATTGTATCACAGCCGTCCACAATACGAGCACGAAGAGTCTCTACATTTGGTACCGCGGTTGCGTAGACAAGAGCTTTCAAATGCCCCCATAAATGAAAGTCAAGAGGGTTGAGGTCAGGAGAGCGTGGAGCCCATGGAATTGGTCCGCCTCTACCAATCCATCGGTCACCGAATCTGTTGTTGAGAAGCGTTCGAACGCTTCGACTGAAATGTGCAGGAGCTCCAGCGTGCATGAAACACATGTTGTGTCGTACTTGTAAAGGCACATGTTCTAGCAGCACAGGTAGAGTATCCCGTATGAAATCATGATAATGTGCTCCATTGAGCGTAGGTGAAAGAACATGGGGCCCAATCAAGAAATCACCAACAATGCCTGCCCAAACGTTCACAGAAAATCTGTGTTGATGACATGATTGCACAATTGCGTGCGGATTCTCGTCAGCCCACACATGTTGATTTTCAAAATTTACAATTTGAACAAGCTGGAATGAAGCCTCGTCCGTAAAGAGAACATTTGCACTGAAATGAGGATTGACACATTGTTGGATGAACCATTCGCAGAAGTGTACCCGTGGAGGCCAATCAGCTGCTCATAGTGCCTGCACACGCTGTACATGGTACGGAAACAAATGGTTCTCCAGTAGCACTCTCCATACAGTGACGTGGTCAACGTTACCTTGTACAGCAGCAACTTCTCTGACGCTGACATTAGGGTTATCGTCAACTGCACGAAGAATTGCCTCGTCCATTGCAGGTGTCCTCGTCGTTCTAGGTCTTCCCCAGTCGCGAGTCATAAAAATGGTTCAAATGGCTCTGAGCACTATGCGACTTAACTTCTGAGGTCATCAGTCGCCTAGAACTTAGAACTAATTAAACCTAACTAACCCAAGGACATCACACACATCCATGCCCGAGGCAGGATTCGAACCTGCGACCGTAGCGGTCTTGCGGTTCCAGACTGCAGCGCCTTTAACCGCACGGCCACTTCGGCCGGCCCTGGAAATCTGTCTCGATACAAACGTACCGCGCCACGGCTATTGCCCCGTGCTAATCCATACATCAAATGGGCATCTGCCAACACCACATTTGTAAACATTGCACTGACTGCAAAACCACGTTCGTGATGAACACTAACCTGTTGAGGCTACGTACTTATGTGCTTGATGCTAGTACTTTAGAGCAATGAGTCGCATGTCAGCACAAGCACCGAAGTCAACATTACCTTCCTTCAATTGGGCCAACTGGCGGTGAATCGAGGCAGTACAGTACATACTGACGAAACTAAAATGAGCTCTAACATGGAAATTAAGCGTTTCCGGACACATGTCCACATAACATCTTTTCTTTATTTGTGTGTGAGGAATGTTTCCTAAAAGTTTGGCCTTACCTTTTGTAACACCCTGTATATCATAAAAAATTTAGTCGTTACTTTTATAACCCTAGTCATAAAGCACGCCTCAGAAATAAATGTCTGTACAAGGGCGATAGTATTATTCTGCATAAATAGGGTATCGTGTTACGCGCTTCATAAAAAAATTAAAAAAAGGCAGGAGCGCTACTGTGCAGCCGCGGTATGTACTAGCTTTTACACGCCGACCGAATTACGGAGTAGCAAGTCCCAATTCATGACATGCGTGATAAATCACGCACTCTTTGCCAGGACGGGGTTCCAGTCTCCGAGTACCCGATGGACCGATTGAAATCGATGTAGTAATGACTAGGTCGAGTATTGATTTTCGTTGCAAAACAAAGTGGTAAGAGCCGAGGGTCCAGGAGAAGACGCGAGCGCGCGGAAGAAGGCACGTGAAGGCCGGCCGCGCGCACACACACACACACACACACACACACACACACACACACACACACACGCGGGGCCTGTAATTTGGAGGCCCGCGAGATTCCTCTCCAAACACAGCCGAGCCGTCCTAATGGCAGTGGTGGGAGGAGGTGGTGGAAGAGGGGGAGGAGGAAGCGGGAGGTAGGGAGCACAGCCAGACGTTCGGGTCTGCCGTTTCTGCTGGGCCGGCTGCGGTGTGGTGTGGTGTGGTGTGGGAACCCACAGCCTCTTTACGCCAGCGACAACGGACAAGCACTTCGCAAAGCGATCCAGTGTAGGTGGCCGATTCACAATGAACGCCAGCGGAACGGAACGGAGGGAGGCGTAACCGTCAAACGGAGGTGTGCAACGGTGCACTAACAGCGAACGGTGAAAGTGAAGTTAGGATACAGCCCTACCTTCCGTTGCACAAAAAGTTGGAGTTTAGTAGCAAAATAAATACGCTATCAGTGACAACATTTATTAATGAACAAAGTGAAATTGAAAACAGATGTTTCTGAAAATTTTTTGTTCTAAGACAATAAGAAAGGTGTTGCCCACGCGTTTCGAAAATTTCGACGTTTATTTGCTGGAGAAAATTTATATATAAAAACACATCAAACAATATTTACAAGAAATACACTACTGGCCATTAAAATTGCTACACCACGAAGATGACGTGCTACACACACGAAATTTAACCGACAGGAAGAGGATGCTGTGATACGCAAATGATTAGCTTTTCAGAGCATTCACACAAGGTTGGCGCCGGTGGCGACACCTACAACGTGCTGACATGAGGAAAGTTTCCAACCGATTTCTCATACACGAACAGCAGTTGACCGGCGTTGCCTGGTGAAACGTTGTTATGATGCCTCGTGTAAGGAGGAGAAATGCGTACCATCACGTTTCCGACTTTGATAAAGGTCGGATTGTAGCCTATCGCGATTGCGGTTTATCGTATCGCGACATTGCTGCTCGCGTTGGTCGAGATCCAATGACTGTTAGCAGAATATGGAAACGGTGGGTTCAGCAGGGTAATACGGAACGCCGTGCTGGATCCCAACGCCCTCGTATCACGAGCAGTCGAGATGATAGGCATCTTATCCGCATGGCTGTAACGGATCGTGCAGCCACGTCTCGATCCCTGAGTCAACAGATGGGGACGTTTGCAAGACAACAACCATCTGCACGAACAGTTGGACGACGTTTGCAGCAGCATGGACTATCAGCTCGGAGACCGTACCTGCGGTTACCCTTGACGCTGCATACAGACAGGAGCGCCTGCGATGGTGTACTCAACGACGAACCTGGGTGCTCGAATGGCAAAACGTCATTTTTTCGGATGAATCCAGGTTCTGTTTACAGCATCATGATTGTCGCATCCGTGTTTGGCGACATTGCGGAGAACGCACATTGAAGGCGTGTATTCGTCATCGCCATACTGGCGTATCACCCGGCATGATGGTATGGGGTGCCACTGGTTGCACATCTCGGTCACCTCTTGTTCACATTGACGGCACTTTGAACAGTGGACGTTACATTTCAGATGTGTTACGACCCGTGGCTCTACCCTTCATTCGATCCCTGCGAAACGCTACATTTCAGCAGGATAATGCACGACCGCATGTTGCAGGTGCTGTACGGGCCTCTCTGGATACAGAAAATGTTCGACTGCTGCCGTGGCCAGCACATTCTCCAGATCTCTCACCAATGGAACACGTCTGGTCAATGGTGGCCGAGCAACTGGCTCGTCACAATACGCCAGTCACTACCCTTGATGAACTGTGGTATCGTGTTGAAGCTGCATGGGCAGCTGTACCTGTACACGCCATTCAAGCTCTGTTTGACTGAATGCCCAGGCGTACCAATGCCGTTATTACGGCCAGAGGTGGTTGTTCTGGGTACTGATTGCTCAGGATCTATGCTCCCAAATTGCGTGAAAATGTGATCACATGTCAGTTCTAGTATAATATATTTGTCCATTGAATACCCGTTTATCATCTGCATTTCTTCTTGGTGTAGCAATTTTAATGGCCAGTAGTGTACATGGAGCCTTTTTACCTCATCAGTTGTTTCTATTTTGTTCCTGTAAGTACAAAATAACGTCAAAGAAAACTATTTTCCCGAGCGACAGAGCTACCGCTTTTACTGTTAATAAAAGGTTAATTAATGAAAACTGTTGCATTAATTTATGTTCTTATCAGAAACAGTGCAGTCAATTTATTTCACTCATTTTACACGCTGCTGGGAACTAAGATTATAGGAAAATGCCGTATAAATATTATAAAACATAAACAGTCAGACACATATACGTATTAATGGAATAACAATTTTGCGAAGTCCGATTTCGCGATTTAGTCCTCGAAATGCAAAGGTATGTACCATTTGTTTTAAAATATGGACATATTGCCAGTTGGGAGTATGCGACCGTCGTGAATTTTTATATAATAATTTATTACTTCACTATAGCTTAGCTATGTGAAAATATTCACTTTACCGGTTTCGGCAAGTAGTTGCATTTTTCCTATGTACTTAATCCAGTAAATAGCTTCCCACAGATATACAAACAGTCACGCACTTTGATCATCATGAAGTCATTTAACATATTTCAATTAATGCACATCATATCGTCCCATGATAAAAAAAACCTCAAGGGACAAACGAAAGTTGGCAGATTGATTCGAGCCTGGCGCCAGACATGATGGTATGTGGTACACAATACGATCACCTCTTTCACGTAGCCGGTAACTTAGACAGCAGGTATTACATTTCTGACGTTTTACGGTCAGTGGCTGTGCTTTATCTTCGACGTCCCTGTAACGTTATCTTTCAGCAAGGTAACACTGTTCTACGAGGGTCGTTCAATAAATAATGGTCCACATTTTTTTCTCATGACATTTTTATTCTTAAGGTTTGGAACTGAGTAACGATTTCAGTCAATAATTAGTTTACATGTATTGTTTTTTTACGGCCTTACTCCAGCGTCGTGGGTGTATTTCATGTTGATGAGTCGGCCGCTGTGGCCGAGCGGTTCTAGGCGCTTCAGTGCGGAACCGCGCTGCTGCTACGGTCGCAGGTTCGAATCCTGCCTCGGGCATGGATGTGTGTGATGTCCTTAGGTTTAAGTAGTTCTAAGTCTGGCGGACTGATGACCTCAGATGTTAAGTCCCATAGTGCTCAGAGCCATTTGAACCACTTGAACCTGTTGGTGAACGCTCAAAAGTGATGCACACAGGGCTCGTCACCTGCAACGATCCGTTGCAGAAAGGCCTCTCCACTGGCTTCAAAACACTCCAACAGTACAGATGAAGTGACTTATGTTTGAATCTTGTGGTCCGTCGTGAACATACGTGGAACCCATCTTGAGCACACGTTTGAATATCCGAGACTCTCAGTCACTGTACACATGATTCCAATGTTCATCAATTACTGTAGAGCAAAATTATCGAGTTGTGATGTACCGGTCTCCACAAATAATGAATGGCGTCGGCGCGATTCATCATGTCGGGAGCAGCTGCCGTGATAGGACGTCTCGGACGTGTCCGATCATGGAGTTCAGTTTTTCACTTCATGACGCTTCAACTGCGTTTACCCATCGCTCATCAGTATTTCCATCAACTCCATCATAGCCATAAACGTCAAATAAATGTTTATGGATGTTGACCACGATTTCTTTTCTCCCAACCAAGAGTTCAATTACAGCACGTTGTCTTGCGCAGATGTCATTTTAATGCTTCACTAAGGCTCTGCCATCTGTCGAAACTGTTCAAAACTTCGCACACGTGCAAAAGGAACGTCAAAATTGAGGAAGTATTCCTGTGTTTATTAAAGGCTGTAAAAAGACAGAGCGTTATTTATTGAAAGACCCTGTCCCCTGCTGCCCGTTTTCGTCGTAACAAACGTTGATACAGAGAATATTCACTTGTGCTCTAGCTAGCACATTCTCCAGATCTCGAATCCACCGAAAACGTTTGGTCATGGGATGCCGAGACACCGGTCTCCAGGCGCTGTGATTGATGAACCCTGGTACAGACTAAAATCAGCATGAAACGACGTACTCGTTTCTGTTATCCGAGATCAGTTCTAATCGATGAGTTGCCTGGTTACAGCCATTGTTGCTGTCAGGTGTTTCAGCTCTGTATACTAAATTTTGTACTGTGTAGGTCGCCAAATGACCTACAAATTTAATCATGTGTTCCTCCTCCATACTTTATACCGGGTGGTTATTATTATAAGTTACTCACGGAGGTCCCCTGTGGACTGCAATTATGGTATGGCAGTGAAACTTTGCAGGTATGCTGATGCGTTAGAATGGACCGATTTACGCTGAAAAAAATTAGTTCCTATTTTGGGCACCAGGTGCAGATCTGGTGCTGTACAGTATCTCGTCGATCTCTGCAGTGCTGGTTCAAATGGCTCTGAGCACTATGGGACTCAACTGCTGTGGTCATAAGTCCCCTAGAACTGAGAACTACTTAAACCTAACTAACCTAAGGACATCACACACAACCATGCCCGAGGCAGGATTCGAACCTGCGACCGTAGCGGTCGTGCGGTTCCAGACTGTAGCGCCTTTAACCGCTCGGCCACTCCGGCTGGCTTCTGCAGTGCTCATATTGAGTAAATCGTGTAAGCGGCTGTTAGTAATAAAATCATCAGCATGCATTACTCACTAATTTGACCTTCTCTGTCCACGTATCACTCCTAATTCATTGCAAACGGAAACATTTCTATACGTCTTTCTTGCATTCACTGCGCCAGATTTGCATCTGGTGGTCAAAATTGGTACTAATTTTTTTCTAGCGTAAATCGGTTCCTCGTGAATGCATTAGAACGTCTAACAAGTTTCGCTGCCATACGATAATTACAGCCCGCACTGGAACTCTTTGAGTAGCTGCACTTTAATTGTAACCACCCAGTATGTATGCTAAGTAATAGTTGGTTTATTTGCTATGCTTCCTGGTGTTGCAATTTTAATGCCAGCTGTGTACATCTACTTGAAGAAGAGCCAGGGGGTTCGAAGCATGTAATGGGACGTCGTGTGATACCGCCTAATATCGTTCAAAAAATGGCTCTGAGCACTATGGGACTTAACATCTATGGTCATCAGTCTCCTAGAACTTAGAACTACTTAAACCCAACTAACCTAAGGACATCACACAACACCCAGCGATCACGAGGCAGAGAAAATCCCTGACCCCGCCGGGAATCGAACCCGGGAACCCGGGCGTGGGAAGCGAGAACGCTACCGCACGACCACGAGATGCGGGCGCGTAATATCGTGTGGGACCTCCTTTTCGCCCCGCGTAGTGCAGCAAGTCCACTTGGCATGGACACCACAGGTTGTTGGACGTCCCCTGAAAAAGTGATAAGCCATGCTGCCTGGGTAGTCCGATTATATCCCATAAAAGTTCGATGGGACTCATGTCGGGTGATCTGGGTGGCTAAATCATTCCCTCGAACTTTTCAGGGTCCCGGGTTCGATTCCCGGCGAGGTCAGGGATATTCACCTGTCTCGAGATGACTGAGTGTTTGTGTTGTCCTCATTACTTCATCTTTGTTCAAGAAAGTGCCGGGATTGGATTGAGCAAAGATTGGGAATTTGTACGGCCGCTGATAACCGCGCAATTGAGCGTTCCACAAACCAGACACCATCATCATCATCATCGAACTGTCCAGAACGTTCTTCAAACCAGTCGTAGACAATTGTGGCCCGGTAACATGGTGCACTGTCATCCATAAAAATTCCATCGTTTTTTGGGAACATGAAGTCCATGAATGGCTGCAAATGGTCATCATCGAACTGTCCAGAACGTTCTTCAAACCAGTCGTAGACAATTGTGGCCCGGTAACATGGTGCACTGTCATCCATAAAAATTCCATCGTTTTTTGGGAACATGAAGTCCATGAATGGCTGCAAATGGTCTTCAAGCAACCAAGCATAAACATTCCAGTCAACGATCGGTTCAGTGGGCCCATTCCATTCCAGCCGACACCGTTATGGAGCCACCACCAGCTTGCGCAGTGCCTTTTCACAACTTGAGTCCATGGTTTCAGGGGGTTTGCGCCAAACTCGAGCCCTACCACCAGCTCTTAGCACCCGTAAACGGGACTCATCTAACCAGGATACGGTTGTCCAGTCGTCTAGGATCCAACCGAAATGGTCCCGATCTCAGGAGAGGCGCTGCAGGCGATGGCCTGTTACTAGCAAAGGCACTAGCGTCGGTCGTCTGCTGCCATAGTCCAATTAACGCCAAATTTCGCCGCTCTGTCCTAATGGATACGTTCGTTGTACGTCCCACGTTGATTTCTGCTATTTCAAGCAGTGTTGCTTGTCTGTTATTGCTAACAACTCTACGCAAATGCCACTGTTCTCGCTCGTAATCAAGACCGGCGGCCACTGTGTTATCCGTGGTGAGAGGTAATCCCTGAAATTTTTTACTCCCGGCACGCTCTTGACACTGTGGATCTTGGAATATTGAATTCCCTAACGATATCTGAAACTGAGTATCCCATGAATGTACCTATAGCCACCATTGCGCGATCAATGTCTGATAATCACGTCGCCACCTTTTCACATGAATCACCTGATTACAAATGACGGCTCCGCCGATCCACTCCCCTTTTATGTCTTGTTGTAGGGAAGCAGCCTACTCACGCCATAGTAAATTCACATCAGTCTTTCCATTGTGTGCCAGCCAGTCCGCTGTAACTAGCTCTGACGTCATAAATGTTGCGCAATACTTTAAAAATCAAGTAAATAACCTAAAATGTTTCTAGCATGTCAGGAGTAATACTAAATTAATATGTGTTGAATATCAGTTCGATAACTTTAGCCATTTTCGAAATTTGGACGTTTTTCTGTAAAAATCATTGGCGCAACAGAAAAGAGCTAGAGACTTCAAAATTTATAATTAAATTCCTTTTTCATAAATATTTAATAGAAACAGTCTTCTGGACCTCACAAATTAAGATTTTAATTGAAATTCATGATTTTCTGGTTTTTGTCTTAAAAATTAAGGAAGCAAGGTAGATTAAGTAGGCTAATAAATAAGGCTAGGATGTTTATATTTAAGTAGAATGGAGATCCGCTATAACCATAAGGATGTGAGAAGTTTCATTTGAATACCTATAAAACTATAGCGATAGCGTATCTCCAAAGGGCCAGTTCAGAGCTCATCTACTGCCTGCAGTGTAATTAAATTAATTGTCAAGCCCAAAATATTTAACGTAGCCACGTCAAACTTTTATTATGATTACTTACCTGTGTGCTGAATGCACATTTAAATTAAGAACTTCATCGGCCATCAGCAAAAGAAGCTATGATTTATTCAATAACTTAATGTGGTGCATTACTAGCCCAGCGGCTAGTCGGGAGAGCCGATTTGATCAGGCGTTCCCTTAGGCGTCCGCACCGCGGCTTTATATATATCGGGAGTCGCGTCGCGTCGGTATCATTACTACAAACAGCCTCGGATGCCGCATTAAGTTACTCGAGATACGCGTAACCATGAAATCATTTTCGAGTGAAGTGTTAATTCTGGGTTGACTTTAATTATCTATCTTCAGTTTGCGTATGTCGTATTTTCACGTGCCGCCGCGGGACAAACATTTTATCATTATTTAGCGTGGCGTTTGATGAACCTAATCGTTAAATTATGGCGAGCATTCACTTAAACATCTAATTTGGACAGTTATAGTGGCATCAGCACATTAGACTCTGAACTGCTCTGTTAGTTAGATTGTGTGGATTCTTTTGTTTTCATCTGCGACTTTCAGAATACAGAACGTTTTTTCACGACCGTTTTTGATTATAAATCCCAGACAATCTCCTAATTCCTCAGAACTATAAGCTGTAACTGTAAGTGTATTCTCAGATGAAGTGGGCACTAGGAATTCTAATTACAGGCTTCACGTTTTGCTAATCACTTTCTGGTTGCCAATATTGTAGTTAGAGAGCCAGTGTTGAGAACAGGAACATTTAACAACAATAATTCCACCCGCCGCCGCACATATGGTTAATCGGCCGGAAAATGCAGTGTTTCTACATTCAAACATTTATATATCACAATATTCCACCCGCCGCCCCACATTGTGTACGTGACACTACCACTCCACAAGTGCATGTCTGTACCCTATGACTTGTCACCTAAGTGTGGGAGGATAACAGAAGAGGGTGACTGACTGCCGCAGTATTGGAGGCATGCTCACAACGCAGTAATTTTTAAAGGCGGGCAAGGTCAGAGCAGTTCCCCTGTCGCCTGCTGCTCGACTTGTTTGCGGATCGTGCCGGGCCGAACTAAGGTCGTGGTGGACGGAACTGTACCTGCGTAGTGCCTTCTGCCCAGGCGGCAGCCTTATTCACTGGCTGCTTTCTAATTTATTTGACCAGCAAACAGCCAACACCGGCACCCGCAGAAGGAGTTTAATAAGACGAGCGCAAACAACACATCACACACGCTTCTACAGGCAAGCGGGCAGCCCAACGGAATGGACTGTGTACATACGCTGGTCCTGTACTCGGTTTAGTCCGCAGCTCGTGGTCGTGCGGTAGCGTTCTCGCTTCCCACGCCCGGGTTCCCGGGTTCGATTCCCGGCGGGGTCAGGGATTTTCTCTGCCTCGTGATGACTGGGTGTTGTGTGATGTCCTTAGGTTAGTTAAGTTTAAGTAAGTTCTAGGGGACTGATGACCATAGCTGTTAAGTCCCACAGTGCTCAGAGCCATTTGAACCATTTGATACTCGGTTTACAATTCAGAGACACGAGGACAGATTAAGATTTTCCTTAATTCGAATTCCTTATTTTATTAATATATTGGTCATAGAGAATATGAACTTAGTTTAACATATTAAATCAACCTATGCGAATGAAGTATAGGATAAAATATTTTCGCTCGTTTGTTTATTACACTACTGGCCATCAAAATTGCTACACCAAGAAGAAATGCAGATGATAAACGGGTATTCAATGGACAAATATATTAAGCTAGAACTCACATGTGATTACACTTTCACACAATTTGGGTGCATAGATCCTGAGAAATCACTACCCAGAACAACCACCTCTGACCGTAATAACGGCCTTGATACGCCTGAGCCTTGAGTCAAACAGACCTTGGATGGCTTCAACACGATACCACAGTTCATCAAGAGTAGTGACTGGCGTATTGTGACGACCCAGTTGCTCGGCCACCATTGACCAGACGTTTTCAATCGGTGAGAGATCTGGAGAATGTGCTGGCCAGGGCAGCAGTCGAACATTTTCTGTATCCAGAAAGGCCCGTACAGGACCTGCAACATGCGGTCGTGCATTATCCTGCTGAAATGTTGGGTTTCGCAAGGATCGGATGAAGAGTAGAGCCACGGGTCGTAACATATCTGAAATGTAACGTCCACTGTTCAAAGTGCCGTCAATGCGAACATGAAGTGACCGAGACGTGTAAACAATGGCACCCAATACCATCACGCCAGGTGATACGCCAGAATGGCGATGACGAAAACACGCTTCCAATGTGCATTCACCACGATTGCGCCAAACACGGATTGGGACCATCAAGATGCTGTAAACAGAACCTAGATTCATCCTAAAAAATGACGTTTTCCCATTCGTGCACCCAGGTTCGTCGTTGAGTACACCATTGCAGGCGCTCCTGTCTGTGATGCAGCGTCAAGGGTAACCGCAGCTATGGTCTCCGAGCTGATAGTCCATGCGGCTGCAAACGTCGTCGAACTTTTCGTGCAGATGGTTGTTGTCTTGCAAACGTCCCAATCTGTTGACTCAGGGATCGAGACGTGGCTGCACGATCCGTTACAGCCACGCGGATAAGATGCCTTTAATCTCGACTGCTAGTGATACGACGCCGTTGGGATCAAGCACGGCGTTCCGTATTACCCTCCAGAACCCACCGATTCCATATTCTGCTAACAGTCATTGGATCTCGACCAACGCGAGCAGCAATGTCGCTATACGATAAACCGCAATCGCGATAGGCTACAATCCGACCTTTATCAAAGTCGGAAACGCGATGGTATTCATTTCTCCTCCTTACACGAGGCATCACAACAACGTTTCACCAGGCAACGCCGGTCAACTGCTGTTTGTGTATGAGAAATCGGTTGGAAACTTTGCTCATGTCAGCACGCTGTAGGTGTCGCCACCGGCGCCAACGTTGTGTGAATGCTCTGAAAAGCTAATCATTTGCATATCACAGCATCTTCTTCCTGTCGGTTAAATTTCGCGTCTGTTGCACGTCATCTTCGTGGTGTAGCAATTTTAATGGCCAGTTGTGTATAAGCGAGGGAGATGCCGCGGCAACAACAAATACGTTGCACTAGTATTTCGAGCACAGCAGTCCAATATCCAGCCAGTGATTCAGAATCAAGTCTTCTGTGAGTTCACTAAGCTGGTGAAAACAGACGTCTATATGGTTTCTTTTAAAGATTTCTCTGTATCCAGTAACTTTGATATCGACTAGTCGGTAAACCCTGCATATAATCAAATGATAATTAAGTCAAGAACCTACGCTATCGACAGGCGTTGATATACATCAACGGGGACAGTTGAAAATGTGTGCCCCGTCCGGGACTCGAACCCGGGACCTCCTGCTTACATGGCAGACGCTCTATCCATCTGTGCCACCAAGAGCACAGAGAATAGTGCGACTGCAGGGATTTATCCCTTGCACGCTCCCCGTGAGACCCAAATTCCCAACTTAATGTCCACACACTACATTCGTAGTGCCCCTGTCCATTACTCACGGCAGACAATGTTACCGAGTTCCGTAAGAGTTCGGGCAATGCGTGTGCATCCAGCACAGAAGAAGAAGGTCATGTGTCCGAAAGAACAGATACCATCTGCATGAAGTTTGTGCTGAACTCTTACGGGACTTGGTAAGATTGTCTGTCGCGAGTAATGAGTGTAATGGGCAGGGGCACTGCGAATGTAGTGTGTGGACATTAAGTTGGGAATGTGGGTCTCACGGGGAGTGTGCAAGGGATAAATCCCTGCGGTCACACTATTCTCTGTGCTCCTGGTGGCTCAGATGGATAGAGCGTCTACCATGTAAGCAGGAAGTCCCGGGTTCGAGTCCCGGTCGGGGCACACCTTTTCAACTCTCCCCTTTGATGCACATCAACGCCCGTCGACAACGTAGGGTCTTCATTTAATTATTTCATTCTAGAGCGCTGCATGGTCGGGCATGTCCGAAAGAACAGATACCTTCTTCGTACTGCATATAGACTAATCGCCCTTTCTTTTAATTATTTTTGCCGGCCGCGGTGGCCGAGCGGTTCTCGGCGCTACAGTCTGGAACCGTGTGACCGCTACGGTCGCAGGTTCGAATCCTGCCTCGGGCATGGGTGTGTGTGATGTCCTTGGGTTTAAGTAGTTCTAAGTTCTAGGGGACTGATGACCTCAAAAGTTAAGTCCCATAGTGCTCAGAGCCATTAGAAAAATTTTTTAAAAATCATTTTTAATTTTTACGCGTCCTGTAGCTGTCCAGCTATTTACCTAACTACATTCTTACTTAATATGTTTACAGTAAGTTTTCGGTGCAACTCTCGCCAATCTGAATAACATAATCATTCAAACGCTGTTAAAAGTCATCTCGCTGCACACCATGAGCTCATGAGCTGGATGACAAAATATTTAATTGCCAAACTGGTATTTGGATATCATCTTCAGTGTCATATAAAGGGTGTAACAGGTATAAATGCAGATATTTCTACTGGTGACTGAGGACGGTGTACCGAACAACATTTACATTAATATTTACGTCATTTGCAGACATAATTGTGGCTTTCACAAACTGTATGTTTTGAGTTGGTATAGTATCTTCAAGTACATGTGACAAGAGCAAGCAATTTGTCATTATTTCCCCCTAGGCAGCAGTTCAGTGGCGGCTGGCGCTAGGGTGTTCGACTTGCATCGCTGATATCTACACTCCTGGAAATGGAAAAAAGAACACATTGACACCGGTGTGTCAGACCCACCATACTTGTTCCGGACACTGCGAGAGGGCTGTACAAGCAATGATCACACGCACGGCACAGCGGACACACCAGGAACCGCGGTGTTGGCCGTCGAATGGCGCTAGCTGCGCAGCATTTGTGCACCGCCGCCGTCAGTGTCAGCCAGTTTGCCGTGGCATACGGAGCTCCATCGCAGTCTTTAACACTGGTAGCATGCCGCGACAGCGTGCACGTGAACCGTATGTGCAGTTGACGGACTTTGAGCGAGGGCGTATAGTGGGCATGCGGGAGGCCGGGTGGACGTACCGCCGAATTGCTCAACACGTGGGGCGTGAAATCTCCACAGTACATCGATGTTGTCGCCAGTGGTCGGCGGAAGGTGCACGTGCCCGTCGACCTGGGACCGGACCGCAGCGACGCACGGATGCACGCCAAGACCGTAGGATCCTACGCAGTGCCGTAGGGGACCGCACCGCCACTTCGCAGCAAATTAGGGACACTGTTGCTCCTGGGGTATCGGCGAGGACCATTCGCAACCGTCTCCATGAAGCTGGGCTACGGTCCCGCACACCGTTAGGCCGTCTTCCGCTCACACCCCAACATCGTGCAGCCCACCTCCAGTGGTGTCGCGACAGGCGTGAATGGAGGGACGAATGGAGACGTGTCGTCTTCAGCGATGAGAGTCGCTTCTGCCTTGGTGCCAATGATAGTCGTATGCGTGTTTGGCGCCGTGCAGGTGAGCGCCACAATCAGGACTGCATACGACCGAGGCACACAGGGCCAACACCCGGCATCATGGTGTGGGGAGCGATCTCCTACACTGGCCGTACACCACTGGTGATCGTCGAGGGGACACTGAATAGTGCACGGTACATCCAAACCGTCATCGAACCCATCGTTCTACCATTCCTAGACCGGCAAGGGAACTTGCTGTTCCAACAGGACAATGCACGTCCGCATGTATCCCGTGCCACCCAACGTGCTCTGGAAGGTGTAAGTCAACTACCCTGGCCAGCAAGATCTCCGGATCTGTCCCCCATTGAGCATGTTTGGGACTGGATGAAGCGTCGTCTCACGCGGTCTGCACGTCCAGCACGAACGCTGGTCCAACTGAGGCGCCAGGTGGAAATGGCATGGCAAGCCGTTCCACAGGACTACATCCAACATCTCTACGATCGTCTCCATGGGAGAATAGCAGCCTGCATTGCTGCGAAAGGTGGATATACACTGTACTAGTGCCGACATTGTGCATGCTCTGTTGCCTGTGTCTATGTGCCTGTGGTTCTGTCAGTGTGATCATGTGATGTATCTGACCCCAGGAATGTGTCAATAAAGTTTCCCCTTCCTGGGACAATGAATTCACGGTGTTCTTATTTCAATTTCCAGGAGTGTATATTCGGTTGTCCTATCTTTGACTGCTCCCCCGGCGGGTTTTCCGGGTGAACGTGTGACGAGTGAGTCTCCGGTCGGCGTTCAACGAGCCAACTAGTGTTGAAAACAAGCCCGCGCCCCTGACCGTGGAGCATGATGGGCCTCGCCGTGCTCGCCGCCCTTGTCTTCTGGCGCGCGCCGGATGTACGGTGTCGATCATTGGGCGCCTTGACGGTCAAAATTGTGGCGGGTTCGTCGTCTCGAGCTGAACAGCTTCCCAGCTCTTAATTTACAATCTCCAAGTTACGTATGACTTTTATTCTGTGTTAAATTAAGAAGATTGTTGAAACTTATTGTGGCATGGGTAGCTGTCGCAGATGATCCTGAACGTGGATCCACAGTGGCTATTTTAAGGAGGCTGATGTTCCTTATTCCGTTTTGATCAGCCGTGGAGTGTCTGTTTTAAGTGGTTTTCATGACAATTTTAACTTGTTTTAGGACATATTGTCCACTTTGGGACTGGCTGCAGTTCTGTACGTGCCCGGCAGCCGTAGAGTTAATGGTGCAATCATTTGTCACGGCAGCATTTGGTATGTTTATTTAATGTTGAACGTGGCTAAGGCAACTGGAAGTGATCTCTGAGTTTCCTGCGAATTTACTGAGAGACGGGAGACGGGTAATGTTAGAGAGCATTGCTCCTTAAGAATTGGGGGGGGGGGGGGGGGGGGCGTGCTTGTTATATATTCCAGTGTGGCTGTGATTGGTTATGGATTCTTGTCAGGACCGCTCATTGTGGGGCCGGTCGGATTATATATAAATATATACCGCCTGCTGTGTGACCCTGTGCACAAGCCGTGTGGAGTGAACGCTCGTATTGGCTGTCGGGCTTAGCGTTATTGCTTCCAAACACTGCTGTGGGCCTTAATGCTGTTCTCAAAAGTTAAGTGCAATTTGGGAATCATTCTGAGCCATTATGTCCGTTAATTAAGGGAGGCCACCCTGTTAATATTGGCGTTTCTGTAAGTCATTTTATTGGTTGAGTTATTATTAGACGACCTTATTTAACAATTATGTTAATCATCTGTGTTTCTTTAATGAACGTGCAACTAGTTATTTTTCCTGTGTGCAAAGTTTGCGACCTTGGTTGGCCCACTTTGTATTTTTAGTATAAGCATGTTTCACTGTGGACCTTTATGTGGGCAGTTCAGTTTTATTAAGCTTTAATGAAGTTGTGGTATTATGTGGCTGTGTATAGTGTTATTGGTCTCTTGAGACATGGTTAAACAGGAACGATTGTTTGTGATTGATTATTCACCGTGCCTACTATCTACGATTTTGGTTGCGGGCGCAAAATAATATGATTTTTATTCGTGTTTATGTAATTCAATCAAAGTGAAGATTTGTATCTTGCATCAGTAAAAGGGCAAATGTCCGGATTGAAGATTATAATAAAGTCTGTTTTGAGTCAAATTAAAACTGTAAAACAATCACAAGCTTGTCCATCACCAGTGATCCGGGCCTTCCTATTTCCTTTAAATAACTCCATACAGGTCACTTTCAAGGACATTAAGGGATTGGTATCTGATTCCTGGTTCACGCCAGATGAAAACCCGCCGAGAATCACTGTTCAGACTATACCTGCACACGTCCGTGAACATAACCTGGGAGCACTGATCCAATGACCATGTACTGTGTTCTTGGCACCAGGCTTTACGGGCTCTCCTGTGACCAGGGGTCAGTGGAATGCACCTTGCAGGTCTGCGGGCGAATAAACCATGGCTATTCAGTCGTCTGTAGACTGTGTGTCTGGAGACAACTGTTCCAGTGGCTGCGGTAAGGTCACGAGCAAGGCTACAAACACTACTCCGTGGCCGGCTGCGGGCACTGATGGTGAGATATCGGTCTTCTTGTGGTGTTGTACACTGTGGACGCCTGGATACGTTTCCTGTCTGCTGGAATCGTTGCCATAATCTTGAGATCACAGTTTGTGGCACACGGAGGGCCCGTGCTACGACCTGCTGTGTTGGACCAGCCTCCAGTCGCCCTAGTATTCTACCCCTCATAACGTCATCAATAAGTGTTCTCTGAGCCATTTTCAACACACAGTTACCATTAGCACGTCTGAAAGCGTCTGTACACTTACTCGCTGCACCGTACTCTGAAATGCACCAACACACCTCTGTGTATGTGGACTGCTGCCAGCGCCACCGTGCGACGACCGCAGGTCAAATGCACCACATGGTCATACCCTGAGCTGATTTAAACCCGCAAACCGCCCACCAGAGCGTTGTTTCACCATGTATCAGCATTATCCTTAATTTATGAGCGTGAGTGTAGAAGTAAAAAAAAAATGGTTCAAATGGCTCGGAGAACTATGGGACTTAACATCTGCGGTCATCAGTCCCCTAGAACTTAGAACTACACACATCCAGGCCCGAGGCAGGATTCGAACCTGCGACTGTAGCAGTCGCGCGGTTCCGGACTCAGCGCCTAGAACCGCTAGATCACCGCGGCCGGCAGTGTAGAAGTAGCCTCATGGTTGCACAGAAAGGTTTGTGACACTCTTAGGTAGAAGAATCTCCAGCTTTCTCGATTTGTTAGTCGCTTCAAATCAAATTCCTTGATACCCTACGGATGTCATAGTCCTCAGGTAAAAAGCTGAGTACCGGAAACATTCCAGTGTCCTCTACGAACACTGGTGGAACCGGGCGACAGGGATGGTACAAATATTTCACCATCTTTTCGAGACATGGTGGCACTCGAAGCTGTGCACCTAAGAATTAACGCTTTTATCTTTCGAGATGCCGAGGGAGGCTTTTTCTCAAGTGAATGGTGTACTCCTTCTAACGACATTTTGAAGACTCTTGAGAAGAATAAACGCTAATATAACGCTCTTTATCGTTTGCAGAGCAATTTTTCGCAAACGTAATCGCAGTAGTAGACATTTCCATAGCAGTCCAACTATGACTGTCTAAAACTACAATGACAGAAACAAACTAATCGCAATAGCAGCCACAATAATTAATCTATTGACACAACATAACGCATTTCGAGGTACGAACTACACAGCCTCTGCATTTGCATTATTCTGAGAGGTATCGTTATCTTTACGGCAGAATGCACTGCATTTGATGGCTAAGTGCGTCTGCACACACTCAGGCTTCATCTGTTTTCTTTAGAACCATCTCTCTTGCGTCTCGTTTGGCGTTTTTTCCACCTGTTCCAGTCTTGTTACCTGCTCGCCTCTGTCTAACTACTATATCTAATATTACGTCCTGTTTTGTTTGCTGTAGTTCTTGATTGCCCATATTATTTTCTTCTCCATTGCTCCGTCGAACGTTTACAGTTCTCCCAACAAAAATGAAAGTCTCAAATTCTGTGTGGGCGCTTGTAGCGCTGAGAAACAATGTGTCCTGCGATGATCATAATGGCATCACTGAGGTGGAACTAACGCTATTTATGCGGTTCAAATGAAGGTGACAATAATCTGATGATAACAGCTATGATATTTTAATGCATAGTCACACGTTAGTAAATCATTCTGGCTGTTAGTCAATTAATTTGACATATTCTACCAACTGAGGAAAAATTTTCAAACTGTGACGGTCAAGGTACTAGTATGATTGTAGTTACATAATTGTTACGTGAAAGCAGAATTGGATCTGTGGTGCAAGTAGATAAGTCCTTCGCTTTTGCTTTTAGTTTTGTAACGTCCCCTTAGAAAAATTATACATGTCTGTGTTTAAACTGACACACAATATTTTTAGCGCAACGCAATCTGACTTTCAAAAATCCCTACAAAAGAATGGCCCTGACTAACATTAACCTACACCTTTCACAAATAACTTACCTCACAAAAATCTTCGTTACTCAAGCTACTGCAAAACAGCGAGCGCCACTACTGCCAGCTAAATAAAAAGATTCAAACTACTGAAGGCACTAACTACTGATATGCATAGTTAGCAAATGAAAGATTTTGATAGAGAACAAACAATGTATTTACCTTAATAGTGTTCAAAAGTCATAATATACATAGCAGTTCATGACATCCATTCTTACAAATTTACTGTCTCTGATGGACACACGTCCAGATCATCCGCTCTCAACACTCCGCCATTTCTCTCTTCCCCACATCCACCACTGCTGGCGGCTCACCTCCAACTGCGCAACGCTACGCGCTGTCAACAGCCAACTGCCCAACGCTACAATGGCGAATATTACTCCAACAATGCAAACCAACCACAGCCTTCACACAGCACAGTCAGTGATTTTCATATAGAGTGCTACATGAGGTTACCAATATAAAAACCTAAACAGCCTACTTACAGTTTAAATATTGTAGTGATTTGTTAGTCTCGCATTGGGTGCCATTTCATGTGCAGGGCAACTTTCTAGCCCCACATTGGGAACATAATTTCTGTGTTGCCGCTTGGGCAGCTAATTTAATTATGTGTATTACTTATAAACAATACACTTAAAAATGTCAGCTGCAATAAAAAATAAACGAGTTAGGTTTACCAGCTGCAGACATGTAAGTAAAGTAATTGTCAGTTGCTTTTATTTCCATAAAATTTCAAAAAATTGGTGTACATCTAATTTGATAGTAGTTACTCTTAAGTTAAGTTAGTATCATTCGTTGAACCGTTGGCCAAAGCTAAGACAAGAAACAAAATATTAACAAGCCCATTTTGTTAATGATAATAACAGGGTCACTTTCCTAGACGTATTTTTTCATCCAAGTTTTATGATTATTATCAATGGACCAGAAACTATACTGTGTCGGCTAACATTTAATTTTTCCATTTTTATTTAATTTTCATCCAGAAGTTCCATTGTGATCCCTGCTAGATAGCTACACTGTCCGGCAAAAAAGTGAAACCCCCAGGATGCCAATGTATTTTCCCTGGTATGTACAGAGCCGTTATAATTAAATTTTCACTAGTTAGAGAAGTGTAGGCGGAAAACCACTTACCCTATAGGTGCTCAACTTTATAGGAACGATGTTCAGACAGTGAGCTGCACGATTCGCGTTGTGAATGGTGTTAGTGTCAGGCGCCGGTACTGGTACGGCGATGCGGGATTGAAACAGAAGCTTCGCTGTGCATCGTAGTTGCAGACGGTCGGTCAACATGAGCCTGGACGAAGAAAGCAGGATTTTACTCGTAAAGCTGCTTTCTCAAAACAGCAGTAGTGTTGCTGCACTTCGCGAGTGTGGTTCATTAAAGGAATAAGGAGAGATCCTCACTCCGCACCGATGTTGTCAGAACGTGTTTCGGAAGATCAAATTAACTAGAGATTTCGGAATTGCCTGGGACAGGCCGACGGCCAACTGCGCCACAAATTGATCAAGAAGCTACTGTTGCGATGGCTGAGAATGCTGCCCGCAATGCGTGACTTCATAACAGTGCACGAGCTGTGTCACTACAGCTGAACATTCCATGGACCACCGTTCGATAAGTGCTTCGAACAGTAGCAAAATGTTATCTCTGGTTCGGTTCCAGGCTGTCGTGGATGTAGATGGTCGTCACACTGAGCAACGTTTGTAACCTGGAACGTATAAAAGAAACATGATACGTGATTAACAAACGTTACCCTGTTCTGTGGAAAATAGAATGTGTTTCTTTTAATCGTTTATTCATTGTTTCTCTTCCACAATATTTCATGGTCTTAGGATCACTCATTTTTCACGGGAACTTTCTCAAGTAGCGAAAGATCAATTATAGGAGTAGCACTTAGAACGGCCGCCAGAGGGGATTAATCGTCATTGTGTTTAATGTTGTTACCAGGCTTGGTAGGGCAAACGAGGTGCTATCAAAAATTTTCGGGACTGATGCTACCACCTGTTGGGAAAACCTTACCTTTCGACTAGCGGTCACCATCACCCTCGAAATAGTTCCCATCTGCACGTACACACCAGTCCCAGCTTTTCTGTCACTGGTCAAACGTTTTCTGGAGACCCTGTTTTTTGACGGTGTTTATCACTACTAGTGATGCTTCTTAAATCCTCTCTAGAGTGTCGAACCGACGGCCTTTCAACTTGAGTTTCAGTTTTGGGAATAGCGCGAAGTCGCAAGGTGCCAAAGCTGGCGAGTACGGTGGGTGGGGTAAAACCGCCATGTTGTTTTTCGCCGAAAAGGTCCTGGTCAATAAGGACGTGTGACAGGGCGGGTTGTCGTGACGCAGCAGCTAGTTCCCTGGACGCCAAAGTTCGGGCCGTCGTCGCCGCACGTTTTCACGGAGCCGTCGCAAAACGTTACAGTAGTACGCGGAATTCACTGTTTGGTTGGGTGGGACGAATTCTTTGTTCACAATTCCCTTATTATCAAAGAAAACGATGCTCTTCACCTGTAAAGTGGTTATCGTACTTACGTCGAAAATTCCGCACGATTTAGTTGCGAAGTTGCAGGATTGTATTTTTCGAAAAACACAATCCTGCAACTTCGCAACTAAATCGCGCGCAATTTTCGACGTAAGTACGATAGCCACTTAACCTCACATATTTATTTACTCTATATTTCATCGTTTGGAGGTTAGTTATTTTCACATAGGGCGCTTCTAACACTGTTGTGTACCGTAGGGCACCAACACACCAAAAATATTTCGCCACAGTGGAAGAATAAAAATCGAAAACGGACGAAAAAGTCTATCTTGCAAATCATGTGAACAGCCGTCTGATGATGAACTGACGAGTCCGAAACCGGTAACGGCGCTATTTACCTAAATAAATAGCAGTATTAATAGTGGCTGGTTGCTGTCTTCTTCTTTGTAAGAATTAACCTACATTAATTGTACACAGCCACGGTCTCACCATGTCGGTTTTAGACAAAATAGCACTTTTTCTTTTTTAATAGGCCAGTGTACTCTGTCAGTCCGTGGAGTTTCATTTCGTTACCTCCTCACCTTGTGGGTGTCTGGAGACGAAGGTACCACCGCGTAGTTTTCCTGGGGAGCAGCAGCAGCCTGTTGGCGTTGCAGCGAGGCCTCTAGACTGCGGCTACTGCTGCGCCGCGCACCTGATTCGCCGCTCGCCAGCCTACCTGCTGCCGCGTTGTCTGCCCCGCGGGCAGCCGCCGTCACAGGGGCGGCCAGCGGCGACTTGAAAGCGCGCGCTTCTGCCCGCCGTATTTGCATAACGCGTTCCCCGTTCCCCGGACAGCGCCAATACCAGCGCGAGTCGCCCATGCTAATGCGGCCGGCCTGCTGCCCAAGGGCCCCGGGCTCACGCCGAACCCAACAGTCACGCACACTCACCTACGGCTCTCTCTTCCTCGCAACGCTTAACGTTAGTCACTCGCTGGTAACCGGACACGTAACAATAGCTGCTCCACAAGTACCGGCGCAGTTGTTTCTGTTCAAAAATTGTTCAAATGGCTCTGAGCACTATGGGACTTAACTTCTCAGGTCATCAGTCCCCTAGAACTCAGAACTACTTAAACCTAACTAACCTAAGGACATCACACACATCCATACCCGAGGCAGGATTCGAACTTGCGACCGTAGCGGTCACGCGGTTCCAAACTGAAGCGCTTAGAACCGCACGGTCACACCGGCCGGCAGTTGTTTCTGTCTTTGTGCTTTAGTACTAAATCGCGTTAGAGCTCGGTGGCTCAGACTACACATCAAAGAATCAGTTTTAGTTTGGTATGAGCTGTGGAATATCTTTGGATCAGTAAACTCAGAGAATCGCTGTACGTCAACACAACTACAACTTAAAAAAACAAAAATCAGAACGACGAAAAGAAAATTTTTAACGACTACACTTTTTCTTCTCCTAATATTATCATTATACGAGACCCTATAGCCGTCGTCCCACGGGAAGTGGCAGCTAACGTTGACGTGGTCGCAGACGGGACGTACGACGTCACAAGACACAGTGCCCTCGACACACGGGACGAGCTGGTTAACGTGGTTTGCGCTCTCAGCGCTCTCCAGCGGCCGTTGTCGGTTTTAATTGGTTCGCTGGCTCTGAGCACTATGGGACTTAACAGCTATGGTCATCAGTCCCCTAGAACTTAGAACTACTTAAACCTAACTAACCTAACGACAGCACACAACACCCAGCCATCACGAGGCAGAGAAAATCCCTGACCCCGCCGGGAATCGAACCCGGAAACCCAGGCGTGGGAAGCGAGAACGCTACCGCACGACCACGGATGCGGGCGAATTGCTTCGCATACGTAACTACGGCTGTTGGGGTGACAATCTATGACGACATGAACAATGATGCATGAGCAACTGCCCTACTATGCATAACATTTAAATCTAATACTTCGGTGCTATTAATTTTATCCGCAATTAACTTCGCAGGCGTTATCCACGTATGTCGCAAAATGCAGTTACGAAAATATATCATGACACCACACACAGTTCAGGTGAGGTCTGCGAGAAAGACAGGCCGCGGCGCGTACGTCACGAGTGTAGGCGTGAGCTAGCTCGCCCGCTCAGCTCAGCAGACGAAATGCGTTTCTAATCGGGTTAACTCTACTGCAGTACGCCTTTATAGAGTCTTACTGATTACTAGTACAACAAGAAAATACGCAACTTTGCAGTGGCTATAATTTAAGATCTATACCCTGCATAAATGGTATAACAGCTCGTTTGTAGCGTTTAGTCTCTACAGTCCTCATTTTATACAAGATGTAGTGCTTCATCCAACTGATAAAATTTTGCTATACCCAGTACAGCCGTAACAAATTATTAGTAGGCATGTGGACTTTCGATCGTTGTGGGACTAATAAACAAGCTAGCATGTTCACAATAAAAGATGGAATTCTCATTTGTACGTAAACACGCAATTACAAATTCGTGACGTACGCGGCGCAGCGTGTGTTTCTCGTGGGCCTCAAGTTCACAAGATACGACATCGTAAACACTCAGATGAGTGAAAAACTGTTGCCTCGTGCTTGGCGTCTAAATTTAGTATTTCTTTACTGCTAATTCTATTCCCAACATATTTCGCCAGCAGTATCCACATAAGTAGCTGAATATACCTACATAGGTATGTCATGTAGGACACATAGGTCAAGAGATACGATGTCATAACCATTTAGATACGTGAAAGAGTGCCGCATCATGCGTGAAGTTTTAATTCATTTATTCTTCACTACTAAGACGCACCTATAGTCATATCGGCTTGTGGAAATACCTGGCGTCTGCAATGCTTTTGTCTGCTTTCAACTGCGAGTCGCAAACGGCTGTAGGTGAAAATCATAGCCGTCCGTATAGCTATGAAAAGGCGTTGCCATAGATACTTTTACAAAGTCGCGTTGCAGACACGCGAAGCAGCCCCGTGCCGCGTTCAGAAGCTGTCCAAGACCGTGTTTCTTAATCTGGGTACTGTACTTGATTATTTGCACATTATGCATATTTCTTTGGACGACTGTTTCGTAATTTCATAGGTGTCTCAGGAACACTTGGAAATGAAACGTTTTCGATACCTCACTACAAACACTGTCCAGCTTTTGTTTTCGTATCTAATAGAAAATTGGCAAATAGAATACCCGAGCAATGACGGGTTTATCGGCTAATTAGATTATAATTCTTCGCAAAATCTGGTAAATTCAGTCCTTAGGCCGGCCGAAGTGGCTGTGCGGTTATAGGCGCTGCAGTCTGGAACCGCAAGACCGCTACGGTCGCAGGTTCGAATCCTGCCTCGGGCATGGATGTTTGTGATGTCCTTAGGTTAGTTAGGTTTAACTAGTTCTAAGTTCTAGGGGACTAATGACCTCAGCAGTTGAGTCCCATAGTGCTCAGAGCCATTTGAACCAACCATCAGTCCTTAGGGACAGTGCACTTATATTTCCATAACATCGAATATTACAGAAAATATTTCTATTAATGGAATAAGAATGTCGCACAACCTTTCAGAAGACGCGTAGGTGGAAAAAGAAAACAGAAAGAAAACTACATATAGCAGACACGAAGCCGCTACACTATGTTACGTAATTCAGCGCCCCAACCACCTACGCTGTGCTTAACTCCTACAGCACACGGCTAAGTATTTGAGCTACAGTATTCTGAAAGCTTTAATCGCTGACATGTTCTTCTGGCTTAATTGTAACAAATCCTACCAAGAATGACGCGTCTTTGTTGAATATTCGCCGGCCGCGTTGGCCGAGCGGTTCTAGGCGCTTCAGTCCCGTACCACGAGGCTACTACGGTCGCAGGTTCGAATCCTGGCTCGGGCATGGATGTGTGTGATGTCCTTAGGTTGGTTAGATTTAAGTAGGGGACTGATAACCTTAGATGTTAAGTCCCATAGTGCTTTAAGAGCCATTTATTCATTTATTTATTCAATGTTCAATGTGCTGTTGTCCTGAAACGGCGTACTTTCATGACGCGCAAGTTATGACACGAAAATGACTAAATATGAAAATTCCTTAACCACAGATGTGTTACAATAAATCGCACTAACAACAATGCGTTTTCGAGAGACGCTCATTGTGCTGATGCTTATAAACATCATATATTTATAGGATGTAACTTCTAATGTGAGACCCATCAAATATGGGCATCTCCTGGAAAGGACAAAAGCAATATGGTGTGTCACAAGTTCTGCTTGTGACTCAGAGAGCGTTCTTGCCTCTTATTGGTTCAACCTTTCGTAGCATGTTGCAGGAATATCGCAGCACTTGTGTTTCACGCATGGAAATGTCTCTTCCACGCGGTGGTGACGTCACAGAATTCTTACAGCTCTTCGTCGACGTGCGGTAACTCGAAGACTGCTTTACGGAATCTAGGTCCGAGTGCAATTGCGTCAGTGACTTGGTTTCCAGTCTGCGGAAGACAATGGACTCTGGTGGACACCATTCGCTGCTACCGGTTTGTCGTGCAGCGTAATGATAACTTCGCTACTAATTCGTTGTGACAGCACGGGTGCTCCACTTGTCACTTTGTCAACTAAACACACACACACACACACACACACACTGCACTCTCGCGATCTATTGACGCCCATCTCCAGGCCCTGCTGGAATGCGTGTGTCTCTTGGCCATCCCTGGCGCTGGCCGGCTAATGAACGCCCGATACATGGCCGCGTGTGGGGGAGGGGAGCCGGTTGCATGAGGAGGGGGGGGGGCGGGAGGGGAGGGGAAGACAACGCGCGCCGGCGGCTGCGCCGGCCGCGGCATGAATATTCAGCGCGGGGCTCTGTCCGGCATCTGCCCGTTGCCTGCAAATCGCCAGCCGTCCCGTGCCAGCCCATCGCAGGCCTGTGTTCCTCCGCCGGCCATTCTCCACCTCTCCGTCCGCACTGGGCAGTCCCTCGCATTCCACGCGGTAATTACCGCCTCTATCCCCGCATATAAACCAGCCGGCGGAGATCCTAATCAGCGCCATCTCTCGGGGACTCGAACCCGGATCCTTGCCTTTTGCGGCCAGCCGTCCGCCCATACGAGCACACGTCAAAAAAGGAACGAAAGCCATTATCACCGGGCGATGGAATAATCGGCAAACTTTCCAGCATTATTAACTCCTTAACGCAGAAGTAAGATGCTAAGTTTTCTTGACAGTATCGCGTTCAGTATCTTGTGCAGAAACAAGGGTTGCGCTGTCTCCACTATAATAATAATTTATACTGAGAATAAAACACGAATAAGAGTTTACTTTGCTAATATACCCCTTCATATGTCCCATGCGAGAAATAAAAACTTTAATGGTTGATAATGAATTTGTTATTCTCTAAGAAAAGGATTTGGAAAGTCTACTGAATGGAATGGACAGTGTCTTGAAAAGAAATACGATGAAACTAAATAATAATTTTACAAAGTTGGTAATCGAGGTCGGAAAATTAGATCAGGAAATGAGACGCTTCAGTAATAACTGAGGATGGCAGAGGTAATGCGAGTATAAAATATATACTGGGAATAGCAAAATAAACTTTCTTGAAGAAGAAAACGTACACATCAGATATAATTTTTTTTCGGAAGTCTTTTCCGACGGTATTTGTCTGGACTGTAGCTTTACTTTGAAATGAAACGTGGACGGTAAAAAATACAATTACTAAGACGCTGAACAATTGATGGATGACTAAAGGGGATGTCCAAATGTGAATATTTTAGCTTAGGCTTTACCGTGACTGTTACTGATATCGAGTGCTGGTCCCGGCGGAGGTTCGAGTCCTCCCTCGGGCATGGGTGTGTGTGTGTGTGTTTTTGTCCTTAGGATAATTTACGTTAAGTAGTGTGTAAGCTTAGGGACTGATGACCTTAGCAGTTAAGTCCCATAAGATTTCACACACATTTGAACATTTTTTTGATATCGAGTGAGCCGGCCGAAGTGGCCGTGCGGTTAAAGGCGCTGCAGTCTGGAACCGCAAGACCGCTACGGTCGCAGGTTCGAATCCTGCCTCGGCCATGGATGTTTGTGATGTCCTTAGGTTAGTTAGGTTTAACTAGTTCTAAGTTCTATGGGACTAATGACCTCAGCAGTTGAGTCCCATAGTGCTCAGAGCCATTTGAACCATTTGATATCGAGTGAAACAACAAGTTTACTGTTACCAGTGAGTATATTTATATCCACAATGGGTTTCAGAAGTTCAAACCTTTATCATCAGGTGGATTTATATGTGTTAATACGACTGTGTGTATTGTGTTGCGATTTTGGGATAGCAAAAGTCGTAACACCACACATATAAAAGTCGTATTAACACTTATAAATCCACCTGGTGGCGAAAGTTTAAACCTTTGTAACGCTTTATGAATGTATATAAACTGTGACTGGTAACAGTAAACCTGTTGTTTCATTCGATAACGAAGATGTGCTGAATAGAATCAGCGAGAAAACGAATTTATGGCGCAACTTGACTAAACGAAAGGATAGCTAGACAGGACACATGTTTTAGCACCTAAGACTAGCCAGTTTGGTAATGAAAGGTAATTCAGTGGGTCAAAATTGTAGAGGGAGACCGAAACTTGAATGCAGTAACCAGGTTCATAAGGAGGAAGAGGAGATTAGTTGTTCAGATGTGTGTGAATTTCTAAGGGACCAAACTGCTTAGGTCATCGGTATCTAGACTTACACACTACTTAAACTAAGAACAACACACACACCCATGCCCGAGGGAGGACTCGAACCTCCGGCGGGAGGAGATTGAGATCCCGTCGACAACGAGGGCATTAGAGACGGAGCACAAGATCTGATTAGGGAAGAATGGGGAAGGAAATGGGCTACGCCCTTTCAAAGGAACCATCCCAGCATTTGCCTGAAGCGATTTAGAGCGATCAGGGCAAATCTAAATCAGGGTGGCCGGACGCGTTTTTGAACCGTCGTCCTCCCGTATGCGAGTCCAGTGTACTACCCACTGCTCCACTTCGCTCGGTAAGTTCACCGGGGTATTGATTGATATATTGTGTGCTTTATATTCATTGCCGCTAGATGTCGCGGCTGTGTTCTGTTGCTTGCTTACCGTTGTATGTTGCAAAACGTCTTCTCCGCATCAGAAATAATTTTGTGCCCTCGAGTTTGCTAAGTGTAATTCTGCGATTACAGCCGAGAGACGTTTCAGACTGAGTTACCGAACTGATCCTCCGAAGGGATGGAACAGTCGCAGATGGTATCGATAGTTTGTAGACACAGACTGTGTGTGTAAAGAAAGGAGTCATGGGGGAACATCGTGTTTCCGGCGAAAATGTCACACGATTTCAAGCCGCTTCCAAGGTAGTCCTACAAAATCAACTCGTCGTACCGGTCGGGAGTTACAACTGACTACAGTAACAGTTCTGAGACTTCGGTTAGTTATGAAGCCATGCAAGTTGCAGCTCGTACAATCTCTACGTCATGACGATAAACGCAAACGCGTGGAATTTCCTGGCAAGCTTCAGAATGCTATTGACAATGATAACACTTTCGCACAACGCATCGTATTCAGTGATGAAACGTCTTTCCGCAGTAGCCTAAAGTAAACAAACACAATGTTCGAATTTAGGGCCTACAGAAGCTACATGCACACTCTGAACATGTCCGAGATTCAACCAAAGTCAACGACTTTTGTGCAATATCCCATTCAACTGTTTACGGCCCATTCTTCTTTGATGGTAAAACTGTTAACGGTCCGCAGTATCTAGCTATGTTACGAAACTGCTTGTTTCCCAAGTTGAACAGGGATAACTTCAGTTTTCGACAAGGTGCGGAACCCCCTCGCCGGAGTCGCCAAGTGCGTGAATATCTGAATGAAACTGTACAGAGCCATTGGATCGGTTATCAAACAGCTGGCGACGTAGCGCTTCTCACATGGCCTCCACGGTCACCGGGTTTAACACGCTGTGACTTCTTCCTGTGGGGTTCCATTAAGGACAACGTTTATGCACCGGTACTACCGCAGAACCGAGAAGAGTTGAAGAAACGGTACTGACAAACATCAGCGACGATGGACATGCTCACAGCGATTTGATATTGCTCATGTCGCTGGTAGAGAACGTGTTGAACATCTGTAATCTAAACTTGTGTGTTCCAAGTTTCACAGTTCTGTGTCTTACAGTTATTAAATATGTGATCCAAATTCGCAAATTCTTTTTGAAAAACCCTGTATTATGAATCCGTTTACGTTTAGGGTATAACCATTCTAGACGCTTCGTCAATAGTTTGCGGCATGAATAAGACAGAAAGTACTATAATGATGATCGCCATTGAGGAGGCTGTTTACCCAAACAGGTGCATTTCATTATATTTATGTATGTCGAGCGTCAGCTGACACAGATTCTTATAACCTTATCCAATAAAAAGTACCCTCTGGAGTGCACTTCATCGTGATCCGCAGGGTACTGACGTAGATGAGGATGCTGTACTGCGTGACAATTTTATAACAATGTTACCTTCCCGTCCTCAGTGGCGTCATCACTATGTTACAGTAACACACTTTCTTTGAGGCACACTGGACGCTAATGCATGCCCATTAAGAACGACGCCTTATATCCCGTTAGCATTGAGGTTTCGCTGCCTTTGAGGTACACCGAACATAACTTCCGCTTCTGACACTGTCCCCTCGTTTAGAACAGCGACGGGTGTAGCCTTCGGTCTAACGGAATAGCCGTTCCAATGCTCCGTGTATTATTTACTAAACTACAGTGCCTAACTGTATCTACTACCGCACTCCGCAAGTAATCGCCGAATGTGTGCGGCGGACCTTTGCTGATGCGCCAGTCATGACGCCCCTTCTCTGCCTTGTGATGGCTGGGTGTTGTGTGCTGTCCTTAGGTTAGTTAGGTTTAAGTAGTTCTAAGTTCTAGGGGACTTATGACCACAGCAGTTGAGTCCCATAGTGCTCAGAGCCATTTGAACCATGACGCCCCTTTCCTGTTCCAATCGTGACAAGAACGACTCCCGGTAAACCTTTGTATGAGTTCAGATTTCTTTGATTTTCCCATCGTGATCTTTCCATGAGATGTATGTGAATTGAAGTACCGTATTTCCTCGATCTGCTTGTAACGCACCCCTTCTCAGTGAGGCAGGATACCTCTTCTGCGCTTTCTGTCACCGCGAGTAGTCAAGCGTCTCTCTAACTCCTTCGGCATACTAAACGAAACCCTGATGAAACGAACGGCTCTTCGATGGATATTTCCTGAATCGTCTAGTAATTCTCGCTGGTAAGTACCCCATTCACAGACAATCGACCGCAGGTGTGTTCTTTCGTGGATGCATTACATTTCCTTAGAATTCTTCCAGTGAATCAGCCTGACGTTTGCATTTCCTACCACTAGTTTCATGTGGTCATTCTTCTTTCGATCGATCCGGCCACTTACTCCCGCACATTTTACCAAATTAAGTGGCGCAGTTGTCACGATGACTCGCATTCTGGAGGATGCCACTTCATATCTCCGTCTGATCATCAGGATTTAGGTTCCAGTGGTTTTGCTAAGCCACTTGAGGAAAATGGCGGGATTATTAATTTGAGAAGGGAAAGGTCAATTTGTTCTCCCCACCTTTATACAATCTGAACTTGTACCCCATCTCCATTGAATTCCTCGTGGAAGTGACGATGAACCCTAGTCGTCGATGGTTTAATCGAAGAGTAATGGGTGTTTCCCGCCTTCTAATTCGTATTGTGCTACGTTTGTTAACGTTGTTGGTCAAATGTCAGACTTTGCATCAATTGCCGATGCTATACGCGTCTTCCTGCATTTCGCTACAATTTTCTGGAGTTGTGACTTTGCCATATACAACGCCATAATTTTCGAACAGCTTTCCTTGTTGTTCACTAGATGATTTAAATAGTGCGCGAAACTTAAGGACGGAGGTAACTTTCGAATGATATGTCACTTCCAAGTTACATCGCTCGATGAAACTCGGACCGTATGCAAAAAGAACTTCTACAGTACAGTACATATGGTAACTGAAAGCATTTCGCCATAAAACAACCGGAGATGACACTTTTATTCAAGGCAGTTATTACACTGAAGCCACACCGACTCATAATGATCGCCTGGACAACACTAAGGTGGGACATGGTTCTTTATAGGATTTGTGATCACCTCAGACGACAATGCACGCTTTGCAACGTGCTCCAATGCTTGCCACGAGGTGGTAAGGAGTTCTCGTGGCCGAATATTCTTTTGTTCTACGAGCTCCTGCACCAGCGCTGTTTAGTACGGTCGTGCACTGACATTAGAAAAAAAAATGAAGTCTGGGCGTATTCACCCCCGGAAAAGACGTACCGGGAGAAGCAGTACAGTGTCACAATAACGCTGACCGATGAATGTGGCGTACTAAAAGATGTGGAGGTCAGTACACCCATGTAACATTATGCCTCCACACACCATAGCACCTGGATCACCAATACGATGATGTTCGGCAATGTTCCTGTGTGCATTACGTGTTCCCACGTCTCGCCATTTGACGGCACCAGAATCACAACTCAGACTGAATCTGCTCTCACCCTTGACGTCAGTGACATAGGTATGCGCAGCCTGCGCTAGAAGACTATAGAACGATTTTTGCCTATTTCCAGTTACGTGAGACTTTCCGTTCTAACATCTACCTTGATAAACTGCTTTCTTAGAAGAAACGCTATTTCTTCCGCAGATTTGACGTGGCATCTATCGCATATGGTACTCCATCATTTCTACTTATCCTTCCTCTACTGAGTGATTTCTGTTATTTTTCCAATAACGCCCTCATTTGTTTTATATCTGTCATTTTTGCTCCGGTGCAGTAATCAAAAAGTGTTGCTTTTACAATACAGGTATAACGAAACACAGATTTGTTTTTGTTCTGGCCAGCTAGGGACCAAGTTCAGGTTTCAACTGCTTACCATTTGTTAATTCTTCTTTCTCCAATATTGCTTAATCTCTTCGCTACGTCTCTTTCTTTTTCTTTACAGCATTTCACAGCTATTCTTTTACCTCTTCTACCTTAGAATCCGTCTTACTCTAATACTTTCCTCCTGAAAAGGTTCCTTTTGCTACTTCTTATTCCTTTACATTGGACATTGCTACATCTTTTTAGCTTCTTGGATCTTATTCTTGTTAGCTTCTTATCCCAGAGGTACCAGAAGATCTGTTGCCGTTCATTCAGCAAAACTGTTCAACAAATATTAGTCATATTTTCCTTTTTGTTTCTGACATTTTGTACGTTTTCATCATTATTTTTAATTTCCAGAATTCCGTGCTTCTTTTTAAACACAAGATATTTTCCATATTTTTCTCTCTCTAGAATTATACTAGTTTGTCGAACTTCAGAGATGGGTTTTTGCGTACATAGACACATTCTAGTCTCACCATCCCGATAAATGGGTTATTTTTGCTCTTCGCGATATGGGCTTCCTTACTGTAAAAATTCTTAATTAATCTATACACGGCTTCCATTTGTGTACCGTTCCATCTATGGCAGATTTTTCTAAATCAGTATATTGAGTTCTCTCTCCTTTTCAAAGTATACTAATTTACCGATGTGTGTTACTGCACATTTTGATGCACTTAATATGGTTGTTATAAATTGGTTTTATCAGCGTAGATTCTTAACCTACTCTATTGGCTGTTTGTTCCAAGACAATGAGGTTTTTTTTTTTTTTTTTTTTCATAGTGATGGAGGACTTGGAAAATTCAGCACCCGAGAAGTTGCTGCTTTGTTTGGGCTCAGCCTTTCCTTTCTTTACCTTATCTTAACATGAAGACACCATTTTTCGTCACCAGTAAAGAGACGGGATAGGCTTGATCGGTGTTGTTTGCGACGAGCAAGCAGGGACGCAAATATAGCCGCCCGCAGATTTTTGTGATTTTTGGTTAGAGCATGCGATATCCGTACGCCCGACTTTTGAACCTTTCCCATTACGCGCAAATGATCACAGTTCAACACATCTTCCCGTTCACGGGTGCACTGACGTGGATCATTGTGCGTTAATACTGTTAAACGATCTTCATCAAACGCTGAACGTTGACAGTCACTAATGTCAAAACGATCCTACTTAAAAATCAGAAAAACATTTTCTTGCCGTGCTTTTTCCAATGGCTTTATCCTCATACCCTGACCTCGTATTTCTGGCTGTGTCCGCCTACCTCCAAATCACGGAATGATAACATGTAAACTCAAATAGGAACAGTGAACTACAAATAAAAATTACATTCGATACAAAGAACCGTAGCAACCAGAATACCAAAACGCAAAACAAACACGCTACGAATTTAAGCACCAATCTGACACACTACTGGCCATTAAAATTGCTACACCAAGAAGAAATGCAGATGATAAACGGGTATTCATTGGACAAATATATTATACTAGAACTGACATGTGATTACATTTTCACGCAATTTGGGTGCATAGATCCTGAGAAATCAGTACCCTGTACCACCTCTGGCCGTAATAACGGCCTTGATACGCCTGGGCATTGAGTCAAACAGAGCTTGGATGGCGTGTACAGGTACAGCTGCCCATGCAGCTTCAACACGATACCACAGTTCATCAAGAGTAGTGACTGGCGTATTGTGACGAGCCAGTTGCCTGGACACGATTGACCAGACGTTTTCAATTGGTGAGAGATCTGGAGAATATGCTGGCCAGGGCAGCTGTCGAATATTTTCTGTATCCAGAAAGACCCGTACAGGACCTGCAACATGTGGTCGTGCATTATCCTGCTGAAATGTAGGGTTTCTTAGGGATCGAATGAAGGGTAGAGCCACGGGTCGTAACACACCTGACATGTAATGTCCACTGTTCAAAGTGCCGTCAATACGAACAAGAGGTGACCGAGACGTGTAACCAATGGCACCCCATACCATCACGCCGGGTGATACGCCAGTATGGCGATGACGAAAACACACTTCCAATGTGCGTTCACTGCGATGTCGCCAAACACGGATGCGATCATCGTGATGCTGTAAACAGAACCTGGATTCATCCGAAAGAATGACGTTTTGCCGTTCGTGCACCCAGGTTCGTCGTTGAGTACACCATCGCAGGCGCTCCTGTCTGTGATGCAGCGTCAAGGGTAACCGCAGCCACGGTCTCCGAGCTGCCGCGGTCTCCGAGCTGATAGTCCATGCTGCTGCAAACGCCGTCGAACTGTTCGTGCAGATGGTTTTTGTCTTGCAACCGTCTCCATCGAGACGTGCTGCACGATCCGTTACAGCCATGCGGATAAGATGCCTGTCATCTCGACTGCTACTGATACGAGGCCGTTGGAATCCAGCACGGTGTTCCGTATTACCCTCCTGAACCCACCGATTCCATATTCTGCTAACAGTCATTGGATCTCGACCAACGCGAGCAGCAATGTCGCGATACGATAAACCGTAATCGCGATAGGCTACAATCCGGTCTTTATCAAAGTCGGAAACGTGATGGTACGCATTTCTCCTCCTGAGACGAGGCATCACAGCAACGTTTCAGCAGGCAACGCCGGCCAACTGGTGTTTGTGTATGAGAAATCGGTTGGAAACTTTGCTCATGTCAGCACGTTGTAGGTGTCGCCACTGGCGCCAACCTTGTGTGAATGCTCTGAAAAGCTAATCATTTGCATATCACAGCATCTTCTTCCTGTCGGTTAAATTTCACGTCTTTAGCACGTCATCTTCGTGGTGTAGCAATTTTAATGGCCAGCAGTGTAGATTAAGGACACCGCTAAATCATTCATCATTGGAAAAAATGTGGCCACTGAACTGAGAACATGAAGAAAAGGATTCTCACCATTATCAAGATTCTTGGGCGCAGCCCGACTTTTTCAGGTGGTAATTAAGACTTCGTAGTAGCTGTGGGACCATAAGACAAAATTGAAAATTTCAACCTATTTTCCCCTTTATCGGATTACCTTATAGAGGTATAGTTATCAACGAGAATCTCGACGCACCATCGCCATCAGTTGGATGAGGTGTAGGACTTCGGTGGCACGCTGCCGGAAGCTGCGGTGAGCGCCCACGCCCGCCCCCGCAGCTGCTGCGGCTTCCGCCGCTGGTCAGCTGGCGGGCGCCCCACCTGCACGTGGTCAGCCCTGCCTGCGCTGCTCCCTAATGAGTACCTGCTGCTCCCCCCCCCCCCCCCCCCCCCGCCCTACAACAGAAGGCTCTTGTTACGCGGGGCGCCTCGTTGGTGGCCGAGCCGCGGCAGCACACAGGTACCTCTGTGGCGGCGCAACTCCACACCAGCTTCCTCAAGGGCCGTTTCAAAACGGTTTCTGTAAGTGTCTAAAGCTGTCTCCATCGTTTAGACGCATACAACCTGAGCTCTGATAGTGCCAAGCCCTGTTGATTTACGTAACCTTATGACAAAGGCGACTGGTCGTAAATTACAACGAGCACAAAGAGCAATAGAGAGGATAATGCTGGACATCAGAAAGCTGGGACAAGATCAGAACCAAAGTCCCTAAGAGGTGTTAATAAAGGCAATAAAATATCTGAACGTCCTTTAGATTCACCAATTAATTATTTATGGTACATGCGAAGTAGAGAGGACATAAAATGTAGACTGGCAATGGCAAGGAAAGCGTTTCTGAAGAAGAGAAATTTGTTAACATCGAGTATAGATTTAAGTGTCAGGAAGTCGTTTCTGAAAGTATTTGTATGGAGTGTAGCCATGTATGGAAGTGAAACATGGATGATAAATAGTTTGGACAAGAAGAGAATAGAAGCTTTCGAAATGTTGTGCTACAGAAGAACGCTGAAGATTAGATGGGTAGATCACATAACTAATGAGGAGCTATTCAATAGAATTGGGGAGAAGAGGAGATTGTGGCACAACGTGACAAGAAGAAGGGATCGGTTGGTAGGACATGTTATGAGGCATCAAGGGATCACCAATTTAGTATTGGAGGGCAGCGTGGAGGGTAAAAATCGTAGAGGGAGACCAAGAGATGAATACACTAAGCAGATTCAGAAGGATGTATGTTGCAGTAAGTACTGGGAGATGAAGCAGCTTGCACAGGATAGAGTAGCATGGAGAACTGCATCAAACCAGTCTCTGGACTGAAGACCACAACAACAACATATGGAGACTGAAGCGACGAACGAAAATTTGTACCAAGGCCGACATTGCGAAACAGTTTTCCTGCTTACTAGGCCGCTCTGGTACAGTGGGTTTGCACAGCTGCACGGACTATCCTAGTACGCCTCCTGTAATATATTGATTATTCCTTGCTACTGTAGTGTTATCTTGAAGCTGTGAGAAAGGAGGGCAGGCGCTCTAAGGCGCGGAAGCAGAGACGATGCTGAGGGCAGATGAGACTAGGAGAGATATTGTTACATGAAGTAAATTGTAAGGGGAGAGCCTTGCGAAAATGCAAACTCCCCCAGACGCGGTCCCAGGGCGCTAGTTACTCTTCAAGGAATTAACATGTAACCTCATATGTCGTCTGGACGCTGTGGTAGGTTGCCACCGTAGAATTTTGTAACTAACAGGCACCTATTGGCGTATAAAGCCAGCTTGATACCAGGCCTGAGAACAACAACGTCAGTAGGCTCACAAGTGTTAGAAAGAGAGCGAAAATGCCAAAAAACTGTTGACCTAGCAGTCCCTACTCCGGGGAGCCCGAGGGGCGGGACTAAATGACGTATAACAATAATATTGCAAGATTTGGCAGAGCAGTTACGTTTAGCTTTCAGCTGAACAATGTTGATGGCAGGCGCCTGCAAGAGACCTGCGGGATTGGGTGGGTGGCTTTAAGTGGGAAAAACAGTGCCCCCACGCCACTCTTTAAAACCCCTAGATTCCGCATTTTGGCGGAGTTCTCAGTCAGACGATCTGGGATCCGAATCCGCGTCCATCGACTCCAGCCTCTGTCCAGCTCCGCGCAAGTCTGCTCTCTCACTTGGAGTGCCACAGTGAACAGTGTCACATTCATTACGTTTTGTTTTGCAACTAAGTTGTTGCCTTAAGATGCTGCTAGTGTTCGCTACTGTGGTTAGCATCCCCCCCTGGGACTTCTGCACTGGTTTCTGTTGTAACAGTGTTTTTCATGCTTTTTCTAACCCTCGAACTAGCCTGCAGTGTATTAGATAGTCCTGTCTGGAATAAGCAACTCTTTCAAAACCATGTTTGTCCAAGAGTCTCCACAATGAGTTCCCTACCAAGTCTCACCACCTGCATTTCTAGTAAATGCCTGTACCAGTGCTGGCTCAGATAGAAGAAAACAATGAAATGCCTTCACCGCTCGGGAGCGCAGACTGACCAGTAACCCCTTTTCTCCCTCTCCCACCTATGTCAGGACACGACACTCCCTCGTCAATGAAATTTACCATTCATGCCTCAGTCTATTTGCTCTTTCCCCCAAAACTAGGTGCTGTTCCAATACAGTTTTAGAGCCACCGCAATACTCTTCAAGTTTAGGGGGAAAACCAAGTGGGCTGAGGTGTGAATGGGAATTTGAAGTAAGGAGGGAAGCGTGCTAGGTTGGTAGGCGCACCTGTACAAAGAGACTGTGCCATGGTAGCCTAGTGGTTATCACATCTGCCTAGCGAGCAGAAGACCTGCGTACGAATCCTGACATTGGTACAATTTTTCATTCGTCGCTTCAGTTTCCAGAAATACATCACAGTTGTTCGAGACTCGAAAAGGTCTTTGGATCCATATGATTTCATTTAATTATTTGTTGTCGACACCTCAGTCTTTGACCTCCCTTACAATTTTTGTCCTCTAAGCCTCGCTCCTGCATCACGGAAGTTATGCTCTGACGTCTCAACACACGTCGATCATGCTTACTCTTCTTTTTGATTAATGTTTCTCACAAATTCCTTTCCTTGTCGATTGTGCGCAGAACTTTTCCATTTATTTCCTGCAACCTACGTACAGCACAAAACAAAGTGATGCAACGACGGTTTTTTGTCATGTGTTCACAGCTCGTGAAGAGTGCAAACCACTGGTGTCTCGTTTCTCACCAATCGCGTCCTTACACATTCTCTTTCGCATCGGATGTTCTTGCATAACTCGCTTGGCCACTGTCTTCCATTCTAAGGAAGGATCCAGTTTTCCAAAAGCACTATGTTGCAGTTGCCGTAGTTGCGTGAACAGCTGAGCATAGCGTCCTTGCGTCGCTCTCGCATTGCATTCACTGAATACATAACGGATGTGCACATCTCGTAATTCGTGACTAGTAAACCTGTACCTTCTGGTGTGTACCACTGATAACTTACAACCAACGTTGCCGAAAAAGCAAGCACGAGAAAGACCAGATCAGTACTGAATGCGAGCTATACGTTGGAGAGCAACGTGGGCATCACTCGGATGTTACCAGTTGATATTTATTTATATCTACAACGCGTTTCAAGTGCTTAAACCTCCATCATCACGTGGATTAATATGTTTTAATATATGTGTGGGTTGTGTTACAACTTTGAGGTCAACTGAGGCAACAAAACACTATTTCTGAAGATGGTTTTGGAGATTTCTGACAAAAAACATAAAAGTAAATGTGAGAAAAAATAATTAAAACAGAAGTACCTTCAGTACTCACAGGTTCCTTTCTCTAGGGAAAACAGAAATATTATTTCTAAGTACCAAAAACATAAAGCAAAACAACACTATTATTTCAAAGTAAGTTTTTAAGCATTGTCACAATCTTTGTTTGAGTTGATGAATACATACGTTAGAATAAATATTTCAAGTGGTGTACAAGTCCTTTTGTGTCAAGTTTACATAGTTTATGTGGCTTAACTTTCATACTCGTTTATGTAATCAGGTGACATGTTGCAACCTTGAGTGGAATAATTATGTTGCCAACAGTGGTAAAATTATACATAAATAACAGTTTTGGTTGGGATTCAGAGAAAGATGGAAGGATTACGAGAAAGAGAGCTAAATTTCGGATATGCTGGAGCTGTGGGTTTGTTACACTGACATTTGTTACGTGTTACAACAAAGTAAATACTGATGTAATACTTTGGTAGCGAGTTAAAGATTTGCAGATATATATATACTCTTCATAATATAAACAGATATATGCAGTAGCAGGCTGATGCGAGGTACAAACTGTTGTTTTATTTGGGTGGATCTATTACGTTTTACGAGTTAGAAAAGTTACTGTTCAGTTGGAAAATGTGTGATGTATTACGACAGAAGAACGAGTCTGTGACCACTCGAGACATTTTAATTGTTTTATTCTCACACTTACGTTACCGCTTAGTTTTTAGTCAAAAACCTTCTCAAAACATGTTCTGAAATAGTGTTTTGTCTCTCCACAAGACAGTGCCACAGATGGCCCCAAAGTCTTAACACAACACACATATGTCTTATTAACACATATTAACCCACCTGATGATGGAGGTTTAAACCTTTGAAACGTGTAGTGGATATAAACAAACAGTAACTGTAACAGTAAACGTGTTTCATTAAGTTTCAAGAACTGTGACGGTAAGGCCTAACATAAAATGTTCGCATTTAAAGTGCGCTTTACTGTTGTCAACAGCAAATGCCATTAATGAATGAAGCAAGTTGGTTTCCAAACAATATACAGAGCGCATGCCGTCGACATTAGCAGTGTTGCACCAGATTTTTTTGTGCAATACAGATGCAAAGATGAAGGGTGCTAAAAAATCAGACGACATGCAATTACTCTGTAGCCGCCACCATAGACGGATGGGTCCCTCGTATTCAAAAAACATCCCTGAACAACCTCCAAAATTTAGTGGGTGGAGTTCGGGTTCAGTCCGTGTATGCAGTTACGGCTAAAAAATCGATCATTCGACGACTCTCAGTGGTTAGAGAGAATTTTTTCCACGTCTTTGTCTCGTCATTATAGGGGTGGGAGCGAAGCCCGCAATTCAGGAAAGGTCGAGGAAGGGTCCACTAAGCGCCCGACCCAAATTCCGCAAGTTGCCCTTCAGATAAAAGGGCACGTAAATATGTTTGGGCGGACGAGTCCTTTGTGATTTGGAGATGGGCAACTGCGTGCGAAAGTTTTCGTTCTCGTTTTAAGTGTTTGAATTGTCTCACTAAAATTTATATTTTTGTGGGTAACATGAGAAAAGCTACAAGAGATCTTGGATTCGGCTATGTAGCTCTGGCTCCATACCAAAAAATAGACAATTAAACCTAAGAAGGTCAAGTATCTTCATCCAGAACAAAATCGCACAACGAAAAATGATAAAATGGACAGAGAGCACTCACTGAAGTGTGTTTCGCACAAAACCTTAAGTGTAGTCTGCATGAAAGCTCGTTGTTATATTTTCCTGTCTCTAAACACTGTCATCATCCTTCTGTCAGAATAGTAAAGATAGTAATTTAGCTTCTTTGAACCCATACATATTATAAAAATGTATGTATGTCAGTACTATGAATATTCCAAATCTCCTTCAAAACCACTGTACGGATTTCAACCAAATTTCGTCAGTCAACATATGACTTACTGTCTGAAGAGAATCGCTGTCACAGTAAGAACCACCTACCTATCGAATCGCTGTCACAGTAAGAACCACCTACCTATCGAAGTGGTGGGGATGGGGTTGAAAAAGAAGTGTAGGCCACAAAGCACGAATACACATACTGAGACCACTTAGTGACTTGCAACAAACTTTACACTTAATTTCAAACCTTTGCGAAAATTTTTCTCCCTGGCAATTCCCACAAAATGAAAGGAAAAAAATTATCGTTTACTCCATTTTCGCTGTTCGTGCAGTCAACCTGCTGCATCAGGAATGAAGTTTTTATTTATTACAGCTATACTACTACACTACTACTTGTATTCGCGACAGATTTCGTAGACAGTATTCTCATATACTACTGAATATTATTTCATTGTACGACACATAGCTCGGGAGAGATGACGTAATAAACACGGATATGCGTGAAAATCTACAACGTCATGCATGACGTTTAAATTTATTACCTCTTTGCTACTAACTCTATTCGCAATACATTTCGCAGATAGTAATTACATATGCCTCTGAATGTACCTACAAAATTATATCGCTGCCGGCCGAAGTGGCCGTGCGGTTAAAGGCGCTGCAGTCTGGAACCGCAAGACCGCTACGGTCGCAGGTTTGAATCCTGCCTCGGGCATGGATGTGTGTGATGTCCTTAGGTTAGTTAGGTTTAAGTAGTTCTAAGTTCTAGGGGACTAATGACCTCAGCAGTTGAGTCCCATAGTGCTCAGAGCCATTTGAGCCAATTATATCGCTATGCGCCAAATAGGTCAGGAAAAATGACTTCAAACATTGGGCTGTGCGAAAAATGAAACTGCAGGTCGAAATACGCCAGAAATACAGGTAAACTATGTGTGAAATACATTAAATACATGTGAAATACACGTGACATGTGCATACACTAGCAAAGCCACGGGGAGAAAGCTTCTTCTAAAGCCCTGGATCGTTTTTATCCAAACTTGGTACACACACTACTTACTATCTGGAAGGAAATACTGTGGGGTTATGAACTAGTAACACCTTATTGGGATAGTGGTGATAACGTGAAGAGATAAGAGTGCAGGAGGAGATGGACGGACATGGAGGGGGAAAGAATGAGATGGACACAAATAGGGGGAGGAGAAAGTGGACAGAAGGAGCAGGAGGGGAAAATTGAGGAAGAGAGGGACAGAGAGAAGGGGAGGGGAAAATTGAGGAAGAGAAGGACAGAGAGAGGGGGAGGAGGAGAGGAACAGAGATAGGGGTAGGAGGAGATGGACAGAGGGGGAACGAGAAGATGGACAGACAGGGGGAGGAGCACGTAGACAGAGGAGCAGATGGACAGGGTGAAGGGTTGGTGGAGATGGACTAATAGAAAACTGAAATCCATGCATACCCGGGCAAGGCCGAGTACTCACTTAGTGACGTAATAAAAATGTAGTACGGCTTGTAACGGGACATACTCCTCTAGCATTACTTTTCCTCAACAGCAGTTGTCGATACCATTATTATTTTTCGAATTTTGAACACGTCAGAGTTATCTCAGCTGCTATCCTGAAAATTTTCATATATTTTTATACAGAGTATGTTACATTTCAAGTTAAAATTTATGAAAAGATATTAATTTATTTTCAATGTTATAATCGGTAAGTACTAGTTCTCAACGTATAGTTAAAATTATTCTTTTTTTAGAAACATGTGAAATTACGAAATATTGTAGCACTTAAATTTTATAATATTAATTACGCAGTACTGTACTGATTACTATGTTTATTTCTGGATTAATTTATGAAATAATAATCCGAAGCAATAATGTACCGCCGGCCGCGGTGGCAGAGCGGTTCTAGGCGCTTCTGTCCGGAACCGCGCGACTGCTGCGGTCGCAGGTTCGAATCCTGCCTCGGACATGGATGTGTGTCATGTCCTTAGATTAGTTAGGTTTAAGTAGTTCTAAGTTCTAGGGGACTGATGTTAAGTCCCATAGTGCTCAGAGCCATTTGAACCATTTTTGAGCCAATAATGTACTCAGAAACTCATAGAAATTCATTTGACAAGAAACATTGTGAACCCTTTGGAATATTTCCAAAATGATATTTTCACTCTGCAGCAGAGTGTGCGCTGATATGAAACTTCCTGGCAGATTAAAACTGTGTGCCTGACCGAGACTCGAACTCGGGACCTTTTCCTTTCGCGGGCAAGTGCTCTACCAACTTTTTTTTTAATCGTTGTGTTTGGTTGTTGCGGAAGTCACGTGACATCCGTTCAAGTTCGTTTTGTTGATCCTTCCACTCAGTTTTTTATTATAGAGGCCAACCAGCTCTTTGAACGAACACGCTGAGCTACCGTGCTGGCAAACTTTACAAAAGCTCTCCTGCGAACCTTGCAGGAGAGCTTCTGTAAAGTTTGGAAGGTAGGAGACGAGATACTGGCAGAAGTAAGCTGTGAGGATGAGCTTGCGTAGCTCAATTGGTAAAGCCATTGGAATATTGTTATTTACGCTGAGTGAGACGGTAGTAAACATACCTCTGATGTGGTCGGACGTATTTTTCTATTTTGTGCGAACAATCTAATTTCGGCTTTGTTATGTGAAAATTCAAAAAACTGTATGATATACTAAAATGTGACAAAATATATTAACGTAACGACAAAAATTCTGGAACAACAATCTTCAAATTTTTTTAGATCAATTCAACTGCGTGAACCTAAAATGTGAAATTCCAGGTTCAAGAATCAGGTCCCTGGACAAGAAGAACTGGAGGCAACTCTGCGTGAAAAGACAAGTAAACTAGAAAGTTTATTCTAATCTTCGCTCCTCTCAAGTCTTCGTAAAAGACTAATGTGGACAATAGATGGAATTAGGAAGGAGGTGGAAGATTACATGCTCTTCAGCTTAACACTGCTAGATTCCACCGTGGGAAATGACCAAGAGGAGATGTCAGATCAGCTGTTAGTGGTGGAGTTCGGTACATTTATATACAAGTTGTAGAGGTCGGGTGTTGAGCACGTAAAAATAGCAGTGATCGTGTGAACTGCATTGTAGAGGTCACTGGGTCGAAAAATGTGAGCAATCACCAGGTTTGGGCTGGATTCGTGCGTGGAATGTGGGCTGTGGGGGTGGTGTGGGACGAGGGAGGTGCAGGTAGAGAGGCGGTGCGGTCTGGTCTGGACTGGGGTGGGGCAGACACATGCGTCTGCGCCGACTGGGCGGCTCGGAGTGGCGGACCGTGTACGCAGATAGCATCGCCTGCCGCCAGGCCGCGGCTAATGGCGCGACCTGCCCCAAACCCTCCGCGAACAATACGGGCTCCGCTGCGCTGTGGAGGCGCCACTGCTGCAGCTGCGGAAACCTGCAGGGAGCGTCTGCACAACGCCCCAAGGACAGAAAACCACAATTAACAAACTTTGTGGAAACTTAAAGTAGGGAAGCGAGCCACCTTGACAGCGACGGCAACTATTGAAGATAAAATCTACACTGGTAATATTTTGATTAGCACCTATATCATTCAATTACTGAGAATAAAACGAGGGTAATGGAATGTAGTCGAATTAAATCGGGTGATGCTGAGGGAATTAGATTAGGAAATGAGACACTTAAAGTAGTAAAGGAGTTTTGCTATTTGGGGAGCAAAATAACTGATGATGGTCGAAGTAGAGAGGATATAAAATGTAGACTGGCAATGGCAAGGAAAGCGTTTCTGAAGAAGAAACATTTGTTAACTTCGAGCACAGATTTAAATGTCAGGAAGTCGTTTCTGAAAGTAGCCATGTATGGGAGTGAAACATGGACGATAAATAGTTTAGACAAGAAGAGAATAGAAGTTTTCGAAATGTGGAGCTACAGAGGAATGCTGAAGATTAGATGGGTAGATCACATAACTAATGAGGAGGTATTGAATAGAATTGGAGAGAAGAGGAGCTTGTGGCACAATTTGACTAGAAGAAGGGATCGGTTGGTAGGACACGTTTTGAGACATCGAGGGATCACCAATTTAGTAAAAAAATGGTTCAAATGGCTCTGAGCACTATGGGACTCAACTTCTGAGGTCATTAGTCCCCTAGAACTTAGAACTAGTTAAACCTAACTAACTAAGGACATCACAAACATCCATGCCCGAGGCAGGATTCGAACCTGCGACCGTAGCGGTCTTGCGGTTCCAGACTGCAGCGCCTTTAACCGCACGGCCACTTCGGCCGGCCCCCACTGACAAACACAGCAAAATACCTCTTCGCACTTCAGCACTCCGTATGATTATGTTACAAGAGCTGATATACGAACGAGAGTTAGGCCCCTGGGGAGGGGACGAGGAGGGTCACCACGCTGCCTCGGGCATGGATGTGTGTGATGTCCTTAGGTTAGTTAGGTTTAAGTAGTTCTAAGTTATAGGGGACTTATGACCATGGCAGTTGAGTCCCATAGTGCTCAGAGCCATTTGAACCTTTTTTTTTTTGTCTGTGGGGCTATGGTTTGAAATGTTGCACAGACAGATTAATTTATGTAAGTCTGTAGCATTATGTATGATTAAGTAATCTGATTTCCTTACATTACCGTAACACACGAGTAAAAATGTCCCGGAATCTATCCCTTTTCCTAGACCTCTCCAGTCCTTTGCCTTCACGCCTCTTCCTTCCCCTTCAACCCTCCTGCCTGTAGAAGGATCCATTGACTCCGCAAGCTTGCCTAATTACAACTTTCTTTTAAGTGTGTGTTCTGCCGCCGCATTGTGAGTAGGTATTTTCTCTATCCCATTAAATTAGTTGAGTAAAGATATCAGTATTATTTAAATTTAGAACACACACAATCGACGTTTCTTGATTCACAACATTCAGGGCTGGCCTGTGTGGCCGAGCGGTTGTAGGCGCTTCAGTCTGGAACCGCGCGACCGCTGCGGTTCGAATCCTGCCTCGGGCATGGATGCGTGTGATGTCCTTAGGTTGGTTAGGTTTCAATAGTTCTAAGTTCTAGGGGACTGATATCAGATGTTAAGTCCCATAGTGCTTAGAGCCATTTGAATCATTTGACAAATGAAAATTTGTGCCGGACCGGGACACGAAACCGCCTTAAACATTACGGCTACCGGAAAACGCGCCCAGTGCCGGTCAAAAGCTCCAAATGTCACGTAGTCACGATCTAAACGGACGCACATTCGTGAAACTAAGGGCAGAAAGACTATTTTTATTTTGCGAACGAGTTCCAATTCTCTGTGACAGGTATGAAGCCCACCAGAGTGCTTTTGTGTTATTCGTGTTTAGTGTCGTTACCAGGCGTGATATGGATATATAAGGGCCTTAATCGGCGTCATATGTTGAGTCATCAATGTGAAGGACATGGAAATGCCACGTATTGACGAGAGGCAGCGTTATCAGCGTGTCACAGACTATGGGAGGAGCTCCTTATGGACGCGATGGCAGGCATACCCGTCGCCAAGATTTCTTTCGATCACGCCTGACTACAGCAAGGCAGGTTTGCCGTGTTGTGCAGCAAGGACAGCGTAACCCCTTCACACCTGAAACTGATATCCGAGAACAAATAATAAGCCGGCCGCTGTGGCCGAGCGGTTTTAGACGCTTCAGTCCTGAACCGCACTGCTGCTACGGTCGCAGGTTCGAATCGTGCCCTGGGCATGGATGTGTGTGATGTCCTTAGGTTAGTTAGGTTTAAGTAGTTCTAAGTCTAGGGTACTAATGACCTCAGATGGTAAGTCCCATAGTGCTTAGAGCCATTTGAACCATTTCTGAACAATTAATGGACTCGTCTGAACATTCTGTGTCAATCCGCACCACTGCTCGGAGAGTAGCAACGCCGGACTAGAGACTTACCGTCAGATGCGTAGGCTGCCGGTAACACCACAACACAAACGGCTGCGTTTGAAGCGATGCCGTGGCCGGTAAGCATAGAGTGCTGACGAATGGTGTTGCACTGTGTTCAACGACGACCCTGCGAGAGATCCCGTTCTTCTGTTGTTTGTTCCATTCTTTCAGTGTTTCGGGGAGGTACAGTGTGTTATTCTGGCATCTAGGTGGGGGGGGGGGGGGGAGCCATCAGATGTGACTACAGACAACGGTTGGTAGGGAACTTCGACGACTTAACGGTACGTCACGGACATTCTACGTCCCCATGTCTCACCTCTCGTGCGCCAGTGTCGTGGTGCAATTATTCAATAGGACAGCGCTTGTGAATACATGGCTCATGTCTCTTATCTGCGTCATGTTGAGGTACTCCCATAGCCAGCAATATCCATTGATCTGTTCCCCATAGAACACGCGAGCGACCAGTTCAAACATTAGCTCCGCACGAGCGCCAGTATTCAGGATACTAACGATCAGATACAACAGTCGTGAGCGAGCTTTCATTGGGAGAAAATACGACTTTCTGGTACCCTTCCCAACCGCACTAGTGTATGCATCCAGCCCAGAGGGGGTCACAGGCAGTGTATATTCCGAAGTAACCTCTTGTAACGAAGAGTTTTCGGAGCAAAGATTGCAGTGAAGAGGGCCGGATGGATTGGAGAAGAAAGGCTTGTAATGGTGGATGAAAACAAAAAACCGAAAAGCTGTAAATTCAACTAAATATCTAGGTATTACAATTACGAACAACTTAAATTGGAAGGAACAGATAGAAAATGTTGTGGGGAAGGCTAACCAAAGACTGCGTTTTATTGGCAGGACACTTAGAAAATGTAACAGATCTACTAAGGAGACTGCCTGCACTATGGTTGTCCGTCCTCTTTTAGAATACTGCTGCGCGGTGTGGGATCCTTACCAGATAGGACTGAGGGAGTACATCGGAAAAGTTCAAAGAAGGGCAGCACGTTTTGTATTATCGCGAAATATGGAACAGAGTGTCACAGAAATAATACAGGATTTGGGATGGACATCATTAAAAGAAAGGCGTTTCTCGTTGCGACGGGATCTTCTCAGGAGATTCCCATCACTAACTTTCTCCTCAGAATGCGAAAATATTTTGTTGATACCGACCTACATAGGGAGGAACGATCACCACGATAAAATAAGGGAAATCAGAGCTCGTGCGGAAAGATATAGGTGTTCGTTCTTTCCGCGCGCTATACGAGATTGGAATAATAGGGAATTGTGAAAGTGTTTCGATGAACCCTCTGCCACGCACTTAAATGTGATTTGCGGAGTATCCATGTAGATGTAGATACTAGAAGATGAAGGAAGAGGCAAAGGATAGGGGGAAGTGATAAGCGTTCAGTCCGTACTTGTGCTAAGACAAATTTGCCTGAGACGAAGAAGAAGGCAGTTCAAGGTGGACTCCAAACTGCACAACACCTAGGCTTTTTTCACATACTCAGGTCATTGCCAGATTTAAAAGATGCGATACGACACAGAAAAAATTTTAAGAACGACTAGGAACTGTCTCCTGGAATTTTGCACTTGCAGTCTGGCACCTAACTCTAGAGCCACAGAACGCATGACCTGGAATTGCTCTGATATTCACGTCGTGATTTCGATACAGAGATGTGGGTTACATGTTGTCGAACTCTTCTTAAAACGCAATTTCCAGAATCACGAGAGTGTCTTCACGACGCACAACGCCTGTCTTTAGTCTCTGCCGAGTTTGATGGGCGTCTCCGAGACAATCTAACACTTTCAAATAGAACCTGTGACGCAACTCGCCGCTCTTCTTCAGTTTTTTTTTATATTTCCTCTACTATTCCTACCGTGTAATGATGGCAGATTGACGAGAAACAGAGAAGAACGGACTGAACATGCATTTTGTGAGCTGCCTATTTTGTAAGTGAATTATATTTCCTCAGGACTCTTGTGGTGAATCCCAGTCCAACATCTGATTTGCTACGACTCGTTTTAGGCCATCGTTCCACTTTAAGTCCATTCGGTCGCATATTCTTAGATATTTTACGGTAGTTATTGTTTTTGTAATCGATCACGAATAGTCTAATCGAACAAACACGAGTCTTTCCGCCTGCAAAACGGTAAATTTATACCGGTATGTGATGTACGACGCTGTGATCCCGTGCAGGTCTCCCTGTACCTCGGTAAAAATCTCTGGCATATCGACTTGGGTGTGCGACAGAGCTCACGCCCAGAACCGACGACAATGCGAGGTAACTGTGGCAACGCCTTAATAGGCGGCTGGTCGCGCTGCCTCGTCGGCGCACCTCGCTTCCCTGACGAGCGGAGTGGGGTAAGTGTGATTACCTAGAGCTAAATACTCGACAAAATTCCATCCCTGCATAACACCGATTTTCAAATATCGGCCTCAGACTGTCACCGGCAGCCTTACTGCACATGTGCTACCGCAATGAGTTTGAGATTTTGGTACTCCTAGAACGCTTGCCTTGCTTCATTTGTAGTGTTAGCGTGCAGCACTATCCGCCAACTTTTTCTAGCAACATGCTAGATTCCTTCTTTCTGAACCTAAATTACTGTCTTTTGGGCTTTTCGTACTACAATTTGCACGCTAATAAAATATGATGCTTGTGGGTACCGCCGTATCAACCTTGTAACTACTTGCCACGTATATGTCAATTATAAACTTTCACGTGCTGTGTGCTAATGACGTATACATCGTGTCAGTCAAAAAAATTTCTAAAATGCATTTTTAAAAAACTGGGAAACGTTAGATAGAGGTTTTAATGCTTCAAAAGTTTTCCATAGTGCCTCTCAGCTTGATTACAACGCACAGAACGTTCACAACAATGTTAAACTGTCACAAAAGTGCTTCTTCAGGATGTTCTTCAGCTCGAGCGTCTAACTGTCTTGGATGTCGGTTATGTCGTCAAAGCGTTGACCCTTCATATGAATTTCTGCACTTTGTCGTTTTGTGGTAAGTTAGTACTGTTAATACTAAGTCTCGTCACACGTGACGATTTTTTCCAAAAAAGAAATGTCCGCGTTTTGCGTTTCAGTCAAGTCGCGGGAGGCTTCCATGCGCCCTTGTTTTGATCCGGGAGTCAAAGTGTGCTACATAAACTTTGCAAACGCTATACTCTTCCTCAAAGCATTATGGAGAATGTCTTGAACACTTGGTTATGAGATATTGTTCCATTGTGACTTGCGATATAACAAGGTTGCCACAACATGGCCGCAAGTCCACTACGCCGGTCGATGTGGCCGAGCGGTCCTACGCGCTTCGGTCTGGAACCGTGCGACTGCTACGGTCGCAGGTTCGAATCCTGCCTCGGGCATGGATGTGTGTGATGTCCTTAGGTTAGTTCGGTTTAAGGGGCTCCGGAACGCCCTATACTTGCAATGTTAAAATAACGCTTATAAATTACATCTTTCCTCACAAAGTATTTGAGGTAGGAAGTTGAACTTTTTACAGATTATTTATTGGAATATGGGCTACAACTTAACATACGGATTTTACAAAATTTTAGTTCAGTTATTAAAGATGATTTTTTTCAATTGTAATGAAAATTCACAACAATTTTTTGCAATTATTTATATATTCAAAAATATACAGTTCTTTGGAAAAAGGCTGTGTTAAATTATGCAGAAGGTACTGTGTAACATTTACTGAAAGTTTGAAACAAATATGTTTGGAAGATCCTTAGAAAACATGTAATTAGTATGCGAAAATAAAAGTTTTGGGAATCGAGCGACAAAGATTGGATTAACTTTTTAGTGCATTCCAGGTCCATAGGATGGATTATCTTCATCCTCTGCAAACTCCTCCTCCAGCTTCCTCTTGTTCCTCCTCCTGTTTACTCTTGCTTGTATTTCTAGACTCTTTACAGCCCTGTCTGCAGCCCGAAGGCGTTCCTTGTCTAAAGCAAGCATCGCTCGTTGTTGTGTTCGTAGATTTTGCTACCATTTTCTTCAGTTGCAGTTACTGCAACACTGTTCCAAAAGGTGGTCATGTATGAACACTTATCACATTTCAGTTGTATTTCACTAGCAAGTCCTACGTGATTTATTATGGAGAGTTCCAGACCAACTTCACTACAATTAATACATCTTACACAGTTTGAAAAAATTCCTTTGAGAACCGACATATCAAATATTTCATTCACATCCGATTCGCCCATAAAACATTCCGAGTTTTCACTCATTGAACCAAGCTTCTTCTGTGAAGCATTTTCTTTCCCACTTTGACTGCTATGCGCAGGTGTACTTGAGAGGTTAGGTTCACTCACTTGGTTATCGTCTTTATTGTTTACAGTAATAACATATACCTTTGGCTTTCCAACATTTCTCCTTTTCTTAAAAGCCTTCAGAGGATTTCTAATAACTGTACTTTTACTCATTATTATACTTCAACAAAACAGAGACTCAAGAAACAGAATTAATTACGAATATTTTCGAGATAACGACAGCGATATATATTGAACCATCACAGGTTAACCACAACACATACTTTATCTCACATCAGTAAAATGTACCTGATGAACACGGACGTTAATAATAACACCATTTGACAGCAGTTTAACAGCGCCACAGTGGGTCACGCCCATGTAGAACACATTTCAAAAAAAATTTAAAAATAGTTGTAGTCTTCGGAATTGAATAAATTATATATCTATTAAAAAGGTAATAGTCTGCAGATTCAGAAAACGCAAAAAAGTAAAAATTGAACTTTTCATGATTTTGAGCCTTTCCGGAGCCCCTTAAGTAGTTCTAAGTTCTAGGGGACTGATGAGCTCAGATGCTAAGTCCCATCGTGCTCAGAGCCATTTCAACCATTTGAACCAAGTCCACTACTTAACAGTGCCTGCTCACAACCGACTGGTCAAATGCATGTCTGTTGTTTCAGTTGTTAGTTCAAGCTGTCATCTTACTTCCCGTGCTGACTTCACCTATACGCCCGGAGTTAGTAGCACAAGGAGAGCAAAAATACATACGTTTCGATATTTTAAAGCAGTATGGTTCAAATGGAAGTTTTCTGGCGACAGTGCAATTTCAGCTTGACAGTAGTCTTTAATAAATGCACATAAATGTACAATCACCAACGATATTACAGCGTATTTTAGTGTAGCTCCAAAATTCAGTACAGAAAAACTTTAATAACTGCCGTATACTTATATAAGTAATGTGGCGTGCAACAGTGAAAATTACAGCTTCAGATGAGTCTTGAGGTACTGTAAATAACACCCGATACACCACACAAGAACTTTGAAATTGTACTTTTGGGGATGGGGTACATATGCTGGAGAGATGCCAGGTAGTCGCCAGTGTCAATTATCGAAGTGGCACTTGTAGTTTCACTGCACCTCTAATGTGAGTCTTGGATTATTTAACGAAGCTCGATATACACCTCAACAAGTACTTGAAATCTGCTTCTGTTATTCGAAAGAGGTTCACAAATGGATCTTCCGTTTACGAATGTTACTTCCATTACAAGTGTGTGTGATGCCACACTGCGAAATTCGAAGGGAAATTAAAAAAAAAAAAAAAAACGCAGGGGAATGCTGACAAGTTGAGTCCGCTCGCTTCATGACAACGCTCGGCTTCACACAGCGCTCGTAACCGAAGCACTACTCAAACAATTCAAATGGCCATATTGGACCATCCGCCATACAGCCCCGACCTTGTGCCCACCGACTTCCATGTCTTCCGTTACCTGAAGTCGCATCTTGGTGGAAAATCATTCCATGACGATGAAGAGATCAAAGAGCAGAAGTTGAAATGTGGTTCCAACAAAAGGCGGCAACCTTCTATGACTGTGGGATACAAAAGCTCGTGCACCGACTTAACAAATGTTTGGGTAACGGGGGTGATTATGTCGAAAAATAACAAATAATCCAGTTAATAAGATGTAACTGACGTTTTCTAAATAAATGTTCCATATAAGGACTGCGAGCCATTGTATCTTTTACTTTTCGAAATGCCCTCGTACAACTGTGTGAGAGGAGTTGGTGACGCCATAGCTGTAGGGGAAGTGCAGTCTGGAAGCAGTCTGCTCTGCTCTGCTGTACAGTGACGTCCTGAGGTCTGGCGCGTCTGTGGAGTCGCGATAATTTTTTGTGCCTTCCATTAGAGGGGCGTCTCCCGTGGTAATGGCGCCAGCGCCCAGCTTCCGGGACTGCAGCCGCCTCCCACCCCCGGATGCCGCCGCCTCTCAAAGACCCTCAGAGTGGATGTGGATGGCGCGCGGCGCGCAGTCTGCTGCGATACGGGCCCCTCGAGAGGCGCAGAGCTTTTAAAAGCCTGCTGGCTTGCTGTCTGCCGCTCCGTGTCGTGTTGGCCTCCTTACCTCCCCCGTCTTCCCAGAGAGCAGGTCACCTCGTATCGCCCCAGATAACTCACTCACGATTCCGCAATGGGCAGCAATCTTGCACACGGGATACCGGCTAAAAGGTTCTCCGGGACGTCTAGAAACACTTCACCGATAACACGCAAGGGAGATGGAGTATTGGCGTTGTCCGCATACTTACAGCGAAGAAAAATTACAAAAGAACAGTTCTAATTGGCCATTTCTAGGGTGGAGCCGAAATCTACAGATAAAACTCCGGAGATTGTTCCGGGATAATTTCTAAGTATTTTAGTATAAGCGGCCTGGAAGACCGCACTGCAGTTCCTTCTCTAAATCCTCGCGCGAACGAAAAAATGGCTGACATCGAAATAAGTGTTCAAGGAATAGAAAAGAAACTGAAATCACTCAACAGAGGAAAGTCCACTGGACCTGACGGGATACCAATTCGATTCTACACAGAGTACGCGAAAGAACTTGCCGCCCTTCTAACAGCCGTGTACCGCAAGTCTCTAGAGGGACGGAAGGTTCCAAATGATTGGAAAAGACCACAGTTAGTTCCAGTTTTCAAGAAGGGTCGTCGAGCAGATGCGCAAAACTATAGGCCTATATCTCTGACATCGATCTGTTGTAGAATTTTAGAACATGTTTTTGCTCGCGTATCATGTCATTTCTGGAAACCCAGAATCTGCTCTGTAGGAATCAACATGGATTCCGGAAAAAACGATGGTGTGATCCCCAACTCGCTTTATTTGTTCATGAGACCCAGAAAATATTAGATACAGGCTCCCAGGTAGATGCCATTTCCCTTGACTTCCGGAAGCCGTTCGATATAGTTCCGCACTGTCGCCTGATAAACAAAGTAAGAGCCTACGGAATATCAGACCAGGTGTGTGGCTGGATTGAAGAGTTTTTAGCAAACAGAACACAGCATCTTGTTCTCAATGGAGAGACGCCTACAGACGTTAAAGTAACCTCTGGCGTGACACAGGGGAGTGTTATGGGACCATTGCTTTTCACAATATATATAAATGACCTGGTACATAGTGTCGGAAGTTCCATGCGGCTTTTCGCGAATGATGCTGTAGTATACAGAGAAGTTGCAGCATTAGAAAATTGTAGCGAAATGCAGGAAGATCTGCAGCGGATAGGCACTTGGTGCAGGGAGTGGCAACTGACCCTTAACATAGACAAATGTAATGTATTGCGAATACATAGAAAGAAGGATCCTTTATTGTATGATTATATGATAGCGGAACAAACACTGGTAGCAGTTACTTCTGTAAAATATCTGGGAGTATGTGTACGGAACGATTTGAAGTGGAATGATCATAAAAATTAATTGTTGGTAAGGCGGGTGACATGTTGAGATTCATTGGGAGAGTCCTTAGAAAATGTAGTCCATCAACAAAGGAGGTGGCTTACAAAACACTCGTTACTCCTACACTTGAGTATTGCTCATCAGTGTGGGATCCGTACCAGGTCGGGATGACAGAGGAGATAGAAAAGATTCGAAGAAGAGCGGCGCGTTTCGTCACAGGGTTATTTGGTAAGCGTGATAGCGTTACGGAGATGTTTAGCAAACTCAAGTGGCAGACTCCGCAAGAGAGGCGCTCTGCATCGCGGTGTAGCTTGCTGTCCAGGTTTCCAGAGGGTGCGTTTCTGGATGAGGTATCGAATATATTGCTTCCCCCTACTTATACCTCCCGAGGAGATCATGAACGTAAAATTAGAGAGATTCGAGCTCGCACGGAGGCTTTCAGACAGTCGTTCTTCCCGCGAACCGTACGTGACTGGAACAGAAAAGGGAGGTAATGACAGTGGCACGTAAAGTGCCCTCCGCCATACACCGTTGGGTGGCTTGCGGAGTATAAATGTAGATGTAGATGTAGAGTGGCTCTCTACAGCCAATTAATGCCTAATTATAATTTACTAGCGACTCGCCCGGGTTTCGCACGGGTAGCGCAAAGCAGTCGGACGACTTGTTTATACACTCCTGGAAATTGAAATAAGAACACCGTGAATTCATTGTCCCAGGAAGGGGAAACTTTATTGACACATTCCTGGGGTCAGATACATCACATGATCACACTGACAGAACCACAGGCACATAGACACAGGCAACAGAGCATGCACAATGTCGGCACTAGTACAGTGTATATCCACCTTTCGCAGCAATGCAGGCTGCTATTCTCCCATGGAGACGATCGTAGAGATGCTGGATGTAGTCCTGTGGAACGGCTTGCCATGCCATTTCCACCTGGCGCCCCAGTTGGACCAGCGTTCGTGCTGGACGTGCAGACCGCGTGAGACGACGCTTCATCCAGTCCCAAACATGCTCAATGGGGGACAGATCCGGAGATCTTGCTGGCCAGGGTAGTTGACTTACACCTTCTAGAGCACGTTGGGTGGCACGGGATACATGCGGACGTGCATTGTCCTGTTGGAACAGCAAGTTCCCTTGCCGGTCTAGGAATGGTAGAACGATGGGTTCGATGACGGTTTGGATGTACCGTGCACTATTCAGTGTCCCCTCGACGATCACCAGTGGTGTACGGCCAGTGTAGGAGATCGCTCCCCACACCATGATGCCGGGTGTTGGCCCTGTGTGCCTCGGTCGTATGCAGTCCTGATTGTGGCGCTCACCTGCACGGCGCCAAACACGCATACGACCATCATTGGCACCAAGGCAGAAGCGACTCTCATCGCTGAAGACGACACGTCTCCATTCGTCCCTCCATTCACGCCTGTCGCGACACCACTGGAGGCGGGCTGCACGATGTTGGGGCGTGAGCGGAAGACGGCCTAACGGTGTGCGGGACCGTAGCCCAGCTTCATGGAGACGGTTGCGAATGGTCCTCGCCGATACCCCAGGAGCAACAGTGTCCCTAATTTGCTGGGAAGTGGCGGTGCGGTCCCCTACGGCACTGCGTAGGATCCTACGGTCTTGGCGTGCATCCGTGCGTCGCTGCGGTCCGGTCCCAGGTCGACGGGCACGTGCACCTTCCGCCGACCACTGGCGACAACATCGATGTACTGTGCAGACCTCACGCCCCACGTGTTGAGCAATTCGGCGGTAGGTCCACCCGGCCTCCCGCATGCCCACTATACGCCCTCGCTCAAAGTCCGTCAACTGCACATACGGTTCACGTCCACGCTGTCGCGGCATGCTACCAGTGTTAAAGACTGCGATGGAGCTCCGTATGCCACGACAAACTGGCTGACACTGACGGCGGCGGTGCACAAATGCTGCGCAGCTAGCGCCATTCGACGGCCAACACCGCGGTTCCTGGTGTGTCCGCTGTGCCGTGCGTGTGATCATTGCTTGTACAGCCCTCTCGCAGTGTCCGGAGCAAGTATGGTGGGTCTGACAAACCGGTGTCAATGTGTTCTTTTTTCCATTTCCAGGAGTGTAATATGTAGTCATATACACCAACCTTCCTCGTGAATTAGCCTATCTACTAACGTGAAACGTAGCAAAACTTTCTACATCTACATGGATACTCTACAAATCACATTTAAGTGCGTGGCAGAGGGTTCATCAAACCACCTTCACAATTCTCTATTATTCCAATTTCATATAGCGCGCGGAAAGAACGAACACCTATATCTTGCCGTACGAGCTCTGATATCCCTTATTTTATCGTGGTGATCGTTCCTCCCTATGTAGGTCGGTGTCGACAAAATATTTTCGCATTCGAAGGAGAAAGTTGGTGATTGGAAACTTCGTGAGAAGATTCCGTTGCAACGAAAAACGCCTTTCTTTTAATGATTTCCAGCCCAAATCCTGTATCATTTCTGTGGCACTCTCTTCCATATTTCGCGATAATACAAAACGTGTTGCCCTTCTTTGAACGTTTCCAATGTACTCCGTCAGTCCTATCTGGTAAGGATCCCGCACACCGCGCAGCAGTATTCTAAAAGAGGACGGACAAGCGTAGTGCAGGCAGTCTCCTTAATAGTTCTGTTACATTTTCTAAGTGTCCTACCAATAAAACGCAGTCTTTGGTTAGCCTTCCCCACAACATTTTCTATCTGTTCCTTCCAATTTAAGTTGTTCGTAATTGTAATACTAGGTATTTAGTTGAATTTACGGCATTTCGATTAGACTGATTTATCGTGTAACCGAAGTTTAACGAATTCCTTTTAGCACTCTGTGGATGACCTCACACTTTTCGTTATTTAAGGTCAACTGTCACTTTTCGCACCATTCCGTTATTTCTTCTAAATCGTTTTGCAAGTTGTTTTGATCTTCTGATGACTTTATTAGTCGATAAACGACAGCATCATCTGCAAACAACATAAGACGGCTGCTCAGATTGTCCCCCAAATCGTTTATATAGATAAGGAACAGCAAAGGGTCTATAACACTACCTCGGGGAACGCCAGAAATCACTTCTGTTTTACTCGATGGCTTTCCGCCAATTACTACGAACTGTGACCTCTATGACAGGAAATCCCAAATCCAATCACACAACTGAGACGATATTCCATAAGCACACAATTTCACTACAAGCCGCTTGTGTGGTACAGTGTCAAAAGCCTCCCGGAAATCCAGAAATACGGAATCGCTCTGAAATCCCTTGTCAGTAGCATTCAACACTTCATGTGAATGAAGAGCTAGTTGAGTTTCACAGGAATGATGTTTTCTAAATCCATGTTGACTGTGTGTCAATAGACAGTTTTCTTCGAGGTAATTAATAATGTTTGAACACAATATATGTTCCAAAGTCCTGCTGCATATCGACGTTAACGATATGAGCCTGTAATTAAGTGAATTACTCCTACTACCTTTCTTGAATATTGGTGCGACCGGTGCAACTCTCCAGTCTTTGGGTACGGCGCCTTCGTAGAGTGAACGGTTGTACAGTATATTATTGTTAAGTACGGAGCTAATGCATCAGCATATTCCGAAAGGAACCTAATTGGTATACAGTCTGGACCAGAAGACTTGCTTTTATTAAGTGATTTAAGTTGCTTCACTACTCCAAGGATATTTACTTCTACGTTACACGTGTTGGTAGCTGTTCTCGATTCGAATTCTGGAATATTTACTTCGTCTTCTTTTGCGAAGGCATTTCGGAAGGCTGTGTTTAGTAACTCTGCTTTGGCAGCACTGTCTTCGATAGTATCTCCATTGCTATCGCACAGAGAAGGTATTGATTGTTTCTTGCCACTAACATACTTCACACACGACCAGAACGTCTTTTCTGCCAGGTTTCGAGATAAAGGTTCGTTGTGGAAACTGTTATAAGCATCTCGCATTGAAGTCCGCGCTAAATTTCGAGCTTAGATCGCCAATCTTGGGGATTTTGCGTCTGTTTAAATTTGGCATGTTTATTTACAGATATTATAAACATAGAGGAATAAGACAGAGGTAGAAGACACCTGTGGATTCTGGTAATAATAATTTAGTGTGGCTCAGTGACCTGATGAAAGCGATGGTTCCTTTCAAAGGGCACGGTCGACTTCCTTCCCCGTCCTTCCCTCATCCGATGAGACCGATGACCTCGCTGTCTGGTCTCCTTCCCCAAACCAACCAACCAACCAACCAACCTGATGAAAGTCTTTCAACTGTACGCCACTTTGGTGACTTGCGTATCCCTGACGTACCCCTCTTATTCAACCGTGGAGAGGGGTCTTACAGTCTAACGTGGAATCCGGAATGCGTGCCCATATCACGAATCTCCGAATCATTGAGATCTGAATGATATGTTAAAAGGCAGGCTGAATTTGTGCACCGACCGGGATTCGATAACGCAACTTAGCGGTTTCCAGACACGAGCTTTACCGGTGGACCATCAGGTCCAAACTAGATTCTTGTCGCCGTTCTCTGGATTTTCGGCGGCTGTTGATTTATTGCTGTTGCCGCCACATGCTGCTTCATCTCTAGGTGATCAGCTCGCAGCTCGCATAATTGTCTCTAGATGTCACTCCAAATGCCACTGAAATATGCAACAATTGAAGTAATTATGTAACACACTCATCATTACTTAACGGTACTAAATTAAACACAAACCCCTTGCTTGAATCAGTCTAAGTGGTTCCCAGCCTTTCTGAGATAATTACCCTGGAGTGCTACCAGATATTAGGTATTACCCCTTCCTCTTTCCACAACCATCATCAAATGCCTCTAAGCACTGTGGGACTTAACATCTGAGGTCATAAGCCCCTAGGCTTAGAACTACTTAAACCTAACTAACCTAAGGACAGCACACACATCCATGCCCGAGGCAGCATTCGAACCTGCGACCGTAGCAGCAGCGCGGTTCCAGACTGAAGCGCCTAGAATCGCTCGGCCACAACGGCCGGCAGAATCATCATCATTAGAGCCTAAATAAACTTTACAGTGGAAAAGAACTTTCTGTGAACACTTCCATTTTTAAAATGACGAAAGGTAAATGGCATTTAGTTTTCATCTATATCTACATGTATCTGCATTTATACGATTACTTTGCAGTTCACAGTTCAGTGCCTGGCAGAGGTTTCTTCTTCAAGTTATTTCTCTATCGTTCCACCCACGAACGGTGAGCAGGAAAAACGAGCACTGAAATCTTTCCCTGTTAGCTCTGATTCCTCTTATTTTATTATTATGATGATTTCTCTCTATGTAGGTGGGCGCAAACAAAATAATTTCGCAATCGGAGGAGGAAGTTGCTGTTGAAATTTCACGAGAAGATCTTGCCGCAATGGGTTTCTTTTAATGATTGCCACCCCAATTTTCGTATCATGTCCGTGGTACTCTTCCCCCTGTTTCGCGATAATACAAAACGAGCTGCCCTTCTCTAAATTTGTTCGGCGTCCTCCATCAAGCACATCTGATGTGGATCCCTCACCGGGCAGCAATACTCCAGTAGAAGGCAGACAAACGTGATTAAGCAGTTTCTTTAGTAGACCTGTTCCACTTTCTACGTGTCCTGCCAATATATTGCAGTCTTTGGTTTGCTTTCCCACAACATTATCTATGTGATCGTTCCAATTTAAATTACTGAAAACTTTAATCCTTAAAACATGGCATTCTCCGAATGTAGTTCTGACCAAAAAGCGATTCTGGTAGGTGGAGTCCAAAGTTTTTGTTAATCATGCCTTTTGCGTTCTTGTGGAGATGTTTCTACAACAACTTTCATCCCCTAACAGATATGTCTTTGTATCTTACCGAGAAGTGAAATACCAAATTTCATAAATTTAGCTGTAAATTTTTTAAATGTTTTCTCTTCACGTTTATCAGCTGTCACCGTCGCCGTTTTCGAACCTAGGTAGAAACAACAGGCATTGGCGTAGGTACGTGTAGTGAGCAATCAGGGCAAACTTCATCGTTGCGCCCTCATAGTTAAAAATATGGAATAACACACAGGTCAAAGCCACACTGCTCGCAGCACTAACATGGTTATTTTGCCACCGTTTCATTGCTGACGGACGCAATATCACAACAAACAAATCAACAAACGTAAAATATACTCTCCATTAAATGGCCATTGCGCTCCATGTAGTAACCGAAAAGAAACACAAGCGTCTCTGTTACAGAAAGAGGTAAGCTTTATGAAACTGTTGTTCAACACTGTGTAATAGGAATATCCTGTCGATTTCCTTTCACACGTCTCAGCCACCTTACGTTCTGAGTGCTTTGCAATCCATTCCCTTCTTCTTTCGCCCTTAACTGGGCTCTCCCTCTTTTCTTTCTCAGTCCCTAATATTTCCATCTGTTCCAAAATTCCGCCCACATAGCAACGGCGTCCATGCCAATTGTCCCGGCCATATCACGGTTAGTTGCAGGTGAGTTTTTCGGCTCATATGATCACGGTATGATCTTGGTCCATAACACTATTTTCGTTTCACGGAGCCCGACCATACAAACTGAATGAACCACCAGCAGCTAGACATCTAGTCACGAACGCCTTCTTTCTATACCATGGATATGTTACTGATGAGACAAACCACTTTCCCACAGGCCAGCGAATGTGGATCGCGCTGACATGGGAGAAGAAACCTTGTCGGACACTAAGGGAACCTTCAAATTGGCCACGGTGTGGTGGATCGTGAAGCTGGTCCTGGGGACGCTGCTGGAGGTGGTGGCTGGCACGTTCGTCCTGCTGCTCCTCTTTGCCACCTACCAGCGCTGGCGTGCCTCGAGGACCTAGCCACCACCAGCACATCAGAGGTGAGGACCTAGTGGTTACCAAGGAGACAGAGCTAATGGCCTAGTCACCACCACAGAACCAGAGGTAAGGACCCAGCCACCACCAGGGAGCCAAGGGAGAGGACCTAGCCATCATCAGCAAGCCAGAACTGGGGCCTACTCATCACTAGGAGGCCAGAGGTGAGGACCTAGTGATTACCAAGGAGGCAGAGCTAATGGCCTAGTCACCACCACAGAACCGGAGGTAAGGACCCAGCCACCAGCAAGGAGCCAGAGGAGAGGACCTAGCCATCACCAGCAAGCCAGAACTGGGGGCCCACTCATCACTAGGAGGCCAGAGGTGAGGACCTAGTGATTACCAAGGAGGCAGAGCTAATGGCCTAGTCACCACCACGGAACCGGGGGTAAGGACCCAGCCACCAGCAGGGAGCCAGAGGAGAGGACCTAGCCACCACCAGCAAGCCAGAATTGGGGCCTACTCATCACTAGGAGGCCAGAGGTGAGGACCTAGTGATTACCAAGGAGGCAGAGCTAATGGCCTAGTCACCACCACGGAACCGGAGGTAAGGACCCAGCCACCAGCAAGGAGCCAGAGGAGAGGACCTAGCCATCACCAGCAAGCCAGAACTGGGGGCCTACTCATCACCAGGAGGCCAGAGGTGAGGACCTAGTCATCACCAGAAAGTCAGATGGAGGACCCAGCCGACAGCAGCAAGTGAGAGGTGAGCCACACAGCTGCTCTCGTCTTCGAGAAACATTATATGATTTATTATATATAGTCAGTACAGCCACAGACAGAATGTCTGGATGTCAGATATTAGCTACACATCTACAAAGCTTCAATCATAGATTGATCAACCAAAACAATAGGACCACCGATCTACTACCGATACAAAGTCGTCCACGTCCTGGCGAAGAATGATTGTTAGTCAGACACACGCACAGTACATTGAACGTGCTGTCCTTGGGTAGAATGGGGAAGGCACGCGAAGTATATGAGTCAGAATGTGGGCAGATTGTGATGGCTTGGAGGCTTGACACGAGCATTTAAGAAACTGCATGACTTTTAAAGTTGAAACGGGAATTTTCTGTCTCGAGTTTGCTCATAAAGGTTACCCTTAAAAGCCGCGAACAAACCAATCGTGATTTCAGTTTTGCCGCAGATTGCCGATGCCGTTTTCTCGGTTACATTGCACATCACGAGGTTGTGGTTAGGTTAGGACATGAGCTTAAATTCAGGAGTACAAAACGCGTCGTCTGCCGCAGTTCAGTCATTGATCACTTAAACTGAACTGTCGACAGGGCATCCCCCATTTGCGTCATACCTCGCGGCGGCCGCTTTCAACATTGTTCCACGTTACACATTAACAGCATTTGTGAGTGACCCGCCGTGTTTGTGTGTCGCCTGTAACCAAGCGGTAGGCTGCAGCGGACGTGGCAACACTGCAGCGGCAAGAGACAAATGTCAACTATCAAGCAATTTCAATCGGACTATAGTTAGTAACTTCTTTCTCTTTTTAAAAAATTCTCAAACAGGATGTTCCGACTAACATCAGCACACTTAAAACCCTTCGCTAAATCGCAAAATTTCCCAGTTGTTAGTCATAATGGATCACTTAAAAGCATTGTTTTGTGTTGAGTGTACGAACAAACAATTACAACCGGTTACCGAAAGGACATCAGTACAATGAAATGGAGCGCCATAGAAGTAGATAGTCGGCACGAGTGTTTACTCGCGGCCACACAAGTTGTTGGAACGCGACCCTGTTTGGCCGCTGAGGGTTATCCAACGCCACTGACCAGAACGGATAACCGGTCAGTAGCCTGCTCTTCCAGGACTTTGGCTACTCGCAAACAGCTTCTCTACCAAGGCGGTACACACGTTTCCCACATTTAATTTGTCCAAGTAAAAGACAACATCGCTTTAGCTGCAGTTCGTAGCCTGCACGGGAAACTGCTTCTAGAACAGTTCTCTCATGTGTTCTGAAATGTTGTCTGTACGTCCTCACTTACAGTGCTGGATGAAGGATGTTTGGGAAGTGCTTTACAAATGACCATTACTTTTGTTCAAGTACAGTGATATTTGACCGAATTGCTAATATCGTGATATACATTCTAATTCGCTCTCTTGTTGTAGCTCACGATGTAGGTAGTCCTTGTTCTTGCATATGAGATGTCATTGCACGATAAGCTCAGTCGACTTTTTTGTACTCCAGGCAGAAAAAAATATTTTCCGTAACGCCCAAAAAAATTATGGTTCATGATACTTCCTGGCAGATTAAAACTGTATGCCGGACCTACACTCCAACTAGGGACATTTGTCTTTCGCGGACAAGTGCTCTACCAACTGAGCTACCATCTGCCATGAAGTTTCATATCAGCTCACACTCCGCTGCAGAGTGAAAACTTCATTCTGGAAACATTACGGTTCTCTATATCAACATTTTTGCTTTCAGACTAATCTGTTTTTTAACGTGACTAAATAGTACGGAAAAATTAAAACTTTGGCATGATATTTCATTACTGTAGACATAAATTATGTTCAAAACTGGGCTATTCCAGTCCTAACGCATATTTTTCATAATTTTGTTATACAGGGTTTTTTAAAAAGAATATACGTATTAAGGAGTATTATTTTATCCAAACTATCGATCGCTGCGCCTCAGCTTGGCTATTGCAGAAACGAATACATAGTCTAGTTTATATTAATAGCCGCTAGATGTCAGTTGTCTTCTGTTTTGTTTGGTAACCGTCATATGTTTAAAATGACTACTCCACAGCAGAAATCATTTTGTGTTCTCCAGTTTGCCAAGTGCAATTCCGTGATTACAGTGCAAAGATGTTTGGGTTTGAAGTACCAAATTGATACTCCAAATGGGTGGAACATTTGCAGAGGGTCGCCCGCATCTCGTGGTCGTGCGGTAGCGTTCTCGCTTTTCCACGCCCGGGTTCCCGGGTTCGATTCCCGGCGGGGTCAGAGATTTTCTCTGCCTCGTGATGTCTGGGTGTTGTGTGCTGTCCTTAGGTTAGTTAGGTTTAAGTAGTTCTAAGTTCTAGGGGACTTATGACCACAGCAGTTGAGTCCCATAGTGCTCAGAGCCATTTTTGCAGATGGTATCGACAGTTTCTAGATACACGAAGTGTATGTAAAGGAAAGCTTTCTAACGTAGTCCTTCAAAATCAACTCATTGGGCCCGTTGGGAGTTACAATTGCCTATGACAACAATTTGGAGTGTTTTGAGACGTAAGTTGGTTATGTAACTATACAAGCTACAGCTGTTACAAGCTCTGCGTCCTGATGACAAACGCAAATGCGTGGCATTTTGTAACGAGTGTCTTGATGCTACTGAGAATGATAAGACTTTCAGACAATGCATTGTGTTCAGTGATGAAGCGACTTTCCATGTTAGTGGTGAGGTAAGCAAAAACACTGTTCAAATCTGGGGCCTACAGAACCAACATGCAGCTATTGAACATGTATCAGATTCGCCCGAAGTCAATGTGTTTTGTGCGATATCTCGATCATCTGTTTACGGCCCATTCTTCTTTGATGGAAACACGGTTAACGGTCAGCAGAATCTCACTATGTTACAAAACTGGTTGTTTCCGAGGCTGCACGAAGACATCTTCATTTTTCAACAAGACGGGGCACCCCGCTACTGGAGTCGCCACGTGCGGGAATATCTGAATGAAACTCTACCGAACCGTTGGATTGGTCATCAAGGAGCTGGCGACTTAGCATGTCTCAGCTGGGCTCCACGGTCACCGGATTTGGCACCCTCTGACTTCTTCCTGTGGGGCTTCGTTAAAGACAACGTTTATGTACCATCACCCCCACAGTACCCGGAAGAGTTGAAGAACTGAACCCATACTGCCGTAACATCAGTGACGAAGGACATGCTTGCCCGAGTATGGGAGGAATATTGTTCGTGTCGCTGATGGAGGGCATATTGGACATCTGTAATCTGAACTTGAGAGGTTTGTAAATGTGTGTGTAAAGTTTCATATTCGTATGTCTTAAAGTTTAATAAATATAAGCATTCGAAATACGCATATTCTTTTTAAAACATCCTGTATTCATTTCATTTTAAGTGACTGTGAACCAGATCCTTCGCTGTAAAAACTTTCGCGTCGAAGAATTCGTAATGGAAGTGATTTATTTTTTTATTTTTTGTCACTTGGATCTAGTTGGGTTGAGTGCACGCCTTTCACCCCTAAATTCCTCTCCTAAATTCTAGAAAAAATTCAGAGCACTTCTTCAGTTTACACTTGACAACACCAGCATTGCCTGTTTACGCGAAATATAATTTCCGCCCTTCCTTGACAAGCTATGCCGATGTTCCAGTTCTAATGACTTTAGCGTAAACGAGATGCTGATTAACTAATTTCTCTTCAATAAAGATGAATGACTGTGATACGCTGGAACCTACATCGTTACTCAGCTTGAAGGGATGTGGAAACTAAAGCATCAAATCGATTTGCTGATTAAAAGTAATGCTGCCCCCTTCTTGTATTAGAATTAAACAGTCTGCGCGGCTTTCGCTCAACCAGTCTCCACTGCAGTCGATAACAACAGATACCGAAAGATCGATTAACCTTTATTTGCCGGCCACATCTCCCTTTCCTGACAAGCCCCTTCTGGTTTCGTGTGCTGGCCTGAGCTGCGCTGTCTGCTATAGAAAACAACGTGCTGCAGCGATACTCGGCAGCTGCTGGAGTACTCCTTTTCTCCGCGTCCTTGTTAACACATATCATTAAACAAAATATCGTATTAGACCAGTATAAGATCATTAAATCGCAATAGTGCATAAAGAAGCAATCTGTCTGTATCGAGAGACAAACCGACGTCTTCCGTTGACATTGGACGTGGCATGAAACACTGAAACGTACCAAAGGTTGTCAGTTGTATGCGTTGCGCCGCTTTGTGCAAGGTATTTACAGTTGTATTCTTTATTCTATTAAGAGTAGGGCACGACCAGTTGTTTATTGTAGTGTACGTGATGTCAATTTCATTGACCCTATTCTCGTGAGCTTGTAATAGGGCCACGAGAAACTGGATGTTCCTTCCGCGATACTGCAGAAAGCCTAGGCAGAAATGAAACCATTGTACATGACTGCGGGGAGCCAGGTCGTGGGATGGTACGACCGCGCTGCTGCTACAGTCGCAAGTTCGAATCCTGCCTTGGGCACGGATGTGTGTGATGTCCTTAGGTTAGTTAGGTTTCAGTAGTTCTAAGTCTAGGAGACTGATGACCTCACATGTTAAGTCCCATAGTGCTCTGAACCATTTGAACCAGGGGGTGTTTCCCAAACACGATAACGCTTGCCCACAAACCGCTGCTTAAAACCGACATGCTCTTCAAAGTCATTCTCAACCAGCATTATCCGTCCCTGTATTCACCAGACATGGAGTTCCATCCCAAAAATTGCCATCCGGTACCAGAACGACACAATGCATGTACGTTTGCATGCTTGCATTAAGTATTCTGGCTCATGCAGTAGTTATTAATGTACCTGCAATTCACTTTCGCAATGACTTTCCTCGCGCTTACATTAACCTGTGAATTTGCAACGTTAATCCCTGAAATATGTTACCTAGACAAATATATTCCCGAAATTTTATAGTCTTCAAATGGTTCAAATGGCTCTGAGCACTATGCTACTTAACTTCTGAGGTCATCAGTCGCCTAGAACTTAAAACTAAGTAAACCTAACTAACCTAAAGGACATCACACACATCCATGCCCGAGGCAGGATTCGAACCTGCGACCTGAGCGGTCGCTCGGCTCCAGACTGTAGCGCCTAGAACCGCACGACCACTCCGGCCGGCTCATTGTCCAGATTATTTATTTCTTAGTGTTGGGATTTTATCTTCCGTCAGTGTATAATATATATCCTGCAAATCAATGTGAAATGCAGTATACCAGTTATCAGGGCGTCTTTCCGTTCCAGTCATGTATCGAGCGCCGGAAGAATGATTGCTTAAATGCCTTTGTGCGCACTGCAGTTAATCTAATCTCGTCTTAGCGAATCATATAGGCGCGAAGCGTAGGGGATTTAATATATTCCTAGACACATTGCTTAAAGTTAGTTCTTCAAACTATATAAGTAGGTTTTCACGATACAATCTGCTTCTTTCTTCCAGTGTATGCCAGTTTAGTACTTCCAGCATTTCCGTGACGCTCTCGAATGGGTCAAACAAACCCATGACATTCGTGTTGACCTTCTTTGTATACTATCAATGTCCTCTGTTGGTCCTGTAACGTTGTAAAACATGAAAACTGTAAATAACTGCTCGGCCGGGTGGCCGAGCGGTTCTAGGCGCTACAGTCTGGAACCGCGCGACCGCTACGGTCCCAGGTTCGAATCCTGCCTCGGGCATGGATGTGTGTGATGTCCTTAGTTTAGTTAGGTTTACGTAGTTCTAAGTTCTAGGGGACTGATGACCTCAGAAGTTAAGTCCCATAGTGCTCAGAGCCATTTGAACCATTTTTGTAAATAACTGTCGAAGCACTAGAAAAATGTGGTTGACGACTGTTACGTGACATACTGGGTAACTTACACATGAAACACACAGTTCAAGTGACAAGAGAACCGTTTTAAGCCCTTGTACTGTCAAATGAATTCAAACATGATTCCATTCTGTTCACGGTTATCGGCTGTCGAAAGTAGGTAGAAACAACAGGCATTGGCATAGGTACGTGTAGTCAGTACCCAGGGCAAACTTCAACATTGCGCCCTCATAGTTCAAAATATGTAGTAACTCACAGCCCAAAACCACACTGCTTGCAGTACTAACACGATTATTTGGCCACCTTTTCATTGCTGATCAACGCAAAATCGCAAAACAAAACAACAAACGTAAAATATACTCTCCATTAAGTAGCTATTGCGCATAGTAGCCGAAAAGAAAACACAAGCATATCTGTTCCAGAGAGAGGTAGGTTTTATGAAACTGTTGCTCAATACTAAGAGGAATAGCCTGAAGATTCCCTTTCATACATCTCCGCCACCTTACGTTCCGAGTGCCTTCCAATCCAACCCCTTCTTTCACCCTCTACTGCGCTCTGCCATTGTCTTTTTGCAGTCCCTAATATTTTCGTCTGTTCCAAAATTCCGCCAACAGAGAACGGCGTCCATGCCACTTGTCCCAGCCATATCATGGTTAGAATCCATTAGTGTTTTTCGTGTTTAGTGTTGTTACCAGGCCTGGTAGGGTGTGTATGAGGCGTGATCAGCGTTAGATCTTGAGTCACCTCTGGAGATGCCACGTAATCATGTGAGACGGTACAGTTTGGAAGGGACTCACTGTCTGTTTTTATTTGGCCAGCTTTTCGAATGGTGGAATATTCAGATATGAGGGGCATTCAGATGTCAAAATAGCGCGATGTTGGACTGCTTGGGAACATGAGGGCAGGTATAGTGATAGACAAGGTTCAGGTCGACCGCATCTGAACACCACAACGGAGTATCGCTGTTATGTGCACAAAGCACATCGTACGCTATTTAGTGTGCGTCTGCCGTCCATGAACAACTAACGGACTCCTCAACATTCTGTGTCGTCCCCCCTATTGGTCAGAACCCCTCAGTGGCCGGATTTGGGAATTATCATCCCACGCAAAGCTTGCCGTTAACATCACAAAACAGAAGTGTGTGTTTGGACTGGTGCCGTAACTGGAAAGCATTGCGACTTTACCTCCAACCTGGGTATCTGAACTATGCACCACCCTATTTTAAAAAGGTTTGCTTAATAAAGTCATAGGTTCGAGGCGTACACTTCTCTTATCATGCTCAGCAGGTAGACTGGCTGCAAATAATAACACGTACCTGTAAACCTGCAGTCAAATAGTCCTTGCATTGGCTAGAATCGTGAGTTATTAAATACCGAGGAATATAAACTAAAAGATAAATGAATAATTAATGAAAGGGTTTTATTCTAACGCCTCAAATTGATGTGGACAACCCAGGAATTATGATGATTAACGTTTATTCAAGTAAGTAATCTCAGATAAACGTAAGTGGTTTACAATTAAAGTTATAATTCAGACAGAAATATAACTTTATTAAAATGCAAAAAAGTTGTTTTATGTGTGAACAAAAATGTTTCAAATGGCTCTGAGCACTATGGGACTTAACATCTAAGGTCATCAGTCCCCTAGAACTTAGAAGTACTTAAACTTAACTAACCTAAGGACATCACTCACATCCATGCCCAAGGCAGGATTCGAACCTGCGACCGTAGCAGTCGCGCGGCTCCGGACTGAGCGCCTAGAACCGCTAGACCATGTGTGAACAAGAATGGTAACAGGATCCCCGGCAAAACAGTCACTCGAGATGTGCGAAAAAAAGTCCATTTAGTGATCACAGTAACGAAATATTCGCCAGCTCAAAATAATTCAGACTTAGGCATGACGATTTACACATAAAGAAACGAGAGATAAAGAGTACAAACTCATACTCTGAATAGTTTGAATTCTATAATTCAAGGGGAGAAAGCTAGAGTTCTGAACTGAACAACAATCAGACTTCGTGAAATTTGAAGTCCCTTCGAAAGTTAAAGTATGCTAGTGGTCGTTCACCAACCAGAATCTGTCAACTACATGGCCGAAAATTACACGTGACCTCAGGCAGGTCTGCTTTCTTCCATATTTCATTGTAAAGTGCCCTGAATCGTTCTCTCGAGCTCTCCACTCAAAAAGTGCTTGTCTTCACTTGACTCCAATAGTGTTCCATCACTGCCTAATTATCATTGGCTGAAGGCCATATCCACCAAAAATACATCGTTCTTGTGTTCCACAGACATGATTTGACTCTACCACTTTCCACGCTGAACTAATGAATTATAACAATAACTAGTAACAAGAATGTTATAAACATTCAGTCACGCTCTGACCATTTACAGTAAGTATAAATAACAGTTTGTTCCTAAATAAATAAGCCAACGTTCTTTCGCACGTGTGCTCATGTGAAACTTACTGACAGATTAAAACTGTGTGCCGGACCGAGACTCGAACTCGGGACCTTTGCCTTTGGTGGGAAAGTGCTCTACCGACTGAGCTACCCAAGCACGACTCACGACCCGTCCCCACAGCTTTAATTCCGCCAGTACCTCGTCTCCTACCTTCCAAACTTCACAGAAGCTCTTATGACGCCTCAATGGTCAGAGAGGGACTGGTATCCCATCAGGTCCAGCGGCCTTTCCTCTTTTGAGCGATTTTAATTGTTTTTTATCCCTATGTCATTCTCAATGGAGAGAAATCTTCCGAAGGAAGAGTGATTTCTGGTGTGCCACAGGGGAGTCTCGTAGGACCGTTGCTATTCACAATATATATGAATGACCTTGTGGATATTATCGGAAGTTCAATGAGGCTTTTTGCAGATGATGCTGTAGTATATCGAGAGGTTATAACAATGGAAAGTTATACTGAAATGCAGGAGGATCTGCAACGAATTGACGCATGGTGCAGGGAATGACAATTGAATCTCAATGTAGACAAGTGTAATGTTCTGTGAATACATAGAAAGAAATATCCTTTATCATTTAGCTACAATATAGCAGGTCAGCAACTGGAAGCAGTTAATTCCATAAATTATCTGGGAGTAGGCATTAAGAGTGATTTAAAATGGAATGACCATATAAAATTAATCGTCGGTAAAGCAGACGCCAGACTGAGATTAATTAGAAGAATCCTTAGAAAATGCAGTCGGAAAACAAAAGAAGTAGGTTACAGTACACTTGTTCACCCACTGCTTGAATACTGCTCACCGGTGTGGGATCCGTACCAGATAAGATTGATAGAAGAGATAGAGAAGATCCAACGGAGAGCAGCGCGCTTCGTTACATGATCATTTAGTAATCGCGAAAGCGTTACGGAGATGATAAACTCCAGTGGAAGACTCTGCAGGAGAGACGCTCAGTAGCTCGATACGGGCTTTTGTTGAAGTTTCGAGAACATACCTTCACCGAGGAGTCAAGCAGTATATAGCTCCCTCCTAGGTATATCTCGCGAAGAGACCATGAGGATAAAATCAGAGAGATTAGAGGGCACTCAGAGGCATACCGACAATCTTTCTTCTGCGGTCCCAGGTTCGAATTCTGCCTCGGGCATGGATGTGTGTGATGTCCTTAGGTTAGTTACGTTTAAGTATTTCTAAGTTCTAGGGGACTGATGACCTCAGAAGTTGAGTCCCATAGTGCTCAGAGCCATTTGAACCAATCTTTCTTTCCATGAACAATACGAGACTGGAATAGAAGGGAGAACCGATAGAGGTATTCAAGGTACCCTCCGCCACACACCGTCAGGTGGCTTGCGGAGTATGGATGTAGATGTAGATGGTATGTCACGCACATCCTGTATTCTCCCATGTCTCTATGAGCTGTCGGCACGATGAGGAACTCGAATGCCCAGCAAGATCCCCAGATATGTCTCTGATAGAACATGTGTGGAACCAGCTCAGAGTGCAAATCTGTGCCAGTACCATTACCCAGGATATCATGAACCAGTTACAACAGTTGTCAGCCAGCTTGACTCAGTAGACGATGCAATGGCTTAATGACAACTCCCCTGACCAAATCAGTGCATGCACATAGGCCAGAGGGGGTACAACATCATGTCGATAAGCAGGCTCGTATTGTCAAGTTCTCTGTAAATTTTATTTGATTTTGCTATCGCTGAAATAACAAGACAAAACTCTCAACCTGTGAAGTTTTATTTCATTCTATTCGTCAGGCAGTGTGCGGCGGCGCGGTTCTTTCCATCCCTTTACGACGAACCTGCACCTACCTGTTAACATTGTCTCAGCAGATCATCAGTAGGAAAGCCGAGAGAAACCTATTGTACTTCGAAGTGAACCAGGCTGCAATTAAAGTCACTAATCTACGTTTCGGGAGAAAGTTTTCATATGAAATGAAGGGTTGGAAATTTTGTCCTCAGTTAATATATTCTGAAACTTATGTGAACAAGTATCACTGTGAAGCCCGTGCTAGTCTTAACACAGTGTTAGCAAGTTTACGGTGTTGCATTTCCCGAAAACGCAATAGCTACAAAAATACTGATTTTTTTTCGATCGTTAATGCTCGCCAAATACTAAGTCTGTCGGTACCAAATGCAGTCACAGTTTTTAGCCACCGACCTGCTCAATACGCCACGCGGAATATATGTCTTTTCTCGTCTCAAAATTCACTTAGAAATTCTGAAATTTCTACTCACACATCGGAATAATTATGCCATCACTTTCCAACACTTTTGATGTATGAAACACTGCTAGATCCGGCAGCTTATCATTCCCATCGGAACTACTACTGCGCACGTCCGGTCTCTTTCATGGCTAGGCTTCGACTCCTCTCTAGAATACTCTAAGTCTTCTCAACCAGCAGAGAAAGGCGCGCGAAGAAAACTGCTTTACCATTGGTCAGTTTACTCAACAGCCAATAGCAAAACAACCTTCTCCCGCGTCAGTCCGCGGTTTTCATCAATAACCAATCGCAAAATAGTAAATCTAACGACTGCACTTGTTACCGACGTAATTATCTAATATGCTGAAGTTTTGCTTATGCATAAAGTTATTTACTATTGTTATTTATACCTGAATTAATTCTACAAAAATCCCCTTTGTCCATATCCATAGTTCTTCCAAATGTTCCCACACTAAAGCCTACTACATAATTCGTTAAACAATTATCTTCATATTAACCTTAAACCACACTCACGCATCATTCATACTGCTAAAACATATTTATAACGTTTTACATACACAAAAATACATATAACACTTTATGAAAATACTAGAACAGTTTATGAAAAACATTCAATTACTTTAGTGCACTCTAATGGGCACAATCGAAACTAAAATCACAGTCCCCCTATCCAGTACTGTCCTCTATCGGCTGATACATAAACTAAGTGCGCGTCCAGTCTCACGTCACCACCTGTCACTATCCAGCTGTGAGACACATCTCCCACTTAACTGCCTCCAAGGCAGGATCGTTATACGGCGCTACGCCTCAAGTGTACGTTCATGAATGGGAACAAATTACACGTGAGGCGTCACACTGGAACTATCTTCCAGGGAGAACATGCTATGTTGGGTATTCTGCAATGGCGACTTGTTACACAGGGTACGTTCTCCGAGGGGCCACATTATGCTGGTTTATATGAAACGTAGAATAGCTATGTCTTCTGGAGAGGACACCTTATGTCGAGTGTGTTGTCTACAGGGAGCGGCGGCCGGGCAGCCATGCTGCGTCTCCTGCTCGGGACGCTGCATATGGCAGTGCGCGCCCTGGTGGGCTTGGTGCTGGTGATGACCATGTTCTTCATCTTCCTGTTCGTGTACGCGCTCTGGGTGGTGGACCAGTACGACACTGCGGTGAGCTACTGCCCGAGGCCAGTCCAGGTGCAGCTACCGCCGCAGCTCCCGCCCTCCGTCGACCTCGACCCTGACGAGCAATGAAGACCGGCAAGCCGATACGCCTCCAGACCACAACGCTAAATCTTCAGCTACAGTTATTGCCGCAATACGTCAATAAATAACTCCTGCCTCTGAATATGGTATCGTTAAAGTAGATATTGAGCGCCTTTTATGTTACTATGAGGTAAGAGCCATTATGTCGATTTGCAGCGGAGCGGTTCTTTCCGTCCCTTTACGACGAACCTGCACCTACCTGTGAACATTGTCTCAGCAGATCATCAGTAGGAAAGCCGAGTGAAACCTACTGTACTTCGACGTGAACCAGGGTGCAATTTCAGTCACTAATCTACGTTCCGGGAGAACCACGAAATGAAACGTTGGAAATTTTGTCTTCAATTATAAAGGATGTTACAAAAAGGTACGGCCAAACTTTCAGGAAACATTCCTCACATACCAAGAAAGAAAATATGTTATGTGGACATGTGTCGGGAAACGCTTACTTTCCATGTTAGAGCTCATTTTATTACTTCTCTTCAAATCACATTAATCATGGAATGGAAACACACAGCAACAGAACGTACCAGCGTGACTTCAAACACTTTGTTACAGGAAATGTTCAAAATGTCCTCCGTTAGCGAGGATACATGCATCCACCCTCCGTCGCATGGAATCCCTGATGCGCTGATGCACCCCTGGAGAATGGCGTATTGTATCACAGCCGTCCACAATACGAGCACGAAGAGTCTCTACATTTGGTACCGGGGTTGCGTAGACAAGAGCTTTCAAATGCCCCCATAAATGAAAGTCAAGAGGGTTGAGGTCAGGAGAGCGTGGAGGCCATGGAATTGGTCGGTCTCTACCAATCCATCGGTCACCGAATCTGTTGTTGAGAAGCGTACGAACACATCGACTGAAATGTGCAGGAGCTCCATCGTGCATGAACCACATATTGTGTCGTACTTGTCAAGGCACATGTTCTAGCAGCACAGGTAGAGAATCCCGTATGCAATCATGGCGGTGAATGTAGGAAGTACAGTACATACTGAGCTCTAACAGGGAAATTAAGCGTTTCCGGACACATGTCCACATAACATCTTTTCTTTATTTGTGTGTGAGGCATGTTTCCTGAAAATTTGGCCGTACCTTTTTGTAACTCCCTGTATTCTGAAACTTAGGTGAACAAGTATCACTGCCGAGCCCGTGCTAGTATAACACAGTCACTCACAGTCCCTGTCACTCACGTTAGCACGTTTATGGTGTTGCATTTTCCCGAAAACGTAATAGCTACAAAAATACTGATTGTTTTAGATCGTTAATGCTCGCCAAATATTAAGTCTGTCGGTACCAAATGCAGTCACAGTTTTTAGCCACCGACCTGCTCAATACGCCACGCAGAATTTATGTCTTTTCTCGTCTCAAAATTCACTTAGAAATTCCGAAATTTCTACACACACATCGGAATAATTATGCCGTCACTTTCCAACGCTTTTGATGTATGAAACACTGCTAGAGCCGGCAACTCATCATTTCCATCGGAACTACTACTGCACACGTACGATCTCTTTCATGGCTAGGCTTCGACTCCTCTCTGGAATACTCTTTCTCTACCAGCAGAGAAAGGCGCGCGAAGAATATTGCTTTACCATTGGTCAGTTTACTTAACAGCCAAAAGCAAAACACTCTCCCGCGTCAGTCCGCGCTTCTCATCCATAACCAATCGCAAAATAGTAAACCTCACGACTGCACTTTTTACCGACGTAATTATCTAATATACTGAAATTTTGTTTATGCATAAAGTTATTTACTATTGTTATTTATACCCGAATTAACTTTCCCTTTATCGTACACTTACTTTGCAAATCTGTTCTACAAAAATCCCCTCTGTCCATATCCATACTTCTTCGAAATGTTCCCACACTAAATCCTACTACACAACTCGTTAAACAGTTACCTTATATTAACCTTAAACCACACTCACGCATCATTCATACTGCTAAAACACATTTATAACATTTTACATACACAAAAAGACATATCACACTTTATGAAAATACTAGAACAGTTTATGAAAAAAATTCAATTACTTTAGTGCACTCTAGTGGGCACAATCGAAACTAAAATCACAGTCCCCCTATCCAGTGCTGTCCTCTATCGGGTGATACATAAACTACGTGCGCATCCAGTGTTGCGTCACCATCTGACACTATCCAGTTCTGACAAGGGAACCTCCCCATCGCACCCCCCTCAGATTTAGTTATAAGTTGGCACAGTGGATAGGCCTTGAAAATCTGAACACAGATCAATCGAGAAAACAGGAGGAAGTTGTGTGGCACTATGAAAAAAATACGCAAAATATACAAACTGAGTAGTCCATGCGCAAGATAGGCAACACCAAGGAGAGTATGAGCTCAGGAGCGTCGTGGTCCCGTGCGTGAGCATCTGCGGAACGAGAGGTCCTTGGTTCAAGTCTTCCCTCGAGGGAAAAGTTTAATTTTTTATTTTCAGACAATTATCAAAGTTCAGGCACTCACACTTAATGAACTTCACTCTCCAAAATTCCAGGACATGTTCAGATTTGCTTGGACATAGGCAGGATTTGACGGTCTACACACGTAAAAATTTGAAAACGTTAAAAACATATGTTTTGACAGAGCACAGGGAAAACTGTGCGACTGTGAAACTGTCACATTCATTTGTTGCAGTTTATGTGACAAACTCTTATGTTTTCATCACTTTTTTGGGAGTGATTATCACATCCGCAAGAAAACCTAAATCGGGCAAGGTAGAAGAATCTTTTTACCCATTCGCCAAGTGTAGAAGTTAGGTGGGCCGACAACATATTCCTGTCATGTGACGCATATGCTGTCACCGGTGTCGTATAGAATATATCAGACGTGTTTTCCTGTGGAGGAATCGGTTGACCTATGACCTTGCGATCAAATGTTTTAGGTTCTCATTGGAGAGGCACGTCCTTTCGTCTACTAATCGCACGGTTTTGCAAAATACAGACACTAAACTTATTACAGTGAACAGAGACGTCAGTGAACGAACGGACAGACCATAACTTCGCGAAAATAAAGAAAGTAAACTTTTCCCTCGAGGGAAGACTTGAACCGAGGACCTCTCGCTCCGCAGCTGCTGACGCTAATCACGGGACCACGGAGCTCCTGAACTCACATTTGCCTTGATGTTGCCTATCTTGCGCATGGACTACTCAGTTTGCATATTTTGATTTTTTTCATAGTTCCATACAACTTCTTCCTGTTTTCTCGATTGATCTGTGTTCAGTTTTTAAGGCCTATCCACTGTGCCAACTTATAACTAAATCTGAGGGGGTGCGATGGGGAGGTTCCCTTGTGAGACACATCTCCCAGTTAACCGCCTCCAAGACAGGATCGTTATACGGCGCTACGCCTCAGATTCTATGTGCATGCACAGAGAAAAAAACTGTGCACGACTCTTCTCACAATATTTGCTGAGAGGTTTTGTACAGTTGGACGCTGAGCAAGTCGTCAGGAAATCATGCTATCTGTATCGTTCATCGTTAATGGCTTCACGTATCACCGTTATCGCTAGTATGAAGATGTTCTGGGATTAAAACAGACTTATAAAGTGTCTATGGATGTATATGTGATCCTTTGGCAATATCATCACTGTAGCACTGCTGTGCGCAACATCACAAGAGTAACGTGATTTGCCGTTTTGAAGATCAATGCATAAAATTTTCTTTGTTCCAGCAACTAGTGAGTTTATAGAAGACACACTGGCTCATTTCAAACACACATGTATGTCCAACCCCAACGATATAGCCCGTCCACATTGACGGAGTTCCAATGCAATGGTGGAGGACAGTGCAACTGCAGCCAAACACATGCACCCCTTTCCTCCCTCCCACCTCCACCAAGAAAGCGACTTTGGGGACTGCATGATTCTCTTACGAGAAGTCGTGGCGGTCTCTAGAATCTCCATATCTACCGTAGTTCCACTGCCGGATGGTCACACCTGCTGTCACGATAATCGACATCTGATGAATAAAGAAGCTGAAGGAAATTTAATGAAAGAGAACCAAACGTTAATGTACAAATCACCTAAACAAAAAGGAAGAAAAAACGGCAATGTTGTGAGGGTATACTGTAGTATTCCTATTGTGAAACAATACGCGATGGTCACTAACATTGAAAATATGCGACGGACGAGTCATCGAGCAACTAGATCTTGTAGCTCAGTACAACAGCTTACTTTTAAATAGGCCAATGAGAACACACGTATTTCTTAATACAGGGTGATTCAAAAAGAATACCACAACTTTAGGAATTTAAAACTCTGCAACGACAAAAGGCAGAGCTAAGCACTATCTGTCGGCGAATTAAGGGAGCTATAAAGTTTCATTTAGTTATACATTTGTTCGCTTGAGGCGCTGTTGACTAGGCGTCAGCGTCAGTTGATGCTAAGATGGCGACCGCTCAACAGAAAGCTTTTTGTGTTATTAAGTACGGCAGAAGTGAATCGACGACAGTTGTTCAGCGTGCATTTCGAACGAAGTATGGTGTTAAACCTCCTGATAGGTGGTGTATTAAACGTTGGTAAAAACAGTTTACAGAGAATGGGTGTTTGTGCAAAGGGAAAAGTTCTGGACGGCCGAGAACGAGTGATGAAAATGTAGCACGCATCCAGCAAGCATTTGTTCGCAGCCCAGGAAAATCGACTCGCAGAGCTAGCAGAGAGCTGCAAATTCCACAATCAACTGTATGGAGAGTCCTACGAAAAAGGTTAGTTATGAAACCCTATCGTCTGAAATTGGTTCAAGCACTGTCTGCAGCTGATAAGATTAAAAGAATCGATTTCTGTGATTTTATCCTTGCTCAAATGGAAACAGATGAATCTTTCGTTTCAAAGATTGTGTTTAGTGATGAAGCAACTTTCCACACTAACGGGAAGGTCAACCGTCACAATGTCTGTATATGGGGCACTGAGAATCAGCGGGAAACAACTCAGTATGAACGTGACTCGCCTAAGGTGAACGTTTTCTGTGCCATTTCAGCCAATAAAGTTTTTGGTCCCTTTTTCTTCGAAGGTGCTACCGTAACTGGACTACAGTATCTGGAGATGTTAGAGAATTGGCTGTTCCCTCAGCTCGAACAAGAAGCACAACAATTCATATTTCAGCAGGATGGAGCGCCACCACATTGGCACTTATCTGTCCGTAACTACCTGAACGTCAACTACCCGAGGCGATGGATCGGCCGCCAGGCAGCCCGTGACAGAGCACTTCATCACTGGCCTCCAAGAAGCCCTGATCTTACCCACTGCGATTTTTTCTTATGGGGGTACGTTAAGGATATGGTGTTTTGGCCACCTCTCCCAGCCACCATTGATGATTTGAAACGAGAAATAACAGCAGCTATCGAAACTGTTACGCCTGATATGCTACAGAGAGTGTGGAACGAGTTGGAGTATCGGGTTGATATTACTCGTGTGTCTGGAGGGGGCCATATTGAACATCTCTGGACTTGTTTTTGAGTGAAAAAAAAACTTTTGTAAATGCTCTTTGTAATGATGTATAACAGAAGGTTATATTATGTTTCTTTCATTAAATACACATTTTTAAAGTTGTGGTATTCTTTTTGAATCACCCTGTATATTTACATGACATGCGTAATGTACAAAAACGAGATCTGTTCCCTGGTACCGGCAGTTTTTATACGAGTATGCAAAGAAATAAGAGTACCTCCAAGACAGCGCCTTACTTAACGTTATAAATAAGTAACATTCTTCCAATAACTGCACACCTTCTCTTAGTGCTGATCTGTGTTCGGCTTAGGCAAATCCAGTCGTCACTTAAGATTGCAAGTAAACAAGATGTTCGTTGCCTTGACCAAAAATGGTTCAAATGGCTCTGAGAACTATGGGACTTAACTGCTGAGGTCATTAGTCCCCTAGAACTTAGAACTACTTAAACCTATCTAACCTAAGGACATCACACACATTCATGCCCGACTCAGGATTCGAACCTGCGACCGTAGCGGTCGCGCGGTTCCAGACTGAAGCGCCTAGAACCGCTCGGCCACTCCGGCGGGCGCCTTGACCAATCTAACGGCCAGAAATGCCATGTTTGGTGTCAGTGGCTGGGAATTACGAGTGTCATTCAATAAGTAATGCCGCACATTTTTTAAAAATAGCCATTAATATATGTAGCCAAACGTCCTTTTGGTGCTTCACATTTGATGTTTCTTCTGTGCGCCGGTAAAGTTTCGAACCGTTCTGGTAGATGGCAGAGCTGTCGTACAGCGTCAAAATGGCGTCAACATACGGCTCACGTTAGAAGCAGCGTGCTATTATTGAATTCTTGTGTGCAGAAAAAGAAACCGTGGTCAGCATCCATAAACGTTTGTGTGCAGTTTATGCTGCAGTTGATGGGGCTACAGTTGGGCGATGGGTAAACTAAGTTAACAGCCTCAGGAAATGCAGAAACAGAGCTTCATGATCGGCCACGCTCGGGACGTCCTGTCACAGTCCACTGCTCCAGTCATACCGAATCGTGCATAACTCGACAATTGGGTCTACAGTTGTCGGTCAGCGTTGTAAGTGCGTCTGCAATGATCGAGACTCGTGGATATTCAAAGAGGTGCTCACGACGAGTTCCACGAATTCTCACAGCGAAGAATTCAAAGAAAGGTCATTTCATCTGAATTTTCGGAGTGTTTTTACACCGACGGGATCGTTACGGGGGACGAAAGCTGGGTGCACCACTTTGCGCCGGAAACAAAAGGACAATCCATGGATTGGCATCGTCCTCATTCACCACGAAAGGAGAAATTCAAGACAACTCCGTCTGCGGGAAAAGTCATGGTGACAGTCTTCTAGGATTGTGATGTTGTGGATGTGATGCCAAGAGAGTCAACCATCAATTCAGAGGCATACGTGAAGACTCAAGAAAAGTTTCCAGCGTGTGCGATCGGACAAGAATCCAGCAGAAATCTTGCTCCAACACAATAATGCGCCCTCACACACAAGTCTGAGAACCCCGAAACACATCGCCAAATTAGGCTGGACATCACTGCCTCATCCACCCTACAGTCCAGATCTGACACCCTCGTACTTCCATCTCTTTGGGCCGCTTACAGATTCTCTACGGGGAACATACTTTGAAGATGACGAGAGTGTCAGTCGTGCAGTGAAAACATGGCTACGCCTGCAGGACAAGAGCTTTTACCAGCAGGAAATACATGCTCTTCTACAACATTGGGGTACGGCCATAGAACATGATGGAGACAACGTAGAAAAATAGGACATGGACAAGATACGATGGTTGTTTTTTAAGTAAGGGACGTTTTTATTTTTAAAAATGATACAAATACTTTTGTAAAAAAACTTTTATTTTCTGATTCTACACACTTTTACCTATTTTTCTACATAGTTGCCTTGTTTATTTAAGCACTTGTCATACCGTACAACTAAGTTTTTAATTCCCTCTTCAAAGAATTCGGCCGCCTGCTCCGACAGCCAAGAGTTCACGGCCGCTTTCACTTCATCGTCGTCATTGAAGCGCTGCCCTCCAAGATGGTGTTTCAGGTACCGGAAAAGGCGAAAATCGCTAGGAGCAAGGTCGGGGCTGTATGGTGCATGGTCCAAAACTTCCCAGCCAAAAGAATCAATCAAATCACGAGTCTTTTGAGAGGTGTGAACCCTAGTGTTATCGTGCAGGAGCAAAACTCCTTTTGTCAGCATGCCGCGCCTTTTGTTTTGAATTGCTCTGCGGAGCTTCTTTAGAGTTGCACAGTAGGCATCTGAGTTGATTGTCGTTCTTCGTGGCATAAAGTCCACTAGCAAAACACCGCGCCGGTCCCAGAACACAGTTGCCATAATCTTGCGCTTTGACAGCGTCTGTTTGGCTTTGACCTTGACGGGTGAGGTTGTGTGTCGCCATTCCATCGATTGTCGCTTGCTTTCGGGAGTGATATGGGACACCCATGTTTCATCTCCAGTGACAATTTGACTCAACATGTCATCCCCTTCTTCCTCGTAACGAATCCCTTTGTGGTGACGAGTCTGGGTACCCACCGAGAACACAGTTCCTTAAAGTTTAGGTTTTCAGACACAATTTTGTACAAAACCGATCTTGAAACTTGTGGAAATTCCAAAGAAAGAGTGGAAATTGTGAATCTTCTGTCCTCACGAATCTTTGTTTCGACTGCAGCCACCAAATCATCAGTGATCACAGAGGGCCGGCCTGAGCGTTCTTCGTCATGGACGTTTTGACGGTCATTTTCAAACTCTCTAACCCATTGACGCACTTTACCTTCACTCATTGCATTCAAGCCATAAACTTCTGTTAACTGACGATGAATTTCTGCAGCTGAAAGGTTTCTCGCGGTCAAAAAACGTATCACTGACCGTATCTCACACGCGGCGGGCGATTCAATAATCGTAAACATTATAAAGTAGCACAGCGATGCGTACACGTCAGCTACAGAGCTGCAACTTGCATCAGTGTGAACGGGAAGGATGCCGGCAAGTGGCGCGGTGGATTGTTGCGGCGGCCGCGCGAACTACGGGACTATACGCGCGAACGGCCCTTACTTAAAAAACAACCCTCGAATGTTGATGTATATTGTCACCTTATTCTGACTCTTAACGAAAAATATGTTCCGAGGGAAAAAAAGTGGGGCATTATGTATTGAACGACCCTCTTATCTACATCCAGAAACGTGAGCCGCTTTGTGAACAGGTGCATCTGCTAGGAAGAGTTGTTCGACACCCACATTGAGTACTTTCTAGGGAGCTGTTCTCCTCCACCCTCAGAACACGCCTGAGGGGTGATCCGCCCTCGCGGGCGCCAGGGTTGGTTATAAATACCCGCACTGGGCGCCGCGCTGGCGCCAGAATTAGGCGCCGTCAGGCCTCTCTCATCACTGACTGGCGCCAGAAACACTCTCCTGCCCAGACTCTGTTATCCTCACCCAACAGTAGCCACTTGTATTCACTCAAAGCATAGCAATATTCCGTCTGGAGCACGCTTTTAGTTTATGTAAACCATGTGCGCTAGTGTGTTTCAGTCTAACAAGGAGACCGTGGCTATTCATCATTACCGATTTCGTACAAATTTGTGGTATATGCAGGGCGTGGCCAGAAATGAAAGTGGTAGAACTGAGAGCTCCAGATGGCACGAATCTGAACAGGCATGAACCATTTATGTTAGAATGTGAAATAGTAGAGCCTGTGAAACTTCCTGGCAGATTAAAACTGTGTGCCCGACCGAGACTCGAACTCGGGACCTTTGCCTTTCGCGGGCAAGTGCTCTACCAACTGAGCTACCGAAGCACGACTCACGCCCCGTACTCACAGCTTTACTTCTGCCAGTACCTCGTCTCCTACTTTCCAAACTTTACAGAAGCTCTCCTGCATTCCAGTAGAGCCTGTGTTATTAAAAAGTATACTCAGTGGTCCTACGGATATGTGCAGGTTGCGGTAGAAGAACGACGACGTATCGAAGTTTGAGTCTGAACGTCATTCGTGCACGGATAGCCGAAGAGGTTAAGCCAACTGATCGCCTAAAGTGACAAATCCCGGTTCGAGTCCCGGTGCGGCACAAATTTTCATTGGCGCCATTCTAATATACAGCTGATGAGCAGCGAAAGAGCAACGAAAGAATAGCGGAAGAAGAATGGTACCCAAGGATGGGGGGGGGGGGTTAGAGTCCCAATGCGGAAACGTTTCTATTTTCAGTTTTTACGTTACTTATCCAAATAAACCGAAATAATACTCAATGTATTGAATTTATTAATGGTATCATAGAAGGAATAAAATGAAAAGCAAAGAAAAATTTTGTATCTCAAACTAATTTCTAGAAAGGGATTGGAAGGCATACATGAGAACATTGTAAACCAATTAAATTCTTTTATTATTTTACAGTTGTGATTTACACGTGCTGGAGTGAAATTCATCGTAAAAGCAAGGGATGTAATAATTTCCTCGGCATACAGCACATGCTCCAAACGCCTCATTTTTTACAATTACGTCGTCGTTTAAAGTTTATGTCGGAAAGCTTTTGGTTTACATTTATAAAAAGTAGGCTCGCATCGCACGATTTGGCAACAAATTACACGTAACGCATCATGTCGCCAAATATTGGTGCGGCTCCCAAACACTCGAGCAATACTAAAGAATGGGTCGTAGTAGTGTCCAATATACGGTGTCCTTTACAGATGAACCACACTTTCCTAAAATTCTCCCAATATCTCCCGAAAATGTAGGCATTGTATCAAAGCGTCTAACCTTTCGCCTTTGCTACTACAACCTTTTCATGCTCGTACTATTTCACATCACTTTGCGACATTACGCCTAGATATTTAATCGAAGTGGCTGTCTCCAGCAGCACGCTACTAATGATGTATTCGAACACTATGTGTATGGTCTTCCCATTCATCTGTATGAGTATCGTCTCAGTTGTGTGACTGGATTCGTGATTTCCTCTCAGAGAGGTCACGGTCCGTAGCGATAGACGGTAAATCAACGAGTAGAGCAGAAGTGATATCTGGCGTTCCGCAAGGTAGTGTCATAGGCCCTCTGCTGCTCCTGATTTACATAAATGATCTACGTGATAATCTGAGCAGCCCTCTTAAATTGTTTGCAGATGACACTGTAATTTAACGTCTAATAAAATCATCAGACGCTCAATTCCAATTATAAAATGATCTAGAGAGAATTTCTGTACGGTGCGAAAAGTGGCAACTGTCACTAAACAAAGAAAAGTGCGAGGTCATCCACATGGGTTCTAAAAGAAATCCTATAAATTTTGGGTATACAATAAATCGCACAAATCTAAGGGCTGTCAATTCGACTAAACACCTTGGAATTACAATTACGAGTAACTTAAATTAGAAAGACCACATAGATAATATTGTGGAGAAGGCGAAACAAAGACTGCGCTTTGTTGGCAGAACACTTAGAAGATGCGACAAACCCACTAAAGAGACAGCCTACATTACACTTGTCCGTCATCTGCTGGAATACTGCTGCGCGGTATGGGATCCTTACCAGGTAGGATTGACGGAGCACATCGAAAAAGTGCAAAGAAGGGCAGCCCGTTTCGTGTTATCGCGCAATAGGGGTGAGAGTGTCACTGATATGATACACGAGTTGGGGTCGCAGTCACAGAAAGAAAGGCGGTTTTCTTTGCGGCAAGATCTATTTATGAAATTTCTATCACCAACTTTCTCTTCCGAATGCGAAAATATTTTGTTGACACCCACCCACGTAGGGAGAAATTATCACCATAATAAAATAAGAGAAATCAGAGCTCGAACGGAAAGATTTAGGTGTTCCCTTTTCCCAAGCGCCATTCGTGAGTGGAATGGTAGAGAAGCAGTATGAAAATGGTTCGATGAATTCTCTGGCAGGCACTTAAGTGTGAATTGCAGAGTAAGCATGTAGATGTAGATGTAGAAGTTGTTGATCCTGTTAGTGAGAAAATTGCTGAAATTTCCATCGATGTTTGGCAGAACATGATAATAATTGAAAAGGAAAAACACTTTCTAACGTTCTGCAAAATTATGTTTATTCAGTTACGAACCGGCTTTCGGCTTCTCAGGCCATTTTCAGGTGACAACTGAACGTCGCAAACAGAAACAAAACTGATGTCCGACTTACACAGATATTATTTGTACAGAAGGTACAAGTGATGAAGTGTTTACATAGGAAAATATTGCAATGATTACATTAAATAAAAAAAGGGTTAACTTCACATAAAAACTTCTTTTCCTTTTTTAGTTAACGTAATTATTTTAATATTTTCCTACGTAAACACTTCGTCATTTTTGTATCTTCTGTACAAATAATACTCGAGTAAGTCGCACATTGTGTTTGTCTTTGTTTGTGACTTTCAGTTGTCACCTGTAGATGGCCTGGGAAGCCGAAAGCCGATTCGTGACCAAATCAATGCAATTTAGAAGAAAATTACATTGGAACTTGTAATGTCTCTTGCAGCGGTCTCTCCACGATATTTTCAGAAATTTTATAAATTATATAACTCAGTACATACCTCGAAATATCTCTTCTTATCTTACCGATTAAATGCAAAGTAGTTTCAAGCCCAATTATTCCTTGGAGCGTCCATTTACTCCATGGAATAGCTTCTCTGTTATCTATGTTTCCTCTTATAGAAAAGAATAGGAACTTCTTGCCGATTAGTCGTAAAAGAAGGAGGTATATATGTACGTATTGTTGAGCGAGTCGCCATCTTGATGAGATTCTGTATGGGAAGGAGTTTAATACATAAACTAAACTAAAGTAAGTGTGTTTGAGTATTATTTAACGGATTATTATTATTGACAGTGTCTGCTTACTACGCCATGTTGCACGGGATCAGTGGGGAACGTCTGATTTACACTGGACGAACCTGCCGTTTTGAATGCTCAAGATATCCAGTTACTTGAAATAAATAGGCTAACACGGTCTTACCAGCAGATCTCCTGTCTTCCCCATGTGATCACCGAAAGTTAATAATTATTACAAATGTTTCCAGGAGATCGACTCACAATTTTCGTCGCACCGAGACTTCGAAATTGCTTCACTGCCTTATGGAATTTAAGTTAAGCTTAATTTAATCAGGACAGAACAGTATTGAACTGTGTGAATGTGATAAGCATGCATTGTCAATGAAAATTCCCGTAATATACGCATGTTTTTACTATCCTGATCAGTGAAGCTAAATCAGGCCGGTTTGAGAGAGGTTCTTTAAATTTTAGAAATATTAAAAACTGACAATATGTTCAAAAGTCCTGCAGCAAACCAATTTTAAGGATATTGGTCTATAATTTTCCGGATCCCTTCTTTTATCCATGTTAGATGCAAGAGTCACCTGCGTTTTCCTTCTTTCAAATGGTTCAAATGGCTCTGAGCACCATGGGACTTAACTTCTGAGGTCATCAGTTCCATAGAACTTAGTTACACCAACTAACCTAAGGACATCACACACATCCATGCCCGAGGCAGGATTCGAACCTGCGACCGTAGCGGTCGCGCGGTTCCAGACTGAAGTGCCTAGAACCGTTCGGCCACAGCGGCTGGCTTTCTTTCTTCCTTTCTTTTTCAGTCGTGTAGGATTGGGCAAGAGATTCGCGATAAAATCAAGCTAAGTTGAGGGGCCAATGCCGTAGAGTAGGCTAATCTTTTTTAAAATCGAACTGGTATTCCATCCGGAACTGGCGACTTACTTGTTTTCAACTCTTTCGTTTGTTGCTCTACGTCAGTGATGCCTATTACTATGCGCTCCATACGACGGTACGACGGTGAAACGACGATATGTTTGTACGATTCTCCTGTTTGAACGAGAGCGAAATTAAAACCTTCGGATATCCCTTCACACCCGACTGGTCAACAAGTGACTGGATAGAAGTCGTAGACCCGCTTAGGGATTGCACGTAGGGCCAGAATTTTGTCGGGTTTTTGACAAGTTCATTTACTATGGCATGACTGTGGTAATTCTGTACTTGACGATGGTTCAAATGGCTCTGAGCACTATGGGACTTAACTACTGTGGTCATCAGTCCCCTAGAACTTAGAACTACTTAAACCTAACTAACCTAAGGACATCACACACATCCATGCCCGAGGCAGGATTCGAACCTGCGACCGTAGCAGTCGCGCGGTTCCGGACTGGGCGCCTAGAACCGCTAGACCACCGCGGCCGGCTGTGTACTTGACGCATATATCTTTTTACAGACATACGAATCTGTACTAACTTTAGCCTGTTGTCATTTGCACGTCCCGTTTTGAACCGAGAATGCAACAGCCTCTGCTTCCTCAGCATTTTCCAAGTTTCGCTGTTAAATTTCGGTTAAAGTTTGGTCAAAAAGTTCGTTTCAGTTGGTATATTACCCAATAATTTCGTCCCTGTGTTAGGCGCACGTTGCGAGGTTTAGCCTGCTGGCGCAGGACAAAGCGACGAGAGACTGCAAGGGCCCCTTAGCTTGTGGCTCCCCGAGGGCGTCGGCACGGGGTGCGGCGGGTGGCGCCTGGCTCGGAGCCAGCGGCGCGGTCTGCATCCTGATGATGGGAGCGCGTGCCGGAACGCACCTCCCAGCACGGCGCGCCGCGAGGACCACACACTCCACACCAGCGCCGCAGTGCTCCGAGTGCACACTGCGACTCGAGATGGCTGTGTTTGACAGTGGCGTAACCGGTGTGAGGAAACAGTAAACATTCAGAGAAGCAGTAACGAACTTGTTATGGAGGGTGTCCCATAATGCGTATCATTTCCATTCTACACTACTGGCCATTAAAATTGCTACACCACGAAGATGACGTGCTGCAGACGCGAAATATAACCGACAGGAAGAAGATGCTGTGATATGCAAATGATTATCTTTTCAGAGCATTCACACAAGGTTGGCGCCGGTGGCGACACCTACAGCGTGCTGACATGAAGAAAGTATCCAACCGATTTCTCATACACAAACAGCAGTTGACCGCCGTTGCCTGGTGAAACGTTGTTGTGATGCCTCGTGTAAGGAGGGGAAAAGCGTACCATCACGTGTCCGACTTTGATAAAGGTCGGATTGTACCCTATCGCGATTGTGGTTTGTCCTATCGCGACATTGCTGCTCGCGTTGGTCGAGATCCAATGAATGTTAGCAGAATATGGAATCGGTGGGTTCAGGAGGGTAATACGGAACGCCGTGCTGGATCCCAACAGCCCCGTATCACTAGCAGTCGAGATGACAAGCATCTTATCCGCCTTATCCGCATGGCTGTAACAGATCGTGCACCCACGTCTTGATCCCTGAGTCAACATATGGGGAAGGTTGCTAGACAACAACCATCTGCACAAACATTTCGACGACGTTTGCAGCAGCATAGACTATCAGCTCGGAGACCACGGCTGCGGTTACCCTTGACGCTGCATCACAGACGGGAGCGCCTGTGATGGTGTACTCAACGACGAACCTGGGTGCACGAATGGCAAAACGTCATTTTTTCCGATGAATCCAGGTTCTGTTTACAGCACCATGATGGTCGCATCCGTGTCTGGCGACATCGCGGTGAACGCACATTGGAAGCGTCTATTCGTCATCGCCATACTGGCGTATCACCAGGCGTGATGGTATAGGGTGCTATTGGTTACACGTCTCGGTCGCCTCTTGTTCGCATTGACGGCACTTTGAACAGTGGACGTTACATTTCAGATGTGTTACGACCCATGGCTCTACCCTTCATTCGATCACTGTGTAACCCTACACTTCATCAGGACAATGCACGACCGCATGTTGCAGGTCCTGGACGGGCCTTTCTGGATACAGAAAATGTTCGACTGCTGCCCTGGCCAGCACATTCTCTAGACCTCTCAGCAATTGAAAACGTCAGGTCAATGGTGACCGAGCAACTGGCTCGTCAGAATATGCCTGTCACTACTCTTGATGAACTGTGATATCATGTTGAAGCTGCATGGGCAGCTGTACCTATATGCGCCATCCAAGCTCTGTTTGACTCAATGCTCAGGCATATCAAGGCCGTTGTTACGATCAGAGGTGGTTGTTCTGGGTACTGATTTCTCAGGATCTATGCACCCAAATTGCGTGAAAATGTAATCACATGTCAGTTCTAGTATAATATATGTGTCCAAAGAATGCCCGTCTATCATCTGCATTTCTTCTTGGTGTAGCAATTTTAATGGCCAGTTGTGTAGTATGTTGGCAACGCTGAAACTTGCACAGTGTTCGTCTGTTTCCTTCGTAGTTGGTAAGAGAGCGCTTCGCGATAGAAAAGCGTGTTGTCATAGTGAAAGCTTACAACAGACGTGGTGGGTGTTGTGCTGCAATGTATCCCTCAATGAATGAATGTAAAATAAAACGACTGAACTTTAATCCCCCGAAGACTAATTTTTCAGATGTGAGACACATCACGGTGAGCACAGCAGAGCGTAGTAAAAAATATGAATAACCGGAATTTTGTCTGTGTTAAGTGAATGAAGTTCGTCCCTGCTTCAATTTACGAGATGTGTTTAACTGGAGTGAACTGTCATGTGGCTGTCGTAATGAATGTTATTCCATGGCTCAGCGGTTGATATGATAATTAGCTTAGGCTCTAAACTAGTCATCGAATAATAAAGAAAATTAATCTTGCAACTTCGATGATTGTCTGCAATTTACTGCATAATTACCACACAGCTGCTCAGGTCATGCACTCCGGAATCCTGGAAACAAGTAACTAATAATTTTAATGTTAAATGGAATTATAAGTCCTACGTGGCCAGAGACGTCATCATTACTTGCTGTTTTTAGATTTCTTTTAGTGTCAGGGGCAGAGTTGTCTTTGGGAAGCGGAAAAGCTTGGTGACGGCGGACCGTGATAACATGAAGTATGAGGCAACAAATGATTTGTCTTACACAGAAACAGTAATAGACAATCAAACTCTGTGTACACCATTAGTAATGTAATATGGACCAGTTGCCTCTAATGAAAAACATAGATGAAGTTTAACATTATTATTATAACTAAAATTACGGAGAATAAGGAAAAGCATCCTTACACGAAGGCAGTTGCGAGACATAACGGTAGCAAGGGGCTCCACTATATACGTTGTTTTAAAACAGAAGATGAACGGAAATCAAACACAGATATATTTAGAAAGGTGTAAGTTCGGTTATATGCTCAACATGATAGCATTACTGACCCAACGAACACAAAGATTTGCTATGATACAGAGACGGTTCGCAAGCTCTGTGGAAAGTTTGGTCAATGGTATGTACCGAATAAGTCGACTGTGATGAGACTGATTGCTAAATTTAGGACAACCGGTTCGGTTGTGGACACTGAACCCTCGTGTTTGTCGTTCTGCGGGAAACATCGCCATTGTGAGAAATAACGTTGCTGCAAGTCCGGTAAAAGCTATTCGCCGACGTTCGCAACGATCGGATATTCCCAAACCGGCTTGCAACGAAGTCTGAAGGTAGATCTGAATCTTTGTGCTAATAAAATCCAAAAAAGGCTCCCTTAGACACGTTCCCACGACACTTCGTTTCGACTGCCTTCCACAACCTCGTCAGGAGGCATTGAAGTCGGAGCTTAAATCAGTAAAACTCAAACTCAATAGGACCGCAAGGCCCGAATGAGTCGCCGTCAAATTCTTCAGAGAATTTACGTAATGAGCTCCATTTTGATCATAATTTACAGTTAATCCCTTAAACAGAAGCACACTTCCTGTGATTCGAAAAAAGTACATGTCACACACATCTACGAAAAAGGAAGAAGAAATATCGCACCGGAACAACCGTTCTACACCAGTCAGGTCTGTTTGCTGCAGAACTCTAGAATGTTTTGTGAAATAACATGTTTTGGCCTACTTGGGACAACATTACCTTCTCCGGGGAAATGATCACGGGCGCCATAAAAATCGTTCATGTGAAAATCAATTCGTTCTCTTCGTTCAAATGGTTCAAATGGCTCTGAGCACTATGGGACTTAACTTCTGAGGTCATCAGTCCCCTAGAACTTAGAACTACTTAAACCTAACTAACCTAAGGACATCACACATATCCATGCCCGAGGCAGGATTCGAACCTGCGACCGTAGCGGTCGCGGGGTTCCAGACCGTAGCGCCTAGAACCGCTCGGCCACTTCGGCCGGCTCGTTCTCTTCGTACGCGAAGACTTCAGTAGCATGGAGAGAAGACGTCAGAGTGATTCTGAACTTTTTGATTCAGTATCAAGTCCCGTGTAAAGAACGCACGTTTGTATGGAACATCTAATGACGCTTTAACTCTACGATTGTTAATGACTGTCAGTAACGCCGTTTTCCCCCAATATATTTTCTACCACAGTGCTTGTACTGGATTCACTTCCTATCTCTCAGACATAAGCGTAACTGTTACACACACATACATACACAAATGGTTCAAACGGCTCTAGGCACTATGGGACTTAACATCTGAGGTGATCAGTCCCTAGACTTAGAACTACTTATACCTAACTAACCTAAGGACTTCACACACATCCATGCCCGAGGCAGGATTCGAACCTGCGACCGTAGCAGCACACACACACACACACACACACAACATATACACGCTCTCTATATGCTACACAGTAAGTACTTATATAATACGCAACTGTTTTACAGTAACAGATAAATGAAGATTGGTGATGCAACGAAAATGTAATTGTGGCGCCTGGTTGTACTCGTATGATGGCTTGTGATATCAGCGACTTCGACAAATAGTTCTGTAAGTCGTTTAATGTCCGGTACTTCAAAACTACTTGATAAACATCGTTTTCTGCTCCCTTTTAACTATAACTATCAAATTTTAAATGATATTGCAGTGCTATTTAGTTTCAATGGTTTGTCAAATGCAATTATCTAGTTCTCAGTCCAATACTTAGCTCTCTACATGTTGATTGCGTTATGTAACCTTCTACAGTTAATGGGTTATTTTAATGTATAATTATAAACGAGTTTTTTTTAAGTGAATTTTTTTTTCTCTTTTACTAGCTCCAATTCTGAGTCTACTTCATTGCTTGTGAAGTTCATTCCCATACATAAGCAGTGGCGTATGAAATTCTCAATAGCTGCGCAGTCTTTTCTTACCACCGATCATTTCCGTCAAAGACTAGAGATATGTCAGAGAGGATATATCTGGGGTTGAAGTAAGCTCGCTGGTGCTGCAACAAAACCTATGAGGGCCACTACCCAAAGACAAAATTGGCGATCTTCGTAATGGCACGTCACCAATTTTTTATATCGGTAAAGAGTAGATTGAAAGTCCACGATAAGAATTTTTGCGGAGGGCATCCACCGTTCGACACTTTGCAATATGCTGAAAGTCTCGGCAATCACGAACGGATTCTAGCATAGGCGTTTGACGTCTAATTAGAACAACACAAGGTCAACACAGTCAACAGTATACGTCCGTTCCAAGTTTATTTCATCAGAGCGTTCACATATATTTTATCCCTCACAGACACCGCGTAAAAATGTGCGAAAGGCCGATGCAGTCAGTTAGCTTCTGTGTGTTTAAATCTTAGTCGATTGCCTACAACCTCTCCTTAATACTACCCTTAAAAAGATTTCAAAGTTCAATACACTTCAGCATCTAATTAACATAGTTCATAGTTCTTATTGGAAATTCTAACTTATCAGACTTCCATCTCCCGCAATATTCAAATTCACTAGCGCAATCTTTTAATAATCTCCGGGGTTTAACACAGCAGTAACCTGCATTTCCATAATCAGCCAGCGCACAAAGCTAATGACCCACAGCCTCCACGTCGTCTTCACTTAGCCGAGCAATACAAAATAGATCTCAGTGGAACCATTCTCAAAACGACCCATAGGCCAAGCTCAGATCGGTTACCAAAGTGTGTCACAATCAAATAAACTGTCCGTATTTCGCGTCTGCAACGTCCTCTCCTCCAAAGCCACCTACATTCTCATGATTTTCTTCGACAAAATCTTAACGACATTTGCACAGATAAAATATATCTCTAACTGGACCGGCACATTTTCTCGAATATAGAATAATATTTTCAGATCATATTATAATTACAACCTAGACAATACATATACACGAGAAAAACAAAATATAATTCTATGGCTGTCACTAGACGTACGTTGACAAAATAAGCAATATTTTACGGAACGAAATCGGAGAACGAATGATTGAACATACAGATTGACGCGTAAATGTTTTAAAAAAACTATCCGTTTCGAGGAGTGCGACTGGTCCGAATGTTTCCTCAGACACAGGATGATGCGCGTTATCCTGGAGAGTATAAAAGAAACGAAGGTCGGCGAGGGTGCACAAAGAACGACGATACGAATGATTACGGGCTTGTCTGACTTGAGAGAGTCCAACAGAAATGTTGAAAAATCATAACTGGTAGACACTAGAAGAACCGGCGTAAACCTGACGAGAACCTGCTTAGCAAGTTTCAAGAAACATCTATCAGAGGAGAAACGACAAATATTCTTTAACCTCTACGTACCTACGTCGTACTGGCTTCGCGTATACAGTGAGGCAAATAACAGCTCGCACAGAGCCGTACAAGTAGTCATTTGTTCCCATACTTCAAACGTGAACAGAACGGGATAAAAATCGTAATGTATGGTACGATAGCAAGGATGCTATACCATTCAGTTCAAAGTAATTCGCAGAGTATAGGTGTAGATGTTTCATAACGCTGCAGCACGTCGGTGATCAACCAACGCACCTTTGTTTATCTGAGTTGCAGAGCGCATTAAAAGATGGCAGGACTGTTCAGAGCCCTCAAGCAGCGTTCTGAAACGCATCACTGCTCCGGCGACGTACCGTAAACACAGCGGCTAAAAGCGGGGCAGCCTCGCTGTAGACTCCATTTAGAAGCTGGAAGCAAATACAGCAGAACGGGACCCGCCCGAGTCTTCTATTGACCCCTGCCAGCTTTCAATTCTGACGTCTCCCAAACGCTGGACGCCTCTCGCGCAGTAACTTCTCTGCGGAACCAGCTTGACCCCAAACACACGCCGTGTGTACTTACCAATTAGTGGCTGAAACATTAAAACAGCCCGCACAAACACGCTCCATATTCATAAATTGATTACGACGGAGGGTCTTGGGCGCCATATTAGGAGAACTAATCGAGGCATGCCCTTGTTTTGGGGTTATCAGAGTCCGGCGAAGTTCTCTCGTTATCTGTTCGCTCCCCCTCTCATGCTCTACAGACCAGGGGTCAGTCTGATTCATCCTGGACGGATTTCCAGAAATTACGCTATCGTCCGCGATTCACACTACAATCGTAAAGCCATACAAACTTTTGTCGTAGAAGGGTTAGTCAAATCAAAACGGTACAACTTTATAAATATGTTTGGTAGGCTGACTGTTTAAAACATAAATAGAAAGCCAACGTAACCTGTCAGTGAATTTAACTTCTTTCATTCACGACGCTTCTCAGAGGCTTTGCTTTATCATCAGGTGCCAATTCAGATGTTCAGCTCAGGTACATTGCTCCTGGAAAACAAACGATGTCGAAATGTCTGTAGTCCGGTCCAAATGTGTTGTGTATGTGATAAACCTTTTGCGTTTCTTTTATGTTTTCGTCTTCTTTAAAGGCAAAGAGAAAAGATGAAGCGGTAGCCTACCGTCAGGTATTTTTGATTTTCAATTGTTAAAAAACAGAGGAGTTTTTTCTTGTACCAGTATGAGGAAGGGAGGATTCGCGTTCAGCTAGTGAACGAGTGAGAAGCACGCCATTTTTAGCGAGTAATTGTAGACCGCCATTTTGGGGTCGCTTTGAATGAGTGAGGAGTATCTATTTCATATGTGCACCGTTTAGAAAATACAGTATTGTTTTATTAACAGAAAGGTCGTGTGAGTTGTTATTTCAAATAGTGCGATGATGACAAGAACTGAAGCCCACCTGTGTGCTTTGGAAAATTACGCAGATCCGATAAGCTCAATGGGAACACGGTCAAGACTTCAAAGGTGAACACGGCGACCAAACGTAGCATTATAAAGAATGGTAAGCACAAATCTACAGCGGAGAAAGAAACTACTTCGCACTGCAAAATTATATGAACTAATACGAACTTATTTCCAGGCATAGCTCAGCTTATTGTGCTTGTCATTCATGCCTACAAATTCATCTCATTAATTCAATCCATTTTAAAAAGCCACGCATTTCAGCATTTTATTATCATCTATTCCATTACTGTATTATATTATATGTACTTTCCGCGAGGGCATCGCTCCCTTTATCCTGATGAAATGTCGTCCGAGTTTCAGTCTATTGGCTTTCTGTTCGGGACGTACCCATGTAGCCATCTCAGTAGTGGAATGTGAATTACGACGAAACGAACGTCAGGACATCACAACACCCAGCCCCGAGCGGAGAAAATCTCCGACCCGATACAGATATAGAAGATGCATAAAATTCGCTCTTGGCAAAGGAAAGAATTAATTTTATGTCATGCAGGAATGGTTACATTCAAGTAAAAATTTTATGTATCCTCTGTATCTTTATGAGCCACATGTCATTTTGTCTTAGGTTCCGACATTCAATTGTCGCCTGACGGTCACTTAAGAAGCCGAAAGACAGCTCGTGACCAACTAAATAATACTGGAAAACATCATCAAAGTGTTTCCTGTTTAATACTGTTGTCGGGCTCTGCCAAGTACAGAAAGAAAATTCTATCAATGTTAAAAAACGTGTACCTTTTACTTCATTGTAATGGCCTGATGGCCTCTATGAACGAAAAAAGGGCTAAGCGAGGATGAGAATAAAAGACCTGGAACAAAACACAGTCCTAACATCTACATCATACCCCGCAAGCCACCTAATGGTGTGTGCCGGAGGGTACTTATGTACCACTAACTGAGCGCTCCAACCCTGTTCCACTCGCGAACAGCTGTTTATTGGTCTCATTAGTTATTACCGGTTTCAGTCATTAACCATCGACAAGGCTGTAAGCTACAACAGATTGGTGAAAAGCATCCCGTATGCCTTTGAAGCTGAACAGTAACGAAATTATCCAGTGAAATTTTACACAAAGACATAATTTGTCTTAGAATACTCTATTATTCTCTAGTATTCGCAGACAAATTATTGTCCGGTGTTTGTACAATTTCACTGGATAATGTCGACATTGTTCATCTTCAAAGGAATATGGAATGACCTACATCCTGGATGATGATTAGTAACCGAAACCGGTAAATGACTAATGGGAGAAATAAACAGCTGGTGATTAAAATGCATTTTATGAAATACTTTACTGCTGTTGAACCTTACCTTATGGAAATATTACAGAATGATTATCGGTAGCTTCTGTATTGCTTCTAATTTGTCGGATTCTCTCCTCGTGGTCATTAAGCGAGACGTATGTGGGGAGTGCTGTCTCGAAATTTCAATAGTAAATCCATCCGTGATGCACAACGCCTCCCTCGTAACGTCTACCAATGGAGTTCTCCGTAACGTTCTTGCGCCGGCTAACGTTAAACGATTTCCTTACGAAACGTGCTTCTCTTTGTTGGATCTTCCCTATCTCTTCTATCAGTCCTGTCTCGTACGAATCACAGATAGACGAACAGTAATCAAGAATCGGTCGTACAAGCGCCTTATAAGCCACTTCCTTCGTGGATGAGTTATATTTTCTTAAGATTTTTACCTGTGAATCTGAGTCCGCCATTTGGTTTTCCCACTACTTATTTTACGTGGTCACATCTCTGGAGCTCGCTCTGGATAGTGACTCCTAAATACTTTTCCAGCGGTTTGCCATCAGTGTAGCTGTACAGTAGTGGACATTTTCCCGGTGTGTGCGCAATATATTACATTCATTTACGTTCAGGGTCCACTGACAGATCCTACACCATTCATCATTTCTCTGGAGGTCATTCTGCAAATCGTTTCTATCTTCCAGCGTTGCTACTTTGTTATAGGCAATCGTATCATCTGTGAACAGCCTTGAAGAGCATCCGACGCTTTCTACTAGATCATTTACATATATTGTAAAAAGTAACGGTCCTATCACTCTTTCTTGGGGTGTTCCGGATATTACCTTTACACCTGTTGATTTTGTTCAGTTAAGAGCAACGTGTTGCGTTCTATCTGCAAGTAAGTCTTGTATCCAGTAGCAAATCTTTTCCGATACTCGCACTGCCTCTCACAGTAATTTCATGACTGTTTCTTTGCCGGCGAAGCAAAGGCCTAAAATAGACGCAAAATATACCATTCTAAATTTTCGTTGCACTAGCACCACATTAAGAATCTGTTAGCCGAAAACAAGGGACAGATGTCTCCGTAACAGGGAGAGGTAGGTGTTACAGAACTGTTGCTCAACGCTACCCGTTACGAATCTCCTGATGATTTCCTATCACATATCTTCGTCCTCTTCCCATTTTGGTTCCACCTAATCAGTTTTCTTCTTCATCTACTATTACTTCATCGTCTTCCCCGCCCTACGTCGTTCAACGTCTTCCTCTTTTGTTTTCTGCTTCCTCATTTTTTATTCCACCTGTTACAAAAATTCACCCCTACCAAAAGGAGTCCAGGGCATGCGCCCTGACTGCCACACCCTACTTTATGGCACTGGTTCTATGGATCCAAGTGATCCTCAACCCTTTGAGTCCGAATAATACAGAGAAATTAACTTTTTGATCTGTATCATCATAGTACGCGACGAATACTGGAATAAATTGGCAAAAAGTGAGCAGTCAAATATTTTAAGGGCGTGGTTTCACTTTGGAACCACTGGTACATATAGTGTCAGCCATCCATCAGTTCATGAGCTATATTTGAATGGAATTCCGCATTTTCTTAAACACAATCCCACATCTCAATATTTCGATGAACTCATAATGCCTAAAACAAATGATAGTCGTAAGTAACAAGCAAAACTGGGCCTAAAAATTTAATACATTTATATCAAAAATACGTTCTGCAACAGTGGTGCTCTTAAAATCAATAATTAAAATATACGTTACAATAATTTTAGATATACTTAGTTTCAGTGTCAATGACGTTCTGAGTAGAATCACTAATAAAAAAAGAAACGAAACACCTGTCACAATCTCTTAACATCACTTAGCACGATCTCGGCGCCGATTGTTCCTTTGAACGCTGTACTTAACTCCTACAGTGCAATACATTCGTAGAAGTACCTCAGTGTATCACTAGGTGTCTCTGCTTTGCAGTAGGATCGTTGGTTTCGTGTGAAAGGCACTGGGACATAAAAAATAAAATAAAAAATTGCAGGTTTCAGGCAGAAAAAATTGGAACTCAAAGTGTTAAGTGTATACGAGAACAGTTGACTCAGCTACAGATAAGAAATTAAAAAATGGATGACTCAGCCACTCTGGAATGTACTATAATCTCCCTCTCAATATTTTAGCAACATACCTTTGCACTAGAACTATATTTTTAATCAACTGAATTTTTTAATTAACAAATATATATTTCTGAAAAAAAGAATTCCGAATCTAGAAGCTAAAAAGTGAAATGTGATTACCACAAAGCTTTTAGTATGCGTTTTGTTGTAGAGAATAGATCATGCAAGCAGATAGTTTTCGTGTGGACAACGCTTTCAAGCTACGCTCGACGGAGCCTTGGTACGACTCAAATCTTGAAAGAAGCGTGCTCAGTCTTTTCCCCAGTGCTCAGAGTGAAGGCGGCTCGCGCTGAAGGGAGCAGGTAATTAGGAGAGATGTCCCCTTTCGGGCCTGGTGACCTCCAGATATATGCAGAGCGCCACGACCTCCTCGGCAGCACACGATAGCCCTCCCTGCTAATGGATCCGGGGCCCCACAGATAACGCGGCCATTCCTTTCTGCTGGCGATCCATCTTTTACGGGTCCAGGCCGCCATTAGGTCACGCAGATAACATGCGCTCCTGCCGGCAGACAGGTAGTCTGGGAAACATCTCGCTGGGAAACTCAATGAGAGAGGACTGAGAGGCCACGAAAAACCGAAAGCTCTTCTCATAACCATAGCTTGATAGTACTAGTGACAAAGAATCGGAAGTATGTCTGGCACTCGGCTGAAGTCGGAAAGCCGTCGGGTGACGTCCCTTGCCCTTGTGGGAGGAACTTTGTCTTGACCGACAAATCTTCATCTCACAGTAAATGTTCAAATGTGTGTGAAATCTTATGGGACTTAACTGCTAAGGTCATCAGTCCCTAAGCTTACACACTACCTAATCTAAATTATCCTAAGGACAAACACACACACCCATGCCCGAGGGAGGACTCGAACCTCCGCCGGGACCAGCCGCGCATCTCACAGTAACACTTACGTCCTCAGTTACGGGTATTTGTAGGGTATATTCCAGTCTATGCCTTCTCTACAATTTTTACCAACTAGAACTCCCTCTATTACCATGAATGGTTATTCTGTGGTGTATTTTACATGCCCTATCATCCCCTCCCTTCTCCTTTTCAATGTTTTCCATATGTTCTTTTCTTCGCCGACGCAGCGGAAAACTTCCTTATTACTCGTCTTACCAGTCCACATAATTTTCAACATCCTGCCATTGCACAATATCTCAAACACTTCGACTCTCTTCTTTCCCAAAGTCCATTATTTCCTGTCAGCTATGCTTCGTTCCAAAAGTACGAGAGCCGTTCAAACTGTGACTTACACACGTCGTCCCAAGCCAACACCATTGCGCTACAAGAGTGGCACATTGTCGGAAGAGAGTATTTGTTCCGGATTTCCTGCAGGTACGCTTCTGCTGCGGTGCGCATAACACATGGGTCTCAGGTAGCGCGTGAAATGGCGCCGTAACTGGAGATGCACTTCAAATTAAGTATGCAGAGCAGTATGATTTTTATGGGAAAAACGTCGAAATTTTACGCAGATTCACCGTGAAATTCTAGCGGTATATGGACCAAATGTGATGTCACATCTGTCATAAAGAAATGGTGGCAACGATTTGACTAAGTCCGCACATATGCGGGTGAAGCTGATTGGGAAGGAAGACCATCGACACCGAGCACAGACGACGACGTCCAGGTTCAAAAATGGTTCAAATGGCTCTGAGCACTATGGGACTTAACATCTATGGTCATCAGTCCCCAAGAACTTAGAACTACTTAAACCTAAATAACCTAAGGACATCACACAACACCCAGTCATCACGAGGCAGAGAAAATCCCTGACCCCGCCGGGAATCGAACCCGGGAACGCTACCGCACGACCACGAGCTGCGAACAAGTGACGTCCAGGTAATCGAGCAACTGATTTGCAGTAAATGCCACTTTTCCGACAGTGAGGATGTTCACACAGCTGTTCCAAATGGTTCCGTGACCAAGGAGCGGATTGCTGTAGTTGCAGAACTGAACGATTTGTAGAAAGTTCCGACAGTTATTTACGGAGACTTGGTAATGAAATGTCGTGTGGCTAGGGCCTCCCGTCGAGTAGTCCGGTTGAGTTGACACCACTTTGGCGACTTGCGCGTCGATGGGAATGATATGATGATGAGAACAACACAACACCCAGTCCCTGAGCGGAGAAAATCTCCGACCCAGCCGGGAATCGAACCCGGGCCTCTTTGCACAGCATTCGGCCGCGCTGACCACTCAGCTATCGAGGCGGACACGGAGGCTTGGTGACTACGTTGAAAAAATTGCATCACCTTTCTGTGTCACTTTGAAGTTTAGTGAAGCATTCACTAAAAGTTACTTGACCTGCCACAATAAAGTGTAGCTTACTTTTCGGAGTCCCCTCTTACACTCTCAGATTAAGACCGCTGTCTCAATGCTATGAACCATATTCTGGGCAGGAAAGCCCTCTTTTCCTGTGCTAATACGCTTTTTATGTCCTCCTTGCTTCGTCCGTTAAGCCCTTCTTCTTCTTCTGCTGCTGCTGCATATTCACTAACGCGTGTTCGCGATCACGTCTCCCCAGTCTTCTCTATCTCTTCCAGTATGGGTCAAGTCTCCCACAATTCTTATTCCTGTCCACTGTCTGACGTTGCGAAGCCATGACATCCTCCTCCTACCAATCCCTCTGTTGCCTTCAATCTTCCCCTCGATTATCAGTTGAAGAAAGTGGTACGTTTCATTTCGTATCACATGACTTTAGTAAGATTTTTTCTTATGTTTGATTGTGATTAGCAGTTCTCGGAATCTTTTTACTGGTCTCAAGAGCTCTTCATTTGCTTTCCTTTCTACCAAGAAATGTTAAGGATTCCTCGATATAATCACATCTGAAATGCTTCCAAATCGTTCACAGTGTTTAGTTTCAGCGTCCAACTTTCCACGCCATACAAAAGTACTGACCACACATTTCCACGTCATACAAAAGTACTCAACCCACATAGCTCTTTATAAACCCGATTCTGAGATTAAGAGCGAAGTCAATGCTTGTAAACACTTTGTTAAATCTCATGAATGCATCGAGGGCCTTCTCTATTCTACACCTTATTTTCATGCCGGACGACTAATTTTCGAATAGCCACGTCCGTAATGCATTGTTTCTACATTTTGATGTTCGTTTGGATTGCGATTATTATCACAACATTTTTGTGTTTTTTTGTGTTGTACTAAGGTCCATACTCCTACTGTGTTCTCTCATTGCAGTAAGAAGGCCTTGTAGGTGTCATGTTATCAGCAATCATCGGCATATACTATGTTCTTAATCCATACCGCATTTACTTTGATATTTAGCTCACGGCATTCAAGTGCCTCCTTGAATATAAGTTCTGAGTACACATTAAAGAGGAGTGGTGAGAGCACACATCCTTGTCTAACTCCTCTACAGATTGAGATTTTCACTCTGCAGCAGAATGTGCGCTGATATGAAACTTCCTGGAAGATTAAAACTGTGTGCCCGACCGAGACGCGAACTCTGGACCTTTGCCTTTCGCGGGCAAGTGCTCTACCATCTGAGCTACCGAAGCACGACTCACGCCCGCTCCTCACAGCTTTACTTCTGCCAGTATCTCGTCTCCTACCTTCCAAACTTTACAGGAGCTCTCCTGCGAACCCTGCAGAACTAGCACTCCTGAAAGAAAGGATACTGCGGAGACATGGCTTAGCCACAGCCTGGGGGATGTTTCCAGAATGAGATTTTCACTCTGCAGCGGAGTGTGCGCTGATATGAAACTTCCCGGCAGATTAAAACTGTGTGCCCGACCGAGACTCGAACTCGGGACCTTTGCCTTTCGCGGGCAAGTGCTCTACCATCTGCTCTGCCACAGCTGTGGCTAAGCCATGTCTCCGCAGTATCCTTTCTTTCAGGAGTGCTAGTTCTGCATGGTTCGCAGGAGAGCTTCTGTAAAGTTTGGAAGGTAGGAGACGAGATACTGGCAGAAGTAAAGCTGTGAGTACCGGGCGTGGGTCGTGCTTCGGTAGCTCAGATGGTAGAGCACTTGCCCGCGAAAGACAAAGGTCCCGAGTTCGAGTCTCGGTCGGGCACACAGTTTTAATCTGCCAGGAAGTTTCCTCTACAGATTCTTTGCACTTCTGTCACTTGACTGCCAATTTTAACCTCAGCTGTTTTATTTCAATACAGATTTCTTATGCAGCGATATCTCTTCTGTCTGTGTCAAGTCTTCTCAAAATTTGTACAAGTTTATGGTGTTGTACTATATCAAAGCATTTTCGTAATCTATGAAGCACAGCACTACATTCTTCCTCTGATCGTAGCATTTCTGAACCAATACTTTAATTGTGACCAAAGCTTCCCTCGTACCTAGACCCTGTCAAAAACCATACTGTCACGATACCATATCTCTTTCACACTGCGCAGTGTTTCTATATTGAAAGATCTTGAGAAATATCTTTAGGGCATGGCTTATTAGGCAAATTAGTCTGTAATTTCCGCATTTTGTTGCATTGCTTTTCTTGCGTGAAGGGACGAAGTGTGACATCAGCCATTTGTCAGGAAATTTACCCATATTATAAATTTGATCTTTTTGGAGAACAAAGGTCTACTACCAGTAACAAAACGTTAGCGACTACTCTCGAAACTTCAAAAAGTTAGCGTAACTAAGTTTTACGTTAAGTGTTTTATAGTAGTGTAGATCTGAAAGGTTAGCTGACAGCTGAGGCTCGAAAGTGGTAGCGGAATATTCTACCTACTAACAAAATAGACTTACCGTAAAGCATTGCTTATTCTTCGAGCGCTATCGCCATTGTACAGTTGTCTTAATATTGTTGATTAACTGGGAAATAGGTTCCCCCAAATATGAGTGGAGGACCATCTCAATACACAAAGTTCAGTATTTCTTGCGGCATTTCTTCTCGGATTTTTTAGAGCTTCTCCGTGATACTCTCACGCTAATTAAACAAACCCGTGCGTAACAGCAGCTCTTACTTGGACCGTCTCTACTTCTTCCGTTAATTCAACGTCGTAAGGGTCCTCGACCGATGAACATCTTACAAAGAGAAACAAATATTACTACAGACCACTCAGAAAGCATAAAAAACGAAGATACTAAGGAGATAGTCATAATCAATCTAGAGACTAAGGAACGAGAGAACACATCTAAAATGATGAAATACGCTGGTATCGAAGCTTCACTCCTCGTCATTCCTCGCAGATGGTGAGTAACTTTTCCGTGACATGTTGGCAGATTGTCTCCGACCTTCGCCTCTCTTGATATGTAGCCATATTAGCATTTTATTTCACGGCACGGTTGGCTCGCAAAAGACATGAGATACATTTCCCGCTCTCGGTAACCTTTTTTTTCTCTTCAGAAAAATTATAACAGATAGTGCTTTATTTGGCGTATTCAAGAATACTTAGCGGTAATCGCATGACCTCTGCGTCGAACATGAAGCATCTGTCAGGCTGGTAAGCCAAAAAAATCGGCCTAATAGCTATACAGATAAAGCCACGAGGTTAACAGAGAAACACCAGAGGAGACGAGGGACAAAGAAATGAAGCACATGTTGTTAAAATGAGAAATGGACTTCGCGTACTGTTAAACTGAAGAAACTTTGTTGTTGAAGGTTTGAAGAAGGGAGAAAGCAAGAGAGATTTGGTTTTAAGGTACTGTCGACGACGAGGTCATTGGGGTTGGGGTACAAGCTCGGATTGGAGGAGGAGGAAGAGAAGGAAATCGGATGTATCCGCTTCAAAGGAACCATCCCGGAATTTGCGGCCTCTGTGTTGGGTAATTTAGGGAAACCTTAAGTCTGGATGACCTGATGGGGATCTGAACTCTTCGTCCTCCCAAATGCTTGTCCAGTATCTTAAGTATTGCATATCCCACTTCCGCACGGTGTTGTGGAAGATCTAAATGGATGAGCACACGCGTGAACGATTCTGACGTTGGAAATAACGAAGTTTTGGCCTACTTACAGGTGACCTAAAGCACAGTTTTGTTGCGCTAGTTCTTTGCAGATTATAGAATCGGTACAAAGCATACCATTAAACAATCACTGCTGGCCGAGAAAGTTAGTCATGGTGTCCGGCTTTACATTATAACATCTGCATTCATCAAAATTACAACTTTCAATCATTACGTTACATTTCCGGAACATGACAGAACTTAGTAAGCCGGCCAGTGTGGCCGAGCGGCTCTAGGCGCTTCAGTCTGGAACCGCGCGACCGCTACGGTCGCAGGTTCGAATCCTGCCTCGGGCATGGATGTGTGTGATGTCCTTAGGTTAGTTAGGTTTAAGTAGTTCTAAGTTCTAGGGGACTGATGACCTCAGATGTTAAGTCCCATAGTACTCAGAGCCATTTGAACCATTTTTGAACTTAGTAACAAGTTGTAACGCCAGCTTCAGTCACTTATCTGTTATCAAACGGCTAAGCCAGAACACGATCCCAATTGCAGCTTGCAGAGTTCTGGAATCCTCTCGAGTTACGGCTAGAGTCGAACCGTGGATTTATACGACAATTAGCACGACGCAAAATCGATACGAAATGTGAGAATGATGTAGATGACGAATGAAGGATGGAAACACGAAGAAAGGAAAGTAATCAATGTTACACCTGAAGACATTTTGACAATAAGATATTAACAAGTAGCATTAGTCAAATAATTAAGGATATAACTTGCCATACACAATTTTCAAACGAAAGTTCGTGGCTTTAATGTCGGTATTCCAAATCAAGAGAAATAGTAAACCAGTTTCTGTAAAAATTCACTTGGGAAAAATCAAGAATGGCTCAGCTTGTAGTAAAAGTTGTACTGCAGTAATACCGAAGACTGCCATTGCGATCTTGAACAGTTAGTGTTGAGATCCCATACATGTGAAATGGACAGTTACTTCATTACGGCCTTTACTTATTCTGAAATATAGTGCGTAGGAAATTCTCCTACGACTGATAGTATGACGTATTGCACGGAAGGGAAAAAATCGCATCACCAAGAAAGAGTTGTGCGACATAAACGAAAGTTGGTAGGCGTGTTTCTACACTTGAAAGATGCTGTCAATTCAAATTTCACGCCAGGCGCATAAGAGTGACGCTAGTAGTGCCATTATGAGGATGCCAATCGGGTTTGTTTTAAAAAACGCTGTAACGGTTGTGAGCGTTAGTTACTGTTGTGTGCGTACTGTAAGACTTTCGGTACACACACCATTAGATTATTTGACTTGTCGCTCTAACGAAGTAGGCGAGTGTCAGCAATATGTCTCGTGGTCTTATCGTGGCGTGTTTATCTTCTGCCGTTAAGTCAGACGATAGAAATGCCACTTGCACGCTTAGAGTAGCAGATTGATGGTGACCAACTTTAAACAGAACTTGACTAATTTTCACAAACATTTATTAAAATAATAAAAATCATAGACATTACCTAACTTGATTCTGGATGCTGTTTACAATTGACAATCTGAAGTTCCTTTGGTCTTGGTACGCTAATCTTATTCTCACATATCTCTGATACTTGACAAAGTGTCTATTCATTTATCTTCATGGCTATGTACAAGAATATGGTAATCTTATTAGGCGCAGACTGAAACTTGACTATAGACTGGTACAGACTAATGTAGACTGGTACAGACAGGTGCAGATAAATGCAGACTCGTACAGACTAATGCAGACTGACTAATCGGAGGTCTGTACACTCGTTATAATACCTCGCGCGTTCAGGTATCACTGCGCGAGTGTGATCCACGAGGAGAAAAGGTTCTACGTTAGCAGCAATCTCATTGGCTGCGTTACATATTAATACGCGGATCGGCGGAAGCAGAATTTGGTCTGTCTCTAATGCAGCGCCATCTCGTAGTGCGGAGACGGACGAGCGTCGCGCCTGCGCTGTTGTGCTTAGCGGGGCGCGCTCTAGTGGGAAAGTTGTGCACGCGCTGACTACGCGGAACTATGTTCACAACAGTTACCTTCGAGATTGGACGTGGTGAGTTGCTGATAGTCAAGAACGCCCTTCAGCTGACATAGACGCCATTGTCAGCACTTCACTGAGTTTGAACGAGCTCGTGTAATAGGGCTAAGAGAAAGTGGATGTTTCTTCTGCGAAACTGCAGAAATAACTAGCAGAAATCCAGCCACCGTACACGTGACTGCTGGTAGCGGTGGTCACGAGAATATAGGGTCGCAAGAAGATCTGGAGTCCGGACGGCCACGTGGCACTGCCGAGAGGAGTATGGCTCTGGAGCATCGTACTGCATCTGCAGCAGAAATTCGAGCAGCAGTTGGCACAAATGGTTAAAATGGCTCTAAGCACTATGGGACTTAACACCTGAGGTCATCAGTCCCCTAGACTTAGAACTACTTAAGCCTAACTAACCTAAGGACAGCACACACATCCATGTCAGAGGCAGGATTCGAGCCTGCCACCGTAGCAGCAGCGCGGTCCGGACTGAAGCGCCTAGAACCGCTCGGCCACAACGGCCGGCCAGTTGGCACAGCGAACGGTTACACATCGGTTATTTCAAAATAAAGGACTGCTCCGAGCCAGAGGTAGCAGGCTTTCCACTGATCCCAAACCACCTCCATTTGCGACTGGCCTCGAACCCGGATGTTCTGCTTCTCGAGAACGGCCGCCTTAATCCCTTCGACCATCCAGACTCGCTTTCCGACAGACCCGATGCCGATGTAGCGTCCCTGTCCGTGTACCCCTCGCCGGACCTGTAATCGCACGCGAGAAGAAATGAAACATGGTGTGCATCGGAACTGAAGGACTGTTTCCGTGTCAATATATACGAGGGTTGGAACTTAAATAGTGGCAACTATTTATTCACAACCGATACAAGAAAGTTACATGTTTGCACCTGTTACTGTCCTTCAAAGTAGTCACCCGCGATGTGTAGAAAATGGTTCAAATGGCTCTGAGCACTATGGGACTTAACTTCTGAGGTCATCAGTCCCCTAGAACTTAGAACTGCTTAAACCTAACTAACCTAAGGACATCACACACATCCATGCCCGAGGCTGGATTCGAACCTGCGACCGTAGCGGTCGCCCGGTTCCAGACTGAAGCGCCTAGAACCGCTTCGTTGTATAGAACCCGTTGCCAGCGATTTGGGAGATGTAATATACCGGTAGCGAAGCCTGTTCTGTTGATGGTGCGAATGGAGCGGTCTACTGCCTGTCGAATCCCTGGAACAGTTCTGAAGCGAATGCCACGAAGTGGTTCCTTCATCAAATCAAAGTCACAAGGACTTAAGTCTGGGGAGTATGGTGGATGGTACAGTACTTCCCAGTCCCATCGACCGAACAGAGCAGCCACAGCTTGCACTGTATGCGCCAGCGCATTGTCGTGCAAAATGATGGGTGGGTTGCGCAGGAAGTGTCGCCGCTTCTTTCGCAAAGCTGGTCGCAGATGATGTTCCAAAAACGAACAGTAATACTGTGCACTGACGGTCTGCCGTGGAGGAACGTAATGCGTTAGGATAACACCATCACAATCGTACACCAGAATCACCATAACTTTAGACCGCTCCATTCGCACCATCGACAGAACAGGCTCTGCTAACGGTATACAACGCCTTTCACATCGCTGGAAACTGATTTACAAAACGCTGGTGACTACTTTGAAGGACAGTAACAAGTGCAAACATGTAACACTTTTGTATCGGTTGTGTGAATAAATAGTTGCCACTGTTTAAGTTGCAACCCTCATATACACTCCTGGAAATGGAAAAAACAACACATTGACATCGGTGTGTCAGACCCACCATACTTGCTCCGGACACTGCGAGAGGGCTGTACAAGCAATGATCACACGCACGGCACAGCGGACACACCAGGAACCGCGGTGTTGGCCGTCGAATGGCGCTATCTGCGCAGCATTTGTGCACCGCCGCCGTCAGTGTCAGCCAGTTTGCCGTGGCATACGGAGCTCCATCGCAGTCTTTAACACTGGTAGCATGCCGCGACAGCGTGGACGTGAACCGTATGTGCAGCTGACGGACTTTGAGCGAGGGCGTATAGTGGGCATGCGGGAGGCCGGGTGGATGTACCGCCGAATTGCTCAACACGTGGGGCGTGAGGTCTCCACAGTACATCGATGTTGTCGCCAGTGGTCGGCGGAAGGTGCACGTGCCCGTCGACCTGGGACCGGACCGCAGCGACGCACGGATGCACGCCAAGACCGTAGGATCCTACGCAGTGCCGTAGGGAACCGCACCGCCACTTCCCAGCAAATTAGGGACACTGTTGCTCCTGGGGTATCGGCGAGGACCATTCGCAACCGTCTCCATGAAGCTGGGCTACGGTCCCGCACACCGTTAGGCCGTCTTCCGCTCACGCCCCAACATCGTGCAGCCCGCCTCCAGTGGTGTCGCGACAGGCGTGAATGGAGGGACGAATGGAGACGTGTCGTCTTCAGCGATGAGAGTCGCTTCTGCCTTGGTGCCAATGATGGTCGTATGCGTGTTTGGCGCCGTGCAGGTGAGCGCCACAATCAGGACTGCATACGACCGAGGCACACAGGGCCAACACCCGACATCATGGTGTGGGGAGCAATCTCCTACACTGGCCGTACACCACTGGTGATCGTCGAGGGGACACTGAATAGTGCACGGTACATCCAAACTGTCATCCAACCCATCGTTCTACCATTCCTAGACCGGCAAGGGAACTTGCTGTTCCAACAGGACAATGCACGTCCGCATGTATCCCGTGCCACCCAACGTGCTCTAGAAGGTGTAAGTCAACTACCCTGGCCAGCAAGATCTCCGGATCTGTCCCCCATTGAGCATGTTTGGGACTGGATGAAGCGTCGTCTCACGCGGTCTGCACGTCCAGCGCGAACGCTGGTCCAACTGAGGCGCCAGGTGGAAATGGCATGGCAAGCCATTCCACAGGACTACATCCAGCATCTCTACGATCCTCTCCATGGGAGAATAGCAGCCTGCATTGCTGCGAAAGATGGATATACACTGTACTAGTGCCGACATTGTGCATGCTCTGTTGCCTGTGTCTATGTGCCTGTGGTTCTGTCAGTGTGATCATGTGATGTATCTGACCCCAGGAATGTGTCAATAAAGTTTCCCCTTCCTGGGACAATGAATTCACCGTGTTCTTATTTCAATTTCCAGGAGTGTGTATATATATATATATATATATATATATATATATATATATATATATATATATATATATATTCTGTTTAAATTTCACAATTACAGTTACAGCATTAGCCATTTTTCAGGTAAAACGCAGTGAAAATTTCGCACTTTAGGGAATGTCAAAGCAATTCCAACAATTTAGTTGAGAAGGTAGTGAGACAGTGTAGTAGCCTATACCCTACGTCACTCAGTCAGTGAATGAAGCCTATAAGAAATTTCGAAAGGGAAAAGTTTAGAGAGAAGAAGTAACTTTGAGGTTTATTGACGACGTTGCAATTATTTCAGAGGCAGCAAAGACTAGGAACTGAAGCTGAAAGGAATGGACAGTCATTGAAAAGAGATTAAAGCTGAGGGTAACGAATTGTAGTGGAAATAAGTCAGGCGAGGTTGAGTGAATAGAGGGGATATAAAATTACTAGGAACAGCAAGAAAAGAGTTTCGGAACATTTCGTGTACATTTAAGTGCTTGAAGGGATTTGTCTGGAGAATAGTCTTGTACGGAAGTGAAATGTGGACGATAAACAGTTCAGACGAGAAGAGAATAAAAGGTTTTGGAATGTGTTGGTACAGAAGAACGGTGAAAATCACATGGGCAGATTGAATAACTAATGAGCAGCTACTGAACTGAATAGGAAAGAAAAGAGGGGATCGGTTGACAGTACACATCCACAGGCGTTAAGAAATCATCGTTACGCAGAGATGAAGATACTTGCACGAGATAGAATAGCGTGGAGAACTGCATCAAAACAGTCTGCGGGCTAAAGACCACAACACTGCGGTCTAAGGCGACTGCGACGTATTTTAAAAAGTCTTATCCGACTGTGAACCCCACCCAAGAAAAATTAAACAAATTCTGATTATCTTAATGAAATTTGTGACTTTTAACTTTCTTGAAATATAGGACAAGACGAGGAGGATGGGAAGGGGGGTGGGGTGATTTCGGTGGAAGCTTGCGCGCCACTGTCCCAGAAAAGCCCAGTAACGGCAGGCGGGTTACCGCTGACTCCTCACTGCAGTTCTCGTTATGAGTGGAGGCCGTCCCAGCGGGTCGGCTGAGTCACGCGCCAGCAATCTGCCCTGTCAGACAGCTATCCCGTCTATACCTCCCTCTGCCATCCTCCCACTCAACACACACACACACACACACACACACACACAAACACACACACACACACACACAGAGGGAGATACAGGAATGTCATCTAGACAAAGCAGGCCTGGGGAGAGACGCATAGTCATTAAGGACGATCTTAGATCGGAACGATAAGGAGTTGATTCGGTACACAGCCAGTTGTTAGAGGGAACCAGTTCTCTCTGGTCATATCTTTACCGTAACTTCCTGTGGTGGCACGTTCGACACTGGTATCGAGATGAAGAATCTGTATTTCAGTATCTTTGCTGCTGGTTTGTTGCCTCGCAGTAGGTGCATTACATTTTCTTCAAATTTCTTCCTTACAGCTACCGTGAATTCCCAGCGTACATCCGACTAGGAAAGTGTATGGCACAAAATTAAGGGATACTTTCGGTAGGGACTACTTTCAAAAGTCCAGTAACTCTTACGCAGAAAGAGAGGAAGAAAACAGTCTTGGTTGAGATGTTGAAATTAGTTGCAGATCGTTCCACTGATGCATTATGTTTACAGTTCACGATCTGTCATTCGATAATTGCCAAAAAGTAACACGACATTTTTATGGAAGGTAGATATGTGACCTATATTAACAACGCAGTAAATAAAAAAAATTACGTTCTATGATGTTCTGAGGACGTCACTTCGTCTAGACAAACACTTGAAAATGGCAAATATGCCGAAACAAGTTTGTCGCTGCATCTACGTAAAAACAACAGGAAATAAAATATTTGCAGCTGATTTTGTAAAAGATAAATAAGCTGCCATATGACCTCATACAAGCTGCAGGCCCACCAGAGAAGAATTTTATGTTTATCTACTCACGAGTGACGTCTAATTCAAGGCATCTTTAGATTGGCAGATGAAGGTTGACAAGCAAGTTATGGATATCGACGATAAAACATCCGCAAAAATAAATTGCCCTAGCCACGTGCAAGAAAAATAGTTCATTATTTTTCTTACTTCTTACCATGGAGAGGAAAAGCTTTTCTTATACAGAGAGCATTTATTCCGTTATTAATTTGTTGCGCCCCTGTATATATTCTTTCCTTAACATAAGGTTCTTGTGATCTTTGGTTGTTGGCAAATGTGTGGTATCTTTGTTTAGGATGTAGTCTTTGCATTGTAAACAAAAACATTACGTGTAAAGCACTTATCTGAGGCCGAAACTGGCATGATGAATGCCAGAAAGTGTTCGTGTGCCACAGTAGTTTGCTCAGCAAGTGTATGCCGTTTACATTTCAACACTTTGCGATCGATCTGAAAGAGCGTAAGGGCAAAATGAGACGAAACCCGTTCACTAGTACAAATGTACGTGTATATAACTCTTTTACTTCATATCTAATCAAATGTAGGCACATTAGCATATATTTGCTCTCCGCACAACATATCATGTGACGCTAACTGCCTAAATAGCCTTACGCAGAGCAGGAGCGGACGATATGTTACTAAAGAACACATTACTGCAATTAAACATGTGTAGCCGTCTGGGGATGAGGATGATAGCTCGAAACCGGTCATGAAATTAAAACAAAATTTTTAATTTCCGACTGGTTGCGTTCTCCACCAACAATCCTTAACGGGCAAGGGACTCAACGACATTCAGCACAGATAAAACAACTCTAGTGTTTCATTAATCTTACCTCCATCATGGAATTCAGCATGGGTTTTCGAAAACATATATCTCTCGAAACTCAGCTCGGACTTCGCACACACGATATCTTTAGTATCTGAAGCAGACGAAACCAGGTTATTCTGCATTTCTAGACGTACGGACACCTTTCTTTAAAAAAAAATATATAATTTTGTATATCTAACATGTCATGTGGGACGCAGCACGTTATTATGGATAGAGTGTCATCTGTAGACGTTTAGATGTGATGTCTGATGTGGCTGATGTCCATGGTATGCATTAATCACTTAACAGACAGTATCCTGTAAAAAATACAGCAGTATTCAGTTACACCTAGACAAACATAGCGATGTGGACGAAAGACTGAAAATTATCTGTTAATGTAGGGAAACTCTACGAAAGGCAAACGCGCGGTATCTTTTGAGTGACAACCGGAGTCAGTCACGTCATACGATTATTTAGGAGAATCCGTATATAAAGATGTGAGTGTAACTATCACACAGGGTGCAGTGCACGTAGAGCAAATGGCTGGCTGCAGTACATTGTAGGATACTGAAAAACTGGAGTCGCATTCGGGAGGACAGCGGTTCAAACCTGCGTCCGACCATTCTGATTCAAATTTTCTGTGATTTCCCTAAATCACTTCAGGCAAATGTCGGAATGGTTATTTTGAAAGGGCACGACAGATTTCCTTCCCCAGGCCTTTCCCTAATCCGAGCTTGTGCTCCGTCTCTAATGACCTTGTTGTCGATGGGACGTTAAATACTAATCTCCTCCTCTAATCTCCCAGCTTCTCTGCAGGGGAGATTACATACAAAACATTTGAACAGTACATATTCTAATATTACTCAGGTGTATGGGTCCCGTAAGACAACGGCCTTGCTGTAGTGGTAACACCGGTTCCCGTTAGATCACCGAAGTTAAGCGCTATTGTGCTGGGCCCGCGCTTGGATGAGTGAGCATCCGGTCTGCCGAGCGCTGTTGGCAAGCGGGGTGCACTCAGCCCATGTGAGGCTACTTGATTGGGAAGTAGCGGCTCCGGTCTCGTAAACTGACATGCGGCCGGGAGAGCGGTGTGCTGACCACATGCCTCTCCATATCCGCATCCAGTGACGCCTTGGGCTGAAGATGACACGGCGGCCGGTCGGTACCGTTGGGCCTTCGTGGCCTGTTTGGGCGGGGTTTACTTTAGTTTTATGCGTCCCGTTTCAGGCCGGATTAATTGCAGACATCAACAAAACACAAAGAAGAGAGGAGCGAACAGTCAGGGGCTTGCAATACCTGACATAATGAGGAGTATAGAACACCGATCTTATAGATTACTTTTAAAAAATTAAAAAATATTACAAAATTTTTAAAATTGTCTAGATCGCAAATAATATACAATGTTAAACTTTCTGGTTGTGCAAACAACCACCTTCAGATCGATCACGGTGAGGTACTATGTCAGCTAATACACAGTATGCCTCTGAACTTGGTACGTGGTCTTATAAGAGTCAACTTCAGTAAAATGCTGGCTATACCAACGTAATAAAAGGCTGATCCAAAGCCATGCTCAATAAATTTGTAGTCAACTACAAAATATTTACACTTCATCGTTACCAGTTATGTTTTGTAGCCATGAGGCGTAAATATTTCACACTAACTGCAATTTAATTAAGCACAGTTTAGGATCAGCCTTATATCACGTCGATACAATCAGCATTTTATGAAATGCTGTATCTTAAATCAGCATGCGCCACATTATACAGATAATGTGGTATATACGCATTCTATACATTTCAAAAAAGAAGATGGGGAGTATTGTGTTGTTGGTGGCGGAACACCAACAGGAGAATGGGTAGGTCGGAAGAGCTCTGTGGACGTGGTGTAGTCACTGGAAGACACTTAACAGATCTATCAGGGACGTTTCACCCCTTTCACAGCTGCCCACATTGACTGTGATGCGACTGTGAGATGGAATTGCGAAGGAACAGCCACAGCATAAACCAAGACCACGCAGATCTCACGTGCTGACAGGCAGAGAACTTCGTGCATTGCGGAGGGTGGTTGTAGAAAATCCCATGGTATTAGCTGAAGTCACTCGCGAGTTCCAAGTTCAACCAGCAGTCCAGCTAGGAATGTGATGGTAAAGTCGACAGCTCATCAGAAGCCACACATTTCCGTAACCAGTGGTAAGCGACGCTTGCCATGATGTAAATAACGGAGCCGTAGGATGGTGGATGAGTGGGAATGTGTGATACGGAGTGATGAATCACGTTATACACTGTGGTAGTCCGAGCGACAAGGTCTGAGTTTGACGAATGCCTGTCGAATGTTATCTGCCAACAGTGCAGCACAGACGAGGTGCCGTTACGGTATGGTGGTATCTTCCGTGCTTTGGGTGTGGTGCCCTTATTGAGCTTAAGAAAACGCTAAATGCGGAAGGATATGAACACATTCTACAGCATTGTGTGCTGTGTACAGTAGAGGAACATTTCGAAGTCGATGATTGTTTGTATCAGTATGTCAGAGCACCATGTCGCAAAGTAGCGTCTGCGAGGCAACGATTTGTGGACAATAGCGTTCATGAAATAGACTGGCCTGCCAAGACTCCATACCTGAAGTCCTTTGGGAAGAGTTAGAACGGTGACTTCGCCCCCAGACTCCAGCATTCACCACTCTTGTCTTCTCTGGTTTCGGTCCTTGAGGAAGAATGGGCCGCCGTTCAACCGTAGACGTTCAGGAAGCTGATTGAAAGTGTCCCCAGCACAGTTCAAGACGTCATGAAATTGCAGGCTGGGCGCAGTGCCCCTATTAATGTCCAGCGGTAGGTGTCCGGATACTTTTGATCAGGAAGTGTATGACGGCGGCAACATAGAGGTCGCACAGTCTTCTTCGAATACCAATCCTCCAAACTTACCACATAGGGTTACGCGGGGATTACATTTCCGTTCTACCAAAAATTCCCATTTAAGTTTCTGGTGCATCTGCTACACTTCCTTATGGTTACACCGTCCTGTTACAAGCCTACCTACCCGTCTCTAAGGCCCTTCGATGTCTATTGCCATGACTTCTTTATAAGGACTTCAAACACTGGACAACAGTCTATAACTGGTCGCATTTAGATCTTGTGTGCCATTTCCTTTAAAGACGCACTGAGGTTTCTCACAACTCTTTCAAGAAATCTAAGCCTTCCATTAGGTTTTCGCAATAGTGATTTTATGTGTTTGCTCCACTCATGTCGTTTCTTAGTATTACCCCATAAATACATCTACGATGCGGTATACGCCATATGTTCACCAGAATCTTGTAATCGGATAATGTTGAGTTATTTTCGTTTGTTACTTGGAATTTACAGAGAGCTGTCGTTCATTAAATCAAGTGGTCTTCGCATTTCCTTACGATCGCCCAACGGCGATACTTTCCTGCATACAAAAGTACACTAATGGCCATTAAAACTGCTACACCAAGAAGAAATGCAGATGATAAATGAGTATTCATTGGACAAATATATTATAATAGAACTGACATGTGATTACATTTTGACGCAATTTGGTTGCATAGATCCTGAGAAATCAGTACCCAGGACAACCACCTCTGGCAGTAATAACGGCCTTGATACGCCTGGGCATTGAGTCAAACAGAGCTTGGATGGCGTGTACAGGTACAGCTGCCCATGTAGCTTCAACACGATACCACAGTTCATCAAGAGTAGTGACTGGCGTATTGTGACGAGCCAGTTGCTCTGCCACCATTGACCAGACGTTTTCAATTGATGAGAGATCTGGAGAATGTGCTGACCAGGGCAGCAGTCGAACATTTTCTGTATCCACAAAGGCCTGTACAGGACCTGAAACATGTGGTCGTGAATTACCCTGCTGAAATGTAGGGTTTCGCAGGGATCGAATGAAGGGTAGAGCCACGGGTCGTAACACATCTGAAATGTAACGTCCACTGTTGAAAGTGCCGTCAATGCGAACAGGAGGTGACCGAGACGTGTAACCAATGGCACCCCATACCATCACGCCGGGTGATACGCCAGTATGGCCATGACGAATACACGCTTCCAATGTGCGTTCACCGCGATGTCGCCAAACACGGATGCGACCATCATGCTGCTGTAAACAGAACCTGGATTCATCCGAAAAAATGACATTCGTGTACCCAGGTTCGTCGTGGAACTGTTCGTGCAGATGGTTGTTGTCTTGCATACGTCCCCATCTGTTGACTCAGGGATCGAGACGTGGCTGCACGATCCGTTACAGTCATGCGGATAAGATGCCCGTCATCTCGACTGTTAGTAATACGAGGCCTTTGGGATCCAGCACGGCGTTCCGTATTACCCTCCTGAACCCACCGATTGCATATTCTGCTAACAGTCATCGGATCTCGGCCAACGCGAGCTGCGATACGATAAACCGCAATTGCGATAGGCTACAACCCAAGCTTTATCAAAGTCGGAAACGTGATGGTACGCATTCCTCCTCCTTACTCGAGGCATCACAACAACGTTTCACCAGGATACGCCGGTCAACTGCTGTTTGTGTATGAGAAATCGGTTGGAAACTTTCCTCATATCAGCACATTGTAGGTGTTGCCACCGGCGCCAAACTTGTGCGAATGCTCTGAAAAGCTAATCATTTGCATATCACAGCATCTTCTTCCTCTCGGTTAAAGTTCGCGTCTGTAGCACGTCGTCTTCGTGGTGTAGCAATTTTAATGGCCAGTAGTGTATTTTTATGCGCTCCCAGTAACGTACGCCCCGCTGAGGAGTACACAGATGTCATTATGCTGTGTGTACGCTCCGCAGTTCCTGCCAGGCCGCTTCCTGTGTCCTTGTGCAGTCAGTGGCACGTCGCCGGGAGGCAGACGGAAGAGGGTGCTTTGCGCCTGCAGGAAGGTGCGAGTAATTCAATTGCCGAGCAGACGCAGGCCGCCCCGCTGGCGCGTGAGTGATGGCCGCGCGGAGTGTTTTGCGGGCGGCCTGTCAACCCGGCGTGATGGATACGTCAGCCGGCTGACTGGGACACGACGCCACAGCTCACAGGCGGGCAGCGGGAACCGGAACGCCCGGTGCGTCCGCATTACGCAGTGCCCGGGGATCGGAGAGGGGGCTTTAGCGCGTTCATCTGCACTACTGCCCATTAAAACTGCTACACCACGAAGATGACGCGCTACAGACGCGAAATTTAACAGACAGGAAGAAGATGCTATGATATGCAAATGATTAGCTTTTCAGAGCATTCACACAAGGTTGGCGCCGGTGGCGACACCTACAACGTGCTGACATGAGGAAACTTTTCAACCGATTTCTCATACACAAACAGCAGTAGACCGGCGTTGCCTGGTGAAACGTTGTTGTGATGCCTCGTGTAAGGAGGAGAAATGCGTACCATCACGTTTCCGACTTTGATAATGGACGGTTTGTAGCCTATCGCGATTGCGGTTTATCGTATCGCCACATTGCTCCCCGCGTTTGTCGAGATCCAATGAGTGTTAGCAGAATATGCAATCGGTGGGTTCAGGAGGGTAATACGGAACGCCGTGCTGGATCCCAACGGCCTCGTATCACTAGCAGTCGAGATGACAGGCATCTTATCGGCATGGCTGTAACGGATCGTGCAGCCACGTCTCGATCCCTGAATCAACAGATGGGGACGTTTGCAAGACAACAACCATCTGCACAAACAGTTCGACGACGTTTGCAGCGGCATGGACTATCAGGCTGCGGTTACCCTTGACGCTGCATCACAGACAGGAGCGCCTGCGATGGTGTACTCAACGACGAATCTGGGTGCACGAATGGCAAACCGTCATTTTTTCGGATGAATCCAGGTTCTGTTTACAGCATCATGATGGTCGCATCCGTGTTTGGCGACACCGTGGTGAACGCACATTGGATGCGTGTATTTGTCATCGCTGTACTGGCTTATCACCCGGCGTGATGGTATCGGGTGCCATTGGTTACACGTGTCGGTCGCCTCTTCTTCGCATTGACGGCACTTTGAACAGTGGACGTTACATTTCAGATGTGTTACGACCTGTGGCTCTACCCTTCATTCGATCCCTGCGTAACCCTACATGTCAGCAGGATAATGCACGACCACATGTTGCAGGTCCTGTACGGGCCTTTCTGGATACAGAAAATGTTCGACTGCTGCCCTGGCCGGCACATTCTCCAGATCTCTCACCAACTGAAAACGTCTGGGCAATGGTGGCCGAGCAACTGGCTCGTCACAATATGCTATTCACTCCTCTTGATGAACTGTGGTATCGTGTTGAAGCTACATGGGCAGCTGTACCTGTACACGCCATCCAACCTCTGTTAGACTCAATGCCCAGGCGTATTAAGGCCGTTATTACGGCCAGGGGTGGTTGTTCTGGGTACTGCTTTCTCAGGATCTATGCACCCAAACTGCGTGAAAATGTAATCACATGTCAGTTCTAGTATAACATATTTGTCCAATGAATAACCGTTTATCATCTGCATGTCTTCTTGGTGTGGCAATTTTAATGGCCAGTAGGGTACATTATGGGTGTGCAGCCTGTGACTGGGTACGAGTCGCGATTGGTTGAAACCGTCCCGCGGAAGACATTTGTGGGAGAGAGCCAGGACGTTTTACTTCGCCCGGGACGCATTTTTCGAATATTTTCGCAGATCGGTTCGTTACATGAGTGCTGCTTTCTTTCTGGCCGTAGATACGGTAAAAATATTAGTGATCTGTGAATTCACAGGTTAGAGCAGTTTCGGTTATTTCGCAGAGTGCTAACACAGCACTATTCGTGCCTATCAATCTGCAATGGGAGTAATGTCACTCGGAAGTGCCCTCATACTTTCATTATTGTTGCCAGTACGTTAATATAATGACCGTCTGAGAGCGAGTATTGTCGTATTGTCAATAAGAGAAATAGTGATGGTCTGACCAAAATATTCTTAGTATACCCAAAACGAGTTGCGCGAGAATCGGGAATCTCAAAAACGTCGGTGTTGAGAATGCTACATCAACACCGATTGCACTCTTACCATATTTCTATGCCCCAGGAATTGCATGGCGAAGACTTTGAACGTCGTGTACAGTTCCACTGGGCACAAGAGAAATTACTGGACGATGTCAGATTTTTTGCACTCGTTCCATTTAGCGAGAAGCGTCACTCACCGACAGTGGTAACGTAAACCGGCATAATATGCACTATTGGCAACGGAAAATCCACGATGGCTGCGACAAGTGGAACATCAGCGACCTGGGCGGGTTAATGTACGGTGCAGCATTATGGGAAGAATGATAATTGGCCCCCATTTTATTGATGGCAATCTAACTGGTGCAATGTATGCTGATCTCCTACGTAATATTTTACCGATGTTACTACAAGATGTTTCACTGCATGACAGAATGGCGATGTACTTCTAACATGATGGATGACTGGGACATATATCGCGTGCGGTTGAAGCGGTATTGAATAGCATATTTCATGACAGGTGGATTGGTCGTCGAAGCACCGTATCATGGCCCGCACGTTCACCGGATCTGACGTCCCAGGATTTCCTTCTGTGGGGAAAGTTGAAGGATATTTGCTATCGTAATCCATCGACAACGCCTGACATGCGTCAGCGCTTTGTCAATGCATGTGCGAAAATTACGGAACTACTCGCTGTTGAGAGGAATGTCGTTACACGTATTGCCAAATGCATTGTTGTTGACGGACATGATTTTGACCATTTATTGCGTTAATGTGGTGTTTACAGGTAATCACGCTGTAAGAGCATGCGTTCTCAGAAATGATAAGTTCACAAAGGTACATGTATCACATTGGAACAAACGAAATAAAATGTTCAAACGTACCTACGTTCTGTATTTTAATTTAAAAAACCTGCTTGTTACCAACTGTTAGTCTAATATTGTGAGCCATATGTTTGTGACTATTACAGCGCCATGTATCACAAAGGGAAAAAAGTGGTCCAACTAAAACATTCATATTTCTTTACGTACTACACGAATATGTTATAAAAAATGGGGGTTCCTATTTAAAATAACGCAGTTGATATCCGTTTGACCTATGGCAGCGCCATCTAGTGGGCCAATCATAGCGCCATCTGATTTCCCCCTTCAAGCTTTGTAGTTTTTTCGTTTCACGCTTATTTCGTGAGATATTTGGCCCGGTCACGATCAACGGACGACCCTGTATATACGATGACTTAATACGTTGCCTGGTTCTTCTTGGAATGCTGTTTGAATGGTAATAACGTCTCGCATGTAGCGTCTGGTGAACGTACATCAGCTAAAAGTGCGGATACACCTACGGGTAACATGCTCGTGAGCCAGTCATGAACCGCTGGGGGGGAAAAAACATGAGACGTAGGGCTGAGCATTATGCGAGTAGCATACAAATGCTAACATACAAATGATAAAGTACTGCCTTCTATATACTGTTTAATGTAGTACGTATTTTATCGAGCAAATAAATGTCGGTATTTTGAAATGTTTGGACGACGTTTTTCCTATTCCTTCCGTTCTAACAGTGTGAAGAATTCACCGTGCAATGTTCGGCAAGAACTACAATGAATTTTGCTTTGCTCGTTAATACACTGTATTGACATTGCTGCTTCCTTGATTCCATTTTATTTGCTCATCAGGCTATGTGGAACCTTGCGAGCTAAAGATACTTGATCATAGAACAAGGCAGTACATATCGGGCGCATAGTTTTTATCGGCCAGTTACGTTTCAAAACAGAGCACACTCTGCAGCGGAGTGAAAGATCGTTCAGTAATTTGTGACCGGTTGCAGATTTTTTGGATGCTTGGCTGACGACAGTTTTAGTAGTCGGAGGGTGCAGGTCTTTGTGGTCTGTTTCAGCGACGGCACACACACGCACGCACGCACACACACACACACACACACACACACACACACACACACACACAGAGGAGCCAGTTAGCCCGCGCAGCTCACTCGCTGTGTGTTTGGGCCGCCGCTACACGGCCGGCTGCCGCTCGTTAATTACTCCAATTTAGCCAGCCTGGTGCGCGCCGCGCCGCGCCAGCTTCCATAAAAGGCCTGCCCTTTGTGCGGCCGAGCCGGGATCGCGAGCCCGGCGCAGACACCGAGGAAGAGGACGCGCCACAGTGGCTGCGATCGCCGGGCGTAATAACCACGGCTCCCGGCGGAATTAAAACCGTACCACACTTTGTCCTGGAATTTTCTGTCTGTCACTTATTTCTCTCACATCTAGCAGCGTTAGCTAATGTGAGAAAGTGTTGTTCACCAGCAAAGTAGTGAGGCGTAGCGCCATATACCGATCCTGTCTTGGAGGCAGTTAAGTGGGAGATGTGTCTCGGAGCTGGATGGTGACAGATGGTGACGCGAGACTGGACGCGCACGTAGTTTATGTATCAGCCGATAGAGGACAATATTGGATAGGGGGACTGTGATTTTAGTTTCTGTTGTGCCCACTAGAGTGCACTAAACTAACAGAATGATTTTCATAAACTGTTATAGTATTTTCATAAAGTGTTATTATGTCTTTTTGTGTATGTAAAATGTTATAAATGTGTTTTAGCAGTATGAATGATGCGTGAGTGTGGTTTAAGGTTAATATGAAGATAATTGTTTAACGAGTTGTGTAGTAGGATTTAGTGTGGGAACATTTCGAAGAAGTATGGATATGGACAAAGGGGATTTTTGTAGAATAGATTTGTAAAGTAAGTTTATGGTAAAGGGAAAGTTAATTCAGGTATAAATAACAATAGTAAATAACTTCATGCATAAGCAAAACTTCAGCATATTAGACAATTAGGTCGGTAAAAAGTGCAGTCGTGAGGTTTACTATTTTGCGAGTGGTTATTGGTGAAAACCGCGGATTGACGCGGGAGAATGTTGTTTTGCTATTGGCTGTTGAGTAAACTGACCAGTGGTAAAGCAATATTCTTCGCGTACCTTTCTCTGCTGGTAGAGAAGACTTAGAGTATTCCAGGGAAGGAGTCGGAGCCTAGCCATGAAACAGTTCGGACGTGTGTAGTAGTAGTTCCGCTGGAAATGATAAGTTGCCGAATCTAGCAGTGTTTCATACATCAAAAGTGTGGTAAAGTGACGGCAAAATTATTCCGATGGGTGTGTAGAAATTTCGGAATTTTTAAGTGAATTTTGTGACGAGAAAAGACATACATTCCGTGTGGCGTATTGAGCAGGTCGGTGGCTAAAAACTGTGACTGCATTAGGTACCGACAGACTTAATATTTGGCGAGCATTATCAATCAAAAACAATCAGTATTTTTGTAGCTATTACGTTTTCGGGAAATGCAACACCATAAACTTCCTAACGTGAGTGAAAGGGATTGTGAGTGACTGTGTTAAGACTAGCACGGGCTTGGCAGTGATACTTGTTCACCTAAGTTTCAGAATATATTAATTAAGGACAAAATTTCCAACCTTTCGTTTCGTGTGAAAACTTTCTCCCGAAACGTAGATTAGTGACTTTACTTGCAGCCTGGTTCACGTCGGAGTACAGTAGGTTTCGCTCGGCTTCCATACTGATGATGTGCTGAGACAATGTTTACAGGTAGGTGCAAGTTCTTCGTAAAGGGACGGAAAGAACCGCGCCGCCGAAGTAGACCACATTTAGGACACTAGTGCGACCCTTTCTTGAGTACTGCTCGAGTGTTCTGGATTCCCTTCGGGTCAAATTAAAGGAAGACATCGAAGCAATTCAAAGGCAGCCTGCACGTTCGTTACCGATAGGTTCGATCAGCAGGCAAGTACAACAGGGGCTCAATAAGTAATGCAACACATTTTTAGACCGGCCAATTTCGGTTGAAAAACATTTGAAATTTGCTGTGGGACATAGTGGTGTATTCCCGCTTCAGACCCCACATTTAAGTTCTGATAAGTGGCGTCCTCATACGTAGCAATCAAAATGGCGCCTGCAACGGAGGTGCGTTCCAAGCACAGAGCTGTCACTGAGTTTCTTGTGGCCGATAACCTGAGCATCGCAGATATTCATGGGCGATAGCAGAATGTCTACTGAGACCTAGTGGTGAACAAAAGCACGGTGAGTCATGGAGCGAGGCGTCTGTCGTCATGGTAACAAGGTCGTCCACACCTGTCCGATCACCTGCATGCCGGCCGGCAGCACACAGCCGTGACTCCCGCAACGTTGGAACGTGCGGACACTCTCATTCGAGGTTTTGTTGTTGTTGTTGTTGTTGTTGCTGTGGTTGTGGTCTTCAGTCCTGAGACTGGTTTGATGCATCTCTCCAAGCTACTCCATGCTGTGCAAGCTTCTTCATCTCCCAGTACCTACTGCAACCTACATCCATCTGAATCTGCTTAGTGTATTCATCTCTTGGTCTCCCTCTACAATTTTTACCCTCCACGCTGTCCTCCAATACTAAATTGGTGATCCCTTGATGTCCTACCAACCGATCCCTTCTTCTAGCCAAGTAGTGCCACAAACTCCTCTTCCCCCTAATTCCATTCAATACATCCTCATTAGTTATGTGATCTACCCATCTAATCTTCAGCATTCTTCTGTAGCACCACATTTCGAAAACTTCTATTCTCTTCTTGTCCAAACTATTTATCGTTCACGTTTCACTTCCATACGCAGCTACACTCCATACAAATAGTTTCAGAAACGACTTCCTGACACTTAAATCTATGCCCGATGTTAACAAATTTCTCTTCTTCAGAAACGCTTTCCTTGCCATTGCCAGTCTACATTTTATATCCTCTCTACTTCGACCATCATCAGTTTTTTGCTTCCCAAATAAGCAAAACTCCTTTACTACTTTAAGTGTCTCATTTCCTAATCTAATTCCCTCAGCATCACTCGACTTAATTTCACTACATTCCATTATCCTCATTTTGCTTTTGTTGATGTTCATCTTATATCCTCCTTTCAAGACACTATCCATTCCGTTCAACTGCTCTTCCAAGTCCTATGCTGCCTCTGACAAAATTACAATGTCATCGGCGAACTTCAAAGTTTTTATTTCTTCTCCATGGATTTTAAAACCTACTCCGAATTTTTCTTTTGTTTCCTTTACTGCTTGCTCAATATACAGATTGAATAACATCGGGGAGAGGCTACAACCCTGTCTCACTCCCTTCCCAAACACTGCTTCCCTTTCATGTCCTTCGACTCTTATAACCGCCATCTGGTTTCTGTACAAATTGTAAATAGCCTTTCGCTCCCTGTATTTTACCCCTGTCACCTTCAAAATTTGAAAGAGAGTATTCCAGTCAACATTGTCAAAAGCTTTCTCTAGTCTGCAAATGGTAGAAATGTAGGTTTGCCTTTCCTTAATCTTTATTCTAAGATAAGTAGTCGGGTCCGTATTGCCTCACGTGTTCAAATATTTCTACGGAATCCAAACTGATCTTCTCCGAGGTCGGTTTCTACCGGTTTTTCCATTCGTCTGTAAAGAATTCGCCTTAGTATTTTGCAGCTGTGAGTTATGAAACTGATAGTCCAGTAATTTTCACATCTGTCAACATCTGTTTTCTCCCATTTCATCTTCACCTACATCCTCTTCCTTTTCCATAATATTGTCCTCAAGTACATCGCCCTTGTATAGACACTATATACTCCTTCCAACTTTCTGCTTTCCCTTCTCTGCTTAGAACTGGGTTTCCATCTGAGCTCTTGATATTCATACAAGTGGTTCTCTTTTCTCCAAACGTCTCTTTAATTTTCCTGTAGGCAGTATCTATCTTACCCCTTGTGAGATAAGCCTCGACAGCCTTACATTTGTCCTCTAGCCATCCCTGCTTAGCCATTTTGCACTTCCTGTCGATCTCATTTTTGAGACGTTTGTATTCCTTTTTGCCTGCTTCATTTGCTGCATTTTTATATTTTCTCCTTTCACTGCTGGTAGTGCTGAGACATTCGTCCACCAGCTAGGCTACTCAAAATCGTGTGACCGCTGGGTTTCTCGCCACCTAACAGAAGACCACAAAGAACAACGAAGGACTGTGCGGAACTGTTTGCGCAATAAAAGGCTCAACACGTCATTTTTTTTTTTCAAACGTTGTTGCAGACGATGAAACACGGGCTCATCGCTATCCGTGGAGTGCCGCCACATCACCTCACCTCCGAAGAAAGAGTTCAGTCACGTCCTCAGCCAGTAAAGACACGAAACTGAGAAAACGACTATGGCGAGTTTGTTGCCACAAAAACGTAACGAACATCTCCTTCTCCACGACAGCGTAAGGTTTCGCACAAGTCTGCGCACCCGAGAGGAGCCCACAAAATCACACTGGACTGTTTTACGTCATCCAGCTTGGCTCTCGCACCTTCCGACCTCCATCTGTTTGCCCCAATAGAGAATGCACTCCGAGGGAAGCAGTACACGGATGGTGGGAAGGTTATTGATACAGCAAAACGTTGGCTCCGAGTCGACCAAAAGAGTGGTACCTTACGGACATACAAACTGTTCCAGTAACGTGGCGTAAGGGCGTCGCATTGAATGGAGATTGTGTTGAAAAATAGAATTTTACAGCCAAAAGAACGGGGAATAATATGGTGTATTGGAATCCTGAATAAAACCAACCAACTTCCAGAAAAAAAGGTGTTCCACTACTTATTACACGCACCTAGTATTACCGAGTAGCCTCTGGAGCTCGGATAGGATGCCTGGAGCGAAGGCGACATTCTTTTCGAGGAAAGCTATTGAGGAAAACTTAGAGAACGGACATCTGAAGCTGACTGCAGATTCCTACCGCCGCCAACGCGCATTTCGCGTGAGCATCACAGACGTAAGACAAGACAAATTAAGGCTCGTCTGGGGGCATACAGATAGACGTTTCTTCCTCGCTCTGTTTGAGAGCGCAACAGGAAGGGAAATGACCAGTAGTGGTACAACGTACCCTTCGCCACGCGCTGTTTGGTGGCTTGGGGAATATGGATATCAGTGTATATGTAGAAAAATGTCAAGTTGCGCTGTTTTTCGGAGGCCATATTTATCTGTAGAATAGTCAGCTTCGTAATGTCTCAGGATGTGTCATGCTAATCTATCCATTCTTTCGACAAGCTGTGCCGTTAAACTTCTGTCCCTGATTCGAATCAGTACCTCTTCGGTACTTATTCAGTCTATCCGTATAATCTTCAGCGCTTTCGTGTAACATATTATTGCAAAAGTTTCTGGTCTCTCTTTTTCGGTCCTATTTATCGTCCGCGTATTTGGGCCTGATGGTTTTGTTGGTAAAGCGCGTGCATGAAAATCGAAACGTCACGAGATCGGATCCTGGAAATTTTTCACTCTGCCTTTAACGTTGCTTCTGTCTCTCAGTGATATGAACATTCGCAGCGGATGAGACGTCGGGCGGAGACGGCTTTAAATTATAGGGCTCCTTTTTTCCCCAGTAGGGTTAGTGGCGTCCAATTGAGACTTGCATCAAGCCGTTAAGCCTCATGAAATTGTCATCGTACATGTTTCCCCTCCATACAAACCTACACTCCACGCCATTCCTTCCAATAAACAGATTTAAATTTATTTTTGATGATGACATATATTTTTTGTAAAGATTTTATTACTACTGCTAGTCTGTATTTCATACCCTCATTACGTATACCACGGTTATTTCATCACCGAACGAGTAAAATTCATCTATTACTTTGAGTATCGCATTTCCTAATCTGCCAGCCGCTGTGGCCGAGCGGTTCTAGACGCTTCAGTCCGGAACCGCGCGTCTGATACGGTCACAGGTTCGGATCCTGCCTCGAGCATGGATCCGAGTGATGTTCTTAGGTTAGTTAGGTGCAAGTAGTTTCTAAGTCTAGGGGACTGATCATCTCAGATGTTAAGTCCCATAGTGCTTAGAGCCATTTGAACCATTTTTAGTGGCCGCGCGGTTCTGGCGCTGCAGTCTGGAACCACGAGGCCGGTTCGGTCGCAGGTTCGAATCCTGCCTCGGGTATGGATGTGTGTGATGTCCTTAGGTTAGTTAGGTTTAACTAGTTCTAAGTTCTAGGGGACTAATGACCTCAGCAGTTGAGTCCCATAGTGCTCAGAGCCATTTGAACCATTTTTTGAACCATTTTTTTCCCTAATCTAATTCCTTTAGCATCACTTAATTCGTCTATAATCCATTGCCCTTTGTTTTACTTTTGTTGATACTCATAACATCTTTTCGAGGCAGTATCCATTCCGCTCAACTGCGTTTCCAAGACCTTTACCGACTCTGACATAATTACAGTTAATCGGCAAACCTTAAAGCTTTTGGTCTCTGGGATTTTTATCGGAGTTATTCGTTAATGAAGCGCTTCCGAGTGTTCTGCCAAGCTGTTGTTTGCAATTTCTGCATAATATTTCGACGATCGACCCATTCGTCTTCTTTAGGTGTTTTGCTGTAGTGTGCGCTCTGCCTGGACTCCAGCCACTATATATAAAATCCCAACAATTCGGTAATACGCCCGGAAGCACACCATTAAGTAAAGCTTTTATTTCTTCTCCTTGAACTGCAATCCTCAATCCAACTTTCTCCTTGGTTTCAAACAATGGAAAATCCAAGATGCAATTTCTTATGTAATGTATTATGGAAAGGAATTTTGCCACTCACCATATAGCACATGCCATGTGTGTGTCAGTTGCGTGTACGTGTGTGTGTCAGTTGCGTGTACGTGTGTGTGTGTGTGTGTGTGTGTGTGTGTGTGTGTGTGTGTGTGTGTGTGGTCTATTTTTGACGAAGGCCTTGCTGGCCGAAAGCCTATTTGTGACAGTCTTTTTCTTGTACCTATCTGCGACTCAGCATACCCACTATATGGTGGGTGGCAACTTCCTCTTTGGTTTCCTTTGCTGATTGATCCAATGTACTGACTGAATAACATGGATAGGCTGCAACTCTGTACTACTCCTCTCTTCACTAATGTATCCCTTTCACGTCAAAATTTCGAAGAATGTATTTCAATTGTGAAAAGCTTTTAAAACAAGAAACGCTATTGCACGCATGGTAAAGGGATAGTGGCTTTGACTACAAGTCGAAATATCTCACTATCTAAATTTTTAATAAAAATCTTTAGCAATATCAGCCGAAGACCTCCGATATAATGAGTCACCCTCTTGGTGAGTGGGGTTAAAATTCAGGGTTATGGTTCAAATGGCTCTGAGCACTATGGGACTTAACTTCTAAGGTCATCAGTCCCCTAGAACTTAAAACTACTTAAACCTAACTAACCTAAGGACATCACACACATCCATGCCTGAAGCAGGATTCGAACCTGCGACCGTAGCGGTCGCGCAGCTCCAGACTGTAGCGCCTAGAACCGCTCGGCCAAAATTCTGGGTTAAAGATATGAATAAGACTCGTTGAAGACATTGCGATCGTCCGTGAAAATAGGAAAAATGGCAGGGCCTGTTGAATGGAATTAGCAGTTTAATGAGCACGCTTTCATACTTTAAGGACTGAGAATAAACCGAAGCAAGACGAAAGTAATGAGGAGTAGAAGAAGTGAGATGATAAATTTATCAAAATTGGTGACCACGAAGTACAGGAAATTATGAAATTATGCTGAATGACGGACGAGGCAAGGAGGACATAAAATGCAGAGTAGCCGAGGCATAAGGGCCATTCCTGGCCTAACATAAGCGTTAACCTGAGGATTCGATATTTGTGAATGTAGCGTTCATAATGGCAGTGGGAAAACCATAAAAGAAGAGAATCGATGCGTTTGAGATATGATGCTATAGGAGGATGTTGAAACCCAGCAGGTTCGAATGCTGCCTCGGGCATGGATGTGTGTGATGTCCTTAGGTTAGTTAGTTTTAAGTAGTTCTAAGTTGTAGGAGACTGATGACTTCAGAAGTTAAGTCCCATAGTGCTCAGAGCCATTTGAGCCATTTGAAATCCAATTTACTGATCAGATAAGGAATAACAAAGTTCTCCAAAGTAACATACGGACTACAAGAAGGGGCAGGATGACAGAACATGTGTTTAGACATCAGGGAATAACTTCCATGGCACTAGAGGGAGCTGTATAGAGCAAAAAATGAAGGGGAAGACAGAGACTAGAATGCATCGAACAAATAACGAGGACGTAGTATTCAAGTGTTACTCTTACCTATATACCTTGGGACAATAGAGGAATTCGTGGTGGGTCGCATCAAACCAGTCACAAGAATTATGACAAAAAATGCCTCTGCCTCTATTCGACCTATTGTCTAGGATATGATGTAGATAATCAGTCCTGGTGACCGACGTTTTTTTTTCGTGACAAATTAGTCGATAGCACGAGAAATGCTGTGACATAACAGCGACTCCCTCTCCGCACACACACACGCACACACACACACACACACACACACACACACACACACACACACACAGAGAGAGAGAGAGAGAGAGAGAGAGAAATGGTTCAAATGGCTCTGAGCACTATGGGACTTAACTACTGAGGTCATCAGTCCCCTAGAACTTAGAACTACTTAAACCTAACTAACCTAAGGACATCACACACATCCATGCCCCAGGCAGGATTCGAACCTGCGACCGTAGCGGTCACGCGGTTCCAAACTGACGCGCTTAGAACCGCACGGCCACACCGGCCGGCAGAGAGAGACCTGTTGTTGCTCAAGGGCGCGACAATTGCCAGCTACGCCGTATAAATCGTGGTGTCATCGCTGCTATACAAACACGGCTTTGGCTTTCTCTTCAAGTCTGGGCGCGCGCGCGGTGCAGGCAGGGCTCAGGTAAGCTTCCTGTGGCGGGGAACAAACAAGCGGCGTGGCAGGAGGAAGACGTCGCAGGGGGCTGGCCTACCGCTGCCGGTACTGGGTTAGGGGAGGGAGGCAAGGCTGGCGCCACGGCGAGGCGCAGCGGTCAGTTCTTTGTGTCTGCACAGCCCTCCAGCCGCGCGGGCCTCCTGCAGACAGTCTCCAGCTGTGGCCGGCCCTTCGCTACAGTATTGGATTTCCTATTGTCGGAGCATCGCTGTTCCCAAAAGACATGAGGTGGGACCATTACTGGACGGCGTTCGAACTGTACACCCTTACACAAGAGAGATCCCCAGCAAGTAAAATCATCGCTCGAGTAGAGGTCTGCTTTGGTGCGCATATCCGAAGTAGTAATTACCTTGAGGGTAAAATCCCACGCCGATGAGGATACTTCTGGGATGTCCGCAGTAGTGATTACTTTCTAATTAAAAATTAAACGATATGTTAATTTGGGTTGTGTCGAAAATCTTCCTTAAGGCGCGTTTACATTGAGCTCAGAACATGTTTTTGTTCGGAACATTGTGTGCAACTTGTTCCCTCAACATGTTGGCAACATTGTTCGTTGTTCGCATTCCCGTTTACACTAGCGACCAACATTTCTACTCATTCGCATAGTCTGCTGCGGTGAACTGATAGGTTACTTGGTGTATTCACACCAAGAGATACGCTATGTCAACTGAAGAGAAAGAATTAATGACATTTGGTGCTGCATTAATAATACTTAACGAAATGAACAGACGAAGAAAACGACGTAGTCGTCGTTGGTGAACCAAAACATACTATAGAAAACATGGCGGGAATGACATGCTTTGTAAGTTGAATTTGGAAAACGGTTCTGGCTTTCGTAACTATGGAAATGATAAAATGATAGATAGGAGTGGAGGTGGATAGTGGGAAATACACATATGGGAGAGACAGAGGATGAGCAGTAGTGTGGTGCGTGTGTAGGATAGTGGTTACAAGAGAAAAGGGATGGGAATAGATGGAGAGGGAAAAGGAGAGAGGAGTCCAGATGTGGAGTGGGTTAGGTCAGGACGAAAACGTTAGCGTCCACTGACGAAAATGTGAACCGTAAATGTACCGAAGAGCCATGAATTTAGAGAGACTGTATGATGATTAGAATCTATTCGGATTGTAATGACTGACGATAGTTGAGATAATCACTTATTGCTTACAATTTGATTCATATTTACAAGTCAAAATATGCATATTTGCTGTTTTACAACGGCGCGTGGCCACGAGCTAATGGCCGCTGACCGACAGAGAGGCGTTTCACAACTCTTCCCACCCCTAGCCGTGGCGAGTATACCGTTATGTGCCCTTGGAGGAATTGGTCGCTGACCATTGTCCCACAGGTATAAATATCTCTAGAGAGGGCAGCACTCTCCAGTGGTTCGGTTGAAAGTAGAGACCGAACAGGTGGGGAAGGGTTGAAGTTGGTCGGAGGCATAAATATCAGGGTGGATCTCATTGTCTTGGAGAGGGAATTGGTTGCGTTGAGGTGTGTAGGTGTAGGGACGGAGGGATGCGTTTGTGAAGACATGGCAGCGTACCAGGGTTGGTGGCCAGACGGTAGACAGTGGAGTTATTGGAATCTGGTTTGCGGATAGTATAGGAGAAGCGGAGGTGTTCGATGTGGGTGAGGAGGGGTCTATACTTTAACTGTATTAATTTTAAAATCGGAAGGGTGATGCAGGTTCAACTGAGCTAACGAATAATCCCTACTATCGCGTACCTCAGATCGTTGTGCAGCATATGTAGTGGTACTCTACCAACAATTCTCTGTTCAATCACCGGCGAGTCCAGAATCTTCTTCGCTATTTTCTCGGCCCTTCTTCGACGATCGCTGACAAGAGCCAACGCAACTACAGGGTGGCGCACGAAATGTGTAACCAATTGTTTCTTTCACAACTTATGACGCACATTAGATATCCCGCTGGGATCTCTACAGCAGAACCAGCAGAACTTGGGAAAACAAATGAGTTACGAAATGATGCGTAATTCACGATACTGCCGCTAGGGGACTAGTAAACAGCAATGGCTGACAATGGAAGAGTGACGACACAGCAACGATCGGCAATTGTGTTACTTTTTCATGAAACGAAAAGCCTTGTTGTGACTCGGAGGCGTTTTCGACAACAGTTTAACACATGATGGGTCCCTTGCAAGAACACCATCCACAGGTTGTACGATAAATTTGTACAGGAAGGAACAGTATTGGAAGCTAAGCGACCTCGGCCTTAGCCTGTTTGTTCGCCAGAGAATATTGAAGCAGTACGAGTTGCTGTACAGAGAAGTCCCGGGAAATCGTGTAGAAAGGCGGCAGTGCAACTGGGAATATCCAGACGCTCCTTTCAACGCATTCTTAAAAGTGACCTCCATATGTACCCGTACAAGAAGATCTATGCACAGAAGCCACTGAAGAACACAAGCAGCAGAGACTACTGTTTTCGCCGGCCGAAGTGGCCGTGCGGTTAAAGGCGCTGCAGTCTGGAACCGCAAGACCGCTACGGTCGCAGGCTCGAATCCTGCCTCGGGCATGGATGTTTGTGATGTCCTTAGGTTAGTTAGGTTTAACTAGTTCTAAGTTCTAGGGGACTAATGACCTCAGCAGTTGAGTCCCATAGTGCTCAGAGCCATTTGAACCATTTGAACTACTGTTTTCTCAGTGGGCGGAGGATAGGGAAGAAACTCTCAACAACGTTTGGTTTTCAGACGAGGCGCATTTTCATTTAGGCAGTGTGGTTAACAAACAAAATGTACGCTTTTGGGCCACTGAAGACCCACAAGTGCTTCATGAACGACAACATTATGCTCCGAGGATTACAGCGTGGGCAGCAATTTCCAGTCACGGACTTATTGGACCCTTTTTCTTTGAAGAAACTGAACAGCGAGCGTTACTTGAATATGCTTCGCAATAGCTTCATTCCACAGCTTCTTGCTACTGCCTTGCCCTTCAACACGCAGTGGTTCATGCAAGATGGAGCAAGGCCACTTACCGCAAACACTGTGTTGGAGTTTTTACACGAGCATTTCGACATGCGGATCATTTCACTCAGGTTTCCAGGTCGCTTCAACGACGGACGAAATTGGCCCCCCGATAGTCCAGATCTCAACCCATGTGACTTTTTTCTTTGGGGGTACCTAAAGGAAAAATTTTTCCCGAAACGTCCACGTGATTTAATGGAGCTCAGACGACTTACTGTTCAAGCTTCCAGTGAAATTACTGAAGACATGTGCCGTAGGGTAATCACTAACTTCAGTGTTCGTTTGAAGGAAGTTAGGAAACGAAATGGTGGACATACTGAGCAAGTGCTGAGTTAGAACAAATCTCCATGGACGGCTCTTCATTGTAGTATATGTTCCTTTCAGATTGTATTAACAATAAAGTTTATGAAACTTCCTGGGAGATTAAAACTGTGTGCCGGACCGAGACTCGAACTCGGAACCTTTGCCTTTCGCGGGCAAGTGCTCTACCAACTGAGCTACACAAGCACGACTCACGCCTCGACCTCACAGCTTTAGTTCTGCCAGTACCTCGTCTCCTACCTTCCAAACTTCACAGAAGCTCTCCTGCTGTGAGGACGGGGCGTGAGTCGTGCTTGGGTAGCTCAGTTGGTAGAGCACTTGCCTGCGAAAGGCAAAGGGCCCGAGTTCGAGTCTCGGTCCGGCACACAGTTTTAATCTGCCAAGAAGTTTCATATCATCGCACACTCCGCTGCAGAGTGAAAATCTCATTCTGGAAATAAAGTTTATATTCAAAAACAAAATGGTAACACATTTCGTGCGCCACCCTGTATTTGACGCTCGTCCATTTCTACAAACAAACTGTGTGACTGGAGCGCCAACTGCCGCTGGAGTGCGCTATGGTCGCAAACCACCATGAGGACCACGTTCCGTGATATTCAGTAGGTTGTTGCAGGGCGTACAGCAACCAAGACGCATGTCTGGCGTGCTTCGCGATGAGAACCACGTGTGCGGACGAGTTAAGATCCTCTTTTTTGTAACTCCTCTTTCGTTTACATTAACTGCTGCCAGTTATGGAGACACCAAAAGCTGCCGCAATGCGGTTCCATCGTTTGGAACATTAGCTCCATGTTGTAACTCCTGTTTGCCCTTCACTTGCAATATAAAGAATGTATGTGAAGAGTTTGATAGAACACTGAAAGACCTGAGTCGAAACAAGGCCCGAGGAGTAGACAACATTCCATTAGAACTACTGACGGCCTTCGGAGAGCCAGGCCTATCGAAACTCTACCATCTAGTGAGAAAGATGTATGAGACAGGCGAAATAACCTGAGACTTCAAGAAGAATATCATAATCCCAATCCCAAGGAAAGCAGGTGTTGACAGATGTGAAAATTACCGAACTATCAGTTTAATAAGCCACGGTTGCAAAATACTAACGCGAATTCTTTACAGACGAATGGAAAAACTGGTAGAGGCCTATCTCGGGGAAGATCTGTTTGGATTCCGTACAGATGTATGAACACGTAAGGCAATACTGACTCCACGACTTATCTTAGAAAAAAGATTAAGGAAAGGCAAACCTACGTTTCTGGCATTTACAGACTTAGAGAAAGCTTTTGACAATGTTGACTGGAATACTCTCTTTCAAATTCTGAAGGTGGCAGGGGTAAAATACAGGGAGCGAAAGGCTATTTACAATTTGTACAGAAACCAGATGGCGGTTATAAGAGTCGAGGGGCATGAAAGGGAAGCAGTGGTTGGGAAGGGAGTGAGACAGGGTTGTAGCCTCTCCCCGATGCTATTCAATCTGTATATTGAGCAAGCAATAAAGGAAACTTAAGAAAAGTTCGGAGTAGGTATTAAAATCCATGGAGAAGAAATAAAAACTTTGAGGTTCGCCGATGACACTGTAATTCTGTCGGAGACAGCAAAGGACTTGGGAAGAGCAGCTGAACGGAATGGACAGTGTCTTGAAAGGAGGGTATAAGATGAACATCAACAAAAGCAAAACGAGGATATTGGAATGTAGTCAAATTCACTCGGGTGATGCTGAGGGAATTAGATTAGGAAATGAGACACTTAAAGTAGGAGATGAGTCTTGCTATTTGGGGAGCAAAATAACTGATGATGGTCGAAGTAGAGAGGATATAAATTGTTGAATGGCAATGACAAGGAAAGCGTTTCTGAAGAAGAGAAATTTGTTAACATCGGGTATAGATTTAAGTGTCAGGAAGTCTTTTCTGAAGGTATTTGTATGGAGTGTAGCCATGTATGGAAGTGAAACGTGGACGAAAATAGTTTAGACAAGAAGAGAATAGAAGCTTTTCAAATGTGGTGCTAGCGAAGAATGCTGAAGATTAGATGGGTAGATCACATAACTAATGAGGAGGTATTGAATAGAATTGGGGAGAAGAGGAGTTTGTGGCACAACTTGACAAGAAGAAGGGATCGGTTGGTAGGACATGTTCCGAGGCATCAAGGGATCACCAATTTAGTATTGGAGGACGGAGTGGAGGGTAAAAATCGTAGAGGGAGACCAAGAGATGAATACACTACTAAACAGTTTCAGAAGGATGTAGGCTGCAGTAGGTCCTGGGAGATGAAGATGCTTGCACAGGATAGAGTAGCACGGAGAGCTGCATCAAACCAATCTCAGGACTGAACACCACAACAACAACATGATATAAAATACATGAGTCTCACAACATTTCACTTAAATATTACTACAAATACACAACGTAACACTGTTCCCTCGACGCCCTAGGCTGGGGCCTACCTGGTCCGCGCCTAAACTCGGCCCTGCAGGTGGGTACCGTACGAGCGCCCTCCCTATCCTAGTCTCTATACTGTGGCTGCTGCTTTGTCCGCGCCTCCCGCAGAGCAGCGCCCTGCTAGCTTTCAGGTCCCGTGCCTGCGGACAGCTTCCCTTGTCTTTCCCCTGCGCCTTCTCAACTGTTTGCTGCCTGCCTTCGAATTCCAGGAAACCACCGGTCACGGACAAAACAGTCGCCAGTAAAATATTGCCACGGTAACAGGACACGATGACCGTTCTGGTGGCAAGCGAGACCCCAGGCCATTGATCCTACAGTAGAATTTATTGGCTTCAGTTCAGAGATGGTCAAAAAACCAGAACTTCAGGCAGTCTAGAATGTTTTCGAGAACAAAAACCGAATCGGAGGCACATCTGACAACCGAAAACTTCAGCTAGTACAGCAGCTCGCTTATTTTATTATTATTATTATTATTATTATCAAGGTGCTTGTGTACTTGCGTAGCTTTATCCCGTTAAAAGAAAGATCATTCAGATGCTAACTAGCCAATGTATTGCTAGAAACAAGTGTGAAATCCTACTACATTAGAAAGGACAGCTCGGGAGACCTATTAAAGGGCCTAGCGATCCTGAAAACCAGATTTGACACTAATTTCAGCAATCTTTTTTCAACTGCTACCCCTGTCCATAATTGTTCCAGGGCAATCTTTTGCTCACAGCTTTTTTGATCCAGATAGTAACAATTCCTCCGGGCCTTCCAGCGATATTCATAAATACACACACTTACGTTGCAAAATTTTCATATGCCGTTGTAAATTTTTCACCTCCACTGTACTAGGATAAAGATACATGAGCGCTCTGCACGAGTAGTGGATAAGGTCCTCGACTCTGTGTTTAATGTAAGCTGTGGAGCGGTTGGTGATGTGCAGCGTTAGGGAGGACATTCTTATTAGAGGCAGTGTAGTGAGCAGTTGAGTTTTAAAGAAGGAGATCTGATATTTGTGAATGTGGGAGAAATGATCTATAATTTTGTATTATGGAGATGAAATTTTTTGTAAAGATACTTTCTTGGCTGTAATGATAGAAAAAAAGTTTGACGGGAATATTTCAAGCAAGCAACGACCATGCAACAGTGAAATGTTTGTTTGTTAGAACTATTAACTGAAGGAAATGTTTGTCCCTTAGATAACTAATAACATTCATGATTAACGTTAATTTGATCTCTGTTTTTATTATGTCACAAACAATGCAATTGTTTTAAATGTCTGTAATTTTTGTGAAGAGTGAATTTCGTAATTACCCGCCAGGGTAGCCGAGAGCGCTAAAGCCCTGCTTCCTGGACCCGGGTAGGCCTGCCGGTCCCGGATCGAATCCGCCCTCCGGATTATCGTCGAGGGTCGGTGTACCGGCTAGCCTGGATGTGGTTTTTAGACGGTTTTCCACATCCCGCTAGGCGAATACCGGGCTGGTACCCACGTCCCGCATCAGTTACACGACTCACAGACATCTGAACACATTGGCACTATTCCATGGATTACACTAGACGCAGACAGTTGGGGTGCACTAATTCCTTCCTGGGGGGGGGGGGGCGGTTACGGGGTAGTGACAGGAATGGCATCCGGCCACCCCTTAAAATTAACATGCCACACCTGATTAACCAGCAGACCCCGAAAGTCGGGATAAATGCTTGGAAAGAGAGAGAGAGAGAGAATGAATTTCGTAATTGTTAAGAGCCTTCTTATGTTGTACAGTCTTTTTCGACAGTAAACAGAGTTTTCAAGAACGCTTTTCTTTAAAGTCAAACCCTCCTCCATCATTTGTAGTAAAGTGCATTGCAGCTTACACCACAGGCACAAGGAGATTCTTACATGCAGATGACCTAGCCCTTGCTACGCAGAGCTCATGCTTTGAAAGAGTGGAAAGAAACCTGACAACAGCACTTAGAACACTGTCAAGCTACTACAATCGGAACCAACTCAGACCAAACCCTTCGAAGACACAAGTGTGTGCCTTTCATTTAAGGAACAGGGAAGCTAATCGTGAGCTACATATTGCATGGTCAGGCATCCAACTCCAGCATCATCACGCACCTAAATACTTGGGAGTCACTCTCGATAGAACTCTGACATTCAAAACTCACTGCAAGAACACCAAAATGAAAATCTCCGCTCGAAACAACCTAATTCGCAAACTAGCGGGGACACAGTGGGGATCACATCCACAAACTATTCGCTGTTCTGCAATGGCACTGTGCTTTCATACTGCTGAATATGCTTCTCCAGTCTAGTACAGGTCATCTCATGCCAGACAAGTAGACATTGCTCTCAACGAAACCTGCAGGTCGATCACAGGTTGCTTAAGACCTACCCCAACTGATAAGCTCTACTGCCTGGCTGGAATAGCCCTACCATGGATACGCAGAACAGTGGCTGCCAACAAGGAGAGACTGAAAGTGGAACAGGACAGTGCCCATCCACTGCACAGACATAATCCACCGCAGCAACGGCGGAGATCGCGAAAGAGCTTCCTGAGAACATCCGAGAAGCTCACCATTTCACCATAGAAGGCAAGGCTGGAGTTATGGAAGAAGTCGACGCCTCACCTGCAGACGCCAGAAGCTGAAGAACTGCCACCTGGACACAACGAGAGCTGGCTGGTGTGGAAATCTTTAATCAGATTACGATCAGGAGTTGGACGATCCAATGACAACCTAAAGAGATGGGGCTTCTTAACAGAAGATACGTCCTGTGATTGTGGACAAGAACAAACCACAAGCCACATGCTCTAGTGCCTTTTGTGCCCTACATCCTGCACGAAGATTGATCTCCTGCAAGCTACTCCAAGCGCCTTGGAGATTGCAAAGTACTGGGCACATGTAATATAAATACAATTTGTCTATATATATGTACATATTTATTGATGTGTATGGCTACTGTAAATTTGTATGTTTCTGATTCGAGAACAAATAAACCACACGCTGCCACAGATTGTTTCTGACAAGAAGCAAAGAAAAGTTTCGTAGTAAGTAGATTATTTTTCTGTAGCTGCTGACTTCAATTTGGTTTCGAGAACGTCAGTAGACCAGACAAAAAGTAGTATACCGAGAAAGAGGTAAGTTACTTTTCCTTCACGGGAAATCTTGCTTGAGAATCTCGAGAGCAAATAGTATGTAGTCAGAATTTCCGGTGGTTGTGCTAAGGAAGCAGATTAATTTACGCTAAACAATGAACATAATCTTCAACAGTTATTTTCTTCTGAACTGAGCAGTATTTTATTTTATGGATACTTCCAGTCAGACATTGCACTTCATGTTACATACCTTTCATAACGTATTTCAGTATTGGGTTTCATTGAAAGTTTCCTCTGCATACACAATTAGGTTCTTTTGGGATTTAATTAGATTCATTTTCATTATTTCAAATTTAGAATTTCACTAAGATTAAAGTTTTGTTTCACGCACTCTTCACAAGCACAATACAGGGCCAACCAGCAGTCAGCATTGCTCATTGCTCAGCAGTTGAATGTGATATCTTACGGACACGTCATACGAGGAGAAAGTTATTGAAACGAATATTCAGCTTACAACATTAATTTGAATCTTCACATCACTGCGAAACTGCACATATAAACTACATCTACTTCTATACTCTGGAAACCACTGTGAACTGTACAGCACAAGGTAGGTCTCACTCATTATTACGGTTTTTTCCGTTCCATTCACGTTCGGAGATCGGGAAGATGGCTGCCCAAATGCCTCTGCGCGCGCTTTAATTAGTATAATTCTGCCCTCGTGATCACTATGAGAGCGATACGTATGGAGGTGTGGTAGCTTTCTCGCTTCCCGCACCCCGGTTCGATTCCCGGCGGGGTCAGGGATTTTCTCTGCCTCGTGATGACTGGGTGTTGTGTGATGTCCTTAGGTTAGTTACGTTTAAGTAGTTCTAAGTTCTGGGGGACTGATGACCATAGATGTTAACTCCCATAGTTCTCAGAGCCATTTTTTTGATACGTATTGAGGGGTCTCTAGAATGTTCCTACATTCGTCACTCGAATTTGGTTCTAGAAACTTCCTGTGTAGGTTTTCGTGCGATAGTTTGCGCCTACCTTCATGCGTCTGCCAGTCCATTTCTTTCTTTCGGCATCATCGTGATACTCTCCCATGGGTCGAACAAACTCGTACTACCATTATTTGTATCCTTTCGTACTGCCATTCTTTGTATCCCTTCAATGTCCCCTGTTAATCCTATTTGTTAGGGTCAAACACGCTTGAGAAATATTGTTGAACGGGTTGCACGAATGTTTTGTATGCACTGTAGACAGGTTGCATTTCCCTAATATTTTACCCATGAACCGAATTTTGCCACCTGCTTTACCTGCTACCTAGACTATGAGATCATTCCGTTCATATCCCTACAAACTGTTACACCAAGGTATTAATATTCATTGACCTATTCCTCGTTGACATTAGTCATAGGATACTAAGTTCTTCTTGTTGTGAAATGCACAGATTTACATTTTTGAACATTTAAACCAAGCTGTCAATCTTCGAACCACTTCGAAGTCTAGTTAAGATCTGAATATCTGTGCAGCTTTTTATCTTAGACAGAGCTTCATTGTAGGTAACTGTGTAAGTAGGCTGTTTAGGTTTTCTTATTGGTAACTCCACGTAGCGCTCTGTATGAAAATCACTGGCTGTGCTGTGTGCAGTCTGTGGCTAGTTTACATTGTTGTCTGCCATTGTAGTGTTGGGCAGCGGCAGCTGGATGTTAACAGCGCGTAGCGCTGGGCAGTTAGAGGTGAGCCGCCAGCAGTGGTGGATGTGGGGAAGTGAGATGGCGCATTTTTGAGAGCGAATGATCTGGACGTGTGTCCATCAGAAACAGTACATTTGTAAGAATGGATGTCATGAACTGCTGTATATATATTATCATTTTTGAACACTATTGAGGTAAATATATTGTTTGTTCTCTATCAAAATCTTTCATTTGCTAACTATGCCTATCAGTAGTTAGTGCCTTCAGTAGTTTGAATCTTATATTTAGCTGGCAGTAGTGGCGCTCGCTGTATTGCAGTAGTTCGAGTAACGAAGAATTTTGTGAGGTAAGTGATTTGTGAAACGTATAGGCTAATGTTAGTCAGGGCCATTCTTTTGTAGGGATTACTGAAAGTCAGATTGCGTTGCGCCAAAAATATTGTGTGTCAGTTTAAGCACAGTCTTGTACGTTTCAACTGTATCATCCGTGAACCGTCAGAGGCTACTGTTAATGTCGTCTGCCAGGTCATTAATATACGAAACGTCCGACAAGGGTCATAACATACTTCCGTGGGACACATCTGAAGTTACTTCTACATCTGTGGACGACTCTCCAGCCAAGATAACATGCTGCGTCCTACCTTACAAAGAAATCCTTAATCCAATCACAAATCGCGCCTGCTACTTTATGTGATCGTACTTTCGATAATAAGCGCATGCATGGTACCGAGTCAAATACCTTTTGGAAGACAAGAAACACTGCATCTGACTGATTCTCCTGGTCCATGGTTTTCAGGACGTCGTGTTAGAAAAGCGCGAGTTGTCTTTCACATAATCGATATTTTCAAAATCCATGTTACACGTCATTTCCATCAGGACTTGTTTCCACGCATGAATAACACTTCGAACTAAAATCTGACACTGTTTTGTTCTGTCATTCTGATTCACATGCAAGGCGAACTCAGTTACACACACGGGACTTGAACCTGTGACCTCCAAATTAGTCACTGACGCTACACGCCTTTAGCACCAACTTACGCTCCCCACAAAATGATGCCTTCATCGGATCAAGCATGTAGCTCGCATTGATATTTTCCTCTCTAAGTTTGTCCTGAGGCGTCTTCCATACTATTTACATAACTATTCCGAAAACTAAAACGTCATCCTGGCAGAAGACGAGCTTGTTCATAAAAAAACGGAAAAAATCTTCATGTAGACTCTTAGTGGAAATAAAAATTAAGAAATCGCCTCTTTGAAAAAGTACTAAACTTCAGCATGTGAGGAAAAGAAAATTATAACAAATTGGTTTCAATAAACCATGTATTATGGCAACCGATTTGGCAGTTTTTTCATATTTTCCTACACGAATAGCAACTCTTCTTGAGAAAAATGAAACATCTTGAAAAGAAAAAAAAAAGCACAAAGACTCTTCATGAGAAGCAGCAAATCTATTGCTGAGAAAAAACGATAGGGCTCTTCTCGAAGACTAAAAGATACTTGTATGAAAATCTCAGTCTATTAAGAGACGTTTCTAGAAAATTGCTGTAATTTTTTATATTTCTGTCGCGACTTTCTTTTAATAAACAGTGTTGCTCAATTAGTCTCTAGTGCCTGATACTTCTGATGTTGAAGTCGTGAGTACGTAAGAGACAAAGTGATCCACGTACCGCAGAAAGCTGTTCTGCTCTGCAAGCGGATAAAAGTACCAGTTCGGTCGTATTATATTTTTAGTGGTTTTGTTGAATGCACCGTGCGGATGAAATGGCCCAGTCTTTTACGGACCAAAGACCACGTTTCGTTTTGATTAGCGCACACGAAACGGTATTCTAGCGTGTCATGTAGAGCGCACTCTATGCAGCACGGGTTTCTCTCGCGTCACCACTTCGTCATTGACAACGTGATAACATCCCAACCCGATGTTGGTAGACAGAAAAGTCTGATGTGTATTAAGCACACGCGCCTGTTGGTCGTAAGATGTACGGTTTGTCTTGGATGAATGGAAGGAATTTCGAAGACTCTTTTGAATAAAGTTGCTTTGGTTAGGTGTAAGTTAGGAAAAGGGAACTCTCAGCTTCACATATGTACTGGAGGGGGGAGGGGGGGGGGGGGAGGGGGAGAGTGTGGCATGTCTGGAAGTTTTTGATACGGAATTTCTCCTCGCTTTAAGAATGCGATAAGTGGTCTTTACGAAAATGAATCCACGGATATCGTACACCAGTTTCTCCGTCTGTCGTTGGTATTGCTGACTTGTGACTGTACGGTCCACGTACCGACTGGTAAGATCTACTTTGCTTTTTTCGATGCTACAGGTTAGACGGATGCTATCTGTTGTACCTTAGGAAGTACACACATATTTACAAAGTGCGCTGTCTCGAATCTGTCCATGTGCCGTTGTCGGTCTTCCCGTATCGCACACGTATTCTAGCTAATTAGTTCGTTGGAGATGTAATGTAAGGCTCTACCAGAATACACGTTCCTGGTATACATTCTGGAAGTGATCACGGACGTCATCTACTCTTGGCGGTTCACCACACCTGAGGTGGGATGTATAGATCACCTCTCCACCCTGAGAAATGCTGTGTTACGACTCATCGGCGAAGGCTCAACACAAAGGCGACGACTGAACGCACGAGTGCCTTCCGGTCCAAGCAAAGGCGAACAAAAAGCAGGAGAGCCTGCTCCGACGAGAAGAGGTGGGATATGAAGAGATTATGCACGTGCCATCTCAGAACAGAAGGTTGCACAAAGACGAAAGAAGAAATCCTGAAAAAATCTTAGCGCAGGAAGCAGTAACCTTTTCTTTACAAGAATCTCATCTGACGAAGGAAATTATTTGCAATCTTAAAATCCCTCGTTTTACTTTGTTTGAATATAAGCGTGACAACAAACATGGCCTCACAACACTGGTCTAGCAAAACCTTATAGGAAACGTGAATACGGGCCTAGAACAATCAAAACATGAAATAGGAATCAAACTGAGAGAACTAACTCTTTATGATGTGTATAAACCCCCATCCGAATTTGGGCCAATAAATAAAGTGCCCAAAGCCGAACACCCAGTTGCGTACGCTGGGGATTTCAATTCTCACCATACCAAAGGGGATTACACGGAATGCAACACGGAAGGCGAAAGACTCAATAACTGGGCTAACGGGAGGGATCTTCACCTCTTGTACGACCCAAAAGACAGAGCTACCTTTTCATCAGGAGCATAGGGATCACAAACAACACCGGACCTGACTTTCATCACAAGGAGAGCAACAGGATATGTGCTTCACGTGCAGGAAAGGTATTACCAAAGTTCCCTAGAACCTAACACCAACCTGTGAATGTCGAAGGGAAACTGTCAGTTCTCGTTATACAGTCCCGCAGCCCAACAATGGAAACTAAAAAAAGGTGACGGAATCATACCGGACTCTCACTGGGAAAACAGTGAACCATATTTCTCCAATACCAGAGAAATATGAATATTTCGTTACTCTGATAGATAGCTCAGCACTGAAAAGTATTCCACGCCGTACCAGGGAGGAATACACTCCTTGCTGGTCGCGAGAATGTGAATCATTATTGGAAGAACTGATGACAGCTTTATTTTGACTAATGATATGTACATTATTTGGTTCTATTAAGAAATTCGTCAATGGAACTGACGTGTCTATTTAAGCTCCTCTTACACTGAACTTCACTAGCAGCTACACTTTTTGTGGTTGCTTGCAAGTTATTAAAAACGTGTGTTCGTGATTAATGGACATCTTTATAGACCAAAGTATCTTGCTTTTAATCTTAATGTAGGCTGTTCTTATGCCTGGTGTTGATTCCACGAACTGAGCTATTGGTTTCAAAAAGAGATATACAGGGTGTAACCGCAGACATTTTTATATGTGGTACTTTTAATAAGTACACACATGTGTGTTTGTTGTTTTTTTCTGTGTCGAACGGTATTCCCACGAACACATCACAAACTTTAGGACTTTGCACCAGTAAGCGGACTACACATGTCAGTATAGACTATCCGTTTAGCGTCCATGTGTGCACACTCACCACCTATCCTGCTGCCCAGGGAAAAATAAGTATTAATGGTTTGCTATTGCAACATGTACTTGGAAGAACTAACCAACCTAAAAACATACGACTCCTAACAGCTACTCGTATAATTATTTGTCTGCAAATGAAGTAAATACGGATGTAATGTTGTTCAGTACACTTTCCTCAGTCACAAATAAAAACTTCTGCGCTTTCACTTTTTACACGCTGTACTATTATGACAAACTTCATTATGGAAAAATATATCGGTAAGCAGTAGTTCGTTGAACAGGCCTCAGCAGGGCGTTCTTGACATCGCAGTTAATTCATATTGCACGTTTTTGGACTCTCAGAACCCTAGCTTGACGAGTTACCGCAAATAATGACCGCGTATGATGTTATGGAATGAAATTTAAGTGACGTATGCTAGTTCCTTGTAACTTTTATACCACCTATTTCTGATAACATACGTATTGCAGGTAAAGATTCGTTGCGAGGATAAGGATAAACTGTAGATTGCCTGCACAAGACATAGCTTAGAGCAAACTTGTAGTGCTCTTACATGAATACTGAGGAAGTGTATGGTAGCCGCTATCAGGTCGAACGAAGAAGGGACAGCGAACGTTTGAGAATTAGTACTGCCTTGTTTCACTGGCGAGGGAGTGTAGAAGAAATTTTGAAAAATTTTTACTGGTAGGCACTCGAAGAAAGATGAGAATCGAGATTCTGCTCAAAAACCTTCAGGAACCTCTTTCAGGGCAGAAGCTATGGGTACTCTCAACACCCCTCCCCTCCGAAATCATAAAACAATAAATTATCCATTAATATTCGTTCAGGTAAAATAAGGCAAACAATAATAACTCGTACAGGCACATGCAAGCAGTCATTTTTCTCATTTTCCTCCCCATGAAAGAGGAGGAAAGTTTAAAAATGGCACAGTAAATGGTGTTCTCTTCCGCGTACTCCACAGCGATTCGTGGAGTATCACAATAGATTCATTGAATGTAGCTGGACTATCTGTCACAAACAATAAACCTCGCTGCGGGGGGGGGGGGGGGGGGGGCTTGCGTGCCTCGGCGATACAGATAGCGTTATCGTACCGTAGGTGCGACCACATCGGAGGGATTATTATGGAGAGGCCTCCTCGTATCTACAGGGACGCAACGTATTCATTCTCCGCACGCTCTGTCGGTGATTGGAATGGGAAGATACCTTAAAAGGCAGTATAGTGAAAGGTTTCTTCTTCTCTGCGATTCGCAGAGTAGGTACAGATGCTTTTAACTGTACGATACGGCCAAAGGTGCGTCTTCAACCGTCGTGTTTGTGAGTACCTGAAGAAGAAACGCCGACACAGACAAAGAAATATACTCCGTGGCGACGGCAAAGCGGTGAAACAGAGACGGCTGACTGGGGTGCCACGCAAGGAGGGGGGCGGAGAGGGTGCCCACCCCTCTGGCGCCGGCGGCAAACAAACAAAGGCGGCAGGAGGCAGTGGGGGATGGGGGAGGGGGGAGGAGACGGGTCACTGTCGCGACAGGAGGGCGCCCGCCGTCTCCTCGCGCAGGCCGCCGCTGTCAGCCGCACACATACGCACAGTAGTGGTTATGAAAATAGTGAACACGGCTCTGCTATGAGTCACAGTGCTTCTACACTACTGGCCATTACAATTGCTACACCACGAAGATGACGTGCTACAGACGCGAAATTTAACCGACAGGAAGAAGATGCTGTGATATGCAAATGATTAGCTTCTCAGAGCATTCACACAAGGTTGGCGCCGGTGGCGACACCTACAACGTGCTGACATGAGGGAAGTTTCCAACCGATTTCTCATACACAAACAGCAGTTGACCGCCGTTGACTGGTGAAACGTTATTGTGATGCCTTGTGTAAGGAGGAGAAATGCGTACCATCACGTTTCCGACTTTGATAAAGGTCGGATTATAGCCTATCGCGATTGCGGTTTATCGTATCGCGACATTGCTGCTCGCGTTGGTCGAGATCCAATGACTGTTAGCAAAACATGGAATCGGTGGGTTCAGTAGGGTAATACGAAACGCCGTGCTGGACCCCAACGGCGTCGTATCACTGGCAGTCGAGATGACTGGCATCTTATCCGCATGGTTGTGACGGATCGTGCAGCCACGTCTCGATCCCCGAGTCAACAAATGGGGACGTTTGCAAGACAACAACCATCTGCTCGAACAGTTCGACGACGTTTGCAGCAGCATGGACTATCAGCTCGGAGACTATGGATGCGGTTACCCTTGACGCTGCACCACAGACAGCAGCGCCTGCGATGGTGTACTCGACGACGAACCTGGGTGCACGAATGGCAAAACGTCATTTTTTCGGATGAATCCAGGTTCTGATTACAGCATCATGATGGTCGCATCCGTGTTTGGCGACATCGCGGTGAACGCACATTGGAAGCGCATATTCGTCATCGCCATACTGGCGTATCACCCGGTGTGATGGTATGGGGTGCCATTGGATACACGTCTTGGTCACCTCTTGTTCGCATTGACGGCACTCTGAACAGTGGACGTTACATTTCAGATGTGTTACGACTCGTGGCTCTACCCTTCATCGATCACTGTGTAACCCTACACTTCAGCAAGACAATGCACGACCGCATGTTGCAGGTCCTGTACGGGTCTTTCTGGATACAGAAAATGTTCGACTGCTGCCGTGGCCAGCACATTCTCCAGATCTCTCAGCAGCTAAAAATGTCTGGTCAATGGTGGCTGAGGAACTGGCTCGTCACAATACGCCAGTCACTACTCTTGATGAACTGTGGTATCGAGTTGTAGCTGCATGGGCAGCTGTACGTGTACACGCCATCCTAGCTCTGTTGGACTCAATGCCCAGGTGTATCAAGGCCGTTATTACGGCCAGAGGTGGTTGTTCTGGGTACTGATTTCTCAGGATCTATGCACCCAAATTGCGTGAATGTGTAATCACATGTCAGTTCTAGTATAATATATTTGTCCAATGAATACCCGTTTATCATCTGCATTTCTTCTTGGTGTAGCAATTTTAATGGTCAGTAGTGTATAAGTGCTTACGTTGATGAGCGCTGTGAGAAATATAGCCGCTCTTTTAATTAAGGACAATATTATCAGGCTTATTTTCATATAGGGCAGAGGTGATCGATAACATGGGTAATAATTAATAGCATTGAAAAGTTTTAATTAAAATTATCGATGTATAGTCTCTCATCAGAATAGAAGCCACAGCAAAGCAGCGCTTCAGGGAAATCAAAGAGGGTTTAACGTGGCAAATTTTGTTTATAAATTCTGCTGTATAAACTATGCGAGGGTATTGTTAGTTCTCTTGTCTTGTTTTCTGCACACTGAATAAGTCGTAGCTGCGGCGCGCGATATAGCGGGCATTTCCGTGTAATATGTTACGGAAGAGATCAGGGCACTCTTGTTAAACTGCAAGAAAACTGACTATAATTAATTTACACGGGAGAGACTTTTGCCGTAATTTCACGGACTAAGAATATCTGGGGGACTGTGTGCGCGACAAAAAGTAGCGCTCAGTATTAAATTCTGTTACATTCCGAATAACTGATAACAGGATCTGTGGACTATACGAAGGGACGTTAAACTGATTATAAGAACGGAACTGGACACTTAGCTTTGTGAAAATAAATACGTGTGAAATTTGAATGACTTTATCGAAGTGTAGTAATGGACACAGTCCTTGCTATAATATCTTTTGAGTGACGAACTATAAAAATCACGGACATTTTAGCTGCCGTAATTGTTGAGAGTAATTGTAGGATCAAGCCTCCTTTTCCCTCTATACAAAACGCAATCATCCATGATTCACTGAATGTTGTTAATAAAAAACTAAAGTTATATTCACAATTACTGGTGTATTAGTATTTATTTATTTAATCGTATGGTGATTTTATACAATATACAGTTGATACAAGGCAAGTGATTTTATACAATATACATTTGATATAAGACAAGATTAAACCTTCAAGTCCGTGTTTTCAACCAATTAATTATGCTGAGTGTGAGGGTGAACAAGTCGTCGGGGATTCCAGGATATGAATAAAGTGGACAGCGTTGGAGCAAATGTTCAGTTGTCTGCTCTTCTTGATTACATTCACACGTTGGTGAACTGATCCAGCTCCGTTTGTACCTGAAGTAGCAACAACAACCATGTCCAGTCCTTAACCTGTTGAGGCGGCACCAGAGGTTCCTCGGTAGGTCAAGACCTTTTGGCTTCTATGTGGGATCAAGGTGATGGCCTCTTGTTCCCAATGTTTTTGTTGACCATTCATGCTTGCAGCTTTCATTTAGATCATAACCATCCGCGATGAGTTGTCCTGCAGAAACACCTGCTGGTCTTCTTGATCGCAATCGTTGCTGTGGCGGATGACAGAATTCTTGATGCAGAGGTAGAGAGGGTGATGCAGAGATTTTCTTGGCCACCCTCAGTAGAGCTTGTTTCCGCCTTAAGTGAGACGGAGGGATGTGACTCAGTACAGGTAACCAGTGGCATGGGGTTGATTTGATGGAAGCAGTAATGCAGCGCATTGTGTCGTTAAGTTTTGTGTCTACCTTCTTCACATGTACACTTTCCAACCAGATAGGTGCACAGTACTCGGCAACAGAGTACACAAGACTGATTCCAGTTAAACGCAGACAGTCAGCAGAGGTTCCCAGGTGGTACCACTGAGCTTATGTACTATGTTGTTCCTTGCAGCAACATTGTGAGAAAGCTTGGCGATGAGTTCTTTGTAGCTCAGGGTTCTATCTAGAGTGATTCCGAGATATTTTGGGAAAGGATTGTACCTCAAGGTTTGTCCATTGAGCAGAACTCTTGGTTTGTAGTTCGCAGCACGATTCGCTAGATGGAAACCTGAAAACCCGAAATTTAGTCGCCGTTACAGTGAAGATGTTTGTGGCTGCTCTATCTGACGTGCATATATAACTAAAAGTAGGGCATATACAGTACATAACATCATACCTTCCGTTAGTGAAGTCGGAGGCAGCAGATCCACGGAGGGCGGCTTCAGAAAGTAGCTGCACGGGTTACTGTTATAAGAGCACACGCTGCTCCAGTGAAGACGCTGGTGTAAAACCACTCCGCCTGTTACAGGACGTTCTAATAAAATCCGTCCTTCGAATAGCGTTTTTTTACTCCGCCAGTGTACTGTTAGAAGCGCAGCCTCATCAGGGGTTCGGTTGCTGTAGACGTATCTTAATTGCGATGCGAATACGTCAGAAGCGTACAATATCTGATCAAAGCTATGCTGGCACCTACCACTGGGCGTTAATATGAGGTGTGTCCACCCTTAGCCCTTATGACGACTTGAATTCTGCTGGGGACTCATTCAATTAACTGACTGAATGTCTGGAGGAATGGCAGCCCGTTCTTCCTCAAGAGTCGAAACCAAAGAAGGTAGCGATGTTGGACACTGAGGTCGAGAGCGAGCGAAGTTTACGTTCTCACTCGTCCCTAAGGTGTTCTGTTGGGGTCACATCGGGCCAGGCCATTTCAGGAATGTTACTGTCCACAAACCACTGCGTCACAGATGCTGCTTTATGGCAGGGTGAACTACAGGGTGATTCAAAAAGAATACCACAACTTTAGGAATTTAAAACTCTGCAACGACAAAAGGCAGAGCTAAGCACTATCTGTCGGCGAATTAAGGGAGCTATAAAGTTTCATTTAGTTATACATTTGTTCGCTTGAGGCGCTGTTGACTAGGCGTCAGCGTCAGTTGATGCTAAGATGGCGACCGCTCAACAGAAAGCTTTTTGTGTTATTGAGTACGGCAGAAGTGAATCGACGACAGTTGTTCAGCGTGCATTTCGAACGAAGTATGGTGTTAAACCTCCTGATATGTGGTGTATTAAACGTTGGTATAAACAGTTTACAGAGAAGGGGTGTTTGTGCAAAGGGAAAAGTTCTGGACGGCCGAGAACGAGTGATGAAAATGTAGCACGCATCCAGCAAGCATTTGTTCGCAGCCCAGGAAAATCGACTCGCAGAGCTAGCAGAGAGCTGCAAATTCCACAATCTACTGTATGGAGAGTCCTACAGCTGATAAGATTAAAAGAATCGATTTCTGTGATTTTATCCTTGCTCAAATGGAAACAGATGAATCTTTCGTTTCAAAGATTGTGTTTAGTGATGAAGCAACTTTCCACACTCACGGGAAAGTCAACCGTCACAATGCCTGTATATGGGGCACTGAGAATCCGCGGGAAACAACTCAATATGAACGTGACTCGCCTAAGTTCAACGTTTTCTGTGCCATTTCAGCCAATCAAGTTTTTGGTCCCTTTTTCTTCGAAGGTGCTACTGTAACTGGACTACAGTATCTGGAGATGTTAGAGAATTGGCTGTTCCCTCAGCTCGAACAAGAAGCACAACAATTCATATTTCAGCAGGATGGAGCGCCACCACATTGGCACTTATCTGTCCGTAACTACCTGAACGTCAACTACCCGAGGCGATGGATCGGCCGCCAGGCAGCCCGTGACAGAGCACTTCATCACTGGCCTCCAAGAAGCCCTGATCTTACCCCCTGCGATTTTTTCTTATGGGGGTATGTTAAGGATATGGTGTTTCGGCCACCTCTCCCAGCCACCATTGATGATTTGAAACGAGAAATAACAGCAGCCATCCAAACTGTTACGCCTGATATGCTGCAGAGAGTGTGGAACGAGTTGGAGTATCTACATCTACATCTACATCTATACTCCGCGAGCCACCTTACGGTGTGTGGCGGAGGGTACTTATTGTACCACTATCTGATCCCCCCTTCCCTGTTCCATTCACGAATTGTGCGTGGAAAGAACGACTGCTTGTAAGTCTCCGTATTTGCTCTAATTTCTCGGATCTTTTCGTTGTGATCATTACGCGAGATATATGTGGGCGGTAGTAATATGTTGCCCATCTCTTCCCGGAATGTGCTCTCTCGTAATTTCGATAATAAACCTCTCCGTATTGCGTAACGCCTTTCTTGAAGTGTCCGCCACTGGAGCTTGTTCAGCATCTCCGTAACGCTCTCGCGCTGACTAAATGTCCCCATGACGAATCGCGCTGCTTTTCGCTGGATCATGTCTATCTCTTCTATTAATCCAACCTGGTAAGGGTCCCATACTGATGAGCAATACTCAAGAATCGGACGAACAAGCGTTTTGTAAGCTACTTCTTTCGTCGATGAGTCACATTTTCTTAGAATTCTTCCTATGAATCTCAACCTGGCGCCTGCTTTTCCCACTATTTGTTTTATGTGATCATTCCACTTCAGATCGCTCCGGATAGTAACTCCTAAGTATTTTACGGTCGTTACCGCTTCCAATGATTTACCACCTATGGCATAATCGTACTGGAATGGATTTCTGCCCCTATGTATGCGCATTATATTACATTTATCTACGTTTAGGGAAAGCTGCCAGCTGTCGCACCATGCATTAATCCTCTGCAGGTCCTCCTGGAGTACGTATGAGTCTTCTGATGTTGCTACTTTCTTGTAGACAACCGTGTCATCTGCAAATAGCCTCACGGAGCTACCGATGTTGTCAACTAAGTCATTTATGTATATTGTAAACAATAAAGGTCCTATCACGCTTCCCTGCGGTACTCCCGAAATTACCTCTACATCTGCAGATTTTGAACCGTTAAGAATGACATGTTGTGTTCTTTCTTCTAGGAAATCCTGAATCCAATCACAAACCTGGTCCGATATTCCGTAAGCTCGTATTTTTTTCACTAAACGTAAGTGCGGAACCGTATCAAATGCCTTCCTGAAGTCCAGGAATACGGCATCAATCTGCTCGCCAGTGTCTACGGCACTGTGAATTTCTTGGGCAAATAGGGCGAGCTGAGTTTCACATGATCTCTGTTTGCGGAATCCATGTTGGTTATGATGAAGGAGATTTGTATTATCTAAGAACGTCATAATACGAGAACACAAAACATGTTCCATTATTCTACAACAGATTGACGTAAGCGAAATAGGCCTATAATTATTCGCATCTGATTGATGACCCTTCTTGAAAATGGGAACGACCTGCGCTTTCTTCCAGTCGCTAGGTACTTTACGTTCTTCCAGCGATCTACGATAAATTGCTGATAGAAAGGGGGCAAGTTCTTTAGCATAATCACTGTAGAATCTTAAGGGTATCTCGTGTGTCTGGAGGGGGCCATATTGAACATCTCTGAACTTGTTTTTGAGTGAAAAAAAACCTTTTTTAATACTCTTTGTAATGATGTATAACAGAAGGTTATATTATGTTTCTTTCATTAAATACACATTTTTAAAGTTGTGGTATTCTTTTTGAATCACCCTGTGTATTGCTTATGAGGAGCTACTCGCTCACTGTACACCATTCTTTTTTAGTCACAGGCTTGGTACCATTACGAACTCACGAGTGACTTCATTCGCAGCTTTCATGCGATTTCCTACACTTACTCCCTGCATTTCTCGACGGTCTCTATCCGGCAGCACATAAGATCTACCTGTGGCTGTTCCTTCGCATTTCCACTTCACAGCCACATCACCAATAATTCACTTGGCAATTTTAGAAGGGATTGTAATGTTCCTGAAGGATATGTTACAGAAGTGAAATCCAATGGCTAATCCACGTTCGAAGTCACTGAGTTCTCCTGAACAACGCATTTTACTGTTACTGCTTCTCTACTAACACAAAACCTACCGCGCGAGGTAGCTGCGTGGTCTTAGGGCGTCTTGTCACGGTTCGCGCGGCTCCCCCCGTCGGAGGTTCGAGTCCTGCCTCGGGCATGGGTGTGTGTGTGGTCCTTAGCGTAATTTAGATTAATTAGTGTGTAAGTCTAGGGACCAATGGCCTCAGCAGTTTGGTCCAATTGTCCTTACCACAAATTTCAAAAAAAAAAGCCTCCTTTTACAAAGTCGAGTCTCGTGATGTTCAGTTGTCAGTTCTGCATTACGTAGGCGTGTCCTGATACTTTTGTTCAGATTGTGTATATATGAGAAGTTGCTTATTTCTGCAGTATAAGACACGTCAATGGCCTAAGGGCCTAGCTTCCACACATTGTTTTCTATGTTATGTGAACATACTCAGTTTCGAACATCTTTTATTATAAAGCTTGCCATTTATTTCACTCTGTCAGTTTAGCCATGAATAGTCACTATCAATCCACATGTTAATTTTAGTAACACCAGGCACAAGCTTTTTTAAGCACCTGCTCCAAACACGACCTTTGTACTCGTGTTGGATGCATCGCTACATCCGATATTCGAGTACTTTATTACTTAGTCTGTGGTTTGATTTCCTTACTGTCCCTTGTTCTATCAAATGACGCCTCCCCCCCCCCCTCTCTCTCTCTCTCTCTCTCTTCCTCCCCTATCCCGTCCACTCCTCTCTCACTCTCTCTCTGGGTTCCAAAAAAAACGCCATCAGCTAGTAATTATGAAAATTCGCAACAGATAATGTTTTGAGGCAAAATTTTTCACTCGAGACTTCTTTTATTTTGATAATCATCGATTTTCCATTCACTGTTGAATTAAGTTCTGTCCCAGATTTATCCGTACGTTATAATCTCCAGCATTTGGTATCCAAGTTGGTTCTGCTTGTTTCTGTCGTCTGTCCATCTTCCATTGGGTCGTACTCGAGGTCTTTTTCATCGCCCGAGGAATCCAACACAGAATCTCCGTATACCTCACATCATTTCGTCTCGTTATATGTCCAGCCTATCTCCACTTCAGTTTCATAACAGGTATTCTCGACCGACTCCGCAGCCGAATGCTTAGCGGCGCTGTATTCGGTGCGGAAGGATCCGCTTTCGATTCCCGTTACTTCCTCGGATTTTACTGAGGTAGGCAGTCTGGAACGCGGTCCACACAGCTTCTTGAGGCAAAAGAAGGAGCTGCTTGAATTAAGAAGCAGTGGTATGCTCAGGGATCGTCTACTAGCAGTAACGGCTGCAGGGACTGGAGACTGCTGATTACATGTCCCGTGATCATAAACCGCTCCTCGCACTGCCTTGCAGCCACCAGTTACCCAGTTGGAATGGGCGTTAGGCCGGTATTACACTATCAAATTTCTTTGTCAAAGATTTGATCAAAGATGTGATCAAATATTCCGTCAAATATATTTGACAAAGATCTTTGACGTAGCGCTAGAAGGGGTATTACACTGTCATCAATTTTTTCGTCAAAGTTCAAGATGGCTGACAACTTGTTATTAACCGCAGCAGTTGCACGTACCGCAATTGCTTAGTGTGCACATGCGGAAAAGAAGTGGGGGAAGAAAAGGAACCATACATACGAGGTTGACAGTATTAAATTCCTGGGATTACAGCTTGATAATAAATTCAGTTGGGAGGAACACACCACGGAACTGCAGGAACGCCTTAACAAATTTGTATTTACAATTCGTGTGTTAGCAGACATAGGCAACATAAAAATGAAAAAGCTTGCATACTTTGCCTACTTTCATTCCATAATGTCAAATGGTATAATATTTTGGGGTAAATCTTCAAGTCAAACAAAAGTTTTCGGAGTCCAAAAGCGTGTAATACGTATTATTTGTGGAGTAAATTCACGGACCTCCTGCAGAAACCTCTTCAAAGAACTCGGTATACTAACTACTGCCTCTCAGTATATTTACTCCTTAATGAAATTTGTCCTAAATAATATGTCTCTTTTTTCCAACAAACAACTCAGTCCATACATACAATACCAGGAACAAAAATGATTTGCACAAGGACTTAAAAGTACTTTAGTTCAAAAAGGGGTCCACTACTCAGGAACACTCATCTTCAATGATTTGCCAGCAAACATAAAAAAATTACTTACAAATAAAGATCAGTTTAAGAGGAGCCTGAAAGACTTACTAGTGGCCAACTCCTCCTAATCCATTGACGAAATTTTTAATAAAAACAAATGATGTATTGTATTTATTCATACTATTAGTATTGTTATTTCAGCTTTAAAAAAAAATTGACATATTCTACATCCACGAGGATCTCTTCAGCAGTGATCTATGGAACGAAAAACTAATCTAATCTGAGTGAAGCCGTGGGTTTTACGACGACACGATAAAAGCATTCAACAAAACTTGTTACGTGAGCTTACAGTGGAAGACTCAAGTCGTACATCAATCAACGAAAAACTAATCTATCTGGGTGAAACCATGGGTTTTACGACGATACGATAAAAGCATTCAAGAAAACTTGTTACGTGACCTTACAGTGGAAGACCTCAAGTCGTATATTACATCAATTACTTAAGAATGGATGAGCATACATTTCTGTATGTGCTCAATGAAGTGTATCCTCATATCATAAAGCACAATATTCACTTAAGAACTGCTACATCTTCAGAAGACAGGCTCACTGTAACACTCCGATTCCTTGCTACAGGAGAGGGTTATGTTAGGTTAGGTCAGGTCTCCAATCTTCTTAATCTATTTTTGTATTCAGGGTGCCTCAGGTTGTAAAGCACCTCATCAGCTTCATACATCTCTATTAATTTTGTAGTTGTCGGCACACACCAATTGTATTTACAGGCAATGTTCATAAAAACACTACAGACGACAGAAAGCTGCAGCGATGCTAGCGCTCCATGTGGTAACATGTTACATTGCAGTGAACAGAAGACAAGCGATTTCTTTGATCAAATCTACAGCGAGGTCCAAGATTTGATCAAATATTGGACGACATTTGACAAAGTTCCTATTACACCATCAAATATCTTTGACAAAGATTTTTGACAAAGATATTTCACAAAGAAATTTGATAGTATAATACCGGCCTTACATGTAACAGCTTCCATCACGTCCTCCAACTCGTGTCTTGTCTTCATTTTTCTTTGCATACTTGTTTGACCCAAAATGCATCTTTCCTTTCATTATCGGGCAACCCTCCAATTTTTGAATTGTTTCAGCACCTTTGGTCCATGTTTCACTTTCGTACGTTAGTTCTGGCTGTATACACTGCTTCTAGACTTTCCGCGTAAGGCAAATTGGAATTTTCTTCTCAGTACAGCATTCCAATCCCAAAGAAAGCAGGTGTTGACAGATGTGAAAATTACCGAACTATCAGTTTAATAAGTCACAGCTGCAAAATACTAACACGAATTCTTTACAGACGAATGGAAAAACTAGTAGAAGCCGACCTCGGGGAAGATCAGTTTGGATTCCGTAGAAACACTGGAACACGTGAGGCAATACTCACCTTACGAATAATCTTAGAAGAAAGATTAAGGAAAGGCAAACCTACGTTTCTAGCATTTGTAGACTTAGAGAAAGCTTTTGACAATGTTCACTGGAATACTCTCTTTCAAATTCTAAAGGTGGCAGGGGTAAAATACAGGGAGCGAAAGGCTATTTACAATTTGTACAGAAACCAGATGGCAGTTATAAGAGTCGAGGGACATGAAAGGGAAGTAGTGGTTGGGAAGGGAGTAAGACAAGGTTGTAGCCTCTCTCCGATGTTGTTCAATCTGTATATTGAGCAAGCAGTAAAGGAAACAAAAGAAAAATTTGGAGTAGGTATTAAAATTCATGGAGAAGAAATAAAAACGTTGAGGTTCGCCGATGACATTGTAATTCTGTCAGAGACAGCAAAGGACTTGGAAGAGCAGTTGAATGGAATGGACAGTGTCTTGAAAGGAGGATATAAGATGAACATCAACAAAGGCAAAACAAGGATAATGGAATGTAATCTAATTAAGTCGGGTGATGCTGAGGGAATTAGATTAGGAAATGAGACACTTAAAGTAGTAAAGGAGTTTTGCTATTTGGGGAGCAAAATAACTGATGATGGTCGAAGTAAAGAGGATATAAAATGTAGACTGGCCATGGCAAGGAAAGCGTTTCTGAAGAAGAGAAATTTGTTAACATCGAGTATAGCTTTAAGTGTCAGGAAGTCATTTCTGAAAGTATTTGTATGGAGTGTAGCCATGTATGGAAGTGAAACATGGACGATAAATAGTTTGCACAAGAAGAGAATAGAAGCTTTCGAAATGTGGTGCTACAGAAGAATGCTGAAGATTAGATGGGTAGATCACATAACTAATGAGGAAGTATTGAATAGGATTGGGGAGAAGAGGAGTTTGTGGCACAACTTGACCAGAAGAAGGGATCGGTTGGTAGGACATGTTCTGAGGCATCAAGGGATCACCAATTTAGTATTGGAGGGCAGCGTGGAGGGTAAAAATCGTAGAGGGAGACCAAGAGATGAATACACTAAGCAGATTCAGAAGGATGTAGGTTGCAGTAGGTACTGGGAGATGAAGAAGCTTGCACAGGATAGAGTAGCATGGAGAGCTGCATCAAACCAGTCTCAGGACTGAAGACCACAACAACAACAACAACAACAGCATTCAGTTTCCCAAATGAACACCACGCTGTTTTTCCTGTTCTCTGTTGCATTAAGGGTGCATCCGCTTGCTACTTTCAGTTGTCCTAAAGACACAAATTTGTCAGCTGTTTCTATAATTTAAAAATTGCTATACTATTCTCTAAAACATGTCATTCTCATTCAGGAGTACAAATGCTCGTTACCAGCTGCTTGCTGTCGCCGCGTATGTGTTTTCTTATGCATCTCAAAGTGAGCGAGTGTTGTGCACATTTTCGCTTAGTCATCATCGAGAATTACTCCGTCTTGTTACAGAATCAAATACGGAGCCCAGATGCTCCCGACCAGCAGCAATGACTGTGCAGTTGAACTGAAAACGAAGGCCAATTCCTATCGCGGGGTAGCCGTCTTCATAATTTCACGTCTGCTCCCGTGTTTCACAATAATGAGGGAGAGTACGTAATGGTCTTGTGTGATCTCTTTATGTTTCCAGACTATTAGTGTAAAATACAAGGCGCGTTGCCTCCTTCGTTTGTGGGAAGTTTCATACTTGCCTGTTTATCAGCACATGTTTCGATTACTAAGCTTGTGAAACGCAGCTTGCCTTTTTTTTACACAGTATTTACTGCCGATGGTAGAAGCAGGTGAAGATGTGGATTCCATATTCCTATACTTATAATATGTTAGATATTTTAGAATGTGTTCAGATAGTAGAAGCGGTTGAAGAGGAAGACACCATTTTTTTCTAATTTTCTGGTGATAGCAATGCAAATCGTTTCGATATGTAGAGCCAGGAAAGTAATGCGCATGTAGTGGCAATTGGAAATCTGTGCCACACTGGGACTCGAACTGGGATTTTCTGGTTTTCGCGAAGAGTCGCCTTTACCATTACGCTATCGTAGCACATCGGCAAGCCGGACTCAAACACTGATACTGAACTTTCCAAATATGAGTTCCGAATTACTACCAGCTGAATTAAAAGCGTTGAAGGTCGATCAGGTATGACGTTAATAAAGATGCAATGTCATGAAAAGATATGAGCGAAAACCGGTCAGACCCCTTAACGTAACGAGTTTGTCGAGAGAAATGAAATCTGTTCGCTAAGTGACGCTATTCACACATACCGTGTGGAAGAAATGCAGGTGGTAGCAGTAGGTTTGGGAAATCATTGGTGGGAACATGAAAGAAAGTCAGGTCTGGAGGCGTGTTCATGTAACTTAATGATTACGAGGTCTGCTCGCGAAGAGCACATAACTCGGGTTCGAATTACACTCTGGCAAAAATTCTCATTTATGACGACGTATTCAACTTTCTTGTAAACGGAGAGGAATCTTTAGACATAAAACTAACTTCTGGCGTACCCCCAAGAAGTGTTACAGGATCATTATTTTTTACGTTATGTGTCAACATTGCATAACGTCGGAAGGTCCACGAGGCTGTTCTCTGACAATGCTGTCGTGTACACAGGAATCACAACTCTAGCAAATTGTAGCGAAATAAAGGAAGACCTGCAGAGGGTCGATGCTCGACGCAGGGACTGGCAGTGGCCTCTGAATATAAATAAATGCACTGTGCACAAATAGACAGAAATGCTGTTAATGTGTAAGTAAACGTCTACTGAACAGTAAGTGGAAGCAGTCACGTCGGAAACAGAGGATTATAAAGTAGAACAACCACATAAAACTACAGGGTTATTACAAATGATTGACGCGATTACACAGCTCTACAATAACTTTATTATTTGAGATATTTTCACAATGCTTTGCACACACATACAAAAACTCAAAAAGTTTTTTTAGGCATTCACAAATGTTCGATATGTGCCCCTTTAGTGATTCGGCAGACATCAAGCCGATAATGAAGTTCCTCCCACACTCGGCGCAGCATGTCCCCATCAATGAGTTCGAAAGCATCGTTGATGCGAGCTCGCAGTTCTGGCCCGTTTCTTGGTAGAGGAGGTCTAAACACTGAATCTTTCAGATAACCCCACAGAAATAAACCGCATAGGGTTAAGTCGGGAGAGCGTGGAGGCCATGACATGAATTGCTGATCATGATCTCCACCACGACCGATCGATCGGTTTTCCAATCTCCTGTTTAAGAAATGCCGAACATCATGATGGAAGTGCGGTGGAGCACCATCCTGTTGAAAGATGAAGTCGGCGCTGTCGGTCTCCAGTTCTGGCATGAGCCAATTTTCCAGCATGTCCGCGGGCTACGCGTGAAACTTGCCCGCACGCGTTCAACCGTTTCTTCGCTCACTGCAGGCCGACCCGTTGATTTCCCCTTACAGAGGCATCCAGAAGCTTTAAACTGCGCATACCATCGCCGAATGGAGTTAGCAGTTGGTGGATCTTTGTTGAACTTCGTCCTGAAGTGTCGTTGCACTGTTATGACTGACTGATGTGAGTGCATTTCAAGCACGACATACGCTTTCTCGGCTCCTGTCGCCATTTTGTTTCACTGCGCTCTCGAGCGCTCTGGCGGCAGAAACCTGAAGTGCGGCTTCAGCCGAACAAAACTTTATGAGTTTTTCTACGTATCTGTAGTGTGTCGTGACCATATGTCAATGAATGGAGCTACAGTGAATTTATGAAATCGCTTCAATCATTTGTAATAGCCCTGTACTCTTAAGAAAGGCATATGCCCGACAAACATACAAATCCATAGTTCGACAGTTGCTTGGGTACTGGTCGTCAGTCTGCAAGTCTTGCCGGAATTAATGAAGGTCCAAAGAAGAGCTGCACTTTCCGCCACAGATTCGCCTAGTAAGAGAGAAGGTGTCACGGAGACTCTCAGCCAACTCTAGTGGCAGATTCTACAAGAGATACGTTCTGCATCACAGTGTGGTCCTCTGTTAAACTCCGGAGGGAGTATGTTCAATAAGTAATGCTACATTTTTTCTCTGATAGCTGGTTCGTTGTATTTAACACTCCAGTAGACCATATTATTCCCCAATCTTTGGCTGCAAAACCCGATTTTTCAACATAACTCCGTTTAATGTTATGACCTTGCGCCACATTACTGGGAGGGCCTCGTACCACTCTGCTGGTCGACGCCGGGGGCCAACGTCTTGCTGCATCAATAACTCTCCATCATGCGCGTACTGCTTCGCGAAGGGTGCATCCTTTATTGGGCAAAACAGATGGAAGTCAGAAAGTGCAAGATCCGGGCTATAGGGTGGGCGAGGAAGAACAGTCCAATGAAGTTTTGTGAACTCCTCTTGGATGCACAGCCTTTTTTAAAGGCCTTGCGTTGTCATGAAGAAAGAGAAGTTCGTTTGCATTCTGTGCCGACGAACACGCTGAAGTCATTTCTTCAATTTCCTGAGCGTACGTGAGAGATCGGACAGGATTGCGCGACCTTGTTGCGGTGATAGACGCCTCACCCAGCGACCCACCGAGCTTTTGTTCTCCGTAGACATTCTACAAGCGCTTACGAATATCTGCGGTGCTCAGGTTTTCCGCCAAAAGAAACTCAATGACAGCCCCTCACACATCCGTTACATATGCTATTTTGAATGCTACGTATAGCCCCGGCGGCAAGCGGAACTCATAAAACTATAGGGGCTGAAGCGGGAATATTCCACTATGTCACACAACAAATCCCGCATTATTTCAACTGAAATTGGTACAGAAAAAAATGTGTTGCATTACTTATTGAATTCCCTACGTACACTACTGGCCATTAAAATTACTGCACCACGAATCCGGCCGAAGTGGCCGTGCGGTTCTAGGCGCTGCAGTCTGGAACTGCGTGACCGCTACGGCCGCAGGTTCGAATCCTGCCTCGGGCATGGATGTGTGTCATGTCCTTAGGTTAGTTAGGTTTAACTAGTTCTAAGTTCTAGGGGACTAATGACCACAGAAGTTGAGTCCCATAGTGCTCAGAGCCATTTTTTGCACCACGAAGATGACTTGCTACAGACGGGAAATTTAACCGACAGGAAGAAGACGCTATGATATGCAAATGATTAGCTTTTCAGAGCATTCACACAAGGTTGGCGCCGGTGGCGACACCTACAACGTCCTGACATGAGGAAAGTTTCCGACCGATTTCTCATAAACAAACAGTAGTTGACCGGCGTTGCCTGGTGAAACGTTGTTGTAATGCCTCGTGTAAGGAGGAGAAATGCGTACCATCACGTTTCCGACTTTGATAAAGGTCGGATTGTAGCGTATAGCGATTGTGGTTTATCGTGTCGCCACATTGCTGCTCGCGTTGGTCGAGATCCAATGACTGTTAGCAGAATATGGAATCGGTGGGTTCAGGAGGGTAATACGGAACGCCGTGCTGGATCCCAACGGCCTCGTATCACTAGCAGTCGAGATGACAAGCATCTTATCCGCATGGCTGTAACGGATCGTGCAGCCACGTCTCGATCCCTGAGTAAACAGATGGGGACGATTGCAAGACAACAACCTTCTGTACTAACAGTTCGACGACGTTTCCAGCAGCATGGACTATCAGCTCGGAGACCATGGCTGCGGTTACCCTTGACGCTGCATCACAGACAGGAGCGCCTGCGATGGTGTACTCAACGACGAACCTGGGTGCACGAATGGAAAAACGTCATTTTTTCGGATGAATCCAGGTTCTGTTTACAGCATCATGATGGTCGCATCCGTATTTGGCGACATCGCGGTGAACGCACATTGGAAGCGTGTATTCGTCATCGCCAAACTGGCGTATCACCCGGCGTGATGGTATGGGTGCCATTGGTTACACGTCTCGGTCACCTCTTGTTCGCATTGACGGCACTCTGAACAGTGGACGTTACATTTCAGATGTGTTACGACCCGTGGCTCTACCCGTCATTCGATCCCTGCGAAACCCTACATTTCAGCAGGATAATGCACGACCGCCTATTGCAGGTCCTGTACGGGCCTTTCTAGATACAGAAAATGTTCGACTGCTGCCCTGGCCAGCACATTCTCGAGATCTCTCACCATTTGAAAACGTCTGGTCAATGGTGGCCGAGCAACTGTCTCGTCACAATAAGCCAGTCACTGCTCTTCATGAACTGTGGTATCGTGTTGAAGCTGCATGGGCAGCTGTACCTGTACACGCCATCCAAGCTCTGTTTGACTCCATGCCCAGGCGTATCAAGGCGCTTATTACGGTCAGAGGTGGTTGTTCTGGGTACTGATTTCCCAGGATCTATGCACCCAAATTACGTGAAAATGTGTCTAGACGCTACAGTCTGGAACCGCGCGACCGCTACGGTCGCAGGTTCGAATCCTGCCTCGGGGATGGGTGTGTATGATGTACTTAGGTTAGTTAGTTTTAAGTAGTTCTAAGTTCTGGGGGACTGATGAACTCAGAAGGTAAGTCCCATAGTGCTCAGAGCCATTTGAACCATTTACGTGAAAATGTAATCACATGTCAGTTCTAGTATAATATATTTGTACAACGAATACCCGTTTATCAACTGCATTTCTTCTTGGTGTAGAAATTGGCCAGTAGTGTAGAACAGTCAGTTATTATAGTGTTTCCTCTTCGAGATTCGAGCTTACACCGAGGGTTACCAGCAATTGTACTTGTCGTCTACCATTAGCGACCGTAAATGAGTGGAAGTGGCAGTCTAGCACAAAGACCCTCCGCTACACACAATAAGGTAGGTTGTGGGTTTTAGATGTCGATGTGCTTAAAATACGATAAGGATGGTCTCCAGCGTTATGCCGTGGGGTACGTAGTTTGCCGGCGAAATGTTCCGTTGTGAAACCGACCGATTTCTACCGCGCAGGACACATTTGTCCTCGTAAAGTACCATCCGGAGGGGCGCCCAGAGAGAAAGACGTCGGCATTACGGGTCGCCTCCGGCAGTCGCACAAAGGGCTGTGAAGGCGCCGCGGCGCGGGCGTCTGTTATTAGGAGGGGATGCGGGCCCGCGCTAATCGCGCAGTAATTGCGACCGCCGCAAATGAAATGGGGGAATGGGGGCGCTAAACACAGCCTGCTGCGCCGGAATGTCGGCGAGGGACGGTAATGACGGACGAGGGCAGAAGACGCGGGCGCCCGCCCCGCCGTGGCCAGGTCGGGGGCGCCGAAGACAGCCGGCAGGCATCCACTGGCTGTTGGGTGGGCGCCCGCAAACCGTGTCTCACTGTGCGCACATCATACAGCAGATCCTCCTTTTACTTACCGCCATCTGTGGACCACGTTCTTATACCGATCTTGTTCCTCGCCTATGTTGTTGTTGTTGTTGTTGTTGTGGTCTTCAGTCCTGAGACTGGTTTGATGCAGCTCTCCATGCTACTCTATCCTGTGCAAGCTTCTTCATCTCCCAGTACCTACTGCAACCTACATCCTTCTGAATCTGTTAAGTGTATTCATCTCTTGGTGTCTCTCTACAATTTTTACCCTCCACGCTGCCCTCCAGCATTAAATTGGTGATCCCTTGATGCCTCAGAACATGTCCTACCAACCAATTCCTTCTTCTAGTCAAGTTGTGCCACAAACTCCTCTCCTCCCCAATTCTATTCAATACCTCCTCATTAGTTATGTGATCTACCCATCTAATCTTCAGCATTCTTCTGTAGCACCACATTTCGAAAGCTTCTATTCTCTTCTTGTCCAAACTATTTATCGTCCATGTTTCATTTCCATACATGGCTACACTCCATACAAATACTTTCAGAAACGACTTGCTGACACTTAAATCTATGCTCGATGTTAACAAATTCCTCTTCTTCAGAAATGCTTTCCTTGCCATTGCCAGTCTACATTTTATATCCTCTCTACTTCGACCATCATCAGTTATTTTGCTCCCCAAATAGCAAAACTCCTTTACTACTTTAAGTGTCTCATTTCCTAATCTAATTCCCTCAGCATTCGACTACATTCCATTATCCTTGTTTTTCTTTTGTTGATCTTCATCTTATACCCTCCTTTCAAGACACTGTCCATTCCGTTCAACTGCTCTTCCGAGTCCTTTGCTGTCTCTCACAGACTTACAATGTCATCGGCAAACCTCAAAGTTTTTATTTCTTCTCCATGGAATTTAATACGTACTCCGAACTGTTCTTTTGTTACTGCTTGCTCAATATACAGATTGAATAGCATCGGGGAGAGGCTACAACCCTGTCTCACTCCCTTACCAACCGCTGCTTCCCTTACATGTCCCTCGACTCTTATAACTGCCATCTGCTTTCTGTACAAATTGTAAATAGCCTTTCGCTCCCTGTATTTTACCCCTCCCACCTTCAGAATTTGAAAGAGAGTATACCAATCAACATTGTCAAAAGTTTTCTCTAAGTCTACAAATGCTAGAAACGTAGGTTTGCCTTTCCTTAATCTTTCTTCTGAGATAAGTCGTAGCGTCAGTATTGCCTCACGTGTTCCAACATTTCTACGGAATCCAAACTGATCTTCTCCGAGGTCGGCTTCTACCAGTTTTTGCATTCGTCTGCAAAGAATTCGTGATAGTATTTTGCAGCTGTGACTTATTAAACTGATAGTTCGGTAATTTTCACATCTGTCAACACCTGCTTTCTTTGGGATTGTAATTATTATATTCTTCTTGAAGTCTGAGGGTATTTCGCCTGTCTCATACATCTTGCTCACCAGGTGGTAGAGTTTTGTCAGGACTGGCTCTTCCAAGGCTGTCAGTAGTTCTAATGGAATGTTGTCTACTCCCGGGGCCTTGTTTCGACTTACGTCTTTCAGTGCTCTGTCAAACTCTTCACGCAGTATCATATCTCCCATTTCATCTTCATCTCGCGTAATAACCTTTTCTTCTGTCACTTTGTGATATTCCCTCTCTCCGCAGCCCATAGTGCCCCTGACCTCGATATAATTCCGTCTTGCAGACAAACTCTGCCCCGCCTTTGTTCAGTTTCCGTATCATCTACTTCTCTTGTACTTACACCCAACTTCCTAAACTACCTGTTGCACATGTTCCAATAACAGTTTTTTCCTCCAACTTTTTTGCCCTCGACGGATGTCTCTAGTACGATGAAAGTGATCCCCTAATGTCTTCATAAACGTTATCCAGAACTTTGTTGTTGAAGCTTTAACAGCAGCCGTGTTTGTAGAAAAAATTTACTGAATTTCAGGTCCGCCTTTTATACAAACAACTGTTGTTTATAAACACCCAAATATGCTTCGGCGCCTTTGTGTCTTCGTCAGTGGGTAGCTTTAGTGAGTCCTGCTCGACGTAAAGAGCTTTTAAGTAATAGGCTAATCATATAACGAAATGAGGCCTAAGATCGTTTATACCTCTTGTGGTGCCGGCCGCTGTGGCCGAGCGGCTCTAGGCCCTGTGCCGAGGCTTTATAATTGCTGCTCGTAAGCAAGCGACATCAATAACAGCAACTACTTTCGGTGGTACCGGATTCTCTTTATGCCAGATTTGTGTTTGACGCTAATTGGTGATACAACAGTATATTTCATTGCTTGTTCGAAAAAATGGTTCAAATGTCTCTGAGCACTATGGGACTTAACGTCTGAGATCATCAGTCCCCTAGAACTTAGACCTACTTAAACCTAACTAAGCTAAGGACATCACACACATCCATACCTGAGGCAGGATTCGAACCAGCGACCGTAGCGGTCGCGCGGTTCCAGACTGTAGCGTCTAGAACCGTTCGGCCATTTCAGACGGCTGCTTGTTCGATTTACATATTATACTGCAGAGAAGGAAAGACTAAAGTAGTTTTAAGTGGAGCAAAGCTCAGTTAGTTCCATTCTAATTGACTGATTGCCACGTATGTTTAGATGTTTGCTCCAACTTAAAACTGTCCAGATGGATAAAGCCAGACATCTGATAGCTGTGACTGATTCGATTATTTGATCGGAGTTAGCATAAACAAACAATATCAGGTCTCTATGCGTGACTATTTGGAGGTTCTACTTGCCGACCACAACGTTAGGCCTACCAGCGAAAACATGCTACTGTCGGAGCACAAAAACTGGGAATGTGTTCCTGTTTCTTTAAAAGACTCTGACTGAAAAGTGGGATACCAGCCGTCTCATTCTGTCTTCCTCAGCACCTTTAAAAATCATCCCAAAACTTCTGGCATGAGAAGATGTTCGGGCTCTTTTAAACTAGCAACTTACTTCAAACTCCCACAAGCTCATACCCACTAGTTCATCGATCTAAGTCGCTCACACCCATCCACTTACAGTTGCCCTTTCTCAGTCACTCGTTCAACCAACCCATTGCCAATATCTCTTTGTGTCTCTCTGTCATTGTCTCCTACGTCACAGCCACAGTCCCCTTCGTTCCGCCGTACTACTGCAGTATCCCCCCTTTACTATCACTGCCTCCCTTTTGCTATCTCACATTTCAGTGGTTCTCTTCTACTGCCACTTTCTCTTTCTTTTCATTCCTTCCCCCCCCCCCCCCCCCCCCCCCGGGCAGTCACCTTCACCCCACCACTGTTCCGTCTCTGTCAACTATGTTCTACAGCCACTGTGTTTCTATCTTCCTCTCACACTACCGTTGTCTCCTTTGCTCTTCCTATAGCACAACTGCTGTCTACTACCTTCCACTATTTATTATTTTCCATCTCTTTGCCATTGCTACGGTCTTATTCTCTCTCAGCTTGAAAAAGCGTGAATTTGTCCGCAAGGCAAATTTTTGGGGAAACTTTTTAAAGTTGCTGAGGAAGGCAGAATGAGGCTACTGCTATCCCACTCTTCAGTGAGAGTCTTTTAAATAAAGAGGAACATATTCACGTTTTTTGTGCTCCTGTAGGAGGATTTCTCCGCTGATTCCCTTCTTTTCCTTGCTGCAGCATGGCATGTGACTTACATGAAAAGAAATGTATTGGTCAGTAAACTTCAGATAGTTTACTTTTGTGAAACAGAAGTAAGGTAAAAGTAATTCTGCACCTCAGACCGAATTTTACGTGTAATAAAATTTCGGATGTGCTTTGTACTACATCATGTGGTCCCTAGATGACAACGGGGACACTTTACATCATATTTCTCTGTGCTATGTCACTTTATAAATTACTCTTTCGCCTCACTCCGGATATTATGTGCGTATTTTACGTGTACAGGTAGAGTAACTTCAAACTTCTGTATCTCGTAAACGGGTAAAGATATGAAGAAATTTTTGAAGTTTTTTTCAAGATCGGGATATTAGAGCTACTTCGTATAAATTACAGCCACTTGCTGCGCACAGTCGTCTCGGAATCTGCGAATGGGTTTTGGTATGCAAAAAACAAGTTTTTGGGTTGTTTCTCGATAATGGATAAACATTTTTGAAAACGAGGAGATGGTTCTTCTACAAAAATGCCTAGAGAACGTAGCGTCAAGATTTGAGCAATTTGCTGTGGTTGTTTATTATTAAGATATCGCCTCATTCCGAATTTCGCTTGTGGAAGTAGGTTAACTTTGACCCTCTGAATCACGGAAAAGGATAAATATATCAAGAAAATCTATCTGGATCTTACGAATATATCGTAAAAATTTCAGCCCTTTGCTGTGCATATCCGTCTTGGGATCCTCAGCTTGGTTTTGGTTTGCCGGTAACGTGAAAATTTAGTGAGAAAACTCTTATGGCGTTTTTCGAGGAACTGCCAATGAATTAATGGCCCCATCAAGCCCACCGTAGACTACATCAAACTCAAAGAACCAGCCGACTTGATCCATTTGTCTAAGCGGGAGGGAGTGGGTAATATTCATACTTTTATCCTGTACTGTAGCGTAGTGATACTAAGACGATCCCTCTGGTGGACACCCACAACACTTGACCTTACCTTTATATCACCAACAGAACCCGAGATATGAGCACCGGAAAATCCTATTTTGATTGACTGATTGATTTGGAGGTGGGGACCAAACAGCAAGATTATCGGTCCTATCGGATTAGGGAAGGTGTTGGTGGTTTTTGGGGGAAGGAGACCAGACAGCGAGGTCATCGGTCCCATCGGATTAGGGAACGACGGGGAAGGAAGTCGGCCGTGCCCTTTGAAAGGAACCATCCCGGCATTTGCCTGGAGCGATTTAGGGAAACCACGGAAAACCTAAATCAGGATGGCCGGACGCGGGATTGAACCGTCGTCCTCCCGAATGCGAGTCCAGTGTCTAACCACTGCGCCACCTCACTCGGTATTCGGGAAGGAAGGGGGAGGAAGTCGACAGTGGCCTTTCAAGGGAACCATCCCGGCATTTACCTGTAGCGATTTAGGGAAATCACGGAAAATATAAATCGGGATGGCCGGACGCGGGATTGAACCGTCGTCCTCCCGAATGCGAGTCCAGTGTGCTACCACTGCGCCACCTCGCTCGGTGGCTGACCTGAAAACTTTGACAGCATGGCGCGTTTTTTTTTTTGTAGTCTCTACTAGACCTGTTTACTGTAACGTCATCACCAGTTCCGATAAAGGCCAAGTGCAGTAACAGCGTGATCGGGTAGTACCGCGCTTTCAATGTTCCACAATCGCATATCTCTGTCTTGTTCCCGCCCAACTGTTGCGTCCTGTTGCACTGTTGGGGAGTGGAGGAACTGGGTCAGTGGCGTAAGTGAAGGGAAGAGCTAACAACACAGCACGACGTAGGAGTTAAGTAACTGCTATCAAATTCGCAAAGGGTGGGCGGGGCTCGTGGCCGTCGGCTAGGGCGCTGGCCGTGTAGCGGGCCGGGCGAGTGAATTGTTTTCGGCGGCCGCGATATCTGTCCGGGCATCTAGCAGGCGGTCGCATACCGCCGGCCGACCTGGTCTGTAAATCAGACGCCACGCACTCTGCGCCAGCCACCTGCGGGCGGCCGGGCCACAGCTGAACGCTGCCCCAGAGGATCCTCTCCGCGTCTGTTTGTTTTTATGACGGCCCCGAACAACAAACAGTTCTCTCCACATGCGGCCCCGCTGCTATCGTCACGCGTTTGTTCCCGTGTAGTTACGCGGCGCACATGTCACACGGCTATAATCGTGAGTCCAATCGACAAATGATCTACGCACGCGATACCTACACTCTACAGTCATAATACTCTAGATTGGTCATTATCAGCCGGAATCGAGACGCGGTTTGTTCTGAGACTGACTCTCTTCTGCGTCTTCACTCCACGAGCTACCGTACGGTGTGTGGCTAGCCGTCACCACAGGCCTGTGCGGTAGCACTCGGAGCTAAGCCGGTTCGAATCCTGGTGGCGGATGCAATTTACACTGCCACTATTTGGACGGCAACGAGTAGGAGAGGTGATGGCGTAAAGTTCCTGACCAACAGACCTTGTACCAATGTCCTGGATTAATGTCAAACCTCTCCGCAGTGTCTCATGAAGTGGGGGCGCCGGCCGAGTTGGCCGAGCGGTTCTAGGCGCGTTAGTCTGGAACCGCACGACGGCTACGGTCGCAGGTTCGAATGCTGCCTCGGGCATGGATGTGTGTGATGTCCTTAGGTTAGTTAGGTTTAAGTAGTTCTAAGTTCTAGGGGACTGATGTCGTTAGAAGTTAAGTCCCATAGTGCTCAGAGCCATTTGAACCATTTTTGAAGTGGGGGCATACGAGACTGTCGATGGTGATCCGCCTGTCTGTCTGTAGGCTGTCACTTTTCCCTCACTCAACACGCGAACGCAACAGGACAGAAAATCGCTGGCACTGGGACCAAATATCCCGCACCACGTAATGTGCAGGGACGTGCTGAGTATCCTAGGTTTCCTTCCTGAGAGCTGTCAAGCACGTTTTCCCTGATGTTTCAGCAGACCCCAATTTCGTTTCCGCTGTGTTGAGGTGGAATCTTCCCAAATAAATAAGGTTCATCACGCCTTCATGCGACGCTCCGTGTCGACAGAAAGCGTCAATTTGTTTCCTGTAACAATAAAAATAATTTTAAAGCTGCATTTTACGTGCCCGATGTATAGAGCGGTCCCAACTTAGTATAGTGCGATATTCGTTTCATAGATATGTGTTAACATGGACGGTAAAACACGGAGAATAACCAGTTCTCCAACAGCGATTGAGCAGTGGTGCTGCATTACGGTTGCAGTAGTGCAGACCACGGCGAAGCGAGAGTCGTTGGTTATTCATTCTGTGGTGTCACCGTCAGACACCACACTTGCTAGGTGGTAGCCTTTAAATCGGCTGCGGTCCGTTAGTATACGTCGGACCCGCGTGTCGCCTCTGTCAGTGATTGCAGACCGAGCGCCGCCACACGGCAGGTCTAGAGAGACGTCCTAGCACTCGCCCCAGTTGTACAGCCGACATTGCTAGAGATGGTTCACTGACAAATTACGCTCTCATTTGCCGAGACGATAGTTAGCATAGCCTTCAGCTACGTCATTTGCTACGACCTAGCAAGGCGCCATTATCAATTGCTATTTATATTGTGATGCATGTACCGTCAGACCGATGTTCACCAATTATGGATTAAAGTTAAGTATTCCAGAAGCTACGTACCTTTTTTGCTAGTCTCAAGATATTGTCCTGTTCCAGGCCTCACGCCATCCTGCGTGAGCTTTAACGCGTGCCTTTCGGCTTCCCGTCATAGTGGCTTGGCTGTCTTGCCAAGTCACAACACATTCGTTTTAATGTCCCTGTTAATAAATATCGACAAAACGAATATCACACTAGACTAATGACAATGTAAAATTCTGCTTTAAAAACCATTTTGTTCGTAATGGAAAAAAAAACTGATGCTTCCGTCTGGTGTCGCATGAGAGACGTGATGAATAGTATTTGTTTGGGCTGAGTCCAGCTACACATTGCAAAAACGAAACTTCGAATATCTACCTAAACTTCAGAGAAAACGATCCTAGCCGGCCGCTGTGGCCAAGCGTTTCTAGGCACTACAGTCTGGAGCCGCGCGACCGCTACGACGCAGGTTCGAATCCTGCCTCGGGCATGGATGTGTGTGTTGTCCTTAGGTCAGTTAGGTTTAAGTAGTTCTAAGTTTACACACTACTTAACCTAAATTATCCTAAGGACAAACACACACAGCCATGCCAGAGGGAGAACTCGAACCTCCGCCGGGGCCAGCAGCACAGTCCATGACTGCAGTGCCTGAGACCGCTCGGCTAATCCCGCGCGGCTTTAAATTACATCTCGCAAGCCTGTATCCTGTTTACCAGCGTTTGCTGTGCAATATACTCGCTATAACACTTGGTTTGCTTCTTAGTGGTAAATCCTTACTCCAAACCAGGCAGGAACTCACGTTCCACTAATGTCCTTTTCACTCCTCCCACTGTTTTCTATTACGCTCCTAACGTCATTGAACTTCCCACTTTCTTTTCCACACATCCATTGTTACTATCACGTTTTTCCTCATCACCAAAATAAGGTGCTAACCGGCTTTATATTGTTACATATGAATACCTGATTGAAATTTTGCTTTCCCCAACTACACCAGTATCCTCAAGTACCGGATGGAGAAGACAGAGGACGGACAACAACCGTGTCTAACACATTAATTGGTGAATCGGTTATTATAGGCCTTTTACCTTGTCTTTGGAATTAATTAAGAGAAAGGAAGCGTATCTGTAGCCAATATAACAGAAACAAAATGTCGTTCTATGCACACCTGACTAACCCAGAGGGTGGTAGACTTCCCACGTTGCCTCATTATTCTTGTTCTAGCCAGACATAATGAGGGGTCAGGGGCGGGCGCCAGAGATGATGTGTGCTGGCGATTGGCCGGCGCCGGCCAGCAGCAGGTGGTCCGACTTCCGGCCACGCACATCCGAGGCGCCACTGCGCCGCGGACAACTTCCGGCGCCATTCTTTTGTTCTGCCGCGAGACGTGGCGCCGCTCCGCGCCGGATAATGAGTCAGTTCCCACTCACGTCTAGCGGGCCGTTGCACTGCACTTGGCTGGGGTAGAGGAGAGGGTACACAAGTAAGGAGCCCTAAAAGCTCGAGCGCATATTGGAGAGACAAGGGGTCCCGAAATTCTAACGCCCTTGTAAAAGAGTACACAGTCTGTCAAAGTTCACCAGTTTGTCAAATTATTTGGCAGTAGGCGTCTTTTTTTTTTTTTTTTTTTTTTTTTGCGTGTTTGTCAAACATAAACCGCGTTTGACGTGTTCGAGAGAAGTTCTGATTGACGCAAGATTTGACAAGGTGGACATTGTTTGTGTTAATGTTCCGCTGCGCATATTTAGCGAGAAAGAGTTACGATTTTGGACTGTGCGGCTGGTCCTGGCAGAGGTTCGAGTCCTCCCTCGGGCATGGATGTGTGTGTTTGTCCTTATGATAATTTAATAATTTAGGTTAAGTAGTGTGTAAGCTTAGGGACTGATGACCTTAGCAGTTAAGTCCCATAAGATTTCACAAAAAAAGTTATGATTTATCTCTGTTTCGTGATCAACGATAAAAATAAAAGAGCACTAGTAATTACCAAAATGGCGGAAGTGTTGCATTTCTAACAGTCGTATATTATGCAGAAAGACGTTAGAAAGAAAATCAATATTTTGCGCACAACATAAAAGCGAGAGAGCGATGAAATGAAAAATAAAAATCGAAAATACCCGGTTCTTCCACGGACGATGTATACAGGATGTTCTAAAAAAAAGGCCGAATACTTTGAAAGGTGGTAGTACTCATCGAAACAAGAAAAATGAGTTTATTAAAGATGGGTCTCGGAATGCATACTTTCAGCGATAAACACGTGTTTGCAGGAGGAGTTCAATGTGGTGTCCATTCATGACAGTGCACACTTCCGCCAGTCGGAGTGGCCGAGCGGTCCTAGGCGCTGCAGTCTGGAACCGCGCGACCGCTACGGTCGCAGGTACGAATCCTGCCCCGGGCATGGATGTGTGTGATGTCCTTAGGTTAGTTAGGCTTAAGTATTTCTAAGTTCTAGAGGACTGATGACCTCAGAAGTTAAGTCCCATAGTGCTCAGAGCCTTTTTTTTTTCTTTTTTTTTGCACCCTTCCGTCCCCCACGGCGTAAGGAATGATGCACCCTTTCAGGTACGTCTGGTCGTCGTCGTTCCTGCTGGATAGCACTGAAAACGCGACACTGTAATGTCCGCACATCGCTGATTGCCACGGCGTAGACTAATTCCTTCAAGTGTCCCCATAACAAAGTCTAGGGGATTGAGGTCTGGGGTCCCACGTGTTTCCACGTCGTGGTTAATGACCTTTGAGCAGAGGATCACGTAAGGGATAGCAGATTTCCGCTGAAGTGTGCCTTCTTTTTCGGTGTGAGTGAAAAGTAATTCTAACAAGTCATTAAGAGTTTGGCTGTGCATTCGGAGAAAATTGATGCAATCATTAGGTTCTGAATGTAATATTTCCTTTAGCAGATTTTCATGGTTGTGTATATCTCTCGATTTCAATCACAAGCTGGCCCAGCGTATTGTTTTGTTTTTCTTCTTTGCACACAGTGCTAAAGTCAATTCAAGAAACGCTTTGTCTGCGTTGGTAGTCATTCCCACCAGTGTCAAAACGGTTTTGTTTTTGGAGAAGGTCCACCTTGTGCAAAACACCATTTCTGTTTCTATTTTCAGGACTGTATTTTGCTCTCAAAACATTCTATTTGTAAGCAAACACGGACAGAAAAACTTTAGCCTCAATATACCGGGTGATCAAAAAGTCAGTATAAATTTGAAAACTGAATAAATCACGGAATAATGTAGATAGAGAGGTACAAATTGACACACATGCTTGGAATGACATGGGGTTTTATTAGACTAAAAAAATACAAACGTTCAAAAATGTCCGACAGATGGCGCTTCATCTGATCAGAATAGCAATAATTAGCATAACAAAGTAAGACAAAGCAAAGATGATGTTCTTTACAGGAAATGCTCAATATGTCCACCATAATTCCTCAACAATAGCCGTAGTCGAGGAATAATGTTGTGAACAGCACTGTAAAGCATGTCCGGAGTTATGGTGAGGCATTGGCGTCGGATGTTGTTGTGGTGTCACCGCCAGACACCACACTTGCTAGGTGGTAGCCTTTAAATCGGCCGCGGTCCGTTAGTATACGTCGGACCCGCGTGTCACCACTATCAGTGATTGCAGACCGAGCGGTGCCACACGGCAGGTCTAGTCTAGAGAGACTCACTAGCACTCGCCCCAGTTGTACAGCCGACTTTGCTAGCGATGGTTCACTGTCTACATCCGTTCTCATCAGCCGAGACGAGAGTTTAGCTTAGCCTTCAGCTACGTCATTTGCTACGACCTAGCAAGGCGCCATATTCAGTTACTATAATCTGAACAGATAATATTGTGAATCATGTACCGTCAAGAGCGATGTTTATCATTAATGGATTAAAGTTAAGTATCAAACTTATTTCGCCCGCTTTCTGAATTCTCATTCCTTGTCATGTTCCAGACCTCACGTCAGTATAGTTCTTCCCTCCTCACGCCAGCCTGTGTGAGCTAAAACGCGTGCATTTCGGCCTCCTCTAGTAACACGGTGTTGGCTCTTCTGCCAACCCAACAGTTGTCTTTCAGCATCCCTAGAAATGTCGGTCGATCACGATACACTTGGGACTTCAGGTAACCCCAAAGCCAATAATCCCACGGACTGAGGTCTGGGGACCTGGGAGGCCAAGCATGACGAAAGTGGCGGCTGAGCACACGATCATCACGAAACGACGCGCGCAAGAGATCTTTCACGCGTCTAGCAATACTTTGTTTTTTTTGTTTTTTTTTTTTGTTTGTCATTCCAAGCATGTGTGTCAATTTTTACCTCTCTATCTACATTATTCCGTGGTTTATTAAGTTTTCAAATTTATACTGACTTTTTGATCACCCGGTAATTAGTCTCAAAACATTTCGTACAGCGTGACATCTGCTTTAAAAGTGATGATAAATTTGACCAACCTTGTTGGTAAGTCTCCTCGCTTGTTTGACAAACCCTTCTTTGTTTTCGTGAGTCTACTGAACGGTCTGGTGCATACAGCTATAGATTCCTTCCCTGTGCAGCCTCTTAATCTCAGAGTAACACATGCGCCCAGCAACCTCAATTATTTGTTGAATATGTCTCCGTGTGTGTCCTCCCCAACAGTTTTACCCTTTACAGCCCCCTTCAGTACCATGGAAATCTTTCCTTCATGTCTTAACACATATCTTACCACCCTGGCCCATCTTCTTCTTGTCAACATTTTCCACATGTCCCTCTCCTAATTTCCTATCTAATCAGTCTGTCTAATTTCCAGCATCCTTCTATAATACCACATCTCAGACGCTCCAGTACTTGTCTTTTACTCTCAATTCATAGTGTATTCTCATTAGACTGGTCATTCCATTGAACAGATGCTACAACTCTTCCTCGTTTCCACTGAGGGTAGCAATATCATCAGCATATTTTATCACTGATATCCTTTCACTGGGAATGTTACTCCCACTCCTGAATTGTTATATTTCCGTCATTGGTCCTTCGATATACAGATTAAGCTGAAAGTACATCCCTATTTTATGATCTTTCTAATCTGAGGACTTCATTCTTGGTAATATAGAGAATCCTAAACCTGGTGCATATTGAAAAACGTATTGTACCGTGCCTGCGACTGTGTGGCACTACTAAAATTCTGAAAATATTTTCTGAACTGTTTTGAGATAACTGACACATATTGTGCCTCCACACGTTGGACCTGTGTTTTTGTAAACCACATCCAATGTCTCAGCAAAATTATGCCATCCTGCAAAGCTTGCGTATCTCTCAAATACAATTAAGCGTGAAGAAATCTCAGGATGAAAAAGGCCAGAAGTACCGTTTAATTACCTGGAAACCGATTACTGATATTCATCCTGAGATTCCTTCACTAATTGAGCTATTAATTACGTATCTGAGAAAAAAAATCTGGCCTGGTGCGCAAGTTCTAAAATACACGATGGATTTTCATTGTGACTATTAAAATTGGTTGTAATATTTTGTGTTTCTCGTGTAATGACATTGTTCCAAGGCATTATTTTCGTACATTTAAAACTAATTCGAAAGTATAACTTATTAACTTGTATGCTACTGAGGATTGCTCTGAATCTGTTAAATGTTCTGACTTTTTTTTTTTTTTTTTTTAATAGAACTGACTTCCAAGCGATAGAGTAATTCATTGTCAATGTCACGCAATTTCATGTCAAAGATTTTATTTAAATTTTCAGCTCACGCAAACGTTATCAGTCCATTTCAATCTCTTAAGTTGTGTACTTCCAGACGAATGCTGGGACTATTTGTTTACTGAAGACAGACATATGGGACAGAAACACGCAATTAGATACTACGAAATACACGTGCGCCTTGCAGACGGCCTGATCTCGTCAAATATAGAACGAGGTTCTCACCGTGGGTGTGAGCTTATTCCTTTCGACAAAAATCTCTGGTCTGTCAGGTGATCTTTGCACTCGTTGTGGCGCAAGGTCCGACAACGCAATGGTCGTTTACAGGCAAAGCGCTTTCACAGTACTTTAGCGTATTCGGAAGGAACCACCGCGGAGTACGCTTGAAACAGCATGAGTACTGCCACTACCAATTTCGGTGGCTTGATAGTAATCCGCGCGTAGGCTGGTAATGTTACCCACTTTAATTAGAAACCTGTGGGCGTCTTGTTCGTTGAAGATACTAGATTCGACATTCCATTCACGAGACTCGTCGCTGTTGGGGCATTGTTTTAGAAAACTGCTCCACAATAGAAGTCTCCGAGGTACACGCGAATGCATCCACAGAGAATGAGCCCTAAATGCCAGAAAACCGGTTTGGCCGGGAGAAACAAAAACACTTCGCAACAATACGAGAGCGCACGCTGCCATCTGTTCAACCTGCTTCATCAACGAAACCATCTTCAAGTATAAATAAAGAGTTACTAATATGAAACAAGTTGTGCGAAGAGTAGACTTATTTCCCAAACACGATTGGAAAATATCCGCTGACATTTCCTGGTAATATGGCTGCTTTACGGGGTATGTCAAGTCGCAATTTCACACTAGTGTATGGGTTTGTTATTGATATTTCATCTGCTTCTTTCTCCTTTATATGGAGTGTTTGATTCTAAACCAAACGCGAGAACAGGGGAGAATTAAATAAGGAAATAATTCTAACAACATGGGTGCGGAAACAAATGGCTTCCCTGATACGACGTATTACCACCAAGTACATGAACACCTTACAAGTCAGCTCAGCACAAAACCCTGAAGAACACCACATGCAATACTGGCTAAAACGCTGGTCAATTGCCAGTGCTATCAACAGTCCAGAAGAATTTTATTGACACATTATAACAGAGTCCCCGAGGATTCAAACTGCAAATATGCACTTGAGAACAAACACATTACAAGAGGGTTCAACATGGCCCTGTTCCTCTGACGGCAAGTCACATCTTGTCTCCCTCGTTGATGCCCATATTCAAAAATTCGAGGAGTGTTCCAAACGTAATGACAACCATCCACATTGCGTTCCTGGAGTTCATAAACATTATCAACAGGGCTGTAATACACCACAGCGTTTAAATGCCCCCACACAAAAGACCAACGGACTCAAATCGGTGGATCTGGCACGCTAAAGTATTGGCGAGCCAAGACCGGTAATTTGTCAAAACGCTGTTCACTAGTACTTAGATACTCTAAATGATGATAAAATCATATGAGAGCAGTTTATCACTTTGTAATTTAGACCTCTTTTTGGTGTTTCGAAATAAACGTACACTTAGAAGTCATCGGTGTTATTACACTGCCATGATTGTACTCCTGCGTATACGTCGTGATGGGGTTGGTCTCCGGACCTACGTTTGTTACGATTGTTGTTACCTTGTTTGGTTATCCTCTACTGGCAGCTTTGTTTTTTACCTGTGCTAGTCAAACACCCTGTACTTAATTACTCTAAAATATAACAACACTTTAGTGTTAATTTTCAAATTTTCATCTTCCTCATACGGCAATGACAGTTCCGTAATACTCTGAAACCTGTTACGAGATTTAGATCTCGAGGCGCCAGTATCTTGGGTCTCAGACAGGCAACAAAAACTATATGAAGCATTTTCATTTTTTTAGAGAACATTTAAGAAAGTAGAGACGACAAAACCATTTTTACCTATATTCCGTATTCTGTCAGAAGTCAACATATCATAAATGACAAACGAAGTCTCATAGTAGCGAGACATATTTCCTGAAGAGTTGTATGTTAATTAAGGCGAACGCCAAGACGATTTCTCAGCTGTGCGGCGCTGACTCCATTCCCACCAAACTGGTGTTGTACCTCTAAAGGTACGAGAACATTTGTCAGCCGAACGGGTTGTTAGCTATTCGCGAGCTCGCTGTTCGCAACTGGGTCCGTGGCTCGCAGCTGCTCAGCCCGAGCCACCTGCTGTTTGATTTTCCGGCGAACACAAATTTCTATGCGCTCCACAGAAATGTAGTTCACAGATCGCTCTGCGCGTTTGTTATTTCCTCTAGCGGTTCAACAAGTTGTAGACTGTGCAAGGCACCTTATGGTGTGTGGTGGAGGGTACCTCTGGTCCACTACCGCTTCTCCCCTTCCCTGTACCACTCGCGACTGGCGTGTGGGAAGAATGGTAAATCTCTGGATGAGTTCTAATTTCTCCAATCCTTTCCGTATGGTTATCTTCCGAGACGTATATGGGAGAAAGTAAAACGTTCCCCGAGGCTTCCCGGGACGTGCTGTCTCGGAATTTCCTGATAGTAAAGCTCTCTGTGATGCACAACGCGTCTCTTGAAGCGTCTGCCTTAGGAGTTTGTTGAGTAACTTTGTAATGCTCTTGCCCCGTCTAAATGATTCCGTGGCGAAAGGCGCCGCCCTTTGTTTATGTCGTCTATTAAACCAACTGAGAAAGAATCCCAGACCGATGAGCAATACTCGAGAACCGTCGAACAAGTGTTCCGTAAATACACTCCTGGAAATTGAAATAAGAACACCGTGAATTCATTGTCCCAGGAAGGGGAAACTTTATTGACACATTCCTGGGGTCAGATACATCACATGATCACACTGACAGAACCACAGGCACATAGACACAGGCAACAGAGCATGCACAATGTCGGCACTAGTACAGTGTATATCCACATTTCGCAGCAATGCAGGCTGCTATTCTCCCATGGAGACGATCGTAGAGATGCTGGATGCAGTCCTGTGGAACGGCTTGCCATGCCATTTCCACCTGGCGCCTCAGTTGGACCAGCGTTCGTGCTGGACGTGCAGACCGCGTGAGACGACGCTTCATCCGGTCCCAAACATGCTCAATGGGGGACAGATCCGGAGATCTTGCTGGCCAGGGTAGTTGACTTACACCTTCTAGAGCACGTTGGCTGGCACGGGATACATGCGGACGTGCATTGTCCTGTTGGAACAGCAAGTTCCCTTGCCGGTCTAGGAATGGTAGAACGATGGGTTCGATGACGGTTTGGATGTACCGTGCACTATTCAGTGTCCCCTCGACGATCACCAGTGGTGTACGGCCAGTGTAGGAGATCGCTCCCCACACCATGATGCCGGGTGTTGGCCCTGTGTGCCTCGGTCGTATGCAGTCCTGGTTGTGGCGCTCACCTGCACGGCGCCAAACACGCATACGACCATCATTGGCACCAAGGCAGAAGCGACTCTCATCGCTGAAGACGACACGTCTCCATTCGTCCCTCCATTCACACCTGTCGCGACACCACTGGAGGCGGGCTGCACGATGTTGGGGCGTGAGCGGAAGACGGCCTAACGGTGTGCGGGACCGTAGCCCAGCTTCATGGAGACGGTTGCGAATGGTCCTCGCCGATACCCCAGGAGCAACAGTGTCCCTAATTTGCTGGGAAGTGGCGGTGCGGTCCCCTACGGCACTGCGTAGGATCCTACGGTCTTGGCGTGCATCCGTGCGTCGCTGCGGTCCGGTCCCAGGTCGACGGGCACGTGCACCTTCCGCCGACCACTGGCGACAACATCGATGTACTGTGGACACCTCACGCCCCACGTGTTGAGCAATTCGGCGGTACGTCCACCCGGCCTCCCGCATGCCCACTATACGCCCTCGCTCAAAGTCCGTCAACTGCACATACGGTTCACGTCCACGCTGTCGCGGCATGCTACCAGTGTGAAAGACTGCGATGGAGCTCCGTATGCCACGGCAAACTGGCTGACACTGACGGCGGCGGTGCACAAATGCTGCGCAGCTAGCGCCATTCGACGGCCAACACCGCGGTTCCTGGTGTGTCCGCTGTGCCGTGCGTGTGATCATTGCTTGTACAGCCCTCTCGCAGTGTCCGGAGCAAGTGTGGTGGGTCTGACACACCGGTGTCAATGTGTTCTTTTTTCCATTTCCAGGAGTGTAACTTCTTTCGTGGATGAATTACATTTCCATAGAAGCTTCCATCGAACTTCAGCCTGGAATCTGCTATTTCTGCAATTTATTTTGTGTGATCATTCCAATACCGGTCGCTCCTGATGGTCACTCACAGGTAATTTACGATAGTGACTGTTTACAGTGATTTGTCGCCACCGGTGTAGTGGAATACGTTACAGCCACTCCCTGCAATAATAATCAATCTTCTCCTGGTCTTCCTGCGATTCTCTAATCTTCTCGCATTGCTACCTTCCTATAGACGACCAGATCATCTGCGAACAGCCTCATGGAGTTTTCGATGTTATCCACTAGATGATTTAGATCTTATTGTGAATATGAATGGTCCTAGCATGCTTTCTTATTTTACTCCTGAAATTACGTTTACATCCGTCTATTTTGTCCCGTTAAGGGCGATGTGTAACTGCAAGGAAGTCCTACATCTAGTCACAAATCTGGCCTGATACTCGGTGAGCTTGTATTTCTTTCACTGAGTTGCAGAGCGTAACTGAATTAAATGTCTTCCTGAGGCCAAGGAAAACATCATCAAAGTGAGTTCGTTCGCGGGCATGATGTCTCGATTGTACTCTGCAGATACTGGACTATAAAACGCATTATCTCCATTACAAATCTCAATAGGTAATGTCATTATAATGACATCCGTTCTGATGTCTATACTATCTTGTCCGAGAAGTATCTTGGTGACAATGACAGAAAGCTACGTGGGTGAATCCTGCAAAAATATTTATCTCGGCCTATTATATACTGCACCTATAAGCAACCACAGAGTTCAATAAGAACAAGGAATGCCAGAGGATGGGTAAACCCATAACTGCAAAACACGTAGAAATCACAATAAACCGAGCGTTGTTGCAATAAGATCTTTGAAATGAGATTGTAAACAAGGGAAACTCCAGCATTGGTCGTATAATTCTAAAACCGTTTCATTATTATTATTACATATCAATTTCAATCATAGAGCAATCATCCTCAGTGCAACACTAACTCCAGTGGAATCGTATAATCATGCACAAAATATAAGCTCGAACATGGGTATCCATCGTGAAAAACCTGCCAACTACCAAGTGAGATTTAAGATTTAGTTTGAATCTTACCCGCTAGTTGACATGTTCTTCACGATAAATACCCATATTTGAAGATATATTGCGCTCGATTATGTGCTGCACTGAAGGTGATCACTCTGATTGAAATCGATATCCAATAATAAAAAAAAGAAAAGGTTTTAAAATTACACGATCAATGCTAGAGTTTCCCTTGCTTAGAGTACTTCTTGTGTGATGGTGGTGCACAAACTTCGTAATGGAATCGGATCTTTGTAATAAGAAGCCTGTATGCACCAAAAAACAATATTTATTACTATCAGGCCAGTGAAATTAGAAGTTTTGTGTGTATCAGAAACTCTAATCTTGAAGAGTTTCAAACAAAGAATTACTAACGAGCCGTTACGATCCACAAAAAAGGAAATACGAGGGTTGGAACTTTAATAGTGGCAACTATTTATTTACAGCTCGTACAAAAAAGCTACGTGTTTCGGAGTTTTACTGACCTTAAAAGTAGTCACCAGCTCGTGTATAACTCGTTGCCGGCGATGTGGAAGTCGTAGGATACTCTTAGCAGTGCCAGTTGTGTTGACAGTTCGAGCGGCGCGATCTGTTGCCCGACAAATTTGTAGCAGTTCTGAAGCGAATACCGTGAAGTGTTTCCTTCGGTTTATAAATCGAGTTGAACTTATGAGGGCTTAAGTCAGGGGAGTGATATAGCACTTAGCAGCCCCATCAGTCAAACAAATCAGTAACAGCTTGCACTGTACGTGCTCGAGCATTGTCCTGAAAAATCATTGTCATCACTTCTGTCTCTGTGCTGTTCATTTTTGGAACACAACCTACGACCAATAATTGTACGACACTGGACGACATCGGTCTATCACATCAACTTGTTTGCATACTTTTAGTTCGTATTAAGCTGTGTCTATGTCTGTAGAAAACAACAAAGACGCTGTGTGTCCGCCTTGATAAATTAAGACAAAAGAAAATGCTCGCAACGAGCTGTCATGTATTGAAATAAAACCTAAGATGAACAGTGGTGTGATTGGTACTAGCAGAGTATTTCGTATCAGTTGAATGTTAATAACTATCCACTGCAGAAATCTTGCTTCCAAACACATTTGCCAACAATGTTTCCTGTGATTGGGTGAGCCATTTAGCAGGTTCACAGCCTCATAACATGCATTTCCATGGCCACAACGAGTACATTCGCCTCGTTATGTGAGAAGGCGTTTTTCGTGAACTAACAACAACGCCGTGTTAAAGGATGGGACTACTCACCACTGTTGGAGGCGGCGGCGCACAGCAGCAGCGGCAAGTGTGTGGCCAGGATCAGCAAGAGGCGCCGTCGTCGTCCGAGCACGCCCCCCATGGCGGCGTCGCTTCGCCACTCAACACGTCGCACGGTCTCGCGTGTCACTCGGGGCGTCTCTCCACGGCGCGACCGCTCATGCCCACAGCCGACAACAGACTGAGCTCATGCAGCCGCGTGCTCCAGCTGCGGCCGGCGTTTCGCCCCCCACCACAGCACCCGGCCGCGCATGCGCTCTAGAGACCGGGACCCACCGGGCGTCCCGGCGACCGCCTGGAGCACTCGGCTCCCTTTGGGAGTCCCTTCTGTTTTTTGCCGATGGAGAATAAAACGCCGTAAACCTGCCACTCCGCTGTTTCTTCATCAATCACTTCGCGTTTCGGGGGGCTACGCTCTATCTTCAGGTAATACAAAACAAAGTATAGACTCTCTTGTGTCGGTCTCTGACACACGAGCCTCTTAGGATTAATAAACTTACGGTTTACATTCCCGTCTATCCAGGATCATAAAAAAAGTATGAGAAGATGCCGTAAAGGGATTATACATGATTAATCTTTTTTTGTATCCGCTGAAGATGAGTGCAAGTATTTGACATGCTACGTATTTAGCAAATAAAGGCACAATTGTAAATGAATAATTACCAACAAAATAAAATTTCAATTTCAACCTAACGTGTTTCATTTAGAAGACCTATCATTTCGTTTCTGTTGCCGCATAGCGTCTGTTTTTATTCACTCAACATGATAAACGCAAAAAAGACTCGCACAAGCCAGGAACGTGTTGTTTACATATTTGCAACGTAACGTAAGCCTCATGGGCACTGATTGATCGTTGTTGTCGTCTTCAGCACAAAGACTGGTTTGATGCGCTAGTCTATCCTGTGCAAAAGCCTTTCATCTCTGCGTAACTGCTGCAACCTGCACCCAATTGGAAGTGCTTACTGTAGTCAAGGTGAAGTAGTAGGATCGGGAATGAGGTGGTAAGATGACGCATCGAAATTACTTTATACATTTTCCTCCAAGTAATTTATTACACAGAAATTCAGACTTCATTATAAAAATCCAAAGATCTTGTTTTAACTTCCACAGAATGAGTAACACGTGCTCTGTTGACTACGAAGTCTTTCGCGACGGAGTCCTTGCATAAAAAGTTCTCGGTTTACTTGCCGCGTCCAATTTGGATAAAATCCCGAGCTTTCGATGACTACCTCCGTCATCCCTGAGTCAAATTTGACTCGGCAAGTAAACCGAGAACTTTTTATGCACGTGCTCTGTTCTTTTTATTGCAATTTCTGACGACATCGCGCTACAAGAAATAACAGTTTAACAGTCTGATGATGATCCACATGAAACCGACCTGCAACAACAAATTTTACACACTGACTACAGCTCAGGAAAAAGGAAGATGTCAGTACTGAAATGTGTTTTAAAGATTTTAGGTAACGACTATAAAATGAGAGAGTCCTTGATACACAAGTTAAACCCTGAGTTGAGCGACGTAACAGCGCTTACGAAATTTTGACGTAATCTAGATACAATATTTCCACCTGATCAAGCTAATACGAACTTGCGACTATAATATAAGTTATTAAACTTTGTAAATGGGACTATCAGAAGTCAACGCAGTAAACAGACTGTAAAAAAAAAAAGCCAGTAATTATGAGACTTCAAAGAGAGGAAAACTCTTAAAATGTAAAGGCCGAGAACACAAATACGAAATAACATTAATCATTCGGTATCGCCCCCCCGCAACTCTCGTGGTTTAGTGTCTAGCGTTGCTGCCTCTGGATCACGGAGTCCCGGGTTCGATTCCCGGCCGCGTTGGGGATTTTCGCTGCCCGAGGACTGGGTGTTTGTGTTGTCCTCATCATTTCATCCTCATCATCGTCATTCGTGACAGTGGCTAGATTGGACTGTGTAAAAATTTTGTATGTATTACTGTTATTTTACTATTGTTCTGATCTTAGGTATGTCTGCCTTGTTACAAGGTCGGGTGGTGGCAAGTTATATTTGAACGGGAGGGGGAGGTAGTAACCAACTGTGAATCCTCCACCCCAAACACCCCCCCCCCCTGAACTAAATCCTGGATCCCCGCCCGTCGCCCGTCCTTTTGAAAACACCAAAGTGGAGTCACCAAGTTTAATGTCCCCATTTCATGAACGGATTATCAAACATCATGTGCCCTTCCTCCAACGGATGCTGGTTACGAATTCTAGGGTTAAATCTAGCACACTGAAGCACAGTTTGGTGATAAGAAACTTTACGCCACCCCCTCTCTTTCCTTTGTTCAGACATACATTCTAAGACAAAAAAACCGACGCGCCACGTAAGAGTTATCCGAATGGGACGAAATCGGTAGAAGTGATGTGCCCATACAATCATGATTACAATTTCAGAAAAATTGGATGCTTTATTCAAGAGAAACAGCTTCATAAATTGAACAAGTCAGTAACGGATTGGTCCGTCCCTGACCCTTATGCAACCAGTTATTCGGTCTGGCATTGAATGATAGAGTTGTTGGGTGTCGTGGAATATTCTGTCCAATTGGCCCGTTAGATTGTCAATATCCCGAGCTGGTTGGAGTCCCCTGCCTAAAAGTGCTCAATTGGGGGAGAGATCCGGCTACCTTACTTGCCAAGATAGGGTTTGGCAAGCACGAAGACAAAAGGTAGCAACTCTCCTCATGTGCGCGCTGACATTATCTTTCTGAAGTGTAAGAGCAGGATGGCTTCCCGTGAAGGGCAACAATACGGGGCGTAGAATATCGTGGACTTACCTCGTTGCTGTAAGGACGCCGCGGATGACAACCAAACGGTTCCTGATACGAAATGAAATGGCATCCCAGACCACCACTGCTGGTTGTCGGTCAGTATGGTGGGAGACAGTCGGGCTGGTATCCAACTGCTGTCTGTGGCGTCTCCATACACATCTTCGCTGCTCGTCGGGGCTCAGCACTGAAGACAATTCAACACCCACCAATGAAATTCCAGGCCGTGTACGCCCTATACGACTGCAAACGGGCTTATTGGTGAACAAAGGTCAATGGTAATCGTCGCAAGGGCGCCGTGAGCTCAGCCCCGATTCTGAGAGCCGCCTATTAACGGTCCTTGAGATCACTGGAGCACCAGTGGCACGTCGTATCGATGATAGTGATGAATACGGGCCTCTGAGTGCCTTTCTGACGGCCGCTTGGCTCTCACGTTGTATTGTCTCTCTAGGTAGCCCGCATCGTTCTTGACGCTGTGTTCGGCCATGGTTCACCCATTCCTCCCAACATCGTCGAATAGTGGCTTCGTTTCGAATCAAATGTCGAGTAATTCGGCGATTACTCCAGTCCGCTTTTTTGAGCCCAACTGCACGTCCTCTCTCAAATGCTGACAACTGCGTGCATAAATCACGCGCCTGTCTGCGAGGCATAGTTACTGTTCAACTGAGCATACGGAATGAAATTCGTAAAGACTTTATGACCTCGTATCGACATGTTCCCTGTTTACTATTCTTGGCAGTTGCGAGGTGAAATTGCGCTGCAGCGCCAGATATTCATCCGTCGGCCGCCGAAGTTTACGATTTTGCGTTCTCTGTCACTACGTGCTCTTTTTAGTGTATGTTGCTGATGAAAAATGAAAATTGCTTCCGTTACCGGGGCTCGAACCGATTATGTCTGGCTGGAATACCACAGCACTATTGCGCAGCTTTAACCCTAGATACTTCGCTCTACTTAAGCGCACCATATTACATACATTTGTGTCAATAGTTAATTGCCAATCTTTGTACCACGCACTTTTAGCCTGCATCTCCGTCCGGTCTGCATTTGATACTTAGTTTGTACAGTCGGTGACAGAATTCGCGAGTTGGTTCAAATGGCTCTGAGCACTATGGGACTAAACTGCTGAGGTCATCAGGCCCCGAGAACTTAGAACTACTTAAACCTAACTAACCTACGGACATCACACACATCCATGCCCGAGGCAGGATTCGAACCTGCGACCGTAGCGGTCGCGCGGCTCCAGACTGTAGCGTCTAGAACATCTCGGCCACTCCGGCCAGCAATTCGCGAGTTCTCTCGCTTTTTCGTTATGCTCAAATGCACAGCTTTGCTGTCTGTTACACAACTTAACATGCAAGGAGATTCAGTGATACCAACATACTGTCTACAGGCATGAAGTCGAAATCTATCTGAGCATTCTGAGACGGTTATTTGACCTCTGGGGGACTACATTGTTGCTGCTTAATTTATCTTTTATATCAATCTGTTGTGTTGAATAAACTAATAAAAATGTTGTTTAGTATGCACTGTACTAACACAAATTAACTATAACTCACCACGGTAACATTACGAAAAAAGCTTTTTTTTATAATACAAGTACCCAAAATAGTCACCGATTAGCAAGATATTACGCAATTTGAGCCTCGACACGGTCTGTGTCTCTGTTCACTCCACAGCCATGCTGGAGAAGCGTTAACGGAAAGTATGGAAATGCAACAGTGGAGTAGATACATAGGGAAATGCAGTTAGCAAGTCATTCAGCGGCACAATTAAGTCAATACAATTGACAGAAGCTCAAGATGCAGGCACTGGCACGTGTGCAGTACAGAAATTCTTCACCTTTAGATCTACAAGATAAAGATTTCAGGTAGCGACAAAACTTCTCTTATGGGGAGGAAGTTTTTTTGAGATTTATTTACTGATTATCGATCCGCTTGGTAGTAGTTCTTTCAAAGAAGAGGTAAAAATCTCGTCACCAGCGTGATTAGAACCAAAAACTAATGCAATCTTCCCTCTGAAGGGCGAACACTTTGCCGCTAAGATAGAAAACAGCTGCAGCAGATATTGCTCCCTGGTTGTCCCAGTGATGGCTAAGGCAGATAATTCACAACGTAAATGACGAAATTAGCTGCAGCTTCTGCCTGACCAAGATTCACAGCATAAATTTGCTATCATTATAACATCTCTTAAATGAGAATCATTCATAATAGTTAATCAAAATGACCAGAAAATATCGAATGAATTTAGCACGGTTATTCTGAATTACTCCAGGAAACAAATCTGCGGTCACATAGCTGCCAAACGTTCCAGTTCTCCATTAGACTAGCGATATGCAGAACACCTTTGCTCGGCCGATGTTTTTCTTAAGTTGGCCAGCACTGCGGAAGCTGGTTCTTCGAACACGCAATGTCATCGTCCGTGATTGCGTTGACTGGGAGCCGAAATATCTTAAAGGACAGGTCAATGAGTTTATACGCATTTCCGTAAATATGACTTGGGTCTATAGTGCAGTGACGAACAATGTCCAGATGCAACAACCGCAATTCGAACATCAAAAATAAAGAGCAATGGCCCTCCTCTTCAGTGACTGTTGTAGCTATAATTGATTTTCGATCTTAAGCGAATTTAAAGGTAGGCTTATTCATAAAATGACATAATTATTCTTACTACATGTTTGAGCTGCGGTATCACAAATTAGAGTTTCTAAGGAAACATCAGACTTCGATATTTAGAAGATATAGGCTGCTGGTCTGAAAGGACACATATTATAACACGAGATCCCTGATAAAATATTAGTTAAACGCCATAATGCTACATCCGTTATCTTCGCTGACTGCTGCGGAATATTAATATAAGATAAAGAGATGGTCCCATACTCCGAGGAGCGTAGCGGACGATGCGGGAGACCCGCATCGCCGACTAGGCATGGTCCTAAAAAATGGTTCAAATGGCTCTGAGCACTATGGGACCCATTTGCTGAGGTCATTAGTCCCCTAGAACTTAGAACTAGTTAAACCTAACTAACCTAAGGACATCACAAACATCCATGCCCGAGGCAGGATTCGAACCTGCGACCGTAGCGGTCTTGCGGTTCCAGACTGCAGCGCCTTTAACCGCACGGCCACTTCGGCCGGCGGCATGGTCCTAGCGGAAGTGGTTTGCCAATGCCTTCCTCCGACCGTAATGGGGATGAATGATGATAACGACACAAGAACACCCAGTCATGTCGAAGCAGGGAAAATCCCTGACCGCGCCGGGATCGATCCCGGGACTCCGTGCGCGGGAAGCGAGAACGCTACCGCAAGACCACGAGCAGACTGAAGCGCCTATAACCGCTCGGTCACAGCGGCCGGCAGCTCATTTGCAGGGCAAGGCAGAGGTCTGTTGTGTTTTCTGATGAAAGCTGCTTCTGTCCCGGTGTCAGTGATGGCCATGTGTTGATTAGAGCCGGCCGGAGTGGCCGTGCGGTTCTAGACGCTACAGTCTGGAACCGGGCGACCGCTTACGGTCGCAGGTTCGAATCCTGCCTCGGGCATGGATGTGTGTGATGTCCTTAGGTTAGTTAGGTTTAATTAGATCTAAGTTCTAGGCGACTGATGACCTCAGAAGTTAAGTCGCATAGTGCTCAGAGCCATTTGAACCATTTGTTGATTAGAAGGAAGCCAGTTGAGGTCCAGCAACCAACACCTCGAGCTGTGGTCTGTGGTGCAATTTCATATGACAGCAGAAGTACTCTCGTAATCATTCCACGCAACCTGACAGCAAAACTGGACGTGTCTGGTGATTCTACCTGTCGTGGTGCCAGTAATTAACACCAGTCCGGGGGGTGTTTTCCAATAGGATAATGCTCGCCCCCCGTACTGCTGGCAGAGTGTCGACATGCCTTGGCCTGTTCAATCACCAGGCCTGTCTCCAATCGAGCACGTCTGAGACGTCATCGGACTTCAACTCCAGTGTCACCTTACAAGCACTCATCTACATACTTTACCGTGATTTACAACCGGAATTAGGTATCATTTGGTAGGTTGTATATCGTATGTATGAATATTTAAGGAAGGCTGACATTGTCATGTACACGTTGTAAATAATTGTTAACGCTCATTGCATGTGACGGAGTGTCTTTATTATCAAAACGGCGTGAAGAAAGATTGCCTTTACTAGCAGAGGTTGCTATGGTCGCAGGTTCGAAATCCTGCCTCGGGCATGGATGTGTGTGATGTCCTTAGGTTAGTTAGGTTTAAGTTGTTCTAAGTTCTAGGGGACTGATGACCTCAGATGTTAAGTCCCATAGTGCTCAGAGCCATTTGAACAATTTGATAACTGGATAATACTTCGTAAACTCTGGAAATCTTGGACGAAGCAAAGAGGAACGAGGAAGCGTTACCTCGGAAATCGCAGGCTGGGTTATTTTGTAACGCCGGAAATGCATATCCTCCTATTTCCATCTATTGTATTATAAATTTTTTCCTTATTTTGTTACCTGAAGATATGACATTTTTGTGTCTTTATATATTGTAATTGTTTTACTATATATATATATATATATATATATATATATTGAAACACGTATGTAACGCAGCAGCGATGGCGAGGCGTTGTAGCATCTGTGACCAGAGAGTTTGCGCTTGACCGCGCGAGTGTTGCGAGCGGTTCTCTGTCGGTCAGTCAGTCGTTGCGAGTCTGTCGAGTCAGTCGTTGTGAGTCTGTAGCTCTGTCTAGTTGAGAGCAGTACTCAGTCTGTAGTCGTCATGCAGAGCGGTCGGTCAGTAGTAGCAGCCCAGTGCGGTTGTGTGATGTAGGCGGTCGGCAACACTGGTCAAGATGAGGAATAAGGTATACTGTTAATTAATATAATCATTAGATAATGAAAAATTTTATTTATTGTAATTATTCTCCAACAAGTCTCCCAATAATAATTTTTTATTTCAAAAGCATTTTCTCAAAAATTTAATTTTTTATTGAACTCAAGATTTCGTTGCACTTCCCATTTCATTCCACTTCTTTGAAGAAAAATTCCACTAAAATCACAAAAAAAGAGAATATTATTATTTGCAATGCAGTTCCTCCAAGCGGTGCACAACAACAAGAGCAGATATGTGACATCCATTTATTCTGAGGTAAGACTTTAATTCTGATTGTTTTACACAGGGCCAAAGACCGATATTTCGGTTTAATTGAATTTTCTTGTCACTGAACGGACTTTAAATTTTGTGAAGAAATTATAATTGAGTCAGATTGCGAATTTCACATTTTTGTTGCCATTGTCAGTACATTTCATTGTGGGCAGGTTACGCATAGAGCAATGTCTATCAGCATTTCTAATTAGTATCGTCCTTTCTTTAAAAATTTTGTGGGGAGGTTACACTTGGCTCCCATTTCTATTAAGTATTGCTTTATTTTCTTTAAAATTGCGGTGGGGAGGTTACAATATATATATATATATATATATATATATATATATATATATATATATATATATATATATATGTGTGTGTGCATTTTTGTCGATGTATAATTGGTTTGTTTCGCAAATACTATTTGTATTTTTACGCTGGCTCTTGCCTAGGGAAAACTATGCTATCGAACGATTACATCGATAGGTCGTGTGGAGAACCAAAGTGTTTAGGATCTTTGGTAGTGTTAACTCTGCCGCGTGGAGCGCGGGCAGAGAGGGAGTCTGGCCGGAGTACGGTGGTGGAGCAGGTGTGTTGAGTGACGCTCCCGCGAGTTACTGCGCTTCCGGGGTCAGGCAGCATGTAATTCCGCTCGACTTGCAATGATAGATTCTGGCACGGTGTCGCGGACGGGAAACATTAGTTGGCACACATCAAGAGCCCGTTTCGCCTGGTGACCGTGTCGAGAAGAAGACGCAACAGCTACGGCCGACATAAGAGATTGTCGCCTCCTCCTCGATCGACGACTTCAAACCTTCAATCAACCAACAAGGAAGACTGAAAGCACGTAAAGTTTTAGAACTGTATGGTAGCGAAATTTATTACTTCTGACAAACATTCAGTTTCCACACAACACGTCTTAACCTTCAGCTGCCACGCTTTTAGTGCTAATTAAATGTGCAATAACCTTTCTTTTTCAGTTATTTTAGTAGTTGTCCATAGGACTGGCGACCGTAATTTTCCCCAAATCTCAAATATCTAATTAACGCCAGTTAATTGTTAACGTAACGACCGCACATTTACTTTCTTTATTAACTTTACCCTTTTTCAAAATCAATTTCCACCAGTTTCATTTGCATTTTTCCTTTCATTTAGATGTAACCCTTTCCTCCCTCTTTACCAACAGATTAACTTCGGTGACGATTGCTTTTTCCAAATTTCCATTAGGTACACGTGGTTTAATTTTTACTGTCATTGAGGTCGATAAGTAAGGTGGAGGTTACAATTTCCGAGGATTTTTACTCTGAGAAGCGTCCCATTGTATGAGTACAGGTATTTCCTCGCAAACTTTCCGCGCTGGACGACAAAGGACTAAAATATGGTTGGTCGGCGTTCGGAAGAATCTGTAGAGAGGGAGAAAATTCCATGGTTTCAGGAATATGGTTCGACTTCTGAGTTACGAAGGAGGGGAGCCAAGCTTTCCTGGGAAGCCAGCGGTGGAGACAAGAAGTCTCCCGTTTTGAGCGCCCGGGTTTGACGGTCGCTCAGTATCAGCTTTGTTGGTACAGACGGATTTGCTGTCTTTACTCTCACGAGATTTTATAGTTAGAGCTGTTAGGCACTGTAATGTTGTGAACTTATACGATTCTGGACTTCGCCTCTAGGTTGTGAGGCCGGCCGGTGTGGCCGTGCGGCTCTAGGCGCTTCAGTCCGGAACCGCGTGACCGCTACGGTTGCAGGTTCGAAACCTGCCTCGGGCATGGATGTGAGTGATGTCCTTAGGTTAGTTAGGTTATGTAGTTCTAAGTTCTAGGGGACTGATGACCACAGATGTTAAGTCCCATAGTGCTCAGAGCCATTTGAACCATTTTGAACCAGGTTGGGAGTCATCGTTGAGTATGCAGCGTTCAGTGATTGAGAGCACTTCTTCTGCCTATACTCACGTTGAGACGTTATCTGAACTCCGTCCTTGTGGCTCGGAGTTGGCTTTTCTTGTCAGTAGTACACAGAGAGGAAGAGACAGTATTAGATTATACTAGTCAAAGGACCGTCTTGTGACATCCTAGTGTTTGAATGAGGTTTTTTTTATATATTTTGTGGCTGGAGTTCTTCCTTCGTCTTAGACGCGTACGAGAACCTCCACTCCGATGCACCGGACGCAGTACATTCGGTGATATTGCTAATTGCTTCGGCTTATTAGGGCTATAAAGTTAAACAGCTGTGATCACGTAAATTTTATTTCCACTGAGGTTGTACACCACTGCAGATCATCTTTGAAAGTAGTGTCTTCTAGTGTTTGGTACATAGATGATGTCAGTCGTCTCGCGTTATTTATATTAGATCGCGTAGCCGAAAAAAGGGGCAGATTTGGACAATTGATCAATCGTACTGGTAAGGAAATTCCTTTGTATCTATTTATGTCCACTGGACATTGATGAATAAATAGTTGCAATATAAATGGGTTTTAATCTACAATAAATGTATAACCAGAAACAGCATTTATCATTTTATAGTTACTAGTTCCCTTAACCACCAATTTATGTTTGTGTTGTAATTTATATGTTAGAGAGCAAGAAGGAGGAGATATCATCATTAAGAGATCCTAAGATCTGCTTCAGGGAGTAGTCAGACAGGGCCAAATCTTCATTTTAGCGTTCATTATTTTCCCTTGCGCACATTCATTTTACACCCGCCTGGAGTAGCATCTTGGAATTTTAGGGCATCAAGCTCAAAATTGGCCGTAAATTAAGAAAAATATTGGCTCCCCACGAAATGCCAGATGTAAAATGATCATCTCGTAAAACGATCAGTAAATAATAGTGGAAGCATGCATTTTAAAAACGGAGTTTTACGTGTATATTCTATAGAGTGGTCCCAGGTTAGCGTAGTGTGATGTTCCTAGTACGATATTTGTTTTATCGACACATATTAACAGCGACAATAAACCTCGAAGAATAACCAGTACTACAGCAGCGAGATTACTGCCCTGGCCCGCGCTCACTGCTACCGCCAAGTTGGTAACAGGTGGGTTTTTTAAATTAAAATACAAAACGTAGGTACGTTTGAACATTTTATTTCGGTTGTTCCAATGTGATACATGTACCTTTGTGAACTTATCATTTCTGAGAACGCATGCTGTTACAGCGCGATTACCTGCAATTACCACATTAATGCAATAAATGCTCAAAATGATGTTCGGCAACCTCAGTGCATTTGGCAATACGTGTAACGACATTCCTCTCAACAATGGGAAACAAACTGACGATTTTTTTATTTATTTATTTTTTTATTTTTTTTATTTTTTATTTTTTTATTTTATTTTTTTTTTTTACTGGGCGTCGCATGGAAGACGTGACGAGTAGTAATTGGTTAGGCTGACCACGTACACAACGCAGAAACGAAATTGCGAACATCTGCCGAAACATTAGAAAAAAAGCACCTGACGACTCTTAGGAGAGATACCCAGTACAACACATTATATCAGAAATATTCTTTATCATTTACTTTTTGGTTCTATTATACTCTGAGGGCCCAAAGAAACTGGCACACCTGCCTAATATCATGTAGGGCTCCTGCGAACACGCAGAAGTGCCGCAACACGATGTGGCATGCACTCGACTAATATCTGAAGCAGTGCTCGAGGGAACTGACACCATGAATCCTGCAGGGTTGTCCATAAATAAGCAAAAGTACGAGGGAGGACGTGTTGAAACGCAGAAGGGAGCTCCTGGATCCACCTGTAGTAATTCCGGACATGTGTGGTGTCGCATTGTCCTGCTGGAATTGGCCAAGTCCGTCGGAATGAATAATGGGCATGAATGGATGCCGGTGATCAGACAGGATTCTTACATACGTGTCACCTGTCAGAATCGTATCTAGACTTATCAGGGGTCCCCATATCACTCCAACTGCACACGCGCCACACCACTGCAGGCGATCAGACACAATTCTTACGTACGTGTCACTTGTCAGAGCCGTATGTAGACGTATCAGGGTCCCATATCAATCCAACTGCACACGCCCCCGCACAATTACAGACCCTCTACCAGCTTGAACAGTCTGTTGCTGACATGCAGGGTCCATGGATTCATGAGGTTGTCTCCGCACTCATACAATTTGAAACGAGACTCGTGCGATAAGGCAACATGTTTCCAGTCATGAACAGTCCAATGTCGGCGTTCACGGGCCCAGGTGAGGCCTAAAGGTTTATGTCGTGCACTCATCAAGGGTTCACGAGTGGGCCTTCGGCTTCGCAAGTCCATAACGGTGATGTATCATTTAATGGTTCGTACGCTGACACTTGTTGACGGCCCAGCACTGAAATCTGCAGTAATTTGCGGAAGAGTTGTACTTCCGTCTCGTTGAACGATTCTCTTCAGTCGTCGTTGGTCTCGTTCTTGAAGGATCTTTTTCCGGCTGCAGCGATGTAGGAGATTTGATATTTTACCGGATTCCTGATATTCACGGTACACTCGTGAAATGGGCGTACGGGAAACTCCTCACTTCATTGCTACTTCGGAAATGTCGTGTCCCATTCCTTGTGCACCGACTATAACACCGTTCTCAAACTCACTTAAAACTTGATAACCTGCCATTGTAGCAACAGTAACCGATCTAACAACTGCGCCAGACACTTGCTGTCTTATATAGGAGTTGCCGACCACAGCGCCGTCTTCTGCCTCTTTACGTATATCTATATTTGAATACGCATTGTCTATACCAGTTTCTTTGGCTCTTCAGTGTACCACATTTTAGTGTTTCTGTGACGATGTCTTCCTCGGGGCGTGAAAGGTACAGAGATGCTACTACAACTCTCATTCAGTTTCATTCCATAGTCAGGTGACTTTGACCCAGCCTGGAGCCGGCCCTTGTTGTATTGCTGCAATCTGCGTCCACTGTAACACTATGGGAACTTCTATTTTTTATACACAATGCAGACCTAGTTTACAATGAACGACCTGAGTCCCTTCATCTAAGTGGTGGTCCTGATAATGCGAGTGTGTAATGTGGAAACTGCACGACCTGAAAACGGTGGCCGAGGCTGAAGAGTGCTGACGCGTAGTAACCGTCCATTGCGCAACAGCGGTCTCTGGGAGACGGACGCCTTCCGCGGCGAGTTTTTTGCGCTACCGGAGGAGCAATCGACCGGGAGAGGAGCCCTGCCGGACAGGCCGCCCCCCTGTTTGTTAATCGCCGGCCGGACGGAGAGATACGGCCGATGCCCGGCCAACGGCTTAATTACGGTCCCACCACCCACCCACCCACTGCAGCCGGCTGTGCTGCCCAGCAGCCGCCAGCGCTCTGCAGCGTAGCGGCCAGGCGTCGCAGTCCCAGGGCGAAGCGGCTCGGTTTCCGCCGGTTAACCGTCCTGATACGTCTAAACGGCGCACCGCGGCAGGCCTCCAGCACGGGATTCTGCCTTCGACAATAAAAACCTCGCTGAAGATCGGTTTGGTCTCAGGAGAGACAAAGGTACTAGATAAGCAAAAATTAACTTAGAATACTGTATTTAAAAAATGCTGAGAATTGATGACCCACTGTTTTGCAGGCTTTATTGATTTAGAAAAGTCTTTCGGCAGTATAAATTCGCCTAAATGATGCAAATTTTAATGTGTATTAAGCTGGATCACTGAGGCAAAAAAACAATCCAGCCGCTTTACTACGAGGGTAATCCCAAAAGTAAGGTCTCCTATTTTTTTTATAAGTACATAGACCTGTTTATTTCTACAATGGTTTACATCATTTACAGCTTGAACGTATAGCTATTTTTCGACATAATCGCCATTTCTGTCGATGCATTTTTGTAGACGCTGTGGCAGTTTTTGTATGCTCATGTCATACCAGTCGCCGCCATGCTCTTCAGAAAGTTATGAATCTCTTCTTTCACCTCGTCGTCGGAGCTAAATCGCTTTCCGGCCAAATGTTGTTTTAACCTAGAGAACAGGTGACAGTCACTGGGCGCCAAGTCAGGACTATAGGGTGGGTGGGTGGGTGATTATGTTCCACTGAAACTTTTGCAGAAGAGCAATGGTTTGCCGAGCGTTGTCATGGAGAATGTGCACGCCCTTGCTCAACATTCCTCTTCTCCGGTTCTGAATTGCCCGTTTGAATGTCTTCAGTCTCACAGTACCTGTCAGCGTTAATTGTAGCCCTAGCGATTCAGCTCCGACGACGAGGTGAAAGAAGAGGTTCATAACTTTCTGAACAGCATGGCGGCGAGCTGGTACAACATGGGCACACAAAACCTGCCACATCGTCTACAAAAATGCATCTGACAGAAATGGTGATTATGTCCAAAAATAGCTAAATATTCAAGCTGTAAACTGATGAAACCATCATAGAAATAAACAGGTCTATGTACTTATAAAAAAATAGGAGACCTTACTTTTGGGATTACCCTCGTAGAATCAGACAGCAGTTGCCAAAACAGAAGACAGTGATGCAAAATCTGTAAAAGTAAGTAAATGTGCTCGACAAGGCTGCAGCCTTCCCCATTTCTCTTCACTGTATACAATGAGGATGCAATAAACGAATGTAAGGACACATGCTGAAGGGGGAAAAAAATGCTTAGCAGCAGTGTTAGCCGACTCAGCAAATAGTCTCCAAAACGTCAAAGAAGTCATGAACAAGATATTTTCAGAAATACATACAATAATTTACAAAACTTAAGGACAAAAGTAGTTGTATGTTGTATTTTAACAGCGGACCTAGAAGCGACGGAGAGGCTCCGTCCCTGCCGCAGCCGCAGTGGTCTACAACCCCACGACGACTACCGCAGTCCACTTCACCCCTCCGCCACTCCACACGGAACCCAGGATCAATGTGCGGTTCGTCCCCCGGTGGACCCCCCAGAGAACGTCTCACGCCATACGAGTGTAACCCCTATGTTTGCGAGATAGAGTAATGGTGGTGTACGCGTACGTGGAGAACTTGTTTGCGCAACAATCGCCGACGTAGTGTAGCTGAGGCGGAAGTAGGGGAACCAGCCCGCATTCGCCGAGGCAGATGGAAAACCGCCAAAAAAACCATCTACAGACTGGCCGTCTCACCGGACCTCGACACAAGTCCGCCTGGTGGATTCGTGCCGAGGACCTCTTGTTTCGAGAACTCCTCCACCTACGCTTTCGATGAGATCGAGCACTGTCATCCATAAAGATGAAGATGGGGCCAATGAACCCCTGAAAATACGCACATGGGGAAAGAGTACAGTGTGACCGGAGAGTGTACCCTGTTCAAAGATTTGGAAGTCAGCATGCCCATGCAGTGGTATGCATCCAACACTATAACGCCTGGACTATCAAAACGATAATGTTCCACAGTACTACCGATAGGTGGGAATATGTAATGCACCCAGAAACATTGTCTAGCTTGACAGTAGGAATTTATCAAGCTAAAACAGCATTCAAGAAGAAGATGAAGACATGGACAGAAAGGAAGCCAGAATCGAAGAAACGTGAGGATTCTGAGGCATGGCGTCGGAGAGCAGTCCAAGTGATTTCATAGACGGAGAGAATAGTCAATGAAGAGGACTGTAAATGAGCAAAGGAATTGAATGGTTGGACTCCTGTACAGACAATGATCATTCAGTGTGAAATTAATAGAAGCAAAATACCTGAGGAGTATGCATTAGAAAGACCAAGACGTGCATCAGACAGATGAAACAAGATCCCAAACTGACAACAGGCTCGGAACTGAAGAACCTTGCAGAAGATGGGGGGAAATGGAGAACTATAAATGTTGCCGACAAACCTAAGGACTGAGAACAAGAGAATATCTATTGCAACTAAACAGAAATGTACGAGGGTAAGTCAATTGTCCGCAAAGTAGTTATAAAATTTTATTGTAATCAAATAGGAAACTTACAAGAACATCATTTTTGAAATAGTCTCCTTGCGTTTCGATGCACTTGATCTATCGTTGTACAAGCTTCCTGATGCCCTCATAAAAGAAGGTTTTCGGTTGAGCTGCAAGCCAGAAATGCACCGCTTCTTTCACTGCTTCGTCCGAGGCGAATCGACGGCTCCTTAATGCCTATTTGAATGGACCAAACAAGTGATAAAAGGGTCATGATCGGGACTATATGGGGGATGATCCAGTACTTCAAATTTGAGTTTCTGGAGCGTTTCAGCAGTGTGGGCAGCAGTATGCAGACGGGCATTGTCGTGCAACAAAAAATGGCCCTGATCACTATGGGACTTAACATCTGAGGTCATCAGTTCCCCAGAACGTAAAACTACTTAAACCTAACCAACCTAAGGACATCACACACATCCATGCCCGAGGTAGGATTCGAACCTGCGACCGTAGTGGACGCGCGGTTCCAGACTGAAGTGCGTAGAACCGCTCGGCCACACTGGCCGGCCTGTCGTGCAACAGAACACCTTTTGACAGCAATCCTCGGGGTTTACTTCGAATTGCAGGCTTCAGCCTGGCAGTAAGCATCTCACTGTAACGTACACTGTTTATTGTTGTGCCCCTTTCCCCATAACGTTCCAGTACTGGACCCTGTGCGTCCCAAAAACCCGTAAGCATCAGTTTTCCTGCGGACGATTGGGTCTTGAACTTTTTCTTGCGCGACGAATTTGGATTTTTCCATTCCATACTCTGCCGTTTACTCTCCGGCTCGTAATGACGGATCCTTGTTTCGTCACCATCAATGATCTTGTATAAGAAGTTGTCCCCTTCGATACCATAGCGATCCAAATGCTTTTTGCAGATGGCCAAGCGCGTCTATTTATGCAACTGTGTGAGTTGTTTTGGGATCCATGTAGCACAAACTTTATGAAACCCAAATCTGTTGTGGATGATGTCGTAGACCGTGACTAATTTGCAGACGATGTGCTACTTTGCCATTACTTAATCGTATGTCTCAGAGAATCATTTGACGTAAACGCTTGATGGTTTCTTCATTTGTGGCGGTAAACGGTCGTCCGGTTCCTTCATCGTGCGTAACGCTTGTGCGACCATTTCGGAATTTTTCAATCCATTTGACACTCCGTTGTGGCAAAACGCTGTTCCCGTACTGTACCGAAAGTCTTCGATGAATTTCGACCCCTGATACGCCTTCCGACCACAAAAAAATGGATCACTGAACGTTGCTCTTCTTTGGTGCAAATAGACAGCGGAGCAGCCATGATTAAGAGCACGGCAGGGATAACGAAACTAAACTATCAGCTTGAAAATTGCGAAGATATAACAACAAATCAACAAAGCATGCGCCATGAACGTAAATCGACAGTACTACCAAAATAAACAAAAATATACCTGAATTGCAGATAATAATTGACTTACCCTCGTATTAATAAACTGAAATTATCAAAGATGGACTTTTGGAGAAGATCGTTAAGAACTTTAAGGAAAGACAACGTAAGAAAGAATGAAGTGTTAAACACAATAGACGTGAAAGAAAAGGTATGTGGTGTGTTGGATAGAAGAAAATTGCAGTTGTATGGTTGTGTGGAAAGAATGCAGGAAATTGGTATTCCACATCTTACACGATGGAAAACTGAAGAAAGAAGGAAAAGAGGACGACATGTAACTATTACTTGGCTCCAAGATGTACAGCTGCGTATGAGAAGTGAGCATGCATGGAGGAACTCTTGAAGAGTCAGTGTTCAATATGTGTGTTGAAACTTCCTGGCACATTAAAACTGTGTGCCGGCCCGAGACTCGAACTCGGGATCTTTGCCCTTGGCAAGTGCTTGCCCGCGAAAGGCAAAGGTCCCGAGTTCGAGTCTCGGTCCGGCACACAGTTTTAATGTGTCAGGAAGTTTTATATCAGCGCTGCAGAGTGAAAATCTCATGCTGGGAAATGTGTGTCAACATGTTAAAATTTCTCAGGTATTGTTATAAGTAAAGGAACCTCTGTATTGAGAAAAATCTCTGTTAATAAAAACAATCTGCTCCTACATTTCTAACAACAGTTGCCTGCGATTTTACTGAATCTCAAGTTAAGCGTTCTCGAGGAAGATGGGGTATACTGAGGATTATACAATTTATTTTTATTTCTCCATTTTCTGGGAATGTTACAGCCTGGCCACATAAAAGTATCCCGGACGAGTGGATATGGTTGAAAGTGAATGTATGCATTGAACCACACCCCGTGACGCTCACACCACACCACATGTACGCCTGTCACGTGACCTGTCACACCGGTTCAGAGCGTAGTGCTGAACTGTGTCCATGTGGGTGGAGCAGCGCATTGGGGACGATGGTATTCACAGTGGAGCAGCAGGTATACATTGTGGAAAGTTACGAGACAACAAAATCGCGAAAACTTTATGATCAGTTGTTTGCTGTTACGCTTCGTCCGAGCATGGCGTCAGACAGGATCTGTTTTGAGCAAGTCAAAGAAACATTCCAAAACGTGCCCGCACACCACAAAATGTGGCTGTAGTTCACCAGAAAATGCTTCAGCCAAATCAACCCGACGCCTGTCGCAAGAGACCTACATGTCACATCGATCATGCAGACAAATACAGGGTGATTCAAAAAGAATACCACAACTTTAAAAATGTGTATTTAATGAAAGAAACATAATATAACCTTCTGTTATACATCATTACAAAGAGTATTTAAAAAGGTTTTTTTTTTTCACTCAGAAACAAGTTCACAGATGTTCAATATGGCCCCCTCCAGACACTCGAGCAATATCAACCCGATACTCCAACTCGTTCCACACTCTCGGTAGCATATCAGGCGTAACACTTTGGATAGCTGCTGTTATTTCTCGTTTCAAATCATCAATGGTGGCTGGGAGAGGTGGCCGAAACACCATATCCTTAACATACCCCCATAAGAAAAATTCGCAGGGGATAAGATCAGGGCTTCGTGGAGGCCAGTGATGAAGTGCTCTGTCACGGGATGCCTGGCGGCCGATCCATCGCCTCGGGTAGTTGACGTTCAGGTAGTTACTGACAGATAAGTGCCAATGTGGTGGCGCTCCATCCTGCTGAAATATGAATTGTTGTGCTTCTTGTTCGAGCTGAGGGAACAGCCAATTCTCTAACATCTCCAGATACTGTAGTCCAGTTACAGTAGCACTTTCGAAGAAAAAGGGACCAAAAACTTTATTGGCTGAAATGGCACAGAAAACGTTCACCTTAGGCGAGTCACGTTCATACTGAGTTGTTTCCCGCGGATTCTCAGTGCCCCATTTGAGCAAGGATAAAATCACAGAAATCGATTCTTTTAATCTTATTAGCTGCAGACAGTGCTTGAACCAATTTCAGACGATAAGGTTTCATAACTAACCTTTTTCGTAGGACTCTCCATACAGTTGATTGTGGAATTTGCAGCTCTCTGCTAGCTCTGCGAGTCGATTTTCCTGGGCTGCGAACAAATGCTTGCTGGATGCGTGCTACATTTTCATCACTCGTTCTCGGCCGTCCAGAACTTTTCCCTTTGCACAAACACCCATTCTCTGTAAACTGTTTATACCAACGTTTAATACACCACCTATCAGAAGGTTTAACACCATACTTCGTTCGAAATGCACGCTGAACAACTGTCGTCGATTCACTTCTGCCGTACTCAATAACACGAAAAGCTTTCTGTTGAGCGGTCGCCATCTTAGCATCAACTGACGCTGACGCCTAGTCAACAGCGCCTCAAGCGAACAAATGTACAACTAACTCACCAGAGAGGTTACGTCAACTCACTGAATCTCGGGTTCCGGGCAGTGGATAATCCGTGTAACTTCCACGAAACGTCATTGCATGAGCAGAAGCTTGTCGTTTGGTGTGCAGTGTCTTAACGCCGCAGCCGGCCTCCGTGACCGAGCGGTTCTAGACGCTTCAGTCTGGAACCGCGCTGCTGCTACGGTCGCAGATTCGAATCCTGCCTCGGACATGGATGTGTGTGATGTCCTTAGGTTAGTTAGGTTTAAGTAGTTCTAAGTCTAGGGGATTGATGACCTCAGATGTTAAGTCCCATAGTGCTCAGAGCCATTTGAACCATTCCATTCGACAGATCCTGAAATTCTTCTTCACTTTCACTGAAGATGGCAATGCCATCAGCGATTCTTATCACTGATCTCCTTTCACCTTGAATTTTAATCCCACTCTTGAATTTTTCATTAATTTCCTTCATTGCCTCTTCGATGTATAGATTGAACAGTAGGATGGAAGAACTACATCCCTGTCTTACACCATTTTTAATGTGAGCACTCCGTTCTCGATCTTCCAGTTTTATTGTTCCCTCTAGGTTCTTCTGCATATTGTATATCACTCGTCTTTTCCTACAGCTTACTCTATTTCTCTCAGAATTTTGAACATCTTGCACCACTTTGCACTGTCGAATACTTCTTCCAGGTTGACAGATCCTATGACCGTGTGTTGATTTTTCTTCAGGCTTGCTTCCACTATCAACAGCAACGTGAGAATTGCCTGTCTGGTGTCTTTTAACTTTCCTAGAGCAATACTGGTCGTCATCTAACAGATACTGAATTTTCTTTTCCAGTCTTCTGTATGTTATTCTCGTCAGCAACTTGGATGCAAGAGCCGTGAAGCTGATTGTGCGATAATTGTCACACTAGTCGACTCATATTACTTTCTCCCATATACACCTCGTGAAATGACCACAGCAATACAATCTGATAAATTAGAGCTGATGTAGGGGTTTACCGATAATTGCTCTTCTCACTCACCATTTGCCGCGAAGGGGGGGGGGGGGGGATTAGACAGTGGTACCGTAGATGTCAGCTTGGCATTGGCAGCATCGCCCCCCCCTCCCACGAAGCCCTCGGTAGAAGATGCGTGAACTGCAGATGCTCTCCGAGACGCGAAGGCGGCAGCGAGGCCTCTGTGCTGGATCGGCGGCGGCCACCTGTTGCTGTCGTCTCCCCCACCACACTACGTCACCGCCACCCGCACAGTGACAGCGGTTCAGCTTCTGCCGCCACGCGCTGCCCACAACAGCGGGAAAGCCGGCGGCCATCTGTGAAAGAGCGGTGCCGGCTAGCAATCCATACACAGCTCATTGCTGGCATTTCAGTCTCCAATATCTGTCGTATCCGAACGGTTACAGCCCAAGAGAACAACTCGAGGAGTCTCTGAACATGAGATAATTTACGACAGCTAGTCGAACAGGGATTTGAAAGATTCAGTACGGCTCTCTAACTACTGCTGCGGCGACTACGGGTGAAACGGTCCGGAAATAAGCAACGTTAAATTACTCGATGAAGCCATTAGTTAACGTCGATTTCCGTAACCTCTCATCATCCGATCCACTCGCGGTCGACATTAGGACGTCTCAATTGATACGTTCCTCTGCGCACCTGGCTTTCTAAAGCTCCGTGCTCAAAGGTGGCCCTCTTAGGAAAAATAGAGGAATCAGTAAATTAACTCTTTGAAGACGAACGTAAAACGGCACACGAAACACCGATTTACGAGGGCTGTACGCACCCAACAATTAAGGACTTGAAAAATTTATCGCTGTACTTTCCACTCCAGATACAATTTTGAAAGTTTCCAACACCACGTGTTCATGATTGCTTCGATTCACTCGAAAATCGTGAGAACAGTAAACTTTCATCGCTATCGGCTATTTAACAAAGTCTACTTGCTTTACACTGCCTCATGTTATTGCACTGCCTCGTGTTTGGTTAGGATGAGCCGTAAACTGTGGTGCAGTATTTTTTTTTTTTTTAACATGAGTATAGAGAAATTAAACGACCATATTTCAATCAGCGGAACATGCTGACTTTATTTAACCCTTTATTTAGCAGCAACAAAATCTTTGTTAGAATTATTTTCTTAAGATAGATATAATCAAGTACTTGTCAAATTAACATAAGAACAAGTATTTCGACAAAAAGTTTTTACAGTATTTTCAGTGCATGTACCTTCACAGGAAAGCCACTGACAAACCATGGATTGTTCGGTTTTTGAAGTACTCTGAAAAACTGTACAAACCTGTTATCATCACTATTCGTCGGGTCCAACATCCTTTTAGCTTACGGAACGGGTAGTAGACAACAGTTGATGCGTAATAATTCAATGCTCTTATTGCTGGCGAATGCGTTGACGTCTCCACAAGCCCCACAACGACAACAACTCTACGCTAGTTCAGACTCATTCTATTTTCTACACTGATTTCGCTGGACATTCACTCACCTTGACGATAGCCATATCAATAAAATCCCGCAACGTGTTGTACCACCATTTCATTTTCATTTCCACTGTCCTTTTCATTTCATAATTCGCCCATTAGCTTAATGATGTACTTGCAGGTACTCAGGTAAGCAGCTCGTGGTCTCGTGGTCACGTTCTCGCTTCCTGAGCACGGGTCCCGGGTTCGTTTCCCAGCGGGGTCAGGGATTTTCACCTCCCTCGAGATGACTGGGTGTTAGTGTTGTCCTCATGCACTTGAGGAACTGTGGTATCGTGTTGAGGCTGCATGGGCAGTTGTACTTGTACACGCCATCCAAGCTCTGTTAGACTCAATGCCCAGGCGTATCAATGCCGTTACTACGGCCAGAGGTGGTTGTTTTGGGTACTGATTTCTCAGGATCTATGCACCCAAATTGCGTGAAAATGTAATCACATGTCAGTTCTAGTATAATATATCTGTCCAATGAATACCCGTTTATCATCTGCATTTTTTTCTTGGTGTAGCAATTTTAATGGCCAGTAGTGTATATCGAAATAATCAGAAACTAGCTGCAAAAAAGAAATTTAATTTCTTAACCTATTTTGGGCACTTGGTTTCCTTCCTCAGAAGGTATACCTGTCGCATTATCTGCGAGTGTCAACAATAAGATGCATCTTGCTGTTCACAGGCGCAAATAATGTGATGTGTATAACCTTCTGAAGAAGGGTGCTAAGTGTCCAAAACCGGTTAAGAAATTAAATTTCTTTTGTGCAACTGGTTGCTGATTATCTCAATATATATTTCAATATATCCTATATTTTTGTAAACGGACCATGGACTTGTGCTCTTAACTTATGTTTATGCAAGTCTAATTTATGACCAGATGATTTTCACCTTATATTTTTGGCTCTAATTTATGACCCAAAAAAGGGCCAACATCTCCCTTCCCCTCCCCCATTCCTCTAGGCCAATTGAAAGATGGGCTGTAATTCTACTGGCTAAATTACAACAATTTATAGCTCATAAATAAGATCATGGCCACGTAAGACATTTCACATACCTCTTCAAAATAGTTGTGGCTTACCTCCCACCACTCATCTGTATATGGTAGCCATCATGAGATGGACTTGGCATTCATGCACTGTATAGTGGTCGATCAACATCACCATGTAGCATCAGCAGCGAAGTGTTCTGCCCGACAGCATTGTTTGCAAGAAATTCAACGTGTGATCACCTTCCACTGCTGTTTACTGTTTTGGGGATATTTGTTACAGCTTTGGAGCAATTTCTTACAATTTTTGTTGAAACCTTGAAATTTGCTCTCATTATTTCAAATACTCACTTAAACTTTTTAAAAGATCGTCGTCCAAAAACACACATAGATTGTTGTAAATACGAAACTTTTAATGTTTAACAATTACCATAGCACGTTATTTAAACAGATACACACTTCCTGCATACAGATTACACTGATACTCATAGTTTCATGTTTAACAGTTCAGAAAACTAAACTCTTGCTACATACAAGGTCTATTTATATAAGATGTTTCACTCTAAGGAACTTGTCCATGCATTATGAAGTGCGTCAAACCATGGTCAACACATTATGATGTTACTATCAAAACTTTGATGCCTATCTAAAAATGTCACCGTTAATTTAATTAGTGTGATTTATGACCCAATAAATTGCTTATACTCTATGACATCACCATCAGTCCAAGGGGATTCTGTCACCACAATAGTACTGTGGACTTGTAAAAAATGGCAGGAAATGAAAAAATTACATAGGAATATTTCTACAGGCATGTTTGTACTTTAAAAAACACATACAAGACATCGCAAAAGTACACTAATATCCAACTTTTAAGCAATCTCCCACACTTGTGCTGCTACCAACACCATTGGGATAGGATCTGAATGGGAGACATATGCATTTATTTAAGATAAACAAAAAAATATGAGGACGACTACAGTCTACAGGTTCATACAAGCCCATCCCAACTGTTGGCGCAGAGTAGGCTTGTCAGTAAAGTTCTGGTGCCATTTCAACCATTTGCTTAAAAAAATAAACAGTTAATCATCAATATGGTATAAAATGTCAATCTTGAATATGAATCTCCATTTGTAAAGTAGTCACTCCTCTCAGGAGCTAGTTGTACAGTTTCATCATTCTACTGATAGCTACTTGCTCTCATTGTGCACCTTGGTGAGCTGTTTGGTGTTCATACCTATTTTCCCATGTTCTTTCTGTAATCAACTAACCACTCTTGCAGTCGCTGGTCATACCTATGAAATATTCTCAGAATATGTATTATATATTATTATATAATGTTACCATAGTGTATTATAAAAACAAATACACTCGTGCTACATATAGATGTTTTCTTGTTTAACAATTAACACAGTGCAAAACTGTTCTGCTATGTGCCAAATCCATTTATGAAGGATGTTTCACTGTAAGGAACTTGTCCTTGCATTATTAGAAAATTACAAACAATGGTCGATACACTAATGTCAATGTCAAAACTTGGAGGCTCTTTCTTTAATTAGCGTAATGTACGATCCAACAAATGACTTGCACATTATGACATCACGACCAAGCCACCCAAGTGGAATGTGACTCCATGATATTACAGCGTGCGTCTAAAAAATGGTAGGGAATTTAAAACATTCCACATGGGTACATTTCTGCAGGTATGTATGTACTTTAAAAAGACATACAAGACATCGATAAACTACACTAACATCCATAGTTCAAATAATTTCTGCTATCAGGACCAGTGGGATACGACTGGAATGGCAGTTCGTACACACTTGAATGTAAATAAAAAAAAAATGTAGCTGGTGCAGGGTCGGCAGTCACTGCACTGCTTGCCAATGCCACCGAACCCCGGCGTGCTGTGTTCAGGTCGGTCGTCAATTCGCATCTACGGAGGACGCGCAGAATCAGCCAACAGCTGCTTGCATGCCTCGCCAACATCGGCCATGCCTGAAATAAAGCCCCTCCACCATGCTAGGCAGCAGTGGGTAGAGAGCGAATAGACAGTAGATTCATCGGTCAGTAGGTTACCACTTCTCTATGCACTTAGCGCTCAGTAGAAATGAAGGCGTGTGCACGGAGCAACTGCTGCGTACACTGCATGTAGGTTGTCTTAAACACACTCTAGAAATCTCCTAAAGGCCCTCACATACATGGATTTTTTTATATTTTCTTGAAATACTTTCCTGTGCCTTCCAGGATTCCTCTCACTGTCACCATTTCTTTTTTCTACAGGAGAAATAATATGTTTGCTTTGAAATTGTGTTTCACAGTGACAAACCTGAACATCCAACCCATCTGCCCTAATCAAAAAGTTGCACTTCACTATAGTAACCGACTTTCCAACTATTACAGATGGCTCTCTCCATTTCAGTCCTACGATACTGTCACTACTGTAGTAGTCAGAGATACAGGCCGTTCTTCCTAACAGTTTTGGTGCACTTTCTCTGGCATTTCATTAGATATTAAGATATTTGCAATTTCTGATTTGATCCGTTATAAATGGTTCTGAAAGCCTGCGACTGTGAAAAGCCGGCCGGAGTGGCCGTGCGGTTAAAGGCGCTACAATCTGGAACCGCCCGACCGCTACGGTCGCAGGTTCGAATCCTGCCTCGGGCATGGATGTGTGTGATGTCCTTAGGTTAGTTAGGTTTAAGTAGTTCTACGTTCTAGGGGACTTATGACCACAGCAGTTGAGTCCCATAGTGCTCAGAGCCATTTGAACCATTTGACTATGAAAACAATAGGTTTGTTTATAACCCATCTGCTACCAGTCACGATTTTCTTTATTTTATTTTTCGCACGACGCGTTTCGGGAAATGATTCCCATTTTCTAGTGCATTTTTTGTGTTTGTTATGCCATTTCTATGAGAGTCTGCTGCATTTCGTTGACTTTACGTTTCATTATGGTCAATTTTTGCAGAGTCTCACACACACTAAACATCACACACAACTTGTTGTACACTTTTAAACACTGAAAACATTTTATATAAACAAAATACTTCGTGCGAAAAATAAAATAAAGAAAATCGAGACTGGTGGCAGATGAGTTATTTATAAACAAACCTATTTGCAATTTCGTTTTCGCCATTTTGTAGCTGGAGACAACCCAAACAAATATTGCTAACCACATCTTTCATGCGACACTCAGTGTTGAAAGAAAGTATTGGTTTGTAACCAACTCCTACGAGAAAAATGTTTTTAAAATAGAATGTTACATACTCGTTCGATAGAGTGGTTCCAAATTAGTCTAGACCTTTCATTCTACTTAATATTACCTGAACCTAGGAATTGCATCTGCATAAGAAAAGATTAATGATTTCTCATCACTGCAGTAAATGGGATTCTATGGAAGAAAGAGCAGAAAAACTGGAGAATGGAATGACTTTGATGTAGATCTCAGCTGGGTTAGCGTATGTCTTCTCCCACATGAACTGTGCACGTCTGTGTGGCGGTAGTTCTTTTAGAAACAGACCCATTATTTAAACTTCCTTAGAAAGACGGAATTGCATTGTAGTTTAGAGCCTTTAGGTGTCATGTGGATGGGATTTACTTGGTACACACACAGGACGAACATCCACATATAGAGTTCCCGGGTTGGTTTCTCATCTATGCGTTACAAATGGTATTCTATGCATTTTAAGTGTTTCGTGCAGCTAATATTTTCAGTGAGTCTCTCTCAATCCGATCACAATGCAACGGTATCGCTCCATTCGACAGAAAGCTCTCTAGACTCCACCAATGTGCATTGATATGACAGCGGGAAGAAAATAAACTGTCTCTCTTGTAGCATCTACAACAGGAATCACGCCAACAAAACGGTTGGATCTTCTATTAATTCAACGTGGTAAGGGTCCCAGGCCGACAAATAAAACTGGCAAGAAAAAACCGCTTCTTCGCTTCTTTCGTGGGTGGGTTACGTTTCCTTTAAATGATTGATACGGCTTGCTCCAATAGCGTAAGCGTACAGTACAGGATTTCTTCTCCTATGTATCTGCAGTACATTATATTTATTTACATCCAGTCTCTGCGCCAATCGTCGATTCTTTGCAGGTTTTCGTGTACAGCAATATCGACACTCATTCCTGTTCTACGCACGGACTGATCGAGTAAAAAACTAATTGTCTGTATGCCTCTGTATGTGCCCTTAACTCTTTTATATTATTCGTAAGTCAGACATACGATGGTTGTGGCATGACACCCCAGCTTTCGTTGAATGCAGTTTCTTCAAATTTACCCATAATGTTTTTTTTAGAAACACGCTGTGTTTTTCGAACGGGGGTGTACCAGCCTCAGGGAGCTTCCGACACTATCCACTGCATTGACGCGGCTGCTTCGCAGGTCAGCGACAGACAGTCATTTAATGCGATTTTATCAGTAGCATACTTTTGTAAGCAACTTCTTTCATGGATGAATTACATAGCTTTAAGATTTCTCTCAGCCCGACATCCGCTTTCGTTTTATGTGATCATTCCACTTTAGGTCGCTCCAGATACTTACTCTTAGGTGTTTTACGGTACTTACTGTTTCCAGCAGTAGTGTGACAGAACAGTACTAGGTTTCTTCTCCTATGTATGCGCAATATGTCACATTTATTTACATCCAATGTCTGTGTAAATCATCGTTCCTTTCACTACATTCTACCGACAATTCTACCTTCATCTTATAGACAGTCCCATTAACTACATCCAGCGTTTGCATATTACTATACGCAACATACATATACTTTCTACACATGCCCTTACTCCTCACCGCAAAACACCTACTCAGAAGGTAATTCAGTGGTTTATTTGTAGTAAAATGGCGCTTATATCGAAGCTTGACACACTGCGTCCTTGCACAGTAAAGCGATAGATACTGTAGAGCCCCGATGTATCTGCAATTTTCTCGATAATTACGGTCCCAAGCAGGAATCTTTGACTGACAGGCAAATTTTTCTGGCGGTTCCTTAGAGAAGCACACCGCTTCGTAATCCCCGCTTCGTCTCACTATACTGTTTGCGACAGATAAAACTGTACATATGCTCCATAAAGCTTAACCTAGGTCATGCTAATGTGAACTGTAACGAAAATAGATTCCACTATATGATGAATACTTCCATGATTTAACACCCGTCATACTTAGGAATTGCAATAAGAAATCTGAGTCCACCACCCTATTGTAGGTAGGAACACTATCGCAACATGCATCGATGCGCAGGCTGTCACTGCAACCCAACTTGAGACTGACTGCCACCATAGGCTGTGAACTTACGAAGCACTACAATCACTAGGTAGCTTGAAACCATGTTCTTTAGCCGAGGAAGATGTAAAAGATTTTAGTAGAAGCATGTCAGGGGATATTATAAAATACAGGGTGGTCCAAAAGTCCAGAAACAATATGATAAAATCCAAATGGAGTAGCAAACAAGGAAACAAAGCCCCTACACACGATGAACGGGAAGGGAGAAACTTTATAGGCTGTGCCACGAACATGGCGGCCATCTTGGATTCAACTCCAAAGTTTCAAATGCGAATGTGGTCATGTGATTTATCAAACAGATAGAGAATTTCACCAGAAATACAAAGCCGTTGTTATTTTAAACATAGCTTTATTCATTCTCGGGTTATAGCCAATTACTTGCGGCAGCAGTGGGACGCTCGGCAGCGTGAGTATTACGTACTGAGAAGTCATAAAATGGAGTCTGAAACGGTGCAAAGTGACTATCCCATGCCTGACATGTTACATGTGTTTAACTGTTAGATATCATTTACTCATGCTAAAGTTTTAATCATTGTTTCCTTATTTACAGGTTACAAAATGTCCTTAACACATGAAGAGCGCATTGAAATCATCTTGATATCAGGAGAAAGAAGCACAGGGTCATTGCTGAGGCTTTCAACAGTCGTCACCCAACCAGGCAGCCCATCACTCACAGCGCAGTTGCCAAGCTTTTGGCCAAATTCCGAGCAACAGGTTCTGTCGCAGATAAACCTAAGGCTGAAGACCAAAATCTGCCACCGATGAAGCAACAACAGTGAGCGTGTTGGCATCATTTAGCAAGAGTCCGCACAGAGTACTCGTCGCCTATCACAAGAACGTGGGGTTAGCCGTACCTCCATACTGCGAATTTTATCGCAGCACAAATGGCACCCGTACAAAATGCAGCTGCTCCAACACCTGAACGAGGATGACCCAGACCGTCAGGTACAGTTCGCAGAACGGGTGACACAGCAGCTGCAGATAAACCCACGTTTCCGCTATCAGGTGCTGTTCAGTGATGAAGCCAACTTCTTTATCAATGGTGAAGTGAACAAGCAGAATCACAGATACTGGTCCGACACAAATCCGCACTGGATTGATGCTTCCAAAACGGTCGACTCACAAAAAGTGATGAACTGGTGTGGTGTGCGGGGTACCAAAGTCGTTGGACTTTTTTTTGTTGATGGTACGTTAACAGCCAACGGTTATCTGAGTTTATTGGATGAAGAAGCGTTTCCCTCGTTGTTAACGGAGGACTGGACATTTCCGGAATTCTTCGAGCACGATGAAGCCCCACCACATTATGGGCACAATTGCAAGCATACCTGGATGTGCAGTTTCCTCAGAAGTGGATTGGTCGTAGGGGTGTTGTGGAGTGGCCACCACGTTCATCAGATTTGACTCCTTTGGATTTTTATCTTTGGGGTCATGTCAAAGCACTGGTTTATTCTGTGCAAATACGGGATTTTCATCATCTAAAGTAGCGCATTGTTGATGCGTGTGGTCAAATTCAGCCAGATGTGTTGGTCAAAGTTCATCAGGACTGGGTTCGGAGGATAGCATTAACAATCCAACATAATGGACAACATATCGAGCCATTCCTATCACTGTTAGTGGTCTCTCAGGACTGTGTAGCATCGGCGTAATGTCTCTTCGGCACATAACACACATGCTGCCGAGTGTCCCACCGCTGCCACATGGAACTGGCTATAACCCGAGAATGAATAAAGCTATGTTTAAAATAACAACGGCATTGTTTTTCTGGTGAAATTCTCTATCTGTTTGATATATCACATGATCACATTCCCAATTGAAATTTTGGAGTGGAATCCAAGATGGCGGCTTTCAAGATGGCCGCCATGTTGGTGGCATAGCCTATAAAGTTTCCCCCTACCCGTTCCTCGTGTGTAGGGACTCTGTTTCCTTGTTTGCCACTCCATTTGAATTTCATGAGGGAGTTTCCGGACTTTTGGACCACTCTGTAGGTAAGTGGTTATCGATAACCTTGTTCACTCCTATACTTGCGATTTTATATATCCTTAGTCTACGAATGGAACTTGTGGAGGTTAGGTTAAAAACATGTTCTTTAGCCAAGGAAGATTGTGGGATGTTGGTTCTGCTGTTTAGTATACTCCCAGATGCTATAGTCCAATCTCTGCTAACCTATAGAGAAGGGAAATCTGCGTATGATCATGGAAATTAATTTTAAGTAAATGAAAATGTCACACAAACGGAAACATCTTACTGAAATGATAATTAATAGGGATGGTGGAATCAAGCATGAAAATATGGTACCAGACCACGCACATAGATACCGGGTAATCAAAAAGTCAGTATAAATTTGAAAACTTAACAAACCACGGAATAATGCAGATAGAGAGGTAAAAATTGACACACATGCTTGGAATGACATGGGGTTTTATTAGAACAGAAAAAAAAAGTTCACAAAATGTCCGACAGATGGCGCTGCACAGCAAAACGTCAGTGACTGCGTATGACAATCATGTATAAAAGGAGCTGTAATGAGAGAGAGAATCAGTTCGCCAGCAGTCGCAGCATGTTGACGTTACCTGAAAAGGCGCTTTTAGTGAAGCTGTAATATCAGAATGGGGAATGTGCTGGTTTAGCGTTACGATCCTATCGCCATAGAAAGGGGATTCGAACGGGTAAAGGTCTATTGACAAATGCAGCTGTGGCGAGAATGATTTCGAAGTTCGAAGCCACGGGTTGTTTGGACGATAGACCACGTAGTGGCCGACCGAGCACAAGGCGTAATGCTGCTGAGACAGTTCAGGAAGAAATGGAGACTGTAGCGGGGTTCGTCTATGCACGGGGAAGTCAGCGCTCGTGCAGTCGCACGTCGCACCGGCATTCCATACACTACTGTTTGGTTGGCACTTAGGCGTACCCTCCGATGCTATCCGTACAAAATCCATCGGAATCATGAAATGTTACCCGGCGATTTAGTGAAGCGGAGGGTATTTGCAGTGTGGGCGTTCCAAAAGATGGCGGAAGATGACGATTGGTTGAGTAACGTGTTGTGGACCGACGAAGCTCATTTCACGCTCCGAGGGTCTGTCAACGCTCACAACTGCACAATCTGGGCTACCGAAAACATTAGAACTGTCGTGGAAACTCCATTGCACGACGAGAAAGTCACGGTAAGGGTTGAATTTGCCACATCTACCGTTATCGGGCCTTTTTTCTTCGAGGAAATGCGTGATTCTGGTTTTGTAACGGCTACCGTGACGGGTGAGAGGTACGCCGATATGTTACAGAATCGCATCATCCCCAGCCTGGCTGATAAACACCTGCGGGAACGTACGATGTTTATGCAGGACAGCGCTCCACCCCATATTGCTAGACGCGTGAAAGATCTCTTGGGCGCGGCTTTCGGTGAAGATCGTGTGCCCACCCGCCACTTTCGTCATGCTTGGCCTCCCAGGCCCCCAGACCTCAGTCAGTGCGATTATTGGCTTTGGGGCTATCTGAAGTCGCAAGTGTATCGTGATCGACCGACGTCTCTAGGGATGCTGAAAGACAACATCCGACGCCAGTGCCTCACCATAACTCCGGACATGCTTTACAGTGCTGTTCACAACATAATTCCTCGACTACAGCTATTGTTGAGGAATGATGGTGGACATATTGAGCATTTCCTGTAAAGAACATCATCTTTGCTTTGTCTTACTTTGTTATGCTAATTATTGCTATTCTGATCAGTTGAAGCGCCATCTGTCGGACATTTTATGAACTTTTGTATTTTTTTGGTTCTAATAAAACCCCATGTCATTCCAAGCATGTGTGTCAATTTGTACCTCTCTATCTACATTATTCCGTGATTTATTCAGTTTTCAAATTTATACTGACTTTTTGATCACCCGGTATATTAATGAAATTAGGAGTTATCTATCTTTAACAGGAACAAGTGGTGACTATAACAACAGATTTATTATTGCAAACATACACATATGAGTTACCCACCGATATAACTGATTGAATATTAAATAACTCTACAATTGAACATAATTGTAAAGTCTAAGCTTGACACGTTTGGATGGGCAAAATAATACTTATAATACTAATATAATATATACCATAATTATATTATTATAATAATTATACTGCTACCAGTTGCTTATCGTTACAATATCTCTTTTTTAAAACTAAGGTAATGATATTTGCACACACATTAACCTCAACTTTTTGTTCTTTTTTTTTTTAAATGTACTACTTCGTAGTGATGTTAATAAATATAATACAATTGCAAACAGTTTAAATAATAAGTCTTAACTGCTGCATTAGAGACTTTCAGTTGAAAAATTAATCTAAAATGCTAATTTTTCGTATTAGTTACCTGTAATATTTTTGGCTCTTGGAGCCATAAGCTTTAGTCCCACGCTTCATATCTTATCTAGCGTGAAGATGCAGTATAATGTGGATGACATCAGACAGTGGAGTGAAGCACGAACAACGGATGGTACTGTGAGTGAATCTATCATTAGAATAGGCTTGTAATTGGATTGGCTACAGTGATAAAAGATGGGCATACACGCTGGCTATCATGCCAAAACTCTCATTTTCAGTCATGTATTATCACTAAAACCAAATTGAATTTTTTTTATTATAAAAGGCGAGTACCTCTCGATACTAAGCTATCACCACATAGTCAAGCTCCATTTTAGTGTCAATTTTTGAGGAATATTTGAGCGAGAAAGAGTAGAATCACTTTTTGCGTCTTCACTTTACATTGAAGGCCTAACTATGTGGTTCACGCTAGACAGTCTTCAGTCATTCTGGAAGAGCTGAACAACAAAGAAGCAAGTACAGGGGCTGAACATTAAGAACGTTTGGATTTCAGTGAACGTCCACTACTGCATCTCTGCGAGCATAACAGAACAGACTTGACCTTAGGAAGTGTAATTTGATTTGCGAAACATCTATCACATTTTCTGATGTGTTTAACAACGTAGAAGATTTATTATTTGTGAGTAATGAGGGTGGTTAGTATCTTAATATGGAACTTTTGTTAGCATACCCCTACCATACCAAATCTACGATCAGTTTTCCGTTTTGTCTGATGGTATATGAAGAATAAAAGCCCGATGGCATCCCAGTAAACTTCTGGACTTACAATTGCAGTTCATGAATTAATCTGCGCGAAGAGAAGCATTAAAAGTCGTTAAAAACTGGCAATCAGACGCTCTTACAGACCACCTGGGTCAGGAGCTGTAGTGTAGTGGTAGACCGTTTCAGAGAGAAATTGCGGAATCTCGTCAATAATTTTCCTGGCTGCCCTGTTGTAATGGGGTGGGTGGTGGGGGAGCGGGAAAGGTGACTTCATCATGCCAGGTATGGATGGAGGAGGCGTGCTATCAAAATAGGTGCCATAGATAAGGAGGGGTTCGTATGACATTAGTTTGAATGTCTTGTCCGAAAATTACTTAGAGTGGATACTCTGTCGGAAAAAGATTCCCAACACCAAGAATGAGTTGTGCGACATACACGAAAGTTGACAGGAGTGTTTTTACATCTGAAACACGATGCCTATTGAAATTTCGCATAAGAGTGGCACTAGTAGCGCCCCTACGAAGATGCAAACTAGGTTTGCTTTAAATACACGCCTTAGCGGTCTTGAGCTTACCTTTGAGATCGGACATTGTGAGCTGATGTTAGTCAAGAATGCCTTGTAGGCGACAAAGACGCCGTTAAAACACCTCATTGAGTTCGAACGAAGTCGTGTATTAGGGCTACGAGAAGCTAGATGTTTCTTCTGCGATATTCCAGAAAGACTTGCACATGAAGTTGGTCACGAGAAGTGCTAACCTGCCATTGCAGCAGCAACTTGAGCAGCAATTTTGCGCAACACTGGCACAACGAACTCAGTCGGTTATTTTAACGACAGTTTCGAGTCAGACGGCCTGCAGCGTACATTCCACTAACCCCAAACCATCGACATTTGCGACGTCAGTGGTGTCAATGAATTAGACATCCTTATCACTAGCATCGATTAGCAGTAGGATTTTGGAACGTATACTGTGCTCGAACGTTATGAATCACCTCGAAAAAAAACGATTTATTGACAAATAGCCATACGGATTCAGAAAATATTGTTCTTATGAAACATAACTAGGTCCTTATTTTCACGAAGTAATGAGTGCTATCTATAGCGGATGTCAAATTGATTCAATTTTTTTTTAGATTTCCAGAAAGCTTTTGACACTGTGCCTCACAAGCGACTTCTAATTAAATTGTTTGCCTGTGGCGTATCGTCTCAGTCCTGTGATTGGATTTGCGATTTCCTATCAGAAAACTCACTGTTCGTAATAACTGACGAAAAGTCATTGAGTAAAACAGAAGTGATGTCTAGCGTTTCCCAAGGAAGTCTTGTAGGCCATATGTTGTAAGTGATCTACACAAACGATTTAGGGGACAATCTCAGCAACCCTCTTGGATTGTCTGCAGATGGTGCTGTCATTTACCATCATGTAATGTCAAGGGATTTCAGATAGATACCGTATTTCTGGATTTCCGGAAGGCTTTTGGCACTGTACCACACAAACGGCTCGTAGTGAAATTACGTGCTTATAGAATATCGTCTGTTACGTGACTGGATTTGTGATTTCCCGTCAGAGAGTTCACAGTTCCTAGTAACTGACGGAAAGTCATCGAGTAAAACAGAAGTGAATTGTGGCGTTCCCCAAGGTAGTTTTATAGGCCCTTTGCTGTTCATTATCTATATAAACGATTTTGAAGACAATCTGAGCAGCCGCCTTCGGTTGTTTGTAGATGACGCTGTCGTTTATCGACTAATGAAGTCATCAGAAGATCAAAACAAACTGCAAAACGATTTAGAAAAGATATCTGAATGGTGCGAAAAGTGGCAGTTGACCCTAAATAACGAAAAGTGTGAGGTTATCCACATGAGTACAAAAAGCAACTCGTTAAACTTCGGTTACTCGATAAATCAGTCTAATCTAAGAGCCGTAAATTCAACTAAATACCTAGGTATTACAATTACAAACAACTTAAATTGGGAGAAACACATAGAAAATGTTGTGGGGAAGGCTAACCAAAGGCTGCGTTTTATTGGCAGGACACTTAGAAAATGTAACAGACCTACTGAGGAGACTGCCTACACTACGCTTGTCCGTCCTCTTAGAATACTGGTGCGCAGTGTGGGGTCCTTACCAGATAGGACTGACGGAGTACATCGAAAAAGTTCAAAGAAAGGCTGCACGTTTTGTATTATCGCGAAATATGGGAGAGAGTGTCACAGAAATGATACAGGATTTGGGCTGGAAATCATTAAAAGAAAGGCGTTTTTCGATGCGACGGAATCTTCTCACGAAATTTCAATCATCAACTTTCTCCTTCGAATGCGAAAATATTTTGTTGACACCGACCTTCATAGGCAGGAACGATCACCACGATAAAATAAAGGAAATCAGAGCTCGTACGAAAAGATACATGTGTTCATTCCTTCCGCGCGCTATACGAGATTGGAATAATACAGAATTGTAAAGGTGGTTCGATGAACCCTCTGCCAGGCACTTGAATATAGTTTGCAGAGTATCCTTGTAGATGTAGATAGGACGAGCCTAACGAACTGTAGAATGATTTAGATACGATATCTGTACGGTGCGAAAACCGGCAATTGACTCTAAATCAGGAAAAGTAAGAAATCATCCATATGAGCACTAAAGCAAATCTGCTAAATTTGAGTTACATGATAAATCACGCAAATCTAAAGGCTGTACACTCAGACTCTTAGGGATTAATATTACGAGTAACTTAAACTGGAACGATCACATAGATAACGATGTGGGGAAAGAAAAGATTGTGACCTACTGGCATAACACTTACAAAATGCAGCAGATCTGCTAAAGAGACTGCCTACAATACGCTTGTCTGCCCTCTTTTGGAGTATTGCTGTGCGGTGTGGAATCTGCATGAGATTGGACTGACGGAGGACATCGAAAAAGTTCAAAGAAGAGCAGCTCGTTTTGTATTTCCGCACAACACGTGAGAGACTGCGGCGGAGGAGGAGAAGATTTAGTGTTTAACGTCCCGTCAGCAATGAGGTCATTATCTCGCGCTTATGTTAACCTGTGATCTTGCCGTGTTAATCACTTACATATGTTACGTAGGCAAATGTATTCCCGAAATTTCACTACTCTACATTAATTATTTTTTGGTGTTGCAATTTTTTTCCATCGTGTAGTTAGAGAACCAACTCGTGAACGTAACGTCTTAGACCTTCTGGCAACACAAACAATTCTGAACTTATCGACTCGGTTAATGTAGAGAAAGATATCAGTGATCATAAGGCTGTGATAGCAACGATGACAACGGATTTTAAAAATAATGTTAAGAAAGGCAGGAAGATATTTTTGCTTGAGTTCAGCATAAAATTCAGTGATGAGGATGAAGATGTGGAGCACAAATGGGAAAAATTCAAAAGCATCTTTCAATACGCCTGAGACCAATATGTTCGAGCAAGACCTTGAGAGATTGTTTAATAGCCGTGTTAGAAAACTGCTACGTAAACAAAGAGAGCTTCATCATAGATTCTAGAGAAATCAAAACCTAGCTGACAAACAAAAGGTGAACGAAGCGAAAATGAGCGTAAGGAGAGCAATGACAAAAGCGTTCAATTAGTTTGAAAGTAAAATTTTATCAACCGATCTGAGTAAAAACACTGTTAAGAAGCGTAAAAGCCTTACGTAAAATCAGTAAGCGGTTCAAAATGCTCTGTTCATGCACTCAGTGACTGTGCAGGCACTGAAACATAAGGTAACAGAGAGAGAAGGCCGAAATACCGAATTCGATCTTCCGAAACTGCTTCAACATGGCAGATCGCAACACGCCTGCTTTCAATCGTCGTACGACCGCCGAAAGGGCAGATATTGAGATATACGCTCAATAATAAAGACTTTTTGGGGAACTAAAATTTTGTCTATAAAAATCAACATGGATTCCGCAAACAGAGATCTTCCAAAACTCAGCGTGCTCTGTTCCTCCATGTTATCCATAGCGCTGTAGACAACGGCTGTGTTCCTTGACTTCAGGAAGATATTTGACGGCCGTTTATTGAAAACAAGTATGAGTATGAGATTATCGAGTATCGGACCAAATTTACGGCTGGATTTAAGACTTCCTTACGGATAGAACGGCGGTTATCTGTAGGAAAGTAGCAACTCCCGAAGACAGTATCGATTTTCAGAATGACCTGCAGCGGACTCACGAATGGTGCAGGCGCTGGCAGTTGACCCTGAACGTGAATAAATGTAACACGTAGAGCATACACAGGAAAAGTGCAACTACACTATTGATGACAAACTGCTGGAAACAGTATCTGCCGTAAAATATCTAGGAGTAACTATCCAGAGCTACCGTAAGTGGAATGACCATGTAACGCCGGAAATGCATATACTCCTATTTCCATCTATTGTACTATTATTTTTTTTCCTTGTTTTGTTACCTCAAGATATGACATTTCTGTCTCTTTATATATTGTAATTGTTTTACTGTTTGTATATATATATTTATGCACTCATGTCGATGTATAATTGGTTTGTTTCGTAAATATTATTTGTATTTTTACGCTGGGTCTTGCCTAGGGAAAACTGCTATCGAACGATTACGTCGATAGGTCGTGTGACGAATCAAAGTGTGTAGGATCTTTGGTAGTGTTAACTCTGCCGCGTGGAGCGCGGGCAGAACAGTGAGAGTCTGGCGGGAGTAGCGAGTGGAGCAGGTGTTGTGTGACGCTCCCGCGAGTTGCCGCGCTTTCGGGGTTTGGCAGCAAGTAATTGCGCTCGACTCGCGATGATAGTTTCTGACATGGTGTCGCGGACGGGAAGAATTAGCTGGCGCACATCAAGAGCCCGTTTCGCCTGGTGACCGTGTCGAGAAGAAGGCGCGCCAACATCCAGCTTCTGCAACAGCGACGGCCGACAATGAGTGACTGTCGCCACCTCCTCGATCGACGGCTTCAAACCTTCAATCAACCAACAAGGAAGACTAAAAGCACGTAAAGTTTCAGAACTGTATGGCAGACCTCAGCTTTTCAAATTGTTCCATTTGCCTCGCAAAATTACAGCAACTTAGCATGAACCTTTGTTGCTCATTGTCCCAATTGCATTGCCAAGCAGGGTCCCTTCCTTTTCCGAAATGAACCCGAGTGTCGTTGAAATTCAAACGCCAGCATTAAAATAATATAATTAGATTTCACTGCTTTAATTTCAAAGTTCTGTAGCTGGCTACAATATTTAGGTTACACGAGCACAAATTTAGAGTGCGAGTTTTGTTAGCATATTTTAGCTTACCTGTGACTGCAGCTCAGCTTGGTACGTACTAAATTTTACTATTGTTAATAGTTCAGAATCATTTACTTCAAGTTCAAAGTTAAATCTCTTGTTTCTAAATTGCGTAGAGTCAAGTTGCTTTTGAAATGATTGTTGAGGTAGTCCAAGACTAACCGTATTTTACTGGATTTCGATGTGCTTCAGAAAGAAAGCTCACTATTAACTTCAGTCACTAAATTAATTTTCGATTTTCCGGTTTTATTAATTCTTTTGCTAAATTAAGTCAGAGTGTAGCGAAATTTATTACTTCTGACAAACTTTCAGTTTTCACACTACACGTGTCAACCTTCAGTTGCCACGCTTCTAGTGCTAATTATACGTGTAATAACCTTTCTTTTTCAGTTACTATAGTAATTGTCCTTAGGACTGGCGACCGTGATTTCCCCCAAATCTCAAATATCTAATTACCGCTAGTTAATTGTTAACGTAACGGCCGCACATTTACTTTCTTTATTAACTTTACCCCTTTTCAAAATTGATTTCCACCAGTTTCATTTGCATTTTTCCTTTCATTTAGATGTAACCCTTTCCTCCCTCTTTACCGATAGATTAACTTCGGTGACGATTGCTTTTCCCAAATTTCCATTAGGTACACGCGGTTTAATTTCTCACTGTCATTAAGGTCGATAGGTGAGGGGGGAGGTTACAACCACATAAAACAGATGGTGGTGGTGGTGGCGTGTGACGAGGGCCTCCCGTCGAGTAGACCGCTCGCCTGGTGCAGGTCTTTCGATTTGACGCCACTTCGGCGACTTGCCCGTCGATGGGGATGAAATGATGATGATTAGGACAACACAACACCCAGTCCCTGAGCGGAGAAAATCTCCGACCCAGCCGGGAATCGAACCCGGGCCCTTAGGATTGACAGTCTGTCGCGCTGACCACTCAGCTACCGGGGGAAAAAAAAGCAGACACCAAATTGAGATTCATAAGAAGAATCTTAAGGAAATGAACGTCATTCACGAAGGAAGTGGTGTGGTATCGATAGCTACGATGCCACTGCTTAGGTTGGCACTACGACAGACACCGACGACAACTGGAGAGCTCTACGAGCATCGCGACAGATTCTGCCCCATTTCATCAGGTGCAGCGAGCTAGGACACTCGCCACCACCTTGCAAGTTATGTAATATGTTTGCATATGTTATCCGCTAGTAAAGGGGCTTAAACCGTATTTGCAGTACCGACAGATTAGTACCTTTTCCTGTTCCTGTTCCTTGCCCAAGCGCCGCCTCCCTGGCGGGATACAAAAAGTGGCTTACACGGTGCTTGTTGTTCGACCGATTTTTGATTACTGTTAATCACTATGCGATCCTTACCAGGTAGAATTGATAGAGGTAGAACTGACAGTAGATAGAGAGAGAGAGAAAAAAAATCCAACGAAGAGTGGCGCGTTTCGTCACAGACTCCTTTAGTCGGGCTCTACAGCGTTACAGAGATGGGCAACAAATTCCGTTGGCAGATGTTACAAGAGAGGCGTTGTGCTTCACGGAGAGGTTTAGTCTTGAAATTTCGAGAGAACACTTTGCCAGCAGAGGCGGGCTACATATTTCCTTCCATATCCAACTCACGAAGTGACTACGACGTGAAAACTCGAGAAATTTGAGCCAATACAGAGGCTTACTGAAGATCTTTCTTCCCGCACTCCATTCTCGAGTGGAACGGGGAAGGGGGGATCAGTTAGTGGTACCAGAAGTACTGCTGCCACACGCCGTTACGTGGCTTGCTGAGGTTGATGTAGATATAGATGTAGTTCCATTACAGCCTCGCAGCGGACAAACGATCTACGTGCTACCTCTGTGCTGGGACGAGAGCACCACTTTAAGATGCCAGGTTGATGGGGATTTTTAAGATTTCTACGTTCTGCTTTGATGCTTCAAGATGCATCTAGGTCCGCTACACATTGTGCTACTCCATTACAAGTGGCGAGAGTTACGTGTCGTCTATGGCAACACAGAGAAGGGAATCACAAACACACTTGCTCTGACGATTAATTTACGTCGTATTTAGTAGAAACAACAGTGTATTTTATTTACGTAAGCGTTTAGCGGTGGACCACTTTATGTCAAAAAATTTCCGTTGATATGGCCTCCACGACAGGCTCAGCCTAGAGGTTTGTTGTTGTAGACTTCAGGCAGAAGACTGACTTGATTCAACTCTCCACACTAGTTTATTCTCTGTTATGCCAATCTTTTATCCTCATGTAACTACTACACACAAGATACTCTTTAACCAGCATTAAATATTCTAGTCTTTATCTGCTCATACTACTTCCCCTCTACTGTTCCTTCCAGCGCGAGGTCAGCTATTCCTGGATGTCGTAGCAGATATCCCAAAACTTATCCCTTCTTATGTTGAGGGTCACCAGTGGACTTCTTCCCTCATCTATTTTTCTATCATTTAGTACTTTGACTTTATTTCGTAACACCACTATTTCAAAAGCGCCCAGCTTCTTCTTCTCAAAATCTACGATGGCCCACGTTTCACTTCAATACAAAATTTTACTTCAGACGTACACTTTCAGGAAGATCTTCTCCAGTTCCATATCAATACGCGATACAAGGAGAGCTCATTTACTGAAGAAATCTTCCTTCGCCTGTGTCAGTCTTACTTACTTGCTACAGCTTTCATGTGTAGTCTTCGTGTCTACATAGAACCAATATTCCTTCGTCCACTAGTGTGTCGTTACCAATTTTGATATTAATAGTAGATACCGGCGCCCAGGTCGATGGCGTGTTCCTTAAGTTCCAGAAGGCGTTCAGTACAACTCTGTCTCTAATGACATAGATGTCGACAGGACGTTAAAAGCTATTCTTGCTTCTTTCGATAGAGTATCGCACTGTCACTTAACGAACGAAATACGAGTGTAAGGAATATCAGAAAAACTGCGTAATGGGACTGAAGAGATTCTTGCGAATAGAACACAGTATGTAATTCTCTACGGAGAATAATCTTCAGATGCGAAAATAACTTTAGCGTATCCCAAGCGAGTATTATAGCACCATTACTTTTCACAGTATACATGTATACAGGGTGGTCCATTGATCGTGACCGGGCCAAATATCTCACGAAATAAGCGGCAAACGAAAAAACTACAAAGAACGAAACTTGTCTAGCTTGAAGGGAGAAACCAGATGGCGCTATGGTTGGCCCGCTAGATGCCACTGCCATAGGTCAAACGGATATCAACTGCGTTTTTTTAAAAAAAATTTAATACACATTCGTGTAGCACACAAAGAAATATGAATGTTTTAGTTGGACCACTTTTTTCGCTTTGTGATAGATGGCGCTGTAATAGTCACAAACAAACGGCTCACAATTTTAGACGAACAGTTGGTAACAGGTAGGTTTTTTAAATAAAAATGCAGAACGTAGGTACGTTTGAACATTTTATTTCGGTTGTTCCAATGTGATACATGTACCTTTGTGAACTTATCATTTCTGAGAACGCATGCTGTTACAGCGTGATTACCTGTAAATACCACATTAATGCAATAAATGCTCAAAATGGTGTCCGTCAACCTCAATGCATTTGGCAATACGTGTAACGACATACCTCTCAACAGCGAGTAGTTCGCCTTCCGTAATGTTCGCACATGAATTGACAATGCGCTGACGCACGTTGTCAGGCGTTGTCGGTGGATCACGATAGCAAATATCCTTTCCCACAGAAAGAAATCCGGGGACGTCAGATCCGGTGAACGTGCGGACCAATCCACCTGTCATGAAATATGCTATTCAATACCGCTTCAACCGCATGCGAGCTATGTGCCGGACATCCATCATGTTGGAAGTACATCGTCATTCTGTCATGCAGTGAAACATCTTGTAGTAACATCGGTAGAACATTACGTAGGAAATTAGTATACATTGCACCATTTAGATTGCCATCGATAAAATGGGGGCCAATTATCCTTCCTCCCATAATGCCGCACCGTACATTAACCCGCCAAGATCGCTGATGTTCCACTTGTCGCAGCCATCGTGGATTTTCCGTTGCCCAATAGTGCATATTATGCCGGTTTACGTTACCGCTGTTGGTGAATGACGCTTCGTCGCTAAAAAAAATCTGTCATCGTCCCGTAATTTCTCTTGTGCCCAGTGGCAGAACTGTACACTACGTTCAAAGTCGCCATGCAATTCCTGGTGCATAGAAATATGGTACGGGTGCAATCGATGTTGATGTAGCATTCTCAACACCGAAGTTTTTGAGATTCCCGATTCTCGCGCAATTTGTCCGCTACTGATGTGCGGATTAGCCGCGACAGCAGCTAAAATACCTACTTAGGCATCATCATTTGTTGTAGGTCGTAGTTGACGTTTCACATGTGGCTGAACACTTCCTGTTTCCTTAAATAACTATCCGGCAAACGGTCCGGACGCTTGGATGACGTCGTCCAGGATACCGACCAGCACACATAGCACACGCCCGTTGGGCGTTTTGATAACAATAGCCATACATCAACACGATATCGACCAATTCCGCAATTGGTAAACGGTCCATTTTAACACGGATAATGTATCACGAAGCAAATACCGTCGGCACTGGCAGAATGTTACGTGATACCACGTACTTAAACGTTTGTGGCTATTACAGCGCCATCTATCACAAAGCGAAAAAAGTGGTCCAGCTAAAACATTCAAATTTCTTTACGCACTACACGTATATGTAATAAAAAATGGAGGTTCCTAATTAAAAAAAACGCAGTTAATTTCCGTTTGACCTATGGAAGCGCCATCTAGCGGGCCAGCCCTAGCGCCATCTGGTTTCCCCTTCAAGTTGGACGAGTTTCGTTCTTTGTAGTTATTTCGTTTGATGCTTATTTCGTGAGATATTTGGCCCGGTCACTATCAATAGACCACCTTGTATATATGGTACAGTGAATAACGTCGGAGGTTCCATAAAGATTTTCGCGGATTATGCTGTGTACAGAAAAGTGGCAACGCTATAAATTGCAACGAAATACAGTAAGTCGTGCAAAGGATCGGTGGTTGGTGCAGGGATTGATTGTCAATGGGATGTTGAACTCTAATCTTCCTTGCTTCCGCTGGCAGACGCTGGAGTAGAGGCGTTTTGTATCACTGTTGAAGTTCTGAGAGAGTATGCTCCAAAAAAATGTCAACGAGTATATTGCTTCCCCCCACGTACATCTCGCAAAAAGAGTATGAAGACAGAATTAGAGAGATTCTAGCTCACACGAAGACTTACCTCCAATCGCTCTTTCCGCGAACCATTCGCAATGGAACAGAATAAGATGAAAGTGGCAGCGGTATAAAAAGTACCCTCCGCCACACACCATACGGTGGCTTGAGGAGCATGGATGTAGAGATAGTCAAATCGTTATTGTCCTTTCTAATATTCCCCATTACATTCGTCTTCGGTTTGGTTATTGTGTGGCCGTATTGTGTACTGAACATTATCTACAGTCCTTTCGACACGTGTTCCAGGTTTTCATTATGGGCTCACAGTGTGCTGAAAACTTTACCGGTCTTATTCAACTTTTTTTGAGAAACAGGTGTTACATTCGTTGCTCAGTAATGTGCTAGCACCATACGCAATAGCGTCACATGATGTAAATTACAGATCACAAAATCTGTAACAACTAACGGGACCCAACAAACTACGAGGGCAATTCAAAAAATAACCGACCGTACTTGCTATTGTTGAAAGCAATAATGACATCGGGGTGCGCGCTCCCTCTGTCGATCGTAGGCTATGAAAACCTCCTAACTCCATTTGTCTGTGAAAATCTCGTAATTCTAGTAACCAGTATCTCCGTCACCAAAGAGAGATCTGAAAGTGCTTGAATTTTTCAGTTAGGCTTCTACTGTTAAGTTACACTCAAGCAACATTATTTGTATCACTTTATACATTTTTTAACCGGTAGCTACTGTGGATGTTGACAGGTATATAATTACTAAGAGGGCGTGGGGGGATTCTCAGATCGCCTTTTTTATCTTTATGTACTTCCGCCCCCGGTAGCTGAGTGGTCAGCGCAACCGAGTGTCAATCCTAAGGGCCTGGGTTCGTTTCCCGGTTGGGTCGAAGATTTTCTTCGCACAGGGACTGGGTGTTGAGTTGTCCTAATCATCATCATTTCATGCCCATCGACGCGCAAGTCGCCCAAGTGGCACCAGGCGAGCGGTCCCCCCGACGGGAGGCCCTCGTCACACGCGATATATATATATATATATATATATATATATATATATATATATATATATATATATATATATATATATATGTATGAAACCACTATTTTGTTGAATGTATATTTTCATGAATTCCTGTCGTTCATTACACTTCTTGGAAATAGACTTTATGGAAATTTGGATTTTTTAAACAACGCAGAATTTAAAACACTTTGAAAACTAAAACACAAAAAATTTGCAGTTTATTTTTATTTTATGCATTACTAAAATAACAGCACATAGTTATCTCTCTACTCAGTCACAGATTTTCATCAGGGATCTAGTATTACACATTGACAATATAACTGCATGGAAAAACACATTTCATTTATGACAGATTGTATTTGGAATCAGCTTTGAGTTGACTACATATCGTTTCGGCCTTAGAATGATTATTCCAGCCCGTAATTCTGTCAAGAGAGAAATTTTGCCAAATTTTTACTTTAGAAATCAAGAATCTCAAGTATTCTTCGGAGGCCCTGATAAAATTTTAATTGCTTCCAAGTTGCGTGCATTTCACGAAGACTCTCCTACAATTCTCCAACCACATCGGACCACCACGCTGTTTACACAGATCTCTTGTTTTCCATATCAATTACGGACAACAAAAGGCTGGAGTTTTTCGTTTTCCAAAAAACTGGTCGGCCGCGGTGGTCTCGCGGTTCTAGGCGCGCAGTCCGGAACCGTGCGTCTGCTACGGTCGCAGGTTCGAATCCTGCCTCGGGCATGGATGTGTGTGATGTCCTTAGGTTAGTTAGGTTTAAGTAGTTCTAAGTTCTAGGGGACTGATGACCACAGCTGTTAAGTCCCATAGTGCTCAGAGCCATTTTCCAAAAAACTATTTCTGTATTTGAGTACAATATTTCAAAAACAACAAATTTTCTCAGAGACTTTTCAGAATCTGTTGCAGTCCAGGAAGCTGCAAGACAATGTTGAGTTGCCTTGTTCTTACATTCATTAGCGGCTTCTGTTTTCTCCTTCGAAGATATCCCTCTGCTGTTACCGAAGAAGTACGTTTCTCCATCGTCATCACTTGTCACATCTTCATCACTTTCAGTTTATTTCTCCAGGGTTAGGAAACCGTCATTGCTTCTCCTGTAAAATTTAACAAAATGGTGTTACGAGATTTTAATTGCCTACCATCGCTATCTTTGTAGGCACATGTAGTGCGCATGTCTGAATTTTTCATGTCTGCAGAAACAACCAATCGCTGGCTAACGTTGATAAGTGAACACGAGTTAACGGTAGTCATAGGATTTCGTGTTGCGAGCAAAATCACAGAAAAAGTGGAACATAGGAATTGCATCAAATTTTGTTTTAAGGCTGGCAATCCTCAAGTTGTAAAAATCCGCAAGATTCGACAAGTAGAAGCAATGGGTATCACACAGATAATGGAGTGGTACAACAATTTCAAAGATGGCCGCTCATCAGTGAAGAGTGAAGCTATTCTGGTAGGCCGTCAACATCCGCAAATGAGGTTGTTATTGATCACTTGATTCGACAAGTAGAAGCAATGGGTATCACACAGATAATGGAGTGGTACAACAATTTCAAAGATGGCCGCTCATCAGTGAAGAGTGAAGCTATTCTGGTAGGCCGTCAACATCCGCAAATGAGGTTGTTATTGATCACTTGATGCGCCTGGTGATGCAGGCAAGATGAATCACGATCAGAGAACTTGCAGCCGACATTAAAATTAATATTGGATCCCTCCATTCAATTTTAAAGGAACATTTGGACATCAGGAAGATTTCAGCAAAATTTGTGCCAAAGTTGTTAACAACAGAGCGGAACCAATTTCGTTCGGATATCGCAGAGAACATGCTGGACACTGTGGACAGTAATCCCAGCTTTCCTAACACAGTCATCACTGGTGATTAGTCCTGGGTTTATGGGTACGATCCAGAAACAAAGTTCCAGCCAACGGAAGCATCCATTATCACCGAGACGCAAAAAAGCGGGACGAGTCCGCAGCAATATGGAAGTCGTGCTGGATTCAATGGCGTGGTCCATCACTTGTACTCCCCAGATGGTACTAATATCAACAAGGAGTACTACTGAAAGATCATGAGCTGCCATCGTGAAGGATCTCATCGATCTCAATTAATTCAGTGTTTCTTGGCCCTGACCTAGCACCGAGTGATTTCTGACTTTTCCCCAAACTGAGAACCACTATGAAAGGGACCAGATTTCAGAACAGGGAAGACATTACGCAGAATTCGACGGAGCAGCTGCGCACCGTACCCGAAAGAGGCTTCCCAGCGATGCTTCCAGAAGTAACAGTAGCATTGGGAGAGGTGTGTAGAAGCTGAAGGAAACAACTTTGAACGTGAATAGCCGGCCGCGGTGGTCTAGCGGTTCTAGGCGCTCAGTCAGGAACCGCGCGACTGCTACGGTCGCAGGTTCGAATCCTGCCTCGGGCATGGATGTGTGTGATGTCCTTAGGTTAGTTAGGTTTAAGTAGTTCTAAGTTCTAGGGGACTTATGACCACAGATGTTGAGTCCCATAGTGCTCAGAGCCATTTGAACCATTTTGAAAGTGAATAGTGTCAAACAGTTGTATCTGAATAAAGATTGATTTTATAAGAGGAGGCTTATACTTGCTTGGTAACGGCCTTGCCGCAGTGGATACACCGGTTCCGTGCGATCACTGATGTTCAGCGCTGTCGGGCGTGGTCGGCACTTGGATGGGTGACCATTCAGGCCACCATGCGCTGTTGCCATTTTTCTGGGTGCACTCAGCCTCGTGATGCCAATTGAGGAGCTACTCGACCGAATAGTAGCGGATTCGGTCAAGAATACCATCATAACGACCGGCAGAGCGGTGTGCTGACCCCACACCCCTCCTATCCGCATCCTACACTGGGGATGACACGGCGGTCGGATGGTCCCGGTAGGCCACTCTGGCCTGAAGACGGAGTGGTTTTTATACTTACTTGACAGCCCCCGTACGTACCATTTCACTCCAGTTTCTAATCGGTTTATTCTGCCTGTCTTTATCCTCGGCTTTGCTGCCTTGTGTAAAGTAAGGTAAGGATTTTGGTCCTATTTATACCTCTCCGAGGCCTACACTACCAGAGTGGACGATACGAGACACGATTTCGTGGAGTACACGGAATCGGCGGAGGAAGCGGGAGAGGTTGCTGCATTATAAGCAGCGGCCGAGACGGACGGACGCGGGACAATTTGTGTGGATGGGCGAGATAAGTAATGGGACGGTGCGCGAGGAGCGGAGGTAAATAATTTCTGAGGGATAAGCCGAGTTGTAATGTAACTTAGCCGTCTCCAATAAAGATGTTTTACGAACACACACACACACACACACACACACACACACACACACATACGGTCCTGTTACCGAAGTTCTCGATGCGTGACTGTGGTGGCCTGGAAGCGTGGTGAGGGGGCGGGAGGGGAAGCAGCGGACCCTAATTACCAGCCGAAGCTTCTCCCCCCTCACCCCCTCAAGACCCGCGCGTGATTGGTGGCCACGTGAGGCAGCCGGGCTGCGCCGAACAAAAAGAAGTCACCGCGGCGGCCGGCCTAAAACAAACAGCGGCCTCTCCTCCGCCCCCTGGGGCTGCCCGGGCTTTACACGGGAAATCACTCTGGCTGCCTCGCTCCCTACAGGGACCGGGGACGCAAAAAACAACGGCGAGCCAGCCACAGGTCGGCATTCCAGCCGCTGCCTGCAGCAGCCGGCGGCCACGCGACACATTACCCTGCGCTAAGGACTCGCCAGTAGCGGAAATCCTACCCCACTCTCGCCCGTATTAACCGGGGACATGGCTCCGACTATTGCGCTACGCTAGCACTGCTTTTACAAGCCAATTAGGTTGTATTTTCGACAAAAAAGAACAAGTTGTGGTAGTACTCTGTAACTTGGATGGACAACTGGCGGGCATTACTTCATTCTAGTTAGGTTCCTCTAACTTCATTCTAGTTAGGTTCCTCTACATCTACGTGATCACTCTACAATTCACAATTAAGTGCCTGTCAGAGAGTTCATCGAACCTTTAAGCCATTTCTCTACCGTACCACTCTCGAATAGCGCGCGGGTAGAAGGGGCGTTCTCTGATTTACACTACAGGCCATTAAAATTGCTACACCACGAAGATGACGTGCTACAGACGCGAAATTTAACCGACAGGAAGAAGATGCTGTGATATGCAAATGATTAGCTTTTATGAGCATTCACGCAACGTTGGCGCCGGTGACGACACCTACAACGTGCTGACATGAGGAAAGTTTCCAACCGATTTCTCATACACAAACAGCAGTTGACCAGCGTTGCCTGGTGAAACGTTGTTGTGATGCCTCGTGTAAGGAGGAGAAACGCTTACCATCACGTTTCCGACTTTGATAAAGGTCGGATTGTAGCCTATCGCGATTGTGGTTTGTAGTATCGCGACATCGCTGCTCGCGTTGGTCGAGATCCAATGACTGTTAGCAGAATATGGAATCGGTGGGTTCAGGAGGGTAATACGGAACGACGTGCTGGATCCCAGCGGCTTCGCATCACTAGCAGTCGAGATGACAGGCATCTTATCCGCATGGCTGTAACGGATCGTGCAGCCACGTCTCGATCCCTGAGTCAACAGACAGGGACATTTGCAAAACAACAACCATCTGCATGAACAGTTCGACGACGTTTGCAGCAGCATGGACTATCAGCTCAGAGACCATGGCTGCGGTTACCCTTGACACTGCATCACAGACAGGAGCGCCTGCGATGGTGTACTCAACGACGAATCTGGGTGCACGAATGGCAAAACGTCATTTTTTCGGACGAATCCAGGTTCTGTTTACAGCATCATGATGGTCGCATCCGTGTTTGGCGACATCGCGGTGAACGCAAATTGGAAGCGTGTATTCGTCATCGCCATACTGGCGTATCATCCGGCAAGATGGTATGGGATGCCATTGATTACACGTCTCGGTCACCTCTTGTTCGCATTGACGGCACTCTGAACAGTGGACGTTACATTTCAAATGTGTTACGACCCGTGGCTCTACCCTTCATTCGATCCCTGCGAAACCCTACGTTTCAGCAGGATAATGCACGACTGCTTGTTGCAGGTCCTGTACGGGCCTTTCTGGATACAGAAAATGTTAGACTGCTGCCCTGACCAGCACATTCTCCAGATTTCTCACCAATTGAAAGCGTCTGGTCAATGGTGGCCGAACAACTGGCTCGTCACAATACGCCAGTCACTACTCTTGATGAACTGTGGTATCGTGTTGAAGCTGCATGGGCAGCCGTACCTGTACACGCCATCCAAGCTCTTTTTGACTCAATGCCCAGGCGTATCAAGGCCGTTATTACGGACAAAGGTGGTTGTCCTGGGTACTGATTTCTCAGAGTGTATGCACCCAAATTGCGTGAAAATGTAATCACATGTCAGTTCTAGTATAATATATTTGTCCAGTGAACACCCGTTTATCATCTGCATTCTTCTTGGTATAGCAATTTTAATAGCCAGTAGTGTATTTGATTATGATAATCATTTTTCCCTATGTGGATGGCGCCAACAAAATATTTTCACACTCTGAGGAGAAAGTTGATGATTGCAATCTAATGAGAAGGTTCTGCCGCAGCGAAAAACACCTTTCTTCGATGACTGCCACTCCGATTCACAAAATCATGTCTTTAAACTTTTTAATGTCCTTCGTCAATCTTATCTGATGCGGATCTCACACCGCACAGCAGTACTCCAGAAGGGGATAGACAAGAGTAGTGTAAGCAGTCTCTTTAGTACACCCGTTCCATATTCTAAGTCAGTAAATCGCAGTCTTTGGTTTGTTTTCCCCACAACATTACCTATATGATCGTTCCAATTTAAGCTAATTCGTAATTCTAATCTCTAAGTATTTAGTTGACGTTACAGCCTTTAGATTTGTGTGATTATCGTTTAACCCAAACTTAGCAGATTCCTTTTTATACTCGTGTGGATGACCTCACACTTTTCTTTATTTCGACTCAATTGCCGCTTTTGCACCATAGAGTTATCTTGTCTAAATCACTTTATACTGACGTAGAACGCTGATCATTTTAACTTAAAATCAAATGAACCGTTTTGCATGAAGTGTTTTCTTTTATATTCAAATAAAGAATTATCATCAAATCTTCTACAACTAATCCCCTAGAGCTTCTACAAAAAAACATTTTGATGCATAATCACCACAAAACTGGTAAGATTTTAATTATGCTGCAGATGTTTCGGCAGCGTGCTATCGTCTGGTAGACCTGGACATAATAAATAATGAGAGCATGGAACTTCAAGAAGAAGAGACAAGACCCGTTTTTTTGTTGTCAGAATAATGCACAATTTTCATGTACATCAAACCAGAAACTGCATTATTACACAATTATTATAACAGATTATTACTGGATAAAACAAAGTACTCTGTTAAAAGCAGTATGTCATAAACTCAAAAGCCTCTTAGCCTGTAAAAACTAAAATGTAATGCGTTCAGATATTTACAGCAGAATTTTCTAAACTCTGTTATATAAAATAATGATTTGACTTAATTATATGAGGATAATATATAAGATTTATTACCTTTTAACCAGACATGAACTGGTCGTTATAGGCTGAAATCGATAGCCTGTCAACAGTTTGTTTGTGATCGTTGATTGTACGTCCTAGATAAGTGTCTTTACTCGTAACAACGTCGCAACTTGTACAGTTTTTGGGAATTGTCTTTTACAAGAAATATGGCTAGCAGTTTATGTAGCCTACAAAGTATTTAAATTTTATTGCACCGTTTTCATAGTACACTTTATCTGTTTTTATCTCATAATTAAATTACATGTTATAATAATCTAGTTTCTATTCTGATACCGTGTCAGTCTAAATTGTACATAATAATGGCAACAGAAAGGTGCGTCGTGAATGTACAGATTTTAATACTACTTGTGAAGTACACTGGCAGTTCGATATACACTTGTCCAGCATATAAATAGACTGAAAATGGAGCCTTAATTCAGTTGTATTCTGGACTTTATGAGATCGTGTTACACTCAAGGCATATTGTGACTCATTGTGAAAAGTAGCTGTTAGTGACATATAGCACCATGGTTCTGTAGTATACGGTGCTTGGTTTACAGGGCCATACTCTTTCGTAGTGTAATATCGATATCTGACACTTTAATTGTAGTGTACACCACTTTATTTTTTTTTTTTTTTTTTGAAATGAAGTTCTTAGTGATATAACTGTTTATCTTATTATATAATTACGCCTTTCTCTCTCATGCAATTGTATACTCCTGTTATGTTCTTTGTGCAGGTCTCCCAGACGATGACATACTGTCGAAAGTAGCAGCAATATAATTAAATTATTAGCAGATTTTTGACTTTTATACGTCCAGAAACATTTCTATAAAGTACAGCTCTGAATGTTCTCTAGATTCAGAGAACTGGTAGGTAATTTGCTGCTTGATATTTTATTTTAGTGTATAACCTTATTTCGACTTTATTGGTTTCATCAGCACATCTGCAAACGATAGCATTCATTTATAATTCACGTAGTATATAATTTATAAAGCGTTTTTACGTTTGGAGCTGTATTCACGTTCTGAAGTTGAAAATGGACACACGTTAACTTTGAATAAACTGTTATTGCTGTCTGTAGTTGTCGGATCGAATTTTTTTCAGTAACGCTTTAAACTTGTTCAATGCTTTGCTGTTGCACTTATATTATAATACTTTAATTATTATCTGACAGCTGTAGAAATTCAAGTTTGAGAGCTAGTTGTTTACAAAGAGGCATTTATGTTGCTGTGGGTCGTGTATCTATGAAACTGTTATTGATGTGTTTATAATCTCTGGTGTTTTGATTATCTGTTGTCCCCATATAAAGTTTCAATTTTTTTAAAATGTGTGTGCTTGAAATCAGTTTGTGCGTTTAGTATATCGTACGGATAATCCTTGGTGTGTATTTGTATTTCAAATTCCTCCAAAATATTCATGATTGGACCTTTTGGGATTTTGTGCTATATTTGTAGTGCATTTGGAGGAATTTGAAATATACGTACACACCAAGAAATATCCCTATGGTATACAAAATGAACAAACTTATTTAGCATATAAACCTGGTGTGAGGAAGGTCGTAGTTACGAATCTCGTCAAGTGTAACAATTTTTTTATTTCTATGTCTAATCGAATGACTTTGTTATTTTTATTCAGATAATTGGACTAAATGGAATTTTTCTTATCTATAATTCTTTGCTGCGTGAGTTTCATCACTGTATCGACTTTTTTATTTGTTCTTTCCTTCTTATTATTCTTTTTTCGTTTGGAGTCGACCAGTATCGCCTATAATCTGCAGACAAGTGTCAAAGTCGACTAATCATCGGCTGGTAACGCAGCTCGTGTAGCCAGTGTGAGGATAGTTTCAGGTAGAGAAGTTACAGCTTTCATTTAGCGCTGAAACTGAATTTTTTCTGCCTTGAGTTTGCTCTTAGGAGTTAGTTTTAATCTCTGCAGATTGTCGACCCCCGTTTTCTCGGATACACTGCACATCACAACACTGTGGTTTGCTCAGGACATGAGATTAAATTCAGGGCTGCTATACGCGTGGTCTGTCGCAGTTCGATCATTGGTAGCTTCAAATTAGCTGTCGACAGAGGATCTCCCATTTCCGTCATACCTCGCGGCGTCCATTTCCGGCATTGCTTCGCGTTACACATTAACAGCGATTATGAAGGGACTCGCCTAAAACAGAGCGGTAGCCCGCAGCCGATGTGGTAAAACTTAGCGGCAAGTGAGAGACATCAACTATCAAGTAATTTTAATCGGATTATAGTCATCGTAAAGATGACGCAATGAGTTGCAGACCGGCACAACGTGCTATACTTATAAAATTACCACAACAAACAGCTAATAGTATTATCTAATGTAAATATAACTGTGTAATTAACTTACTTTCCAAGTTAGCATTGGAGGCCAAATTTTCGGCATGGCAAATAAGCCTAACATTTTGTGACTCAACTATTAAATTAAAATAGTTTCATTAAACACTATTCTAGTCAAAATTTAAAACTTATTTTGTGTGCGTATGTTTTCTGTTACTGTTATCCTCGTAAAAATGCGTTAAAAAGGGTCGCCAACCTCGTTTTGATCTACATGATGGTGTTACAATTGTCACACTCCAACAGCAACGATAAAAGTACTGTAGTATCTAATTGCACTCAAAATGAATCCAGATCCTACAAATAGGCTACACAATGTACGCTACTAACAGTGGGTAATTAGCATCCAACTGGTTCTTTGCAACTTCAGTTGAGATCTTCGGAACAACACAAAGGGAAACAGTTCTCAGTTACATAAGCCGGGAACTATATCAAAATCAAAACACTTCGAGTTTCCACGGACATACATGCCGTTTATTTGCTTAATTAACCGTCGCCAAGCCGTCTTCTTCATTAAACACCATCTCCAGCCAGTTAATAGCCCTACTACTTGTTACGAAACCGGTTCCGTCCAATCACTTGCGCCCGCACTATGCTGCAACATTCGCCTGTAAAATCGTAAACGACCATTGCAACATTCGCCCACAGGAACAGACTCGCGAATTCTTTTAAGTGTTTCAAGGAAACAGGACATCTTATTCATCAATGACGATCACGAACTCCAGACTTGATATATGCTGTAATGTCTCTTGCAGCGGTCTCTCCGCGATATTTTCAGAAATTTTATAAATTATATAACTCAGTACATATCTCGAAATATCTCTTCTTATCTTACCGATTCCTAAACTTTAATATACGATGATTATCAATGCAAAGTAGTTTCAAGCCCTATTATTCCTTGGAGCGTCCATTTACTCCATGGAATAGCTTCTCTGTTATCTATGTTTTCTCTTAAAAAAGAATGAAGGAGATCTTGCCGATTAGCCGTGAAAGGAGGAGGATATGTATATGTATGTATTGTTGAGCTGGTCGCCATCTTGATGAGATTCTGTATGAGAAGAAATTTAATACATGAACTAAACTAAAGTAAGTGTGTTCGCGTATTATTTAACTGATTATTATTGACAGTGTCTGCTTACTACGCTGTGTTGCACGGGATCAGTGGGGAACGTCTGATTTACACTGGACGAACCTGCCGTTTTGTATGCTCAAGATATCCAGTTTATTACTTCAAATAAATGGACTAACACGGTCTTACCAGCAGATCTCCGGTCTTCCCCATGTGATCATCGAAAGTTAATAATTATTACAAATGTTTTCAGGAGATCGACTGACAATTTTCGTCCCACCGAGACTTCGAAATTGCTTCACTGCCTTATGGAATTTAAGTTAAGCTCAATTTAATCAGGATAGAACAGTATTGAACTGTGTGAATGTGATAAGCCTGCTTTGTGAGTGAAAATTCCCTTAACATACGCATGTTTTTACTATCCTGAACAGTGAAGCTAAATCAGGCCGGTGTGAGAGAGGTTTTTTAAGTTTTAGATCCCACAAAAAAATATTAAAATGCGACACTTTTAAAAACTGCCTTCGCCCCTTAAAGCCAGTGACGGATCTCCTACGCCTTGGGGGCCTTTCTAGTGATTCCCTAGATCTGACTAGCTCTGAGCCACTACCATAACTGTTTCAACATGCAGACCTTTCAGCCAATTAAGCTTCAGGAACTGAATGATTGGCTCTTGTCTCAAACGTGTGCATCCCCACTGATCATCGCCATCTCGGAATAGGACTACCTCCAACCAGGTCTTTTCGCATTATCATTTAAAATTTAAATGGCGCGAGAAAAATATCCCACGTCACGAAAAAGTTTCCTGGAGGAGAGGTAGCTAACGCAGACCACAACTTGCTGTAGGCATTGTGAGTCTTTTTGACAGCTCACTTTAAGCATATTAGTGAAAACCAATCCATCAGGTCCTGACTTCAAAATAACCAACTAACCCGTTGGATCTGGAAACGTCTGTCGTGGGAACTCCCTTGTAGGCTGGTTGTTTCTTCACTGACAGGAAAGATCACATTCCCAAGTCGATGCCTATAAGTTCAGACTCGAATAACTGTAAAATTACTATCCCAGTTAAAACCCCAATTCCAGGATACGCCGATCCTTCCGCCACTAGGCTCGAAACTGTTTTGTTATAATTTTCTGAAGATTTATGTGGAATCTCGTTTATGCGGCCTTTGTTACTCATGATCGGATCGCTATTTTTTTCTTTCTTAAGTACAGTAACTGTTCAGTATGTGAAACGACTATCGACGACGACTATGATTAAATTTAAATTCGGCCAACTGGCATAAACGGTTCTAGCAAAATGTCAGTTAACAAGTTAACATTAAGTTGTGCAGTACCGTATTGCCCCCGTTTGCTGCGACTGTCATATTTTATCAAAGAGGAAGACGGTGTTAATGTACATTAGCAAAATGTAGACACTCTATAGGTTGGATAAATGAGAATTGGAGAAAAAGAGTTACCGAATTTGGTGTTGAAATTACCGGAAAGAAACTGTAGACTTTTATTTCCAAGTACTGGTTTTTGGTAAGAAATTATCGCCTTTTATCCATCTGTAGACGGAGGCGATACTGATGACGGATTATCCGACGAAGATTGCATTCAATTTGAAGACATGACACATATAGAAACAGCAATGCAGCAAATTATGTTTTATCTGCAAAGCCTGGCGGACACGACTTAGGCCAGACTAAAGCTAATGAAACCCCTGCGTGATCATGCTGTCCACAAACTGTACACGGATCTGGCTGAAAAAAAAAATGATGTACTATTCCAGTGTATAGAAATCATTGTGTTACTTTTCTCGCCTAAATGTATGTGAAAATAATATATAATTTTTGTGTTTAATTGAAAATTGGTATAACGTGCTCGTTTATTGCATTTGGCCCACGACATCCTAATTTTTTTTGAATTCCCGGATTATCTGGTTTTTCGATGATTCGAATGACCTACAGTCTGACCCAGTCGGGATAAACGCTACAAAAAGACTGAGTTTGAAACTAAAACTGTTCACTATGTCATTGATGTACAATATGCATTGAGGCACTGAGAATCATAAAGACCCAAAGAACAGAAACAAAGTTTTGAGAAAAATAAATTTCTGTGAACATGAAATTTATACCCAAAACGCCAGGCTAATAGGTCCGAACTGTTTTACAACGAAGTCTCAACATCATATACTTCCTATGAAAAAATAATTTACGAACTTTATGTTACGAAATAGTAATATTTAAGATTATATTGACTATTAATGTTAATTCACAAAATATTCATAAGTGAGCTAGTGACAATAGCGTCGTTTGACAGGTGTAAGGTTTAGAATTAACGTGAAATAGAATCAGAATAGATACTAAATGCACCATGCACGCAATTATGACCTTTTCCAAAAATAGTCTTCGTCATCCTCTTTTTCATTAAGAGTATTCTATAGCATGAGGTTCAGATAAAACTCTCGATACACCTCCGATTACGAAGTATTATTATTACGTATGTTTTCATCGCTATACTAAAACAATGAGCAGCGTAGATCAGCAAAATTATGCTTTATGCTTTGGGCTCATATGGAAAGCAATATCCAAGAAATCGGTGAGACCGCTTTTCGTGAATGTTCTCATGCACGGAGTGGTAGTGACATCGATAAAGCTGATTCGCCGTGAGGTCAACAGATGTCACGAGCATGCACACATGCTAAAATTTCAAAATCGATGACAGTGTGCTTTAGGCGCTTATGGTTCTCGGAGCCTCAACTATACAACGACTCTGTATGCTTTGAGGGATACCTTGCATCACCTACTCATCGACAGGCTGTTTCTGTACTTCGTCTGGCCAAGACTCTTAAGATGTCATGACTGAAGAGTTTGATTTCACTTTTCAAAATGACACTTTTATTACCACGCAGAAGGTTATTTTGCTCTTAGTAGGAAGTTATGTTTTAGAAAAATTAAGTAGTATGAGATTTTGGAAAAGCTGTTGTCTCGGTGTGCTAACAGCCCTAGAGTAACAGGTCATTGACTGAACCTCGTGAGTGAGAAATTTAGTGTTAAAACAGGATTCGTGGAAGACGTAACCTCTCTCTTGCTGTATGTTGCTGATTCTTAATTGAAACAGTTTTGTTTGCGGCGATGAGACATGGGTAAGGCATGGTTAATTGAAGAAAACACTTCGTACGAAATCTGATTGTTGTCGAAAACTAAAGCTGTTCTATTTTCTTTATGAATATTAAAGTTCTTCGGCTTTAAGTGAAAAAAGGTTGCTTTCAAAGAGGGACAGTTCATTAACTGTTATACCATTTATTGAAGTGGTAACACGCTTTCTAAAAAGGGCTGTACCCAACCACGCTTGAATTAGTAGTTCAGTTCCACTTTCACACTGACTTTTGCCATTGTTTTATTGCATTTCCAACTTAAAATATATCGTATAACAGTTCACGGTAGCCTTTATAACTATTCAAACAACATTGGAGCCCGCCAATGGGTGCAACTCACTAAGAATTACTATACCGATTTATCTACTGATTTCTTATGGAACCACGCGCATCTTCAGCGAAGATACGCTATCATTCGACGGAAATCTTCGATAATAATTTTATCATCATCTGCAAACTATTAATATATTGAAACTTTCTGGCAGATTAAAACTGTGTGCCGGACCGAAACTCGAACTCGACACCTTTGCGTTTCGCGGGCAAGTGCTCTACCAACAGAGCTACCCAAGCACGACTGACGACCCGTCCTCACAGCTTTACTTCCGCCAGTACCTCGTCTCCTATTTTACAAATTTCACACAAGCTCTCGTGCGAAATTTGTAGATATATCTTTTGTGCAACTCGATTGCTTACAACCGTCGCCTGCGAAATCTGCCCTTCCTTCGCAATAAAGGAGCGTGATCAGTGTTGCCAACTCAGTGATACTGAAAGTTCTCAAAAGCCATTTAAAAAGTCATCGGTTTTAATCAAAGTACCCCAAATTTAAAACATGAATAGAAATAAATAAAAAATCAAATTTCGCTTAAAATTTATTGTTATATTTAAACGAAATAGATTATGATAATCAGATACAACCTAAAATAAAGTGTTTCTAAAAACTTACCTTTACATGAAGTCATCATCCTCACTTCCGTATTCCTTCATTCTTGAAGATGACTGACTAGCTCCGGTTGCTCCATTGTCAGGAGCAGGCTGTCTGAAAGTCCTCTCCTCTTTTGCATTTACCTTTAGTTATGAGATACCATAACTTTTCAAAGGAATTCATGCCTGCGGATTCTTCATAAGCACTTACTTCAACCCAAAAATCTACTGTGGTATTCGCATTGCGCCATTTTTGAAACTGATATCCCCACCACTGACTAATGACGGATTCAATTACGACGAGCTATTTCAGTAACGAGTTCTTTAACGGACTTGAGGACTTCGTTTACAGATTATATGTTAATTGTTTTCACGATGTGAATGTTATTAAGAAGCCTATTTCTTATTACCGTAGGGAGTTTCGTTCTGAAATCTATGCACCGTTTATGAACGACATTTTCAGTTTCATGACCGAGTTTAACTTCTAAAATAATTATCTCAGATTCATACGCCATATATGGTTTAGGATCTACATATGAATCAGTATAACTTGACAGAAAATCTACTTTCGCTGTAGGCATTACAATTCTCCTACTCATGGACTGGGCGAGGTTTATCAAATCCTGAAGTAATTTTGTAAGGTGAACGTTCTCATTTTCAAAAGCCTTGGTTGTCTTTTGCACTTCCTGTACTTTTGGTTTTAAATAACACAAATCTAACTTATTCACAGGATCGCAATACATGCTGTACAGCATTTCTGCTGTGTAACAGTTTTCTTTAGATCTGACAATCTGAAAACGAACTTTCATTTCTTCCCACTGTGATAATATTCTAGTAACAACCAGCTCAATGGCCATCGCGTTTCACACACAGCTGGAATTTTCAAATGTTCCTCCCCTTCATTTCACATTTATAAATGTGCCTCTACAGGGCTTGTCGCTTAGAAGAATGCGAAAAGCAGTTGCAGATTTCTCGAACCAAAAAGGCGATATTTCTTGGCAGTGTCTCTTGTGTTGCATGAGAGATTGCTAACTGCAACGAACGAACAACAACGCATCATAATCAGGTGTGACAGGTTTAAATCTCATTTCAGCCTCTCGTACACACCATTGTTTATTCCTGTGCATTGTCAGCTTCAACCCCAATAACATTTTCCAGGTTACATTCCTAACATTCCTACAAAGCTTATATAGAATTTCAAACAACAATATCAAACACAGATAGACAAACAACATATTTTTTAAACAAAAAAGAAGAGTTTTTCCTTTAAAATCGACTGTGAAAAAGACAATCCTGAGCTCTAAAAATCTGCAGATTTGTTTCATTTGTCGCAGGTAGTTTTAACTAAGATAGTAGGGCAGTAAAACCATTAGACATATTGTTTCCCCCATAATTTTCTTTCTCATACACATTTTTAAACATAAACATTTTTAAACATAAACAATGTGTTACTTTGTTTTCTTCCTCACCGACGGTTTTAATAGAAAACACGAAAGTTTTATTGGCTTTTCGGTTTACGCTTAGAGTACTTCTGTTAGAAAAACTACTTCTACAGAATCTGAATTTGCAACAACAATTAACAAGGCTCAAGGTGAGTGAAGGAGGGAGGAAAAGGAGATAACACAGATGGATTGGAGGAAATGTACATAGAGGGAAGAAAGGAGATGGAAAATGAGAGAGGCGGCAGGAGGAGATAGATAGGGGGAGGGTAAGATGGACAGAAAGGGGACATAAGAGATGGTGGACAGAGAGAGGGTAAAAGAGGCGATGGACAAAGAGAGAGAGTGGAAAAGATGGTCAGAGGCAGGGGGGAGAAGGAGTTCGGGACTTATATCCAAATCCCGTACATATTAAGAATGTGTGCGTTCTCTTTTCTTTTCTTTTTTTTTTTCAATTAACCAGACTGAGCCACGGCAACGTGTGGCCGAGATCAGCTAGTTTCTTCTAAATATAATATTATCCTGGAATCCATCTATTGACTTAGTTGACACACACAATCCAAAAGTGTGCACATAATGGTTATATAATGATTCAAACAACAACTCTTCAAGTGCCAAAATGAAATAGTTCAAACAGCAGCTCTCGCATGCGGCAATACATGAAGAGGTCACACGTGCAATATGCTTTTAAGCTACCTGCTGCAGCCTAGAAAGTGATCAGTTCATTTCAGCTGATTCCAAACCACGTGATATTCTCAGCTTTGATAGATGGGACGCAAACACTTGAGCACAAAACACAAAATATTCATTGCTGTCTCGCACAGTATTGTCAGTTTGGGGGAAAAGTCGCGAAATGTGGAGTATCTGACAAGCACAACAGCGACTAAAGTTCATGTTTGGGATTCGCGACTTTTTTGGGGTCTGCTTGGATATATTACGAAAAATCTGAAGATTTTCCACTGCCATAACTCCCAAATTATACTCTATGTTCGGTACTTCCATAATACTTTCGCAGTAGTGTAGAGAGGCATACGGAGAAAATAATTTCACCAAATACCTCTCTTGCGATTGTGGATTCTTTAAAGCGTGTGAGGAAATAACCTGTTTTCCAATGTAAGAGATGAGTAAGCCTTATTTCAGCGTATTTCTGAAGCTAGCACAGATCTTATATAGCAACACTATTCAGTAAGAGCTTTGCTGAGTAATTGAACATGATTCCTAACTGTAACGCACCACATACGAAGCAAGAGCAGCTTGCTCTGTGAACTCCCTCGTTCTAACCTAAGGAACAAAACAAATAAACAAGTTACAACAATGAGTCCCGCAGAATGCAGTGTACTGTTACACAGTATGCTTGCAATGTTGAGTTACGTTCACTTCAGTGTTTGATTTCAAAAAATGGCTCTGAGCACTATGGGACTAAACATCTATGGTCATCAGTCCCCTAGAACTTAGAAATATTTAAACCTAAGGACATCACACAACACCCAGTCATCACAAGGCAGATAAAATCCCTGACCCCGCCAGGAATCGAACCCGGGAACCCGGGCGCGGGAAGCGAGAACGCCACCGCATGACCATGAGCTGCGGATGTTAGATTTCAAGTGAGTCCGTGTGCAGGATGGTGCATTTCACTGGAGGTTTCGCGATGGGACCTAATCCTAAATATGAACAACATTACAGAGAGATTTGGTAATCCAATTCTTAATTTAAAGGCTGGTTACGTTCTGTTAAAAAAGGCCACTAAAGAGCTACTGTACTTACTGCAAGTGGAAAATTAATAAAAAATTAGCATACATTGTAAAAGCATATTAAATCACAGAAACACAATTTGTCTACTGGTCTAACTCCACTGCTATCGTAGTTAAAACTACCTGCGACAAATGAAACAAATCCGCTCATTTTTACAGCAGATCACAGCATTATCTTTCTCAAAGACGATTTTAAAGGAAAAACTGTATTTTGCAGTTTAAAAAGTATACAGTTTATGTCTATCTGAGTTTCTGTTAGACTATAGTTTGAAATTTAAAGTAAATCGGTATCCTTTATTTATCCAAAAGCGTGTTGGAGAAATGTGTAAAAAATTGAAGTAGATACAAGAAGTACTTTTAAGATTTTTGGTAACAATATTTCCCCTTTACATATTACGTATTTATTTAGACATTATATGTATTACAAAAATATGGAGCCTATTTTCGGTCTGAATGTTCGTTAGAGTATCATGTAAAATTTTAAGCAAATCTGTGAAGTATGTTTCGAGTTTTTTGGTAACTATGTGGTCATTTTATATATTACATAAATCTTCATATATTATTTATGTTGAAAATAAATAAGTAGTAGGGTAACAGGGATTGGAACACACTTTTGATTATGCAAATTAATTAAAATATTACAGCTGATTGATTTCTGACCTTAACATATTGTCTGCTAAGTGTTTTTCCATAGAACCTCTCCCCCTTCCGCTCTTTTCAACCTTCTGCACTGATAAGTGATTTATGATACCCTGAGGGTTAATTTATGATCTCTTGTGGATAATCCATCCTTCTAAGAAACCTGCCTACCCTCCCACTCCCACTCCCCTTCCCCTTCCTCCTCCAGCACCCCTCTGCAAAATCCACAACCACTCTCCCCTCCCCCTCACTGAGACAAGCACCCTTTTGATATCAAATTAATTGATTAATTACCTAAAGCGACCCAATAATTAACTCCTCCCCCTCTGGGAAATCCCCCAGCCCTCCTTTCCCACACTCCACTCCCCATGCCCTCTCCCCTCTGGAAATTGGCAATAGAAGGACTCAATCTGTGCTGGAAAGGAAGAACCTCATGACACGAAATTTAAGTCAATGTCAGTCACATAGCAGAGGGTATAAAGTTTATTTGTAAAGTTCAATTTTCAGGTGTTTAATCGCTTTATTTGGCGGCTTGAGCTCATATCCAGCAACTGTAAGTCCTAATTATGTAAGTTCACTGCTGCAGATTATTGGTATTGTCTTCTTGCAAACCTTTCATATGTGTATGCTCACTTTGACATGCAGGGATCAACAGACATAGTGCACAATGCCGCCACCAGAGGATGTCAGACACCTATCCCCCCCACCACTCACTGATCGCCACCTCCCTCCCCATCCCTCCTAGAAAACATTGGTGGGAAAACGTCTGTGGTGGAGAGGAAGGATATCACGACACAAAGTTCGAATCAGAGTCAATAACATATTGATGAGTATTTTTTATTTAATCAGTCTCCAGGAGACGAGGCACCGCCACTTAGGTAGAGCTCGTGTCTACACCCCCTCCTCGTTCCCTTGACGCAATAACTGTTGGCACCAAGGAATGGAATGAAGTTTAGTATACTAAGCCTATGGGGATCTCTCGCACTTACGTCTGTCGTCCAGGCGGCGCCCAATTAGTTAGAAACCACCCAATATCCTAATTAAACATCTCAATATTTAGTATTACCGACCATGGGCCGGATATTGGCCTCCTTTCGTCTCACGACCCCAAACAAAGCACCAGATGGTGGCAACTCTTTGATATTGATACCTGAGAAATTCTCGTCTAAACACATTTTCTCTCTCTCTCTCTCTCTCTCTCTCTCTCTCTCTCTTTCTCTCTAGAGTGGCTACTTCCTGCCAAGTAAGTGTCTATCGTGTTGTAACGTTGTTGCTTAAATTTGGTATGAAAGCGGTGCTGATAGACAATAAAAGCGGGTTAAAAGCTGTGAGCTGTCTGGGGAAGTTAACCTTGCATTACTGAGCAACTGTTTCACCAGGTATCCAGTTTAGCTTACCAAATTCCCAACCAGACTAACATTAATTATAATTTTTTAATAGTCATACGAGAACTGGTGATATGTATATAAAAAAAGAGAATTTAAATAAGAAGAAATAAATCAGTTTACATTTTGGAAATTTATTTTAACATTGATCATTGAAATTTCAGCATATTAAACTCGGTTCATAACTAAGCTGGTGCCTTATTTAGGATTGTGAAAATGTGAGATTGTAATCTTACGGAACACATCAAATATGGAACCAAGATTGGGAGACTGCATACAACACTGCATTCATAAAATAACACACAAAGAACGTTGAAACATATGCAAGAGGAAATTAACCACAACCAACCGATTCAATTTTCACCCAAAGAAGTTACAGTTGTAGCACAATCCTGTCCGTAATGTAATTACCACACACTGGTATACTAAATTCATACTAACTCCCTGTGAAATCTTCCCGAAAAGAGTAGCTGAGGGCTACTTTGATGATTACACCACATGCTTCACGTGGTCAACTTGGTTTACACAAAGAGTGTAACTGCACAATAATTTTGATAATTAAAATAAATTAGATCGAAAAGCAATTTACAAAAGAAAAACCTCGAACTGGTTACTATCGTCTTACTATTAACCTGATGGGTCAAACCATTGTATGAGCACATGGTACTGGTCTCACAAAGTACACCCCACGTGGGTTGAACATAAAGAAAAGTTGCTATATTGAAAAATATTGTCAAGACGAGACGTTATAATCTCACGCACATTCGCATTTAAGACTGATGATCTTAGTTAGAGTTACTGATCAACACGTGGTTCCACTTTACTCACAAAGTAGTGACAAAGCAACTACCGGAATATATTCTGAACTTCACACTCGAATTACACTGCGCTGCAATTTAAGATAACATTAGATATTTTAGAGCTAAACCTGAAATAAAGGTGATTAAATTTTCAGTTAGGCTGAACTTAAGAAATCCATTGTCCTACGGACTTAGCAGACACGCGCTTAGCTGGAGATCTTACCACTTCAGACGCTCGCCGCAGACAGACTGACGTGGTCCCTTCCTGAGGGTGGCTCACAAATACAAACGGAAGTGGCCAGAGGGGCAGCTTCCTATACCAACTTGACAAGGGACGGACAGGACCATACTAAGGATAGAAACCTCTTTGCTTTTAGAAAGCGTAGCTACCTGTTCCGACGTTGGTCCTACTGTTCTCTAGCAGACAGGCTTGTCTGCTACCATCCAGCATGCAACTAGAAATACATTTGCTCATTCATCCTCTCACACAGAAGGGAAGGGGAATGACAGTATCTTATCATATACAGTATATAAAAGAAAGCTGATGTAGGTTCCGTATGAGACTGTGTGACATGAATTACATATAAACTGTGTTTTAAAGTGTAGTAGTGTGACAGATCGTTCTTGTTTATGTGTAAAAGTAACATGTTCCACTACTCAGTCTCCTCCCAGATAGTCAGAAACGCCACAGTAAATTTAGAAGAGGAATTTATGCCGTAAATGATAACAGATTTAAGAAATCAACATGAAAGGAATCCAACAAAGACCTTTCAGTGTGTCATAATAACCCCGCTTTTGTTCTGAAAAAAGTAGTGGATACCTTGTAAATCACCAGCTGTGGATGCCTTATAAATACTCCCTCACTCTCTCAGATTGATTGATCCATTAGTTCAATATACCTTCTGTGATGAACACTTTCTGCAGGACCTGACGGTCATTTTGCAGGACAATGTTCAGGCACGTACAGTGCAAGCTGTAACTGATTTGGTGACTGATGGGGCTGCTAAGTGCTATACCACCTACTACACTCCCTGACTTAAGCCCTCGTGAGTTCAACTCCATTCTAAACTGAAGAAAACACTTCACGGCATTCGCTTCAGAACTGCTTCAAATTCGTTGGGCAGTAGACCGTGCGACTCGAACTGTCAACACAACTGGCACTGCTAAGAGTATCCTACGACTTCCACATCGCTGGCAACAGGTTATACACAATGCTGGTGACTACTTTGAAGGTCAGTAAAACTTTGAAACAGGTATCTATTTTGTATGAGCTGTAAATAAACTGTTGGCTCTATTAAAGTTCCACTTGTGGTGTCACCGCCAGACACCACACTTGCTAGGTGGTAGCCTTTAAATCGGCCGCGGTCCATTAGTATACGCCGGACCCGCGTGTCGCCACTGTCAATAATTGGAAACCGAGCGCCGCCACACGGCAGGTCTAGAGAGACTTACTAGCACTCGCCCCAGTTGTACAGCCGACGTTGCTAGGAAAGGTTCACTGAGAATTACGCTCTCATTTGCCGAGACGATAGTTAGCATAGCCTTCAGCTAAGTCAATTGCTACGACCTAGCAAGGCGCCATTAACCGTTATATATTTCATGAAGCATGTATCATCAAGAGCGATGTATACAAATGATGGATTAAAGTTAAGTATTCCAGCAGCTACGTACTTTTCTTTATAGCATTCATTCCGTATCCTGTTTCAGACCTCACGCCAGCCTGCGTGAGTTTAACGCGTGCATTTCGGCCTTCTCTAGCAATACATCACCAATCCTCGTATAAATTTATCACTCTACATTTGGAGGTCATCCACTTTTAACATTCTGTTCCAACCGTCTTACTGCTGTGAACAAAAATGACTTTTCCCTGGTTCCCAGTGTTTCCATGTCAACTTTTTCTCGTATTCCTCCTGCTATCACATACTCATTCCCATGTACAAGATTTTTCTTGTACCATGCAGAATACATGCACTACTCCCTCATTTCCCCTCAATTTCCCAGAATTTCAACGTAAATGACCTCAATTTACACATATCTTCAGTCAGTTTTGGTAATTTTATCTATTTTATGTCGCTTCTGCCCATGCAGTCATGACATTGCTTCTTGCCCTGTAAGGAATTACGGGATTATTTGCACGTCTTCTGCTTGGTGCAGGAAAATCTTTATACTTGGTAACGAATGTGAGACAGCAAAAGGAATAGGAGAAAAAATTGATATGGAAGCACTGGGAACTAGCGAATCTCATTTTTCGTCGACAACAATAATATGGCTGACAGTCTGTTTAACGTGGATGACCACCAAATGAAGAGTAATAAATTTATGTGTTGGATCACAAGCCCAGTTGCGACCCCAAAGTTATCGGCAACCATCTTATAGATTATTATAATGTGTCCTTAGCTAAAGAGCATTGTTATAACAGTACACAACTATCAAATGGAGTGTGTGTTTGACCCTGTGCAAGACTTTAGGTGTTTTAAATCCTAACGAACAGAATTTACAATGTGCTTCGTGGTACTCTTCACCAATCAAAATTATGAGCTGTCAGCTGACAAATATCTTACAGAACAATTGCTGCATGGTTGTGAATATTATGCTGTATATCTTTTGAGGTAATAGGGATACATCCAAACTGACTGCTGTCTTTGATGCTTTTCTAGAAGAGAACCATCTGCCTCTAAGTTGACATGGATAGAAAGGGTGATAGAAAGGGCGATAGAAAGTAAATGGAGTTATCGGTTGACAGAGGTTTTAACGAGGTATCATTTAATGGTAGACTGATGATTCATGCTAGAAAGATTGAGATGTTGAGGTAGGTCGGTTATCATGCATTTAATCAGTTTTTTCCGTTCTTCTCTTTGGGTGCATGAGTTTCGTGGTATAACTTGCAATCGACTCCTCTACAACTGTGTGCGACTTTGAACGCTATCTACATGCAACCGTTAAGATCTAACCTCTTCATTCCACAGTCACAGAGGACTTCCAGCACATGTGTGATGAATCTTGTCCATCAATGGAAAACCTGTTTAAAGACCCTCCTCTAGATGAACAAAGGTGTCTGCCAAAATTCTTCATGTCTCTGCCACATCTTTGACATAAATCGAGTTTCAGTTTTGTAATTGCAGTGATTGTAAGCTAGCGACAGAACTTTGAGCAGTACTACAATCCCAGTGTATACATTTGTTTAACAAATGGGTGTGTGTTTGGAAGAGACTGTGTTCTGTTCACGGAGTTAGTGTAGCTTGGCCTGTAATTCCACACATCGAACACCGCTGCTATGCATTTGTGTTTATGTTCTATGATCATAGATCTCTTCCCAGCATCTTCTTGATATGGAGTCCAGCCACTACAACAAATCTACAGAATTGACAGCCGAAGTGAATTACACATAATGTTTCAAACTCCCGTCTGGAGCTCCAGTATGCGTAATTCAGGTATTTCTTCACCTTAATCGCCAGTTAAGTCACCACAACACTCATATGTGTCTGGCTTGTGTGTACTATACAGCAATAAGGAGTGCTAAACACTTCAGCATGTACACATCTAGGGGGAGTGTGTATAATTTGTCAGGTGACTTTGGTAATACTGGTACAGAACCATCTATGCAGAATGGCACTTAGAGTACTGGAATGAGAATAGTGGTCTATATCACTAGCTTCAGTTAGTACAAGTTTGCGACATGTGGAACTCAGCTCGTTATGTTTGTTCACCACAAGACATCGAATGTTGTAGTACCCTTCCTCTTCTGGTCAGTTTCAAATTAAACTGGAGACTGTCGCCGGGAGGGTTGGTTAAAGATGGAGTAAGAGTTACACGATGCATAGAGAGAGGCCATCTAGAGTTTTGGTCTGGGTTCTAAGCTGATAGGTTCAATGAAAGGGTAGCTCGTTTTGAAATAGATGGTAGAGTGCTAAGGTTTTGGATCTCCAACTTTATCCTACGAATGCATCAATGCTTTGTGGCTATATCCACATAGATGGAGATGGCAATTCGTAATAAAATCTTATCGAATTTATAAACTGTATCAGCTAAGGAACTCAGTTTCTACACCACACTCTCTGCGGATGGCTATTTCCTACACTAAGAGACAGTATTTGTGTCATGTGATGTAGATGGTGTAACAGGGTCTGAGATATTTCCACATGTATATGACCCTTGCAACTTAAGGAGGGGATAGTTCGGCAGTGATACAGAAATTGAGGACCATGCTGCAATGTCATTAGCTAATAGCAGAACGAAAATGATGTGACGAGACATTTTCTTGATATGACAATTCTTCAACAGCTGTGGCTTGTACCTCAAGTAATTGAGTAAAATTCGTTGACACTGTGGAAAACATGATAAAATTACGAAAATTGATGGCAAATATGTAAAACTGATGAAATTATGACAAAAAAGTGGAGGGATGAGGATACTAGTAGGGGGACAAAGAGAGAGCTGGTGCATTTTTTTAGTACAGGTTGCCTACATCAGGTGCAGGGATGCACTCACAGGCAAACCTGTTGTTTTCTTTTGATTGACAGGTCATTAACCTATTGATCTCCTTTGATTGTTCTGTAAAGGGATCCTTCCTTTTGATTGACAGTACCTTAACCTACTATTCCCCCATGTCCCCCTCCATCCACTCAGGAAATCTCCAACCCATACCCTCCCCATCGCTGCTACAGGAACACTTTCAAGTCTGAGTTATTGGACTAGCCCCTCTCAGTCTTATCAATTTGATTGACTACATAATTAAATTGATCAAGTAATTAACCCCTCCCCTTCTGGTACACCCCATTCCCTCCCACCCTCCCTCCTTGAAATTGGTGGGAAAAGACTCAGTTGATTGGTCATTTGGAGGGAATTCGATTGCAGTTTATGGAATATTGTTTAAACAATATAGACAATGTATAGAATATTACTTAATTATTTATGGCAGTGTATGAAATATAGTATATTTATTTAGTTAAAGAATTTGCCAGGAAATCGATTGCAGTGTATGGAATACTGTTCAAAATATTTAGACAATGTGTGTAATATTGTTTATTTAAACAATTTATGGGATTCAAGACGGTGTATGGAATATATGGAAATTGGTGGCTCTGTGGTGGAGAATAAGGTTCTCATATCAGGAAATTCTAGGTTATATTGTTTATTTATAAAAAATTCAGTTTGTGGGGATGGATTTCTCTTGTTCATCGTTCTCTGCTGTTTGTCTTGTAAGAAGTAATTACATGGGGCAAACATGTTGCATAACCTAATGTTTGGCACTGAACTCTGGGTGACTTATCCTATTGTTTGGCCCTTTGTGGGCACTTAATCTATTGTTCTGTTATGTGGTTTTCCATGTCTCCCCCATCCCCTTAAACTATTGTACAATCTTTGGTATCAAATTAAGTGAGTAGTTATGTCCTCCCATCATTTTCTGGTACACATTTCGAATTTCACACGCTTTTGAACGCCATTTCTGCCTCACTCTTCTTTGTCACCCACCCCCACCCCCTTAAACTATTGTACCGCAATTTACATAAAAGATTATGCAAGTTAAGCTAGTGTGCTGCAATTAAAATGCTGTTCTGCTCCATCTCACCTACCCAAACCCTCCCCATAGCTATTGTATCGCTAACATCAAACTGAGATAAAAAATTTATGCAGATTAATTAGATCGATGTCCTTCACATGTGCAAGGTAGTTTTTGTAATTCCCAGCATCATATTGGGAAGGGGAGGGGAAAATCGATGGAATATACACTATGTGATCAAAAGTATCCGGACGTCCCCAAAACATACGTTTTTCATATTAGGTGCATTGTGCTGCCACTTACTCCCAGGTACTCCATATCAGCAACCTCAGTAGTCATTAGACATCGTGAGAGAGCAGTATGGGGCACTTCGCAGAACACACGAATTTTGAACGTGGTCAGCTGATTGGGTGTCACTTGTGACATACGGCTGTATGTGAGATGTCCACACTCCTAAACATCCCTAGCACTACTGTTTCCGATGCGATCGTGAAGTGGAAACGTGAAGGACACATACAGTTCGAAAGCATACAGGTCAACCTCGTCTGTTGACTGACAGAGACTGCCGACAGTTGAAGAGGGTTGTAATGTGTAGTAGGCAGACATCTATCCAGACCATCACACAGGAATTCCAAACTGCATCAGGCTCCAGTGCAAGTACTATGACAGTTAGGCGGGGGGTGAGAAAACGTGGATTTCATGAACGAGCAGCTGCTCATAAGCCATACATCATGCTGGTAAATCCCAAACAATGCCTCGCTTGGTATAAAGAGCATAAACATTGGACGATTGAACAATGGAAAAACTTTGTGTGGAGTGACGCATCACAGTACACGTAGTTTCGATCCAATGGCAGGGTGTGGGTATTGCGAATCCCCAGTGAACATCATGTGCCAGCATGTGTAGTGCCAACAGTAAAATTCAGAGGCGGTGGTGTTATGGTGTGGTGGTGTTTTTAATTGAGGGGTCTTGCACCCCTTGTTATTTTGCATGGCACTATCACAGCACAGGCCTACATTGATGTTTTAAGCACCTTCTCGCTACCCACTGTTGAAGAGCAATTTGGGGATGGCGATTGCAGTTTACAACATAATCGGGCACCTGTTTATAATGCACAGCCTCTGGCAGAGTGGTTAGACGACAATAACATCCCTGTAATGGGCTGGTCTACACAGAGTCCTGAACTGAATCCTATAAAACATCTTTGGAATGTTTTGGAACGCCGACTTCATCCAGACCTCAGCGACAGACATCGATACCTCTCCTGAGTGCAGCACTCCATGAAGAATGGGCTATCATTCCCCAAGAAACCTTCCAGCACCTGATTGAACGTAGGCCTGGGTGAGTGGAAGCTGTCATCAAGGCCAAGGGTGGTACAACACCATACTGAATTCCAGCATTACCAATGGAGGGCACCACGAACTTGTAAGTCATTTTAACCCAGGTGTCTGGATACTTTTGATCACATAGGGTAATTTAAACAAAAGATAGCTAATAAAAAACGCATCCTGCAACCTGACGCTGATGCCACCGACTCCACACACGCACTTTGCAGGGCCTTCTGAACGTGAGCCACTGCCAGAGAGACTAACGCCTTGGTGCAAACCACTGCTCTCACGCTGCTGCCACCTGCAGCCAGCAGGTCAAAGACGCAACTATATTCTGGTATACAGTTATAATTCGTTGAGCAGCCAACTCTCCCACTGGACACACTATAGAAATCTGTTGTAATGCTTCCCAGAATAAGACAGGATGCAAACTTCCTAACGGGACAGCTCATCCCACATGTTAGACGCGTAAGAGCACACACATGTGTTTACCTACCCATTGTGGCTGACGCATAGGCACAAGATGTGTGTGTTGCGGGGCTGGAATTTTCGGTGTCCTACAGCTACTGGTCTGGAGATGTCCTAATGCGACAATGGCAGATGAGGGACAGCATCACGCCATAGATGGATGGTCTGCGCCAACTTGTGTTTGAAGACTTGAACAAAGATTTCATCACCTTACTCTTATAACTTTCCATAGATACCTTGCCTCCTCCCCCCCCCCCCCCCACCCCATCTCATTCGAATCAGTCTGTATAGACTCCTATGCACCAGCACAAAGGATGTCTTGTGAATGAATGGAGCATTCTGATTGGTTCTTTATTGAATTTACCTGCCACACTGCTGCTGCTGCTGCTGGTGTGGGAGTACTGTCCGCCATTTTTTTCTGCAGATGAGGCTTCCAACAGCAAAACTATTTTGTACAGGTCGCCATATTGCATTGACTGTTAAACACTGCAAAAGTGGTCTACAGATGGTCAAATACATAAGGATACTTCCTCAATTACACTGCTCTGCCTCTGATGATGGAAGCTTGAATATTTCAGCATGAAACCGATCTCCATGTACCATACCGATGTAGGACACATACAAGTCGGATCCTGCGCCATACAAAATCGCCACTTCTAAATCCTGCTTATAGCTATCGATCACCAGACTCTTGTACATATACCGCAAAGACAGATAACATAAGCCCATGGACCGTATATACTCTCTGCCCCTGCACACACACTGGCCCGATGCAGCAGACCGAGGTCACTCTCCAAGGCTGGGTCAGTTCCCCTTGGCACAAAGGCGTTACTGTATCTGCCCCTAACTGCTTGCTTGCTTGCTTTCTACAGCCATCTCCAGACTCTGGGATTACAAGAACGTATGTATTTTGACATGGTTTGCCATAATATCATATTATTTTCACGTTACCTCTCGATATCAAGCACTTAGTAGTATGCTACCGATCGCTTGCAAGCTACAATTCCGAAGATATAGTCTGGAAATTATTTCTCTAGAAACCTGAAACTTTAGTGAGGTGGAGCATGCTGTAAACCATGCTGTAAACCAATGAGTAACTTGAAGCTTATCTCGTCTGCGAAGACCTTTACGTGAAAACTCGATAAAAGTAGAGGAAACTGATATTTCCACTCGCGAATACCAATGCTGGTGATATTACAGATTCCAAATCATCTTTATAATTTACTAAGTCAAGTAATGTGTTTCTCATGTCTAGAGAACCATCAAACATGTCTTCTACCCATCTTTCACCTGCTTCCACCCGTCTTTCACCTGTTGGATGCACACAACACACACCACAATCGATGTTCTCTCAACCAAATAAAGATGGGAAATGTAAAAAAGCAGTCAATCAGGCAATTTACAATGGACGTAATAATGGTCCAGTGCAAACACAGGTCCATATTGAGACTTCTCAAGATTGCATGGAGAACTCACGTGCTCACGAAGGCTGCCAATATATACTGATTATTAGTTCGCTGTTCAGCCATTAAGAGGGCGACGTGATTAGGTCAGCTACATCCCTGTACGCCAACCAGTCTCTCCATTCGGACGGCTCCTGCCGTTAGCTGGAAATGTGAATCATTCCCGCCACAGACCACCACCACTGCGCACCACGCACCGCCAGACAGAATCATCTTAGGAAACTGGCCACATACTATTTGATCACTATACTTACAATTAAATAATACGATTGTGGTCTCAAGTGAACGACGTTCGATAGTGACCGAAGTATCAGAAATCCCCTCTGATGATGGATGTGGCTCTGGAAATAAAATATCTCTACTTTCCTTATGAATTGACATACTGTTCCAAGTAAAAAAAAGAAAAATCTCTTATTCCCATTGCACCTATCGCAGAATTCCACATCAGATCCATACCTTCTCTTATGACAAGACTAATCATTTTCTTTGCACATGTCAGAACACACACACACACACAAATATTTTATAAGCCCGATGCTCAAGACGAACCTATCATGCATCTCCTACTACTAAGAATAATATTCCGCCAATACCTGATTGCTGGCGATACGAGAAAATACTGAGCGAAAATCAGCGATGGGTGGAGTTGTCTCTTAGGTTTTCCTTGCGAGTGGTACCACAGTGTCTTAGAAAGATAGACGTAATCGTCTAACAAGCCACCAGATGTTAAGAACACGATCGTAACGATTATGTTACTGTCACAAGCGGTCTTTATTCTTCAAGTGCTCACAATTATCACTAACGATATCCGTGTTAAAAACTGCACAAGCCCCATAAATCGAGATGTGACATTACCTCTGAATGAAGTGGTTTTTCCAGGCAAATACTGCGACACTGAACACAGATGGTGATCTCTGGAGTGTACATTATCGGAACAACAGTGCAGTTACAAGTCGCCATTGGGTTTAAACTTGCAATAAAATCACCGAATTCTGAAAGTGATTCGGCTAAGGAATGCGGTATGAAGGCGGTATTTGCAGCTCCCTCATGCCACCGCTAGATATTTCTCCAGTATTTGTAAGGCATTCTGTTTCAATGCCATGCTAGAGGTTCTTCGACATATCTATATATATAGCCTATATATAATACAGGCAATGGTTGATTGAGAAGGATCACAAACAATAGATGGAGTGCTAATGGAGGTCGTAAGAAATGTACATTAGCTTTTTAAATCTCTACTGCTATGCTTTCTGGTAGAAACGCCGTCTGTGAATTGGAGTCAAGTCTTTCCATTCAACCACATACTTGCATTTGATCCTATGGAGAAGTCTTTTAATGATTACAGCCACTGGTGAATCATATTTCTGGAACTCCCATACGTCAAAACGAGTCACCTTCTTCGAATCTATCCGCTACAGTAAAATTTTAGATAGTTCGTATGCATCTTTCAACTGCCCCCCAGGCTCTGCGCTGAACCCTGCATCTTTGCACATGTGATCATTCCAATTTAAGTCGGAACTGGGCAGAAGTTGGAGAGAGCTATATGTACCACCTTCAGCAACTCATGTAGAAACAGTGACCTGAGTTAGTGCGACTGGACCGTGTTTTGACCCTTCGATGGAAACGGGAACTGTTGTCATAGCTCCGCCAACTATGCACGATGTGTAACGTCAGCACCAAACTAAGTCTGCTCCTGCAACACAAGGCAGTATAAAAGACAGTATGGGAACTGGAAGGAGGACGGGGATTTTGCTACTGCATTGTGGTGCGTCTTAAAACTACATACAGGTACTGCAGTCCGAAGCAGATCCTCGTCCCTCAGGGTCCACTCACATCTATCACCCCAAAATTCTATCCTCGTCATTCTGTACAGCCCAACAGAGAAAAATTACGAACTATAAAAGCTCTGCTAACTTCATCCGATAGAGAACTCAACAAGATTTTTACCACATCTCTCTTTTCCCATACATCGAAAACAAATACCGTCTGCATGCTGGCATCGAGGGTATGTGGTGATTCTATTAAATATACAAGTACTGATCCATTGGAGCAGATGGCCAGTGATAGAAGTAGCTTGCACAGACCAGTGTAAAGTATCAACGCCCATACTGTAGGAGGATGAGCGTATCCCACACACTGTTTTGTCAGTTGCAAGAGAGGTTCCCTGTGTCGCTGTTTGACACATTGTTTTTTTCTGCTGTAACATGCTTTGTACATTGCTATATATTTTGTTTTTACTGCCACGAGTTCGAGGTCTGTGTCAGGTTCTAAACTGACATTAACACGTTCTGATCCATTGCCTCTCACAGAAAACTACTCGTCGTATGGTGTAAATCATGTTGTTGCTGCTGCTACCACAGCACACACACACACACACACACACACACACACACAGTGGATGGTTTTATATAAAAGACAGTAACAACAGAAGGAAACGGGAGGAGTTTTGCGGTGTTGTGGAGCCTTTCTAAACTACTGTCTGAAGGTAATTGATGACCTCTATATTTAAACTCATCTGTCACAGTGATGGGATAGCTGGTGACTCTGTGTTCCGTTTCGATTGATTCATCATACTGCAGTCATGTACGTGATCGCTGTTTCGATGCTATTCACCCTCAGAAGATGTTGCCCCTCCACCAACATTCTTTCTCCATCTCAAACAATGGCATATTGTGAATCTCCATCCCAACGTCGCTCTGGATATAACGCTCAGCGAATCCACACTCGGGTCTACCGCGGGTCCTGGCAGCTGTCCACGACACATGCACATACACAGACATATAGAAAACAGAGCAAAATATGTGGGTGGAGGCGGCTGGATGCAATCGAGTACAGTGCTATACTATTCCACCCGATCAGAAAATAGTGCATTTGCGCTAGATGTTGGCAGCTGTACTACATTTAAAAGCAATTTTAGAACATGAACGGGAAGTGACATAAAATCGATAAAATTACGAAAAATGACGGAAAATGCATATAAATTGAGGGAAAATACACCGAAATAGGGGGAAATTGAGGAAGTTCTTGTGTGTCTTCTGGATGACACAGAACAATTCTTGTACATGGGAACAAGTATGCGACAGCAAGAGAAATCCGAGAAAATGTTAACATGGACGAGCCGGGAACCAGGGAAATACACTTTTTTTTTCGTCGAGGCAGCATTCTACTGTAAGTTTATTGAGGTAACAATATATACTGGAGAAATATCTAGCGGCGGCATGAGAGAGCGATTCTGTACCAGTCATACTAAAGTCACCTGTCAAATTATACACAATCCCCGTAGATGTGTACATGCTGAGGTGTTCAGCACTCCTTATTACTGTACAGTACACACAAGTCTGACACATTTGAGTGTTGTGGTGATTCACAAACATCTGTCCCTATCTTACAATCACTGCAGTTACGAAACTGAAACTCGATTTACATCAAAGATGTGGCAGAGAAATAAAGAACTTCGCATACAGCTTTGTTCATCTAGAGGAGGGTGTTTAAATAGGTTTCTCCATTGATGGACATGATTCATCAAACATGTATTGGAAGTCCTCTGTGACTGTGGAATGGAGAGGTTAGCTGTTAATGATTGCAGTTAGAGAGCACTCTAAGTCGCACGCAGTTACATATGAGTCGAATGCAAGTTATACCACACAACTGATGCACCCAAAGAGAACAACGGAAAAAACTGATAATTGTGATTGGTCAAGAGAACCAAGAACCACATTATAAATTCTGTTTGTTAGGGTTTAAAACGCCTAAAGTCTACGGCAGAGTCAAATTCACAGTCCATTTGATAGTTGTGTACTACACTCCCCCAGCTGGTACAACAACGCTCTTTAGCCAAGGACAGTTTACAAATATCGATAAGGTAGCTGTCGATAACTTTGGGGTCGCAATTGGGCTTGTGATTCAATATATATAAATTTATTCCTCTACATTTAGTGGTCATCCAAAAACGAAAAATGAGATTCTCTGGCTCCCAGTGCTTCCATGTCAACTTTTTCTCCTATTCCTCTTGGTGTCCCATATTCGTTCACATGTACAAAAATTTTCCTGCACCAAGCAGAAGAGGCGCAAATAATTTCTTATTCCCCCTCAATTTTCCCACACTTTAGCGTACTTTCCCTCAATTTATACATATTTTCTGTCAATTTTTGTAATTCTATCGATTTTATGTCACTTTTCCAGATGCGATCACGATAACACTTCTCGCCATGTATTCTAAATGTGTAAGTGTAGTACAGTTTGCACCTAGTGCAACTGTGGTATTTTTCTGCATATGTGTGTGCACTTGTGTTGGTGTCACATGGGTGCCCCATGGCACAAGGTACATTCAGGATAGGATCAGGACAGAGCTCATAGCTGGATCCACCATGCATTATGTCAGGGATAACGGTCGAGGGTGAATCCGCCAAGTGTTATGGTCAGGATATCATTCGATGGTAGATCCACCTCCGAATCCTATCCACAGCCATAGTGTATGGTGGATCCACCATCGAACCATATCTTGACCATAACGCATGCTGGATCCACCTCAGAACCCTATCCACAGCCATAATGAATCGTGGACTCACCCTGCACCCCTATCCCTGATGTAATGATTGGTTGATCCACCTATGCGCTCTATCCTGATCCTATCTCAAACCTACGCTGTGCCACAGGGACCCCACGTGAAACCAATACAGGCACACACAAACATATAGAAAAATAGTGGATTTGCGCTAGGTTTTGACAACTGTACTACATTTAAAAGCAATTTTAGAATACGTGGCAAGAAGAAATCTCATGATTGCATGGGCAGAAGCGACATAAAATAGAAAAAATTACGAAAACCGACGGAAGATATGTATAAATTGAGGTCAATTGCGCTGAAATGCTGAAAATTGGGGGGAAATGAGGGAGTAGTTGCATGTATTCTGCACGGTACAGGAAAATTCTTGTACATGGGAACGAGTATGTGATGGCAAGAGGAGTACGAGAAAAAGTTGACATGGAAGCACTGGGAACCAGGGAAAAAATCATTTTTTGTTGGCAGCAGTAAGACGGCTGGAACAGAATGCTAAACGTGATTGACCAACAAATGTAGAGAAATAAATGGATATATGTTGCCTCAAAAGACCAGTTGTCACCCAAAAGTTATCAACAACCACCTTATAGATTTTTATAAAGTGTCCTTAGCTAAAGAGTGTTCTATTACCAGCTTGCAGAAGTACAGTTCGCAAGTGCCAAATGGATTGTGCGTTTGACCGTGTGCAAGACTGTTGAGGTGTTTTAAACCCTAACAAACAGAATTTACTATGTGCTTCTCGGTACTCTTCATCAATCACAAATATGCAGTGTCAGAGGACAAATACCATACAAAACAGTTGCTGCATGGTTCTGAACAACATTCTGCTCTTCATCTATTGAGGTAATAGGGACACATCCAAGTTGACTGGTGTCTTTGATGTTTTCCAGGAAGAGAACTATCTGCCTCTAAATTGACATGTATCTGCATTAAAGGATGACAGAAAGTAGATGGAGTTATCAGTTGAGAGAGGTTGTAACAAGGTATGCTTTAATGGTAGACAGATTACGCATGCTAGAGAGAACAAGATATTGAAGCAGATCAGTTAACATGCATTTAACCAGTTTTTTTCCCGTTGTTCTCTTGTGGTGCATCAGTTGCGTGGTATAACTTGCGACTAACACATATACAACTGTGTGTTCTGTGTGTGACTTAGAGCGCTATCTACATGCGATTGTTAACATCTATTCTCTCCATGCCACAGTCAGCAGAGGACTTCCAACACATGTGTGATGGATCATGTTCATCGATGGAAAACCTATTTAAACACCCTCCTCTAGATGAACAAAGATGTATGCCAATTACTCAATTTCTCGCATCTTGGACTTTCGTAACTGCAATGAGTATAAGTTAGTGACAAGGGTTTGTGAGATACTGCATTGCTTGACAAACATTGTGTGTGTTTGTGTGTGTGTGTGTGTGTGTGTGTGTGTGTGTGTGTGTGGAAGAGAATGTGTTCTGTTCATGGAGTTCGTGCAGCATTGCGTGTTAAGCTAAATTTCAAACACCATTCTCAGCGTGTGTGTTTATGTTCTATGATCATTTCTCTCTTCCCAGGATCCTTTTTTTTATGGAGTTCAGGCACTACAAGAATTCTACAGAAATAGTGCAAATGATGTACATAGTATGTTTCAAACTCCTTTCATCTGGAGCTCTATCATGCATAACTCAAACGTTTCTTCTACCTCTTAATCGTCTATTACATAACAAAAACACTCTCGAATGTATCATTTTCTATCTACTATTCACCAATACGAGTGCTGAACACCTCTGCAAGTATGGATCTAGACAGATCCTGCATATTTGGATGGGTGATATGAGTATAACTGGTATGGAACAGTCTTCACAATATGGCAGTTATAGTACTGGAATGAGAAAACTGGTCTATTTCACTTGCACTGGTCAGTACAAGTTCTTAATGCGACATCGAATGTAGTGGGTGTAGTACGCTCCTACTTATGGTCAACTTCAAATTAAATTGGAGACAGTGTTGCAGGGAGGGTTGGTTAAAGACAGGGGAACAGTTACGAGATGCATAGAGAGGGCCATCTAGAGTTTTGCTTAGCGTCATAGTCTGTAGGTTCAATGAAGGGGTACCTCATTTCCAAGTAGAGTTGAGTGCTAGAGCTTTGAATCTCCAACATTTTCCCACAGTCTGAGACTGCTTACTGTCTACATTACATAGATGGCAAATCGTAATAAAATCTTATCGAATTTATAAACTGCATCAGCTAAGGAACTTAGTTTCTGCACCATCCTCTCTGCTGATGGCTATTTCCTATTCGGAAAAGAAAGTTGGTGACCGAAATTTCGTAAATAGATCTCGCTTCGACGAAAAACGTCTTTGCTTTAATGGCTTCCATCCCAACTCGCGTATCATATCTGCCACACTCTCTCCCCTATTACGTGATAATGCAAAACGAGCTGCCCTTTTTTGCACCCTTTCGATGTCCTCCGTCAATCCCACCTGGTAAGGATCCCACACCGCGCAGCAATATTAAAACAGAGGGCGAACGAGTGTAGTGTAAGCTGTCTCTTTAGTGGACTTGTTGCATCTTCTAAGTGTCCTGCCAATGAAACGCAACCTTTGGCTCGCCTTCCCCACAATATTATCTATGTGGTCTTTCCAACTGAAGTTGTTCGTAATTTTAACACCCAGGTACTTAGTTGAATTGATAGCATTGAGAATTGTACTATTTATCGAGTAATCGAATTCTAACGGATTTATTTTGGAACTCATGTGGATCACCTCACACTTTTCGTTACTTAGCGTCAACTGCCACCTGCCACATCATACAGCAATCTTTTCTAAATCGCTTTGCAACCGATACTGGTCTTCGGATGACCTTACTAGACGGTAAATTACAGCATCATCTGCGAACAACCTAAGAGAACTGCTCAGATTGTCACCCAGGTCATTTATATAGATCAGGAACAGCAGAGGTCCCAGGACGCTTCCCTGGGGAACACCTGATATCACTTCAGTTTTACTCGATGATTTGCCGTCTATTACTACGAACTGCGACCTTCCTGACAGGAAATCACGAATCCAGTCGCACAACTGAGACGATACCCCATAGGCCCGCAGCTTGATTAGAAGTCGCTTGTGAGGAACGGTGTCAAAAGCTTTTCGGAAATCTAGAAATACGGAATCAACTTGAGATCCCCTGTCGATAGCTGCCACTACTTCGTGCGAATAAAGAGCTAGCTGCGTTGCACAAGAACGATGTTTTCTGAAACCATGCTGATTACGTATCGATAGATCGTTCCCTTCGAGGTGATTCATAATGTTTGAATACAGTATATGCTCTAAAGCCCTACTGCAAACCGACGTCAATGATATAGGTCTGTAGTTCGAGGGATTACTCCTACTACCCTTCTTAAACACTGGTGCGACCTGCGCAATTTTCCAATCTGTAGGTACAGATCTATCGGTGAGGGAGCGGTTGTATATGATTGCAAAGTAGGGAGCTATTGTATCAGCGTAATCTGAAAGGAACCTAATCGGTATACAATCTGGACCTGAAGACTTGCCCGTATCAAGCGATTTGAGTTACTTCGCAACCCCTAAGGTATCTACCTCTAAGAAACTCATGCTAGCAACTGTTCGTGTTTCAAGTTCTGGAATATTCCATTCGTCTTCCCTGGTGAAGGAATTTCGGAAAACTGCGTTCAATAACTCCGCTTTAGCGGCACAGTTGTCGGTAACAGTACCATCGGCACTGCGCAGCGAAGGTATTGACTGCGTCTTGCCGCTTGCGTACTTTACATACGACCAGAATTTCTTCGGATTTTCTACCAAATTTCGAGACAATGTTTCGTTGTGGAACCTATTAAAGGCATCTCGCATTGAAGTCCGTGCCAAATTTCGCGCGTCTGTAAATTTTAGCCAATCTTCGGGATTTCGCGTTCTTCTGAACTTCGCATATCAGGAATCAATGCTCAACTCTTCGAAAAACGGAACACAGAGACATCTGCTACCCCATCACTGTGGAAGATTACATTAAATGTAGAAATCACCTCCTTTGGACAGTTGTTTGGAAGAGTTCACAATGCCACAAAGTCTTCTATTTTCCATATGTTGCAATAACCTCCACTTCATTGTCACTCAGAAACATGGATCCTTCTTTTCTTCAATCATGCTGTATTGTTGTGGTAGCAGCATAGTTTATACCAAGCTTAGTCTAGCTTTCTATGAGAACCAATGGATCAAAATCTGTTAATTTTGGATTAGCACAGTCATGACGGAAATACAAAATGAATGACATGTACGAAGCTGTAGTCACACACCGTTTGGATTATATAGGGTGTTACAAAAAGGTACAGCCAAACTTTCAGGAAACAATCCTCACACACAAATAAAGAAAAGATGTTATGTGGACATGTGTCCGGAAACGCTGAATTTCCATGTTAGAGTTTCGTCAGTATGTACTGTACTTCCTCGATTCACTGCCAGTTGGCCCAATTGAAGGAAGGTAATGTTGACTTCGGTGCTTGTATTGACATGCGACTCATTGCTCTACAGTACTAGCATCAGGCACATCAGTACGTAGCATCAACAGGTTAGTGTTCATCACGAACGTGGTTTTGCAGTCAGTGCAATGTTTACAAATGCGGAGTTGGCAGATGACCATTTGATGTATGGATTAGCACGAGGCAATAGCCGTGGCGCGGTACGTTTGTATCGATACAGACTTCCAGAACGAAGGTGTCCCGACAGGAAGACGTTCGAAGCAATTGACCGGCGTCTTAGGGAGCACGGAGCATTCCAGCCTATGACTCGCGACTGGGGATGACCTAGAACGACGAGGACACCTGCAATGGACGAGGCAATTCTTCGTGCAGTTGACGATAACCCTAATGTCAGCGTCAGAGAAGTTGCTGCTGTACAAGGTAACGTTGACCACGTCACTGTATGGAGAGTGCTACGGGAGAACCAGTTGTTTCCGTACCATGTACAGCGTGTGCAGGAACTATCAGCAACTGATTGGCCTCCACGGGTACACTTCTGCGAATGGTTCATCCAACAATGTGTCAATCCTCATTTCAGTGCAAATGTTCTCTTTACGGATGAGGTTTCATTCCAACGTGATCAAATTGTAAATTTTCACAATCAGCATGTGTGGGCTGACGAGAATCCGCACGCCATTGTGCAATCAGGTCATCAACACAGATTTTCTGTGAACGTTTGGGCAGGCGTTGTTGGTGATGTCTTGATTGGGCCCCATGTTCTTCCACCTACGCTCAATGGAGCACGTTATCATGATTTCATTCGGAATACTCTACCTGTGCTGCTAGAACATGTGCCTTTACGAGTACGAGACAACATGTGGTTCAAGCACAATGGAGCTCCTGCACATTTCAGTCGAAGTGTTCTCAACAACAGATTCGGTGACCGACGGATTGGTAGAGGCGGACCAATTCCATGGCCTCCACGCTCTCCTGACCTCAACCCTCTTGACTTTCATTTATGGGGGCATTTGAAAGCTCTTGTCTACGAAGCCCCGGTACCAAATGTAGAGACTCTTCGTGCTCGTATTGTGGACGGCTCTGATACAATACGCCATTCTCCAGGACTGCATCAGCGCATCAGGGATTCCATGCGACGGAGGGTGGATGCATGTATCCTCGCTAACGGAGGACATTTTGAACATTTCCTGTAACAAAGTGTTTGGAGTCACGCTGGTACGTTCCGTTACTGTGTGTTTCCATTCCATGATTAATGTGATTTGAAGAGAAGTAATAAAATGAGCTCTAACGTGGAAAGTAAGCGTTTCCGGACACATCTCCACATAACATATTTTCTTTCTATGTGTGTGAGGAATGTTTCCTGAAAGTTTGGCCGTACCTTTTTGTAACACCCTGTATACAGAGGAAAGACAATACAGCAAACTGATTATGAAAGAACACAGGAACCCACTCTTGTGACTGATAGTCTATGTCATTTGGTCCTCCTATAGTACAGGCTACAAAATATTATTTTGGTTTGTCACTTGCTCCAATGGACCAATACTTGTACATTTAACAGGATCGCGACATATGATCGCTGTCAGCAGGCAGATTGAATTTCTTTCATGATATATCAGAAGAGAGGGACATGGTAATATCTTAGTTGTCTACAGAGTGAAGTTAACGACTTTTTTATAATTTATAGTTTTTTCTCTGTTGGATGGTACAAAATGATGAGGGAGAGTTTGGATCATTAAAAGACCTCTCCATAGCATCCAATTCCACCAGAAAGTGTAACGATGTAGTTCTGAAAAGTCAGTGTATTACTCTTAGGATTAGGTATATTTAGTACATTTTTACATAGACCACAGTCAAATGTTGCATTTTTAAGTGACTGCTCTCATAGCACACCATCTATTCTATGTGATAATTTTCAGTCAACCATCATTATCCTTTCCCTATAACTTTGTGGATATATTGCAGGACCACTCTAGCATTGCCTACATGGTATCGAGACAGAAAATGCTCCAAATACTGTTTGCTAGCGTGGGAAATATCTAGCAGTTTCTGAGGGAGTTGTAAATACTAGCTTAATACCACATTCCTTAGCCGAATCACTTCCTACGTTCGGTGTGAAGGGTGACTATATTACAAGTATACGATGCTGGCGATGTGCAGCCGCTCTTTCAGTATGTTAATCCACACCCCGTTTTAACCGTTTACATTCAATGTTGCGGTATTTGTGTGGAAGACCGCTTCATTCGGAAGCAATACCATATCTTGATTTATTAAGCATGTTTTGTTTTTAACATGGATCTCGTTATTGTTGTGGTCTTCAGTCCTGAGACTGGTATGATACAGCTCTCCATGCTACTCTATCCTGTGCAAGCTTCTTCATCTTCCAATACCTACTGCAACCTACATCCTTCTGAATCTGTTTTGTGTATTCATCTCTTGGTCTCCCTCTACGATTTTTACCCTCCACGCTGCCATCCAATACTAAATTGGTGATCCCTTGATGCCTCAGAACATGTCCTACCAACCGATTCCTTCTCCTAGTCAAGTTGTGCCACAAACTTCTCTTCTACCCAATCCTATTCAATACCTCCTCATTAGTTATATGATCTACCCATATAATCTTCAGCACTCTTCTGTAGCACCACATTTCGAAAGCTTCTATTCTCTTCTTGTCCAAACTAGTTATCGTCCTTGTTTCACTTCCATACATGGCTACGCACCATACAAATACTTTCAGAAACGACTTCCTGACACTTAAATCTATACTCGATGTTAACAAATTTCTCTTCTTCAGAAGCAATTTCCTTGTCATTGCCAGTCTACATTTGATATTCTCTCTGCTTCGACCATCGACATTCTGTACAGAATACGCGTTAGTATTTTGCATCCGTGACTTATTAAACTGATTGTTCGGTAATTTTCACATCTGTCAGCACCTGCTTTCTTTGCGATTGGAATTATTATATTCGTCTTGAAATCAGAGGGTATTTCGCCAATCTCATACATCTTGCTCACCAGGTGGTAGAGTTTTGTCAGGACTGGCTCCCCAAATAGCAAAACTCCTTTACTGCTTTAAGTGCCTCATTTCCTAATCTAATTCCCTCAGCATCACCGACTTAATTCGACTACATTCCATTATCCTCGTTTTTCTTTTGTTGATGTTCATCTTAAACCCTCCTTTCATGACACTGTCCATTCCGTTCAACTGCTCTTCCAAGTCCTTTGCTGTCTCTGACAGAATTACAATTTCATCAGCGAACCTCAAAGTTTTTATTTCTTCTCCATGGATTTTAGTACCTACTCCGAATTTTTCTTTTGTTTCCTTCACTGTTTGCTCAATATACAGAATGAATAATTTCGGGGATAGGCTACAACCCTGTCTCACGCCCTTTCCAACCACTGCTTCCCTTTCGTGCCCATCGACTCTTATAACTGCCATCTGGTTTCTGTACAAATTGTATATAGCCTTTCGCTCCCTGCGTTTTACCCCTGCCACCTTCAGAATCTGAAAGAGAGTATTCCAGTCAACATTGTCAAAAACTTTCTCTAAGTCTACAAATGCTAGTAACGTGGGTTTACCTTTCCTTAATCTAGATTGTAAGATAAGTCGTAGGGTCAGTATTGCCTCACGTGGACCAATATTTCTACGGAATCCAAACTGATCTTCCCCGAGGTCAGCTTCTACCAGTTTTTTCATTAGTCTTTAGAGAATACGCGTTAGTATTTTGCATCCGTGACTTATTAAACTGATTGTTCGGTAATTTTCACATCTGTCAGCACCTGCTTTCTTTGAGATTGCATTATTATATTCTTCTTGAAGTCAGAGGGTATGTCGCCTGTCTCATACATCTTGCTCACCAGATGGTAGAGTTTTGTCAGGACTGGCTCTCCCAAGGCCGTCAGTAGTTCTAATGAAATGATGTCTACTCCTGGGGCCTTGTTTCGACTTAGGTCCTTCAGTGCTCTGTCAAACTTGTCACGCAGTATCATATCTCCCATTTCATCTTCATCTACCTCCTCTTCCATTTCTATAATACTGTCCTCAAGTACATCGCCCTTGTACAGACCCTCTATATACTCCTTCCACCTTTCTGCTTTCCCTTCTTTGCTTAGAACTGGATTTCCATCTGAGCTTCTGATATTCATACAAGTGGTTCTCTTTTCTCCAAAGGTCTCTTTAATTTTTCTGTAGGCAGTATCTATCTTACCCCTAGTGAGATAAGCCTCTACATCCTTACATTTGTCCTCTAGCAATCCCTGCTTAGCCATTTTGCAATTCCTGTCGATCTCATTTTTGAGACGTTTGTATCCATTTTTGAAACGTTTGTGCTTCATTTACTGCATTTTTATATTTTCTCCTTTCATCAATTAAATTCAATATTTCTTCTGTTACCCAAGGATTTCTACTAGCCCTCGTCTTTTTACCTACTTGATCCTCTGCTGCCTTTACTTCTTCATCCCTCAGAGCTACCCATTCTTCTTCTACTGTATTTCATTCCCCCATTCCTGTCAATCGTTCCCTTATGCTCTCCCTGAAACTCTGTACAACCTCTGGTTTAGTCAGTTTATCAAGGTCCCATCTCCTTAAATTCCCACCTTTTTGCAGTTTCTTCAGTTTTAATCTACATTTCATAATCAACAGATTGTGATCAGAGTCCACATCTGCCCCTGGAATTTTCATACAATTTAAAATCTGGTTCCTAAATCTCTGTCTTACCATTAGATAATCTCTCTGAAACCTGTCAGTATCTCCAGGGTTCTTCCATGTATACAACCTTTTTTTATGATTCTTTAACCAAGTGTTAGCTATGATTAAGTTGTGCTCTGTGCAAAATTCTACCAGGCGGCTTCCTCTTTCATTTCTTACCGCCAGTCCACATTCACCTACTACGTTTCCTTCTCTCCCTTTCCCCACTGACGAATTCCAGTCACCCATGACTATTAAATTTTCGTCTCCCTTCACTACCTGAATAATTTATTTTATCTCATCATACATGTCGTCAATCTCTTCATCATCTGCGGAGCTAGTTGGCATATAAGCTTGTACTACTGTGGTAGGCGGGTGCTTCGTATCTATCTTGGTCACAATAATGCTTTCACTATGCTGTTTGTAGTAGCTTACCCGCACTCCAATTTTTTTATTCGTTATTAAACCGACTCCTGCATTACCCCTATTTGATATTGTATTCATAACCCTGTATTCACCTGACCAAAAGTCTTGTTCCTGCTGCCACCGAACTTCACTAATTCCCACTATATATAACTTTAACCAATCCATTTCCCTTTTTAAATTTTCTAACCTACCTGCCCGATTAAGGGATCTGACATTCCACGCTCCGATCCGCAGAACGCCAGTTTTCTTTCTCCTGATAACGACGTCCTCTTGAGTAGTCCCCGCCCGGAGATCCGAATGGGGACTATTTTACCTCCGGAATATTTTACCCAAGAGGACGCCATCATCATTTAATCATACAGTAAAGCTGCATGCCCTCGAGAAAAATTAAGGCTGTAGTTTCCCCTTGCTTTCAGCCGTTCGCAGTACCAGCACAGCAAGGCCGTTTTGGTTACTGTTACAAGGCCAGATCAGTCAATCATCCAGACTGTTGCCCCTGCAACTACTGAAAAGGCTGCTGCCCCTCTTCAGGAACCACACGTTTTGTCTGGCCTCTCAACAGATACCCCTCCGTTGTGGTTGCACCTACGGTACAGCTATCTGTATCGCTGAGGCACGCAAGCCTCCACACCAACGGCAAGGTCCATTGTTTCTGGGGGGGGGGGGGGGGGACATGGATATCATCAGCGAGATTTGTGTCTGTGCCTGTGGAACCAAAACTGCTTTTCATGCAGAGTGACATTAACATAGTCGTTGCAATCGTATTTTTAATAGGTGGTCGCTTGTAAGGCGATTACGTGTCTCCTCCTAAGACACGCTGGTACCACTCGCAAGAGAAACAAATGGATCATGTCCATGCATCGCGGATTTTTGCTCTGTGCCACCAGCATGTAGTTATCAGCGCAGTATTATACTTAGTATAGTATGTGTAATAGACTCGCTGTGAACAGCAGGCTTATAAAGTACGTGTTGGGGTGTAAAGTTCCAGTGATCAGTGTCCCGACACATGCAAAGAAAATGACTGACTAGTCGTAAGGGAGGTATGGATCTGACGTGAAAAATGGTGATTCCAACTTATCTATAGCCATAAGGAGGATGAAAGATGAAATATTATATCCAGTCATAAGCAGGCTATAGATGTTGATATTTCAACGTGAGATTCGTCCCAGATCCAGAGCTATCCGGAGGAGATATATCTGATGCCTCACTTATTGTCGAATGTCACCAGATTATAGCTGAAGTCGTAATATTTAATTTTAATGACGACGATAAATATGTGACTAGTTGCCTAGGATGACCGTCGGCCATCAGAGTACATTATGTTGGTAGCTGCCGACCAGAATTAATTGACATTTCCAGCTTAATGTTGTCGCTAGTGTCGGTTACAAAGAAAATTTCTGGCCTTCTGGGTGGGCAGTTCTTGCCCACATCCGCGGGCCGGTCGTCATGGAGCCCTCTGGATAGCTGATTAATGAACTATTATTCAGTATGCTTTTGGCTGTCTGCGCGATTGCTTGTGTTCCATGCATTCTCCCTGAAAAACTGAGCGATTCAATGTCCATCGCTGCAACGTGTTGGGGCTGGATGTATTGATAATATCCGAATTCCTACCAATCCACTCATCAACAGATGCCCCCATGGCCAGGGTGGGGCACTCTGGCAGACAGGCGTGTGGATGACTGCATCTGCAGTCACTGCGACAGTTTTCTCTGACATCCAAGGATTGGCGCTGGCACTAGGCATTTGCGTGTGGACACTTGGAATGTTAGTGGGCCGTATGTACGAGTGTTTTTCGCGATCTCGGGCGTCTAGCAGTGACAACTATTAGGATTGTGGTTTAGAGCTTCTCAATACATTGCACTGGAGTCTATCTTGTAGTGGTATTTGGAGTTGTTACCATCCTATGCTGCAGTAGGCTGAGAGAACGAACTTACGAATTCCACAGCGCATTATAAGAGATACTCAGCAGACCTATAGTGGTCGGGAATTCCACAACTGTGTCGGTATAAATTCACAGCGAAATTTCAAATTCCAACCATCATTTCATACAGCATCACTTGCTATTGAGATGTCAAATTCCCAGTTGGTCAGTTTATTGTTACCACTGGTGATACTGCAAGCACGCACATCAGTCCAACAGCATCTGTGGATTGTTCAAGGACATAGCATGCAACTGAGCTGAAATTTGACGTTCTCAGCTACTTCCAACATAATGGATTTTCTCCTTAACGATGTAACTGTGCCAGTATCCACCAATAGGAGACAAGCAAAAAAAATAAAATCCAGTAGGGTTTGGAAACCAAGTTGCTATGGGATAAAATCCTGCCAGATATACCAGTCCTAGTATACACCAATAGGATGCAAGGAGAAACTGTTCCACACAGAAGGTATACAAGGTGCGAAAATAAAGTAATGAGACCGATTTTCTTTGCAAGATGTGGCAACCTTGCAGGCACAATATCTTTGACCTTGGTCTATAAGTTGCTTCTAGTCCAAGTGGCACATCGATGCAACTGCTGAGTCGTACTGTAATAAATTAACATGTTGTGGGGCGGCTGTTAGAAGATTTACTGTTGTATAAATGTTTGAATGTGGGGCGGCGGTTAGAATAAATTGTAATATAAGTGTTCCTATTATTTATGCTGTTGTTTTGCCGTTCTCAACACTGGCTCTCTAACTACAATATTGGCAACCAGAAAGTGATTAGCAAAACGTGAAGCCTGTACTTAGAATTCCTAGTGCCCACTTCATCTGAGAAATACACTTATAGCTACAGCTTATAGCTCTGAGGAATTAGGAGATTGTCTGGGATTCATAATCAAAAACGATTTTCTAAAAATAGTTCAGTATATTCTGGAAGTCACAGATAAAAAAAAAAAGAATCCACACAATCTAACTAACAGAGAAATTCAGAGTCTAATGCGCTGATGCAACTATAACTGTCCAAATTAAATGTTTAAGTGAATGCTCGCCATAATTTGATGATCAGGTTCATCAAACGCCACGCTAAATAATGGTAGAATGTTTGTCCCGCGGCGGCACGTGAAAATACGACATACGCAAACTGAACATAGATAGTTAAGGTCATCCCAGAATTAACACTTCTCTCGAAAATGATTTCATGGTTACGCGTATCCCGAGTAACTTATTACGGCATCCGAGGCTGTTTATAGCAATGATATCGACGCGACGCGACTCCCGACACAGATGGTGTGCTATTCAGCGTCTGGAGGGAACTGGGGCCTTGCTTCCTCGCGCAGCGTTCTTATAAATAAAGCCGCGGTGCGGACGGCAGGGAACGCCAGATCAAATCGGCTCTCCCGACTAACCGCTGGGCTAGTAATGCACCACATTAAGTTATTGAATAAATCATAGCTTATTTTGCTGATGGCCGATGAAGCTCTCAATTGAAATGCGCATTCAACACACAGGTAAGTAATCATAATAAAAGTTTGACGTGGCTAAGTTAAATATTTTGGGCGAGAGAATTAATTTAATTATACTACACGCAGTAGACGAGCTCTGAACTTGCCCTTTGGAGATACGCTATCGCTATAGTTTTATAGTTATTCAAATGAAACTTCTCACATCTTTATGGTTATAGCGGATCTCCATTCTACTTAAATATAAACATCCTAGCCTTATTTATTAGCCTACTTAATCTATCTTGCTTCCTTAATTTTTAAGACAAAAAACAGAAAATTATGAATTTCAACGAAAATCTTAATTTGTGAGATCCAAAGTTCTGTTTCTATAAAATTATTATGGAAAAGGAATCTAAATATAAATTTTTAAATCTCTAGCTCTTTTCTGTTGCGCCAATGATTTTTACAGAAAAACGTCCAAATTTCGAAAATGGTTAAAGTTATCGAACTGATATTCAACACATATTAATTTAGTATTACTCCTGACATGCTAGAACCGTTTCAGGTTATTTGCTTGATTTTTAAAGTATTGTGCAACATTTATGACGTCAGAGCTAGTTACAGCGGACTGGCTGGCACACAATGGAAAGACTGATGTGAATTTTATACAGCGTGAGTAGGCTGCTTCCCTACAATGTGTTTGTGTCTCTCGTCACGGAAATGGAACTGCATAATATTGCTCAATGGTATGCCATTTCTTTTCGCGTTAAACTACGTCAAGAGCTCAAGTTTTTCGTTCACATAAAATGGTTAGTGAAGGCAGAACGAATGTTGAAGATGAAGACCTCAGTGGATAACCATCAACCTCACGGACAGATGTCAACTTGGCCAGGGTGCGTGAACTCATACGATCTTATCGAAGATTATCTGTGAAAATGATTGCAGAAGAACTGAACATCAATGGAGAAACGGTTCGTCTAAAAATAACTGAAGGTCTTGGTATGAGAAAGATTTGTGCAAAAATAGTCCCCAAAAATCTCACGCCACAACACCGAGAAAAAAGAAAAATGTGGCAGCCGATCTGTTAGAGCAAAAGAAATCAATCCAGAATTGTTGAGCCGTGTTATCACTGGTGATGAAAGCTGGTTTTTTCAGTACGATCCGGGGACAAAACAAATGGTGCTCAAAGGGATCACCCAGACCAAAAAAAGCTCGCATGTCAAAGTCAAAAGTGAAACGCATGGTTGTGTGCTTTTTTGATTCCAAGGGAATTGTTCATAAAGAGTGGGTGCCTTCTGGACAAACAATTAGCCAATATTACTACAAAAAAATTTTAGAAACACTTCATAAAAGAGTTCTTCGTGTCTGTGCCAACATTGCTGATAATTGGATTCTGCATCACGATAATGCGCCATCCCATACTGCTCTGTCAGTACACCAATTTTTAATCTCAAAACAAATCAGTACTACAACAGCCACCTTATTCGCCAGATATCGCTCCGTGAGACTTTTTTTCTATTTCCAAGAGTCAAATAGGCGGTCAGGGGACACCATTTTCAAACAACACAAGATGTCCAAAAATCTGTGATGAGGGTCTTGGAGGATATTACAGAAGATGAGTTCCAGAAATGTTACCATCAATGGCAGAAGCGCTGGAAAAAGTGTGTGCAATCAGAAGGGAACAATTTAAAGGAGACAACACTAAACTTGACTAAAACGGTAAGCAACATTTTGTTTCACATCAGTCTCATTACTTTATTGCCGCACCTCGTATTTAACTAATTAGTCGATCAATCTGATAGAGTGAGGGAATATTTCTAAGACATGCACGGCTGGTGATTTAACAGGTATCCACTACTTGGTTCAGGACAAAAGAGGGGTTAGTGTGATACACGATAGACACTTACTAGGCACAAAGTAGCCACCAGAGAGAGAGAGAGAGAGAGAGAGAGAGAAAATGTGTTTAGACAGGAATTTCTGAGGTATCGATATCAAACAGTTGCCACAACGTGATGCTTTTTTTTTGGGGTCGTGAGACCAAAGGCTTCCAGTATCCGGTCCATGGTCGGTAATATTAAATATTGAGTGGTGTAATTAGGATATTGGGTGGTTTTTGACTAATGGGGCAGAGCCCGGACGACAGATACACGTGCGGGAGATCCCAAAAGGCGGCTACTATACCACACTTCATTCCCTTTCTTGGTGCTTACAATTATTGCGTCAAGGGAACGAGGAAGGGGTATAGACACGAGCTCTACCTAAGACACTGATTAAATAAAAAATATGCATCAATATATTATTGACTTTCATTTGAATTTCGTATCATGAGATCATTTCTCTCCATCACAGATTGAGTCTTTTCTCACAAATTTTTTCTAGGAGAGGTGGGGAGGGAGGGGCCGGTCGGTGAGTGGTGGGGTGGGTGTCTGACATCCTCTGGTGGCAGCATTGTGCACTAGCTCAGTTGATCCCTGCATGTCAAAGTGAGCACGCACACACATGAAAATTCAACTTCACAAATAAACTGTATATCCTTTGCTCTGTACCTGACATTGTCTTAAATTTCGTATCAAGAGGTCCTTTCTCTTCAGAACAGATTGAGTCCTTGTATTGCCAATAGTCAGAGGGGGGAGGGCAGTGGGAGTGAAGTGTGGGAAAGGAGGGCTGGGGGATTTCTCCGAGGGGGAGTAGTTAATTAAATGATAGTTTTAAGTAATTAGTCAATTACTTTGACATCAAAAGTGCGCTTGTGTCAGTGATGGAGAGGGGAGAGTGGTTGCGGATTTTGTAGAGAGGTGGTGGAGGAAGAAGGAGAAGGGGCTGGGGAGGGGAGGGGGAGGGCTGGCTCTGAGCGCTATGGGACTCAACTGCTGAGGTCATTAGTCCCCTAGAACTTAGAACTAGTTAAACCTAACTAACCTAAGGACATCACACACATCCATGCCCGAGGCAGGATTCGAACCTGCGACCGAAGCGGTCTCGCGGTTCCAGACTGCAGCGCCAGAACCGCGCGGCCACTTCGGCCGGCAGGGGGAGGGTAGGCAGGTTTTTTAGAACATTGGATTATCCACAGGGGATCATAAATCAAGCCTCAGGGTATCATAAACAACTTAGCAGAGCAGTTCATTGTAGGGAGGGGGAGAGGTTAAATAAAAAACCACTTAGCAGACAATATGTTAAGGTCAGAAATCAATCAGCTGTCATATTTTAATTAATTTGTGTATCAGTTTGATATCAAAGGTGTGCTCCCACCCCTGTTACCCTACTACTTATTTATTTTCATCATAAATAATTTATGAAGATATATGTAATTTGTAAAATGAACATATTCTTACCAAAAATCTCGAAACATACTTCACAGATTTGCTTAAAATTTTACGTGATACTCTAACGAACATTCTGACCAAAAATAGGCTCCATAGTTTTGTAATATACATAACGTGTAAATAAATATGTAATGTGTAAAGGGGGAACATAGTTACTAAAAATCTTAAAAGTACTTTTTGTATCTACTTCAATTTTGTACACATTTCTCCAACACACTTTTGGATAAATATAGGATACCGATTTACTTTGAATTTCGAACAATACTCTAACAGAAATTCAGATAGATATAAACTATATATTTTTTAAACAGCAAAATACAGTTTTTCCTTTAAAATCGACTGTGAGAAAGATTATGCCGTGCTCTGCTGTAAAAATATGCGGATTTGTTTCATTTGTCACAGGTAGCTTTAAATACGATAGAAGGGAAGTTAAACCAGTAGACAAATTGTATTTCTGTGTTTTAATATGCTTTATAATGTGTGCTAATTTCGTATTAATTTTGCACTTGCAGTAAGTGCAGTAGGCTCTTGTAGTGTCATTTTCAACAGAACGTAACCACGCTTTAAATTAAGAATAGTATTCCCAAACCTCTCTGGAATCATCATCATTTGGCTGTCTGCCTTGCGGCAGGTTTTGACTGCATAGCCTTCCATGCTCCCCTGTCTTCTGCGTTCCCCTTCATTCTTCATGACCCTCCTTGTGGCCTGCTGACATCATCCAGCATCTGGAACTTTCTTCTCCCCTTCCCTCTCTTTCCCGGAACGAAACCTTAAATTGCCTCTAGAAGAAGGCAACCTCTTTTTAGATTGTGCCCTATCCAGTTTAGTTTCCTGTTCTTCACTGTCATCAGCATCCTCTGTTCTTCTCTAACTCTCCTCATTACTTCTTCATTTCTGCCTTTATCAGTCCAGCTGATCTTCTCCATTCTACGCCATATCCACATTTCACAAGCTTCAATTCTCTTCTCATCCTGCTTCCTCAAAGGCCACGTTTCTGCTCCATACAAGGCCACGTTCCATATTAAGTACTTAACCAGTAGCTTCCTTAATTCCTTGTTTAAACAACTGATTACTGTTAGGATATAACATGAGTGCCAGCGTCAGAAATACGCTGAAATAAGGCTTACTCACCTCTTACAATGGAAAACAAGTTATTTCCTCTCATGCATTAAGGAACCTACAATCGCATGAGACGTATTTGGTGTAATTATTTTCTCCTTATGCCATTCTCGCTTTGATATCTTGTTGGCAATCCATGTCTTCTTTAATCCAACGTTCCAAATACTTGGAGGGTCTTACCTGTTCTATGATTTCTGACCGCAACTTAATTTTCACTGTTATTTTCTTTAGGCCTACGGCAATGCTTTTGATTTTCTTTTTACTAATTTCCATACCATATGCTTCACAGGCTTCACTCAGGTGATTTAGCTTTGAGTCAGCGTCTTTTGGTTTTCTGCGAGGATCGCCATGCCATCTGCAAATCTTATACATTCAATTTTCCGCCCACCTATCCTGACGCATTTTGTCCCATGCAAACAGCTTTCCAGTACTTACTATATGTTCAAATGGTTGAAATGGCTCTGAGCACTATGGCACTTAACATCTAAGGTCATCGGTCCCCTACATCTTAGAACTACTTAAACCAAACTAACCTAAGAACATCATACACATCCATGTCAGAGGCAGGATTCGAACCTGCTACCATAGCGTCGCGCGGTTCCAGACTGAAGCGCCTAGAACCGCTCGGTCACACGGCCGGCCCAGGCAGATGTTAATTAGGATCGGTGAGAGACAACAGCCCTGTCTAACATCTCTTGGAAGAGGTGTCTTCAGAGTTCCCATTATCTATTCGGACCCGAGCTTTTTGGTTCAGGTGGATCTGCGATCAATCTCTCTCCTTCCACTTTCCTCCCTTCTTTTTCAAGATATCAAACGGCTTATTCCACCGCACTATATCAAAGGCCTTTTCGAGGCATATGAAGACAGCATACACTTCTTTGACCTTTTCTATGTATCTTTCGCAGGCGATTCTTAGAGGTCCAAGGGCATCACGTGTTCCATTTCTCCTTATGAAACCATGTTGTTCTTCACCACGTGTTCCTTCCAGCGTTCCATAAAGCCTCCTATTCAGAATTCGAAGAACTACTTTTGCTGCATGCGATGTTAGTCTGATTGTACTGTGGTCTTCACCCTTTTTGGGATTATTAGTCTTTGGGGTTAGGGCTATTATACTTACAAGAAAGTCTTCTGGCCATTCCTTTTTGTCGTAGATGTAGTTCATATTTGTTCTGTAATGTCGTTCATATTTAGGATTAGGTCCCATCGCAAAACACCAGCGAAATGCACAATTTTGCACACGGACAGACTTGGAGTCAAACACTGAAGTAAACGTAACTCAACATTGCAAGCATACTGGGTAACAGTATACTGCATTCTGCGAGACTCATTGTTGTAATTCGTTTACTTGTTTTGTTCTGTACATTAGAACGAGGGAGATCACAGAGCAAGCTGGTCTTGCTTCATAGGTGGTGCCCTACAGGTAGGAATCATATTCATTTACTCTGCAAAGCTCTTGCTGATTACTGTTAGTATATAAGATGACGGCTGACGTCAGAAATACGCTGAAATAAGGCTTACTCGCCTCTTACAATGGAAAACAAGTTATTTCTTCTCATGCACTGAAGAACCTACAATCGCAAGAGAGGTATTTGGTGTAATTATTTTCTGCGTATGCCTCTCTACACTACTGCGAAACTATTATGGAAGAACCGGATATAGAGTATAATTTAGGAGTTATGATAGTAGAAAATCTTCAGATTTTCCATAATATATTCAAGAAAACTTCAAAAAAAGGATACTTATATGGATATGGTGTCTGTTCTTTCGGACATATCCATATAGGTATATAGTTCTGGCGATACTGGCCATGACCTTCTTCTTCTGTGCGGATGCACACATATTCCCCGAACTCTTACGGGACTTGGAAGAATGTCTTCCACAAGTAATGAATATGTTGGGGTGCGAAAATACGAATGTAGTGTGTGGACGTACAAGGTGAGAATGTGAGTCTCGCGGGAGGCGTGCGCGAGATAGTCCCTGCAGTCGTGCTATCATTTGTGCCGTCGGTGGCTCAGAGGGATGCCGGCCGAAGTGGCCGAGCGGTTCTAGGCGCTACAGTCTGGAACCGCGCGACCGCTACGGTCGCAGGTTCGAATCCTGCCTCGGGCATGGATGTGTGCGATTTCATTAGGTTAGTTAGGCTTAAGTAGTATAAAAAAAAAAGCAGCCGGCACGGTAGCTCAGCGTGTGCGGTCAGAGCGCTGGTTGGCCTCTGTAATAAAAAAACTGAGTGGAAGGATCAGCAAACGAACTAGAACGGATGTAATATGACGTCCGCAACGACCAAACACAACGATCAACAACGAACAAAATAAAAAAAATAAAAATAAAAAATAAAAAAAAGAAAAGAAAAGATGGATAGAGCGTCTGCCATGTAAGCAGGAGATCCTGGGTTCGAGTCCCCGTCCGGGCACACATTTTCACCTGTCCCCGTTGATCTATATCAACACCCGTGCGCAGCTGACGGTATTAATAGAATTCTAATTTCGTTCAAAAAAAGACGTCAATGACAAACATGAATTTTAGTCGCTGTAGTGCTTGTGAAATACTTCAATATTCAGAGACAGTTGTAAATACTCAGAACATTACTGGGGAAATGGACTAATCGGAGATAAATAAATTTGCATATCTATATTGTAATAAAGTGGACTAATGTTTCACATTTTATAGTTCCGCTCAATCTCCTTATGAAGCAAACCAAAAGAACCCACCATTGTCCCAGCGAGTGTATTTTCGTGTTGCGCAATAAGACCGGTTGTAGCGTAAGCAGTCGGAAAATACAAAGTCTGGTAAGGCGAAAAACACAACAGTTTCACGGAAACAAACGCCTGACACGACAGTTCCACAGAGAAACGTCACACAAGCTGACCAAAGCCACCAAGGCGACAATACAACAGTTTTTCCAGCTATGGGAAAGCCTGCAGCATGTCCACACGAAACAATGGCTGCTCCGCATCTTGAACTTCTGGAATAAGAGTGCTGCTATTAACACAACCACCGAATATTCCAGAATATACAAACATTACAAACATAAAAAATTTGGAAAACCTTCCAGAAACGAGAAAAGCTATATCATAAATAACTGCTGATGATCGTGTTTGAACTGAAGACCCACAGCGCACCAGCCAGTGACGCCACACTGTATGTACCACCAAAGCTCGCGGCAATATCGTAGTTCTAGGATACTATGTTGATTTGTTTTGTTTCGCATAGAACACAATTTTACATTAATGAATATTTAAAGGTAGTTGCAATGTTAGTGCCACTTGGAAATCAAATCATATCAAAACTTGACTGAATACTGTGTAAGTTCTGTTTTTTCTTTTTTCTTTTTTGAAGCATTACTTCGCTATAGAGTGTGGTCAGAAACTGTCTGAAAAGCTTTGAAGGATGTTGCGGGGTAGGTTGTGCTGAGAAATAATTGTTAAGAAGAAATTCGATACGTTGTGCCGTTTCAAAGTTAATTAGCGTTGAAGTTAGACACTCAGGAAGTCGTGTGCGCAAATTCAAGTGGCCTGACAGATACAGTTATTGCAAGTTGTTCTCATAGCGTAGATGATAGCGCACAAGATTGCTCAGTCTTTGGCGTGGCAATTTTCATATTGCTCTGTTGTTAGCTGTTAGGAAATCAACAGAAGAGCACCTGTTTGATGGCATCGTCCCTGGTGGGCCGCTTGAATTTGCACGCCAATGGTCTGGTTGGCTGACTTCAATTCTAATATTTAGAAACGGCACAACGTACCGAATTTTTTAACAATAATTATGCAGCACAATCTAGCCTGCAACAGCTTTACAAGCTTTTCACGCTGTTTCGGACCACCCCATAGATAACAGCTTCATCAGAGAATAGTGGTTATTATAGTCCGATTAAACTTACTTGACAGATCCCTTCTGTCGCTTGCCAAGCTACAGTGTTGCCAGATGAGCTGCTGGTTACCGCTCAATTATAGGTGACACGCAAACACGGCAGGTCACTTCACTAATGCTGTAAATGGGTAATGCGGAGCAAGTGACCGGCGCGATGTGTCTCGGGAATGCGAGATGCTCTCTCGACAGCTGTTTTTCAATGACCAATGACTGAAGTGCGGCAGACGACGCGTTTTGTAGCCCTAAATTTAAACCCATGTCCTAGTCACCAGGACACTGTACCAGGATGTGCAGTGAATCCGAGAAAACTGCGGTCAACAATATGTGGCAGAACTAAAATCTCTATCGCTTTGTTCACAGCGATTCAAGCTAACCTCAAAGACTATAGTCAAGACAGAAAAAAATGAGTTCCCACGCTAAAAGCAAACGATAATTTATCGTTGTCGTTGGTTACCTGAAACTATTCTCACGCTGGCTACACGAGCGGCCATGTTACCAAACAATGAACAGTCCTCGTTGGCACTTGGTTGCAGATTATATTCGACACCAACAGATTCCCAAAAAAGAGTAATAGGAAGCTAAATAAGAGCAAAGTCAATATAATGATGCAAATTGGAGCAGCAAAGATTTAGAAATAAAAGATTACGTTTTAACCGACTAACTGAATAAAAATAAGAATCAAATTCTTTTGATTAGATTTAAAAATTTAAAAAAAAATGGTGCATTTCTCGAGATTCTAACTTACAACTTTCCATCTATGAGGTTTGCACGCTAACCTCTACACTATGGCACAACCAAGTGACAACAATGTAGTTACATATATGACTGTCGATCCAGTTGCAACGGTGAATTGCAGCTTCAAAAATTCGTCTTCACGCACTGTTGTGTGAAGCTTATCTAAATACGAGGGCCGTTCAGAAAGTAACCTCCGGATGATTTAAAAAAATACACCAAGTTAAATAAAAATATTTTAATATATACATCTTACAACTACATCTTTGCACTATTTTTCTACATAGTCTCCATAGAGATTGAGGCACTTATCGTATCTCTTCACAAGCTTTGAAATTCCTTCTGCATAAAAATCACCCGCTTGTGCCTGGAGCCAGCCTGTGACCGCATCTTTGAGCTCTTCGTCGTCATCAAACCGCTGTGACCCGAGCCATTTCTTCAAATGCATGAAGAGGTGATAATCACTTGGCGCCAGGTCTGGGCTGTAAGGTGGATGGTTGATAACGTCCCACTTGAAGGACTCAAGAAGGGACGTTGTTCTGCGAGCAGAGTGAGGACGGGCGTTATCGTGCAAAAAAACGATACCGGAAGTCAGCATACCACGGCGTTTGTTCTGTATAGCCCATCGTAACTTTTTTATTGTTTCACAGTACACGTCTTGATTAATGGTCGTACCACGTTCCATGAATTCAACCAACAACACCCCTTTGGCATCCCAAAACACCGTTGCCATCAGTTTTCTGGCAGAAAAATCTTGCGAGGCTTTTCTTGGTTTGGTAGGCGAATTTGAATGTGCCCACATCTTTGATTGTTCTTTTGTCTCAGGGTTCACGTACTTAATCCAGGTTTCGTCACCGGTCACGATTCTGTTTAACAATGGTTCTCCTTCGTCCTCATAACGTGACAGAAAGTCTAATGCAGAGGCCATTCTTTGAGTTTTGTGGTGGTCGGTAAGAATTTTGGGCACCCATCGTGCACAGAACTTACGGTAACCCAATCTTGCTGTCACTATCTCGTACAAGAGAGTCTTAGAAATCTGTGGAAAACCAGTAGACAACTCCGACATTGAGAAACGTCGATTTTCACGAACTTTTGCATCAACTGTCTGAACGAGTTCGTCAGTCACCAATGATGGTCTACCACTCCTCTCTTCATCATGAACGTTTTCTCGTCCACTTTTAAATAAACGTACCCATTCACGGACAACTCCTTCACTCATAACTCTTGGTCCGTACACGGCACAAAGCTCACGATGAATAGCTGCTGCAGAATATCCTTTGGCTGTAAAAAACCTTATGACAGCACGCACTTCACATTTGGCGGGGTTTTCTATTGCAGCACACATTTCAAACTGCCACAAAAACTAAACTAGTGCAGGTACGACGTTCACTCGACCACGGCTTGATGCCGACTGACCTGTTGAGTGCGTGAACGCACAGATGGCGTCGCTACTCCCCCCACAACCCGCACTGTGACCAACCGGAGGTTACTTTCTGAACCGCCCTCGTATATATGAAGATGGTATCTGTTCTTTCGGACATGTCCGAAAGAACAGATACCATCGGTGACCATGCAGTTCGTTAGCATGAAATTACAATGAAATGAATACCCTTAGCTGCATACAGCCGCTGATATAAGTCAACAGGGGCAGTTGAAAATGTGTGCCCCAACTGGGACTCGAACCCGGGATCTCCTGCTTACCTGGCAGAAGCTCTATCCATCATTTTTTTATTGTTCTCAATTTTTTACGATTTTGTTCGTTGCATTTGTTCGGTGCGGATGTACCATGACACTCCTTCAAGTTCAGTGTTGAGCCGCTGAACCAGTTTTTATTTTTTTGTTATTTTTTTTATTTTATTTTATTTTTTATTTTTATTTTTTTTTTATTACAGATGGCAGCTAACCCTCTGACCGAACACGCTGAGCTACCATGCCGGCAGTATATATACAGGGTGGTCCATTGATCGTGACCAAGCCAAATATCTCACGAAATAAACGTCAAACGAAAAAACTACAAGGAACGAAAATTGTCTAGCTTGAAGGGGGAAACCAGATGGCGCTATGATGTTGGCCCGCTAAGTGGCGCTGCCATAGCTCAAATGGATATCAACTGCCTTTTTTTTAAATAGGAACCCCCATTTTTTATTACATATTCGTGTGGTATGTAAAGAAATATGAATGTTTTAGTTGGACCACTTTTCTCGCTTTGTGGTAGATGGCGCTGTAATAGTCACGAACATATGGCTCACAATTTTAAACAAACAGTTGGAAACAGCTAGGTTTTTTAAATTAAAATACAGAACGTAGGTACGTTTGAACATTTTATTTCAGTTGTTCCAATGTGATACATGTACCTTTGTGAACTTATCATTTCTGATAACGCATGCTGTTACAGCGTGATTACCTGTAAATACCACATTAATGCAATAAATGCGCAAAATAATGTCCATCAACCTCAGTCATTTGGCAATACGTGTAACGACATTCCTCTCAACAGTAAGTAGTTCGCCTTCCATAATGTTCGCACATGCAATGACAATGCGCTGACGCATGTTGTCAGGCGTTGTCGGTGGATCACGATAGCAAATATCCTTCAACTTTCCCCACAGAAAGAAATCCGTGGACGTCAGATCCGGTGAACGTGCGGGCCATGGTATGGTGCTTCGACGACCAATCCAGCTGTCATGAAATATGCTGTTCAATACCGTTTCAACCGCACGCGAGGTATGTGCCGGTCATCCTTCACGTTGGAAGTACATCGCCATTCTGTCATGCAGTGAAACATCTTGTAGTAACATCGTTAGAATATTACGTAGGAAATCAGCATACATAGCACCATTTAGATTGCCATCGATAAAATGGGGGCCAATTATCCTTCCTCTCATAATGCCGCACCATACATTAACCCGCCAAGGTCGCTGATGTTCCACTTGTCGCAGCCATCGTGGATTTTCCGTTGCCCAATAGTGCATATTATGCCGGTTTACGTTAATGCTGTTGGTAAATGATGCTTCGTTGCTAAATAGAACGCGTGTAAAAAAATCTGTCATCGTCCTGTAATTTCTCTTGTGCACAGTGCCAGAACTGTACACGACGTTCAAAGTCGTCGCCATACAATTCCTGGTGCATAGAAATATGGTACGGGTGCTATCGATGTTGATGTAGCATTCTCAACACCGAAGTTTTTGAGATTCCCGATTCTAGCGTAATTTGTCTGCTACTGATGTGCGGATTAGCCGCGACAGCAGCTAAAACACCTAGTTGGGCATCATCATTTGTTGTAGGTCGTGGTTGACGTTTCACATGCGGCTGAACACTTCCTGTTTCCTTAAATAACTATCCGGCAAACGGTCCGGAGACTTGGATGATGTCCAGGATACCGAGCAGCAACATAGCACACGCCCGTTGGGCATTTTGATAACAATAGCCATACATCAACACGATATCGACCTTTTCCGCAATTGGTAAACGGTCCATTTTAACACGGATAATGTATCACGAAGCAAATATCGTCCGCACTGGCAGAATGTTACGTGATACCACGTACTTATACGTTTGTGACTATTACAGAGCCATCTATCACAATGCGAAAAAAGTGGTCCAACTAAAACATTCATATTTCTTTATGTACTACACGAATATGTAATTAAATATGGGGGTTCCTATTTAAAAAAAAATGCAGTTGATATCCGTTTGACCTATGGCAGCGCCATCTAGTGGGCCAACCATAGCGCCATCTGGTTTCCCCCTTCAAGCTAGACGAGTTTTGTTCTTTGTAGTTTTTTCGTATGATGCTTATTTCGTGAGATATTTGGCCCGGTCACTATCAATTGACCACGCTGTATATATAGTTAAGGCCCACCGGCCATTGCCGGCCGCGGTGGTCTAGCGGTTCTAGGCGCTCAGTCCGGAACTGGGTGACTGCTACGGTCGCAGGTTCGAATCCTGCCTCGGGCATGGATGTGTGTGATGTCCTTAGGTTAGTTAGGTTTAAGTAGTTCTAAGTTCTAGGGGACTGATGACCACAGATGTTAAGTCCCATAGTGCCCAGAGCCATTTGAACCATTTTTTTCACCGGCCATTTGACCATCTTCTGTGCAGATGCACAAACAGTGCCCGAACTCTTACGTGAATCGGCAGTAAAGCCGCGAGTGAGGAGTATAATGGGCAGGGGCACTATGAATATAGTGCGGGACAATAAGTTGCGAATGTGGGTCTCATGGGAGGAGTGCTAGAATAAGTCCCTGCAGTCGCACTATCCTCTGTGTCCTCGGTGGCTCAGATGGATAGTAACTCAGCGTGCTCGGTCAGAGGGTTAGCTACCCTCTGTAATAAAAAAACTGAGTGCACGGTCAACGAACAACCTGAACGGGTGTCATGACACGTCCGCCCTGAACATATACAACGAACAAAGTAGAACAAAATGACAACAACAAAAAAAGGTGGATAGAGCGTCTGCCATGCAAGCAGGAGGTACCGGGTTCGAGTCCCGGTCGGGGCACACATTTTCTTATGTCCCCGTTGACTTGTATCAACCTCTGTATGCAGCTAAGGGTATTCATTTCATTGTAATTTCAAGCTTATCTAATCTAAGGCAATCTTTGTGATTGTGAAAGCTGTACATGTGACGCTAATTCGCGTCTTGAGTGCAGGTGTGCATTAGTGTATGCTTAGAGCTGTGTATTCAAAATGTGTATTCTATTAGCATCGTCACGCGCGCGGGCGCTCACGTGTGTGTGTGTGTGTGTGTGTGTGTGTGTGTGTGTGTGTGTTGTTTCTGGTGTGGTTATCGTGTGCGATGAAGTACGGAATTAACGTGCCAGGCCCATGACTCGGGACCCAAACACACCAAGAAGGAATGCCGGACAAGGAATTGGATGTGAACTGTTGTGGGAGTTTGGGAACGGTGAACCATTCAGGAGTGACGTTGACCGCTCTGATTTGAAGAAACCAGCTCCATCGCCTGAAGTGTCAACTATTAAGTAGTTTTAATCGAACTATAGTAATATTGTCTGTTGGGTCATTAATATATAACATAGCAAGTGTCTCAACAGCCTTACCTGGGGCACGGATGAAGTTCCTTCTGCATCTGCCAATGACTGTCCACCCAAGACAACTTCCCGCATCCTCCCTATGAAGAAATTCTCAATCCAGTAACAGATTTCGTGCGATATCCCATACGATCGTAGTTTCCTTAATTTCCTGAATCAAGCGCTTTTCAGAAGCCAAGAAATGGTGCATCTACCTAGTTTGCTGTAGCCGCACAGGTCACGAAGACGCGTTGTATCAGCGTTTGATTTCAGACACACCTGGTGATGGGGCTAAGACTACGAAACCATGGTAGTGTATAGCGACTTCTATTACGCAAGACTTTGGTCAATAAATTATTTTACAACTGTGGTGGATTTGTTTACCTTGAACATGTTGTAGAACAGAATGAGATTTTCACTCTGCAGCAGAGTGTGCGCTGATATGAAATTTCCTGGCAGATTAAAACTGTGTGCCGGCCCGAGACTGGAACTCGGGACCTTTGCCTTTCGCAGGCAAGTGCTCTACCAACTGATCTACCCAAGCACGTCTCACGCCCCGTCCTCTTCCCAGGCTGTGGCAAAGCCATGTCTCCGCAATATCCTTTCTTTCAGGGTTCGCAGGAGAGCTTCTGTGAAGTTTGGATGGTAGGAGACGAGGTACTGGCAGAAGTGAAGCTGTGAGGACGGGGCGTGAGTCGTGCTTGGGTAGCTCAGTTGGTAGAGCACTTGCCCGCGAAAGGCAAAGGCCCCGAGTTCGAGTCTCGGTCCGGCACACAGTTTTAATCTGCCAGGAATTTTGATGTTGTAGAACAGTTGTCGATGTCCCACAAATAAAATTTTTTATACTTGACTGTCTTGATTGATGGCTTCCAGGATGTTACGTAAGAAAAGCGCAAGTTGGAGTTCGCACGGCCGACGTTTTCGGGACCCACGCTGGTCAGCTTTCAGATCGAGTGGTGCAGTGGAAAACGTTCGCCAGTCAGCACTCGGGATTGTGAGGTGAGGTGACCGTGGGAGTATAGGCGCCAAGAGACCGTCCTACGACGCCGGTCTCTGTGGAAACTGGTGGTGTCTGGAGAAGAGGCGGTCTGCTATGCATGACAGCGGGGAATTACGTTGTAAACACAGAGCGCGCAGGCCTAATAAACCTGTACCGACGGGGGACCGCGGGCTCTGGACGGCTTATTACGTGAGGCGAGCAGCCTCTCCGCCTCCCACGGCCATCGGCCGGTGTTTACTTTACGTCGCCGAGCGGGAGGCGCCTGATTACAGGAGCGCGAACCGCTGTGAGCACAGCGCGGACCGCGGGACCACCGGCAGAGTGCTGGCGCGGTGGAGGGAGGCACCACGCACACACGGCCCCATCTGACCGCTCTTAGCGATAATGGGCGGCAGGCAGGCTGTCTAATGGCTCCAGCCACCAGGGGGAACGCAGCATCGCCAGCCGCCGCCAATTAAACTGCGCGTCGCAAGAAGCCCTGCACCACGTGATCGGCAAGGCCCTACGGCTTTCCGTAGGTAAGGCCGGTATTACACAATCAAATTTCTTTGTCAAAGATTTGATCAAAGATGTGATCAAATATTCCGTCAAATATATTTGACAAAGATCTTTGACGTAGCGCTAGAAGGGGTATTACACTGTCATCAAATTTTTCGTCAAAGTTCAAGATAGCCGACAACAACTTGTTATTAACCGCAGCAGTTGCACGTACCGCAGTTGCATTGTGTGCACATGCGGAAAAGAAGTGGGGAAAAAAAAAAGGAGCCATACATATGAGGTTGACAGTCTTAAATTCCTGGGATTACAACTTGATAATAAATTCAGTTTGGAGAAGCACACCACAGAACTGCAGAAACGCCTTAACAAATCTGTATTTGCAATTCGAGTGTTAGCAGACATAGGCAACATAAAAATGAAAAATCTTGCATGCTTTGCCTACTTTCATTCCATAATGTCATATGGTATAATATTTTGGGGTAAATCTTCAAGTCAAACAAAAGTTTTCAGAGTCCATAAGCGTGTAATACGTATTATTTGTGGAGTAAATTCACGGACCTCCTGCAGAAACCTCTTCAAAGAACTGGGTATACTAACTACTGCCTCTCAGTATATTTACTCTTTAATGAAATTTGTCCTGCACAAGGACTTAAAAGCACTTACATTAGTTAAAAAAGGGGTCCACTACTCAGGAACACTCATCTTCAATAATTTGCCAGCAAACATAAAAAATCTAGTTACAAATAAAAATCAGTTTAAAAGGAGCCTGAAAGACTTACTAGTGGCCAACTCCTTCTACTCCATTGACGAAATTTTTAATAGAAACAAATGATGTATTTATTCATACTATTAGTATTGTTGTTTCAGCTTAAAAAAAATTGACATGTTCCACATCCACGAGGATCTCCTCAGCACGGATCTATGGAACGAAAAACTAATCTAATCTGGGTGAAGCCGTGGGTTTTACGACGACACGATAAAAGCATTCAACAAAACTTGTTACGTGAGCTTACAGTGGAAGACGTCAAGTCATACATCAATTAATTAAGAATGGATGAGCATACATTTCTGTATGTGCTCAGTGAAGTGTATCCTCATATCACAAAGCACAATATTCACTTAAGAACTGCTACATCTTCGGAAGACAAGCTCACTGTAACACTCCGATTCTTTGTTACAGGAGAGGGTTATGTTAGATTAGGTTAGGTTAGGTCAGGTCAGGTCAAGTCAGGTCTCCAATCTTCTTAATCTATTTTTGTATTCAGGTTGCCTCACGTTGTAAAGCGCCTCATCAGCTTCATACATCTCTATTAATTTTGTAGTTGTCGGCACATATCAATTGTATTTACCGGCAATGTTTATAAAAACACTACAGACGACAGGATGGTAAAATGTCACATTGCAGTGAACAGAATACAAGCGATTTCTTTGATCAAATCTACAGCGAGGCCCTAGATTTGATCAAATATTGGACGAAATTTGACAAATTTCCTATTACACCATCAAATATCTTTGACAAAGACATTTGACAAAGAAATTTGATAGTGGAATATCGGCCTAAGCCATGTATCCCTTAGGCCAGTATTACACTATCAAATTTCTTTGTCAAAAATCTTTGTCAAAGATACTTGATGGTGTAATAGGGAACTTTGTCAAATGTCGTCCAATATTTGATCAGATCTAGGGCCTCGCTGTAGATTTGATCAAAGAAGTCGCTTGTCTTCTGTTCAGTTCAATGTGACATGTTGCCGCGTGGAGCGCTAGCATCGCGCAGCGTTCTGCCGTCTGTAGTGTTTTTTATAAACATTGCCGGTAAATACAGTTGGTGTGTACCGACATCTGCCGGTCGAGGTGACCGAGCGGTTCTAGGCGCTCCAGTCTGGAACCGCGCGACCGCTACGGTCGCAGGTTCGAATCCTGCCTCGGGCATGGATGTGTGTGATGTCCTTAGGTTAGTTCGGTTTAAGTAGTTCCAAGTTCTACGGGACTGATGACCTCAGATGTTAAGTCCCATAGTGCTCAGAGCCATTTTTTGTACCGACAACTACAAAATTAATAGAGATGTATGTAGCTGATGAGGCACTTTACAACGTGAGGCACCCTGAATAGAAAAATAGATTAAGAAAATTGAAAACCTGACCTGACCTGACCTAACCTAACCAAACCTAGCCTAACCTAACCTAACTCTCTCCTGTAGCAAGGAATCGGAGTGTTACAGTGAGCCTGTCTTCTGCAGGTATAGCAGTTCTTAAGTAAGTATTGTGCTTTGTGATATGAATAAACACTTCACTGAGCACATACTGAAATGTATGCTCATCCATTCGTAAGTAACTGATGCACGGCTTGACGTCCTCCACTATAAGCTCACGTAACAAGTTTTGTTGAATGCTTTTATCGTCTAGTCGTAAAACCCACGGCTTCCACCAGGTACTTTTCCTTTTTTTCCCCCGCATCTCTTTAACATGTCCACACAATCCAGTTGTGGTACAAGCAACTGCTGTGGTTAATAACAAGTTGTTGTTGTCAGCAATCTTGAACTTTGACGAAAAATTTGATGAAAATGTAATACCCTTTTTAGCGCAATGTCAAATATCTTTGTCAAATATATTTGACGAATATTTGATCACATCTTTGATCAAATCTTTGAAAAAGAAATTTGATAGTGTAATACTGACCTTAGTTACAATGTAATTATCCCAATCAACAACAAAAACTTGGAAAGGAATACATTCGAAATCATGTCCGTAACTTATGATGAGCTGATAAAAGTGATTGGATGCCTCCTAAAACTGTATCGGGCCCAGCATATTGCAGCAACTCGACGTGGTTCAAGTCGTTAAAACTCCCCCTGCAGAGCCGGCCGCGGTGGTCTAGCGGTTCTAGGCGCTCAGTCCGGAACCGCGCGACTGCTACGGACGCAGGTTCGAATCCTGCCTCGGGCATGGATGTGTGTGATGTCCTTAGGTTAGTTAGGTTTAATTAGTTCTAAGTTATAGGGGACTGATGACCACAGATGTTAAGTCCCATAGTGCTCAGAGCCATTTGAACCATTTTTTCTCCCCCTGCAGAAATATTGCGTCATGCTGCCTTTGTAGACGTCATTGCGAAAGTGTTGCTGGTGCATGGTTTTGTGCACCAACTGACCTCTCAATTATGTCCCATAAATGTTCGATGGGATTCATGTCGGGCAATCTGAATTCCGGAAACAGCGATCGTGTGAGACCCAACTCGCTTTATTTGTTCATGAGACCAGAAAATATTAGATACAGGCTCCCAGGTAGATGCCATTTCCCTTGACTTCCGGAAGGTGTTCTATACAGTTCCGCACTGTTGCCTGATGCCCGGGTTCCCGGGTTCGATTCCCGGCGGGGTCAGGGATTTTCTCTGCCTCGTGATGGCTGGGTGTTGTGTGACGTCCTTAGGTTAGTTAGGTTTAAGTAGTTCTAAGTTCTAGGGGACTGATGACCATTGATGTTAAGTCCCATAGTGCTCAGAGCCATTTGAACCATTTTGTTGCCTGATAAACAAAGTAAGAGCCTACGGAATATCAGACCAGCTGTGTGGCTGGATTGAAGAGTTTTTAGCAAACAGAAATCAGAATGATGTTCTCAATGGAGAGACGTCTACAGACGTTAAAGTAACCTCTGGCGTGCCACAGGGGAGTCTTATGGGACCATTGCTTTTCACAATATATATAAATGACCTAGTAGGTAGCGTCGGAAGTTCCATGCGGCTTTTCGCGGATGATGCTGTAATATACAGGGAAATTGCAGCGAAATGCAGGAAGATCTGCAGCGGATAGGCACTTGGTGCGGGGAGTGGAAACTGACCCTTAACATAGACAAATGTAATGTATTGCGAATACATAGAAAGAAGGATCCTTTATTGTACGATTATATGATAGCGGAACAAACACTGGTAGCAGTTACTTCTGAAAAATATCTGGGAGTATGTGTACGGAACGATTTGAAGTGGAATGATCATATAAAATTAATTGTTGGTAAGGCGGGTGCCAGGTTGAGATTCATTGAGAGGGTCCTTAAAAAATGTAGTCCATCAACAAAGGAGGTGGCTTCCAAAACATTCGTTCGACCTATACTTGAGTATTGCTCATCAGTGTGGGATCTGTACCAGGTCGGGTTCACAGAGGAGATAGAGAAGATCCAAAGAAGAGCGCCACGTTTTGTCACAGAGTTATTTGGTAAGCGTGATAGCGTTACGGAGATGTATAGCAAACTCAAGTGGCACATTCTGCAAGAGAGGCGGTCTGCATCACGGTGTAGCTTGCTGTCCAGGTTTCGAGAGGGTGCGTTTCTGGATGAGGTATCGAATATATTGCTTCCCCCTACTTACACCTCCCGAGGAGATCACGATTGTAACATTAGAGAGATTCGAGCGTGCACGGAGGCTTTCCGGCAGTCGTTCTTCCCGCGAACCATATGCAACTGGAACAGGAAAGGGAGGTAATAACAGTGGCACGTAAAGTGCCCTCCGCCACACACCGTTGGGTGGCTTGCGTAGTATAAATGTAGATGTAGATGTAGACCAAAAAATTCGCTGGAACTGTCCAGAATGTTCGTCGAACCAATGATAAACACCTGTTATCCTTAGAAATTCCATTGTTGTTTGGGAACATGAAGTCCATGAATGACTCCAAATGGTCTACAAGTAGCCGAACGTAACTATTTCTAGTCAATGATGCTTGTAAACATGGGCAAAAACATACTAGAGCCACCACCAACTTTCACATTGCCTTGTTGGCAACTTGAGTTCACGGCTTCGTGGGGTTTCTGCCACACTCGAATCCCACCATGAGCTCTTACGGACTGAAAATGCAACTCATCTGACCAGGTCACGGTTTTCCAGTCGTCAGCTGTCCAATGGCCAAGGAGCCCGGAGAGGCGCTGCAGGCGAAGTCGCACTGTTAGCAAAGGCACTCACGTCGGTCGTCTGCTATCGTGGCCCATTAACGCCAAATTTCACCGCACTGTCCTAACGGATACTTCCGTTGCACGTCCCCAATTGATAGACGACTCTCCGTTCACGATAACGTGCTGGTCCTAGGTGTCGGGAAATTTTCGATCCAGTTGCTAACCTGCTAGAAACCGACAGGGACGTAGACGAATTTCTCTACAGGGTGTCCATGTTGGTATTGAAATAAAAGCTTTCATAAAGTGTAGGCCCAGCACATTATTACAGAGATGGTTGTTGTTGTTGTGGTCTTCAGTCCTGAGACTGGTTTGATGCAGCTCTCCTGTGCAAGCTTTTTCATCTCCCAGTACCTACTGCAACCTACATCCTTCTGAATCTGCTTAGTGTATTCATCTCTTGGTCTCCCTCTACGATTTTTACCCTCCACGCTGCCCTCCAATACTAAATTGGCGATCCCTTGATGCCTCAGAACATGTCCTACCAACCGATCCCTTCTTCTGGTCAAGTTGTGCCACAAACTTCTCTTCTCCCCAATCCTATTCAATACTTCCTCATTAGTTATGTGATCTACCCATCTAATCTTCAGCATTCTTCTGTAGCACCACATTTCGAAAGCTTCTATTCTCTTCTTGTCCAAACTATTTATCGTCCATGTTTCACTTCCATACATGGCTACACTCCATACGAATACTTTCAGAAATGACTTCCTGAGACTTAAATCAATACTGGATGTTAACAAATTTCTCTTCTTCAGAAACGCTTTCCTTGCCATTGCCAGCCTACATTTTATATCCTCTCTACTTCGACCATCATCAGTTATTTTGCTCCCCAAATAGCAAAACTCCTTTACTACTTTAAGTGCCTCATTTCCTAATCTAATTCCCTCAGCATCACCCGACTTAATTAGACTACATTCCATTATCCTTGTTTTGCTTTTGTTGATGTTCATCTTATATCCTCCTTTCAAGACACTGTCCATTCCATTCAACTGCTCTTGCAAGTCCTTTGCTGTCTCTGACAGAATTACAATGTCATCGGCGAACCTCAAAGTTTTTATTTCTTCTCCATGAATTTTAATACCTACTCCGAATTTTTCTTTTGTTTCCTTTACTGCTTGCTCAATATACAGATTGAACAACATCGGGGAGAGGCTACAACCCTGTTTCACTCCCTTCCCAACCACTGCTTCCCTTTCATGTCCCTCGACTCTTATAACTGCCATCTGGTTTCTGTACAAATTGTAAATAGCCTTTCGCTCCCTGTATTTTACCCCTGCCACCTTTAGAATTTGAAAGAGAGTATTCCAGTCAACATTGTCAAAAGCTTTCTCTAAGTCTACAAATGCTAGAAACGTAGGTTTGCCTTTCCTTAATCTTTCTTCTAAGATAAGTCGTAAGGTCAGTATTGCCTCACGTGTTCCAGTGTTTCTACGGAATCCAAACTGATCTTCCCCGAGGTTGGCTTCTACTAGTTTTTCCATTCGTCTGTAAAGAATTCGTGTTAGTATTTTGCAGCTGTGACTTATTAAGCTGATAGTTCGGTAATTTTCACATCTGTCAACACCTGCTTTCTTTGGGATTGGAATTATTATATTCTTCTTGAAGTCTGAGGGTATTTCGCCTGTTTCATACATCTTGCTCACCAGATGGTAGAGTTTTGTCAGGACTGGCTCTCCCACGGCCGTCAGTAGTTCCAATGGAATATTGTCTACTCCGGGGGCCTTGTTTCGACTCAGGTCTTTCAGTGCTCTGTCAAACTCTTCACGCAGTATCATATCTCCCATTTCATCTTCATCTACATCCTCTTCCATTTCCATAATATTGTCCTCAAGTACATCGCCCTTGTATAGACCTTCTATATACTCCTTCCACCTTTCCGCTTTCCCTTCTTTGCTTAGAACTGGGTTTCCATCTGAGCTCTTGATATTCATACAAGTTGTTCTCTTATCTCCAAAGGTCTCTTTAATTTTCCTGTAGGCGGTATCTATCTTGCCCCTAGTGAGATAGGCCTCTACATCCTTACATTTGTCCTCTAGCCATCCCTGCTTAGCCATTTTGCACTTCCTGTCGATCTCATTTTTGAGACGTTTGTATTCCTTTTTGCCTGTTTCACTTACTGCATTTTTATATTTTCTCCTTTCATCAATAAAATTCAATATTTCTTCTGTTACCCAAGGATTTCTACTAGCCCTCGTCTTTTTACCTACTTGATCCTCTGCTGCCTTCACTACTTCATCCCTCAAAGCTACCCATTCTTCTTCTACTGTATTTATTTCCCCCATTCCTGTCAATTGCTCCCTTATGCTCTCCCTGAATCTCTGTACAACCTCTGGTTCTTTTAGTTTATCCACGTCCCATCTCCTGAAATTCCCACCTTATTGCAGTTTCTTCAGTTTTAATCTACAGGTCATAACCAATAGATTGTGGTCAGAGTCCACATCTGCCCCTGGAAATGTCTTACAATTTAAAACCTGGTTCCTAAATCTCTGTCTTACCATTATATAATTTATCTGAAACCTTTTAGTATCTCCAGGGTTCTTCCATGTATACAACCTTCTTTCATGATTCTTAAACCAAGTGTTAGTTATGATTATGTTGTGCTCTGTGAAAAATTCGACCAGGCGGCTTCCTCTTTCATTTCTGTCCCCAATCCATATTCACCTACTATGTTTCCTTCTCTCCCTTTCCCTACACTCGAATTCCAGTCACCCATGACTATTAAATTTTCGTCTCCCTTCACAATCTGAATAATTTCTTTTATTTCATCATACATTTCTTCAATTTCTTCGTCATCTGCAGAGCTAGTTGGCATATAAACTTGTACTACTGTAGTAGGCATGGGCTTCGTATCTATCTTGGCCACAATAATGCGTTCACTATGCTGTTTGTAGTAGCTTACCCGCATTCCTATTTTCCTATTCATTATTAAACCTACTCCTGCATTACCCCTATTTGATTTTGTGTTTATAACCCTGTAGTCACCTGACCAGAAGTCTTGTTCCTCCTGCCACCGAACTTCACTAATTCCCACTATATCTAACTTCAACCTATCCATTTCCCTTTTTAAATTTTCTAACCTACCTGCCCGATTAAGGAATCTGACATTCCACCAGAGATGGTACATGCTGTGATACAACACAGTGAACAAAGAGATACAGAGCACATGGTATCTGCTAACACATCATATTACCACATCTCGCTAGCCAGCAACAAATTGAGGAGGGATAGGTAAAGAATAAAACAAATATACTATTTTTGCTAAAATGATGCTGAGACATAATTTTCTGGCTTCTATAAGATAAAGAATGAATGAGGAAGCTGTCTGGTAGAATTTTTTGCAGAGCATAATTTAATCATAGCTAACACTTGGTTCAAGAATCATGAAAGAAGGCTATATACATGGAAGAACCCTGGAGATACTAAAAGGTATCAGATAGATTATATAATGGTAAGACAGAGATCTAGGAACCAGGTTTTTGGTTGTGAACTGTAGATTAAAACTGAAGAAACTGCAAAAGGATGGGAATTTAAGGAGATGGGACCTGGATAAACTGAAAGAACCAGAGGTTGTACAGAGATTCAGGGAGAGCATAAGGGAACAAATGACAAGAATGGGGGAAAGAAATACAGTAGAAGAAAAATGGGTAGCTTTGAGGCGTGAAATAGTGAAGGTAGCAGAGAATCAAACAGGTAAAAAGACGAGGGCTAGTAGAAATCCTTGGGTAACAGAAGAAATATTGAATTTAATTGATGAAAGGAAAGAATATAAAAATGCAGTAAATGAAGCAGGCAAAAAGGAATTCAAACGTTTCAAAAATGATATCGACAGGAAGTGCAAAATGGCTAAGCAGGGATTGCTAGAGGACAAATGTAAGGATGTAGAGGCTTATCTCACTAGGGGTAAGATAGATACTGCCTACAGGAAAATTAAAGGGACCTTTGGAGAAAAGAGAACCACTTGTATGAATACCAAGAGCTCAGATGGAAACCCAGTTCTAAGCAAAGAAGGGAAAGCAGAAAGGTGGAAGGAGTATATAGAGGGTCTATACAAGGGCGATGTACTTGAGGATGTAGGGAAGCAGCCTACTCATGCTGTATAAAATTCACATCAGTGTTTCCATTGTGTGCCAGCCTAGCTCTGACATCATAAATGTTGCGCAATACTTTAAAAATCAAGTAAATAACCTGAAACGTTTGTAGCACGTCAGGAGTAATACTAAATCAATATGTGTTGAATGTCAGTTCAATAACTTTAACCATTTTCGAAATTTGGACGTTTTTCTGTAAAAATCATTGGCGCAACAGAAAAGAGATAGAAACTTAAAATTTTATATTTAGATTTCTTTTTCATAATAATTTAGTAGAAACAGTCTTCTGGATCTCACAAATTAAGATTTTAGTTGAAATTCATGATTTTCTGGTTTTTGTCTTAAAAATTAAGGAAGCAAGATAGATTAAGTAGGCGAATAAATAAGGCTAAGATGTTTAAATTTAAGTACGAGGGAGATCCGCTATAATCATAAAGATGTGAGAAGTTTGAATTGGATAACTATAAAACTACAGCGATAGCGTATCTCCAAAGGGCAAGTTCAGAGCTCGTCTACTGCGTGTAGTATAATTAAATTAATTCTCTCGCCCAAAATAATTGACTTAGCCACGTCAGACTTTTATTATGATTACTTATCTGTGTGCTGATTGCACATTTAAATTGAGAACTTCATCGGCCATCAGCAAAGGAAGCAATCATTTATTCAATAAATTGAAGTGGTGCATTACTAGCCCAGCGGCTAGTCGGGAGAGCCGATTTGATCAGGTGTTCCCTTAGCCGTCCGCACCGTGGCTTTATATATAAGAACGCTGCGCGAGAGAGGAAGGACGCACGAAGTCGCTGAGATGTGCAGCCACGAGAAGGACGTACCTGCGCTTGCTAGCGACGCGAAGGGTGTGGCAGATCGCCGTCCGGCCGCGCTTGCGCCGTCGGCGGCCCCATCTGGTCTCCCACTTACGACGACCAATGCTATGGCTATGGATTTGGTGGTCACAGCTCCGGATACCTTGAAGGCAGCGCTGTCTGCTCCGCTCCCCGATTCTGAAGATGAGAGCTCCACCGCCCCTCAGCCACGTGGACGAAGCGGGAAACAGAAGAGGAGGGCAACAGCCGCGACGTCCGCTGTTCGCAGCTCGCCGATCGAGAAGAGGGCCAAGCAAGATTTCGCCCCTGACGCCGATGGTTTTGTCCCGGCCCGGCGAATTGCAAGACGCATGCTGTCTTCGACGACGCTTCCAACTGCCGTCGCCAACTCATTCGACGCGCTCGCTGACGCGCCGGACCAACTGCCGCGCGATCCTGCGCCGAAGAAAGACTCCCATCTTCCGCCGGTGGTCCTCCAGTTTCGGCCACGCTATAGGGAACTGCAGAAGTTGTTGCGCAGCTGGACAATGGCTGTGTACACCGTGAAGCCTGCCGGGCGTGACTTGTACAGGGTCACACTCCGCACTGCTGACGACTATCGCCGGGTCACTCAGGAGGCGTCTGAGCGTGGTATCCCATTCTATACCCACGCTTCCGCACCTGACAAGGTCTTGAAGATTGTAATCCGTGACCTCCCATTCAACATGGAAGCCGATCACCTGCATCGTGAACTCGCTGACCTGGGCTTCTACATCCGGGCAGTCGTGAAGATGAAGTCGCCTGAATCACGCGATGATATGCCGCTCTTCCTGGTCGTCTGCTCCGACACTGTGGAGAACCGCAAACTCTACCAATTGACGCGTGTCGCCGACGTTCGGGTTCAGACCGTAGATCTTCGCTCCCAGAGGGGCCCAGTGCAGTGCTTTCGCTGCCAGGGGATAAATCACGTCGTGCGCCACTGCTCTATGCCGGACAGATGTGTTTAATGCGCCGGCGCCCACGCAGGTCATGCTTGCCCCCGTCCGCCCACCGAGAAGCCGACATGTGCACTCTGTGGCGGTGCTCACGTGGCCAGTTATCTTGGGTGTGAGGTGTGGAAGCGTGCCATCGCTCGCCAACGTGGCCACACACCAGCTCCACGTCCGAAGAAGCCGGCAACGCGACGGGCCGGCGTCTCTTTCGCGGCGGCAACGTCAGGGGCGCCCTCTGCTGTCCCGGCTGCGTCGACTGCTCCTGCTCCTGCCGCATCCGAGGCCGTGCTGACACCTGAGGCTCCTGCGCCTCCACCACAGCTGCTAGTGGCGGACCCGGGTACTGCCTGTCCCGGGACGTCGGCCGGACCGCGCCCCGCCAACCGCCGGAACAGGGGTCACCGCCCTTTGGGTGCCCAGCGCTCAGCACTGTCAGTCGAGCAGCCCCAGGTGGACTCTCACAGCAAAGCAGCCACGCCTCCCCCTTCCTGCGATGGGGCCACGCCAGTTGCCTCCACCGCTGACCTGGCCAACCTCGTCGCGCAGCTCACTGCCCTGGTGACCAGTGCTACGAAGTCGATCGAAGTCCTGCCGCAGCAACTCACCACTGCAGTGCCGATGGCCTCTCCGGCCCCGACCGCTGTCAACACTCACCAGTTGCACCATGGGCAGCGTTAGAGGGCTCACGGTCGTCGCGTGGAATGCCAACGGCGTCCGCACTCAAGTTGGCGAACTTCACCAATTTCTTCGAGATGAAGCCGTCGACGTCTGCCTTATCAACGAAACCCAACTGAAGCCTGGGGTCGACGTCAGAGCGGCAAACTACTCCAGCTATCGCACTGATCGACTGACGGCGGGTGGTGGGACAGCCATTTACGTCCGCAATGGCATTCGTCATCACGTGATCCAACTCCCACCACTGGCAACGCTGGAGGCCACTGGTGTCGTCGTTCACACCTCGGCGGGCAACATCACATTCGTCACTGCCTATCGACCGCCGTCTCGTCCGCTGGACCCTGCTGACATCGATGCTCTACTCTCCTTGAGGGGGCAGGTGTTCGTCGCCGGGGACTTCAATAGTAAACATGTCTCCTGGAACTCCAGGATCACCAATGCCACTGGCCGCTGCCTGCTCCGGGTAGCGGAACGTCACCATGCGCTTGTGGTGGGGCCGTACGACCCGACAATCTTCCCTGCCTCTGGCCTCCCGGATATAATCGACATCGCGGTCGTCAAGGGCATCCCTCATCAGATCACCGCCACGACGAGGACGGCACTGTCTTCTGTTCATGTCCCAGTGGTTTTTGATATCGACCTAGATGCCCTCCAACAGCCCAGGAGAGGCATCTCACTTGCTGGCATCGACTGGGACAGGTTTCAAGCAGCCGTGACGGACTCACTCGCCGCCGCGCCGCCCCCTGCGGAAGCTGGAGCGGACGCAGCACTTCTGCACTTCGCGGCAACCACGATCGACGCTGCCACTATAGCAACGCCGCCCCGACCTCGCACTCCTCCTGACTACTCCCGACAGCTGCCGCCGGACATCCTTGCGGCCATCACTGAGAAGAACCGGGTCTACCGGGAGTGGCAGAGGACAAGGACTGCTGACACCAAGCGTCTCCTCAACAGGATGCGTCGGGACATCCAGGCTGCCATTGACAACCATCGCAATCGCGCCTGGAATAACAAGGTCGCCACCCTCTGTCTTGACGACGGCACGGCCTGCCAGACGACGAAGCGTTTCCTCCGCCGCACGCAACGTATCCCTCCGCTGCTGGTCCACGGTCAGGCTGTCTGCGAACCAGCTGCGAAGGCTGATGCCCTCGCAGACGTCTTCGAGGCTGCGTTTACACCGATCGAAGACCCGACCGACGCTGTCCACGACGACCTGGTTGCTGACCGGCTCCCACGCTACTTGGAGGCACGCGACGACGATGACGTCATTGAAGAGACGACGGAGGAGGAGATGTCGTCCATCCTGCGTGCCCTGAACCCCAGGAAAGCTGCGGGCCCAGACGAAGTTTCCAACGCCCTACTCCAGAAGTTGCCGCCGGTGGCTGTCACTCATCTCGCCGACGTCTTTAATGTAATTCTCCGGTCCTGCAGTTTTCCTCAGTCCTGGAAGCATGCAGAGATCGTGGCGATTCCGAATATGGGGAAGGATCTGCGCCAGCCCACGAACTACAGACCTATTAGTTTACTGCCGGCCGTCTCCAAGGTCTTTGAAAGGGTGTACATCAGGCGGCTGCAGCGCCACGTTGACGAGGAAAGCCTCCTGCCTGAACAGCAGTTCGGCTTTCGCAGGGGCCACTCGTCAGTTCACCAACTCCTTCGGCTAGTGGAAGATGCATTCGTTGCCCTCGAGCAGCGCGAGTTCTTCGGCGCAGTGTTCCTGGACGTGTCGCGTGCTTTCGACAGTGTGTGGCACCGTGGCCTCTTATTCAAACTTTTTGAACTTGGGGTCCCGACATCGCACGTCCGTGTCATCCGTTCCTATCTTGCTGATAGGACCGTCCATGTGCGGGCCGCGCATGGCTTGTCCTCCGTCCGCCGCATCAACGCCGGTGTGCCGCAGGGCTCGGTCTTGGGGCCACTCCTGTACTCGCTGTACACTTCTGATGCGCCGAAGATCGACCGTGTGCGGCTCGCCCTGTACGCGGACGACACGGCTCTATATACAAGGAGCTTCAATGCCGCCGTCTTGCGCCGTCGCCTGCAGCTCGCCGTTGATACCCTAGCAGCCTGGGCCGTCAAGTGGATTCTACAATTCAAGAGGGCCAAGACGCAGTTCCTGATCGTCACCAGGCGACTCGTTCCTGCAGGTCTGCAACCGCTCACCGTCGGTGGCAGCCCTGTCCTGTGGCGTCCAACGGCGCATTACCTCGGCGTCAACATCGACCGCCGACTCACGTTGGTTCCGCACATCCGTGAAGACCAAAGTGCGGAACAGGCTCCGCATCCTGTACCCGGTGCTGAACCCCAACTCCAAACTACCACCGTGGCTGGGCATCACTCTCTACAAGGCGCTGCTCCGCCCTGTACTCCAATACGCCGCCGTCGTCTGGGGGAATGCCGCCGACACGAACCTGAAGAAGCTGGAGACATTGCAGAATCGCATCCTTCGGCTGGCCTTACACCTGCCTTACGATTTCCCCACCGCTCATCTTCACGACGTCGCGGAAGTACCTCTGCTCCGTGACCTCTTCCAGGCGACCGCCCGCACCTTTTACGAACGTGCAGGCCGGTCACACAACGCCCAAATCCGGACGCTGGGCCGCAAACTGCCGCGCAGCGTCACCACCCGCTGGCCACACCTGCTCGCTGCATAGCTAGCACTGCATCACTGTGCCGAGGAGACACCCAAGAAGACAATCTACATGTGAAGACGCATTACATCGGCATGCATGGGAGGCAACGCAATAACTGCTGCGAACTCCATCACAAATCGGGGGCCAAGTTATCTCTGTGCAGATCCACGTGAGAGAGGAAGGCCCCAGTTCTCTCCAGACGCTGAATAGCACACCACCTGTTTCGGGAGTCACGTCACGTCGGTATCATTGCAATAAACGGCCTCGGATGCCGTATTAAGTTACTCGGGATACACGTAACCATGAAATCATTTTCGAGTGAAGTGTTAATTCTGGGATGACGTTATGATCTATCTTCAGTTTGCGTATGTCGTATTTTCACGTGCCGCCGCGGGACAGACATTCTACCATTATTTAGCGTGGCGTTTGATGAACATTATCATCAAATTATGGCGAGCATTCACTTAAAAATTTAATTTGGACAGTTATAGTTGCATCAGCGCATTAGACTCTGAACTGCTCTGGTAGTTGGATTGTTTGGATTTTTTTTTTGATCTCTGACTTTCAGAATATAGCGATGTTTTTACAGGATCGTTTTTGATTATGAATCCCAGACAATCTCCTAATTCCTCAGAGCTATAAGCTGTAGCTATAAGTGTATTTCTCAGATGAAGTGGGCACTAGGAATTCTAATTACAGGCTTCACGTTTTGCTAATCACTTTCTGGTTGCCAATATTGTAGTTAGAGAGCCAGTGTTGAGAACGGCAAAAGACAGCATAAATAATAGGAATATTTATATAACAATTAATTCCAGCGTTCTTATATATAAAGCCGCGGTGGGGACGGCTAAGGGAACACCTAATCAAATCGGCTCTCCCGACTAGCTGCTGGGCGAGTAATACACCACATTAAGTTACTGAATAAATCATCACTTCCTTTGCTGATGGCCGATGAAGCTCTCAATTTAAATGTGCATTCAGCACACAGGTAAGTAATCATAATAAAAGTCTGACATGGCTAAGTCAAATATTTTGGGCGAGAGCATTAATTTATATACAACTCCACGCAGTAGACGAGCTCTGAACTTGCCCTTTGGAGATACACTATCGCTATAGTTTTATAGTTATTCAATTGAAACTTGTCACATCTTTATGATTATAGCGGATCTCCATTCTACTTGAATTTATACATCCTAGCCTTATTTAATCGCCTACTTAATCTATCTTTCTTCCTTAATTTTTAAGACAAAAACCAGAAAATATTGAATTTCAACTAAAATTTTAATTTGTGAGATCCTGAATACTGTTTCTACTAAATGATTATGAAAAAGGAATCTAAATGTAATTTTTTAAGTCTCTAGCTCTTTTCTGTTGCGCCAATGATTTTTACAGAAAAATGTCCAAATTTCGAAAATGGTTAAATTTATTGAGCCGATATTCAACGCATATTGATTTAGTATTACTCCTGACATGCTAGAACCGTTTCAGGCTATATACTTTATTTTTAAAATATTGCGCAACATTTATGACGTCAGAGCTAGTTACAGCGGACTAGGCTGGCGCACAACGGAAAGACTGATGAGAATTTTATAAGGCGTGAGTAGGCTGCTTCCCTACATCACCCTCTACTTAATTTATTTTTTAATGTTAATGAACGAAAAAAAAATTAATTACAAAAAGGGAAGCAAGAGTACAGCTTAAATCCCCATGAAGAATTAAAATTTAAATGTAAACATATAGAAATATTAAAAGAAAAACTGATTACCTACTTCAATTATTTAAATTTCTGGCATGTTCACTGCCTCATAAGCAACATTATCACTCAAAATTTAAACAAAATCAATGAAACACTTTGGCATACATATTGCCTTAGACAAACACACACATAAAAATATGTAAAACTATGAAAATATTAAGTTCATTAAATACATTTTTACATACACAAATACAAAGAAAATAACACAGTTATTCATGACACATAAACAGATAATTACATCTCAGCAGTCCTTTCTAAACCTGAAAGAAAATTTCACAAATCATGACAATTTCATTTTAACGCACGTGGTTGTAGCCGCTTTGGCTGGCGTTCTACACTTCCATTCACAAGGGTAGAGGAGGGGAAGTTGCTATGGTGTGCGTCCTTCACATTCACTCTAAATTACATGGGGAAAGGGGAGGGGTCACTGTGCGATGTGTCCAAGTCACTCCACACTTTCACGCAGCTACCAGGCAGCCATTATCTGGTTTGTCTTGTAGAATAAACAAAAAGAGTGCCTCAGGCTCTGTTCACTTATTATGTTACTGGAACAAAGTTAACATTACTTTTTCAATTTTACTCTCGCGGTTACTTAACTGTCATAAAATCGATAAGCGAATGGCTCAAAACGCCGTTAGTCACGTACTAGAGAAAATTTATGCTCAAGGCAGACAATCATGATTCCTATGTAATCTCAATTTATTATTTCTCGGCTGGAACACTGAACCAATGCTCGGTACATTCCTGACAAATCTGTATTTTATTTACTTAACTGACTCATCTTCGATTACCTTATTCTTAGAGATAGTATGAGTATATTTGATTAGCAGTTGTCTTCCCAGCCTCTTTGTACATGTGAGTAACTTGTGGTAATAGTACAGTTCTGAGTATTCAAAACACACTACGTTTAGTTGACTACTAAATCCACTTATTGGTCCTCTGCTGCTGTGTCAGTTCCACATCTGCAATTATGTACTTACTTCGTCGAAGTGTATATATGCTGAGCTATAAATAATGTTTCACGTCCGCCATTATGTTACTCAATTACGTTGCTAGTGTATGTACTTATTTAACACTCACTCTATTGACATTTAACGCAAAGGATAGCACATTTATTTCATATCTATAGTGTATTGCAGCTGATCAGTTTGCTCACGTTGCAATCCATTTCTACTTGATTGGGTGCTGAAGCCACAGGTAGTCTCTCTCGACCTACCACTAAAGTGCATTAAGTAATTATGGCCGAGTGTAATGCTAAATTCCTTGAACCTATAGGACACCATGAGCTGCTCTGTCTCATCTAACATAAGGCTACCTATGGTCGCATTCACGCCTCCAACTCAAAACCTCAATACATGTAGGTGAGTCCTGTCACACACTACACCAAATAACGGCCAGCTCCAACCTTATAAATATTTCAAAGACGTGTCCTTCACGTCTCAACCACAAACACTGTTCAATTCTATTACACTGCCATTCCTTGCTACACAAGGTGAGTTCATTCTTACGACGTATCTGCATGTTTTTCATAACTCTAAGCAATCTCTTTTACTATTAATTAGTTAGCTCTACAGCGTACACTAGGTTTCACTGCCACTTCAGATCCTGCTTGAACACGAATTTGTATGTTGTTGTTGTGGTCTTCAGTCCTGAGACTGGTTTGATGCAGCTCTCCATGCTACTCTATCCTGAGCAAGCTTTTTCATCTCCCAGTACCTACTGCAACCTACATCCTTCTGAATCTGCTTAGTGTATTCATCTCTTGGTCTCCCCCTACGATTTTTACCCTCCACGCTGCCCTCCAATACTAAATTGGTGATCCCTTGAAGCCTCAGAATATGTCCTACCAACCGATCCCTTCTTCTGGTCAAGTTGTGCCACAAACTTCTCTTCTCCCCAATCCTATTCAATACTTCCTCATTAGTTATGTGATCTACCCATCTAATCTTCAGCATTCTTCTGTAGCACCACATTTCGAAAGCTTCTATTCTCTTCTTGTCCAAACTATTTATCGTCCATGTTTCACTTCCATACATGGCTACACTCCATACGAATACTTTCAGAAATGACTTCCTAACACTTAAATCAATACTGGATGTTAACAAATTTCTCTTCTTCAGAAACGCTTTCCTTGCCATTGCCAGCCTACATTTTATATCCTCTCGACTTCGACTATCATCAGTTATTTTGCTCCCCAAATAGCAAAACTCCTTTACTACTTTAAGTGCCTCATTTCCTAATCCAATTCCCTCAGCATCACCCGACTTAATTAGACTTCATTCCATTATCCTTGTCTTTTTTTTTGTTGATGTTCATCTTATATCCTCCTTTCAAGACACTGTCCATTCCATTCAACTGCTCTTCCAAGTCCTTTGCTGTCTCTGACAGAATTACAATGTCATCGGCGAACCTCAAAGTTTTTATTTCTTCTCCATGAATTTTAATACCTACTCCGAATTTTTCTTTTGTTTCCTTTACTGCTTGCTCAATATACAGATTGAACTACATCGGGGAGAGGCTACAACCCTGTCTTACTCCCTTCCCAACCACTGCTTCCTTTTCATGTCCCTCGAGTCTTATAACTGCCATCTGGTTTCTGTACAAATTGTAAATAGCCTTTCGCTCCCTGTATTTTACCCCTGCCACCTTTAGAATTTGAAAGAGAGTATTCCAGTCAACATTGTCAAAAGCTTTCTCTAAGTCTACAAATGCTAGAAACGTAGGTTTGCCTTTCCTTAATCTTTCTTCTAAGATAAGTCGTAAGGTCAGTATTGCCTCACGTCTTCCAGTGTTTCCACGGAATCCAAACTGATCTTCCCCGAGATTGGCTTCTACTAGTTTTTCCATTCGTCTGTAAAGAATTCGTGTTAGTATTTTGCAGCTGTGACTTATTAAGCTGATAGTTCGGTAATTTTCACATCTGTCAACACCTGCTTTCTTTGGGATTGGAATTATTATATTCTTCTTGAAGTCTGAGGGTATTTCGCCTGTTTCATACATCTTGCTCACCAGATGGTAGAGTTTTGTCAGGACTGGCTCTCCCACGGCCGTCAGTAGTTCCAATGGAATATTGTCTACTCCGGGGGCCTTGTTTCGACTCAGGTCTTTCAGTGCTCTGTCAAACTCTTCACGCAGTATCATATCTCCCATTTCATCTTCATCTACATCCTCTTCCATTTCCATAATATTGTCCTCAAGTACATCGCCCTTGTATAGACCTTCTATATACTCCTTCCACCTTTCTGCTTTCCCTTCTTTGCTTAGAACTGGGTTTCCATCTGAGCTCTTGATATTCACACAAGTCGTTCTCTTATCTCCAAAGGTCTCTTTAATTTTCCTGTAGACGGTATCTATCTTGCCCCTAGTGAGATAGGCCTCTACATCCTTACATTTGTCCTCTAGCCATCCCTGCTTAGCCATTTTGCACTTCCTGTCGATCTCATTTTTGAGACGTTTGTATTCCTTTTTGCCTGTTTCACTTACTGCATTTTTATATTTTCTCCTTTCATCAATTAAATTCAATATTTCTTCTGTTACCCAAGGATTTCTACTAGCCCTCGTCTTTTTACCTACTTGATCCTCTGCTGCCTTCACTACTTCATCCCTCAAAGCTACCCATTCTTCTTCTACTGTATTTATTTCCCCCATTCCTGTCAATTGCTCCCTTATGCTCTCCCTGAATCTCTGTACAACCTCTGGTTCTTTTAGTTTATCCAGGTCCCATCTTCTTAAATTCCCACCTTATTGCAGTTTCTTCAATTTTAATCTACAGGTCATAACCAATAGATTGTGGTCAGAGTCCACATCTGCCCCTGGAAATGTCTTACAATTTAAAACCTGGTTCCTAAATCTCTGTCTTACCATTATATAATCTATCTGATACCTTTTAGTATCTCCAGGGTTCTTCCATGTATACAACCTTCTTTCATGATTCTTAAACCAAGTGTTAGTTATGATTATGTTGTGCTCTGTGCAAAATTCTACCAGTCGGCTTCCTCTTTCATTTCTGTCCCCCAATCCATATTCACCTACTATGTTTCCTTCTCTCCATTTTCCTACACTCGAATTCCAGTCACCCATGACTATTAAATTTTCGTCTCCCTTCACAATCTGAATAATTTCTTTTATTTCATCATACATTTCTTCAATTTCTTCGTCATCTGCAGAGCTAGTTGGCATATAAACTTGTACTACTGTAGTAGGTGTGGGCTTCGTATCTATCTTGGCTACAATAATGCGTTCACTACGCTGTTTGTAGTAGCTTACCCGCATTCCTATTTTCCTATTCATTATTAAACCTACTCCTGCATTACCCCTATTTGATTTTGTGTTTATAACCCTGTAGTCACCTGACCAGAAGTCTTGTTCCTCCTGCCGCCGAACTTCACTAATTCCCACTATATCTAACTTCAATCTATCCATTTCCATTTTTAAATTTTCTAACCTACCTGCCCGATTAAGGGATCTGACATTCCACGCTCTGATCCGTAGAACGCCAGTTTTCTTTCTCTTGATAACGACATCCTCTTGAGTAGTCCCCGGCCGGAGATCCGAATGGGGGACTATTTTACCTCCAGAATATTTTACCCAAGAGGACGCCATCATCATGTAATCATACAGTAAAGCTGCATGCCCTCGGGAAAAATTACAGCTGTAGTTTCCCCTTGCTTTCAGCCATTCGCAGTAACAGCACAGCAAGGCCGTTTTGGTTATTGTTACAAGGCCAGATCAGTCAATCATCCAGACTGTTGCCCTTGCAACTACTGAAAAGGCTGCTGCCCACCAACGGCAAGGTCCATGGTTCAGGGGGGGGCGAATTTGTATATCTCTTTAAAATATTATTGTGGGAGCATTTCCAATAAAACAACACTTTGTACTTACAATATTACCAGGGTTCCATACATACTTGTTACTCAAATACATTTGTATCTTAATTACATCATACTTCTCTGTTGTTTATGTCAGTGTTAGGTTTGTCACATTAGGTATTTTTTTTTTACTAATCGGTGGATAGAATGGTTACAGAACTCGTGGCTTGATAGCCATGACGGAAAATTTTTGTATTGCAAAGAAGGAGTCGAACCTTTGGTGTATAGGAAAGATGAAGATAAAGTGAGACCTGAAATGGAAGGAAAATCTCACACAGCTGGGATTGCACAGCTGCCACACTGTGTAGAGGTTACAGAACAACCTCTTCCCTACAGAATTCATTAGTTTATTATTGGCCTGATAACCATAACGGAAAAATTAATGTGTTGGAAAGAATAGGTCGAAATTTTAGGTGGATAGGAAAAATGAAGAGTGAGTGAAATCTGAAATGGGAAAGACGATCTCACACAGCTGGGACTGCACAGCTGCCACACTGTGTAGAGGTTACAGAAGAACCTCCTCCCTACAGAATTCATTAGCTTAGTTATGAACTTCTTTAGGTCGATCACGTTCCTGAGACCTAATAGCTTTTTACTTTTAGGGTACTCTAGCCTATATGCATTGGCATGTGTTTTTCCTATGACCCTGAAAGGTCCTTGGTATACGAACATGAATTTTTTTGTTTCTTCTTCTTCTTCTGTGTTTAGCTTACTTTTACTAAGATTAACACCTTCGTCCCAATATCTCGTATTTTTCAGAACTCGTATAGGCAGCTCCCAAGTTTCATCATTAGTTACTACATGTTTATCATTAAAAGGTACCGTGATTACTCTGGTGATCGGCAAGACCATTTTTAACTGGCTTCTTTCAAATTCAACAACACTCTGATATTTTGACAAGAAATCTATGCCAATTAAAACCTCAGTACTGAGATTATTTACAATTAAGCATGGATGATCAATTAAATTACCATTAATGTTAAAGGGCAGCAAAGCTTCTTGCTTTACCGTTTTTGACACCTTGCCAGTAGCACCAATTATTCTTAGTCCTGATACCCTTATTACAGTAAGCATGTCTTTACCAGGTAATGCATCAAAGAAGGACTGAGATATCGCACTCAACTCACTTCCACTGTCTAAGAGACAACGTATATTGATACCCAACATATTCACTATTATTATAGGGTGGCTTATTCTAGTTTGTACAGGTGGTTCCCCCAAACTCATCCAATAGTTCCTTTTGGATTTGTCTCCAACTAAAGTGATCGATATCTGTCTTCATTACATTTAGGTCAAAGTGTGTAGGGGTTTCCTGAATTACATTTTCAGCTGCCTTTTCCAGTCGGTCTATTAATTTTAAAACGAAACACCTCATGACTTCATTACACTTAGTTTGCTGAACATGACCCAAATTACTGTAGTCTGAGCGATTCTGCGCCTCCAGACCGGGCATAACACTAGTTACAGCTAAACCACTTTCATTATTATCGTCGGGTTCCTTCTCAAGTGACAACTGGTCATAGCTACCGGGTTCATCGACCCCCAACAGGCTATCCTCTACATTCTCACTTACCTCCTGTCCTAAATCTATTAGTACAGTATCGACATCCTCCACAGGCACTTTAGATAAGAGCACATCATCCTCATCGTAAAAATAAGCATGAATTTCTTCTGCTTGTTCACCTGACAATTCAGTATTTTGTAGCTCTTCCCTACCGTTACACTGCTGCGCCTTCTCTTTCTCTTCCCACCTAGAGAGCGTCTCTAACACGGTATCTATCAAAAACTGTGAGCGATCTAATATTTCTGCTGTATCCTTAGATGCTACCGACCCTTCATCCACATGTTCCGTTTGAGTATTCTGATCTGTCTTACCAATTACAGTAATTACTGGCTTAGGAAAAGTAGCCGCCTGGTGAGCACCAGTGTCCTCATAGACGGGAACTGATTTTCCTGCCTCGGCCTACTACTGTTTCCTTTATTTCCATTATAGTTAACTGGCACAGCATTGCTTTCCGCACTGTTGTTTACCTGCATAATTTTGTTCGGAACAAAATTACAATCATTTGGATGTCATTTTTGGTTTTGATAATTATTTCTCCAATTCCTACCTTTCTTAGGATGGCGAACACCTACTGTTCTGATGTTTACATTGCCATTCTGCTCGTTCTTAAAATTACTATTAGTGTTATTAGCATTTCTGTTATTACGTGCTTGCTCCTCATTGGCAGCAACACGTTCTACACGTTCCAAATATTCAATGAAACGATCCAGATTGTCTCTAGGGGCAGATATAATTCTAGTTTGCCAGTACCATGGCAGTTTGTCTTCAAGACCTAGTATTACCATTTCAGGTTTTAGCTTTTCGGCCAAATGTGACAAACGTGAGATCCATGACCTAGCAAACTTTTTTATAGATTCCTTGCCTGCATTGAAGCGTTTTCCACTCCAAAATTCTCTCAACATTTCATTTTGCTTATTACTAGACCAATACTCATTAATGAAAGCTGTTTTAAATTCCACTAATGTTTCACACTTCAACATAACATCAGCTGATCAACGCATGGCGTCACCTGCTAAATGGCTTCTAATAAATGAGATTTTCTCTCGTTCAGACCAAGTTGGTGGAATCACATCTTCAAAATCGTTCCAGAAATCTTGCGGGTGGATATTTTTGTCTGGATCGAACCGCAAGAACTGCCGACACCCGATAAAAGCGGCGTTTGCAGCTACAACTTCTTGCATACTACCATTACCAGAAGTTACTGAAGCTACTTTACCCTCAATGTTAGCAATGTTAGTACTAATATTTTCTATTCTCATTTCAACATTATCTACTCTTTGCACAATATGAGTAGTATCAGTTTTGATTGCATCTACTTCTGCTTGACATATGTTTATTTTCATATTAACATCTTTAAACCTATCTGAGCACAGTTCAGATTCCGCCTCGATCTTTTCTGTTAACTTGTGCTCCAGCTTCACATCTTCCATTTGGAAGTCTCTGCGAAACTCAGCAACTTCGGATTTTACTGTTTTATACATTTCAGAAAATTGTTGAGCAACCTTTTTCTTAATATCCTCATAATTGTAATCAATTTTATAATTTAAACTGTCCAGACCCTCTTACAACTTATTGCAGCCAGTCTTGAAGGAAGTTTCTAATTCAGCTTTATTGAATTATAATTTTTTGTCCATTAACTCAAACCGTTTATTAAAATTGGTTTGTCTGGCCACAATCCTGTTATTTACCTCAATTATATCCGAGTTTAACTCAGCTGTCATTCTAGCATTACTGCTTTTGACCTCAGTTATTTCAGACTTTAATTCAGCATTACTGGTAGCTATTGCTTGTAATATAACATTTAAACCAATAGCCCCAGTATCTTTGGGTTGCTCACTAGCTGGTTTCTTATCACACTCAGGTGACGAAAAACTAGCTCCAACACCAGAATCATCAAAACTAAATGAAACTTCTGATTGATCAGTCATATCTAACTTCTCCTGTTTAAACTCTACCACCTCTGATGGCTGTTTCGTTTTTAACTCATCAGATAAACTAACATCCAATTAATTAACAACTTCTGATTTCTGCTTTACTACAGGAGTCTCTATTATTGAATCATCGCCCCTTTTCACACATCTGTCAGGAGACAATACTTCATATTTCATCTTAACATTACTATTTTCATGCATATTTTCACTTGAACTGTTGGCTGGATTTACAGTTCCCTCAACAGACATAGGTTCTGATTTAAGTTTAACCTCAGTTTCTTCTGGCGGTTCCATCGCCAACAGTCTTTTGGTGCAGGTTAGTAAAAATATTAACAGCTTTTCACTTAACTTAGTTCCTTCTGCGTTGCCGGCGCGGCGTACCAGGATTACTGATGCGACGTGGCGCATTGAACTGCAGACGGAACTTCGATGGCTGTTGTGTGTTTGCGTGGCCCGCAACTGCAGGCGCGGCTCCGGTTGCTCCGGCGGATGACTGCGGTGCGGCGAAACTGGCGTCTCGCGATGCCGGCAGCGCCGCTAGACTCAGTGCCAGCTCTGTCAATCCAGATGCGTTGTTAATCCAATTGTGTCGTCCACATGCACACGTAACACTATCACTGTTCTATTACACAGTTGCTTGTCGCATTTCACTCCCGAATTCGAATATTTAAAAATCACTTTCACTTTTACTCGGTTTCTTTCCCGGCCGATGCACCAATTGTGGGGCGGCTGGTGGAATTGTTGTCCTATAAAATGTAGAATGTAATGAAATGCAGATGCATTTCCTGGCCGATGCACCGTATGTGAGGCGGCAGGAGGAATTTATTGTTATTATTTAAAATAATGTAGAATATGGTTTGAGGGATAAAGGGACCAGACTGCTATGGTTATCAGTCAATGTAGAATGTAATGTAGAAAAGAAAAGATGCATTTCCTGGCCGATTAGCCATATGTGGGGCGGCGGGTGCAATGAATTGTTATATAAATGTTCCTATTATTTATGCTGTCTTTTGCCATTCTCAACACTGGCTCTCTAACTACAATATTGGCAACCAGAAAGTGATTAGCAAAACGTGATGCCTGTAATTAGAATTCCTAGGGCCCACTTCATCTGAGAAATACACTTATAGCTACAGCTTATAGCTCTGAGGAAATAGGAGATTGTCTGGGATTCATAATCAAAAACGATCCTGTAAAAACGTTCGCTGTATTCTGAAAGTCACAGATCAAAAAAAAGAAAGCACACAATCCAACTACCAGAGCAGTTCAGAGTTTAATGCGCTGATACAACTATAACTGTCCAAATTAAATGTTTAAGTGAATACTCGCCATAATTTGATGATAATGTTCATCAAATGCCACGCTAAATAATGGTAGAATGTCCGTCCCGCGGCGGCACGTGAAAATACGTCATACGCAAACTGAAGGTATATCATTAAAGTTATCCCAGAATTAACACTTCACTCGAAAACTATTTCATGGTTACGCGTATCCCGAGTAACTTATTACGGCATCAGAGGCTGTTATTAGCAATGATACCGACGCGACGCGACTCCCGACATAGGTGGTACACTAACCAGCGTCTGGAGAGAACTGGGGCCTTTCTCTCTCTCGCAGAGTTCTTATATATAAAGCCGCAGTGCGGACGGCTAGGGGATCGCCTGATCAAATCGTCTCTCCCGGGTAGCCGCTGGGCTAGTAATGCACCACTTCAAGTTAGTGAATAAATCATTGCTTCCTTTGCTGATGCCCGATGAAGTTCACAATTTAACTGTGCATTCAGGACACAGGTAAGTAATCATAATAAAAGACTGACGTGGCTAAGTTAAATATTTTGGGCGAGAGAGTTAATTTAATTACACTACACGCAGTAGACGAGCTCTGAACTTGCCCTTTGGAGATACGCTATCGCTATAGTTTTAAGTTATTCAATTGAAACTTGTCACATCTTTATGATTATAGCGGATCTCCCTTCTACTTAAATTTAAACATCCTAGCCTTATTTATTCGCCTACTTAATCTATCTTGCTTCCTTAATTTTTAAGACAAAAACCAGAAAATATTGAATTTCAACAAAAATTTTAATTTGTGAGATCCTGAATACTGTTTATACTAAATTATTATGAAAAAGGAATCTAAATATAAATTTTTAAGTTTCTAGCTCCTGTTGGTTGCGCCAATGATTTTTACAGAAAAATGTTCAAATTTCGAAAATGGTTAAAGTTATTGAACTGACATTCAACACATATTGATTTAGTATTACTCTGACATGCTGGAAACGTTTCAGGTTATTTACTTGATTTTTAAAGTATTGCAAAACATTTATTACATCAGAGCTAGGTACAGCGGATTAGGCTAGCACACAATGGAAAGACTGATGTGAATTTTATAACGGGTGACTAGGATGCTTCCCTACATCACCCTCTACTTAAATTTTTTTTCGATTTTAATGAATGAGAAAAAAAATTAATTAAAAAGTGGGAAGCAAGAGTACAGCTTAAATCCCTATGAAAATTAAAATTGAAATGTAAACATGTATAAATATTAATAGAAAACTGATTACCTACTTCAATTATTTAAATTGCTGCCATGGTCACTGCCTCTTAAGCAACATTATCCCTCAAAATTTAAGCAAAATCAATGAAACGCTTTGGCATACATATTGCCTTAGACAGACAAACACATAAAAATATGTATAACTATGAAAATCTTAAATCCATTAAATTCATTTTTAAATACATAAATCCAAAGAAAATAACACAGTTATTCATGATACATAAACAGATAAATATATCTCAGTAGTCTTTTCTAAACCTGAAAGAAAATTTCACATATCATGACAATTTCATTTTTACACATGCGGTTGTAGCTGCTTTGTCTGGCGTTCTACACTTCCATTCACAAGGGTAGAGGAGGGGAAGTTGCTATGGTGTGCATCCTTCACGTTCACTCTAAATTACATGGGGAAAGGGGAGGGTTCACTGACAGTTGTGTCCAAGCCACTCCACACTTTCACGCACCTACCAGGCTGCCATTATCTGGTTTGTCCTGTAGAACAAACAAAAAGAGTGCCTCAGACTCTGTTCACTTAATATCTGAGGGTGGGTCACAATGAAATAGGGATATATACATTTTACCTTTCAATATGTTACTGGAACAAAGTTAACAGAACTTTTTCAATTTTACTCTCGCGGTTACTTAACTGTCATATAATCGGTAAACAAATGGCTCAAAACGCCGTTAGTCACGTACTAGGGAAAATTTATGCTCAAGGCATACAATCATAAATCCTATTTAATCTGAATTTCTTATTTCTGGGCCGGAACACTCAACCAATGCTCGGTACATTCCTGATACATTTGTATTTTATTTACTTAGCTGACTCATCTTCGATTACCTTATTCTTAGAGATAGTATGAGTATATTTGATTAGTAGTTGTCTTCTCAGCTTCCTTGTACCTGTGAGTAACTTGGGGTGGTAGTACAGTTCTCAGTGTTCAAAACACACTACGTTTAGTTGACTACTAAATCCACCTATCGTTCCTCTGCTGCTGTGTCAGTTCCACATCTGCAATTATGAACTTACTTCATCGAAGTGTATTTGTGCTGAGCTATAAATCAATGTTTCACGTCTGCCATTATGTACTTATTTACTTTGCTAGTGTATGAACTTAAGTAATACTCACTCCATTAACATTTAAAGCATAGGATAGCACATTTATTCCATATCTATAGTGTATTGCAGCTGATCAACTTGCTCACGTGGCAATCCACTTCCACCCGATCGGACGCTGAAACCACAGGTAGTCTCTCTCGACCTACCACTAAAGTGCATTAAGTACTGTAAGGAAGCAGCCTACTCACGCTGTATAAAATTCACATCAGTCTTTCCACTGTGTGCCAGCCTAGCTCTGACATCATAAATGTTGCGCAATACTTTAAAAGTCAAGTAAATAACTTGTACGTTCCTAGCATGTCAGGAGTAATACTAAATCAATATGTGTTGAATGTCAGTTCAATAACTTTAACCATTTTCGAAATTTGGACATTTTTCTGTAAAAATTATTGGCGCAACAGAAAAGAGCTAGAAACTTAAAAATTTATATTTAGATTCCTTTTTCATAATAATTTAGTAGTAACAGTTTTCTGAATCTCACAAATTAAGATATTAGTTGGAATTCATGATTTTCTGGTTTTTGTCTTAAAAATTAAGGAAGCAAGATAGATTAAGTAGGCTAATAAATAAGGGTAGGATGTTTAAATTTAAGTAGAAGGGAGATCCGCTACAATCATAAAGATGTGACAAGTTTCAATTGGATAACTATAAAACTATAGCGATAGCTTATCTCCAAATGGCAAGTTCAGAGCTCGTCCACTGCATGTGGTATAATTAAATTAATTCTCTCGCCCAAAAGAATTGACTTAGCCACGTCAGACTTTTATTATGATTACTTACCTGTGTGCTGATTGCACGTTAAAATTGAGAGCTTCATCGGAAATCAGCAAAGGAAGCAATGATTTATTCAATAATTTGAAGTGATGCATTACAAGCCCAGCAGCTAGTCGGGAGAGCCGGTTTTATCAGGTGTTCCATTAGCCGTCCGCACCGCGGCTTTATATATAAGAACGCTGCGCGAGAGAGGAGGGCAATCCGCTGCTCGACTCGCTGCGACGCACTTCGCTACTGTCACCGCGCACGCAACGCCATGGCTGGGAAGCAGATTGCCGCCGCACTGGAAGCCCTCATCCATGCGATGGGGTTCACTGGCGGCCGCCAACGGCAGCCAAGGCGCAAGCGGACGCAGCAGAACAGGAAGAGCCTGCAGTGCTACAACTGCCAGCAGCTGGGGCATACTGCGCGCGAGTGCAAGAACGCCGTCGCGTGCTTGAAGTGCGCGGCGGCTCACGTCACCCGCAGTTGCACGAAACCTCGTGGGGTGGCCAGCAGCTGCGCGAACTGCGGCGGACCACACGCCGCCAACTCGCGTAGCTGCGGCTACCTCCGCGAGTCACGCCGTCTACCCGCCGCACCATGCCCTGTGGCGTCGTCAAGCGCCTCGACGGCCGCCCCGCCCCCCCGCTGTGGCGGGGGGTGCGAGCCGCGGCGCCTTGAGGCCGCCACCGATGAAGCTATGGCCGGCTTCCAAGCCGCCTTCGCGGCCGAAAACGCCGCACTGGAGGAGGAGCTCGCAGCTGTGCATCGCCAGCCCCAGCAGCTGCGCGATGAGCTGCGGGCTATCGAGAAGGAGCCGCCAGTTCCCGCCGCCCCCCCCCCCCCCCCCTCGCGAGTCGTCCGGTGGGGGTCGACGCCTCCACGCAAACAACCGCCGCTCCGCCCCTTGCAGCAATGCAGGAGGTGGCGCCCATGGAAACAGACGATGCGACACAAGGCCCCCCCCCCCCCCCACTGTGGTGGCAGCTGCAAGTAACAGTGCCGCAGCGCCGACCGACCCTTCCCACGACGTTGAGTCAACGGTAAAAGAGTGTCTGTGCCTACCACTCCCAGGAGTGCGTAGTGTGCAAACCTTCCTTAAGAAGATTGTGATGTCACTCAAAGACGGGTCGTACCCCTATTTCGACTATCCATACCCTTTCACTCCACCTGACATGCCTAAGCCTTCCCTCCCGCACCGCTCATACCGCTTCGGTCATTTGTGGTGCATCTTCATTCGCGTGCTCACCAGGAAAGAGTTGGCCCTCATCAACTCGTACCCAATCTTTACGCCACGAGACTGGGATATCTTGTTCGATGTCTCGGAACAATGGTTCAAGGCAGAGTGCCGTGCCGGCAGGGTCAAGAAATCCCGCGAGGAACTCGAAATCGAAAGATTTATCGCTGAGCAAAAAGCCCTACTCCAGCAGCAGCAGTAGCTAAACTATGAGGGAAAATTATGCGGAAGAGCGGAGCCCATTGTTGAAAGTACCAGCCAGCCACTTACGCCATTCCTTTTCCATTCTCTGACTGTCCCTCACACTATTCTTTAATCTTTCTCCATTAAAAAAATTAAAAAAAAACAGCACAAAGTCAAGCAATCGTCCAACCGCCATGTCATTCCACACCAAACTTCAAGTAAGAAGGAGAAGCGTCTTAGTTACGCTAGAACTTCGCCAACTGCAGAGGGTACAATCCCTCAGTCTTGTGCATCTGCGTCTGCGAGAGAGGAAGGCCCCAGTTCTCTCCAGATGCTGAATAGCACACAATCTGTGCCGGGAGTCGCGTCGCGTCGGTATCATTGCTATAAACAGCTTCGGATGCCGTATTAAAATATTCGGGATACGCGTAACCATGAAATCATTTTCGAGTGAAGTGTTAATTCTGGGATGACTAATGATCTATATTCAGTTTGCGTATGTCGTATTTTCACGTCCCGCCGCGGGACAGACATTCTACCATTATTTAGCGTGGCGTTTAATGAACATTATCATCAAATTATGGCGAGCATTTAATTTGGACAGTTACAGTTGCATCAGCGCATTAGACTCTGAACTGCTCGGGTAGTTGGATTGTGTGCATTCTTTTTTTTGATCTGTGACTTTCAGAATATAGCGAACGTTTTTACAGGATCGTTTTTGATTATGAATCCCAGACAATCTCCTAATTCCTCAGAGCTATAAGCTGTAGCTATAAGTGTATTTCTCAGATGAAGTGGGCACTAGGAATACTAATTACAGGCTTCACGTTTTGCTAATCACTTTCTGGTTGCCAATATTGTAGTTAGAGAGCCAGTGTTGAGAATGGCAAAAGACAGCATAAATAATAGGAACATTTATATAACTATTAATTCCACCCGCCTCCCCACATATCGTTAATCGGCCGGGAAATGGATCTTTTCTGCATTTACATTACATTCTACATTTAAATAACAATAATTTCCACCCGCCGCCCCACAATTGGTACTAATCGGCCGGGAAAGAAACAAACTGCATAAAAGTGAAAGTGATTTTTAAATATTCGGATTCGGGAGTGAAATGCGACACGCAACTGAGTAATAGAACAGTGATAATGTTACGTGTGTATGTGACGACGCAATTGGATTAACAACGCATCTGGATTGACGGAGCTGGCACTGAGTCTAGAGGTGCTGCCGGCATAGCGAGAAGCCAGTTTTGCCTCACCGCAGTTGTACGCCGGAGCAACCGGAGCCGCGCCTGCAGTTGCGGGCCACGCTAACACACAGCAGCCGTCAAAGTGCCCTCTGCAGTTCAATGTGCCGCATCGCATCAGTAATCCTGGTACGCCGCGCCGGCAACGCCATACGTCGTGCAGAAGGAACTAAGTTAAGTGAAAAGCTGTTAAAAATTTTCCTAACCTGCACTAAAAGACTGTCGGCGATGGAACTGCCAGAAGAAACCGAGGTTAAACTTAAATCAGAACCTATGTCTGTTGAGGGAACTGTAAATCCAGACAACGATTCAAGTTAAATATGCATGAAAATAGTAATGTTAAGGTAAAATATGAAGTATTGTCTCCTGACAAGAGTGTGAGAAGGGGCAGTGATTCAATAATAGAGACCCCTGTAGTAAAGCAGAAGGCAGAAGTTGTTAATTTATTGGATGATAGTTTATCTGATGAATTAAAAATGGAACAGTCATCAGAGATGGTATAGTTTAAGAAGAAGAAGTTAGATATGACTAATCAATCAGAAGTTTCATTTAGTTTTGATGATTCTGGTGTTGGAGCTAGTTTTTCATCACCTGAGTGTGATAAAAAGCCAGCTATTGAGCAACCCAAAGATACTGGGGCTATTGATTTAAATGTTATATTACAAGCAATAGCTGCCAGTAGTGAAAAATTGTCAGCCAGTAATGCAAAAATGTCAGCCAGTAATGCTACAATGAATGCTGAAATAAAATCTGATATAATTGAGGTAAATAACAGAATTGTGCCAAGCCAAACTAAATTTAATAAACGATTGGAGGTAATGGACAATACCTTCAAGGCAGGTTGCAATAAGTTGAAAGAGGGTCTGGACAGTTTGAATTATAAAATTGATTACAACCATGAGGATATTAAGAAAAAGGTTGCACAACAATCTTCTGAAATGTATAAAATAGTAAAATCCGAAGTTGCTGAAGATGCGAAGCTGGAGCACAAGTTAACAGAAAAGATCGAGGCGGAATCTGAACTGTGCTCAGATAGGCTTAAAGATGTTAATATAAAAGTAAACATATGTCAGGCAGAAGTAGACGCAATCAAAACTGATACTACTCATATTGTGCAAAGAGTAGATAATGTTGAAATGAGAGTAGAAAATATTAGTACTAACATTGCTAACATTGAGAGTAAAGTAGCTTCAGTAACTTCTAGTAATGTTAGTATGCAAGAAGTTGTAGCTGCAAACGCCGCTTTTATCGGGTGACGGCAGTTCTTGCGGTTCGATCCAGACAAAAATATCCAACCGCTAGATTTCTGGAACGATTTTGAAGATGTGATTCCACCAACTTGGTCTGAACGAGAGAAAATCTCATTTATTAGAAGCCATTTAGCAGGTGACGCGATGCGTTGATCAGCTGATGTTATGTTGAAGTGTAAAACATTAGCGGAATTTAAAACAGCTTTCATTAATGAGTATTGGTCTAGTAATAAGCAAAATGAAATGTTGAGAGAATTTTGGAGTGGAAAACGCTTCAATGCAGGCAAGGAATGTATAAAAAAGTTTGCTAGGTCTTGGATCTCACGTTTGTCACATTTGGCCGAAAAGCTAAAACCTGAAATGATAATACTAGGTCTTGAAGACAAACTGCCATGGTATTGGCAAACTAGAATTATATCTGCCCCTAGAGACAATCTGGATCGTTTCATTGAATATTTGGAACGTGTAGAGCGTGTGGCTGCCAATGAGGAGCAAGCACGTAATAACAGAAATGCTAATAACACTAGCAGTAATTTTAAGAACGAGCAGAATGGCAATGTAAACATCAGAGCAGTAGGTGTTCGCCATCCTAAGAAAGGTAGGAATTGGAGAAATAATTAGCAGAACCAACAATGGCATCCAAATGATTGTAATTTTGTTCCGAACTAAATTATGCAGGTAAACAACAGTGCGGAAAGCAATGCTGTGCCAGTTAATTACAATGGAGATAAAGGAAACAGTAGTAGGCCGAGGCAGGAAAATTAGTTCCCGTCTATGAGGACACTGGCTGTAGGGAAGCAGCCTACTCCCGCTGTAGTAAATTCACATCAGTTTCCATTGTGTGCCAGCCAGTCTGCTGTAACTAGCTCTGACGTCATAAATGTTGCGCAATACCTTAAAAATCAAGTAAATGAACTAAAACTTTTCTAGCATGTCAGAAATAATACTAAATTAATGTGTGTTAAATATCAGTTCGATAACTTCAGCCATTTCCGAGATTTGGACGTTTTTCTGGAAAAATCATTGGCGCAACAGAAAAGAGCTAGAGACTTCAAAATTTATATTTAGATTCATTTTTCATAATGATTTAATAAAAACAGTACTTTGGATTTCACAAATTAAGACTTTAGTGGAAATTCATGATTTTCTGGTTTTCGTCTCAAAACTGAAGGAAGCAAGATAGATTAAGTAGGCTAGTAAATAAGGCTAGGATGTTTAGATTTAAATAGATTGGAGGTCCGCTATGATTATGAAGATGTGTAAAGTTTCTTTTTAATACCTATAAAATTATAGCAATAGCGGATCTCAAAAGGGGCAGTTCAGAGCTCATCTGCTGCGTGCTGTGTAATTAGATTAATTCTCTCGCCCGAAATATTTAACTTAGCCACGTCAAAATTTTATTATCAATACTTACCTGCGTGCTGAATGCACGTTTAAATTAAGAGCTTCTTCGGCCATCAGCCAAAGAAGCTATAAATTATTATGTAACTTGAAGTGGTGCGTTACTAGCCCAGCGGCTAGTCGGGAGAGCGGATTTAATCAGGCGTTCCCTCAGCCGTCCGCACCGCGGCTTTATATATAAGAACACTGCGCGAGGAAGGAAGGCCCCAGTTCTCTCCAGACGCTGAATGACACGCCATCTGTGTCGGTAGTCGCGTCGCATCAGTGTATCTGCTACAAACAGCCTCAGGTGCCGTATTAAGTTACTAGAGATATGCGGAACCATGAAAACATTTTATGTGAAGTGTTAATTCTGGAATGATTTTCATTATCTAGCTTCAGTTTGCGTTTTGTCGTATTTTCACGTGCCGTCGCGGGACAGTCATTCTACCAAATATTTAGCGTGGCGTTTGATGAAATATTTTCATCAAATTTTGGCGAGCATTCTTTTTAACATTTGATTCGGACATTTATAGTTGCATCAGCGCATTAGACTCTGAACTGTTCTGTTAGTTAGGTTGTAGGGATACTTGTGGTTTTTATTAGTGAATTTCAGAATATACTCAACTATTTTGGAAAACCGTTTTTGATTAGAAATCCCGAACCATCTCCTAATTCCTCAGAGCTATAAGCTGCAGCTATAAGAACATTCTCAGGTAAAGTGGGCACTAGGATATCTATTTACTGGCTCCAAGTTTTATTAAATCACTTTCTGGGGGTCACGGAGTAAATAGAGAGCCAGTGTTGAGAACGGCAAAAGACAGCAATAACAACATTCTAAAAGTCAGAACCGATTCAACATGCAAACAAGGATATACAGCAAATTTATTTTTACAAACTTATACTCGCCGCCCCACATATGGTGCATCATAAGGTATTTTCGGATCGACCTGGCATAGTCAAGGGTTATGAATGTCAATTACAAGTGAAACCCGGCCAAGTGTTTTTCAGGAAGCCATACCAAATACATGTAGCTAGGAAGGAGGCAGTTCGGAAGGAGATACAGAGAATGCTAGAGTGGGGTGTGATTGAAAAAGCGGTCAGTGAGTACAATAATCCTCTTGTTGTTGTACCAAAAAGAGACGGGAGTGTCAGATTGGTCTTGGACGCTCGTTGGTTGAATGAAATAGTGGTTAGGGAAAGTGATAGACCGCAGAACATGGACGAGTTACTGCAAAAATTCCGGGGAGTAAAATTCTTAACGTCTATGGACATCACGTGTGGGTATTGGAATTTGCCACTGGCGGAAAGTTCAAGGAAGTACACAGCTTTCTTGTACGAAGGAGTTTGTTACCAATACCGTGTGGTACCTTTCGGACTTAATACCTCTGTTTGTGCCTTCGTACGTGTGATGTGCCATGTTTTAGGACCTGCTTTAAGCAATAAAATAACAGTTTACGTAGATGATCTGTTAATAGCAACTCCTACCTGGGAAGAACACATAGCTTTATTAGAGGAAGTGTTAGAGGCTATTGAGAAAGGTGGCATGAAACTAAAGATTGAAAAGACTGAGTGCGTTAAAGAGGAAATAGGTTTCTTGGGATATAGGATAAGTGGAAAAGGTATTCTGCCTGACCCAGGCAAGCTAGCAGTCATTGAAAAATTTGAGGCTCCCAGAAACAAGAAGCAATTGAGATCAATGTTCGGTCTTTTCGGCTTCTATAGGCGTTTTGTTAGTGACCAGGCTTTTAATGCTCCTTGTCTTCACCTCCTGCTGAAAAAGAATACCCCTTGGGTTTGGACAGCAGAATGTCAACAGGCGTTTGAGGTGCTTAAACAGTCTTTAATTAATAGTCCAATTTTGCATCATCCTGACTTTGAAAAACCATTCTGTATGTCTGTTGATGCTAGTGGCTATGGTATAGCGGTGGAGATATTCCAGGTAGAAATAGAGAACGAACAAGAAGTGCACAAGACTATAGCTTTCGCAAGTCGATCTTTACAGGCAGCAGAGAGAAATTATGGCATCTCAGAACTAGAAGCGTTGGCAATTGTATTTGGGGTACAGAAGTTTGAGCAGTATCTATTAGGTCACAAGATAATAGTTTACAGTGACCATAAGGCTTTGACCTTTTTAAAGACCTGTAAGTTGAGGAATTCTCGTTTGGTAAGATGGTCATTGTATCTCCAGCAGTTTGACCTTGAGGTTAGATATATTCAAGGGAAAGACAATCTGGTAGCTGATGGGTTATCTAGAAGTGCAGAGCTCTGTGATGACGCGGGAATTACAGCCACCGACCTAAATGAAGTTCGAATGTTTGCATTGCACGAAGTAAAGGAAGAAAGTGCATTAAAGAAGGTGATTAAGAACTTGAGACGTGAGCAGAATGCAGATGACCAACTGAAATTAGTGAAGAGCTATTTAGGAAATGCGAGCTATCCTAAGGTTTCGCAATACTACTATGTGCATAAAGGTATTCTGTTTAGAAGGAAGAAGGTAGGTGTTTCTGAGTGGAAGCTGTGCTTTCCCTCACAACATGTAGACTTACTAATCGACTATGTACACCTGAGGTATGGGCACTACGGTGCAAAGAAGTGCATTGCGAAATTACAAGAGAAGGTTGTGTTTGACAACATGTACCGCCGTGTGGCCAAGCGTCTAGCATCGTGTGTAGTGTGCCAGAAAGTCCGTGCTGCCAACACCAGAATACAAGGGGATATGCATTCAGTAGAGCCAACTGAAACCCTAGAATTACTGGCTTGTGATGTGTTTGGCCCTCTTCCTGTTTCGAGAGGTGGTTGCACCCATGTTTTTGTTGTGGTGGATGGATTCAGTAAATATGTTAAACTATACCCAATTAAAAGAGCAAATGCAAAAACATTGGTTGAAAAGTTGGAAAAAGATTTCTTCGTGAACGTTGGCGTTCCGAAGAATTTGCTGTCAGACAATGGGCCTCAATTTACTTCTGATAGATTTAAGGAATGTCTAGATAAGGCCGGCGTGAAACATCTGAAAATATCTGCGTATTTCCCCCAAGGAAATATGAGTGAACGTATTATGAGGGAATTGAATAGGCTTTGCAGAACTTATTGTGCTCGGAAACACTCAAGTTGGGCAGAGCACATTAAGTATTTTGAGAATGTAATTAACAACTTAAGACATGATGCAACTGGTTTTGCACCTTGCGAATTGATGTTTGGCCAAGAACCGCACAATGTGATTGCAGATATGGTAGAATTCCCTATTCTAACGCAAATATCCACAGACGAGAAGAAACTAAAGGCTAGGGCTAATATGAGAAAAAGAGCGTTGGAAAGGAAGAAGCGTCATGACGCAAAAGCTGTACCTACTAGCTTTGAAATAGGTCAATTAGTCCTTGTCAAAACCAAAGAAAAATCAAAGAAAGTAAATGCAGAAACAAAAAAATTCATGTTTGTATACCAAGGACCTTTCAGGATAATAGGAAAACCACATGCCAATGCATATAGGCTAGAGTATCCTAAAAGTAAGAAGCTCTTAGGTCTCAGGAACGTGATCGACCTAAAGAAATTCATAGGTAGTGAATGAATGCTGTAGGGAGGAGGTTGTTCTGTAACCTCTACACAGTGTGGCAGCTGTGCAGTCCCAGCTGTGTGAGATCTTCTTTCCTTTTCAGGTCTCACTCACTCTTCATCTTTTCTATCCACCTAAAATTTCTAACTCTTCTTTACAGCATTAAGCCAATGAATGCTGTAGGGAGGAGGTTGTTCTGTAACATCTACACAGTGTGGCAGCTGTGCAGTCCCAGCTGTGTGAGATCTTCTTTCCCTTTCAGGTCTCACTCATTCTTCATCTTTCCTATCTACAAAAATTTCGACATCTTCTTCCAACACATAAAATTTTCCGGTATGGTTATCTTTACAGCATTTAACCAATGAATGCTGTAGGGAGGAGGTTGTTCTGTAACCTCTACACAGTGTGGCAGCTGTGCAGTCCCAGCTGTGTGAGATCTTCTTTCCCATTTCAGATCTCACTCATTCTTCCTCTTTCCTGTCCTCAAAAATTTCGACATCTTCTTCCAACACATAAAATTTTCTGTTATGGTTATCAAGCCAGCATTAAACCAATGAATGCTGTAGGGAGGAGGTTGTTCTGTAACCTCTACACAGTGTGGCAGCTGTGCAGTCCCAGCTGTGTGAGATCTTCTTTCCATTTCAGGTCTCACTCATTCTTCCTCTTTCCTGTCCACAAAAATTTCGACCTCTTCTTTTCAGACATGAAAATTTTCTGTCATGGCTATCAAGCTACGAATTATGTAACCATTCTATCTACCGATTAGTGAAGAAAAATACCTAATGTGACAGACCTAATAGTGACAAACAATAGAGAAGTATGACGTAATTAAGATATAAAATATATTGGAGTAACAAGTATGTGTAGAAACCTGGTAATATAGTAAGTACAAAGTGTTGTTTTATTGGAAATGGTCCACCAACAGTAATTTAAAAAGATATATGAATTCATGTACAAGCAGGATCTGAAGTGGTAGTGAAACCTAGCGTATGCATTAGAGCTAACTAAGAAATAGTAAAAGAGATTGCTTAGTGTTAGGAAAAATATGCAGATAAGTTGTAAGATTAAACTCACCTGGTGTAGCAAGGAAAAGCAGTGTAATGGAATTGAGCAGTGTTTGTGGTTGAGACGTGAAGGACACGTCCCTGAAGTATTTATAAGGTTGGAGCTGGCCATTATTTTAGTGTAGTGTGTGACAGGATACACCTACACGTATTGAGGTTATGAGTTGGAGGCGTGAATGCGACCATAGGTACCCTTATGTTAGATGGGACAGAGCAGCTCATGGTGTCCTATAGGTTTAAGGAATTTAGCATTACGCTCGTCCATAATTACTTGATGCACTTTAGTGGTAGGTCCGAGAGAGACTACCTGAGGTTTCAGCGTCCGATTGAGTGGAAATGGATTGCCACGTGAGCAAACTGATCAGCTGCAATACACTAAAGATATGAAATAAATGTGCTATCCTATGCTTTAAATATTAATAGAGTGAGTGTTAAATAAGTACATACACTAGCAAAATAAATAAATAACATACTGACAGACGTAAAACATTATTTTAGCTCCGCATAAATACGCTTCAAAGTAAGTAAGTACGTAATTGCAGATGTGGAACTGACAACAGCAGAGGACCAATAAGTGGATTTAGTAGTCAACTAAACGTAGTGTGTTTTGAACACTCACAACTGTACTATTACCAAAAGTTACTCACATGTACAAAGAAGCTGAGAAAACAACCACTAATCATACTCATACTATCTCTAAGAATAAAGTAATCAAAGATGAGTCAGTTAAGTAAATAAAATGCAGATTTGTCAGGAATGTACCGAGCATTGGTTCAGTGTTCCGGCCCAGAAATAATAAATTCAGATTAAATATGATTTATGACTGTATGCCTTAGGAGCATAAATTTTCTCTAATACATGACTAAAGGCGTTTTGAGCCATTTGTTTAACGATTTTATGACAGTTAAGTAACCGCGAGAGTAATACTGAAAAAGTTCTGTTAACTTTGTTCCAGTAACATATTGGAAGAGAAAATGTATATATCCCAATTTCATTGTGACCCACCCTTAGATGTTAAGTGAACAGTGTCTGAGGCACTCTTTTTGTTTGTTCTACAGGACAAACCAGATAATGGCAGCCTGGTAGCTGCGTGAAAGCGTGGAGTGACTTGGACACAACTCACAGTGACCCCTCCCCTTTCCCCCATGTAATTTAGAGAGAACGTGAAGGACGCACGCCATAGCAACTTCCCCTCCTCTACCCTTGCGAATGGAAGTGTAGGACGCCAGCCAAAGCGGCTACAACCACGTGTGTAAAAACTATTTGTGAACTTTTCTTTCAGATTTAGAAACGACTGCTAAGAGATAATCATCTGTTTATGTATCATGTTATTTTCTTTGAATTTGTGTATGTAAAAATGTATTTAATGGATCTAAGATTTTCATAATTTTTCGATTTCTATGTGTTTGTTTGTCTAAGGCAATATGTATGCCAAAATATTTCATGACTTTGTTTTAAAAATTTGAGTAATGACATTGTTTAAAAAGGCAGTGAACATGCCTACAATTTAAATAATTAATTTAGGTAATCAGTTTTCTTTAATGTTTCTACGGTTTATATTTCAATTTTGATGTTTCATAGGAAGTTAAACTGTACTCTTGCTTCCCTTTTTGTAATTAAATTTTTTTTTCATTCATTATCATTCATAAACAAAAAATTTAAGTAGAGGGTGATGTAGGGAAGCAGCCTACTCCCGCTGTAGTAAATTCACATCAGTTTCCATTGTGTGCCAGCCAGTCTGCTGTAACTAGCTCTGACGTCATAAATGTTGCGCAATACCTTAAAAATCAAGTAAATGAACTAAAACTTTTCTAGCATGTCAGAAATAATACTAAATTAATGTGTGTTAAATATCAGTTCGATAACTTCAGCCATTTCCGAGATTTGGACGTTTTTCTGGAAAAATCATTGGCGCAACAGAAAAGAGCTAGAGACTTCAAAATTTATATTTAGATTCATTTTTCATAATGATTTAATAAAAACAGTACTTTGGATTTCACAAATTAAGACTTTAGTGGAAATTCATGATTTTCTGGTTTTCGTCTCAAAACTGAAGGAAGCAAGATAGATTAAGTAGGCTAGTAAATAAGGCTAGGATGTTTAGATTTAAATAGATTGGAGGTCCGCTATGATTATGAAGATGTGTAAAGTTTCTTTTTAATACCTATAAAATTATAGCAATAGCGGATCTCAAAAGGGACAGTTCAGAGCTCATCTGCTGCGTGCTGTGTAATTAGATTAATTCTCTCGCCCGAAATATTTAACTTAGCCACGTCAAAATTTTATTATCAATACTTACCTGCGTGCTGAATGCACGTTTAAATTAAGAGCTTCTTCGGCCATCAGCCAAAGAAGCTATAAATTATTATGTAACTTGAAGTGGTGCGTTACTAGCCCAGCGGCTAGTCGGGAGAGCGGATTTAATCAGGCGTTCCCTCAGCCGTCCGCACCGCGGCTTTATACACTCCTGGAAATTGAAATAAGAACACCGTGAATTCATTGTCCCAGGAAGGGGAAACTTTATTGACACATTCCTGGGGTCAGATACATCACATGATCACACTGACAGAACCAAAGGCACATAGACACAGGCAACAGAGCATGCACAATGTCGGCACTAGTACAGTGTATATCCACCTTTCGCAGCAATGCAGGCTGCTATTCTCCCATGGAGACGATCGTAGAGATGCTGGATGTAGTCCTGTGGAACGGCTTGCCATGCCATTTCCACCTGGCGCCTCAGTTGGACCAGCGTTCGTGCTGGACGTGCAGACCGCGTGAGACGACGCTTCATCCAGTCCCAAACATGCTCAATGGGGGACAGATCCGGAGATCTTGCTGGCCAGGGTAGTTGACTTACACCTTCTAGAGCACGTTGGGTGGCACGGGATACACGCGGACGTGCATTGTCCTGTTGGAACAGCAAGTTCCCTTGCCGGTCTGGGAATGGTAGAACGATGGGTTCGATGACGGTTTGGATGTACCGTGCACTATTCAGTGTCCCCTCGACGATCGCCAGTGGTGTACGGCCAGTGTAGGAGATCGCTCCCCACACCATGATGCCGGGTGTTGGCCCTGTGTGCCTCGGTCGTATGCAGTCCTGATTGTGGCGCTCACCTGCACGGCGCCAAACACGCATACGACCATCATTGGCACCAAGGCAGAAGCGACTCTCATCGCTGAAGACGACACGTCTCCATTCGTCCCTCCATTCACGCCTGTCGCGACACCACTGGAGGCGGGCTGCACGATGTTGGGGCGTGAGCGGAAACCGGCCTAACGGTGTGCGGGACCGTAGCCCAGCTTCATGGAGACGGTTGCGAATGGTCCTCGCCGATACCCCAGGGGCAACAGTGTCCCTAATTTGCTGGGAAGTGGCGGTGCGGTCCCCTACGGCACTGCGTAGGATCCTACGGTCTTGGCGTGCATCCGTGCGTCGCTGCGGTCCGGTCCCAGGTCGAGGGGCACGTGCACCTTCCGCCGACCACTGGCGACAACATCGATGTACTGTGGAGACCTCACGCCCCACGTGTTGAGCAATTCGGCGGTACGTCCACCCGGCCTCCCGCATGCCCACTATACGCCCTCGCTCAAAGTCCGTCAACTGCACATCCGGTTCACGTCCACGCTGTCACGGCATGCTACCAGTGTTAAAGACTGCGATGGAGCTCCGTATGCCACGGCAAACTGGCTGACACTGACGACGGCGGTGCACAAATGCTGCGCAGCTAGCGCCATTCGACGGCCAAAACCGCGGTTCCTGGTGTGTCCGCTGTGCCATGCGCGTGATCATTGCTTGTACAGCCCTCTCGCAGTGTCCGGAGCAAGTATGGTGGGTCTGACACACCGGTGTCAATGTGTTCTTTTTTCCATTTCCAGGAGTGTATATAAGAACATTGCGCGAGGAAGGAAGGCCCCAGTTCTCTCCAGACGCTGAATGACACGCCATCTGTGTCGGTAGTCGCGTCGCATCAGTGTATCTGCTACAAACAGCCTCAGGTGCCGTATTAAGTTACTAGAGATATGCGGAACCATGAAAACATTTTATGTGAAGTGTTAATTCTGGAATGATTTTCATTATCTAGCTTCAGTTTGCGTTTTGTCGTATTTTCACGTGCCGTCGCGGGACAGTCATTCTACCAAATATTTAGCGTGGCGTTTGATGAAATATTTTCATCAAATTTTGGCGAGCATTCTTTTTAACATTTGATTCGGACATTTATAGTTGCATCAGCGCATTAGACTCTGAACTGTTCTGTTAGTTAGGTTGTAGGGATACTTGTGGTTTTTATTAGTGAATTTCAGAATATACTCAACTATTTTGGAAAACCGTTTTTGATTAGAAATCCCGAACCATCTCCTAATTCCTCAGAGCTATAAGCTGCAGCTATAAGAACATTCTCAGGTAAAGTGGGCACTAGGATATCTATTTACTGGCTCCAAGTTTTATTAAATCACTTTCTGGGGGTCACGGAGTAAATAGAGAGCCAGTGTTGAGAACGGCAAAAGACAGCAATAACAACATTCTAAAAGCTAGAAACTGATTCAACACGCAAGCGTTTATACAGCAACAGAAAATTATATTATAACAAACTTACATCCGCCGCCCCACATGGCGCTCACCAGGCGGTTACATTTGCTCAGCCAGTAATTACTGTAATTGGTAAGACATATCAGAATACTCAAACGGAACATATGGATGAGGGGTCGGTAGCATCTAAGGATACAACAGAAATATTAGATCACTCACAGTATTTGATAGATACCGTGTTGGAGACGCTTTCTAAGTGGGAAGAGAAAGAGAAGGCGCAGCAGTGTAACGGTAGGGAAGAGCTACAAAATACTGAATTGTCAGGTGAACAAGCAGAAGAAATTCATGCTTATATTTACGATGAGGATGATGTACTCTTATCTAAAGTGCCTGTGCGGGATGTTGATACTGTACTAATAGATTTAGGACAGGAGGTAAGTGAGAATGTAGAGGATAGCCTGTTGGGGGTCGAAGAACCCAGTAGCTGTGACCAGTCATCACTTGAGAAGGAACCCGACGATAATAGTGAAAGTGGTTTAGCTGTAACTAGTGTTATGCCCGGTCTGGAGGCGCGGAATCGCTCAGACTACAGTAATTTGGGTCATGTTCAGCAAACTAAACGTAATGAAGTCGTGCGGTGTTTCGATTTGAAATTAATAGACCGACTGGAAAAGGCAGCTGAAAATGTAATTCAGGAAACCCCTCCACACTTTGACCTAAATGTAATGAAGACAGATGTCGATCACTTTAGTTGGAGACAAATCCAAAAGGAACTATTGGATGAGTTTGAGGAACCACCTGTACAACCTAGAATAAGCCACCCTATAATGATAGTGAATATGTTGGGTATCAATGTACGTTGTCTCTTAGACAGTGGACGTGAGGTGAGTGCGATATCTCAGTCCTTCTTTGATGCATTACCTGGTAAAGACAAGCTTACAGTAATGAGGGTATCAGGACTAAGAATAATTGGTGCTACTGGCAAGGTGTCAAAAACGGTAAAGCAAGAAGCTTTGCTGCCCTTTAACATTAATGGTAATTTAATTGATCATCCATGCTTAATTGTAAATAATCTCAGTATTGGGGTTTTAATTGGCATAGATTTCTTGTCGAAATATCAGAGTGTTGTTGACTTTGAAAGAAGCCAGTTAAAAATGGTCTTGCCGATAAACGGAGTAATTACGGTACCTTTTACTGATAAACATGTTGTAACTAATGATGAAATTTGGGAGCTGCCTATACGAGTTCTGAAAAATAGGAGATATTGGGACGAAGGTGTTAATCTTAGTAAAAGTAAGCTAAACACAGAAGAAGAAGAAGCAATTATTTTGGACAAAATAGAACCTAAGTTGAGGAAATCGATAAAATTTCAGCTAATCAGAAGGAAGAACTGAGACAGGTTTTAAAAAGGCATCATAAGGTACTTTCAAATCGACCTGGGGTGGTCAGAGGTAATGAATGTCAATTAAAGGTGAAACCTGGCCAAGTGTTTTTCAGGAAGCCATACCAAATACATGTAGCTAGGAAGGAGGCGGTTCGAAATGAGATAAAAGAATGCTAGAGTGGGGTGTGATTGAAAAAGCGGTCAGTGAGTACAATAATCCTCTTGCTGTTGTACCAAAAAGAGACGGGAGTGTCAGATTGGTCTTGTACGCTCGTTGGTTGAATGAAATAGTGGTTAGGGAACGTGATAGACCACAGAACATGGACGAGTTATTGCAAAAATTCCAGGGAGTAAAATTCTTAACCTCTATGGGACTTCACGTGTGGATATTGTAATTTGCCACTGGCGGAAAGTTCAAGGAAGTACACAGCTTTCTTGTACGAAGGAGTTTGTTACCAATACCGTGTGGTACCTTTCGGACTTAATATCTCTGTTTGTGCCTTCGTACGTGTGATGTGCCATGTTTTAGGACCAGTCTTACGTAATAAAATAACAGTCTACGTAGATGATCTGTTAATAGCAACTCCTACCTGGGAAGAACACATAGTTTTACTAGAGGAAGTGTTAGAGGCTATTGAGAGAGGTGGCATGAAACTAAAGATTGAAAAGACGGAGTGCGTTACGGAGGAAATAGGTTTCTTGGGATATATGATAAGTGGAAAAGGTATTCTGCCCGACCCAGGCAAGCTAGCAGTCATTGAAAAATTTGAGGCTCCCAGAAACAAGAAGCAGCTGAGATCGATGTTCGGTCTTTTCGGCTTCTATAGGCGTTTTGTTAGTGATCAGGCTTTTAATGCACCCTGTCTTCACCTCCTGCTGAAAAAGAATACCCCTTGGGTTTGGACAGCAGAATACCAACAGACGTTCGAGGTGCTTAAACAATCTTTAATTAATAGTCCTATTTTACATCAACCTGATTTTGAAAAACCATTCTGTATGTCTGTTGATGCTAGTGGCTATGATATAGCTCTGGAGATATTCCAAGTAGAAATAGAGAACGAACAAGAAGTGCACAAGACTATAGCTTTCGCAAGTCGATCTTTACAGGCAGCAGAGAGAAATTATGGCATCTCAGAACTAGAAGCATTGGCAATTGTATTTGGGGTACAGAAATTTGAGCAGTATCTATTAGGTCACAAGATAATTGTTTACAGTGACCATAAGGCGTTGACCTTTTTAAAGACCTGTAAGTTGAGGAATGCTCGTTTGGTAAGATGGTCATTGTATCTCCATCAGTTTGACCTTGAGGTTAGATATATTCAAGGGAAAGACAATCTGGTAGCTGATGGGTTATCTAGAAGTGCGGAGCTGTGTGATGACGCGGGAATTATAGCAACTGACCTAAGTGAAGCACGAATGTTTGCGTTGCACGAAGTAAAGGCAGAAAGTGCATTAAAGAGGGTGATTAAGAACTTGAGACGTGAGCAAAATGCAGATGACCAGCTGAAATTAGTGAAGAGCTATTTAGGAAATGCGAACTATCCTAAGGTTTCGCAATACTATTGTCTGCATAAAGGTATTCTGTTTAGAAGGGAAAATGTAGGAGTTTCAGAGTGGAAGCTGTGCTTTCCCTCACAACATGTAGACTTACTAATCGACTATGTACACCTGAGGTATGGGCACTACGGTGCAAAGAAGTGCATTGCCAAATTAAAAGAGTAGGTTGTGTTTGACAATATGTACCGCCGTGTTGCCAAGCGTCTAGCATCTTGTGTAGTGTGCCAGAAAGTCCGTCCTGTAACACCAGAATACAAGGGGATATGCATGCAGTAGAGCCAACTGAAACCCTAGAATTACTGTCTTGTGATTTGTTTGGCCCTCTTCCTGCTTCGAGAGGTGGTTGCACCCATGTTTTTGTTGTTGTGGATGGATTTAGTAAATATGTTAAGCTATACCCAATTAAAAGAGCAAATGCAAAAACGTTGGTAGAAAAGTTGAAAAAGATTTCTTCGTGAACGTTGACGTTCCGAAGAATTTGCTGTCAGACAATGGACCTCAATTAACTTCTGATAGATTTAAAGAATGTCTGGATAAGGCCGGAGTGAAACATCTGAAAATATCTGCGTATTTCCCCCAAGGAAATATGAGTGAACGTATTATGAGAGAATTGAATAGGCTTTGCAGGACTCAATGTGCTCGGAAACACTCAGGTTGGGCAGAGCACATGAAGTATTTTGAGAATGTAATTAACAACTTAGGGCATGATGCAACTGGTTTTGCACCTTACGAATTGATGTTTGGCCAAGAACCGCACAATGTGATTGCAGATATGGTAGAATTCCCTATTCTAACGCAAATATCCACAGACGAAAAGAAGTTAGGGGCTAGGGCAAATATAAGGAAAAGAACATTAGAAAGAAAGAAGCGTCATGACGCAAAAGTTCTACCCACCAGTTTTGAAATAGGTTAGTTAGTCCTTGTCAAAACCAAGGAAAAATCAAAGAAAATAAATGCAGAAACAAAGAAATTCATGTTCGTATACCAAGGACCTTTCAGGATCATAGGAAAACCACATGCCAATGCATATAGTCTAGAGTACCCTATGAGTAAAAAGCTATTCGGTCTCAGGAACGTGATCGACCTAAAGAAGTTCATAGGTAGTGAATGAATTCTGTAGGGAGGAGGTTGTTCTGTAAACTCTACACAGTGTGGCAGCTGTGCAGTCCCAGCTGTGTGAGATCTTCTTTCCTTTTCAGGTCTCACTCATTCTTCATCTATGCTAGCCACCAAAATTTCGGCTCTTACTCTCAAATACTAAAATCTTCCGGTATGACTATCAAGCCAGCATTAAGCTAATGAATTCTGTAGGGAGGAGGTTGTTCTGTAACCTCTACACAGTGTGGCAGCTGTGCAGTCCCAGCTGTGTGAGAGCTTCTTTCACATTTCAGATCTCACTCTCTCTTCAGCTTTCCTATCCACCTAAAATTTTGACCCCTTCTTTCCAATACGAAAATTTTCTGAAACCAATGAATTCTGTAGGGAGGAGGTTGTTCTGTAACCTCTACACAGTGTGGCAGCTGTGCAGTCCTAGCTGTGTGAGATCTTCTTTCCTTTTCAGATCTCACTCATTCTTCATCTTTGCTATCCACCAAAATTTCGGCTCTTACTCTCAAATACTAAAATCTTCCGGTATGACTATCAAGCCAGCATTAAGCTAATGAATTCTGTAGGGAGGAGGTTGTTCTGTAACCTCTACACAGTGTGGCAGCTGTACAGTCCCAGCTGGGTGAGATCTTCTTTCCTATTTCAGGTCTCACTCTATCTTCATCTTTCCTATCCACCAAAGTTTCTACTCCTTCTTTGCAATACAAAAATTTTCCGTCATGGCTATCAAGCCAAGAGTTCTGTAACCATTCTATCCACCGATTAGTGAAGAAAATACCTAACGTGACAAACCTAACAGTGACATAACAGAGAAGTATGATGTAATTAAGATACAAAGGTATTTGAGTAACAAGTATGTATAGAACCCAGGTAATATTTAAGTACAAAGTTGTTGTTTTATTGTAAATGGTGCACCAACAGTAATTTAAAATTATATACAAATTCGTGTACAAGTAGGATCTGAAGTGGCAGTGAAACCTATTGTATGCTGTAGAGCTAACTAATTAATAGTAAAAGAGATTGCCTAGTGCTATGAAAAATGTGCAGATAAGTTGTAAGAATGAACTCACCTTGGGTAGCAGGGAATGGCAGTGTAATAGAATTGAACAGTGTTTGTGGTTGAGACGTGAAGGATACGTCCTTGAAATATTTATAAGGTTGGAGCTGGCCGTTATTTGGTGTAGTGTGTGACAGGACACACCTACACGTCTTGAGGTTATGAGTTGGAGGCGTGAATGCGACCATAGGTAGCCTTATGTTAGATGAGACAGAGCAGCTCATGGTGTCCTATAGGTTTAAGGAATTTAGCGTTATGCTCGGCCATAATTACTTAATGCACTTTAGTGGTAGGTCGAGAGAGACTACCTGTGGTTTCAGCACCCAATCAAGTAGAAATGGATTGCAACGTGAGTAAACTGATCAGCTGCAATACACTATAGATATGAAATAAATGTGCTATCCTATGCGTTAAATGTTAATAGAGTGAGTGTTAAATAAGTACATACACTAGCAACATAATTGAGTAACATAATGGCGTACGTGAAACATTATTTATAGCTCAGCATAAATACACTTCGACGAAGTAAGTACATAGTTGCAGATGTGGAACCGACACAGCAGCAGAAGACCAATAAGTGGATTTAGTAGTCAACTAAACGTAATGTGTTTTGAACACTCAGAACTGTACTATTATCACAAGTTACTCACATGTACAAAGAGGCTGAGAAGACAACAGTTAATCAAATATACTCATACTATCTCTAGGAATAAGGTAATCGAAGATGAGTCAGTTAAGTAAATAAAATACAGATTTGTCAGGAATGTGCCGAGCATTGGTTCAGTGTTGCGGCCCAAAAATAAGAAATTCAGATTAAATAGGATTTATGATTATATGTCTTGAGCATAAATTTTCTCTAGTACGTGACTAACGGCGTTTTGAACCATTTGTTTACCGATTTTATGACAGTTAAGTAACCGCGAGAGTAAAATTGAAAAAGTTCTGTTAACTTTGTTCCAGTCACATATTGATAGATAAAATGTATATATCCCCATTTCATTGTGACCCACCCTTAGATATTAAGTGAACAGAGTCTGAGGCACTCTTTTTGTTTGTTCTACAAGACAAACCAGACAATGGCAGCCTGGTAGCTGCGTGAAAGCGTGGAGTGACTTGGACACAACTCAGAGCGACCCCTCCCCTTTCCCCATGTAATTCAGAGTGAACGTGAAGGACGCACACCATAGCAACTTCCCCTCCTCTACCCTTGTGAATGGAAGTGTAGAACGCCAGCCAAAGCGGCTACAACCACGTGTGTAAAAATGAAATTGTCATGATTTGTGAAATTTTCTTTCAGGTTTAGAAAAGACTGCTAAGATATAATTATCTGTTTATGTATCATTAATAACTGTGTTATTTTCTTTGAATTTGTGTATGTAAAAATATTTACAGACAATTTAATGGATTTAAGATTTTCCTTATTTTACATATTTTTATGTGTTTGTCTGTCTAAGGCTATATGTATGCCAAAATGTTTCATTGATTATGCTTAAATTTTGAGTGATAATGTTGCTTAAGAGGTAGTGAACATGCCAGCAATTTAAATAATTGAAGTAAGTAATAAGTTTTCTTTTAATATTTCTATATGTTTACATTTCAATTTTAATTTTCATAGGGAGTTAAGCTGTACTCTTTCTTCCCTTTTTGTAATTAATTTTTTTTTATTTTCAAAAAAATTAAGTAGCGGGTAATAAATGGAAATGTCGTGTGGCTAGGGCCTCCCGTCGGGTAGACCGTTCACCTGGTGCAGGTCTTTCGATTTGACGCCACTTCGGCGACCTGCGCGTCGATGGGGATGAAATGATGATGATTAAGACAACACAACACCCAGTCCCCGAGCGGAGAAAATCTCCGACCAAGCCGGGAATCGAACCCGGGCCCTTAGGATTGACAGTCTGTCACGCTGACCACTCAGCTACCGGGGCAGACAAGTAGCGGGTGATGTAGGGAAGCAGCATACTCACGCCTTATAAAATTCACATAAGTCTTTCCATTGAGAGCCAGCCTAGTCTGCTGTAACTAGCTGTGACGTCATAAATATTGCGCAATACTTTAAAATGAAGTAAATAACCTGAAATGTTTCTAGCATGTCAGGAGTAATACAAAATCAATATGGGTTGGATATCAGTTCAATAACTTTAACCATTTTCGAAATTTGGATGTTTTTCTGTAAAAATCATTGGCGCAACAGAGAAGAGCTAGAAACTTAAAAAATTATATTTAGATTCCTTTTGCATAATAATTTAGTAGAAGCAGTATTCTAGAACTCACAAATTAAAATTTTAGTTGAAATTCATGATTTTCTGGTTTTTGTCTTAGAAATTAAGGAAGCAAGATTGATTAAGTAGGCGAATAAATAAAGCTAGGATGTTTAAATTTAAGTAGAAGGGAGATCCGCTAAAATCATAAAAATTTGATAAGTTTCAACAGAATAACTATAAAACTATAGCTATAGCGTATCTCCAAAGAGCAAGTTCAGAGCTCGTCTACTGCGTGTAGTGTAATTAAATTAATTCTCTCGCCCAAAATATTTGACTTAGCCACGTCAGACTTTTATTATGATTACTTGCTTGTGTGCTGATTGCGCAATTAAGTTGAAAGCTTCATTAGCCATCAGCAAAGGGAGCAATGATTTAATCGATAACTAAAAGTGGTGCGTTACTAGCCCAGCGGCTAGTCGGGAGAGCAGATTTGTTCAGGCGTTCCCTTAGCCGTCCGCACCACGGCTTTATATGTAAGAACGCTGCGCGAGAAAAAGGAAGGCCCCAGTTCTCTCCAGACGCTGATTAGCGCACCACCTGTGCTGGGAGTCGTCTCGCGTCAGTATCGTTGATATAAACAGCCTCGGATGCAGTAATAAGTTACTCGGGATACGCGTAACCATGAAATCGTTTTCGAGTGAAGTGTTAATTTTGGGATGACGTTAGTGATCTATCTTTAGTTTGCGTATGTCGTATTTTCACGTGCCGCTGCAGGACAGACATTCTACCATTATTAGCGTGGCGTTTGATGAACATTATCATCAAATTATGGCGAGCATTCACTTAAACATTTAATTTGAACAGTTATAGTTGCATCAGCGTATTACACTCTGAACTGCTCTGGTAGTTGAATTGTGTGTATTCTTTTTGGTCTCAGAATATAGTGAACATTTTAGAGAGAATAGTTTTGATTATGAATCCCAGACAATCTCCTAATTCCTCAGAGCTATAATCTGTAGCTATAAATGTATTTCTCAGATGAAGTGGGCACTAGGAATTCTGATTACAGGCTTCACGTTTTGCTAATCACTTTCTGGTTGCCAATATTGTAGTTAGAGAGCCAGTGTTGAGGACGGCAATGAACAGCATTAAATAAATAATAGGAACATTAACAATTATCCACCCGCCGCCCCACAGGATCCCACACCGCACTGCAATACTCCAGAATAGGGCAGACAAGCGTAGTGTAAACAGTCTCTTTGGTAGGCCTGTTGCACCTTCGAAGTGTTCTACTATGAATTGCAGTCTTTAGTTGGCTCTACCCACAACATTATCTATGTGATCGTTCCAATTTAGGGTGTTTGTAATTGTAATCCCTAAGTATTTAGTTGAATTTACAGCCCTCAGATTTGTGTGACTTATCGCGTAACCGAAATTTAGCTGATTTCTTTTTGTACTCGTGTGAATAACTTCATACTCTTTTTTTTAATTCAGGGTCAATTGCCACTTTTGGCACCATACAGATATCTGCGATTCGTTTTGGTCATCTGATGACTTCAAAAGACGGTAAATGTCAGCATCATCTGTAAACAATTTAAGATGGCTTCTCAGATTGTCTCCTATGTCGTTAACATAGATCAGGTACAGTAGAGGGGCTATAACACTTCCTTGTGGAACGCCGGATATTACTTTTGTTTTACTCGATGACGTTGTGTTTATTACTATGAACTGCGACCTTTCTGACAGGAAACCACGAATCCAGTCACACAACTGAGGGGATACTCGGTAGGCACGCAGTTTGGTTAGAAACTCTTGTGAGGAACGGGGTCGAAAGCCTTCCGGAAATCTAAAAATATGGAATCAATTTGACATCCCCTGTCGATAGCACTCATTACTTCATGAGTATAAAGAGCTAGTGTGTTTCACAAGAACGATATCTTCTGAATACGTGCAGACCATGTTTCAACAAATCGTTTTCGTCAAGATACTTCATAATGTTCGAATACAGAATATGTTCCAAAACCCTAATGCAAATCTATGTTAGTGATATAGGTCTGTAATTCATCGGATTACTCCTACTTCCCTTTTTGGGTATTGGTGTGACTTGAGCAATATTCCAGTCTTTAGGTACGGATCTTTCTGTGAGCGAGTGGTTGTATATAATTGCTAAATATGGAGCTACTTTATCAGCATACTCGGAAAGGAACCTGACTGGTATACAATCGGGACCGGAGGCCTTGCCTTCATTAAGTGATTTAAACTGCTTTGTTACACCGAGGATATCTACTTGTATGTTTCTCATCTTGGCAGTTGTTCTTGATTGCAATTCAGGAATATTTACTTCGTCTTCTTTGGTGAAGGAGTTTTGGAAAACCGTGTTTAATAACTCTGCTTTGTTGGCACTGTTATCAGTGACATCACCGTTGTTATTGCGCAGTGAAAGTATTGATTGCGTCTTGCCACTGGTGTGCTTTATGAATGATCATCATTTCGAAATGCAAAAAACTGCAATAAGTGTCATTGTGTGCATGGACTGTGAAACACATTTCATTTGCGATGTGGGAAAGTAGATCCCTCGTTGAAAGGAGAGGAGAGAACCATATGGGAATGGATCTGCAGTGGATGTAGATTTAATAAACCAACAAGTTTATAAGCAGAGAAATGCCTGCGTGTTGTGGAATAGCAGCGAACGAATCTGAAGCCAAACACATGAAACTGAAAAATGTTCGTTTCAGTGGAAATGTTGCAAAAATTATAACTGCAAATGGCACTGATGGTGTCAGATTATCTAATAAGCACAACAGAAATAATTCTTGCACTGCCGCCAAAACAGAAAGAATGGTGACTGCTGCTGAACTGAAGAAAACAAATTGTGCTCCAGAAGCAACAGAAAAAAGACAGTCAGAGCAGAAGCTCGCGAAACAGCGGGGGAAAAGCCATCACCCCATCAGAATTCACTCTGACAGCCTTATAAAAGGAGCAGGTACAAAAATGAAGAGTTGCAACCACAGGAAACATCGAAACTGAAGGGAATTTGAAGCCTGGTGCAAGACTAAATGAAATCTTCACCATCATTGAAGATTTCAAAAATCTATCAACCAGTGGCTTATAGTTCTCATAGGCAGGTGCAATAATGTGTACCACAACGAGACAGCTGTAGCAGCATCAGCTTTGAGGACAACATTGGGCAACTTAACAAACAAAAATATAAAACTACCAAAAATACCTGAATGTTATGGCTTAATAGAATTATCACGTGTAAACGGCGAAGGTAATAAGTATTTTGAAGCAATCTGCAAACAGTTTAAGAATGTAACACTTGTTGATATTTAGGGTTCTATTACTTGTAATCATCCTTCTGTGAATAATTGTAATTGCTTGAGAGTTTGCCATACAGGACATGATCAGAACTTAATTGAGTTAGAAAAACGTTGTTGACCCAAAAAATTCTTGATGATGTGGTACATAGATTAACCCGCTCTAGTAAGTCAAATGATTCGTTTCAACTCTCATAACGAGATCAGGGAAACGTACAAGTCTGGCCAAGATTGAAATATTTTGGTCTTGGTCAAAACAAAGAGCACCAGAACATAGTATAAAAGATATACTGTAAGTAAATAAACTAAATAGACCCAGTATAAGCACAGTACATCCCTGTGCTAAAATTTAGATTAAAATGTAAAGTTACTGAACTACAATACATGCTGGATGAAATTAATTGAAGCATTCTCCATGCGAAAGAACATTGGATTAAAAGTACAGGAATTAACTTGATTGCACCATTTGATTACTCACTAGTAACAAGTTACTTTACTCTAAACATTGTCCAAGGTGGAGTTTCCATCTGCATCAATAAAAATATGAATTTCAGATAATCAGTTACAGATCTCATCAGCCTATGTGAAGAAAGCAGAAGGCGTTTTTGAGGCATCTGCGGTGTCACTACACACTCAGACACTTGTTGTTGTATCTATTTACCAAAACCCAGCTTATGATATAGAAACATTTGTAGAAAACTCTCTATTTTAATTTAAAAGTCAGCCAGATATGAGCATTATAAAATTTTTATCTCAGTATATGTTAACCTAGATATAAGAGTAAAGAGACAAAAAGGTGATTCGTTCACTATATATGTAAAATTCAACGAATTTTTACTACTGAAATGAAAAATAAACCAGGATGGAAGCATGCCTTCACAATGTAATTAGCAGTGTTGGTACAAATAAAGTAGAATATGACACCATCAAATAAGGAATATGTGACCACGATGGTATATGTCTCAAAACTGGAAACCTGCCTATTGATAATTGCAAGATATCTACAAACAGAGTTCTCATGTCCTCTGCAGTCACCAGAGACGTTAGTTATTACAGTGAAACAAAAGTTGTGTGTGTCAGGGAGGTACATGATATTAAAAAATAATATAATTAAGTGTAAAATTTCCTCTTTCCTCAAATACCTAAAATGAACTATTGCACAGCTACTATGTTAACACAGTTCTCTGACATTGGGATGAGGAGGACAACTATCAGTCATGCTGCATGTAAAGTTCGGATATATTTGGTTATGTTATTCATTAGTTACAGGCACAAATGTGAAAAATCATATTTTTTCAGTGTGAATTGAAATGGGCCGTCAGTTACAAAAAGAAGTATGGTCCAGCCAAAGACACAGACATAGCGAGACAAGTCCCCAGAAAGTTGTTGATGAAATCAAGGCACTTAAAATATCTGTCTGGAACGCATCTAAAACACGGAATACCTGCTAGTACACTCTCAAGGAAGTTAAATAATAAAAATCCTTTTGAAAATAGGTGGATAAACTGTCTTGATGGTAGAAATCTGTGGCTTATTTAAATGTGCTGAACAGGGTAAGCTAGTTTTGACTAGTTTGGCTAGGGATATTGTGAAGTTCTACTAGTACCGAAGTGGAAGAGTAGAAAAGCGCTCTGAGTGTGTGAAAAATCTGCTCTCATATAGCAAGGATATTTTTGTACGCCTCAGTAAAAATGTAAAGCTCAAGTGGACAGAAGAGTTACAGCATACTATTTTAAAAATTTGGAGGAGACTGTGAGAGGTGTTCCACCTTGTCACATAGTCAAGAGTGGATGTCAACATCGACATAGAATCATAGACTCACCCAAAACAAGTAAGTCTGTGGTGATGAAAGGAGCTGATTTCTGATGAAGAAGAATGATACTTAAATCTCTCGATGTCATTGATATCAGGTAAACAAGTGCATGGTATGTAATTAATGAATGTTATGGTTTGTTTTCTAAAACATCATTGTCTCAATAAATCATTTGTAAGTTCAGAAGTTGAATGTTTAATAAAGTCTGTAGGTAATACAAAAAATAATAATTGATATTACTTAATATTAAGTAGAAGTAATATGAATGCATTTTTCTTAATAAAATGCTCTTAGATGTGTTTCATGTGTTCTGATTCACCTCCCCACAAGTTTTAAATGCAATTACTGTTCAAAATAGTCCATGTTCCGAATCACCCCAGGGCGAGTGAAAATTTGGAACATCCTTTAAATTAAAATTTGAGGAAGGTTCCTAGCCAGCATTCAGTAAGTTCTTGGTCAACATTTAGGAATCAAGTCTTTTTAACAGACACACTCAGTTTTCTCATTTCATTAAATTACAATGACAGGTATAGTGATACTTCAAGCGTCTGTCATAGCAACAGGAATGATGTAATTTGAGTTTTTCCGTTGATACAACATAAATGAATTATAGGCCGATTCAGCTGCATGTTTTAAGTGCGCTATTTACAGCTATCAGTAGCTACACAACAAAATTATATTTTCGTAAGTTTTGACATTTTAATTAGCCCTTAATAGCAACCAATTCCACATGAAGTTCATGTTTTTTGTATCGACTTCGTTCATTCATCCAATACTGGCTGGGCGATTTAATATAAGTTTTCTCACCGCGATAAACACGCATAAATATTACATTTTGTTCCATTAGAAATAAGCAGGTGAATCAGAAAAATTAGTAACATGTTAATTATAAACCCATTTCTCGTAACAAAACCTCACGGATGACCGCTTAGTGCTTGACACACGAGCGGACAATATTGCGTCATATTTAACTGAAATTATTTCGTGTTTGAAGACGGTGCCAGAGTTTCGATTTGTAACAGGTGAAAATTTAATGTATTCTTAAGATTTCATTTGCTTAATGTGCTTACATAACTTCAATAACAGGAAAGTTTCCTGCGTGCTGAAAACTCGGTAACATCGTTGGGAAATGCATTTCCGTAAACTGTCTGCTGGGCAAAAACTATGAAAACAAGTACTCCAAGCCGGCATCTCAAGTGAGTCACATCCCAATGCAAATCCGTAACTCAGCTATCTTTGTGACGTGCTTATAATTATGTATTATTTATAGTTTAGGATAACTAATCAGTAAAAAACGCAGCACATGTTGCAATGAAAGCATGAAAGCCGTCTGACGATGAATCGTTATGATTCGAAGCCGGTAACGGTACCTTTTGAATAAAGGAACTTAAAATAAACTTGTGGCTGGTTGCTGTCCCAACACCATCAACATTTGTCTGTATATCATCTCAACAATGTGTTTCCGAAAATAAAAGTAAAACAAAACATGATGCCTCTGTTCGGGGACACACTGATGCAGGTTCCATATTTATAAAGTGAATAGTTCGCGAGTTTGAGCGAACTGAATGAGGAGTAAGACTACGCTTGTGTTTAGTGCGACGCGTGGCAGCTATGCTACTCACCTGCAGGTGCTGTAGCCCAACTCTTACGTTCTAACGCAGTTTTGAACAATCTGAAGTACCGATCAAGGAACATCTTTTGTTCCTAGGTACATTGTAGATACAGTACTCTCCTCTACGTGTATTGGTTCCACCCGAGATATTCGTAAATTAACCTCCAATCCCAAGGAAAGCAGGTGTCGACAGATGTGAAAATTACCGAACTATCAGTTTAATAAGTCACGGCTGCAAAATACTAACGCGAATTCTTTACAGACGAATGGAAAAACTAGTAGAAGCCGACCTCGGGGAAGATCAGTTTGTATTCCGTAGAAATATTGGAACACGTGAGGCAATGCTGACCCTACGACTTATCTTAGAAGCTAGATTAAGGAAAGGCAAACCTACGTTTCTAGCATTTGTAGACTTAGAGAAAGTTTTTGACAATGCTGACTGGAATACTCTCCTTCAGATTCTGGAGGTGGCAGGGGTAAAACACGGGGAGCGAAAGGCTATATACAATTTGTACAGAAACCAGATGGCAGTTATAAGAGTCCAGGGACATGAAAGGGAAGCAGTGGTTGGGAATGGTGTGGGACAGCGTTGTAGCCTCTCCCCGATGTTATTCAATCTGTATATTGAGCAGACAGTGAAGGAAACAAAACAAAAATTCGGAGTAGGTATTAAAATCCATGGAGAAGAAATAAAAACTTTGAGGTTCGCCGATGACATTATAATTCTGTCAGAGACAGAATTACACGTGAATGTGTGATGACGTTTTCTACATGTTTGCGGGTCGCGTAACTGAGATAGGACGGGGGTACTAGCCCTTTATTCACCTAGTCGGATGTGGGAAACCTCCTAAACACCACATCCAGGCTGGTCGGCACATCGGCCCTCGTCGTTAATCCGCTCGGAGGGTTCGATCTGGGGCCGGCGCGTCTATCCGAACAGCGGAAGCGTTGTGTTAGCGCGCGCAGTTGTCCGGGACAAAAAGAGAAAAAAAAAATTTTGTATACAGACTGTACGTACATGTTGACATTACTTCTCCAAGTAGCCGCAAACCAAATTCAAACCTCTGTTGCACCGCGACGCCAGCTTCTGTAACCCATCGTCAAATAATGGTTCCACTTGATTCTTCCGTTGTCGGTTGTCAGTGGTCCGTCGTGGAATGCTTAGTACCCAGACAGACATTCATCTTGAGGAAGAGACGAAAGTCACTTGGTGTCAAATCTAGACAATAGCGAGGATGTCGAGAAACCTCCCCGACAAAGAGTTTATTTATATATTTTATTTATTTATGCATTTATTTTACCTGGCAAGATTAGGGCCTTCAGGACCTCTCTTACACCTAACCAGGCATACTCAGATTGAACGAATTTCAGTTTCTACAGATCATTAAGGACATATAACGTGTTATACAGTATTAATGTTAAAGAAAAAATAGAGATAACAGTAGTACAATGATAATTATAACAATCAAAAAAATAATTATAACAATCAAGAATAATAATAATAATAATAATAGTAATGACTATGTATATGAAAGTAAAGATATTTTTCTTTTATGAATGTCAGTCCTATTGCTAGTTGGGAATTTTCTCGTTATGTTCTTGCAGCTTGTGAGTTATTCTCATCGAGCAGAGACATAAGACGATAGAATGGGGTGAAAGAGATATAGAAGAGGTAGAAAGGTTAGAGGAAGAGAAATAGAATGGTAAAATTCGAAGCTATGATGGAGAGGAGAAAGAAAGAGATGAGAGGGGCACAACAATGGTGGCTATACCGTCCCTAATATGTAAGTTTTGAGTTCCCTCTTGAATGTTGAGTGGTTCTGGATAAGACGGAGATCACAGGGGAGCATGTTCCATAGTCGTATGGCTGAGATGGAGAATGACACGGAGAAAGATTTTGTGTTATGTAAAGGGACAGCCAAGGTGCTACACATATCCGATCTGGTATTGCGGTTGTGAAATGATGATAGATGTTTAATGTGAGAAGATAAGTATTGGGGGCACCAGTGGCTAAGAAATCGATGAAGTAAGCACATCGTGTGGAGATCGCGTGTCTTATGTGGGCGTATCCAACCTAGCTGGGAGTATGAAGGACTGATATGATCATACAACCGTATATTGCAAAAAAATGGTTCAAATGGCTCTGAGCACTATGGGACTCAACTGCTGAGGTCATTAGTCCCCTAGAACTTAGAACTAGTTAAACCTAACTAACCTAAGGACATCACAAACATCCATGCCCGAGGCAGGATTCGAACCTGCGACCGTAGCGGTCTTGCAGTTCCAGACTGCAGCGCCTTTAACCGCACGGCCACTTCGGCCGGCCCGTATACTGCACACGTATCTAACGCAAACATTCATCACTAGCTCGACGCATCTCGAATTTTCACTATTTGTGCCGTGTTGAACTACATCACAGTAGTAAAGATTAGGCAAGACTAGTGTTTGGACTAATTTTTGTTTAACATGGGTTGGAAATATTTGTCTAAATTTTTGGATTGCATGTAGGGAGGAGAGCAATTTCCGGCAAGCTGTGACTGTTTGTTCTTCCCAGTTTAGGTGTTCATCCAAGATTATTCCAAGGTCTTTTACTGTTTTTTGGTATGGTAGTTGGGTACCATTGAGGAGTATTTGAGGGACTGTTTCGCGAAAGTACCGGCTGATTAACTTTGGATGAGATATAAGTATGACCTGGGATTTCTTGGGGTTTAGTTTCAGACCTAGGTTCTGTGCCCATTGAGAAACAGAGCAAAGATATGCGTTCATACTCGCTACTGCGTCAGCAATGTTCTTGGGGCTTGCACTTATGTACAGTTGGATGTCGTCGGCATATACATGGTAGTTGCAGGAGTGAATCACTGAAGAAATATCATTAATGTGTAGTGAGAAGAGTCATGGACCAAGTACGGAGCCTTGGGGAACTCCAGAGCGCACGTTTTTCCATGATGACTTTTCCGACCCACAAATGACTTGTTGACTTCTGTTTTTGAGGTAGCAGTCGAACCAGTGAATTGCGCTGTTTGAGAAATTAAGCCATTTCATTTTAATTAGTAATATGTCAAAGTCAACTGTATCAAAAGCCTTGCTAAAGTCAAGCAGTGTTAGGATGGTAGCTTCACGTCTGTCCATAGCATGTTTAATGTCATCAGTTACTTTGATTAATGCAATTGCTGTACTATGGTGCTTTAGAAAGCCTGACTGATATTTGTCATGGATGTTAAGAGTTTTGAGGTAATCCGTCAGCTGTTCATGGACGATGTATTCTAGGGCTTTAGATATTGCAGGTAGTATGCTGATCGGCCTGTAGTCACCTGGCGACTTAGGGTTGTCAGTCTTGGGTATAGGCTGAATTAAACTTTGCTTCCACTCAGCAGGATATGTACCTTTGTTCGATATGCACTACGGGGCCGTGTATTGCCATGAAGATTGCTTTTGGATCATCCCTCGGAAATTCGTAAGAGTCTCACAATAAACTTGTCATGTCACAGGATTCTCACACACTCCTCTCATTAAATACAGGGTGAGCACAAAATCTTGTCCCGATTATAAAAATTTATAACAGAATAACCGTTTGACATAATAAGTTCCATTTGATGCCGTTACATAGGTTAGTGTTACTACTTTTTTTTTATGACCACTTACGTTAGTAAACCCCAACGTGTACTCCCTTAGTAGCTCGACGAATGTCGATGCGGTATTCTAGTTCCTGCCAGGTGTTTCGTAACATGTCTTCTGTCACAGTACCCACAGCAGCTTATATCCTAGCCTTCAGTTCGTCGACGTCAGCAACTGCTCTGACGATGCCTGTCCTTGATATAGCCCCAGAAAAAAAAGGCAAGGGGCGTAATGTCTGGAGAGGGGAGTAATGTCCAGCTCGGTGGATTGGAAGGAACGGTCCAACACCCTGGCCACCCCACTCTCCAGACATTATGACCCTTGACTTTTTTTTCTGGGGCTATATCAAGGACAGAGTCTTCGTCACACCAGTTGCTGACGTCGGTGAACTGAAGGCTAGGATACAAGCTGCTGTGCGTACTGTGACAGAACACATGTTACGAAACACCTGGCGGGAACCGGAATATCTCCTCGACATTCTCCGAGCTACCAAGGGAGCACACGTTGAGGTTTACTAACGTAAGTGGTCTTAAAAAATAAATAGTAACACTAACCTATGTAATGGCATCAAATGTAAATTATTATGTCAAACGGTTATTATGCAATAAAATGTTATAATCAGGGCAAGACTTTGTGGTCACCCTGTATATTGTCAGAAGTGAATGACAGAACATACTTCGCAACTGGCGGGAGATGCAGTAGCACCGTCTAGTTCTGTCAGTTGCTCCTTACACACCGACGATCGCACCAGAGTTGACTGGCAAACATCGTGACGGTACAAGCACTTGTTTGTTTTTAATACACAACCTGAGGTTATACAAGGTGTTTCAAAAAGTATATATGCATTACAAAGTTGTCAAAACTATGGATCGCTGCGACGCGGCTCGGTTATTGGAGGAACGAGTAAACTGTAGTTTATATTCACCGGCTCTAGATGTCGGTTGCCTTCTGTTTGCATGTTTACTGTCACAAGTTGCAAAACGGCTCTTCCGCAGCAGAAATCATTTAGTGTTCTCGCGTTTTCGAAGTGTAAGGCCGTGAAAGACGTTTCAGGGTGGAGTGCCAAATCGACAGTTTGTAGACACAGGATGCGTATTTAAGCGAAAGAGTCCTGGACGCTCTCGTACTTCCGACGAATATGACGCACGAGTTCAAACCACTTCACAGCGCATTCCTACAAAATCAACTCGTCGCACCAAGACGGGATTTATAACTGGTGTAAGTGGGCTGCTTCTGTGTTGGCAGCGCTGTGTAACTCTTTGCATTGGATCTCTGACTGCGCTTTCTTTGTAAGAGACTCTGTGGCTGGTTGGACTCGTTGTTGGAAGTTAATCGCCAGCAAGGTTACTAAATAATAAGGTTGGGCGGTAAGCGCTCTGCTCTGCCATTGGCTGGCCTAGTGACGTCAGTGTGGAAGCAAGCGCTCACAAGCAGACGACACGGCATGCGCGTTTACGTCAAGTTTTTGGCGGAAGATTTTGTTTATACCAGAATTGAGATGTCTAAGCTGCTTTTCTGCTGCTAAAATATTACAGTTAAAAATGATGAGTTATATTCTTTCGCGGCTTATGCCTCACACATCGGTAAAATATCAGATCACAACCACACTGACAGACACTCGAAATTCGAAACCTCGGCTCAGATAAATCAAAAACTATTCATTTAATCGCATTGAAATGAATTTACTTAAGGGCTCGAAGTTGCACACACTTGTTTGTAAGAACAGCATTCCTTCTTTCTAAAGCCGCTATAGTATTCATCAAAGTAACTTTATCTGTGTCTGAAAAAAAAAAAAACTGTCATCTGTACATGTGCTCTTATTATGATGTTTCGTATTTGGTGACAGCTTTTCCAGAGTTTCCAGAGATCTCTTATGTAGTCCTCGTTTCTTATACCGTTTTTTCTGTCTTCTGTTGCGGGTGACAAATTGACAGTCGCACTACTGCACGGCAAATTGCACGAAGGAACTGCATCTGGCTTGAGCATTCTTTTTCGGGGCAAATTAAGCAATTCAGACTGTAAATCCCTTCAGTAATCTGTTTCTGCGAAGTGGCGAGAACATATTCGTGCATGCGCAACATTTACACTGTCTTTCCTACAACATTTCGACAACCATAGTTTTTGTAATGTTTCATTACGCGGGAAACTGTGATACATTACGTCAGTTCCCTTTGTGCTCCGGTTGTAGGAAAAACAGCCCGTAACAGCACAGACTGGCATTGTAAAAATTAATTTTCTCACTCATTTGTAGATTCTCCAATAAGAATTTCACAGGACGAACCATAAACTATAGAGCTGGCGAACACAATGTTGATCCCGCTGTCCACTATCGCTAACTATTTCAGTTCCGAATCAAATATCAATTACAGCAAAAACCGTTAACACTCTAGAATTCCGAATGTTTCCGCTGTTGACTTAGTACCTCAGAAGAAAGAACTCAATCAAAATACTCCTTCAAACGCAAAACAACACAAGAAAAACAATCACACACACACAATTCGAACTGTGTACTGTTTGGCACAGCTGCTTCCATCGTGACGTCATGAGCACAACTGAGAAAACACGTTGCTTTCTGCGCCCCCCTGATCGCCAGTAGTGTTGGGCAGTTGGAAGGTAGTCGTCAGCAGTGATGGAAGTACTGTTGGGCAGTTCGAGGTGAACAGCTAGAAGTGATGGATGTTAAATGTTTGAAGTTAGCAGTGATGGAGGGTAGAGGTCTGAAGTGTTAGCGTAACCTAACGATCTGCATATGTCCGACTTGGAGATTGTATATTATTCATGATTATATGCCTTTGTACTGGATGCCACATTATTGAGGTAAAAAATACTTTATTTGATTTACAACAAAATTTTTCCTTTGGTAACCACATGCCTATTAGTAGTTAGTGGCTTTAATAGTTAGAATCTTTTATTTAGCAGGCAGTATTGATGATCACTGTATTGCAATAGTTGGCGTAATGAAGATTTTTGTGAGGTAAGTGCTTAATGAAATGTATAGGTTATTGTTAAGATTTATTTTTAGTCAAGGCCATACTTTTGAATTGTTTGAAGGAACGATCACCAAGATAAAATAATGGAAATCAGAGTTCGTACGGAAAGATATAGGTGTTCATTCTTTCCGCACACTATACGAGATTGGAATAATAGAGAATTGTGAAGGTGGTTCGATGAACCTCTGCCAGGCACTTAAATGTGATTTGCAGAGTATTCACGTAGATGTAGATGTAGAAGTCAGTTTGTAATTTTTTTGAGCAATCAGATTATGTCCTACCAAGCGATCCCTTCTTCCCGTCAAGTTGTGGCACAAATTTCTCTTCTCCCCAATTCTATTCAATACCTCCCCATTAGTTATGTGATCTACCCATCTAATCTTCAGCATTCTTCTGCATCACCACATTTCGAAAGCTTCTATTCTCTTCTTTCCCAAACTATTTATCGTCCGTGTTTCACTTCCATACATGGCAACACTCCATACAAATACTTTCAATAAACGACTTCCTGACACTTATAAATCTACACTCGATGTTAAAAAGTTTCTTTTATTCAGAAACGCTTTCCTTGGTATTGCCATTCTACATTTTATATCCTCTCTACTTCGATCATCAATTATTTTGCTTCCCAAATAGCAAAACTCCTTTACTACTTTAAGTGTCTCATTTCCTAATCTAATACCCTCAGCATCACCCAGTCTAATTCGACTCCATTCAATTAGCCTCGTTTTGCTTTTGTTGATGTTCATATTATATCCTCCTTACAAGACACTGTCCATTCCATTCAGCTGCTCTTCCAGTCCTTTGCTGTCTGTGACAGAGCTACAATGTCATCGGCGAATCTCAAAGTTTTCATTTCTTCTCCATGGATTTTAATACCTACTCCGAATTTTTCTTTTGTTTCCTTTACTGCTTGCTCAATATACAGATTGAATAACATGGGGGATAGGCTACAACCCTGTCTCACTCCCTTCCCAACCACTGCTTCCCTTTCATGCCTCTGACTCTTATAACTACCATCTGGTTTCTGCACTAATTGTAAATAGCCTTTCGCTCCCTGTATTTTACCCCTGCCACCTTCAGAATTTGAAAGAGAGTATTCCAATCAACCTTGTCAAAAGCTTTCTCTAAGTCCACAAATGCTAGAAACGTAGTTTTGCCTTTCCTTAAACTTTCTTCTAAAATAAGTCGTAGGGACAGTATTGCCTCATGTGTTCCAACATTTCTACGGAATGCAAACTGATCGTCCCTGAGGTCGGCTTCTACCAGTTTTTCCATTCGTCTGTAAAGAATTCGCGTTAGTATTTTGCAGCTGTGACTTATTAAACTGATAGTTCGGTAATTTTCACATATGTCAACACCTGCTTTCTTTGGGATCAGAATTATTATATTTTTCTTCAAGTCTGAGGGTATTTCGCCTGTCTCATACATCTTGCTCACCAGATGGTAGAGTTTTGTCAGGACTGGCTCTCCCAAGGCTGTCAGTAGTTCTAATGGAATGTTGTCTATTCCCGGGGCCTTTTTTCGACTTTGGTCTTTCAGTGCTCTTTCAAACTCTTCACACAGCATCATATCTCCTATTTCATCTTCACCTACATTCTCTTCCATTTCTACAATATTGTCCTTGTGGGGCGGCGGGTAGAAATTATTGTTATTTAAATGTAGAATGTAATGTAAATGCAGAAAAGATGCATTTCCCGGCCGATTAACCATATGTGGGGCAGCGGGCGGCTTTAATTGTTATATAAATGTTCCTATTATTTATGCTGTCTTTTGCCGTTCTCAAAATTGGCTCTCTAAGTACAATTTTGGCAACCAGAAAGTGATTAGCAAAACGTGAAGCCTGTAATTAGTATTCCTAGTGCCCACTTCATCTGAGAAATACACTTTTAGCTACAGCTTATAGCTCTGAGGAATTAGGAGATTGTCTGGGATTCATAATCAAAAACGAGCCTGTAAAAACGTTCGCTATATTCTGAAAGTCACAGATAAAAAAAAAAAGAATCCAAACAATCCAACTACCAGAGCAGTTCAGAGTCTAATGCGCTGATGCAACTATAACTGTCCAAATTAAATGTTTAAGTGAATGCTCGCCAAAATTTGATGATAATGTTCATCAAACGCCACGCTAAATAATGGTAGAATGTCTGTCCCGCGGCGGCACGTGAAAATACGACATACGCAAACTGAAGATAGATCATTAAAGTCATCCCAAAATTAACACTTCAATCGAAAATGATTTCATGGTTACGCGTATCCCGAGTAACTTAATATGTCATCCGAGGCTGTTTATAGCAATGATACCGACGCGACGCGACTCCCGGCATAGGTGGTGTGCTATTCAGCGTCTGGAGAGAACTGGGGCCTTCCTCTCTCGCACAGCGTTCTTATATATAAAGCCGCGGTGCGGACGGCAGAGAACGCCTGATCAAATCGGCTCTCCCGACTGGCCGCTGGGCTAGTAATGCACCACTTTAAGTTACTGAATAAATCATCGTTTCCTTTGCTGATGGCCGATGAAGCTCTCAATTTAAATGTGCAATCAGCACACAGGTACGTAATCATAATAAAAGTCTGACGTGGATAAGTCAATTATTTTGGGCGAGAGAATTAATTTAATTATACTACACGCAGTAGACGAGCTCTGAACTTGCCCTTTGGAGATACGCTATCGCTATAGTTTTATAGTTATCCGATTGAAACTTGTCACATCTTTATGATTATAGCGGATCTCCCTTCTACTTAAATTTAAACATCCTAGCCTTATTTATTAGCCTACTTAATCTATCTTGCTTCCTTAATTTTTAAGACAAAAACCAGAAAATCATGAATTTCAACTAAAATCTTAATTTGTGAGATTCAGAAAACTGTGTCTACTAAATTATTATGAAAAAGGAATCTAAATATAAATTTTTAAGTTTCTAGCTCTTTTCTGTTGCGCTAATAATTTTTACAGAAAAACGTCCAAATTTCGAAAATGGTTAAAGTTATTGAACTGACATTCAACACATATTGATTTAGTATTACTCCTGACACGCTAGAAACATTTCACGTTATTTACTGGATTTTTAAAGTATTGCGCAACATTTATGATGTCAGAGCTAGGCTGGCACACAATGGAAAGACTGATGTGAATTTTATACAGCGTGAGTAGGCTGCTTCCCTACATCACTCTCTACTTAATTTTTTTTAATGTAAATGGGAAAAATAAAGAAAAAAATTAATTACAAAAAGGGAAGCAAGAGTACAGATTAACTCCCTATGAAAATTTAAAATTGAAATGTACACATATAGAAATATTAAAAGAAAACTTATTACCTACTTCAATTATTTAAATTGCTGGCATGTTCACTGCCTCTTAAGCAACATTATCACTCAAAATTTAAGCAAAATCAATGAAACACTTTGGCATACATATTGCCTTAGACGAACAAACACACAAAAATATGTAAAACTATGAAAATCTTAAATCCATCAAATACATTTTTACATACACAAATTCAAAGAAAGTAACACAGTTATTCATAATACATAAACAGATAGTTATATCTTAGCAGTCTTTTCTATACCTGAAAGAAAATTTCACAAATCATGACAATTTGATTTTTGCGCACGTGATTGTAGCCGCTTTGGCTGGCGTTCTACACTTCCATTCACAAGGGTAGAGGAGGGGAAGTTGCTATGGTGTGCGTCCTTCACGTTCACTCTAAATTACATGGGTAAAGGAGGGGGGGTCACTGTGAGTTGTGTCCAAGTCACTCCACGCTTTCACGCAGCTATCAGGCTGCCATTATCTGGTTTGTCCTGTAGAACAAACAAAAAGAGTGCCTCAGACTCTGTTCACTTAATATCTAAGGGTGGGTCACAATGAAATGGGGATATATACATTTTATCTATCAATATGTGACTGGAACAAAGTTAACAGAACTTTTTCAATTTTACTCTCGCGGTTACTTAACTGTCATAAAATCGGTAAACAAATGGCTCAAAACGCCGTTAGTCACGTACTAGAGATAATTTATGCTCAAGACATATAATCATAAATCCTATTTAATCTGAATTTCTTATTTCTGGGCCGGAACACTGAACCAATGCTTGGTACATTCCTGACAAATCTGTATTTTATTTACTTAAAAAAAATGGCTCTGAGCACTATGGGACTCAACTTCTGAGGTCATTAGTCCCCTAGAACCTAGAACTAGTTAAACCTAACTAACCTAAGGACATCACACACATCCATGCCCGAGGCAGGATTCGAACCTGCGACCGTAGCGGTCTCGCGGTTCCAGACTGCAGATAGTATGAGTACATTTGATTAGCCTCTTTGTACATGTGAGTAACTTGTGGCAATAGTACAGTTCTGAGTGTTCAAAACACACTACGTTTAGTTGACTACTAAATCCACTTATTGGTCCTCTGCTGCTGTGTCAGTTCCACATCTGCAATTATGTACTTACTTCATCTAGTGTATTTTGCTGAGCTATAAATCATGTTTCACGTCTGCCATTATGTTACTCAAATATGTAGCTAGTGTATGCACTTATTTAACCCTCACTCTATTAACATTTAACGCATAGGATGGCACATTTATTTCAGATCTATAGTGTATTGCAGCTGATCAGTTTGCTCAGTTGGCAATCCATTTCCACTCGATCGGACGCTGAAACCACAGGTAGTCTCTCTCGACCTACCACTAAAGTGCATTAAGTAATTATGGACGAGCGTAATGCTAAATTCCTTAAACCTATAGGACACCATGAGCTGCTCTGTCTCATCTAACATAAGGGTACCTATGGTCGCATTCACGCCTCCAACTCATAACCTCAAGACGTGTAGGTGTGTTCTGTCACACACTACACCAAAATAATGGCTAGCTCCAACCTTATAAATACTTCAGGGACGTGTCCTTCACGTCTCAACCACAAGCACTGTTCAATTCTATTACACTGTCATTCCTTGCTACACAAGGTGACTTCATTCTTACAACTTATCTGCATATTTTTCATAACACTAAGCAATCTCTTTTACTATTAATTAGTTAGCTCTACAGCATACAATAGGTTTCACTGCCACTTCAGATCCAGCTTGTCCACGAATTTGTACATCTTTTTAAATTACTGTTGGTGCGCCATTTCCAATAAAACAACAGCTTTGTACTTATAATATTACCAGGGTTATATACATACTTGTTACTCAAATACATTTGTATCTTAATTACATCATACTTCTCTGTTGTTTATGTCACTGTTAGGTTTATCACATTAGGTATTTTCTTCACTAATCGGTGACGGAAAATTTATATATTGCAAAGATGGAGTCGAAACTTTGGTGGATAGGAAAGATGAAGAATGAGTGAAATCTGAAATGGGAAAGAAGATCTCACACAGCTGGGACTGCACAGCTGACACACTGTGTAGAGGTTACAGAACAACCTCCTCCCTACAGAATTCCTTAGTTTATTATTGGCTTGATAACCATAACGGAAGATTTTAGTGTGTTGGAAAGAAGAGGTCGAAATTTTTGTGGATAGGAAAGATGAAGAGTGAGTGAGACCTGAAATGGAAAGAAGATCTCACACAGCTGGGACTGCCCAGCTGACACACTGTGTAGAGGTTAAAGAACAACCTCCTCCCTATAGAATTCATTGGTTTCAGAAAATTTTCGTATCGGAAAGATGGGGTCGAAATTTTTTTAGATAGGAAAGATGAAGAATGAGTGAGACCTGAAAAAGAAAGGGGATTTCACACAGCTGGGACTGCACAGCTGCCACACTGTGTAGAGGTTACAGAACAACCTCCTCCCTACAGAATTCATTAGTTTATTATTGGCTTGATAACCACAACGGAAAATTTAATGTGTTGGAAAGAAGAGGTCGAAATTGTAGGTGGATGGTAAAGTTGAAGAAGGAGTGAGATCTGAAATGGGAAAGAAGATCTCACACAGCTGGGACTGCACAGCTGCCACACTGTGTACAGGTTACAGAACAACCTCCTCCCTACAGAACTCATTAGTTGAAGAAAATACTGGAAAAAAGAGGCCGAAATTTTTGTGGATAGGAAAGATGAAGAGTGAGTGAGACCTGAAATGGAAAGAAGATCTTACACAGCTGGGACTGCACAGCTGACACACTGTGTAGAGCCTATTCAATTCTCTCATAATACGTTCACTCATATTTCCTTGGGGGAAATAGGCAGATATTTTTAGATGTTTCACTCCGGCCTTATCCAGACATTCTTTAAATCTATCAGAAGTTAATTGAGGTCCATTGTCTGGCGGGAAATTCTTCGGAACGCCAACGTTCACGAAGAAATCTTTTTCAACTTTTCTACCAACGTTTTTGCATTTGCTCTTTTAATTGGGTATAGCTTAACATATTTACTGAATCCATCCACAACAAGAAAAACATGGGTGCACCCACCTCTCGAAGCAGGATGAGGGCCAAACAAATCACAAGCCAGTAATTCTAGGGTTTCAATTGGCTCTACTGAATGCATATCCCCTTGTATTCTTGTGTTAGCAGCACGGACTTTCTGGCAACTACACAAGATGCTAGACGCTTGGCAACACGGCGGTACATGTTGTCAAACACAACCTACTCTTTTAATTTGGCAATGCACTTCTTTGCACCGTAGTGCCCATACCTCAGGTGTACATAGTCGATTAGTAAGTCTACATGTTGTGAGGAAAAGCACAGCTTCCACTCAGAAACACCTACCTTTTTCCTCCTAAACAGAATACCTTTATGCAGACAATAGTATTGCGAAACCTTAGGATAGTTCGCATTTCCTAAATAGCTCTTCTCTAATTTCAGCTGGTCATCTGCATTCTGCTCACGTCTCAAGTTCTTACTTTTTGCTTCGTGCAACGCAAACATTCGTACTTCACTTAGGTCTGTTGCTATAATTCCCGCGTCATCACAGAGTTCCGCACTTCTAGATAACCCATCAGCTACCAGATTGTCTTTCCCTTGAATATATCTAACCTCAAGGTCAAACTGATGGAGATACAATGACCATCTTACCAAACGAGCATTCCTCAACTTACAGGTCTTTAAAATGGGCAACGCCTTACGGTCACTGTAAACAATTATCTTGTGACCTAATAGATACTGCTCAAACTTCTGTACCCCAAATACAATTGCCAATGCTTCCAGTTCTGAGCTGCCATAATTTCTCTCTGCTGCCTGTAAAGATCGACTTGCGAAAGCTATAGTCTTGTGCACTTCTTTTTCGTTCTCTATTTCTACTTGGAATACCTCCACAGCTATACCATAGCACTAGCATAAAAAGACATACATAATGGTTTTTCAAAATCAGGATGATGTAAAATAGGACTATTAATTAAAGATTGTTTAAGTACCTCGAACGTCTGTTGGTATTCTGCTGTCCAAACCCAAGGGGTATTCTTTTTCAGCAGGAGGTGAAGACAGGGCGCATTAAAAGCCTCATCACTAACAAAACGCCTATAGAAGCCGAAAAGACCAAACATCGATCTCAACTGCTTTTTGTTTCTGGAAGCCTCAAATTTTTCAATGACTGCTAGCTTGCCTGGGTCAGGCAGAATACCTCTTCCACTTCTCATATATCCCAAGAAACCTATTTCCTCTTTAACGCACTCCGTCTTTTCAATCTTTAGTTTCATGCCACCTCTCTCAATAGCCTCTAACACTTCCTCTAATAAAGGTATGTGTTCTTCCGAGGTAGGAGTTGCTGTTAACAGATCATCTACGTAGACTGTTATTTTATTACTTAAGGCTGGTCCTAAAACATGGCACATCACAGGCACAAACAGAGATTTTAAGTCCGAAAGGTACCACACGATACTGGTAACAAACTCCTTCGTACAAGAAAGCTGTGTACTTCCTTGAACTTTCCGCCAGTGGCAAATTACAATATCCACACGTGATGTCCCATAGAGGTTAAGAATTTTACTCCCTGGAATTTTTGCAATAACTCGTCCATGTTCTGTGGTCTATCACTTTCCCTAACCACTATTTCATTCAACCAACGAGCGTACAAGACCAATCTGACACTCCCGTCTCTTTTTGGTACAACAACAAGAGGATTATTGTACTCACTGACCGCTTTTTCAATCACACCCCACTCTAGCATTCTTTGTATCTCATTTCGAACCGCCTCCTTCCTAGCTACATGTATTTGGTATGGCTTCCTGAAAAACACTTGGCCAGGTTTCACCTTTAATTGACATTCATTACCTCTGACCACCCCAGGTCGATTTGAAAGTACCTTATGATGCCTTTTTAAAACCTGTCTCAGTTCTTCCTTCTGATTAGCTGAAATTTTATCGATTTCCTCAACTTAGGTTCTATTTTGTCCAAAATAATTGCTTCTTCTTCTTCTGTGTTTAGCTTACTTTTACTAAGATTAACACCTTCGTCCCAATATCTCCTATTTTTCAGAACTCGTATAGGCAGCTCCCAAATTTCATCATTAGTTACAACATGTTTATCAGTAAAAGGTACCGTAATTACTCCGTTTATCGGCAAGACCATTTTTAACTGGCTTCAACACTGATATTTTGACAAGAAATCTATGCCAATTAAAACCTCAATAATGAGATTATTTACAATTAAGCATGGATGATCAATTAAATTACCATTAATGTTAAAGGGCAGCAAAGCTTCTTGTTTTACCGTTTTTGATACCTTGCCAGTAGCACCAATTATTCTTAGTCCTGATACCCTCATTACTGTAAGCTTGTCTTTACCAGGTAATGCATCAAAGAAGGACTGAGACATCGCACTCAACTCACTTGCACTGTCTAAGAGACAACGTATATTGATACCCAACATATTCACTTTTATTATAGGGTGGCTTATTCTAGGTTGTACAGGTGGTTCCTCAAACTCATCCAAAAGTTCCTTTTGGATTTGTCTCCAACTAAAGTGATCGACATCTGTCTTCATTACATTTAGGTCAAAGTGTGTAGGGTTTTCCGGAACTACATTTTCAGCTGCCTTTTCCAGTCGGTCTATTAATTTCAAATCGAAACACCGCACGACTTCATTACTTTTAGTTTGCTGAACATGACCCAAATTACTGTAGTCTGAGCGATTCTTCGCCTTCAGACCGGGCATAACACTAGTTACAGCTAAAACACTTTCACTATTATCGTCGGGTTCCTTCTCCAGTGACAACTGGTCACAGCTACTGGGTTCATCGACCCCCAACAGGCTATCCTCTACATTCTCGCTTACCTCCTGTCCTAAATCTGTTAATACAGTATCAACATCCTGCACAGGCACTTTAGATAAGAGCACATCATCCTCATCGTTAATATAAGCATTAATTTCTTCTGCTTCTTCACCTGACAATTCAGTATTTTGTAGCTCTTCCCTACCGTTACAGTACTGCGCCTTCTCTTTCTCTTCCCACTTAGGAATCGTCTCTAACACGGTATCTATCAAATACTGTGAGTGGTTTAATATTTCTGCAGTATCATTGGATGCTACCGACCCATCATCCGAATCCTCAGTTTGAGTATTCTGATCTGTCATACTAATTACTGTAATTACTGGCTTAGGAAAAGCAACCGCCTGGTGAGCGCCAGTATCCTCATAGACGGGAACTAGTTTTTCCAGCCTCTGCCTACTACTGTTACCTTTATTTGCATTATAGTTAACTGGCACAGCACTGCTTTCAACACTGTTGTTTACTTGCACATTCTTGTTAGGAACAAAATTACTATCATTTGGATGTCATTTTTGGTTTTGATAATTATTTCTCCAATTCCTACCTTTCTTAGGATGGCGAACACCTACTGTTCTGATGTTTACAATGCCATTCTGCTCGTTCTTAAAATTACTATTAGTGTTATTAGCATTTCTGTTATTACGTGCTTGCTCCTCATTGGCAGCAACACGTTCTACACGTTCCAAATATTCAATGAAACGATCCAGATTGTCTCTAGGGGCAGATATAATTCTAGTTTGCCAGTACCATGGCAGTTTGTCTTCAAGACCTAGTATTACCATTTCAGGTTTTAGCTTTTCGGCCAAATGTGACAAACGTGAGATCCATGACCTAGCAAACTTTTTTATAGATTCCTTGCCTGCATTGAAGCGTTTTCCACTCCAAAATTCTCTCAACATTTCATTTTGCTTATTACTAGACCAATACTCATTAATGAAAGCTGTTTTAAATTCCACTAATGTTTCACACTTCAACATAACATCAGCTGATCAACGCATGGCGTCACCTGCTAAATGGCTTCTAATAAATGAGATTTTCTCTCGTTCAGACCAAGTTGATGGAATCACATCTTCAAAATCGTTCCAGAAATCTTGCGGGTGGATATTTTTGTCTGGATCGAACCGCAAGAACTGCCGACACCCGATAAAAGCGGCGTTTGCAGCTACAACTTCTTGCATACTACCATTACCAGAAGTGACTGAAGCTACTTTACCCTCAATGTTAGCAATGTTAGTACTAATATTTTCTATTCTCATTTCAACATTATCTACTCTTTGCACAATATGAGTAGTATCAGTTTTGATTGCATCTACTTCTGCTTGACATATGTTTATTTTCATATTAACATCTTTAAACCTATCTGAGCACAGTTCAGATTCCGCCTCGATCTTTTCTGTTAACTTGTGCTCCAGCTTCACATCTTCCATTTGGAAGTCTCTGCGAAACTCAGCAACTTCGGATTTTACTGTTTTATACATTTCAGAAAATTGTTGAGCAACCTTTTTCTTAATATCCTCATAATTGTAATCAATTTTATAATTTAAACTGTCCAGACCCTCTTACAACTTATTGCAGCCAGTCTTGAAGGAAGTTTCTAATTCAGCTTTATTGAATTCTAATTTTTTGTCCATTAACTCAAACCGTTTATTAAAATTGGTTTGTCTGGCCACAATCCTGTTATTTACCTCAATTATATCCGAGTTTAACTCAGCTGTCATTCTAGCATTACTGCTTTTGACCTCAGTTATTTCAGACTTTAATTCAGCATTACTGGTAGCTATTGCTTGTAATATAACATTTAAATCAATAGCCCCAGTATCTTTGGGTTGCTCACTAGCTGGTTTCTTATCACACTCAGGTGACGAAAAACTAGCTCCAACACCAGAATCATCAAAACTAAATGAAACTTCTGATTGATCAGTCATATCTAACTTCTCCTGTTTAAACTCTACCACCTCTGATGGCTGTTTCGTTTTTAACTCATCAGATAAACTAACATCCAATTAATTAACAATTTCTGATTTCTGCTTTACTACAGGAGTCTCTATTATTGAATCATCGCCCCTTTTCACACATCTGTCAGGAGACAATACTTCATATTTCATCTTAACATTACTATTTTCATGCATATTTTCACTTGAACTGTTGGCTGGATTTACAGTTCCCTCAGCAGACATAGGTTCTGATTTAAGTTTAACCTCGCCAACAGTCTTTTGGTGCAGGTTAGTAAAAATATTAACAGCATTTCACTTAACTTAGTTCCTTCTGCGTTGCCGGCGCGGCGTACCAGGATTACTGATGCGACGTGGCGTGTTGAACTGCAGACGGAACTTCGATGGCTGCTGTGTGTCTGCATGGCCCGCAACTGCAGGGGCGGCTCCCGTTGCTCTGGCGGATGACTGCGGTGCGGCGAAACTGGCGTCTCGCGATGCCGGCAGCGCCGCTAGACTCAGTGCCAGCTCTGTCAATCCAGATGCGTTGTTAATCCAATTGCGTCGTCCACATGCACACGTAACACTATCACTGTTCTATTACACAGTTGCTTGTCGCATTTCACTCCCGAATTAGAATATTTAAAAATCCCTTTCACTTTTACTCGGTTTCTTTCCCGGCCGATGCACCAATTGTGGGGCGGCTGGTGGAATTGTTGTCCTATAAAATGTAGAATGTAATGAAATGTAGATGCATTTCCTGGCCGATGCACCGTATGTGAGGCGGCAGGAGGAATTTATTGTTATTATTTAAAATAATGTAGAATATGGTTTGAGGGATAAAGGGACCAGACTGCTATGGTTATCAGTCAATGTAGAAAAGAAAAGATGCATTTCCTGGCCGATTAGCCATATGTGGGGCGGCGGGTGCAATGAATTGTTATATAAATGTTCCTATTATTTATGCTGTCTTTTGCCGTTCTCAACACTGGCTCTCTAACTACAATATTGGCAACCAGAAAGTGATTAGCAAAACGTGAAGCCTGTAATTAGAATTCCTAGGGCCCACTTCATCTGAGAAATACACTTATAGCTACAGCTTATAGCTCTGAGGAAATAGGAGATTGTCTGGGATTCATAATCAAAAACGATCCTGTAAAAACGTTCGCTATATTCTGAAAGTCACAGATCAAAAAAAAGAAAGCACACAATCCAACTACCAGAGCAGTTCAGAGTTTAATGCGCTGATGCAACTATAACTGTCCAAATTAAATGTTTAAGTGAATGCTCGCCATAATTTGATGATAATGTTCATCAAATGCCACGCTAAATAATGGTAGAATGTCCGTCCCGTGGCGGCACGTGAAAATACGTCATACGCAAACTGAAGATATATCATTAAAGTTATCCCAGAATTAACACTTCACTCGAAAACTATTTCATGGTTACGCGTATCCCGAGTAACTTATTACGGCATCAGAGGCTGTTATTAGCAATGATACTGACGCGACGCGACTCCCGACACAGGTGGTACACTAACCAGCGTCTGGAGAGAACTGGGGCCTTTCTCTCTCTCGCAGAGTTCTTATATATAAAGCCGCGGTGCGGACTGCTAGGGGATCGCCTGATCAAATCGTCTCTCCCGAGTAGCCGCTGGGCTAGTAATGCACCACTTCAAGATAGTGAATAAATCATTGCTTCCTTTGCTGATGGCTGATGAAGCTCACAATTTAACTGTGCATTCAGGACACAGGTAAGTAATCACAATAAAAGACTGACGTGGCTAAGTTAAATATTTTTGGCGAGAGAGTTAATTTAATTACACTACACGCAGTAGACGAGCTCTGAACTTGCCCTTTGGAGATACGCTATCGCTATAGTTTCACAGTTATTCAATTGAAACTTGTCACATCTTTATGATTATAGCGGATCTCCCTTCTACTTAAATTTAAACATCCTAGCCTTATTTATTCGCCTACTTAATCTATCTTGCTTCCTTAATTTTTAAGACAAAAACCAGAAAATATTGAATTTCAACAAAAATTTTAATTTGTGAGATCCTGAATACTGTTTATACTAAATTATTATGAAAAAGGGATCTAAATATAAATTTTTAAGTTTCTAGCTCCTGTCGGTTGCGCCAATAATTTTTACAGAAAAATGTTCAAATTTCGAAAATGGTTAAAGTTATTGAACTGACATTCAACACATATTGATTTAGTATTACTGTGACATGCTAGAAACGTGTCAGGTTATTTACTTGATTTTTAAAGTATTGCAAACATTTATTACATCAGAGCTAGGTACTGCGGATTAGGCTAGCACACAATGGAAAGACTGATGTGAATTTTATAACGGGTGACTAGGATGCTTCCCTACATCACCCTCTACTTAAATTTTTTTTCGATTTTAATGAATGAGAAAAAAAATTAATTAAAAAGTGGGAAGCAAGAGTACAGCTTAAATCCCTATGAAAATTAAAATTGAAATGTAAACATGTATAAATATTAATAGAAAACTGATTACCTACTTCAATTATTTAAATTGCTGCCATGGTCACTGCCTCTTAAGCAACATTATCCCTCAAAATTTAAGTAAAATCAATGTAACGCTTTGGCATACATATTACCTTAGACAGACAAACACATATAAATATGTATAACTATGAAAATCTTAAATCCATTAAATTCATTTTTAAATACATAAATTCAAAGAAAATAACACAGTTATTCATGATACATAAACAGATAAATATATCTCAGTAGTCTTTTCTAAACCTGAAAGAAAATTTCACATATCATGACAATTTCATTTTTACACATGCGGTTGTAGCCGCTTTGTCTGGCGTTCTACACTTCCATTCACAAGGGTAGAGGAGGGGAAGTTGCTATGGTGTGCGTCCTTCACGTTCACTCTAAATTACATGGGGAAAGGGGAGGGTTCACTGAGAGTTGTGTCCAAGCCACTCCACACTTTCACGCACCTACCAGGCTGCCATTATCTGGCTTGTCCTGTAGAACAAACAAAAAGAGTGCCTCAGACTCTGTTCACTTAATATCTGAGGGTGGGTCGCAATGAAATAGGGATATATACATTTTACCTTTCAATATGTTACTGGAACAAAGTTAGCAGAAGTTTTTCAATTTTACTCTCGCGGTTACTTAACTGTCATATAATCGGTAAACAAATGGCTCAAAACGCCGTTAGTCACGTACTAGAGAAAGTTTATGCTCAAGGCATACAATCATAAATCCTATTTAATCTGAATTTCTTATTTCTGGGCCGGAACACTGAACCAATGCTCGGTACATTCCTGATACATTTGTATTTTATTTACTTAGCTGACTCATCTTCGATTACCTTATTCTTAGAGATAGTATGAGTATATTTGATTAGTAGTTGTCTTCTCAGCTTCTTTGTACCTGTAACTTGGGGTAGTAGTACAGTTCTCAGTGTTCAAAACACACTATGTTTAGTTGACTACTAAATCCACTTATTGGTCCTCTGCTGCTGTGTCAGTTCCACATCTGCAATTATGAACTTACTTCATCGAAGTGTATTTGTGCTGAGCTATAAATCAATGTTTCACGTCTGCCATTATGTACTTATTTACTTTGCTAGTGTATGAACTTAAGTAATACTCACTCCATTAACATTTAAAGCATAGGATAGCACATTTATTTCATATCTATAGTGTATTGCAGCTGATCAGGTTGCTCACGTGGCAATCCACTTCCACCCGATCGGACGCTGAAACCACAGGTAGTCTCTCTCGACCTACCACTAAAGTGCATTAAGTAATGTAAGGAAGCAGCCTACTCACGCTGTATAAAATTCACATCAATCTTTCCATTGTGTGCCAGCCTAGCTCTGACATCATAAATGTTGTGCAATACTTTAAAAGTCAAGTAAATAACTTGTACATTCCTAGCATGTCAGGAGTAATACTAAATCAATATGTGTTGAATGTCAGTTCAATAACTTTAACCATTTTCGAAATTCGGACATTTTTCTGTAAAAATTATTGGCGCAACAGAAAAGAGCTAGAAACTTAAAAATTTATATTTAGATTCCTTTTTCATAATAATTTAGTAGAAACAGTTTTCTGAATCTCACAAATTAAGATATTAGTTGGAATTCATGATTTTCTGGTTTTTGTCTTAAAAATTAAGGAAGCAAGATAGATTAAGTAGGCTAATAAATAAGGGTAGGATGTTTAAATTTAAGTAGAAGGGAGATCCGCTATAATCATAAAGATGTGACAGGTTTCAATTGGATTACTATAAAACTATAGCGATAGCTTATCTCCAAAGGGCAAGTTCAGAGCTCGTCCACTGCATGTGGTATAATTAAATTAATTCTCTCGCCCAAAAGAATTGACTTAGCCACATCAGACTTTTATTATGATTACTTACCTGTGTGCTGATTGCACGTTAAAATTGAGAGCTTCATCGGAAATCAGCAAAGGAAGCAATGATTTATTCAATAATTTGAAGTGATGCATTACAAGCCCAGGGCTAGTCGGGAGAGCCGGTTTTATCAGGTGTTCCATTAGACGTCCGCACTGCGGCTTTATATATAAGAACGCTGCGCGAGAGAGGAGGGCATTCCGCTGCTCGACTCGCTGCGACGCACTTCGCTACTGTCACCGCGCACGCAACGCCATGGCTGGGAAGCAGATTGCCGCCGCACTGGAAGCCCTCATCCATGCGATGGGGTTCACTGGCGGCCGCCAACGGCAGCCAAGGCGCAAGCGGACGCAGCAGAACAGGAAGAGCCTGCAGTGCTACAACTGCCAGCAGCTGGGGCATACTGCGCGCGAGTGCAAGAACGCCGTCGCGTGCTTGAAGTGCGCGGCGGCCCACGTCACCCGCAGTTGCACGAAACCTCGTGGGGTGGCCAGCAGCTGCGCGAACTGCGGCGGACCACACGCCGCCAACTCGCGTAGCTGCGGCTACCTCCGTGAGTCACGCCGTCTACCCGCCGCACCATGCCCTGCGGCGTCGTCAAGCGCCTCGACGGCCGCCCCGCCCCCCCCCCCCCCCCCCCGCTGCGGCGGGGGGTGCGAGCCGCGGCGCCTTGAGGCCGCCACCGATGAAGCTATGGCCGGCTTCCAAGCCGCCTTCGCGGCCGAAAACGCCGCACTGAAGGAGGAGCTCGCAGCTGTGCATCGCCAGCCCCAGCAGCTGCGCGATGAGCTGCGGGCTATCGAGAAGAAGCCGCCAGTTCCCGCCGCCCCCCCCCCCCACGCGAGTCGTCCAGTGGGGGTCGACGCGGCCACGCAAACAACCGCCGCTCCGCCCCTTGCAGCAATGCAGGAGGTGGCGCCCATGGAAACAGACGATGCGACACAAGGCCCCCCCCCCCCCACCCACTGTGGTGGCAGCCGCAAGTAACAGTGCCCCAGCGCCGACCGACCCTTCCCACGACGTTGAGTCAACGGTAAAAGAGTGTCTGTGCCTACCACTCCCAGGAGTGCGTAGTGTGCAAACCTTCCTTAAGAAGATTGTGATGTCACTCAAAGACAGGTCGTACCCCTATTTCGACTATCCATACCCTTTCACTCCACCCGACATACCTAAGCCTTCCCTCCCGCACCGCTCATACCACTTCGGTCATTTGTGGTGCATCACCAGGAAAGTGTTGGCCCTCATCAACTCGCACCCAATCTTTACGCCACGAGACTGGGATATCTTGTTCGATGTCTCGGAACAATGGTTCAAGGCAGAGTGCCGTGCCGGCAGGGTCAAGAAATCCCGAGAGGAACTCGAAATCGAAAGATTTATCGCTGAGCAAAAAGCCCTACTCCAGCAGCAGCAGTAGCTAAACTATGAGGGAAAATTATGCGGAAGAGCGGAGCCCATTGTTGAAAGTACCGGCCAGCCACTTACGCCATTCCTTTTCCATTCTCTGACTGTCCCTCACACTATTCTTTAATCTTTCTCCATTAAAAAAATAAAAAAAAAACAGCACAAAGTCAAGCAATCATCCAACCGCCATGTCATTCCACACCAAACTTCAAGTAAGAAGGAGAAGCGTCTTAGTTACGCTAGAACTTCGCCAACTGCAGAGGGTACAATCCCTCAGTCTTGCGCATCTGCGTCTGCGAGAGAGGAAGGCCCCAGTTCTCTCCAGATGCTGAATAGCACACAATCTGTGCCGGGAGTCGCGTCGCGTCGGTATCATTGCTATAAACAGCTTCGGATGCCGTATTAAGTTACTCGGGATACGCGTAACCATGAAATCATTTTCGAGTGAAGTGTTAATTCTGGGATGACTAGTGATCTATCTTCAGTTTGCGTATGTTGTATTTTCACGTCCCGCCGCGGGACAGACATTCCACCATTATTTAGCGTGGCGTTTAATGAACATTATTATCAAATTATGGCGAGCATTTAATTTGGACAGTTACAGTTGCATCAGCGCATTAGACTCTGAACTGCTCGGGTAGTTGGATTGTGTGCATTCTTTTTTTTTGATCTGTGACTTTCAGAATATAGCGAACGTTTTTACAGGATCGTTTTTGATTATGAATCCCAGACAATCTCCTAATTCCTCAGAGCTATAAGCTGTAGCTATAAGTGTATTTCTCAGATGAAGTGGGCACTAGGAATACTAATTACAGGCTTCACGTTTTGCTAATCACTTTCTGGTTGCCAATATTGTAGTTAGAGAGCCAGTGTTGAGAATGGCAAAAGACAGCATAAATAATAGGAACATTTATATAACTATTAATTCCACCCGCCTCCCCACATATCGTTAATCGGCCGGGAAATGCATCTTTTCTGCATTTACATTACATTCTACATTTAAATAACAATAATTTCCACCCGCCGCCCCACAATTGGTACTAATCGGCCGGGAAAGAAACAAACTGCGTAAAAGTGAAAGTGATTTTTAAATATTCGGATTCGGGAGTGAAATGCGACACGCAACTGAGTAATAGAACAGTGATAGTGTTACGTGTGTATGTGATGACGCAATTGGATTAACAACGCATCTGGATTGACGGAGCTGGCACTGAGTCTAGCGGCGCTGCCGGCATAGCGAGAAGCCAGTTTCGCCTCACCGCAGTTGTACGCCGGAGCAACCGGAGCCGCGCCTGCAGTTGCGGGCCACGCAAACACACAGCAGCCGTCAAAGTGCCCTCTGCAGTTCAATGTGCCGCATCGCATCAGTAATCCTGGTATGCCGCGCCGGCAACGCCATACGTCGTGCAGAAGGAACTAAGTTAGGTGAAAAGCTGTTAAAAATTTTACTAACCTGCACTAAAAGACTGCCGGCGATGGAACTGCCAGAAGAAACCGAGGTTAAACTTAAATCAGAACCTATGTCTGTTGAGGGAACTGTAAATCCAGACAACGATTCAAGTTAAATATGCATGAAAATAGTAATGTTAAGGTAAAATATGAAGTATTGTCTCCTGACAGGAGTGTGAGAAGGGGGAATGATTCAATAATAGAGACCCCTGTAGTAAAGCAGAAAGCAGAAGTTGTTAATTTATTGGATGATAGTTTATCTGATGAATTAAAAATGCAACAGTCATCAGAGATGGTATAGTTTAAGATAAAGAAGTTAGATATGACTAATCAATCAGAAGTTTCATTTAGTTTTGATGATTCTGGTGTTGGAGCTAGTTTTTCATCACCTGAGTGTGATAAAAAGCCAGCTATTGAGCAACCCAAAGATACTGGGGCTATTGATTTAAATGTTATATTACAAGCAAAAGCTGCCAGTAATGAAAAATTGTCAGCCAGTAATGCAAAAATGTCAGCCAGTAATGCTACAATGAATGCTGAATTAAAATCTGATACAATTGAGGTAAATAACAGAATTGTGTCAAGCCAAACTAAATTTAATAAACGATTGGAGGTAATGGACAATACCTTCAAGGCAGGTTGCAATAAGTTGAAAGAGGATCTGGACAGTTTGAATTATAAAATTGATTACAACCATGAGGATATTAAGAAAATGGTTGCACAACAATTTTCTGAAATGTATAAAATAGTAAAATCCGAAGTTGCTGAAGATGCGAAGCTGGAGCACAAGTTAACAGAAAAGATCGAGGCGGAATCTGTACTGTGCTCAGATAGGTTTAAAGATGTTAATATAAAAGTAAACATATGTCAGGCAGAAGTAGACGCAATCAAAACTGATACTACTCATATTGTGCAAAGAGTAGATAATGTTGAAATGAGAGTAGAAAATATTAGTACTAACATTGCTAACATTGAGAGTAAAGTAGCTTCAGTAACTTCTAGTAATGTTAGTATGCAAGAAGTTGTAGCTGCAAACGCCGCTTTTATCGGGTGACGGCAGTTCTTGCGGTTCGATCCAGACAAAAATATCCACCCGCTAAATTTCTGGAACGATTTTGAAGATGTGATTCCACCAACTTGGTCTGAACGAGAGAAAATCTCATTTATTAGAAGCCATTTAGCAGGTGACGCGATGCGTTGATCAGCTGATGTTATGTTCAAGTGTAAAACATTAGCGGAATTTAAAACAGCTTTCATTAATGAGTATTGGTCTAGTAATAAGCAAAATGAAATGTTGAGAGAATTTTGGAGTGGAAAACGCTTCAATGCAGGGAAGGAATCTATAAAAAAGTTTGCTGGGTCATGGATCTCACGTTTGTCACATTTGGCCGAAAAGCTAAAACCTGAAATGATAATACTAGGTCTTGAAGACAAACTGCCATGGTATTGGCAAACTAGAATTATATCTGCCCCTAGAGACAATCTGGATCGTTTCATTGAATATTTGGAACGCGTAGAGCGTGTGGCTGCCAATGAGGAGCAAGCACGTAATAACAGAAATGCTAATAACACTAGTAGTAATTTTAAGAACGAGCAGAATGGCAATGTAAACATCAGAACAGTAGGTGTTCGCCATCCTAAGAAAGGTAGGAATTGGAGAAATAATTATCAGAACCAACAATGGCATCCAAATGATTGTAATTTTGTTCCGAACAAAATTATGCAGGTAAACAACAGTGCGGAAAGCAATGCTGTGCCAGTTAATTACAATGGAGATAAAGGAAACAGTAGTAGGCCGAGGCAGGAAAATTGGTTCCCGTCTATGAGGACACTGGCGCTCACCAGGCGGTTACATTTGCTCAGCCAGTAATTACAGTAATTGGTAAGACATATCAGAATACTCAAACGGAAAATATGGATGAGGGGTCGGTAGCATCTAAGGATACAGCAGAAATATTATATCACTCACAGTATTTGATAGATACCGTGTTGGAGACGCTTTCTAAGTGGGAAGAGAAAGAGAAGGCGCAGCAGTGTAACGGTAGGGAAGAGCTACAAAATACTGAATTGTCAGGTGAACGGGCAGAAGAAATTCATGCTTATATTTACGATGAGGATGATGTACTCTTATCTAAAGTGCCTGTGCAGGATGTTGATACTGTACTAATAGATTTAGGACAGGAGGTAAGTGAGAATGTAGAGGATAGCCTGTTGGGGGTCGATGAACCCAGTAGCTGTGACCAGTCGTCACTTGAGAAGGAACCCGACGATAATAGTGAAAGTGGTTTAGCTGTAACTAGTGTTATGCCCGGTCTGGAGGCGCGGAATCCCTCAGACTACAGTAATTTGGGTCATGTTCAGCAAACTGAACGTAATGAAGTCGTGCGGTGTTTCGATTTGAAATTAATAGACCGACTGGAAAAGGCAGCTGAAAATGTAATTCAGGAAACCCCTCCACACTTTGACCTAAATGTAATGAAGACAGATGTCGATCACTTTAGTTGGAGACAAATCCAAAAGGAACTTTTGGATGAGTTTGAGGAACCACCTATACAACCTAGAATAAGCCACCCTATAATAATAGTGAATATGTTGGGTATCAATGTACGTTGTCTCTTAGACAGTGGAAGTGAGGTGAGTGCGATGTCTCAGTCCTTCTTTGATGCATTACCTGGTAAAGACAAGCTTACAGTAATGAGGGTATCAGGACTAAGAATAATTGGTGCTACTGGCAAGGTGTCAAAAACGGTAAAGCAAGAAGCTTTGCTGCCCTTTAACATTAATGGTAATTTAATTGATCATCCATGCTTAATTGTAAATAATCTCAGTATTGAGGTTTTAATTGGCATAGATTTCTTGTCGAAATATCAGAGTGTTGTTGACTTTGAAAGAAGCCAGTTAAAAATGGTCTTGCCAATAAACGGAGTAATTACGGTACCTTTTACTGATAAACATGTTGTAACTAATGATGAAATTTGGGAGCTGCCTATACGAGTTCTGAAAAATAGGAGATATTGGGACGAAAGTGTTAATCTTAGTAAAAGTAAGCTAAACGCAGAAGAAGAAGAAGCTATTATTTCGGACAAAATAGAAGCTAAATTGCAGGAAATCGATAAAATTTCAGCTAATCAGAAGGAAGAACTGAGACAGGTTTTAAAAAGGCATCATAAGGTATTTTCAAATCGACCTGGCGTGGTCAAATGTTATGAATGTCAATTAAAGGTGAAACCTGGCCAAGTGTTTTTCAGGAAGCCATACCAAATACATGTAGCTAGGAAGGAGGCGGTTCGAAAGGAGATACAGAGAATGCTAGAGTGGGGTGTGATTGAAAAAGCGGTCAGTGAGTACAGTAATCCTCTTGCTGTTGTATCAAAAAGAGACGGGAGTGTCAGATTGGTCTTGGACGCTCGTTGGTTGAATGAAATAGTGGTTAGGGAAAGTGATAGACCACAGAACATGGACGAGTTATTGCAAAAGTTCCGGGGAGTGAAATTCTTAACTTCTATGCACATCACGTGTGGATATTGGAATTTGCCACTGGCGGAAAGTTCAAGGAAGTACACAGCTTTCTTGTACGAAGGAGTTTGTTACCAGTATCGTGTGGTACCTTTCGGACTTAAAATCTCTGTTTGTGCCTGTGATGTGCCATGTTTTAGGACCAGCCTTAAGTAATAAAATAACAGTCTACGTAGATGATCTGTTAACAGCAACTCCTACCTGGGAAGAACACATACCTTTATTAGAGGAAGTGTTAGAGGCTATTGAGAGAGGTGGCATGAAACTAAAGATTGAAAAGACGGAGTGCGTTAAAGAGGAAATAGGTTTCTTGGGATATATGAGAAGTGGAAGAGGTATTCTGCCTGACCCAGGCAAGCTAGCAGTCATTGAAAAATTTGAGGCTTCCAGAAACAAGAAGCAGTTGAGATCGATGTTTGGTCTTTTCGGCTTCTATAGGCGTTTTGTTAGTGATCAGGCTTTTAATGCGCCCTGTCTTCACCTCCTGCTGAAAAAGAATACCCCTTGGGTTTGGACAGCAGAATGCCAACAGACGTTCGAGGTACTTAAACATTCTTTAATTAATAGTCCTATTTTACATCATCCTGATTTTGAAAAACCATTCTGTATGTCTTTTGATGCTAGTGGCTATGGTATAGCTGTGGAGGTATTCCAAGTAGAAATAGAGAACGAAAAAGAAGTGCACAAGACTATAGCTTTCGCAAGTCGATCTTTACAGGCAGCAGAGAGAAATTACGGCATCTCAGAACTGGAAGTATTGGCAATTGTATTTGGGGTACAGAAGTTTGAGCAGTATCTATTAGGTCACAAGATAATTGTTTACAGTGACCGTAAGGCGTTGCCCATTTTAAAGACCTGTAAGTTGAGGAATGCTCGTTTGGTAAGATGGTCATTGTATCTCCATCAGTTTGACCTTGAGGTTAGATATATTCAAGGGAAAGACAATCTGGTAGCTGATGGGTTATCTAGAAGTGCGGAGCTCTGTGATGACGCGGGAATTATAGCAACAGACCTAAGTGAAGTACGAATGTTTGCGTTGCACGAAGCAAAAAGTAAGAACTTGAGACGTGAGCAGAATGCAGATGACCAGCTGAAATTAGAGAAGAGCTATTTAGGAAATGCGAACTATCCTAAGGTTTCGCAACACTATTGTCTGCATAAAGGTATTCTGTTTAGGAGGAAAAAGGTAGGTGTTTCTGAGTGGAAGCTGTGCTTTTCCTCACAACATGTAGACTTACTAATCGACTATGTACACCTGAGGTATGGGCACTACGGTGCAAAGAAGTGCATTGCCAAATTAAAAGAGTAGGTTGTGTTTGACAACATGTACCGCCGTGTTGCCAAGCGTCTAGCATCTTGTGTAGTGTGCCAGAAAGTCCGTGCTGCTAACACAAGAATACAAGGGGATACGCATTCAGTAGAGCCAATTGAAACCCTAGAATTACTGGCTTGTGATTTGTTTGGCCCTCATCCTGCTTCGAGAGGTGGGTGCACCCATGTTTTTCTTGTTGTGGATGGATTCAGTAAATATGTTAAGCTATACCCAATTAAAAGAGCAAATGCAAAAACGTTGGTAGAAAAGTTGAAAAAGATTTCTTCGTGAACGTTGGCGTTCCGAAGAATTTCCCGCCAGACAATGGACCTCAATTAACTTCTGATAGATTTAAAGAATGTCTGGATAAGGCCGGAGTGAAACATCTAAAAATATCTGCCTATTTCCCCCAAGGAAATATGAGTGAACGTATTATGAGAGAATTGAATAGGCTTTGCAGGACTTATTGCGCTCGGAAACATTCAAGTTGGGCAGAGCACATGAAGTATTTTGAGAATGTAATTAACAACATAAGGCATGATGCAACTGGTTTTGCGCCTTGCGAATTGATGTTTGGACAAGAACCGCACAATGTGATTGCAGATATGGTAGCATTCCTTATTCTAACGCAAATATCCACAGACGAGAATAAGTTAAATGCTAGGGCAAATATAAGAAAAAGACCATTGGAAAGGAAGAAGCGTCATGACGCAAAAGCTGTACCCACCAGTTTTGAAATAGGTCAGTTAGTCCTTTTCAAAACCAAGGAAAAATCAAAGAAAATAAATGCAGAAACAAAGAAATTAATGTTCGTATACCAACGACCTTTTAGGATCATAGGAAAACCACATGCCAATGCATATAGACTAGAGTACCCTAAAAGTAAAAAGCTATTAGGTCTTAGGAACGTGATCGACCTAAAGAAGTTCATAGATAGTGAATGGGTTCTGTAGGGAGGAGGTTGTTCTGTAACCTCTACACAGTGTGTCAGCTGTGCAGTCCCAGCTGTGTGAGATCTTCTTTCTATTTCAGGTCTCACTCACTCTTCATCTTTCCTATCCACAAAAATTTCGGCCTCTTTTTTCCAGTATGAAAATTTTCTTCAACTAATGAGTTCTGTAGGGAGGAGGTTGTTCTGCAACCTGTACACAGTGTGGCAGCTGTGCAGTCCCAGCTGTGTGAGATCTTCTTTCCCATTTCAGATCTCACTCCTTCTTCAACTTTACCATCCACCTACAATTTCGACCTCATCTTTCCAACACATTAAATTTTCCGTTATGGTTATCAAGCCAATAATAAACTAATGAATTCTGTAGGGAGGAGGTTGTTCTGTAACCTCTACACAGTGTGGCAGCTGTGCAGTCCCAGCTGTGTGAAATCCCCTTTCCTTTTCAGGTCTCACTCATTCTTCATCTTTCCTATCTACAAAAATTTCGACCCCTTCTTTCCAATACGAAAATTTTCTGAATCCAATGAATTCTATAGGGAGGAGGTCGTTCTTTAACCTCTACACAGTGTGTCAGCTGGGCAGTCCCAGCTGTGTGAGATCTTCTTTCCATTTCAGGTCTCACTCACTCTTCATCTTTCCTATCCACAAAAATTTCGACCTCTTCTTTCCAACACACTAAAATCTTCCGTTATGGTTATCAAGCCAATAATAAACTAAGGAATTCTGTAGGGAGGAGGTTGTTCTGTAACCTCTACACAGTGTGTCAGCTGTGCAGTCCCAGCTGTGTGAGATCTTCTTTCCCATTTCAGATTTCACTCATTCTTCATCTTTCCTATCCACCAAAGTTTCGACTCCATCTTTGCAATATATAAATTTTCCGTCACCGATTAGTGAAGAAAATACCTAATGTGATAAACCTAACAGTGACATAAACAACAGAGAAGTATGATGTAATTAAGATACAAATGTATTTGAGTAACAAGTATGTATATAACCCTGGTAATATTATAAGTACAAAGCTGTTGTTTTATTGGAAATGGCGCACCAACAGTAATTTAAAAAGATGTACAAATTCGTGTACAAGCTGGATCTGAAGTGGCAGTGAAACCTATTGTATTCTGTAGAGCTAACTAATTAATAGTAAAAGAGATTGCTTAGTGTTATGAAAAATATGCAGATAAGTTGTAAGAATGAAGTCACCTTGTGTAGCAAGGAATGACAGTGTAATAGAATTGAACAGTGCTTGTGGTTGAGACGTGAAGGACACGTCCTTCAAATATTTATAAGGTTGGAGCTGGCCGTTATTTGGTGTAGTGTGTGACAGGACACACCTACACGTTTTGAGGTTATGAGTTGGAGGCGTGAATGCGACCATAGGTACCCTTATGTTAGATGAGACAGAGCAGCTCATGGTGTCCTATAGGTTTAAGGAATTTAGCGTTATGCTCGGCCATAATTACTTAATGCACTTTAGTGGTAGGTCGAGAGAGACTACCTGTGGTTTCAGCGTCCGATCGAGTGGAAATGGATTGCCAACTGAGCAAACTGATCAGCTGCAATACACTATAGTTCTGAAATAAATGTGCCATCCTATGCGTTAAATGTTAATAGAGTGAGGGTTAAATAAGTGCATACACTAGCTACATATTTGAGTAACATAATGGCAGACGTGAAACATGATTTATAGCTCAGCAAAATACACTAGATGAAGTAAGTACATAATTGCAGATGTGGAACTGACACAGCAGCAGAGGACCAATAAGTGGATTTAGTAGTCAACTAAACGTAGTGTGTTTTGAACACTCAGAACTGTACTATTGCCACAAGTTAGTCACATGTACAAAGAGGCTGAGAAGACAACTACTAATCAAATGTACTCATACTATCTCTAAGAATAAGGTAATCAAATATGAGTCAGCTAAGTAAATAAAATACAGATTTGTCAGGAATGTACCAAGCATTGGTTCAGTGTTCCGGCCCAGAAATAAGAAATTCAGATTAAATAGGATTTATGATTATATGTCTTGAGCATAAATTATCTCTAGTACGTGACTAACGGCGTTTTGAGCCATTTGTTTACCGATTTTATGACAGTTAAGTAACCGCGAGAGTAAAATTGAAAAAGTTCTGTTAACTTTGTTCCAGTCACATATTGAAAGATAAAATGTATATATCCCCATTTCATTGTGACCCACCCTTAGATATTAAGTGAACAGAGTCTGAGGCACTCTTTTTGTTTGTTCTACAGGACAAACCAGATAATGGCAGCCTGATAGCTGCGTGAAAGCGTGGAGTGACTTGGACACAACTCACAGTGACCCCTCTCCTTTACCCATGTAATTTAGAGTGAACGTGAAGGACGCACACCATAGCAACTTCCCCTCCTCTACCCTTGTGAATGGAAGTGTAGAACGCCAGCCAAAGCGGCTACAATCACGTGCGCAAAAATCAAATTGTCATGATTTGTGAAATTTTCTTTCAGGTATAGAAAAGACTGCTAAGATATAACTATCTGTTTATGTATTATGAATAACTGTGTTACTTTCTTTGAATTTGTGTATGTAAAAATGTATTTGATGGATTTAAGATTTTCATAATTTTACATATTTTTGTGTGTTTGTTCGTCTAAGGCAATATGTATGCCAAAGTGTTTCATTGATTTTGCTTAAATTTTGAGTGATAATGTTGCTTAAGAGGCAGTGAACATGCCAGCAATTTAAATAATTGAAGTAGGTAATCAGTTTTCTTTTAATATTTCTATATGTGTACATTTCAATTTTAAATTTTCATAGGGAGTTAAGCTGTACTCATGCTTCCCTTTTTGTAATTAATTTTTTTTCTTTATTTTTCCCATTTACATTAAAAAAATTAAGTAGAGAGTGATGTAGGGAAGCAGCCTACTCACGCTGTATAAAATTCACATCAGTCTTTCCATTGTGTGCCAGCCTAGCTCTGACATCATAAATGTTGCACAATACTTTAAAAATCCAGTAAATAACGTGAAATGTTTCTAGCGTGTCAGGAGTAATACTAAATCAATATGTGTTGAATCTCATTTCAATAACTTTAACCATTTTCGAAATTTGGACGTTTTTCTGTAAAAATTATTGGCGCAACAGAAAAGAGCTAGAAACCTAAAAATTTATATTTAGATTCCTTTTTCATAATAATTTAGTAGACACAGTTTTCTGAATCTCACAAATTAAGATTTTAGTTGAAATTCATGATTTTCTGGTTTTTGTCTTAAAAATTAAGGAAGCAAGATAGATTAAGTAGGCTAATAAATAAGGCTAGGATGATTAAATTTAAGTAGAAGGGAGATCCGCTATAATTATAAAGATGTGACAAGTTTCAATTGGATAACTATAAAACTATAGCGATAGCGTATCTCCAAAGGGCAAGTTCAGAGCTCGTCTACTGTGTGTAGTATAATTAAATTAATTCTCTCGCCCAAAATAATTGACTTATCCACGTCAGACTTTTATTATGATTACGTACCTGTGTGCTGATTGCACATTTAAATTGAGAGCTTCATCGGCCATCAGCAAAGGAAGCGATGATTTATTCAATAACTTAAAGTGGTGCATTACTAGCCCAGCGGCTAGTCGGGAGAGCCGATTTGATCAGGCGTTCCCTGCCGTCCGCACCGCGGCTTTATATATAAGAACGCTGTGCGAGAGAGGAAGGCCCCAGTTCTCTCCAGACGCTGAATAGCACACCACCTATGCCGGGAGTCGCGTCGCGTTGGTATCATTGCTATAAACAGCCTCGGATGACATATTAAGTTACTCGGGATACGCGTAACCATGAAATCATTTTCGATTGAAGTGTTAATTTTGGGATGACTTTAATTATCTATCTTCAGTTTGCGTATGTCGTATTTTCACGTCCCGCCGCGGGACAGACATTCTACCATTATTTAGCGTGGCGTTTGATGAACATTATCATCAAATTATGGCGAGCATTCACTTAAACATTTAATTTGGACAGTTATAGTTGCATCAGCGCATTAGACTCTGAACTGCTCTGGTAGTTGGATTGTTTGGATTCTTTTTTTTTTTTTTTATCTGTGACTTTCAGAATATAGCGAACGTTTTTACAGGCTCGTTTTTGATTATGAATCTCAGACAATCTCCTAATTCCTCAGAGCTATAAGCTGTAGCTATAAGTGTATTTCTCAGATGAAGTGGGCACTAGGAATACTAATTACAGGCTTCACGTTTTGCTAATCACTTTCTGGTTGTCAAAATTATACTTAGAGAGCCAATTTTGAGAACGGCAAAAGACAGCATAAATAATAGGAACATTTTTATAACAATTAATGCCGCCCGCTGCCCCACATATGGTTAATCGGCCGGGAAATGCATCTTTTCTGCATTTACATTACATTCTACATTTAAATAACAATAATTTCCACCCGCCGCCCCACAAGGACAATATTGTAGAAATGGAAGAGAATGTAGGTGAAGATGAAATAGGAGATATGATGCTGTGTGAAGAGTTTGAAAGAGCACTGAAAGACCAAAGTCGAAAAAAGGCCCCGGGAATAGACAACATTCCATTAGAACTACTGACAGCCTTGGGAGAGCCAGTCCTGACAAAACTCTACCGTCTGGTGAGCAAGATGTATGAGACAGGCGAAATACCCTCAGACTTGAAGAAAAATATAATAATTCTGATCCCAAAGAAAGCAGGTGTTGACAGATGTGAAAATTACCGAACTATCAGTTTAATAAGTCACAGCTGCAAAATACTAACGCGAATTCTTTACAGACGAATGGAAAAACTGGTAGAAGCCGACCTCAGGGACGATCAGTTTGCATTCCGTAGAAATGTTGGAACACATGAGGCAATACTGACCCTACGACTTATTTTAGAAGAAAGTTTAAGGAAAGGCAAAACTACGTTTCTAGCATTTGTGGACTTAGAGAAAGCTTTTGACAAGGTTGATTGGAATACTCTCTTTCAAATTCTGAAGGTGGCAGGGGTAAAATACAGGGAGCGAAATGCTATGTACAATTAGTGCAGAAACCAGATGGCAGTTATAAGAGTCAGAGGCATGAAAGGGAAGCAGTGGTTGGGAAGGGAGTGAGACAGGGTTGTAGCCTATCCCCCATGTTATTCAATCTGTATATTGAGCAAGCAGTAAAGGAAACAAAAGAAAAATTCGGAGTATGAAATAAAATCCATGGAGAAGAAATGAAAACTTTGAGATTCGCCGATGACATTGTAGCTCTGTCACAGACAGCAAAGGACTGGAAGAGCAGCTGAATGGAATGGACAGTGTCTTGTAAGGAGGATATAATATGAACATCAACAAAAGCAAAACGAGGCTAATGGAATGGAGTCGAATTAGACTGGGTGATGCTGAGGGTATTAGATTAGGAAATGAGACACTTAAAGTAGTAAAGGAGTTTTGCTATTTGGGAAGCAAAATAATTGATGATCGAAGTAGAGAGGATATAAAATGTAGAATGGCAATACCAAGGAAAGCGTTTCTGAATAAAAGAAATTTTTTAACATCGAGTGTAGATTTATAAGTGTCAGGAAGTCGTTTTTTGAAAGTATTTGTGTGGAGTGTAGCCATGTATGGAAGTGAAACATGGACGATAAATGGTTTGGGAAAGAAGAGAATAGAAGCTTTCGAAATGTGGCGATGCAGATGAATGCTGAAGATTAGATGGGTAGATCACATAACTAATGGGGAGGTATTGAATAGAATTGGGGAGAAGAGAAATTTGTGCCACAACTTGACTAGAAGAAGGGATCGCTTGGTAGGACATAATCTGATTGCTCAAAAAAATTACAAACTGACTTCTACATCTACATCTACGTGAATACTCTGCAAATCACATTTAAGTGCCTGGCAGAGGTTCATCGAACCACCTTCACAATTCTCTATTATTCCAATCTCGTATAGTGTGCGGAAAGAATGAACACCTATATCTTTCCGTACGAACTCTGATTTCCATTATTTTATCTTGGTGATCGTTCCTTCAAACAATAATTCAAAAGAATGGCCTTGACTAAAAATAAATCTTAACAATAACCTATACATTTCATTAAGCACTTACCTCACAAAAATCTTCATTACGCCAACTATTGCAATACAGTGATCATCAATACTGCCTGCTAAATAAAAGATTCTAACTATTAAAGCCGCTAACTACTAATAGGCATATGGTTACCAAAGGAAAAATTTTGTTGTAAATCAAATAAAGTATTTTTTACCTCAATAATGTGGCATCCAGTACAAAGGCATATAATCATGAATAATATACAATCTCCAAGTCGGACATATGCAGATCGTTAGCTTACGCTAACACTTCAAACCTCTACCCTCCATCACTGCTAACTTCAAACATTTAACATCCATCACTTCTAGCTGTTCACCTCGAACTGCCCAACAGTACTTCCATCACTGCTGACGACTACCTTCCAACTGCCCAACACTACTGGCGATCAGGGGGGCGCAGAAAGCAACGTGTTTTCTCAGTTGTGCTCATGACGTCACGATGGAAGCAGCTGTGCCAAACAGTACACAGTTCGAATTGTGTGTGTGTGATTGTTTTGCGTTTGAAGGAGTATTTTGATTGAGTTCTTTCTTCTGAGGTACTAAGTCAACAGCGGAAACATTCGGAATTCTAGAGTGTTAACGGTTTTTGCTGTAATTGATATTTGATTCGGAACTGAAATAGTTAGCGATAGTGGACAGCGGGATCAACATTGTGTTCGCCAGCTCTATAGTTTATGGTTCGTCCTGTGAAATTCTTATTGGAGAATCTACAAATGAGTGAGAAAATTAATTTTTACAATGCCAGTCTGTGCTGTTACGGGCTGTTTTTCCTACAACCGGAGCACAAAGGGAACTGACGTAATGTATCACAGTTTCCCGCGTAATGAAACATTACAAAAACTATGGTTGTCGAAATGTTGTAGGAAAGACAGTGTAAATGTTGCGCATGCACGATTCTCGCCACTTCGCAGAAACAGATTACTGAAGGGATTTACAGTCTGAATTGCTTAATTTGCCCCGAAAAAGAATGCTCAAGCCAGATGCAGTTCCTTCGTGCAATTTGCCGTGCAGTAGTGCGACTGTCAATTTGTCACCCGCAACAGAAGACAGAAAAAACGGTATAAGAAACGAAAACTACATAAGAGATCTCTGGAAGCTCTGGAAAAGCTGTCACCAAATACGAAACATCATAATAAGAGCACATGTACAGATGACAGTTTTTTTTTTTTCAGACACAGATAAAGTTACTTTGATGAATACTATAGCGAATTTGGAAAGAAGGAATGCTGTTCTTACAAACAAGTGTGTGTAACTTCGAGCCCTTAAGTAAATTCATTTCAATGCGATTAAATGAATAGTTTTTGATTTATTTGAACCGAGGTTTCGAATTTCGAGTGTCTGTCAGTGTGGTTGTGATCTGATATTTTACCGATGTGTGAGGCATAAGCCGCGAAAGAATATAACTCATCATTTTTAACTGTAATATTTTAGCAGCAGAAAAGCAGCTTAGACATCTCAATTCTGGTATAAACAAAATCTTCCGCCAAAAACTTGACGTAAACGCGCATGCCGTGTCGTCTGCTTGTGAGCGCTTGCTTCCACGCTGACGTCACTAGGCCAGCCAATGGCAGAGCAGAGCGCTTGCCGCCCAACCTTATTATTTAGTAACCTTGCTGGCGATTAACTTCCAACAACGAGTCCAACCAGCCACAGAGTCTCTTACAAAGAAAGCGCAGTCAGAGATCCAATGCAAAGAGTTACACAGCGCTGCCAACACAGAAGCAGCCCACTTACACCAGTTATAAATCCCGACTTGGTGCGACGAGTTGATTTTGTAGGAATGCGCTGGGAAGTGGTTTGAACTCGTGCGTCATATTCGTCGGAAGTACGAGAGCGTCCAGGACTCTTTCGTTTAAATACGCATCCTGTGTCTACAAACTGTCGATTTGGCACTCCACCCTGAAACGTCTTTCACGGCATTACACTTCGAAAACGCGAGAACACTAAATGATTTCTGCTGCGGAACAGCCGTTTTGCAACTTGTGACAGTAAACATGCAAACAGAAGGCAACCGACATCTAGAGCCGGTGAATATAAACTACAGTTTACTCGTTCCTCCAATAACCGAGCCGCGTCGCAGCGATCCATAGTTTTGACAACTTTGTAATGCGTATATACTTTTTGAAACACCTTGTATAACCTCAGGTTGTGTATTAAAAACAAACAAGTGCTTGTACCGTCACGATGTTTGCCAGTCAACTCTGGTGCGATCGTCGGTGTGTAAGGAGCAACTGACAGAACTAGACGGTGCTACTGCATCTCCCGCCAGTTGCGAAGTACGTTCTGTCATTCACTTCTGACAATATACAGGGTGACCACAAAGTCTTGCCCTGATTATAACATTTTATTGCATAATAACCGTTTGACATAATAATTTACATTTGATGCCATTACATAGGTTAGTGTTACTATTTATTTTTTAAGACCACTTACGTTAGTAAACCTCAACGTGTGCTCCCTTGGTAGCTCGGAGAATGTCGAGGAGATATTCCGGTTCCCGCCAGGTGTTTCGTAACATGTGTTCTGTCACAGTACGCACAGCAGCTTGTATCCTAGCCTTCAGTTCACCGACGTCAGCAACTGGTGTGACGAAGACTGTCCTTGATATAGCCCCAGAAAAAAAAGTCAAGGGTCATAATGTCTGGAGAGTGGGGTGGCCAGGGTGTTGGACCGTTCCTTCCAATCCACCGAGCTGGACATTACTCCCCTCTCCAGACATTACGCCCCTTGCCTTTTTTTTCTGGGGCTATATCAAGGACAGGCATCGTCAGAGCAGTTGCTGACGTCGACGAACTGAAGGCTAGGATATAAGCTGCTGTGGGTACTGTGACAGAAGACATGTTACGAAACACCTGGCAGGAACTAGAATACCGCATCGACATTCGTCGAGCTACTAAGGGAGTACACGTTGGGGTTTACTAACGTAAGTGGTCATAAAAAAAAAGTAGTAACACTAACCTATGTAACGGCATCAAATGGAACTTATTATGTCAAACGGTTATTCTGTTATAAATTTTTATAATCGGGACAAGATTTTGTGCTCACCCTGTATTTAATGAGAGGAGTGTGTGAGAATCCTGTGACATGACAAGTTTATTGTGAGACTCTTACGAATTTCCGAGGGATGATCCAAAAGCAATCTTCATGGCAATACACGGCCCCGTAGTGCATATCGAACAAAGGTACATATCCTGCTGAGTGGAAGCAAAGTTTAATTCAACCTATACCCAAGACTGACAACCCTAAGTCGCCAGGTGACTACAGGCCGATCAGCATACTACCTGCAATATCTAAAGCCCTAGAATACATCGTCCATGAACAGCTGACGGATTACCTCAAAACTCTTAACATCTATGAGAAATATCAGTCAGGCTTTCTAAAGCACCATAGTACAGCAATTGCATTAATCAAAGTAACTGATGACATTAAACATGCTATGGACAGACGTGAAGCTACCATCCTAACACTGCTTGACTTTAGCAAGGCTTTTGATACAGTTGACTTTGACATATTACTAATTAAAATGAATCGGCTTAATTTCTCAAACAGCGCAATACACTGGTTCGACTGCTACCTCAAAAACAGAAGTCAACAAGTCATTTGTGGGTCGGAAAAGTCATCATGGAGAAACGTGCGCTCTGGAGTTCCCCAAGGCTCCGTACTTGGTCCATGACTCTTCTCACTGTACATTAATGATATTTCTTCAGTGATTCACTCCTGCAACTACCATGTATATGCCGACGACATCCAACTGTACATAAGTGCAAGCCCCAAGAACATTGCTGACACAGTAGCGAGTATGAACGCAGATCTTTGCTCTGTTTCTCAATGGGCACAGAACCTAGGTCTGAAACTAAACCCCAAGAAATCCCAGGTCATACTTATATCTCATCCAAAGTTAATCAGCCGGTACTTTCGCGAAACAGTCCCTCAAATACTCCTCAATGGGACCCAACTACCATACCAAAAAACAGTAAAAGACCTTGGAATAATCTTGGATGAACACCTAAACTGGGAAGAACAAACAGTCACAGCTTGCCGGAAATTGCTCTCCTCCCTACATGCAATCCAAAAATTTAGACAAATATTTCCAACCCATGTTAAACAAAAATTAGTCCAAACACTAGTCTTGCCTAATCTTTACTACTGTGATGTAGTTCAACACGGCACAAATAGTGAAAATTCGAGATACGTCGAGCTAGTGATGAATGTTTGCGTTAGATACGTGTGCAATATACGGGCCGGCCGAAGTGGCCGTGCGGTTAAAGGCGCTGCAGTCTGGAACCGCAAGACCGCTACAGTCGCAGGTTCGAATCCTGCCTCGGGCATGGATGTTTGTGATGTCCTTAGGTTAGTTAGGTTTAACTAGTTCTAAGTTCTAGGGGACTAATGACCTCAGCAGTTGAGTCCCATAGTGCTCAGAGCCATTTGAACCATTTTTTTGCAATATACGGTTGTATGATCATATCAGTCCTTCATACTCCCAGCTAGGTTGGATACGCCCACATAAGGCACGCAATCTCCACACGATGTGCTTACTTCATCGATTTCTTAGCCACTGGTGCCCCCAATACTTATCTTCTCACATTAAACATCTATCATCATTTCACAACCGCAATACCAGATCGGATACGTGTAGCACCTTGGCTGTCCCTTTACATAACACAAAATCTTTCTCCGTGTCATTCTCCATCTCAGCCATACGACTATGGAACGCGCTCCCCTGTGATCTGCGTCTTATCCAGAACCACTCAACATTCAAGAGGGAACTCAAAACTTACATATTAGGGACGGTATAGCCACCATTGTTGTGCCCCTCTCATCTCTTTCTTTCTCCTCTCCATCATAGCTTCGAATTTTCCCATTCTATTTCTCTTCCTCTAACCTTTCTACCTCTTCTATATCTCTTTCACCCCATTCTATCGTCTTATGTCTCTGCTCGATGAGAATAACTCACAAGCTGCAAGAACATGAGAAAATTCCCAACTAGCAATAGGACTGACATTCATAAAAGAAAAATATATCTTTACTTTCATATACATAGTCATTACTATTATTATTATTATTATTCTTGATTGTTATAATTATTTTTTTGATTGTTATAATTATCATTGTACTACTGTTATCTCTATTTTTTTCTTTAACATTAATACTGTATAACACGTTATATGTCCTTAATGATCTGTAGAAACTGAAATTCGTTCAATCTGAGTATGCCTGGTTAGGTGTAAGAGAGGTCCTGAAGGCCCTAATCTGGCCAGGTAAAATAAATGCATAAATAAATAAAATATATAAATAAACTCTTTGTCGGGGAGGTTTCTCGACATCCTAGCTATTGTCTAGATTTGACACCAAGTGACTTTCGTCTCTTCCTCAAGATGAATGTCTGTCTGGGTACTAAGCATTCCACGACGGACCACTGACAACCGACAACGGAAGAATCAAGTGGAACCATTATTTGACGATGGGTTACAGAAGCTGGCGTCGCGGTGCAACAGAGGTTTGAATTTGGTTTGCGGCTACTTGGAGAAGTAATGTCAACATGTACGTACAGTCTGTATACAAAAATTTTTTTTTCTCTTTTTCTCCCGGACAACTGCGCGCGCTAACACAACGCTTCCGCTGTTCGGATAGACGCGCCGGCCCCAGATCGAACCCTCCGAGCGGATTAACGACGAGGGCCGATGTGCCGACCAGCCTGGATGTGGTGTTTAGGAGGTTTCCCACATCCGACTAGGTGAATAAAGGGCTAGTACCCCCGTCCTATCTCAGTTACGCGACCCGCAAACATGTAGAAAACGTCATCACACATTCACGTGTAATTCTGTCTCTGACAGAATTATAATGTCATCGGCGAACCTCAAAGTTTTTATTTCTTCTCCATGGATTTTAATACCTACTCCGAATTTTTGTTTTGTTTCCTTCACTGTCTGCTCAATATACAGATTGAATAACATCGGGGAGAGGCTACAACGCTGTCCCACACCCTTCCCAACCACTGCTTCCCTTTCATGTCCCTGGACTCTTATAACTGCCATCTGGTTTCTGTACAAATTGTATATAGCCTTTCGCTCCCCGTGTTTTACCCCTGCCACCTTCAGAATCTGAAAGAGAGTATTCCAGTCAGCATTGTCAAAAACTTTCTCTAAGTCTACAAATGCTAGAAACGTAGGTTTGCCTTTCCTTAATCTAGCTTCTAAGATAAGTCGTAGGGTCAGCATTGCCTCAAGTGTTCCAATATTTCTACGGAATACAAACTGATCTTCCCCGAGGTCGGCTTCTACTAGTTTTTCCATTCGTCTGTAAAGAATTCGCGTTAGTATTTTGCAGCCGTGACTTATTAAACTGATAGTTCGGTAATTTTCACATCTGTCGACACCTGCTTTCCTTGGGATTGGGGTTAATTTACGAATATCTCGGGTGGAACCAATACACGTAGAGGAGAGTACTGTATCTACAATGTACCTAGGAACAAAAGATGTTCCTTGATCGGTACTTCAGATTGTTCAAAACTGCGTTAGAACGTAAGAGTTGGGCTACAGCACCTGCAGGTGAGTAGCATAGCTGCCACGCGTCGCACTAAACACAAGCGTAGTCTTACTCCTCATTCAGTTCGCTCAAACTCGCGAACTATTCACTTTATAAATATGGAACCTGCATCAGTGTGTCCCCGAACAGAGGCATCATGTTTTGTTTTACTTTTATTTTCGGAAACACATTGTTGAGATGATATACAGACAAATGTTGATGGTGTTGGGACAGCAACCAGCCACAAGTTTATTTTAAGTTCCTTTATTCAAAAGGTACCGTTACCGGCTTCGAATCATAACGATTCATCGTCAGACGGCTTTCATGCTTTCATTGCAACATGTGCTGCGTTTTTTACTGATTAGTTATCCTAAACTATAAATAATACATAATTATAAGCACGTCACAAAGATAGCTGAGTTACGGATTTGCATTGGGATGTGACTCACTTGAGATGCCGGCTTGGAGTACTTGTTTTCATAGTTTTTGCCCAGCAGACAGTTTACGGAAATGCATTTCCCAACGATGTTACCGAGTTTTCGGCACGCGGGAAACTTTCCTGTTATTGAAGTTATGTAAGCACATTAAGCAAATGAAATCTTAAGAATACATTAAATTTTCACCTGTTACAAATCGAAACTCTGGCACCGTCTTCAAACACGAAATAATTTCAGTTAAATATGACGCAATATTGTCCGCTCGTGTGTCAAGCACTAAGCGGTCATCCGTGAGGTTTTGTTACGAGGAATGGGTTTATAATTAACATGTTTCTAATGGAACAAAATGTAATATTTATGCGTGTTTATCGCGGTGAGAATACTTATATTAAATCGCCCAGCCAGTATTGGATGAATGAACGAAGTCGATACAAAAAACATGAACTTCATGTGGAATTGGTTGCTATTAAGGGCTAATTAAAATGTCAAAACTTACGAAAATATAATTTTGTTGTGTTGCTACTGATCGCTGTAAATAGCGCACTTAAAACATGCAGCTGAATCCGCCTATAATTCATTTATGTTGTATCAACGGAAAAACTCAAATTACATCACTCCTGTTGCTATGACAGATGCTTGAAGTATCACCATACCTGTCATTGTAATTTAATGAAATGAGAAAACTGAGTGTGACTGTTAAAAAGACTTGATTCCTAAATGTTGACCAAGAACTTACTGAATGCTGGATCGTAAACATGTCAGCGAATGAATCTGTAGTGGTGATGTGCGTATCCACAGTACCGTAACTTGGGTTGAACTGGGACAGCAAATGAAGTTTTTAGCGAAAATCAAAGTCTAAATATCTCACTGTAACTCTGTAATCTTAAATATAACATCTTTAGATCTTTTTACATCAATGTGTTGCAAGGATGTAAATTCTCTGCTAGGAACCTTCCTCAAATTTTAATTTAAAGGATGTTCCAAATTTTCACTCGCCCTGGGGTGATTCGGAACATGGACTATTTTGAACAGTAATTGCATTTAAAACTTGTGGGGAGGTGAATCAGAACACATGAAACACATCTAAGAGCATTTTATTAAGAAAAATGCATTCCTATTACTTCTACTTAATATTAAGTAATATCAATTATTATTTTTTGTATTACCTACAGACTTTATTAAACATTCAACTTCTGAACTTACAAATGATTTATTGAGACAATGATGTTTTAGAAAACAAACCATAACATTCATTAATTACATACCATGCACTTGTTTACCTGATATCAATGACATCGAGAGATTTAAGTATCATTCTTCTTCATCAGAAATCAGCTCCTTTCATCACCACAGACTTACTTGTTTTGGGTGAGTCTATGATTCTATGTGGGTGTTGACATCCACTCTTGACTATGTGACAAGGTGGAACACCTCTCACAGTCTCCTCCAAATTTTTGAAATAGTATGCTGTAACTCTTCTGTCCACTTGAGCTTTACATTTTTACTGAAGCGTACAAAAATATCCTTGCTATATGAGAGCAGATTTTTCACACACTCAGAGCGCTTTTCTACTCTTCCACTTCGGTACTAGTAGAACTTCACAATATCCCTAGCCAAACTAGTCAAAACTAGCTTACCCTGTTCAGCACATTTAAATAAGCCACAGATTTCTACCATCAAGACAGTTTATCCACCTATTTCCAAAAGGATTTTTATTATTTAACTTCCTTGAGAGTGTACTAGCAGGTATTCCGTGTTTTAGATGCGTTCCAGACAGATATTTTAAGTGCCTTGATTTCATCAACAACTTTCTGGGGACTTGTCTCGCTATGTCTGTCTTTGGCTGGACCATACTTCTTTTTGTAACTGACGGCCCATTTCAATTCACACTGAAAAAATATGATTTTTCACATTTGTGCCTGTAACTAATGAATGACATAACCAAATATATCCGAACTTTACATGCAGCATGACTGATAGTTGTCCTCCTCATCCCAATGTCAGAGAACTGTGTTAACATAGTAGCTGTGCAATAGTTCATTTTAGGTATTTGAGGAAAGAGGAAATTTTACACTTAATTATATTATTTTTTAATATCATGTACCTCCCTGACACACACAACTTTTGTTTCACTGTAATAACTAACGTCTCTGGTGACTGCAGAGGACATGAGAACTCTGTTTGTAGATATCTTGCAATTATCTATAGGCAGGTTTCCAGTTTTGAGACATATACCATCGTGGTCACATATTCCTTATTTGATGGTGTCATATTCTACTTTATTTGTACCAACATTGCTAATTATATTGTGAAGGCATTCTTCCATCCTGGTTTATTTTTCATTTCAGTAGTAAAAATTCGTTGAATTTTACATATATAGTGAACGAATCACCTTTTTGTCTCTTTACTCTTATATCTAGGTTAACATATACTGAGATAAAAATTTTATAATGCTCATATCTGGCTGACTTTTAAATTAAAATAGAGAGTTTTCTACAAATGTTTCTATATCATAAGCTGGGTTTTGGTAAATAGATACAACGACAAGTGTCTGAGTGTGTAGTGACACCGCAGATGCCTCAAAAACGCCTTCTGCTTTCTTCACATTGGCTGATGAGATCTGTAACTGATTATCTGAAATTCATATTTTTATTGATGCAGATGGAAACTCCACCTTGGACAATGTTTAGAGTAAAGTAACTTGTTACTAGTGAGTAATCAAATGGTGCAATCAAGTTAATTCCTGTACTTTTAATCCAATGTTCTTTCGCGTGGAGAATGCTTCAATTAATTTCATTCAGCATGTATTGTAGTTCAGTAACTTTACATTTTAATCTAAATTTTAGCACAGGGAGGTACTGTGCTTATACTGGGTCTATTTAGTTTATTTACTTACAGTATATCTTTTATACTATGTTCTGATGCTCTTTGTTTTGACCAAGACCAAAATATTTCAATCTTGGCCAGACTTGTACGTTTCCCTGATCTCGTTATGAGAGTTGAAACGAATCATTTGACTTGCTAGAGCGGGTTAATCTATGTACCACATCATCAAGTATTTTTTGGGTCAACAACGTTTTTCTAACTCAATTAAGTTCTGATCATGTCCTGTATGGCAAACTCTTAAGCAATTACAATTATTCACAGAAGGATGATTACAAGTAATAGAACCCTAAATATCAACAAGTGTTACATTCTTAAACTGTTTGCAGATTGCTTCAAAATACTTATTACCTTCGCCGTTTACACGTGATAATTCTATTAAGCCATAACATTCAGGTATTTTTGGTAGTTTTATATTTTTGTTTGTTAAGTTGCACAATGTTGTCCTCAAAGCTGATGCTGCTACAGCTGTCTCGTTGTGGTACACATTATTGCACCTGCCTATGAGAACTATAAGCCACTGGTTGATAGATTTTTGAAATCTTCAATGATGGTGAAGATTTCATTTAGTCTTGCACCAGGCTTCAAATTCCCTTCAGTTTCGATGTTTCCTGTGGTTGCAACTCTTCGTTTTTGTACCTGCTCCTTTTATAAGGCTGTCAGAGTGAATTCTGATGGGGTGATGGCTTTTCCCTCGCTGTTTCGCGAGCTTCTGCTCTGACTGTCTTTTTTCTGTTGCTTCTGGAGCACAATTTGTTTTCTTCAGTTCAGCAGCAGTCACCATTCTTTCTGTTTTGGCGGCAGTGCAAGAATTATTTCTGTTGTGCTTATTAGATAATCTGACACCATCAGTGCCATTTGCAGTTATAATTTTTGCAACATTTCCACTGGAACGAACATTTTTCAGTTTCATGTGTTTGGCTTCAGATTCGTTCGCTGCTATTCCACAACACGCAGGCATTTCTCTGCTTATAAACTTGTTGGTTTATTAAATCTACATCCACTGCAGATCCATTCCCATATGGTTCTCTCCTATCCTTTCAACGAGGGATCTACTTTCCCACATCGCAAATGAAATGTGTTTCACAGTCCATGCACACAATGACACTTGTTGCAGTTTTTTGCATTTCGAAATGATGATCATTCATAAAGCACACCAGTGGCAAGACGCAATCAATACTTTCACTGCGCAATAACAACGGTGATGTCACTGATAACAGTGCCAACAAAGCAGAGTTATTAAACACGGTTCTCCAAAACTCCTTCACCAAAGAAGACGAAGTAAATATTCCTGAATTGCAATCAAGAACAACTGCCAAGATGAGAAACATACAAGTAGATATCCTCTGTGTAACAAAGCAGTTTAAATCACTTAATGAAGGCAAGGCCTCCGGTCCCGATTGTATACCAATCAGGTTCCTTTCCGAGTATTCTGATAAAGTAGCTCCATATTTAGCAATTATATACAACCACTCGCTCACAGAAAGATCCGTACCTAAAGACTGGAATATTGCTCAAGTCACACCAATACCCAAAAAGGGAAGTAGGAGTAATCCGCTGAATTACAGACCTATATCACTAACATAGATTTGCATTAGGGTTTTGGAACATATTCTGTATTCGAACATTATGAAGTATCTTGACGAAAACGATTTATTGAAACATGGTCTGCACGTATTCATAAAATATCGTTCTTGTGAAACACAACTAGCTCTTTATACTCATGAAGTAATGAGTGCTATCGACAGGGGATGTCAAATTGATTCCATATTTTTAGATTTCCAGAAGGCTTTCGACCCCGTTCCTCACAAGAGTTTCTAACCAAACTGCGTGCCTACCGAGTATCCCCTCAGTTGTGTGACTGGATTCGTGGTTTCCTGTCAGAAAGGTCACAGTTCATAGTAATAAACACAACGTCATCGAGTAAAACAGAAGTAATATCCGGCGTTCCACAAGGAAGTGTTATAGCCCCTCTACTGTACCTGATCTATGTTAACGACATAGGAGACAATCTGAGAAGCCATCTTAAATTGTTTGCAGATGATGCTGACATTTACCGTCTTTTAAAGTCATCAGATGACCAAAACGAATCGCAAAATTATTTAGATAAGATATCTGTATGGTGCCAAAAGTGGCAATTGACCCTGAATTAAAAAAAAGAGTATGAAGTTATTCACATGAGTACAAAAAGAAATCAGCTAAATTTCGATTACGCGATAAGTCACACAAATCTGAGGGCTGTAAATTCAACTAAATACTTAGGGATTACAATTACAAACACCCTAAATTGGAACGATCACATAGATAATGTTGTGGGTAGAGCCAACTATAGACTGCAATTCATAGTAGAACACTTAGAAGGTGCAACAGGTCTACCAAAGAGACTGTTTACACTACGCTTGTCTGCCCTATTCTGGAGTATTGCAGTGCGGTGTGGGATCCTGTGGGGCGGCGGGTGGATAATTGTTAATGTTCCTATTATTTATTTAATGCTGTTCTTTGCCGTTCTCAACACTGGCTCTCTAACTACAATATTGGCAACCAGAAAGTGATTAGCAAAACGTGAAGCCTGTAATCAGAATTCCTAGTGCCCACTTCATCTGAGAAATACATTTATAACTACAGATTATAGCTCTGAGGAATTAGGAGATTGTCTGGGATTCATAATCAAAACCATTCTCTCTAAAATGTTCACTATATTCTGAGACCAAAAAGAATACACACAATCAGAGTGTAATACGCTGATGCAACTATAACTGTTCAAATTAAATGTTTAAGTGAATGCTCGCCATAATTTGATGATAATGTTCATCAAACGCCACGCTAATAATGGTAGAATGTCTGTCCTGCAGCGGCACGTGAAAATACGACATACGCAAACTAAAGATAGATCACTAACGTCATCCCAAAATTAACACTTCACTCGAAAACGATTTCATGGTTACGCGTATCCCGAGTAACTTATTACTGCATCCGAGGCTGTTTATATCAACGATACTGACGCGAGACGACTCCCAGCATAGGTGGAGCGCTAATCAGCGTCTGGAGAGAACTGGGGCCTTCCTTTTTCTCGCGCAGCGTTCTTACATATAAAGCCGCGGTGCGGACAGCTAAGGGAACGCCTGATCAAATCTGCTCTCCCGACTAGCCGCTGGGCTAGTAACGCACCACTTTTAGTTATCGAATAAATCATTGCTTCCTTTGCTGATGGCTAATGAAGCTTTCAACTTAATTGTGCAATCAGCACACAAGCAAGTAATCATAATAAAAGTCTGACATGGCTAAGTCAAATATTTTGGGCGAGGGAATTAATTTAATTACACTACATGTAGTAGACGAGCTCTGAACTTGCTCTTTGGAGATACGCTATAGCTATAGTCTTATAGTTATTCTATTGAAACTTATCAAATTTTTATGATTTTAGCGGATCTCCCTTCTACTTAAATTTAAACATCCTAGCTTTATTTATTCGCCTACTTAATCAATCTTGCTTCCTTAATTTCTAAGACAAAAACCAGAAAATCACGAATTTCAACTAAAATTTTAATTTGTGGGTTCCAGAAAACTGTTTCTACTAAATTATTATGCAAAAGGAATCTAAATATAATTTTTTAAGTTTCTAGCTCTTCTCTGTTGCGCAATGATTTTTACAGAAAAACATCCAAATTTCGAAAATGGTTAAAGTTATTGAACTGATATCCAACCCATATTGATTTTGTATTACTCCTGACATGCTAGAAACATTTCAGGTTATTTACTTCATTTTAAAGTATTGCGCAATATTTATGACGTCACAGCTAGTTACAGCAGACTAGGCTGGCTCTCAATGGAAAGACTTATGTGAATTTTATAAGGCGTGAGTATGCTGCTTCTTTACATCACCCGCTACTTGTCCGCCCCGGTAGCTGACTGGTCAGCATGACAGACTGTTAATCCTAAGGGCCCGGGTTCGATTCCCGGCTTCCCGGCTTGGTCGGAGATTTTCTCCGCTCGGGGACTGGGTGTTGTGTTGTCTTAATCATCATCATTTCATCCCCATCGACGCGCAGGTCGCCGAAGTGGCGTCAAATCGAAAGACCTGCACCAGGTGAACGGTCTACCCGACGGGAGGCCCTAGCCACACGACATTTCCATTTATTACCCGCTACTTAATTTTTTTGAAAATAAAAAAAAAATAATTACAAAAAGGGAAGAAAGAGTACAGCTTAAATCCCTATGAAAATTAAAATTGAAATGTAAACATATAGAAATATTAAAAGAAAACTTATTACCTACTTCAATTATTTAAATTGCTGGCATGTTCACTACCTCTTAAGCAACATTATCACTCAAAATTTAAGCAAAATCAATGAAACATTTTGGCATACATATAGCCTTAGACAGACAAACACATAAAAATATGTAAAATTAGGAAAATCTTAAATCCATTAAATTGTCTGTAAATATTTTTACATACACAAATTCAAAGAAAATAACACAGTTATTAATGATACATAAACAGATAATTATATCTTAGCAGTCTTTTCTAAACCTGAAAGAAAATTTCACAAATCATGACAATTTCATTTTTACACACGTGGTTGTAGCCGCTTTGGCAGGCGTTCTACACTTCCATTCACAAGGGTACAGGAGGGGAAGTTGCTATGGTGTGCATCCTTCACGTTCACTCTGAATTACATGCGGAAAGGGGAGGGGTCGCTCTGAGTTGTGTCCAAGTCACTCCACGCTTTCACGCAGCTACCAGGCTGCCATTGTCTGGTTTGTCTTGTAGAACAAACAAAAAGAGTGCCTCCGACTCTGTTCACTTAATATCTAAGGGTGGGTCACAATGAAATGGGGATATATACGTTTTATTTTTCAATATGTTACTGGAATAAAGTTAACAGAACTTTTTTCAATTTTACTCTCGCGGTTACTTAACTGTCATAAAATCGGTAAACAAATGGCTCAAAACGCCGTTAGTCAACTACTAGAGAAAATTTATGCTCAAGGCATACAATCATAAATCCTATTTAATCTCAATTTCTTATTTTTGGGCCGCAACACTGAACCAATGCTCGGCACATTCCTGACAAATCTGTATTTTATTTACTTAACTGACTCATCTTCGAATACCTTATTCCTACAGATAGTATGGGTATATTTGATTAACTGTTGTCTTCTCAGTCTCTTTGTACATGTGAGTAACTTGTGATAATAGTACAGTTCTGAGTGTTCAAAACACATTACGTTTAGTTGACTACTAAATCCACTTATTGGTCCTCTGCTGCTGTGTCGGTTCCACATCTGCAACTATGTACTTACTTCGTCGAAGTGTATTTATGCTGAGCTATAAATAATGTTTCACGTACGCCATTATGTTACTCAATTATGTTGCTAGTATATGTACTTATTTAACACTCACTCTATTAACATTTAACGCATAGGATAGCACATTTATTTCATATCTATAGTGTATTGCAGCTGATCAGTTTGCTCACGTTGCAATCCATTTCTACTTGATTGGGTGCTGAAACCACAGGTAGTCTCTCTCGACCTACCACTAAAGTGCATTAAGTAATTATGGCCGAGCATAACGCTAAATTCCTTAAACCTATAGGACACCATGAGCTGCTCTGTCTCATCTAACATAAGGCTACCTATGGTCGCATTCACGCCTCCAACTCATAACCTCAAAACGTGTAGTTGTGTCCTGTCACACACTACACCAAATAACGGCCAGCTCCAACCTTATAAATATTTCAAGGACGTGTCCTTCACGTCTCAACCACAAACACTGTTCAATTCTATTACACTGCCATTCCCTGCTACCCAAGGTGAGTTCATTCTTACAACTTATCTGCACATTTTTCAGAACACTAGGCAATCTCTTTTACTATTAATTAGTTAGCTCTACAGCATACAATAGGTTTCACTGCCACTTCAGATCCTACTTGTACACGAATTTGTATATAATTTTAAATTACTGTTGGTGCACCATTTACAATAAAACAACAACTTTGTACTTAAAATATTACCTGGGTTCTATACATACTTGTTACTCAAATACCTTTGTATCTTAATTACATCATACTTCTCTGTTATGTCACTGTTAGGTTTGTCACGTTAGGTATTTTCTTCACTAATCGGTGGATAGAATGGTTACAGAACTCTTGGCTTGATAGCCAGGACGGAAAATTTTTGTATTGCAAAGAAGGAGTCGAAACTTTGGTGGATAGGAAAGATGAAGATAGAGTGAGACCTGAAATAGGAAAGAAGATCTCGCCCAGCTGGGACTGCACAGCTGCCACACTGTGTAGAGGTTACAGAACAATCTCCTCCCTACAGAATTCATTAGCTTAATGCTGGCTTGATAGTCATACCGGAAGATTTTAGTATTTGAGAGTAAGAGCCGAAATTTTGGTGGATAGCAAAGATGAAGAATGAGTGAGACCTGAAAAGGAAAGAAGATCTCACACAGCTGGGACTGTACAGCTGCCATACTGTGTAGAGTTTACAGAACAACCTCCTCCCTACAGAATTCATTCACTACCTATGAACTTCTTTAGGTCGATCACGTTCCTGAGACCGAATAGCTTTTTACTCATAGGGTACTCTAGACTATATGCATTGGCATGTGGTTTTCCTATGATCCTGAAAGGTCCTTGGTATACGAACATGAATTTCTTTGTATCTGCATTTATTTTCTTTGATTTTTCCTTGGTTTTGACAAGGACTAACTGACCTATTTCAAAACTGGTGGGTAGAGCTTTTGCGTCATGACGCTTCTTTCTTTCTAATGTTCTTTTCCTTATATTTGCCCTAGCCCCTAACTTCTTTTCGTCTGTGGATATTTGCGTTAGAATAGGGAATTCTACCATATCTGCAATCACATTGTGTGGTTCTTGGCCAAACATCAATTCGCAAAGTGCAAAACCAGTTGCATCATGCCCTAAGTTGTTAATTACATTCTCAAAATACTTCACGTGCTCTGCCCAACCTGAGTGTTTCCGAGCACAATGAGTCCTGCAAAACCTATTCAATTCTCTCATAATACGTTCACTCATATTTCCTTGGGGGAAATACGCAGATATTTTCAGATGTTTCACTCCGGCCTTATCCAGACATTCTTTAAATCTATCAGAAGTTAATTGAGGTCCATTGTCTGACAGCAAATTCTTCGGAACGTCAACGTTCACGAAGAAATCTTTTTCAACTTTTCTACCAACGTTTTTGCATTTGCTCTTTTAATTGGGTATAGCTTAACATATTTACTAAATCCATCCACAACAACAAAAACATGGGTGCAACCACCTCTCGAAGCAGGAAGAGGGCCAAACAAATCACAAGACAGTAATTCTAGGGTTTCAGTTGGCTCTACTTAATGCATATCCCCTTGTATTCTGGTGTTACAGGACGGACTTTCTGGCACACTACACAAGATGCTAGACGCTTGGCAACACGGCGGTACATGTTGTCAAACACAACCTACTCTTTTAATTTGGCAATGCACTTCTTTGCACCGTAATGCCCATACCTCAGGTGTACATAGTGGATTAGTAAGTCTATATGTTGTGAGGGAAAGCACAGCTTCCACTCTGAAACTCCTACATTTTCCCTTCTAAACAGAATACCTTTATGCAGACAATAGTATTGCGAAACCTTAGGATAGTTCGCGTTTCCTAAATAGCTCTTCACTAATTTCAGCTGGTCATCTGCATTTTGCTCACGTCTCAAGTTCTTAATCACCCTCTTTAATGCACTTTCTGCCTTTACTTCGTGCAACGCAAACATTCGTACTTCACTTAGGTCAGTTGCTATAATTCCCGCGTCATCACACAGCTCCGCACTTCTAGATAACCCATCAGCTACCAGATTGTCTTTCCCTTGAATTTATCTAACCTCAAGGTCAAACTGATGGAGATACAATGACCATCTTACCAAACGAGCATTCCTCAACTTACAGGTCTTTAAAAAGGTCAACGCCTTATGGTCACTGTAAACAATTATCTTGTGACCTAATAGATACTGCTCAAATTTCTGTACCCCAAATACAATTGCCAATCCTTCCAGTTCTGAGATGCCATAATTTCTCTCTGCTGCCTGTAAAGATCGACTTGCGAAAGCTATAGTCTTGTGCACTTCTTGTTCGTTCTCTATTTCTACTTGGAATATCTCCAGAGCTATATCATAGCCACTAGCATCAACAGACATACAGAATGGTTTTTCAAAATCAGGATGATGTAAAATAGGACTATTAATTAAAGATTGTTTAAGCACCTCGAACGTCTGTTGGTATTCTGCTGTCCAAACAAAAGGGGTATTCTTTTTCAGCAGGAGGTGAAGACAGGGCGCATTAAAAGCCCGATCACTAACAAAACGCCTATAGAAGCCGAAAAGACCGAACATCGATCTCAACTGCTTCTTGTTTCTGGGAGCCTCAAATTTTTCAATGATTGCTAGCTTGCCTGGGTCGGGCAGAATACCTTTTCCACTTATCATATATCCCAAGAAACCTATTTCCTCCGTAACGCACTCCGTCTTTTCAATCTTTAGTTTCATGCCACCTCTCTCAATAGCCTCTAACACTTCCTCTAGTAAAACTATGTGTTCTTCCCAGGTAGGAGTTGCTATTAACAGATCATCTACGTAGACTGTTATTTTATTACTTAAGACTGGTCCTAAAACATGGCACATCACACGTACGAAGGCACAAACAGAGATATTAAGTCCGAAAGGTACCACACGGTATTGGTAACAAACTCCTTCGTACAAGAAAGCTGTGTACTTCCTTGAACTTTCCGCCAGTGGCAAATTCCAATATCCACACGTGATGTGCATAGAAGTTAAGAATTTCACTCCCCGGAACTTTTGCAATAACTCGTCCATGTTCTGTGGTTTATCACTTTCCCTAACCACTATTTCATTCAACCAACGAGCGTACAAGACCAATCTGACACTCCCGTCTCTTTTTGGTACAACAACAAGAGGATTATTGTACTCACTGACCGCTTTTTCAATCACACCCCACTCTAGCATTCTTTGTATCTCATTTCGAACCGTCTCCTTCCTAGCTACATGTATTTGGTATGGCTTCCTGAAAAACACTTGGCCAGGTTTCACCTTTAATTGACATTCATTACCTCTGACCACCCCAGGTCGATTTGAAAGTACCTTATGATGCCTTTTTAAAACCTGTCTCAGTTCTTCCTTCTGATTAGCTGAAATTTTATCGATTTCCTCAACTTAGGTTCTATTTTGTCCAAAATAATTGCTTCTTCTTCTTCTGTGTTTAGCTTACTTTTACTAAGATTAACACCTTCGTCCCAATATCTCCTATTTTTCAGAACTCGTATAGGCAGCTTCCAAGTTTCATCATTAGTTACTACATGTTTATCAATAAAAGGTACCGTGATTACTCCGGTTATCGGCAAGACCATTTTTAACTGGCTTCTTTCAAAGTCAACAACACTGATATTTTGACAAGAAATCTATGCCAATTAAAACCTCAATAATGAGATTATTTACAATTAAGCATGGATGATCAATTAAATTACCATTAATGTTAAAGGGCAGCAAAGCTTCTTGTTTTACCGTTTTTGATACCTTGCCAGTAGCACCAATTATTCTTAGTCCTGATACCCTCATTACTGTAAGCTTGTCTTTACCAGGTAATGCATCAAAGAAGGACTGAGACATCGCACTCAACTCACTTGCACTGTCTAAGAGACAACGTATATTGATACCCAACATATTCACTTTTATTATAGGGTGGCTTATTCTAGGTTGTACAGGTGGTTCCTCAAACTCATCCAATAGTTCCTTTTGGATTTGTCTCCAACTAAAGTGATTGACATCTGTCTTCATTACATTTAGGTCAAAGTGTGTAGGGTTTTCCGGAACTACATTTTCAGCTGCCTTTTCCAGTCGGTCTATTAATTTCAAATCGAAACACCGCACGACTTCATTACTTTTAGTTTGCTGAACATGACCCAAATTACTGTAGTCTGAGCGATTCTTCGCCTTCAGACCGGGCATAACACTAGTTACAGCTAAAACACTTTCACTATTATCGTCGGGTTCCTTCTCCAGTGACAACTGGTCACAGCTACTGGGTTCATCGACCCCCAACAGGCTATCCTCTACATTCTCACTTACCTCCTGTCCTAAATCTGTTAATACAGTATCAACATCCTGCACAGGCACTTTAGATAAGAGCACATCATCCTCATCGTTAATATAAGCATGAATTTCTTCTGCTTCTTCACCTGACAATTCAGTATTTTGTAGCTCTTCCCTACCGTTACAGTACTGCGCCTTCTCTTTCTCTTCCCACTTAGGAATCGTCTCTAACACGGTATCTATCAAATACTGTGAGTGGTTTAATGTTTCTGCAGTATCATTGGATGCTACCGACCCATCATCCGAATCCTCAGTTTGAGTATTCTGATCTGTCATACTAATTACTGTAATTACTGGCTTAGGAAAAGCAACCGCCTGGTGAGCGCCAGTATCCTCATAGACGGGAACTAGTTTTTCCAGCCTCTGCCTACTACTGTTACCTTTATTTGCATTATAGTTAACTGGCACAGCATTGCTTTCAACACAGTTGTTTACTTGCACATTCTTGTTAGGAACAAAATTACTATCATTTGGATGCCATTGTTGGTTCTGGTAATTATTTCTCCAATTCCTACCTTTCTTAGGATGGCGAACACCTACTGTTTTGATGTTTACATTGCCATTCTGCTCGTTCTTAAAATTACTACTAGTGTTATTAGCATTTCTGCTATTACGTGCTTGCTCCTCATTGGCAGCCACACGTTCTACACGTTCCAAATATTCAATGAAACGATCCAGATTGTCTCTAGGGCAGATATAATTCTAGTTTGCCAATACCATGGCAGTTTGGCTTCAAGACCTAGTATTATCATTTCAGGTTTTAGCTTTTCGGCCAAATCTGACAAACGTTAGGTCCATGACCTGGCAAAGTCTTTAATAGATTCCTTGTCTCCATTGAAGCGTTTTCGACTCCAAAATTCTCTCAACACTTCATTTTGCTTATTGCTAGACCAATACTCATTAATGAAAGCTGTTTTAAATTCCGCTAATGTTTTACACTTCAACATAACATCAGCTGACCAACGCATGGCCTCTCCTGCTAAATGGCTTCTAATAAATGAGATTTTCTCTCGTTCAGACCAAGTTGGTGGAATCACATCTTCAGAATCGTTCCAGAAATCTAGCGGGTGGATATTTTTATCTGGATCGAACCGCAAGAACTGCAGACATCCGATAAATGCGGCGTTTGCAGCTACAACTTGTTGTATACTACCATTACCAGAAGTTACAGAAGCTACTTTACTCTCAATGTTAGCAATGTTAGTACTAATATTTTCTACTCTCATTTCAACATTATCTACTCTTTGCGCAATATGAATAGCATCAGTTTTGATTGCATTTACTTCTGCTAGACATATGTTTACTTTTATATTAACATCTTTAAACCCATCTGAGCACAGTTCAGATTCCGCCTCGATCTTTTCTGTTAACTTGTGCTCCAGCTTCACATCATCCATTTGGAAGTCTTTGCGAACCTCAGCAACTTCGGTTTTTACTGTTTTATACATTTCAGAAAATTGTTGAGCAACCTTTTTCTTAATATCCTCATGATTGTAATCAATTTTATAATTCGAACTGTCCAGATCCTCTTTCAGCTTATTGCAACCAGCCTTGAAGGTATTGTCCATTACCTCCAATCGTTTATTAAAATTAGCTTGGCTGGCCACAATCTCATACTTTAATTCAGCATTACTGCTTTTGACCTCAGTTATTGCAGACTTTAATTCAGCTGTCATTTTAGCGTTACTGGTAGCTATTGCTTGTAATATAACATTTAAATCAATAGCCCCAGTATCTTTGGGTTCCTCACTAGCTGGTTTTTTATCACACTCAGGTGACAAAAAACTAGCTCCAATACAGAATCATCAAAACGAAATGAAACATCTGATTGATCAGTCATATCTAACTTATCCTTTTTAAACTCTACCACCTCTGATGACTGTTTCGTTTTTAACTCATCAGATAAACTATCATCCAATAAATTAACAATTTCTGATTTCTGCTTTACTACAGGGGTCTCTGTTATTGAATCATTGAACCTTTTCACACTACTGTCAGGAGACAATACTTCATATTTCACTTTAACATTATTATTTTCATGCATATTTACACTTGAACCGTTGTCTAGATTTACAGTTCCCTCAACAGACATAGATTCTGATTTAAGTTTAACCTCAGTTTCTTCCGGCGGTTCCATCGCCGACAGTGTTTTAGTGCAGGTTAGTAAAAATTTTAACAGCTTTTCACTTAACTTAGTTCCTTCTGCACGGCGTATGGCGTTGCCGGCGCGGCGTACCAGGATTACTGATGCGATGCGGCGCGTTGAACTGCAGACGGCACTTCGACGGCTGCTGTGTGTTTGCGTGGCCCGCAACTGCAGGCGCGGCTCCAGTTGCTGCGGGGACGACTGCGATGAGGCGAAACTGGCTTCTCGCGAGCCGGCAGTGCCGCTAGACTCAGTGACAGCTCCGTCAATCCAGATGCGTTGTTAATCCAATTGCGTCGTCCACATGCGCACGTAACACTATCACTGTTCTATTACTCAGCTGTGTGTCGCATTTCACTCCCAAATCCGAATATTTAAAAATCACTTTCACTTTTACTCAGTTTGTTTCCCAGCCGATGCACCATATGTGGGGCGGCGGGTGGAATAATTGTTAATGTTCCTATTATTTATTTAATGCTGTTCTTTGCCGTTCTCAACACTGGCTCTCTAACTACAATATTGGCAACCAGAAAGTGATTAGCAAAACGTGAAGCCTGTAATTAGAATTCCTAGTGCCCACTTCATCTGAGAAATAAATTTATAGCTACAGCTTATAGCTCTGAGGAATTAGGAGATTGTCTGAGATTCATAATCAAAAACGAGCCTGTAAAAACGTTCGCTATATTCTGAAAGTCACAGATAAAAAAAAAAAAAAGAATCCAAACAATCCAACTACCAGAGCAGTTCAGAGTCTAATGCGCTGATGCAACTATAACTGTCCAAATTAAATGTTTAAGTGAATGCTCGCCATAATTTGATGATAATGTTCGTCAAACGCCACGCTATTAATGGTAGAATGTCTGTCCTGCGACGGCACGTGAAAATACGACATACGCAGACTAAAGATAGATCATTAACGTCATCCCAGAATTAACACTTCACTCGAAAACGATTTCATGGTTACCCATATCCCGAGTAACTTATTACTGCATCCGAGGCTGTTTATATCAACGATACCGACGCGACGCTACTCCCGGCACAGGTGGTGCGCTAATCAGCGTCTGGAGAGAACTGGGGCCTTCCTTCTCTCGCGCAGCGTTCTTACATATAAAGCCACGGTGCGGATGGCTAAGGGAACGCCTGATCAAATCTGCTCTCCCAACTAGCCGCTGGGCTAGTAATGCACCACTTTAAGTTATCGAATATATCATTGCTTCCTTTGCTGATGGCCGATGAAGCTTTCAACTTAATTATGCAATCAGCACACAAGTAAGTCAAATATTTTGGGAGAGAGAATTAATTTAATTACACTACACGCAGTAGACGAGCTCTGAACTTGCTCTTTGGAGATACGCTATAGTTATAGTTTTATAGTTATTCTGTTGAAACTTATCACATTTTTATGATTATAGCGGATCTCCCTTCTACTTAAATTTAAACATCCTAGCTTTATTTATTCGCCTACTTAATCTATCTTGCTTCCTTAATTTCTAAGACAAAAACCAGAAAATCATGAATTTCAACTAAAATTTTAATTTGTGAGATCCAGAATACTGTTTCTACTAAATTATTATGCAAAAGGAATCTAAATATAAATTTTTAAGTTTCTAGCTTTTCTCTGTTGCGCCAATGATTTTTACAGAAAAACATCCAAATTTCGAAAATGGTTAAAGTTATTGAACTGATATCCAACACATATTGATTTTGTATTACTCTCGACATGCTAGAAACGTTTCAGGTTATTTACTTCATTTTAAAGCATTGCGCAATATTTATGACGTCAGAGCTACGTAGTTACAGCGGACTAGGCTGGCACTCAATGGAAAGACTGATGTGAATTTTATAAGGCTTGAGTATGCTGCTTCCCTACAATCCGCGTGAGATGGGACTGACGGATGACACCGAAAAAGTACAAAGAAGGGCAGCTAGTTTTGTATTATCGCGAAAAAGGGAAGATAGTGTCACAGACATGATACGTGAATTGGAGTGGCAATAATTAAAAGAAAGGTGTTTTTCGTTGCGACGGGATCTTCTCATGAAATTTCAATCACCAGTTTTCTCCTCCGATTGCGAAAACATTCTGTTGGCACCCACCTACATAAGGAGAAATGATCATCACGATAAAATAAGAGAAATCAGGGCCGCACAGAAAAATTTAAGTGCTCGTTTTTTCCGCGTGCCGTTCGAGAGTGGAACGGTAGAGAGACAGCATGAAGGTGGTTCACTGAGCCCTCTGCCAGGCACTTTATTGTAAATAGCAGAGTAATCACGTAGATTTAGATGTAGATGTAGATTACTCACACTGTCCGTATTTTCACGAGTCCATCTACCTACACACTGGAGGTTTACACTGTCGTTTTCGTTGTTCGCGTTTTTCCTTCTTGCGCTTTAAAACACGCTCGTCTTCTAATAAAAACGTGATAATTTCGTCTTTTATCAGCACTGTTTACCTTTCGGTATATTTCGTCTTTGCAGCAATTTGCACAGAACCAGGTTTTCCGTTAGGACTGATATTTGCACATTTAAAATGATACAATTTTTTTACAATTGGAGCATATTATTCTTTTGATGACAAGCTTACTCCGCAACACAAAGTGACTTGGTGATTGCAACAGCACACAAACGAAATAAATTGGTAATTTAAACCACCATGTACAGTAAACCTCGATTAACCGTAACTTCTGAGACCAGGGGGTGGTCAGAACGCTTGAAAGGTCGGATAGCAAAGGAGAATGAAACTAGTTGTTTACAGAGCTCAAAACAAAGTAATAAATCAAAATTCAGTAATAAAATTACATTTACACGTGGGGGCGGGGGACGGGGCGGAGGGGAGGCAAAAACATAGCTTTTATGTCACCTTGTTGAAGTTCAGGCTCAGAGGGGTGGCTTGAGGGGCTATCTAGCAATACAATTGCACAGGATGGTAGGTTTTTGGATTTCGTATTTTTTTCTAACTGCCGGAACAAATGCATCAAAAATAATTCTTTGAAGAAATTACCATACATCCAAACACTTTTTTGAGCTTTGTAATAACCAGTAAGTGTTGACATTTTGATGTTTTGTACTGCTCTTGGTTTCTTACATTTAACGATTACAAACAGTAATTTATGGCCACTCGAGTTGCTGCATGGTGCAATGGTCAGGCCGTCCTATGCTAGTGTAGTGCCTGTAGCTGTTTCATTCTTTGAGGCAAGGGGTTTTTGAGGCAGCACTTTTTAGTTAAATGGTTCAAATGGCTCTGAGCACTATGCGACTTAACTGCTGAGGTCATCAGTCGCCTAGAACGTAGAACTAATTAAACCTAACTAACCTAAGGACATCACACACATCCATGCTCGAGACAGGATTCGAACCTGCGACCGTTGTGGACGCTCGGTTCCAGACTGCAGCGCCTAGAACCGCACAGCCACGCCGACCGGCGCAGTTTTTAGTATTCCCGTCTCGTCAATGTTGTATAAGTGATCAGCTGCCAGTTTACTTTACGACACTTAGTTTTCAAAATTTTCAACAAACACCCTGCTGCATCATCATTATCAACAGAAAGCTTTGCATCTGACATAGCAGCTTGTCTAAAGTCGTGACGATTTTTCCGCAGGTGAAGCCAACCGTCACGTGTTTCTAATTGGTGACAAGTCCGCGCCCATAGCTGAGTGGTCAGGGCTTCTGACTGCCGTGTAGCGGGGCCCGGGTTCGGTTCCCGGCAGAGTCGGAGATTTTCTCCGCTCGGGGCGTGGCTGTTGTTGTCTTCAGCATCATCGACAAGCAAGTCGCCCAGTGTGCCGTCCGCTGAAAATAATTGCCGCTCTTCGTCTGAACTTCCTCATGTGGTCTTCCAGTGCCAGACGATCAGTTCTCTTCATTTGGTGATACCAGTACAATCGATTGAAAACGCTGAACGCTGTTCGGCGCGGAGCTCAGTCTGGTGATGGACACATGGTCGGATAATACAAGAAGTCAGATTATCCAAGGTCGAAGGTTCTACTGTAAAACTGAGCCGCACTTTCAAGTTGATGAGTCTCCGTCGCCTGTAGTGTGGAGGCGAATGGGTAATTGATTGAAACACATCCTTAAGACGGACGTATGTTGTATTTGCAATTCGTGCACTACCATCTACTGAGAGGGAAGGGGGATGGAGGGAGGTTGCGGACTATAATAGTGATGGCTTCAATTCCGAGGTGTTTCTCCATACTCTTCATTCCAAGCGTTACATGTCCTCACTTTAACACCAAGAATATTGGCGGACCCATTGAAGGCAAGAATAAGTACATGTCTGTTGTGCGTTGCATCCTTCTCGAAAATGCCAATGTACTCGGACGGTCTGGTGTGTTACTATCCAGAGAAAGTACATATTAGTTCCATACCACTCTGTTTCAAACCACATTCCATATTACTCGTATTTTGCTAAGACTAACGTAAGTCTTTCCATTTTGGTAGGATTCTGAGAGGGATTAACACACATAACCAGTCAGATAAAACTTCCACCCGTTCTTCTTGGCTTATGGTCGCAGTACAGGAAACTGCTCTTGCTAGCAACAAGGAGTACCGGACTTCGATCTTACTCTCAGGGTTAATTAGTCTCAGTTGATGATAGAGCTGACCTTGAATGATAATCGATCTTATAGAAGGAGGCAATACTGCAAGCAACCTGCTGCTTTGCAATCGGCTAGAGAAAAATCTAAGCAATGATTAAAAAGCGTACATCAAGGACAGTGGAAAACACGGACTTCGTAATGAATCCAGAGCGAGTTATAAATAGAGCTAGACTGGAACTGGCAGAGGTAACTCTGGAGAGAGTACCTGGACACGTGCTGACGCCGGACGCCGGCGCAGTCACACACCTGCAGCTCGCCCTGCGTCTGACACCAAAACCACCAGATGTTAGACATTCAGATCGGCACCAAAGGTTGTATGTCGATAGAGTATCAACCACAACAGCGATTTACTTCGTGTTGCGTGCAGTCGTCCAGTAGAACATGCGTAAACGGTAAGTAAAAGTAACACCAGAACTACAAAGCACAGGAAAAGTAGGTGAATTGGTAGAGGTTGAGGTGGTCGTGTCAAAGATTCCACATTCAAGCCCCACTGGTGCCTTTTTTTTTTTTTTTTTTTTTTTTTTTTTTTTTTTTTTCCACTTGAATCTGTTATGTACAGTTTGCTTCACACACTTCTTCGCATGCAACAAATATTGTGAAGCCTTTGTTCCTGAATTAATGACACTGTATGTGTGTGTGTGGGGGGGGGGGGGGGGCTGGTGTTTGCATTGATGTTTGAATTTTGTGTACTTATTACTGATATTATTATTTTGTTTATTACTGCTACTATTAGTTTTATTATGTGCGTTATTATTATTATTGTTATTATTATTATTACCATTTTTCCTCAATGCATTGTTTTGTTATTTTTCTGGTCTGATTGCGGCCCCTCCCGCCGGAGGTTCGAGTCCTCCCTCGGGCGTGGCTGTGTGTGTGTGTGTGTGTGTGTGTGTGTGTGTGTGTGTGTGTGTGTGTGTGTGTTGCTCTTAGTATCAGTTAGTTTAGGTAGTGTGTAAGTCTAGCGACCGATGACCTCAGCAGTTTGGTCCCTTAGGAATTCACACACATTTGAACATTTTGTTCTGATTGTATATTTTGTGAAACTACAAAATATGTACTCTATAGATTTACTACTTTCAAAGAAACGAAGCGAAAGCATATTGGCAAGAGAACATTCCCCTTACTATGTACCTCCTCCCCTTCTCAATAACAAGGAACTCTACATCTATTTTACCCTCAATAACATCGACCTTTTCAGTTAAGTCGGTTTCTTTCTTACCGATTTCATTAACTAACTCATTTAACGCATTGACCATTCTCAGAAGAGTCTGGTACTACGTCCCTACTTCCCTGCGCATACCTCCAACTTAACACACAATAGTCTGAATTTTCGCATCCATGTGCAGGCGAATGTTCTGTCTGTGTACATCCATTCTCTTGGGTTGAGAGCTAGACATGCGCACGGATTTCTAATCGCGCGCATGTAGAATTTTGGAGCACGTATTATGTTCGAGTACAATGACTTTTCTGGAGACTAGAAATCTACTCTGTAGGAATCAGCATGGGTTTCGAAAAAGACGATCGTGTGAAACCCAGATTGCGCTATTCGTCCACGAGACTCAGAGGGCCATAGACACGGGTTCCCAGGTAGATGCCGTGTTTCTTGACTTCCACAAGGCGTTTGATACAGTTCCTCACAGTCGTTTAATGAACAAAGTAAGGGCACAAGGACTGTCAGACCAATTGTGTGATTGGATTGATGAGTTCCTAGATAACAGAACGCAGCATGTCATTATCAATGGAGAGAAGTATTCCGAAGTAAGAGTGATTTCAGATGTTCCGCAGGGGAGTGTCGTAGGACCGTTGCTATTCACAATATATATAAATGACCATGTGGATAACATCGGAAGTTCACTGAGGCTTTTTGCGGATCGTTGTTGTTGTGGTCTTCAGTCCTGAGACTGGTTTGATGCAGCTCTCCATGCTACTCTATCCTGTGCAAGCTTCTTCATCTCCCAGTACCTACTACAACCTACATCCTTCTGAATCCGTAGAACGCCAGTTTTCTTTCTCCTGATAACGACATCCTCTTGAATAGTCCCCGCCCGGATATCCGAATGGGGGACTATTTTACCTCCGGAATATTTTACCCAAGAGGACGCCATTATCATTTAATCATACAGTAAAGCTGCATGCGCTCGGGAAAAATTACGGCTGTAGTTTCCCCTTGCTTTCAGCCGTTCGCAGTACCAGCACAGCAAGGCCGTTTTGGTTATTGTTACAAGGCCAGATCAGTCAATCATCCAGACTGTTGCTCTTGCAACTACTGAAAAGGCTGCTGCCCCTCTTCAGGAACCACACGTTTGTCTGGCCTCTCAACAGATACCCCTCCGTTGTGGTTGCACCTACGGTACGGCTATTTGCATCGCTGAGGCACGCAAGCCTCCCCACCAACGGCGAGGTCCATGGTTCATGGGGGGGGGGGGGGGGGGGGGGGGTTTGCGGATGATGCTGTAGTATATCGAGAGGTTGTAGCAATGGAAAACTGTACTGAAATACAGGAGGATCTGCAACGAATTGACGCATGGTGCACGGAATGGCAATTGAATCTCAATGTACACAAGTGTAATGTGCTGCGAATACATAGAAAGAAAGATCCTTTATCATTTAGCTACTATATAGCAGGTCAGCAACTAGAGACAGTTAATTCCATAAATTACATGGGAGTAGGCATTAGGAGTGATTTAAAATGGAATGACCATATAAAATTAATCGTCGGTAAAGCAGATGCCAGACTGAGATTCATTAGAAGAATCCTAAGGAAATGCAGTCCGAAAACAAAGGAAGTAGGTTATAGTACACTTGTTCGCCCACTGCTTGAATACTGCTCATCGGTGTGGGGTTCATAGAAGAGATAGAGAAGATCCAACGGAGAGCAGCACGCTTCGTTACAGGATCATTTAGTAATCGCGAAAGCGTTACGGAGATGATAGATAAACTCCAGTGGAAGACTCTGCAGGAGAGACGCTCAGTAGCTCGCTACGGGCTTTTGTTGAAGTTTCGAGAACATACCTTCACCGAGGAGTCAAGCAGATATTGCTCCCTCCTTCGTATATCTCACGAAGAGACCATGAGGATAAAATCAGAGAGGTAAGAGCCCACACAGAGGCATACCAACAATCTTTCTTTCCACGAACAATACGAGACTGGAATAGAATGGAGAACCGATAGAGGTACTCAAGGTACCCTGCGCCACACACCGACAGGTGGCTTGCGGGGTATAGATGTAGAGATAGATGTAGATTTGTCCATGGTACATCGTATACTGATGTACTAACTTCTCTTATCAAGCTATATATGCAGAAACTCTTGAAAGTTTGGCCTGGACCTTCCGTCATTCAGTTTGCTTGTTTTATCAATAACGAGAAACCCATACTGTGAATGATTCCAGCAATCAGCACATATTTTTACAAAATCGTTGAACTACATGTCAGTTCCTACATGTGCCTGGCAAATGTTTTAAATTCAGATGGTCTTGTTTAAAGACTATAATGAAGTTTGGATTATCCCTAACCAACTGTTTCGGGATTATGGAATATGTCTGGCTTAGATAAATACATCAACAACCATATGACGACCGAAACATAAATACTTTCGAATGTGGTCTTGGTTTTCCATAGCAACATCGTTAAATATGAAGACGGCGTTTGGGTTTGCTTTTTAGGTTGGGGGGATTTCACCACTTTCACTGAATGTTGTGTATGTAACACCCTTTAGACTGCGCAATATCTACTGTAATAGCTTATACTTGGTCTGAAGCAGTGTTTTTGGGAATACACAAACATGTTTAAATCGGACTCCATCTGCATGTGTTAGCAGCGTTAAAAGGACATTAGTCTTGCCACAATTGTGTGGACCTACAATAACTGCTCGAATAGTATCAGAAAGGAGAATTCCATTTTTCTTCTTCTTCAGGTCTTCCTTTGCATCTTCACAGGACCAAACACCGACAACATCGTCCTTGGAATGAGTTTGTTTCACCAACCCTGCCATGGTACTAACTACTCCAGGTACTGACAAGTAGTTGGCATATATAGAAAGATACAGTTGTAAGGATGGTAATAGTATGTGTAGCTACTATAGCTTCATCATTTAACCAACTGGGCTATACTCGCCCCAATTCCAAGGAAGAGGTAGTGGTTGGATGACTTTGGTTGAAAGCCTTCTACTTATGTTTCAAATCTAGACTTTAATAATAAAATTGGAAGGTACTGTTAATCAGAACTCAGAGAGAAGTTGTGATCTAAATGACAATAGATTTATTCATCCTTAACATCACAAGACAACAAAAATGACTAAAGAAATGTCACACAAACATTTTTATTTGATAAACGCTTTCACTAACATGGGGTCTATGGTGGACGAAGTGATCGGCTGGGGATCGCCACACGACACTAACAGGAACACTAACAGCTTTATCTGATTTCATACACATGAATCCGGGTTATGGCACAAAAACTACGCCACCATGAAGCATCTATATTCTACCATTCCAAAAAGGAAAATATGGTTCGAAAGAACAGGGTGCTGACAAAGGAACCTCCCCATCGCACCCCCCTCAGATTTAGTTATAAGTTGGCACAGTGGATAGGCCTTGAAAAACTGAACACAGATCAATCGAGAAAACAGGACAAAGTTGTGTGGAACTATGAAAAAAATAAGCAAAATATACAAACTTAGTAGTCCTTGCGTAAGATAAGCAACATCAAGGCGAATCTGATCCTAGGAGCGCCGTGGTCCCGTGGGTAGCGAGAGCAGCTGCGGAATGAGAGGTCCTCGGTTCAGATCTACCCTCGAGTGAAAAGTTTAATTTCTTTATTTTCGCAAATTTATGATCTGTCCGTTCGTTCATTGACGTCTCTGACCACTGTAATAAGTTTAGTGTCTGTGTTTTGCGAAGGCACCGCAAAACCGTGCGATTAGTAGACGAAAGGACGTGCCTCTCGAATGGGAACCGAAAACATTTGATCACAAGGTCATAGGTCAACCGATTCCTCCACAGGAAAACACGTCTAATATATTCTATACGACACTGGTGACAGATAATAATTGTCTGAAAATAAAAAATTAAATTTTTCACTCGAGGGCAGACTAGAACCAAAGACCGCTCATTCCGCAGGTGCTCACGCTAACCACGGGACCACGGCGCTACTGGGATTGTGTAGTCCTTGATGTTGCCTATCTTGCACATGGACTACTCACTTTGTATATTTTGCTTATTTTTTTCATAGTTCCACACAACTTCTTCCTGTTTTCTCGATTGATCTGTGCTCTGTTTTTCAAGGCCTATCCACTGTGCCAACTTATAACTAAATCTGAGGGGGGTGCGATGGGGAGGTTCCCTTGTGAGAAACATATATTGGAGCCCCAGGCCACAGCTGCGAATACCTTATCCACCTGCTGGTCAGGACAGCACACCATGATGCATTCGGCGACTGAAGTCATGGATGGCCGCAATTAATGGCGCGCACCCGAAAATGCAGTTCGGAACGTAGGTACTTTCCTATGAACCTCTGAAACCCCTGTGGATTCCAGTCTGCAGGTGGACCCGTTTGCTGGTCTACCAAACCAATTTGACTCCGTGCCACAACTATGCATGACGGAATACGTCAAATGCTTGGACAGCTGACTCAAGACAAACAAGTACACCCACGCATCACTTGTTGTGTGTGTGATGCTAGAAGCAGTACCTCTGATGGTTCAGAAGGTGACTGGCATGGGCTCTAAGTGGCACTCCCCTGTTGCGTCCATTTCAAAGTTTCCAAAGAACAGCCATAAACTCGCTAAAAGCCTCGTGCTTTCACAAATATGTTTTGTAACAGAGTCTTGACATCTGGGCGCCAGTACCTGACCCATGGAAATACGCAGAACGCTCACAGTGGTTTTGTCGTCTTCCTGCCTAGCAAGGGCCCAACCTCTGCTTTATTCCCGGTCTACAATGCACTGGCCATTGCAGCGACGACTTCTCGGCGCTAGTCAGTCTACCTGGATGCAGCTCCCTCCCAACTGGTGCAACTAATGTGTCTGCACAATGAGACCGCAGAACTCGGCAGTCCAGAAATATTTACACCCAGGTTCCGCACGCCCTACTCTTTTACTCCAATCGTTTAAATCAGCACCCTATTCCTCTGAACGCAGGTAAAGCTTACCGTTATTCCTTTCCGAGAGCATTAACTACTGCCCACCATTTCATCAAGATGTATGAAGTCAAATCGCAATAAAGATCATATTCCCTAAGAATATGAAGCGGCATAACACCAAATCAGAAGTGAGAGCGCCCTATAATCTCTCAAGGTTGGTGGAGATAGTCCAATTCACCTTTTTTCCATCATTTTCTTAGGTTAGTGGAGGTAGCACAAGTAACCTCTTTTCCACCAAAATTTGAACTTCCCGCCATTTTCTGGGGGAGGGGAGGGGAGGAGGTTAGGTTAGTGGAGGTAGCCCAGTTGACCTATTTTCCCACCAAAATTTGAAATTCCCACCATGATGTAATTGCGATATTGCCATATCTATTGCCCCTATCATGGATCCGCCATCTTGAATAAATTTAGCAACAATGCAACATGGGGCCGTATGAACTTTGTGTCACTACTTACATACCTCCTACAGTTCTTCAGGGTATCATTACTGTAAACATCTTTTCATTCATTGCCACAACCACCATTACATCATAGCAGCGCCGACATCATCGTCTATATGTATTGGGTTGGTGCATAAGTTCATAGTGTTTTTCCATATGTTTGATAAACACAACAGATACACACATCTCTATTGTCATCAATAATATACTCTCCTCCACTATTTACAACATTCTGCCGTCGCTGGGGTAAGTTTTCGATTCCACAGCTGTAGAAATCATGTTGTTTTGAGGTGAACCGTGTTCAGAGCGTATTTTAATCCGGGAAGGAAATTCCTTTAAGGTTAATCATCTTGTCGTGTTGCAGTTCTTCTTTTTATGTCCGAGCTTGCTATTAAAATAGGACGAGGAATTCCGCTTTATGCGAGACACCTTTTCAGTTTTGTATTATCCAGACAAGCTTCAGCACTTTTTTGTACTATCTTCATTGGGTTATTTTCTACTTTATTACTGTAAAATTGTTGTTATATATTAACATTTAGCTAAATTTTAGTACATAATATTAACAATTGTGAATGGATAATTGTTGTAAAATATTATATGTCGTTTGTTCTTAGTTCATGGTTGAGATATGTATTAACGACTTGATGTAGTGTGTGTTGTTTATAACATTATGTCTATAGTTATAGTTATAGCATAATGGGCAAAAGAGTGGATGTATGCATTAGTTTACATACCATACATGATGCTATTGGGCATTTATGTTGTCTGCTACACAATCTACAACCTCTCATCTGCAAACAGCAGAAGGTAATTTTTATTTTTCTGTCTATTATCATTTACAAATGGAAGTTAGTATATATCATGTTTTTGTGTGTAACTTACGACTTTAGTGTTGTAGTGCTTTCTCATATGTGTTGGCGAGGTGAATAGGCTGAGTTCGTGACCTGTGGCCGCTTGACACTGCACTTTCTATGATTTTTCGAAACATGGACTGTGTTTTCACTGCTATTACATATTGTTGTGGCTGTGTAGTAATCATTTGTTTCATAGCGTGATTTGTTGGGTGAGACGCGTGAGTTTGAAGTGTATGTGGCGTATGTGGTGTTTGGTTGGTGTGAGTATTTGTGTGTGTGTGTGTGTGTGTGTGTGTGTGTGTGTGTGTGTGTGTTCAGAACTGGAGAGAGAAAATGGGTGTTTTTTTCCCTCATGAGTAATTTTGGTGTGGATGTTATTTTTATAGTTCTTCAATTGTGGCAAAGAGGGTTTTATTGCACAGTGATGTGTATTCATTTAGTAATTTCTTTCCTTGGTCTATTGATTTTTGGATGTGATAGTTTTCTTTTATAGTTAAGTTTTGATATAAGCTGGCACTAGTTTTAAGGATATGTAGGTGAGTTTCAATGTTTGTTGGGTAGTGATTCTGTGCTATCAGGTGGTTTGTGAATGTTGAGGGTGAGCTATTGCTTTTCAATGCTCTGAGATGTTCTGTATATCCGGTTCTGAAATTCCTGCATGTTTCATCCACATATACATATTGACAGCAGTTGCAAATAAGTTGGTATATACCGATATATACCGACCTGGCTGTACTTGTCAGTGTTGGTGGTATTTCTTCTGCTTTTTATTGTCTTGTTCGTTCTGTATCTATGTTGAGTCCTTGTTTCTTTAGTATATGGCACATCTTGTGTGTTTGTTGTTGTAAGTCATCATGTGCCATTTGTTGCTCACTGTCTGCTGATTTGTTGTGTGTTGTGTTTGTGTGTATGTTTCATGGTTATGTGTTGTTTGTATTTGTGTTTTGTGGTTTATTTTGTCTACTCTCATTTTCGGTTGTAAATGTACAGTTAACAGAAAAATAAAAATTACGGTCAGCTGTTCGCAGATGAGAAGTTGTAGATTGTGTAACAGAATAGCTACCAAACATAAATGTCCAATAGCGTCGTGTAAGGTATGTAAACTTATACATACATCCACTCTTTTGCCAATTAAGCTATAACTAGAACTTTAGAAATAATGTTATAAACAACACACAGTGCATCAGGTCGTTAATACATATCTCAACTGTGAACTGTGAACAAACAATGTATAATATTTTACAACATTTATTCATTCACAATTGTTAATATTATGTGCCGAAAGTTTCGCTAAATTTAATATGTAACGACAATGTTACAGTAAGAAAATAAAAAATAATCCACTGAAGATAGCACAAAAAGTGCTGAAACTTGTCTGGGTAAAACAAGACTGAAAAGGTTTCTTGGATAAGGCGAAATTCCTCCTCCTATTTACTCGAACATTGTTCGACAGAGAGCGGAAAAGGTGAAAATCTGAGGGCGCAAGATCAGCAAAATAAGGTGGGTGCAGAATGACTTCCCAAGTCCTATATAGTGCTGTTTTTTTTTATCCATGTAGCAGAATGGCGGCCGCGCGGGATGGCCGAGCGGTCTAGGGCCCCTTGTCACGGTCCGTGCGGCTCCCACCGGCGGAGGTTCGAGTCCTCCCTCGGGCATGGTTGTGTGTGTTGTCCTTAGTGTAAGTTAGTTTAAGTTAGATTAAGTAGTGTGAAAGCCTAGAGACTGATGACCTCAGCAGTTTGGTCCCATCTTACCACAAATTTCCAAAAATTGCAGAATACGGGCGTACGTTATCACGAGTAGCATTACTCCAGCAGACTTCCTGGTCGTTGTTCATGGACCGCGTCTGCAAGACGTCTCAGTTGTTGACAATAAATGTCAACAGTGACTGTTACACCTCGGGGAAGCACCACACCGTCGCTGTTCCACTAGATCCATAGCATTATCTTTTGTGGATGCGCGCAGGTCGTAACCTCCCCACAAAATATAATAAATAATATGAATAATATTCACGTTTAGTGTAACCTCAAAACAGCAAAATTCCTAAACTTCTCAACAGTAAAAATTATAATTATCCCGTTCACTTTCAGTGTAACGTCCCAACAAAAAAATAAATTCAGTAACCTGGTGATAATACAATGTAACTAACCTCTCAATTAAATTGTCACTCACTTATGACTTTTCAATAATTGACTGTGAATTTAACCTGGTAAATTTTGGACGTCATCAGTGCTGCGTCATGGCCCTGAAAGATCATTCTGAATAAAAAAAGAAAATTCTTATCTCAATGAAGTCGCCGGATAACGCATATATATCTGCTCTTAAAATAATGTTTTCTGGCACAGCCCTGTGCAATGCTGGCCGATAGATTTGTCATTTAAGAAAGGAAGCAACTGATTTTTCTTTTGCAACAGTCGGGATGATCATGGATGGGAGAAATTAGTAAATTCTTTAAATTGAAATGAATGGTTGTTAAAAGTTACTTTTTATGAGAAAGATTATTATTACGAGATTTTAAAAACATTTACATGGGACTTGAGATGACATTACTACATATGTGCGAGGCTGCTTTTTACCTTATACAATAATACTCAGGCTCCGGCATCGCTGCACCGCGACCGGCCCAGCCAACACGATACACCAGACCAGACCAGAGCAGACTGCAGACTAGCAACAACTTACTGCTACAGCTACACAGTTCCTACTGCAGTCAACACTGCTCTCTGGCCAGAGATTCTCTTATACCTTGCATATCGCAGGCAGCGCATGAGCAATACATCGAAATTACATCTGCTCGGACCTCTTACATAAAATTACATCTGCTCGGACCTCTTACAAGGTCTTGTGCACGGAGATTTGCTTCCTTATGTTAGCACAAAGACCCAATTTCTTGTCATCAGTAACGGTAGGGAATGTCGGTGTTGTTCACTAGCCAGTTGATGAAGAACAAGCAGAGATACTCATATGGCCACCTGTTGAGTTTTGTGATTTTGGCTCTTAGCATGCGGTGCCCTTATGATGCCCAATTTTTGAACTTTCCTCATTGCATGCAAATGTCGCACGATGTGGAATGATCACAGTTCATCAAATTTGTCTGTTCTCGAGTACAGTGACATGAAGTTTTTTCTAACGTGGAGGTTGACTAATGTCAAAACGGTCCTTCTTCTACGAGAAAACAATTTTGATGCCGTGCTGTGTCCATTCCCATTATCCCCATACACGGCACAAATGTTTCTGGCGGCCCCCGCTGCTGTCACCCCTCTAGTGAACTCAGACGAAGAATATGTCGGAAATGTTCCGATTTCTCCACTTGGCATTCAATTTTCTAGAATTCACAGCTTCACTCATTATCTCCAAATGACAGACTGACGATATGTAAACTCAAATGGAAAAAGTGAACTACAAATAACAAATGCGACTTCTAATCAAGCTGCGGGCATATGGGGTATCGTCTCAGTTGTGCGACTGGATTCGTGATTTCCTGTCAGGAAGGTCGCAGTTCGTAGTAATAGACGGTAAATCATCGAGTAAAACTGAAGTGACATCAGGTGTTCCTCAGTGAAGCGTCCTGGGACCTCTGCTGTTCCTGATCTATATAAATGACCTGGGTGACAATCTGAGTAGTTCTCTTAGGTTGTTCGCAGATGATCCTGTAATTTACCGTCTAGTAAGGTCATCCGAAGACCAGTATCAGTTGCAAAGCGATTTAGAAACGATTGCTGTATGGTGTGGCAGGTGGCAGTTGATGCTAAATAACGAAAAGTGTGAGGTGATCCACATGGGTTCCAAAAGAAATCCGTCGGAATTCGATTACTCGCTAAATAGTACAATTCTCAAGACTGTCAATTGGAAAGACCACATAGATGATATTGTGGGGAAGGCGAGCCAAAGGTTGCGTTTCATTGGCAGGACACTTAGAAGGTGCAACAAGTCTACTAGAGAGACAGCTTACACTACACTCGTTCGTCCTCTGTTAGAATATTGCTGCGCGGTGTGGGATCCTTACCAGGTGGGATTGACGGAGGACATCGAAAGGGTGCAAAAAAGGGCAGCTCGTTTTGTATTATCACGTAAGAGGGGAGAGAGTGTGGCAGATGTGATACTCGAGTTGGGATGGAAGTCATTAAAGCAAAGACGTTTTTCGTCGCGGCGAGATCTATTTACGAAATTTCAGTCACCAATTTTCTCTTCCGAATGCGAAAATATTTTGTTGAGCCCAACCTGCATAGGTAGGAATGATCATCAAAATAAAATAAGAGAAATCAGAGCTCGAACAGAAAGGTTTAGGTGTTCGTTTTTCCCGCGTGCTGTTCGGGAGTGGAATGGTAGAGAGATAGTATGATTGTGGTTCGATGAACCCTCTGCCAAGCACTTAAATGTGAATTGCAGAGTAATCATGTAGATGTAGATGTAGATGAATGACAATCGATAAACTCATAGCTACCGGAAAATCAGCGAGCAAAACAAGACGCTACGAGGTTACGTAGGAACCCAATGTTCTTAAATCTCACGTAAAACACAGATCCGCTGAAAATTTCGTCAAATTGTCACTGGCATAAAACCAATATTATAACCTTATTTGTTATACGCCTTTGTAAGAAATGCATCACTTAAGTTCAAAAGCAGTGTTACCCGCTCCCAACCAGCCCCTCGTGGAGAAATAAAAATAAAGCCGAAAAAAAAGAAGCACAACGCGAGCGTGATGTTGTGTGTTCGCTTCCGTTCGCTTCGGTGCAAGCGAGCTCGAGGAAGGGACGACTGCCTGCGCTCGTTCCCGGCGGCGCAGATGCAGACGCCGGGCCGTGAGACAGTGGCGCCGCGGAAGCACCCCCACCCACGCACGGCCAGCCGGCGGGACCAGCGACCGCGACGGCGGCGGCGGCGGCGCCTGGCGCGGCGCGTGTGTGACGTCACCGGAAGCGCCGCAGGGCGTGCGCGCAGTGGCGCCGGCGCCCGACACCGCCAGGGCTGTCCACAGACGCGCCGCGCAAACCCGTCAGCTACTGGAAACGCGAGTCGAAAGAGCTCGTGCCGCAGTTGTCTAAATACGGCTTCCAGTGTGTGCACATTCCCTCAGCTGCAATCTTAACACTCTTCTGTCGCCTGCCAGCGGCAGTAACGCGTGTTGAACAGAAAGTACAGCAGCACTCCCCTGCCTTTCTGAGTCCATTACCAATGAACAACAGATGTAATCCACTGCCCCAGCAATGTTGGAACATAAGAGTAATAACTCAATGAAACGATATCTTCTGCTTACTTCTAACAATCCTTTTTCTACTGGGTACGAAATCTGCCTATTTCTTTTCTTAAGTCATGCTTCAGGTTCATTCAGTTCCTCAGTTTCGTTTTGTAGTTATCACTCTCAAAAATCTACTTTCACACCTGTAAATTGTGGCAAATGCAATCGAGATCGTAAGTAAGGTTGTAACGGGACATCCTCCTCTAGCGTTACTTTTCCTCGACAGTAGTTGTCGATATCAGTATTATTTATCGAATTTTGGACAGGTCAGTATTATCTCAGTTGCTTTTCTGAAAACTTTCATATATTATATACATATATGTTTCAAGCTAAAATTTACGAAAAGGAATTACTTTATAAAATATTTTAGTTTCGATGTTATAATCGATAAGTACTAATTCTGAATGTACAGTTGAAAATATTTTTTAGAAAGATTTGAAATTACGAAATATTTGCACACTTAACATTTCTATTATGAATTACGCAATCCTGTTTACTAAGTTTATTTCCGGATTCATTTACGAAATAATAATCGAAATTAATAACGTAACGAAAGGTAGTAGGAATTCATTTGTTAAGAAAACTTGTAAACTCTTTGGAATATTGGTTTTTCCAGAGAATGTGACAGTCGTAAGATTGCCTCTGATGTGATCGGACGTATTTTTGTGTAATAAGTGCGAACAATGTAAATTCGGCTTTGTCAATGTGAAAAATCAAAAGACTGTATTTTATACTAAAATGCGAGAAAATATATTTAAGTAAAAAAATTCTGCAACAACGATCTTCAAATTTATTTAGTTCAAACCAACCGTGAGGACCTGATGTGAGATTTTCAGCTTCAAGAGTCAGACACCTAGACAAGAAGAACTGGAGCCATCTCGACATGATAAGCTAAGTAAACTTGAAAGTTTATTGTAACATTCGCTCCTCTCATAATCTTCGTAGCGACTTTGCTTATAAATTATTTGGAGTGGACATGGTTTAATGTGGACAATAGCTGGAGGCAGGAAGGAGGGGGAAGATTACAAGGTTCCAGTATCACTGGTTAAACAATTTTTTAATTATTACAACAGCTGCTTCGGAAGATTTCCTTTTTCAAGTATGTCTTTGCTGTCCTGACGTCTATATAACATATGGTGTATCTGGCGACTGCTCCCGTTATATTCCATGCGCAATTCTAAATATCGATTTCAAGTCGATTTCGTGCTGTTTTGTACAGCGTGGCGTAAAATTTTGATATGATATTGTAAATATTTCAAAAATGGTTCAAATGGCTCTGAGCACTATGGGACTTAACATCTATGGTCATCAGTCCCCTAGAACTTAGAACTACTTAAACCTAACTAACCTAAGGACATCACACAACACCCAGTCATCACGAGGCAGAGAAAATCCCTGACCCCGCCGGCAATCGAACCCGGGCGCGGGAAGCGAGAACGCTACCGCACGACCACGAGCTGCGGACTGTAAATATTTCCTGTAATTTTTTGACAGTTCACACCGTAAATGTTTTATGTTTACATAGTGATGATGATGATGAGTCCCATACTTATTTACAGAGCTTAGGGGAGCGACGCGGGAGAACCGCGCCGCCTTACTAGGCAAGGTCCTAGTGGAGGTGGTTTGCCATTGCCTGCCTCCGACCGTAATGGGGATGAATGATAATTATGAAGACGACAGAATAACACCCAGTCATCTCGAGGCAGGAAAAATTCCTGACCCCGCCGGGAATCGAACCCGGGACCCCCTGCTCGGCAAGCGAGAACGCTACCGCGAGACCATGAGGGGCAGAGATGTTTACATAGTAGCAGACAGTAAATGTTTTAAGCAATGATACTGTAACCTTACTTAAATGTCCCTTCAAGACATATATTTCACGGGAGGCCCAATCGTCAAGGAACTGATACCATTAAGAGCTCTTCTACGTCTTCACCTATGGCACGCACTGCCTGACAAAAATGTGGAGCATCCAAAAGGGGAAGATGAAACGAAATAAAACTTAACGGGTTCAAAGGATGTGTGACGCTAAATTAGTAATAAAAACATCGAGTCATATTTACAAAGAATTTGACGATACGAGTTCACTGACCGGTGTGATGTACCTCTTCTGGCCTGGATTTATGCACTGATTCGGTTGGGAAGAATGTCAGAAAACTGTTGTATCCTCTACTGAGGTAACCTGGCCCACAACTGTTATAACTGGTCCTTAATATACTATATATTAGCACTGAGACAGACCTGACGTCTGAACTGGTCAAACATCTGTTCAATCAGGGACAAATCTGTGGTTCTTGCTGGCCAATGGAGTACCTCAACATCATGCAGACAGTTCATAGAGAAATGTGTCATGTGTGGACGAGCATTGTCCTGTTGAAAAATGACAACATGATACTATCGCCTGAGAGGAAACACATGTGGAAGCAGGATGTGCGTAACGTACTGATGTGCCAGTACAGTTCCGTCAATAACTACCACGCATGACATGAAGTTTTTTGGAAAAAACGACATTTTGTCTATGGAGTGCGTGATTGATTATTTTGTAAAAAATTTTTGTTTATTGATAGACGCAATCACATGTTTATGACACAGTCATAACCGGTTTCGGCCGTACAATGACCATCTTCAGATTCTAAGGGCGGCATACACTGAACACAGGTTCATGCGTTGTCAACGCATGTGACTGCGTCTATAAATAAACAAAAAATTGTGACATGAAGTCATACCCAATGGTTCCCAACACTACATTACCAGAAGTAACACCGCTGTGACTCTCCAAAACATTGAAGCAATAGGATCTCTCCACTGATGGCTTCCATACCCTCCGACGATGGTCGTCCGGGGTAGTGCAGAACCGTGATTCATTACTGGTCAAAAAGTGATGCCATTTATCAGCAGTCCATGCTTCCCGGCCACAGATCCACTACAGTCTCCGTTCGTATTGTGCACTTAATGGCAGCCTAGGCATGAGATGGTATTTCTTCTAGTTTGGCTTCTGTTAGTCTCCGACAATAGTGCGGGGTGACAGAATGTTACAAGAAGTCAAATACTTGGCCTCAGATGACGACTATTTCTGCCCCCAGGTTCCTATATGGTTCAAAATTGGGCCACTGTGACATTCGAATGCCCAAGAACTCTAGATACTGCACGATTCGACCCGCCGACCAAATGGAGACCACAATAAGGTCCGTTTTAAATTGCGTCAGGTACTGATAGCGCTTTCTCACACGAGTATACTGCATCACCGTCTCTCCCACAGTGATCGCTCAAAATGTGACGCTCTTCAAACCCCTTACATACCCTACCCTACCTGGTAACAACACTAAACACGAACAACACTAGTGCACTCTTGTTGCCATTCTGTCACAGAGAATTGCAACCGCAGTCATTTACATACTCGCCGATAGTGTGTGCGAAATTACACTGAAATTCGGACATGTCTTCTGCGTACATCACTTTTTCGACGGGAATTGTGTATGCTGCACAAACCACTTCTGGTGCATGCGGAGGGTACTTCGTGCCAATATTAACGATTTTGTCTCCCAGTCCATTCGCGTATTGTGAAAGTGAAGAATGACTGTCTGTATGCGTCTTAATCTCGCTTATTCTCACGATCCCTACACGAGATAAACGATGGTGTCAGTAGAATATGGCACAGTTTCCATCGAATGCAGGTTTTCTAAACCTACCCAACAGGTTTTCGTGAGACCTCTGTCGCCTTTTTCTAATGATTCGCCATTTAAGTTCCTCGGGCATATCTGCTAAGCTTTCGTACTAGTTGTGCCAACCTGCTACGATCCCAACAGCACGTCTCTGATTTTGGGCGATGTCTATTGTCCTGCTTACTTGATGAAGAATCCAAACTCTGGAACAATATTCCAGCAGTACTCCCGCTAGCGTCTTGTATATAGTTTTATTTCCTTTACAGATGTACTGCAGTTTCCCAGCACCCTTCCAACAAACCTAAGTCCTTCCCCTTACATAATATTGATAAAAATCCTGGTCGTCCCATTTCATATTATATCACAATATTACTTACATAATATTGATAAAAATCCTGGTCGTCCCATTTCATATTATATCACAATATTACCCACAGATATTTATATGATATGATGCACTCAAGATTTTCACCATTAATCTTGCAATCTTTGTTGAGGGAATCATTATTCACATTGAAATACAGCTGCCATTCATTATATCAAGTCGAATCTCTCTCGTCCAACGACGATAGTTCGCTCTAAACAGCAACATCTTGAGCGACCAGTTTATGGTTCTGTTTATCCTATGTGATAAATCGTCTATGTATGTTGAGGATATTAGAGGCCCTACTACGCTTCCCCGAGGTACACCAGATATCATTTTCGTATCTACTGAACATTTGCGGCTCAGTGGTAGGTAACAGGTTCTTTTAGTCAAACCTACTCAGATCCATTCACATATCTTCAATAGTATTCCATATTATAGTGCCTTGTTCAGTAGTCGAATACGTGGTATGTTGCTGAACACCTTTTGGAAATCCTGAAAGAGTGAATTTGTCTGGTCGGCCGCGATGGCCGAGCGGTTCTAGGGACTTCAGTCTGCTACGGTCGCAGGTTCGAATGCTGCCTCGGGCATGGATGTGCTTGATGTCCTTAGTTTAGTTAGATTTAAGTTGTTCTAAGTCTAGGGGAGTGATGACCTCAGATGTTAAGTCCCATAGTGCTTAGAGCCATTTGAACCATTCACACTCCGGTAACAATGGGTACTAGCCATCGCTCTTTGGCCAAAATAATGCCAGTTGTGTTTTACCAAATCTGGTTTTGCTGTGTTCGGGAAGTGGACCACAACAAAAACTGTGCCATTTATTGAGTAACAAGCATGCAATTGTTTCTTCCAACCTTCCTCTGTTAGTAATTGGAGATGTAGTTAAATTTCATAAAATCGAGAAATCTGAAGCGAACTTCTGATATTCCTGTGCAGTGTGAATCTGCAAAAGCGAGGTGGAAAGAGCTGCACGACCCTACAGCATTCTTCTTTGAGCCATCGGCCGCTCTTAAGAGCAGGTTCACACGACAAGTGCTTAACGCGCGTTGAACGCGCACAAAGTTTTTGTATAGTGTTCACACGGTGCTCGCTTGTCAGACGTTGAACGCGCGTTGCCGCGGCCGCCCTGGTTCACTTTGAGTTCTACATTTGCCGAAGATGGACGTAGAAACAGTTTTAACGGTGATTTTCTACCGATGGCAAAAACGACGCGACAGAAGACAGAGGTGTTGAGTCCACCCAATTTTTTCATACAGGCTGACTGAAAGCCAGTACATAACTTTGTATCCTAAACTACGGCAATACAGACCTAAATTTTGTAACTATTTTAGAATGTGCATCAAATCGTTTGATGAATTACTGGCTCTCATAAACGATGAACTCGTAGCAGACAAAAACGCTGTGCGATATTGCATTTCACCAGAAGAAAAACTTGCAATTACATTAAAGTAAGTTTTTTATTAATCACCACACTTATTTATAAATCAATACTTGTGTAGGGAAGAAAATTTAAAGAAAAGAGAACGTTTTGTTACTCGCAGAATAACTGTAACTCCGATTCATTGCTGGCATTGGTTGGTGCTCGCGATGGAGTGTGTGTTATTGGCGATAGAGGTCCGGTTGCTGTTGTATATCCATCATGTGTTAAATTATTTGGCACACTAGACTTCTGTGACCTAAAATCATTATACTGAAAGCCTTCGGCAGAAGCTTTACTACGATGCTCTTATGACAAATAATTTCTTCGTTGTGGTAAAGTGTTATGATAATCTTGATTTTCTAATGACTGGTGTTGCAGTCCTTGAACGAAAATTTGGTTTTGCAAGATTAAATTATAAATGCTAATTTTAGTATGAAGTCGTCAATATTCCAGGATTTTTTTAATCTCTTTAACGAGTGACAAACGAAACAGCTTGTCTTCATCGTCATCTTCTTTTGGTTCCGAAACATTTTTCTGTGCTAAACTTTGCTCTTATATGCTCGCAAATCTTTCGTCAGCAGAACTAATTTTTTGTTTTCTTCATGCAGTAGATTTAGGACTCTTGAAGACAGAACTTACTTTTACATCAGCAACTTCTGACGAAGCTGATGCTATCTTTGTTGGCTATAGAGGTCTGTAGAAATCGTAGTCTATTACAATGAATATATGACGAATTTTTCCAAGCTCCTTATTCAGATTTAAGTTTTCATTTTCTTTACCTCTCTTATATAGTTAGCTCGGACACTCTTCCATTTGTTTTGCAGGGATGACACCGAAAAAAAAGCAGACTTTAGTAATAGTAGGCCAGCCTTTTAGCCTGTTTTCAAATATTTATGTTAAGGTTTTATGTTTTTTTCAGATATTTGGCCACAGGATGTTCACTTGGGACATTAAGCTACGATTATAGAATTGGCAAATCTACTGCGGCGAGCGACCCCTAAAATACGTCTATCCGCTTCAAAAGCGCTCGCTCAATTGAACGGTAACACAGAATACCAATTATCTCAAAGCGCGCGTAATCAAAACGCGCGTTAAGCGCTTGTCATGTCAACCTGCTCTTAGAGTTTACCGTTTACAGCTGCAGCTTCACGTGGCACGAGTTGTTCATGCTGTTGCTGTCGGCATCGTGTGATCACCCTTATTCTACAATGAGATAAGTTTTTCTTCCGTATCTTCCCAGCATTAGCTGATACCAATCAGGACTTATGCGATACATCTGTGGGAGGAGAATGACATGTACCTTGGCGCTCTTCAGAGTCCCGGTAAATGGTTAATTTTTTATTTATCTCGTGAACAGTTAATCGAGCAGAAAAAAACAATGGCTGTTGACTTCTTGCGTTTAGCAGTATGCGGCCATCAGAAAATTTTTCGGCATTTACGACTCAGTCAGTGTAAACGCATTTTATTTTTTCGGGCAATAGGGCCTTGACTAGCATCTAACCATACATCCTTAGAGATTTTCAACATACAGCAGTTTGCCATGCACTGTGCCTTAGTATTGTACATACTCTGTCAGTCCAAAATGATTTGAGATTTGATTAATAAAAACTAGAAAAATGTTAAGATGATAGGTTTAATGCTTCTGATGTTCCACGTAATCTCTCTCTCCCTATGACCCCTGCCCCCACCCTCCCCCTCTCCACTCGGGAACGACGTACGGAACGTTCATACAGCAGTGTGAAACCGCCAGAAAAGTTCTTCTTTGGGATATTGTTCAACTCTCGCTTCACATTGACTTGAATGTACGTAATGTTGTCAAAGCATTGACCCTTTATGTGAACTTCTGCACTTTGCCGTTCTGTGGTAGGTTCGTGTTGATGACACCAAGTCTCGTCATCCGTGATGATTTTTCCCAGAAAAGAACTGTCCGCGTTTTGCATTTCAATCAAGTCGCGGCGGACGTCTACACACAGCTGCTTTTGTTCAGGAGTCCAGACCTGGGAGACAAACTTGGCACACACTTCTGTTTTTCAAAATATTCTGAAGAATGTCGTGAACACTTGATTTAGAGATGCTGCACTATCGCTATTGCGTTGGCGCCCTACGGTCACATGTCCACTACTTAACACCGCTTACTCACAACTGTCTGATCAAAAGCACATCTGTTGTTTACAATTCTTAGTTCAAATTGGCACCGTAGTTACTGCGCTGATGTCGCTCACACGCCAGGAATAAATTCAGCCTCGGTACTTGTTGGACAGACGGTGTAATAATTAAGAAAATAGTTATAGTAATCATTGTAATTAGTGTAACAATTTCATTTTTAATTACCTTGTTCAGGGTGTATTTTTCATAATACAAAGTTCCCACCAAACGAGAGTAACACTGCACTGTGGCGGCAGTACCGAAAGAATCCAGTCTGGAGTAGGAGTTAAATTGGCTGCTGCAGAACGAGAAATAACACGGAAAAGCCAGAGCAAGAGATAAGATTATATTAAGTTAGATTACTTTTTATTTGTCCACAGTGAGGATATCCTCAAGGATCTGGAACTTGTCACACAACAAGAATACGCAATACATACGTATAAAAAAATTAGGTATGGTTCCAAATGGCTCTGAGCACTATGGGACTTAACTTCTGAGGTCATCAGTTCCCGAGAACTAAGAACTACTTAAACTTTAATAACCTAAGGACATCACACACATCCATGCCCGAGGCAGCATTCGAACCTGCGACCGTAGCGATCGCGCGGCTCCAGACTGTAGCGCCTAGAACCGCTCGGCCACCTCGACCGGCAATTAGGTATGTTTACGTCTGTTCCACAGATACTAAGGAAACGGTCCCCATGAATGTGGAATAACTCAAATACTCTTACATTTTAGTTTAAAAGGTAATAACAAATTTGTCGCAAAACATGTAAATGTACAATAAAATGAAGTGCATATACTTGTTAGGATTCAGTTTACAGCACATTTATATTTAGTACATTAATGCACTGAATATGTACAGAGGTCAGATCCTAAGTACTAAATTATTTAATATTATTGGTAATATCTATACATCATCTGAATCTACCAAGAATTCGTCAGTGGAACAGAAGGCGCTGGCCACGAACAAATTCTTGAGGCTCCTCTTGAGCTGTATTAGTAAGACTATTTATGACTGCTGACAAGTTATTGAAAATATGTTTCCCTGTGCAATGGATATCTTTTTGTAATTTCTCGTATTGATTCGCTGAACTGAGCTGTGGGTCTGAAAGAGAGAGATATTATTTATGACAAATATCATTAATGAATAAATATATTGGACAACTATAGTTAATATCTCCAGCTCCTTCAACAGACTTCTGAAGAAGGTCCTTGAGTTGAGACAAAGAAACTTCCTATTTATCATTTTGAACTCGGAAATCTTTAGTTTGGTTTTGTAAGCTACCTCAAAAAATGGTCTCATATAACATTAATGAATGAAAATAAGCCAAGTAAGCTAGCTTTTTGTTTCTGTAACACATTTCTTTGGCAACATCCACACTATAAATAAAGACTTTGTTCGCTTCAGCAGCAATGCGGTTTGCTCCTCCCAGCCGAATTTTTATCAACCTGTAATCCGAAGAATTTAACGCTGTCAGCTTCTTCTATTTCCTTGTAGCCATACTTTAGGCACACTGGATGGGGAGGGAGAGGTGGGGGAGGGGGGGTAGGACTCTTACAGGGTCTGAACTGCATGTGACTCTTTTTTTTTTTTTTTCAAAGTTTAGTGACAAACAATTAGCAAGGCCGCATAAATATAGTTTTGCCTTTTCTTAAGCTATCATGTAAGAGAAGTAGATTCAGTGTTATTATCCTTCGTTTTCCTACCCAAACTAAACTTTCCTGACATCTTCAAATGGTTCAAATGGCTCTGAGCACTATGAGACTTAACATCTGAGGTCATCAGTCCCCTAGAACTTAGAACTAATTAAACCTAACTAACCTAAGGACATCACATACATCCATGCCCGAGTCAGGATTCGAACCTGCGATCGTAGCGGTCGCTCGGTTCCAGACTAAAGCGCCTAGAACCGCGTGGCCACCCCGGCCGGCTTCCTGACGTCTTCTGCCAGCATTTTTTCATTGTTCTGTAAAAACTTCGTGTTAGTATTTTGCAACCATGGCTTATTAAACTGATAGTTCGGTAGTGTTCACACCTTTCAGCACCTGCTGTCTTTGGAATTGGAATATTACATTGTTCTTAAAGTTGGACGGTATTTCGCTTTTGTTATATAACTTGAATATAAGGTGGAATAGTTTTCTCATAGCTGGCTCTCCCAAGGATCTCAGAATTCCGCTGGAATATAGTCCTCTCCAGGTCTTTCAGTGCCCTGCCAAATTCTTCTCGCAGTATCGTATCTCCCATCTCATCTTTGTCTATCTCCTCTTACCTTTCCATAGTACTGCCTTCAGTTCAGTTACCTTGTGAAATGAAATGTCGTGTGACTAGGGCCTCCCGGCGGGTAGAACTGTCACCTTTCGAGTTGACGCCACTTCGGCGACTTGCGCGTCCATGGGGATGATACTGTATGATGATGAAGACAACACAACACCCAGTCCCTGAACGGAGAAAATCTCCAACCCAGCCGGGAATCGAAACCGGGCCCCTTTGCATGTCATTCCATCGCGCTGACCATCCAGCTACCGAGGCGGACCATTTCCCTTGTATAGTCCATCTATATATTCCTTTCACTTTCTTTACCTTCTTTCCTTAGCACTGGTTTCCCACCTGAGATCTTGATACTCATACAGTTGCTTCTCTTTTCTCCAAAGGCCTCTTTAATTTTCCTTTCGGCAGTATCTACCTTTCCACTAGTAACACATGTTTCTATAGCCTTGAAAATTGTCATACAGCCGTTCTTGTTTTACAGTTTCTATCAATTTCATTTTTAAAAACCTATATTCCCTTTCGGTTGCTTCATTTGCTGTATTTTTATATTTTCTCCTTTAATCAGTTAAATTCATAGTCTCCTATGTTCTCGAAAGTATTCTACTAATCCTTGCCCTTTTACCTATTTGGTCCTTTGTTGCCTTCACTATTTCATTTCTCAAAGCTACCCATTCGTCTTCTACTGTGTTCCTTTCCCTTGCTTCAGTTAATCGTTGCATAATGCTCCCTCTGAAACTCTCAACAACCTTTCGTTCTTTCAATGTATCCTGGTTTCATTATCTTAATTCCTCACTTTTTTGCAGTTTCTTCACTTTTAGTCTATTGTTCATAACCAATAAATTGTGGTCTGTCCACAGATGTCCCTGTAAATGTCTTATCATTATATAATGGGCAATCAAATGAAAATGAGACAGGTGGAGAAAAGTAAGTAAACTGTGTATTAGTTCAAAAGCAGTCGCCATAACTGTTAATGCATTAACCCACTGTGAAACAAGACGGCCAATGCCTTCATGGAAAAATGTTTGCAATTGACCACAGAGGCCGGTCGGAGTGGCCGAGCGGTTCTAGGCGTTTCAGTCTGGAACTGCGCGACCGCTACGGTCGCAGGTTCGAATCCTACCTCGGGCATGGATGTGTGTGATGTCCTTAGGTTGGTTTTAAGTAGTTCTAAGTTCTCGGGGACTGATGACCTCAGCTGTTAAGTCCCATAGTGCTCAGAGCCATTTGAACTTTTTTTTTTTTTTTTTACCACAGAACCATGATTGTACATAGGCGTGCACCTCTTCGTCCTAAGCAAATTGTCGGCCATATATGTCTTTCTTCAGGGCTCCAAAAGTATAGAAATAGCACGCAAAGAGATTGGGATTGTGTACATGATGTGTAAGGGCTTCCCAGTGAAACTTCTGCAGCGTAGTCGCCCATATGTTGCCAAGGTCGTTTCGGGTACGCTGCAGAGGTTTCGATGGGAAGTCATTACAAATCTTCCATTGAGTCCAGAGCTCTCCCCATGCGATGTCCATATTTTTGGAGCCCTAAAGAAAGACATTTCAGGCTTTTGATTTGCTTTGGACGAAGAGGTGCAAGCCTGGGTACAGTCACGATTTCTAGGCAACCCCAAACATTTTCCATGAAGGCACTGACTAGCTTGTCTCAAAGTCGGATAAATGAGCTAACAGATGTGGCGATTATTTTCGAAATAATGAACAGTTTACTTACTTTGTTTTCCACCTGTCTAGTTTTCATTCGACTGCTGCTTATAGAAATAAAATACGTTGGGCAGTTTTATTCCACATCATTTATTATTAAAAAAGCAGTATGACCTCGTTAGCGCGGACTCGCATAAGACGAACTCGCGGTTAACGCGGAAAAAATATTGGTCCCACCAGGAATACATTAGTTCTTACGGTACGTTTTATCGATTAACACGAATTTCGGTTAAGGCGAATTACGAACTCTGTTTCAGTTCCTAGCGTAATTAAATTTCACTGTAACACAAGCTTCCGACCTTAGAGTATCCTAACCCCGAATTTTTTATCCGAAATGAATGTAGGAAATGTAGCTACAAAGCTAATTATGCTTATTGTTGACTCGTTTTTAACGTATTGTAGGTCGAGCCGCGATTATCACCTCAACAATCAGCGTAATCTGTACAGTGTAAGACATTCAATAATGTGTGCAGCAGCATTTAGTAACGTACTCAGTGCCAGATTTGACAGGTGTTCTGTTAGTCGTAACCGTATCGAGTTGGAATACTGAATAAAAAGTAGTTACAACTAGTACCGCAGTACGCGAAAATGGCAAAGAGGAAACAGACAGCTCTAAATGTACAGTTAAAGCTTAAGATTCTAGATGAAGTGGACCACGGTCCCAAGAAAACAGCAATTGCAGAGCAGTTTGGAATACCTAAATCTACTTTATCTACGATTATTAAGAATCGAAAAAAATTATTAATGCTGCGGCATCATGTTCCGGAAACAAATCTGAACGACTTCATGCCGCCAAGTATGAAGACATCGAGACGCTACTGCTAGACTAGGTCAATCATATGCATGCATCTAACATACCTTTAACTGGGCCTGTGATTCAGTCAAAAGCAAATGATATTGCTAGACATATGGGCATCGAAGACTTCCGTTGTTCTGCTGGTTGGTTATATCGGTTCCGAAAGAGACATTCAATTTCATCTGTACAAATTTGTGGTGAAGCAAATAAAGTTGATGAAGAAAGTGCGAACAGCTGGTTGCATGAATTCAACCGGGTGTGGGAAAAATATGCCTCGTGTGATGTGTTTAACATGGATGAAACTGGATTTTTCTACAATCTTTTTCCAAATCACACGCTGGGGATAAAATGTGATAAGTGTCACGGTGGAGCACGAAGGAAACAACGAGAGACCGTTGTACTGTGCTGTAATGCTGACGGCAGTGAGAAGTTTCGTCCCTGGGTTATCGGTAAATCTGAGAAACTACGTAGTTTTAAAAGCATAAATATGGACACTTTACCTTGCATCTATTCTCACCACAAGAAAGCTTGGATCGATGGCACATCATTTCGCAAGTGGCTTCTTCGTTTCAACAGTCGAATGGTTGCTCAAAATCGACATGTTCTTCTTACATTGGACAGATGTACTACCAATAACGTTCATTATCTGAACCTATCCATCATAAAGGTTCACTTTTTTTCTACCCAACGCCACAAGCCGCCTTCAGCCTTTGGACCAAGGCATAATCTCTCTCATAAAGAGAGCTTATCGTAAGCGACTTGTAAGAGCTGCAGTTCGTGCTGCTGAAAACAATAGTGCAACCCCAAATTGGAATCTGCTTGACGCAATAAAAGCTATCGCAGCAGCCTGGAACAGAATATCGCCACATCATATAGCGAAGTGCTTAAACAGAGCTTGGAGACATAGCAACACTGAAGATGTCCACGAGTTAGAAGGTGCCACTTCACCTGATGAATGGACAGTTCTGCAGGACGTTGCGAACCCTGGGATTAGTTTCGAAGAATTCATTAGTGTAGGCGACGATGTTGCTGTATGTGCTTCTGTGGAATCGAATGTGCCAAAAGCTGTGAACGAGGTGCAAGAAGGGCCATCAGAAGAAAGTGAAAAGGAAGAGAATACAGATACCATTCCACCTACCCGTCGGGATATGTTTACAGCCTTGGACTGTTTAGAACGGTTCGCTTCAACATCCGACGTCACTGCTGGGTTTACGGACGCTATCATTACAACTGGTTGTGAAATTACATAACATTATCGTTCCCATGAACGTCAGCGAACCATGACCGAATTTTTTCCAAGGAAGTAACGTACATAATTTGTGAGTACTTGTAATTTTACAATCACTTTATAGTGTTATAAGTCTACAATAATGTGATTGGTAGTGTAGTGTATTACACATTAGTGTAATGCTGTACATGTATACTTATTAAAATCTGTGTTTTTCGCTTAACACGAATTTTTTTTAACACGAACTCCTGATTTTTCGGTCCCTTCGGATTCGTGTTAACGAAGTTTTACTGTACTTTGTGATAGGCGATTCCACCGAAATTTCCACAGAAGTAGCGATTTATTTTCCCTAGATTTCTTATTCCCTTTTTACTTCAGAGAAACGAAGAGCTCTGAGCAATACGCAAGTTCTCTTGTAGGCAATTTGTTTCTTTTGCCAAAACATAACAGAGGTCACAAATATTCATCTCACCACTATTCTACAGCGGTTGAAATACGAAAGGATCCTGAAGCAGTGTATAATTTAACTATTAACTAAGAGCAATAGAAGTCAATGGTTTGTGAAAATATTCTTTTTTAGTATAAAAATAAACGTGTAATTTCTTCATTTATATCGTTGCAAAACTCAAAGCAATTCTCGTTTCACCAACTATCGATGGCCCTTAAAAATTACATTATTTCATTAAAAAATCTGTGATTTCTTGAAGATCATGCTAGATATGACAGTTTTGTATGTTAATCGTATGGTAAAATATTCTCTTCTATGCGTACTATTATATGCCAAAATCTTGTTTCGGTGTCAAACTGTTTATGAGATACAAGGAATGTTACGAATATACCATTCTGGGTTTTTCGCTGACATGCACGATAGGTAGGAAGTGCTCTACATACAATCCATGTTCTCAAGATTCGTGATAGAAAGCTATAGCCTTTAAGTAAGCTACCTACATTTAACATGCAGCATTATATGACCTAACATGCACCAATCGCATATTCACAGCGACCCCTGTTTTCCAACGCCAACTATCCAGATGTCACGCAGTAGTTTACTTAATCTCGAAATACCACAATAACTATGATAATTAATGAAATTATTGGTAGATCATCATGAACCTGATGACTGAAGCTATGAGATGTGAGACAATCTATTTTTTTTTTTTATCAGATACACTCGTTTGAGAAAAATTGCAGACTTCCCGGCTTGCCATTCACGCAGTCAAGCCAGCCTGCTAGCCAGGGTTGTGATATCCAGCCAGCGCGATTCTCGTATCAACCTCATGAAATTCTCGTATTTTAGTAAAAATTCTCCTACGTTTTGAAAATTTTTTGTTCGTAGTATATATATACAGCTTTACAAAACCTTATTTACAAATGAATAAAACTATGAACAAGAGTTTGTAATTATGAAACAAATTCAATGTCTACATCTTCTTCTTCCTGTTTCGTTTTATAAAGTGTGTCCGACGTCATTTTCTCGTACATTTCGTGTGTTGGCTCAAAAGTTACACATGTTCCTTTGTTTCCTGGTCGTTCTTTAATGCATTCAGAGGCAAGAAGTGCTCCATTCAGTGTACTGGTTTGGAGTCTGTTCCTAATTTTGGTTTTCATGAGGTTTACCTGAAGTTGAAGATGAAACTTCAACAACCTGACAAGTATGAAATCATATTATTAACTAGTTATGAGCTTCATTGCTTTAGATGCCTTAGAAAAAACTCTTTCGCAGTCTGCATTTGAATGAGGTAAACTCAAAATTGAGAGAGCGAAAACGCTCAATTCCTTAAATTCTTCAGATTCGTTATTTAATATATTCCACATTTTATCCGGTGATTGTTCCTTTTGTGGTGAGTCTGGGAGACAAGCCAGAACCAGAGGGAGACACGTCCACTGGTCATCTGTAGTATGTGCTAAATCGAGATCTGAGGGAGGAATCATACGTGGCAACAGTTCCATTAAACGCTTGAGAGTAGGTGTTGTATCTCGGAAACTTTGTGATAGGGCATTTGTAGGTTTGAGTGCCATTAGTTTGGACAGCAGTTTATCTTCCATATCGTACCGTAATTTGATCTGGCACGAAGCTGTCTGTAATATTTGAGAATTAATAGCTCTCATTAGGTATGCCACACACAAACACACAAATGTATAGAAAACAATAAAACACAAATTATATATGATTTCAGGCAAACGAGGTGTACTCACCACAAGAAAGTTCCTGCATCGATGATAAAAATCCTTGATAAGATGTGGGTGATATCTCTGGTGTGCCAACGTTCTTCAGAATTTTCACACCCAAATACAGTTGTGAATCTTCCAGATGATGAGCTGCAATTTTTGGGTCAACATTACTGAGATTTTTTCCCATGACATTAGTGCGTTTCATGAAATACAGAATTATTTCTGTATAGAGAGCTCTAATCTTGTCATGAAGGTCAACAATTACTACTGCTCTAGACTGGAAATACTCGTTGAAAGTAGTGAATTTTGGTAGAATCCACTCTAAGAACATATAATACATTTTTGCAAAGGAGTCATGTGAACAGTTAAAAACTTGTTCAGCACTTAGAACTCGCTCAGAAAACCATTTTTGGTTAAAAGACTGCATTAGAGCCTCCCAGTTTTCCAGCACTGTCCTAACAACCGCGATCATTGACAGCCAACGTGTCTGTGAAGGATGTAGTAATTTGTGTGGTTCCAAGTTTAAAAATACCTGGAATAAAACATAATGTTTAGCCTATTTCCACACGATCGGACGTAAAATAAAGTCTATGAGATATAAAATGCTACAATACCTGAAATTCCTTGAACTCTGCCTGCCTCTTTGCACTGAATTTAAAAAAACCATAAACATTCCTCGCGAGGTCCTCACAAGCTCTTGGAAGGTTCTTGCACGCCTCGCTTGTGCATATTTGCACCGAATGACAAACACACTTCATTACAAAAATTCCCGGGCAGCTAACTCGGAATCTGCTTGCTACAGAATTACGAACTCCCATCATAGTATTGCAACCATCTGCTCCAGAGCCAATAATATTGGCAAATGGAATGTTATGCTGTTGAAACGTTTTTACTACACCACTGTAGAGATTTTCTGCAGTAGAAGCTTTCTCAACATTTAAGTCTCCATCTTCATAAACTTTATATAGCTCCCAAAACTTACTTTCAATACAACCTGTAAAAGGAGAAGTGATACAAAGGGGTAACTTAACAGGAAAGTTTATTTTAGAATTAATTTGGTTATTATTTCAAAACTAGCTCTTGTTATTACTCACTTGTATCTTTGTCATAAAAGCGGATCGCCACGCAGGAATTTTTCACAGTTCCGATATCGGTGGACTCGTCCGTCATTATGCTAAATTTGGCGTGTTGTAGTTTTTTCGCCAACACTTCTTTGTGTGACGTCCCAATAACATTAGAAACAATGGCACGTGCTTTGTGCCATTTAAGAGTCATTGCCCTTGCAATATCCGAGTCTGGAAAAATATCTTTTAACAAACCGGATAAATGGCCAGCAGCTAAAATGCCATATTATGTTCTGCTAAGAATGCTGATAATTTGATTTCAGCTTTAGCAACTGGTTGTGCGTTTGTGACAAATTGAGCAACTGAAGGCTGTCGCACGGTAGCAGACTGCACCATGTTTAGGTGCTTCTTACTTCTGGAATGGTTTTTAATATTCTGGATTTCGGAAACCATGCTGGTATTGCAATATCTGCATCGCGCCCTGAGCGGATCACTATCGCGCACCAGCCAATTACGTAAACCTGGCATATTTAGCCACTCATCACGAAATTTTTGTTGTCGATGAACAGGCCGTTCTGTCTTCGAGATTTCACCTCTTTTTAGAACTTTTTTCTCCGGCGTGCACGAAAGTTTCGTGCTCGTGTTTTCATATTCACTGTCAGTTCCCATTTCTCCACTCACAGTAACACACAGTAACCCGAAACACTTACAAAAAGAAACTACACAGTAAATCAATTCAGCTAAACGTACTCGTTATGACTACACACGAAATATGCATTGTTAAGAGTATTGTTTGCTGAAGAAGAAACAATACCGTCTGACGAAATGTCTTTCGTTTGTACTTAACAATTCCACAGTATTGTAGGGTAATTAGGTCTACTGTTAATTGCTTTCCAATGATATTCAATTAAAGTTCCATTTAGTGCTTCGAGATTCATTGGCCGCTCTAATTCTGAAACTTAACAATTCGAACTGAGTGAAATATGTCATGCAAAGCAAAGTGATTCGTTATTGTTAGCTTATTTAATTTATTTTCCAGGGCCAGACTTTGAACTAAGCCTCATTCTCGACTTTAATCGTTTTGTCATGTCGGTAGTTTGGCGCTCTCTCTCCTGCCTGAAATTTGTTGATTGACAGAGACTGCATGGATTCGTAACAGTTTTTTTTAAATATAAAAGATGAATTGATTATTTTCCAAACAAATGTGTATAATGTATATTTGGTAAAAAATTTGGACCCGCCTCCATATCCACACGACTTGGTGTGGTGTCACGAACCACGAGCCCGCAACTATTAAGGTTCGAGTTCCCCCGTGGGCATGTATGTTTCTGTGATGTCTGTAGACTAAGTTATGATCGGATTAAACGCTAAAAAAAAAAAGTTTTAGGCAAAATTCTCGTATGTCCGTGTACGATATTCACTTTTGCCTCGTACATCGTACAAATGACGAAATTCTCGTATGCGTAGGAGAATTCTCGTACATATCACAACCCTGCTGCTAACTTCCACACCGAATCATAAGCGAAGGGCCATGGGCATGGGATCTCGGTTTCTGCAAGCATCGTTCAGTGTCAGGTAATAGTAAGTTTGTAAGCATACGATAAGAGCAAGTAGGCCTACTGTTAATTCTCTCCATGAAAAGATTCTCTCTGTTATCACTTTTCCCCCTCAATTCACATGTAGTTTTCATAAACAGTGATAATCGGATAAGTGTTAATTATCATATATTTCATAAATTTTATATTCAAATGACGTAGGTATTCGAAATGAACGAAAAAAGTGACGAAATGATTGGAACCAGAGATCCAGCCTTATGTGCCGTCAATAGAACAAAGTGGCCTGTCAAAAATTGCTCTAGCTTTAGTGAATTCAAATTTATCGGAGAACTTAAAAGTTGAGAAAATCGATAATTTTTCAGAATTGCGTCGCACTACTTTGCGAGACTGGACTGAAGTTCTGTATTGCAAGCACCATAAATACGAAGAATCAGGGTGCAGGTTTCACTAAGTTATGCAGACAATGCTGTGAATTTTCTGACTTGCACAAGTAATTTATAACGTTCATAGGTGACAAATTTGACAATGACTTTATTTTCGGTTTGCTTCCTTCTATGGCATTGGAAAGAACCTTAGAAAAGAATTGTTATGATAAAACACGTTTAGAACTTTTTGATCGAGTGGTAAGAAGATAACATTGCCGCTAACGACTGTACTGCCAGCAGCAGATGAGGTCCCACGAAGTCTGCCGCTCGTACCAAATGTCAGTGTACTCATAGCTCAGTCACGCTTCCTGTGTTCCTTATTATGGCTGTCGTATCAAGTGCTCAAAATGTTGCACTTGAGCACTGATACATGCTATAAACCGATTCCGGACCAACAATACTGTACGCTGAGCTTCCTCTGGACTTACCGCGAAACAGGTCCATGTCAAACGTCATTTCATGTCCTTTGAAGTCTTCGCTATTTTTCTTGCAGAGCTTGTGTTTTAATTTTCTCCACAGCTAAAAGTCCAGAGGTGTTAGGACATTTTATGTTTCCCGAAAGCTTGATCCAGTGATCTCCAAATGTCCTGTTAAGTAGGTCTGTAATCATCCGTGCGAAATAAGTAGGCATCTGTCATAATGGTACCACATGGATTGACGTATGTCCAGCGGGATGTCTTCCAATAACTATAAAACAGGTCTGTTAGAAACTGTTTACACTTTTGGCTTCTTAGAGTCTCATCAGTAAAACAGAAACCAGTGATGTGATATTTGAAAACCCAAACCAAACATGACAGATTAAGGTTGTTGCTTATCCATTTCTATCAGCCAGCTTGGATTTTCAACTGGCCAGTAGCGTATACAGCGAATGTTTATTTGTCCTTGAGTTGTAAACATTGCTTCATCTGTAAACAAATTCTTGGCTAGAAATGCCATGTCACTTCGCAGTTTTCATGTACACCACTCAGAGAACAGTAATGGAATTTGAAAATCCTTACCATGAAGTGTTGATGGAGCGAAATGCGGAAAGCAGAACACTTCGTTGGCTGAACCTACTTGTACGTAGGACCATCAGAAAATAAGTTACACATCTTGTATCACGCTAAGACCATTGTGTAACAAGGGAAGCACATTGTCAGAAGGGAGTAACGTTCCGAGATTCTTGCCGAGATAGAACAGATGCAACACAACGTAAAAGTGTAGTGTGGTGGCAGCTATATACATACTCCACAGTCTAAGTACGCGGGACGCTACAATTTTTATGGACAAAATGTCTAAACTGCACACAAATTCACAGGTATGTGGACAGAATGCAATTTCACGTCCTGTCGTAGTGGAATGGTGCCAACAATCTGACCGAGGGCGTTCAGACGTCAATTATATGAATCGGAAAAGAAGACCATCGACATCGACCATAGACGATAACGTCCAGACAATAGAAGAACATCTGGAGTGAAAGACATTTTTCGTCACTGAGGACGTTCAGGCAGCGGTTGTCGAATGGCTTTGTGAACAAGGAGCAGTTTTCTATCACAGGAAACCTAAACGATTGATATAACGTTTTGACCATTGTTAACAGAGACATGGTGACTGTTGAAAAACAGTATCATGTATTTGAGTGACTTCGGAGTGTAGCACAGCATTCAATAAGAGTTACTTGGCCTGCCATAACAATTGTAACTTACTTTTTGAAGTCGGCTCATATACGAGGTGCATTCAAGTTCTAAGGTCTCCGATTTTTTTTCTCCGGACTGGAAAGAGATAGAAACATGCGCATTGTTTTAAAATGAGGCCGCGTTCATTGTCAATACGTCCCAGAGATGGCAGCACCGTACGGCAGATGGAATTTTACCGCCAGCAGCGAGAATGAGAACTGTTTTAAATACTTAAAATGGCGACGTTTTCCTTACTTGAACAGCGTGCAATCATTCGTTTTCTGAATTTGTGTTATGTGAAACCAATTGAAATTGATTGACAGTTGAAGGAGGCATGCGGTGATGGAGTTATGGATGTGTCGAAAGTGTGTTCGTGGGTGCGATAGTTTAATGAAGGCAGAACATCGTGTGACAACAAACCGAAACAACCTCAGGCTCGCACAAGCCGGTCTGACGACATGATCGAGAAAGTGGAGAGAATTGTTTTGGGGGATCGCCGAATGACTGTTGAACAGATCGCCTCCAGAGTTGGCATTTCTGTGGGTTCTGTGCACACAATCCTGCATGACGACCTGAAAATGCGAAAAGTGTCATCCAGTTGGGTGCCACAAATGCTGACGGACGACCACATGGCTGCCCGTGTGGCATGTTGCCAAGCTATGTTGACGTGCAACGACAGCATGAATGGGACTTTCTTTTCGTCGGTTGTGACAATGGATGAGACGTGGATGCCATTTTTCAATCCAGAAACAAAGCGCCAGTCAGCTCAATGGAAGCACACACACTCACCGCCACCAAAAAAATTTCGAGTAACAGCCAGTGCTGAAAAAATGATGGTGTCCATGTTCTGGGACAGCGAGGGCGTAATCCTTACCCATTGTGTTCCAAAGGGCACTACGGTAACAGGTGCATCCTACGAAAATGTTTTGAAGAACAAATTCCTTCCTGCACTGCAACAAAAACGTCCAGGAAGGGCTGCACGTGTGCTGTTTCACCAAGACAACACACCCGCACATCGAGCTAACGTTACGCAACAGTTTCTTCGTGATAACAACTTTGAAGTGATTCCTCATGCTCCCTACTCACCTGACCTGCCTCCTAGTGACTTTTGGCTTTTTCCAACAATGAAAGACACTCTCCGTGGCCGCACATTCACCAGCCATGCTGCTATTGCCTCAGCGATTTTCCAGTGGTCAAAACAGACTCCTAAAGAAGCCTTCGCCGCTGCCATGGAATCATGGCGTCAGCGTTGTGAAAAATGTGTACGTCTGCAGGGCGATTACGTCGAGAAGTAACGCCAGTTTCATCGATTTCGGGTGAGTAGTTAATTAGAAAAAAAATCGGAGGCCTTAGAACTTGAATGTACCTCGTACTCACTCGGCCTTATAGTGACATGTGGATTGTGAGATAAAAAAAAAAAAGAAAGCTATTGTGTGGCGAGGGCCTCCCGTCGGGTAGACCGTTCGCCTGGTGCTGGTCTTTCGAGTTGACGCCACTTCGGCGACCTGCGCGTCGATGGGGATGAAATGACGATGATTAGGGCAACACAACACCCACTCCCTGAGCGGAGAAAATCTCCGACCCAGCCAGGAATCGAACCCGGGCCCAGAGGATTGACATTCTGCCACGCTGACCACTCAGCTACCGGGAGCGGACATTGTGAGATAATGTTGCTAGAATGTTAGTTTCATTTCTCTCGTATTACATTCTGCTCTTTTTCATTGGCATGTTTCATTCAGCACGCTTCCACTTTCTAGAAATTTATTCATAGTGCTCGCAAAGACAGACAACCTTCACTGGATCAGCATACCTTTCACCACACAACTGAACCTCAGAGATCAGAAACAGAGCGAGTACGAGTTTAATGTTGAGGGTTGCATACATTAGAAATCAAGGCGTTGGTGTTACGTCACTGGTATACGGTTTCGCTTCCTTCTCACCGTAGTTTCGCGACTATGACGAGTCTGAGAGCGACGGTCAGCGATCACTTCCTACTCGTTGACTCGCTCTCTACTTAGGCATGTAGGAGTGTAACGATAGCCATGGCTTAATGCTGAAGTTTATTTCATTATCTTGCTATTATAAAATATCTCTGACAGGGCGAAATGATCGACTGTCGGGATCAGTTGGCCTCTAACAATAATCTGCGCTGTGAGGCTGGAGTGCGTAGGACGAAACTAAAGTGATACAGAGTGTACAATTACAAATATGCACTATTAGGGGAAGAGTGATGTTTGGGATTCGCTTGATGGTATAGTCCACACTTCAGACGAGAACAAAACAAATTTCGCTCATTGCAAACAAAATGGTTGTATGTTTATTTACTCCTCCTCCACCATCAGAAAACACATGTCGTCCTTCGTCATAGTTATGTCCACGCGACAAAGAAGCGCGCTATTTGTGTATTCTTTCGACCACGGTAGCTTGACTTTATCAGCTAATAGCGAATTGTTCAGCTTACCAATTATTTCTGTAACTTTTTCGAAGAATACTGTAAATTTATTGTAATAATAATTAACCATGTTGAGAATATACTTCATCTTCACGTCTTATTTTCGTACGAAAACTGAACACAGACTAATTAACGTGTAGCGGATGTGTGTATGTCAACGTAGGTGTTAGACCATTTCTATATAGAGATTAAATATTAAAAATAAATTTACAGCAGTCTTCGAAGAACATTTGCACACACATAATACATGCATGCATGCATACACACACACACACACACACACACACACACACACACACACACACACACACACATATACACAGACACACACATACATACATAACTGCGAACACACACACACACACACACACACACTCACTGTACACTCTACAAAAAAGCGACGCGCCACGAAGGAATTATCTTAATGGGACAGAAATTGTATACGTAATGTACATGTACAGACAAATAAATGACTACAATTTCACAAAAATTGGATGATCTATTCTAAAGAAAGAGTTTCACAAACCAAGGAAGTCAACAACGCGTTGGTCCAGCTCTGCCCCTTATGTAATCAGTTACTCGGTTTGGCATTGATTGACAGAGTTGTTGGAAGTCCTCCTGATGGCTATCGCGCCAGATTATGCCCAACTGGCGCCTCAGATCGTCGAGATGGTTGGAGGGCTCTTCCTATAATGCTCCTAACGTTCCCAATTGGGACAGATCTGGCTACTTCGGTGCCCAAGGTAGGGCTTGGCAAACACGAAGACAAGCAGTAGAAAATCTGGCCGCGTGCGGGCGAGCATTATCTTGCTGAAATGTAAGCTCAGGATGGCTTTCCATGAAGGGTAACAAAAACGGGCGGTTGACTGCTTCTGCACATTTCGCGCCTTTATTTAGTTGAGGGAACATGGATTCTGGTGAGTGCATCTAGCAGGTGAAAGACACGTTTGCCGGTTTTCTAGACAGGAGAAACACCTTAGTTGACTTTTTAAATCATAGAGATGATTTGGTATCTGTTACATCACCAACATCGGCATTCGCGAGTGGAAATATCATTTTCCTCTATTTGTTTCGAGTTTTCACGTCAAGGTCTTTGCAGACAGGACAAGTTTCTAGTTACTCAGTGGTCTAGAGCACGCTCTACCTCACTAAAGTTTGGGGTTTGTAGAGAAATAATTTCCAGTCTATATGTTGGGAATTATGTTGCGCGAGCGATCAGTAGGATGCTGCCGTGTGCTTGATATCGAGAAGTACCGCGAAAATGGTATAATATTATGCAAACCACGAGAAAATATGTGTGTTCTTGTAATGACTGTGTTCTTGTAATGGGTGTTTTCTTGTAATGGGTGTGTTCTTGTGAGTCTGGAGATGGGTGCAGAAAAGCGAGCAAGCAAGCAGGTCCGCGTTTGTGCCGAGGGCCGAATTTGTAGAACAGTTCTGAGAGTAACTTCAGACCACTGAGGGTGCTCTGGTCACCCATCGGGGTGGATGACCACCAACCTCGCATGGAAATATCTAGTGCTGTGAGGAGTATGTACAGTGCTGTCTGTCTTCGCGGTATATGTACGAATGATGTAAAAGGGATGATTTTGTATGGTGCAGGATAGGAAATGTATGTTTACTACATTGACACGGTATGTGGTGATATATTGTTCGGTTGGAGATTGGTTTCACGCTCCTGTTCTCAGTGTGGGATCAGTGTAATTGAATCTTTCCATATTTGACAATATGTAGGGGCACTTTGCAGGGTTTAATTGTCGGTGAAATATGTCGATCTGTGTAAAATAGTTTTTTTTCCCACTGAACGTCATGTCTGCAGAAAGAAAGGAAATGTGGACGGAGCTCCCACACTGGCTGCATCAGTAATTAGGAGGGTAAATTCGATAAGAGCCAATCATAATGCTCGATTCATTCACACAACATCCTTTGTGCTGGGATATAGGAGTCTATACATAGCAGTGAGAACATTTGCATATGTTGAAAGCAGGAAGGGTAACACATGTTGAATGGGGTGCCACATTAGGACTCCGAGGAAGAGTGCATTCAAGGTTATTCTGAGCTATTTCGCAAACAGGTTCTTGTAGGGCAAGAAGTTCCATGCATTCAAGTTGAGACATCAAGAAATCATGCATTAACTATTTCTGGGATACTATACAATTTCCGAGAGGTCGCCTCAGTTCTTTTTTTACATAGCCATGTGACATTAGTATAAGATTGAGAACCTTGTTAGATGCACTTGCCAAATTTTGTAGCTATGTGCAATGATGTGTCAGTATGCACATCACACATGTCGCTAGCGGTTGAACAGTTTTTCTAGAGCACGATCTGTGACATCAGTATGTGCATCACACACACATGTTGCGAGCAGTGGAATCGTTTTTCTATTGCATGATCTTTGATGTCAGTATGTGTGTCACACACATGTCACGAGTGGTGGAACAGTTTTCTATAGCGTTTGCGAGGGTGAGTCGCTTTGCAAATAGGTCTTTGCTGGATCGCAGGTAGAGAGAGGGATGACGTCGGCAGCGGTGAACACACGCACGTGTGGTCCAGTTGATTAAAAATGGCAAAAAAATGGTTCAAATGGCTCTGAGCACTATGGGACTTAACATCTATTGTCATCAGTCCCCTAGAACCTAGAACTACTTAAACCCAACTAACCTAAGGACATCACACAACACACAGTCATCACGAGGCAGGGAAAATCCCTGACCCCACCAGGAACCGAACCCGGGAACCCGGGCACGGGAAGCGAGGACGCTACCAGTTGATTACTTGGCACTTATTTAGATAGGCATGCGACGTCAGTATAGCAGTCGAAGACTTTCCCATACCATCAGCAATGGCGTGAGGGTGATGGCTCACACTGGCTTGTATCTGGCGGTGCCTCGCGCCCTTGGAGCGTCTGCGCTTTGCAAATAGGTCTTTGTTCCCGTCCAGCTGCATCAGCAACGATGCCTAGGTGATCACATATTTCGAGAGGAATTTCTTAGGTGTCAATTATGAAAGCGATGTCGCTGCTTCATGCTTGCAGGCATCTGTGCATGGTTTGACAGCTGCCAGTGCATCTTGACTTATGGGATCGCGTGCGGTAGCGTCCTGTGCAGTTTTGTGGACAGTCGGTGGTGGGCAGTGTCTGTGCACGTTGTTTGCGTGTCTGCTGAATTATTTTGTGAGCAGGTCTGTAGGCTGTGGTATGCATTATTTTGACAGTTTATGAGTTGATTTCGTATCTGCACATTAGTTTACTGCATTATTTAGGAGGAGTTTGCATGTCTCTACTGAAATTATTTCGGTAATTCAGGAGTTGTTTGAGTGTCTGCAGAGCATTATTTACGAGTAGTTTACAGGTGTGTGGGCTGTGTGGTGTGACCCCAAGCATGTCAGAGCTTGTGTTTTGTATCAGTGTGATACATATACTATCTCAAACCCATCCCTAAATAAATTGTTCCTAAATAAATAAAGTACACTCCTTCCTCTCTCCAGCAACACAGCACAGGTTGAGTCATTTCCCTCCAGATCGTCATCTTGGTTTATGTCATGGAACAGACGACAGCGCCCTCTGGTGACAGTATTTTGTACTAGGTCCTGGCCTTGTGGTGAACACACTGTGCCGGCCGGTGTGGCCGAGCGGTTCTAGGCGCTTCAGTCTGGAACCGTGCGACCGCTACGGTCGCAGGTTCGAATCCTGCCTCAGGCATGGATGTGTGTGATGTCCTTAGGTTAGTTAGGTTTAAGTAGTTCTAAGTTCTAGGAGACTGATGACCTCAGATGTTAAGTCCCATAGTGCTCAGAGCCATTTGAACACACTGTTCCCCACCATTTTTCAACCCACCTTCTTGGGTTACATCACGGAATGGACAATGGCGCCGTGGCGGTACTGTGTACTAGGCCCGGACTTCGTGGTGAACACACTGTTTCCCACCGTCTTGGATAACAGTATTTGTGTTATCATCTGATGTCATGGTGGCCATCTTAGATTATGTCACGGAATGGACGACAGTGCCCTCTGATGGTGGTATTGCGTACTAGGTCAGCTGCAGTTCAGACCTTGTGGTGAACACACTGGATGGGTGTACTGCATCAAATTGTTTAAATAAATAGTGTATGCAAAATAATAAAAACTTATGTCTAGCACATTTCGAATCCTGTCCCCACCATTTCCTAGGATGAGGTGGCAATCGGGTGACTTAGGTTAGTGGAGGTAGCCCAAGTGCCCTTTCTTTCCCACCATTTTCTTAGGTTAGTAGAGATAGCTTGATTGACCTATCTCCCCTCCAAAATTCAGACTTCCCACCAATCCCTAGGATGAGGTGGCAGTCAGATGACTTGACTTAGTGGAGGCAGCCCAACTGCCCTTTCTTTCCAACCATTTTTCTTAGGTTAGCAGAGGTGTGTTGCATTCTCCTGATGAAATTTGAACTTCCCACCATGTTCTGGGGGAGGGGATTAGGTTAGTGGAGATAGCCCAATGGACCTATCTTCCCATCAAAATTCAAACTTCCCATCAAAGTCAGCCATCTTGAATATCGTCATGTTCGCCATCTTGGATGACATCGTCATGACAGGACTTTTGGGGCACCTTGTGGGGTAGTTTTCCTCTGTGGTAGGGGTGACATCATCGCCATCTTGGGTGACGTCACCATGCTGGAACTTTTGGGGCACCCTGTGGGGCAGAACTGCCCTTGTTCCAATACTCACATGACTCAAGTTTTTTTTTTTAATCTCAAAATTTTTGTTACCTACCCCATTCCTTTAAATGGCATAAAATGTATATGTTATACCTATAGATTTATTTATTCCTATTCAAGAATTCATCTATGATATAGAAGAAGTTGTCAAGGAGATATGATTTCTATTTATTTTTAAAACTATTACTGCTGTCTGTCAGAATTTATTTCATCTGGTACTTCATCAAAAAGTCTTACAGCAGCATAGTTTACCCCTTTCTGTGCCATGGATAGGTTGAACAGAGGATACTGTAAGTCTTTCTTTCTTTTGGTGTTATAATCATGAGTGTCACTGTTGTTTTGAAACTGGTCTATGTTGTTGAGAACAAATTTCACTACTGAGTAAATGTACTGTGAGGCTGTTTTTAAGAATTCCTAACCTTTTAAAGAGATGAGTACAAGATGTGCAGCTATGAGCACCACATGTTATTCTAATCACTTGCTTTTGAGCAGTGAATACATTTGAGTTACCCTAAAATACTATTCCATGTGACATTAGAAACTGAAAATATTCAGATTATGTTAGCTTGCTAATTTCTGTATCCTAATAATTAGCAATTATTCTGATTGCGAAAGTTACTGAACCTAGTCACTTCAGGAATCCAAAATATGAATTTTTCAATAAAGATTCTCATCTATATGTAGACCCAAAAACTTAGTATGCTCTGTTCTGGCTACTGGCTTCTGTTGATGTGTTATATTTATTGAAGAAACTGTACTCCTTGCAGTAGAAAATTGGATGTAGTGTGTTTTTTTCAAAGTTCAGAGCAAGCCCATTCACAGGAAACCAAACAATAACTTTTCCAAAGACATTATTTTTACCATTTTCTATTGTAGTTTCTTTTACTGGATAAATAATGATGCTCATATCATCAGCAAACAGTGTCAGTTTAGCTTCTTGTTTCAGATAAGAAGGGAGGTCATTCACATATATCAAGAACAGAAGGGGACCCATGTGGAACCACGTGGAACACCTAATGTAATTTCACCCCAGTTAGATGAAGTGGGAAACATCCTTAAATCACTTAAACCATATAAGAAAACGTTTTGCTTCCTGTTCTGTAGATATGACTTAAACCTCTCATATGCTGTTCCATTTATACCATAGAATTGTAATTTCTGTAACATGATGTCATGATTCACAAACACATTGAATAAGTCACAGGAAATTGCTTTTGGTGACATTTTACTATTTAAAGGCTCTGTTACGTTGGCAGTGAAATTGTATATTTCTGTCTCAATGGAACAGCATTTTTAAATCTAAACTGTGATTTATTAAGTATCCCATTACTGTTGAAATGGTTAACCACTCTTGAGAACATTACTTTCTCAACGATTTTTGAAAATGCTGTAAGCAAGGATATTGGCCGGTACTGGGATGTCCCATTTTTTGTAGAGAGGCTTGACAATGGCATATTTTAACCTATCTGGGAAAGTACCTTGAGTTAGCGATGCATTACAGATGTGACCCAGAACATCAGCTATAGCTGCTCCACATTGTTTCAACGTCTTGCTAGAGATGTCATCTACTCCAACGGAACATTTATTTTTCAAAGATTTAATGTTTTCCTTATTTCACAAGAGGTTGTTAGATGAAAATTAATCTGACTAGGATTTCTCAAAAGTGATTCTTCCATGTACTGCTTGACATTTTCTCACCAATTTTTTCACCTACACTTAAGAAATGGTTGTTAAATACATTAGCTTCATTACTTTTTTATCATCGACTCTATTCGCAACACGGTTTGCGGGCAGTATCTAAATATATCACTGGATGTATTTTTAAAATTATATCATTGTACGACACATTGTTCAGGAGATATGACGTCATAAATATTGAGCTGCATGAAGAGCTTGATTTTGCTTAACAAACACTGATAAGCTTCACGCGCATTGAACCATACCAGAATTATAAGACTGCTTACTTTTGGTGCAGCAGAGCAGACATTTGTGTCATCTCCTGCCGGCCCAGTTATTTTATTACTTTTTGTCTCTACTGAGGTCGAAGTGGAATGCGACAGTGAAGTTATCTGGTCGCATATAACAGATGTAGGTGAAACCAAGTTAACTGTTAGGTTTTTTACCGGCCACACGATTCCGCCGTGAGAGTTGTAGAGCCATTCAAGGAAAATCTACGGTCAGTAGCGCGAAAATACACAGATTATGCCATACTACTTGGGGGCGACTTTAACCTACCAACTATAGACTGGAATGTCTATGGATTCACTGCAGGAGGTACGGACGGGCAGTCGGACGAATTACTATTCAACACGTTTTCTGAAAACTACCTTGAGCAGCTAGCTCGGCAGCCCACACGCAACTGAAACATATTAGACCTTGTAGCCGCAAATAGGCCGGATCTTATCGACAATATCAGTACGGAAACGGCGATTAGCGATCGTGGTAATACAGCAATTTTGGCTACGAAGTTAATAAATAAATCAAGAAGGCTAGGAGAGTGTTTCTGCTAGATAGAGCAGATAAGCAGTTGTTAGCATCTTACTTAGAGAGTGAACTGACGTCACATAATTCCAGTAAGATGGACGTAGAGGAATTATGCGAAAAGTTGAAGCAGATTGTAAATCGTGGTCTGAAGAGTTACATGCATAGTAAATAGATAAAGGATGCATAAGACCAACTATGGTTTAATAACGAAATTCTACGCTGAGGAAGCAGTGGCTATTGAACTCTCTTCAAAAGAGAACATGCAAATAACGATAAGCAGAGGTTATCAAACACTCGTGCGTCTGTGAAAAAAACCAAGCGCGAAGCATACAACAACTTCCGCCGTCATACGTTAGCATAAGATCTGGCGGAGGAGCAGAAAAAATTATGGTCCTATGTAATATCGCTAAGCGGGTCCAAGGCTTCCATTCAGTCCCTTGCTGACCAGCCTGATATGGCTGTTGAAGATACCAAAACGAAATCCGAAGTTTTAAATTTCGCGTTCAGGAAATCGTTCACACAGGAGAATCGTACAAACATGCCGTTATTTGACTATCGGAGAGACTCACGTACGGACGACATGAAATAAGCATCCCTGGGGTAGAGAAACAACTGAATGATTTGAAAGCAAGTAAGTCACCACGTCCGGGTGGGATTCCAGTTCGGTTTTACAAAAAATGTTCTACGGCTCTGGCACCTTACGTAGCTTTCGTTTACTGCTAATCTCTCTCCCAGCACAACGAACCACGCGACTGGAAAAAAAGCACAGGTGTCTCCTGTACATAAGAAGGATCGTAGAACGGACGTGCAAAATAATAGACCAATACTCCTAACTTAGGTTTATTGCAAAACCCTTGAACTTATTCTCAGTTCGAGTATAACAAATTTTCTTGAGATTGAGAATTCATGAATCAGCATGGTTTTAGAAAGCATGGCTCGAGCGGAACTCAGCTTGCCCTTTTCTCACATGATGTACTGAGGACTATGGATGAAGGGCAACAGGCAGATTCCATATTTCTAGATTTCCGGAAAGCATTTGACACTGTTGCCCATTGCAGGCTGTGACGAAGGTAGGAGCACACAGAATAAGTTCACAGATATGGGACTTCCTAAGTAATAGAATCCAGTTTGTAGTCCTCGACGCCAAGTCTTCATCAGTGACACGAGTATCGTCAGGATTGCCCCATGGAAGTGTGATAGGCCGCTATTGCTCTCTATACACATCAATGATTTGTTGGACAGGGTGGGCAGCAGTCTGCGGTTGTTTCGGATACAGCATTAGTAGTGAACTGCTTCACACAGTCACGTCGTTTAAATATCTGGGCGTAACGATGCAAAGCGGTTTAAATGGTACGGGTATGTGATGACTGCGGTAGAGAAGGTGAATGGTCGACTTCGGTTTATTGGAAGAATTTAAGGAAATGTGGTTCATCTCATCCGTAAAGGAGACCGCATATAGGACGCTGGTGCGACCTATTCTTGGATACTGCTCGAGAGTTTGCGATCCATGCCGGGTCGTATTGAACGATGAAATCAAAGCAGTTCGGAGTTGGGTTGCTAGATTTGTTACCGGTAGGCTAGAACAACACGTAAGTGTTACGGAGATGCTTCGGGAACTGAAATGGGAATCCCTGCGGGGAAGGCGACGTTCTTTTCGAGAAACACTCTTTAGAAAATTTAGAGAACCAGCATTTGAAGCTGACTGCCGAATGATTCTACTGTCGTCAATATACATTGCGCGTAAGGACCACGAAGATAAGATACGAGAAGTTAGGGCTCACATAGAGACATACAGACAGTAGTTTTTCCATCGAACTATCTGCGAGTGGAACAAGAAAGGAAATGACTAGTGGGTGTACAGGGTACCCTCAGCCAAACACCGTACAGTGGCCTGCAGAGTATCCATGTAGGTGTAGATCAATTTCCACTCATGTTACATCGCTGAAGTCCTCTTCGAGTTCGCGCGGCTCCCCCACCCCCTCCTCCCCCCCCCCCTCCCCCGTCGGAAGTTCGAGTCAGGGTATGGGTGTGTGTGTTGTCCTAAGTGTAACTCAGTTTAAATTAGATTAAGTAGTGTGTAAGCCTAGGGGCTGATGACCGGAGAAGTTTGGTCCCATAGAACTTACCACAAATTTCCAATTTTCGTCTTCGAGTACTCTTTCCAGAGCTACATAAAGAAGTATGAAGACGGAATTTTAAAATGCCAGTGTCGTAATTCGGCAAACATGAATGTTAGGAATAACTTCCACACGTCAGAAACTTCGGCTATAGCTTAAAGAAAACCGCACCGCGATAAATTTTCTCTTTCTGGATACACACTCTGAGACCCCCCCTCCCCCCCAAAAAAAGAAAGATGCATCATGAAAGAATTACCCGAATAGGACGTAAATCGGTAGATTTGATGTACTTGTAGAGACAAGCAAATGATTATAATTTCTGAAAAACTGTCTGGATGATATATTTAAGTGAAAGAGCACGTTAACTGAGCATGTAAATAACGCGTGATCTACTAATGGCAATTAAGCAAATACGAGGGCAGTTCAATAAGTAATGCAACACATTTTTTTCTGAAACAGAGGTTGTTTTATTCAGCATTGAAATACACCAGGTTATTCCCCAATCTTTTAGCTACACAACACTATTTTTCAACGTAATCTCCACTCAATGCTACGGCCTTACGCCACCTTGAAATGGGGGCCTGTATGCCTGCACGGTACCATTCCACTGGTCGATGTCGGAGCCAACGTCGTACTGCATCAATAACTTCTTCATCATCCGCGTAGTGCCTCCCACGGATTGCGTCCTTCATTGGGCCAAACATATGGAAATCCGACGGTGCGAGATCGGGGCTGTAGGGTGCATGAGGAAGAACAGTCCACTGAAGTTTTGTGAGCTCCTCTCGGGTGCGAAGACTTGTGTGAGGTCTTGCGTTGTCATGAAGAAGGAGAAGTTCGTTCAGATTTTTGTGCCTACAAACACGCTGAAGTCGTTTCTTCAATTTCTGAAGAGTAGCACAATACACTTCAGAGTTGATCGTTTGACCATGGGGAAGGACATCGAACAGAATAACCCCTTCAGCGTCCCAGAAGACTGTAACCATGAATTTACCGGCTGAGGGTATGGCTTTAAACTTTTTCTTGGTAGGGGAGTGGGTGTGGCGCCACTCCATTGATTGCCGTTTTGTTTCAGGTTCGAAGTGATGAACCCATGTTTCATCGCCTGTAACAATCTTTGACAAGAAATTGTCACCCTCAGCCACATGACGAGCAAGCAATTCTGCACAGATGGCTCTCCTTTGCTCTTTATGGTGCTCGGTTAGACAACGAGGGACCCAGCGGGAACAAACCTTTGAATATCCCAACTGGTGAACAATTGTGACAGCACTACCAACAGAGATGTCAAGTTGAGCACTGAGTTGTTTGATGGTGATCCGTCGATCATCTCGAACGAGTGTGTTCGCACGCTCCGCCATTGCAGGAGTCACAGCTGTGCACGGCCGGCCCGCACGCGGGAGATCAGACAGTCTTGCTTGACCTTGCGGCGATGCTGACACACGCTTCGCCCAACGACTCACCGTGCTTTTGTCCACTGCCAGATCACCGTAGACATTCTGCAAGCGCCTATGAATATCTGAGATGCCCTGGTTTTCCACCAAAAGAAACTCGATCACTGCCCGTTGTTTGCAACGCACCTCCGTTACAGACGCCATTTTAACAGCTCCGTACAGCGCTGCCACCTGTCGGAAGTCAATGAAACTATACGAGACGAAGCGGGAATGTTTGAAAATATTCCACAAGAAATTTCCGGTTTTTTCAACCAAAATTGGCCGAGAAAAAAAATGTGTTGCATTACTTATTGAACTGCCCTCGTAGTTTCGGCTTGGCATTAAGTGATACAGTTGACGATATCGCTCTTAGAGATATCGTGCCAAATTCTGTCCTACGGGCGCATTAGATCGACAAAATCCTGAGATGATTCGTGGGCCCTGCACATAATGCTCGTAACGTTCTCAGCTGGAGAGAGATCCCGCGACCTTGCTGGCCAACTTAGAGATCGGCGAGCACAAAGTGAAGCAATACAAACACTCGCAATTTGCAGATGGGCCTTACCTTATTTGAAATGTAAGCCCAGGATGGCTTGCCTAGAAGGGCAACAAAATGGGGCGTATCGACGCACTGCTGTGCTGTAAGGCCGCCGCGGATGACAACCAAAGGAGTCCTGCTATGAAAAGAAATGGCACCCCCTGACCATCACTCCTGGTTGTCAGGCCCCACCACTGTTCGGGGCATCTCCAAAAATGTCTCCGGCCTGGAATCTCATTAACTGGAGTAGACTTGTCTTCAGTGATGAGTCTCACTTCGAACTGAGTCCAGGTGACCAGCAAAGACGTGTCTGGAGACGGCTCGGACAGTGGTCGGATACCAACCTGACTGTTGCCGGCGACAGCGGCCGATAATCGGGAGTGATGGTCCCGGGTGCCATGTCATTTTATAGCAGGACCCCTTTGGTTTTCATTCGAGGCACCCTTACAGCACCGCGGTACTTGATGATATCCTACACCCCGTTTTGTTGCGTTTCATGGCGAGCCATCCTGGGCTTACGTTTCAGCCGGATAGTGCTCGCCCGCACACGGCGAGAGTTTCTGCTGCCCGTCTTCGCGCTTGCAGAGCCCTACCTCAGCCAACAGAGTCGCCGGATGTCTCTCCAATTGAGAACGTTTACAGTGTTATCCCACTATCGTGATTTTGACGATCTAGCTCGCCAATTGGACAGAATCTGGAAAGATATCCCTCAGGAGGAAATCAAACAACTCCAGAAGTCATGGTCAAGGTGAATAATTGCTTGCATAAGGGCCAGATGTGAACCAACGCTTTATTGATCTGCTCAGTCTGTGAAACTCTTTCTCTTGAATAAATCATCCAATTTTCTGAAATTGTAATTGTCTATTTGTTTGTGCATGTACGTTAGATCTACCGATTCCTGTCCCATTCTGATAATTCCTTCGTGGTGCATCATTTCTTTTTTTTTCGTTTTTTTCTTACAGTGTATGTTGGATGTCCTGTCGGAGCTGACGCACTCTATATGTGCAACATGTTCGGTTAAAAATTCCTCCAGGCGTTCCGTTGTTACGTTAAAACCTACAAACACGAAACACACACACACACACACACACACACACACACACACACATTGATTTCTATACGAGTAGTTGTATTACCAATCCTTCCTGTTTCTTAATCTACATTTTCAAGTCTATTCTGCAATTCTCCATTAAATACCCGCGGAAAGATTCATCGAACCACCTTCGAGCCACTTCCTTACCATTGCTCTCTCTAAAAGAGCACTAGTTTCTCTTATCTTATCACAAGACAATCTCTCCCGACGTAGGTGGGCGTCATCAAAATACACTCCTGGAAATGGAAAAAAGAACACCATACTTGCTCCGGACACTGCGAGAGGGCTGTACAAGCAATGATCACACGCACGGCACAGCGGACACACCAGGAACCGCGGTGTTGGCCGTCGAATGGCGCTAGCTGCGCAGCATTTGTGCTCCGCCGCCGTCAGTGTCAGCCAGTTTGCCGTGGCATACGGAGCTCCATCGCAGTCTTTAACACTGGTAGCATGCCGCGACAGCGTGGACGTGAACCGTATGTGCAGTTGACGGACTTTGAGTGAGGGCGTATAGTGGGCATGCGGGAGGCGGGGTGGACGTACCGCCGAATTGCTCAACACGTGGGGCGTGAGGTCTCCACAGTACATCGATGTTGTCGCCAGTGGTCGGCGGAAGGTGCACGTGCCCGTCGACCTGGGACCGGACCGCAGCGACGCACGGATGCACGCCAAGACCGTAGGATCCTACGCAGTGCCGTAGGGGACCGCACCGCCACTTCCCAGCAAATTAGGGACACTGTTGCTCCTGGGGTATCGGCGAGGACCATTCGCAACCGTCTCCATGAAGCTGGGCTACGGTCCCGCACACCGTTAGGCCGTCTTCCGCTCACGCCCCAACATCGTGCAGCCCGCCTCCAGTAGTGTCGCGACAGGCGTGAATGGAGGGACGAATGGAGACGTGTCGTCTTCAGCGATGAGAGTCGCTTCTGCCTTGGTGCCAATTATGGTCGTATGCGTGTTTGGCGCCGTGCAGGTGAGCGCCACAATCAGGACTGCATACGACCGAGGCACACAGGGCCAACACCCGGCATCATGGTGTGGGGAGCGATCTCCTACACTGGCCGTACACCACTGGTGATCGTCGAGGGGACACTGAATAGTGCACGGTACATCCAAACCGTCATCGAACCCATCGTTCTACCATTCCCAGACCGGCAAGGGAACTTGCTGTTCCAACAGGTCAATGCACGTCCGCATGTATCCCGTGCCACCCAACGTGCTCTAGAAGGTGTAAGTCAACTACCCTGGCCAGCAAGATCTCCGGATCTGTCCCCCATTGAGCATGTTTGGGACTGGATGAAGCGTCGTCTCACACGGTCTGCACGTCCAGCACGAACGCTGGTCCAACGGAGGCGCCAGGTGGAAATGGCATGGCAAGCCGTTCCACAGGAGTACATCCAGCATCTCTACGATCGTCTCCATGGGAGAATAGCAGCCTGCATTGCTGCGAAAGGTGGATATACACTGTACTAGTGCCGACATTGTGCATGCTCTGTTGCCTGTGTCTATGTGCCTGTGGTTCTGTCAGTGTGATCATGTGATGTATCTGACCCCAGGAATGTGTCAATAAAGTTTCCCCTTCCTGGGACAATGAATTCACGGTGTTCTTATTTCAATTTCCAGGAGTGTATTTTCGTATATGGCGGCGAATGGTGGTGATTGAAATTTACTGAAAAGATCCTGCTGCAACGACAAGTATCTTTGTTTTAATGATTGCCACCCCAAACACGCGTATCGTATCCGTGACAGTCTCTCCCCTGCTACAAGATAATACAAAACGTTTTCGATATCCTCCATTTATCCTATCCACTGCGGATCCCACACCGCACAGCAGTACTCCGAACAGGACGGACAAGCATAGTGCAGGCATTATCTTTAGTAGATGTAGTGCATCTTCTAAGTGTTATTTATTTATTTATTAATTTATTTATTTACACGTCAAGTTCCGTGGGACCAAATTAAGGAGCAAATCTCCAAGGTCATGGAACGTGTCAGTACATGAAATTACAACAGGAAAGTAATAACATCATCATCATTTAAGACTGATTATACCTTTCAGCGTTAAGAACAAATGTTTATGAACCCGACAAAACTCAATCGGTAAGTTTAAGTAAACGCAATCAACAATACAATGCAAGAATCAGCTTAATATTTGAAGGAACTCCTCGACAGAATAGAAGGAGTGACCCATGAGGAAACTCTTCAGTTTTGATTTGAAAGCACGTGGGTTACTGCTAAGATTTTTGAATTCGAGTTGTAGCTTATTGAAAATGGGTGGAGCAGTATACTGCACACCTTTCTGCACAAGAGTGAAGGAAGTCCAATAGAAATGCAGGTTTGATTTCAGCCGAGTGGAAGTTGCTTATTCTTGGAAATAAGCTAATATTGTTAACAAGAAATGACAGTAAGGAACATACATATTGAGAAGCCAGTGTCAAAATACCAATAAAACGGAGTCTTTGGTTTGCCTTCCCCGTAACATTACCTATGTGATCATTCCAACTTACGTTGTTCGTAATGGTAATTCCTAGGTATTTCGTTGAATTGACAGCCTTTAGATTTGTGTGATTTTCCATGTAACCGAAATTTAGCGAATTGTTCAAGAAGTGTGCTCTGTGCGTGCAGTTGGTTACAAGTTTAATTGATATCTCACTACCACTGCAGGAGTGAAAGCGCAAGGTCTGGAAGAGTACTCACGTATTTCATTGTCTAAACTATTTGTCAGAATTTTTCAGACAGATTTTCGGGAGGTATTACGCTTCTCTCTCCCAGCGACTCCAGTTTAGATTTTCCAGCATTTCCATTACACGCTTTCCAGAAGTGAGAAACCCCACTATCGACTGTGGTGACCATTTTGTGTGCACTCGATGCCCTCTGTCAAGCTGAGCTGGTTACAATACCAAGTATTTCCACAGTGCTCTAGTACAGGCCGTACACGTGTTCTGTAAGTAATCACATTTGTAGACAAACCGCAATTTCGCAGTATTTTACCAATGAAACGATGGCCTGCATTTGCTTTACGCACAACTGGATCTACGTGATAGTTCCTCGTGAGATACGAGGGTGAGTCAAATGAAAACCTTAAATATTTTTTAAAATATTATTTATTGTGCAGAAGTGGTACAAAGCTGCATCACTTTTCAACATAAGCTCCCCCAAGCTCAATGCAAGTCCTCCAGCGCTTACAAACTGCATAAATTCCTTTAGAAAAAATTATTTTGTTAGTCCGTGCAACCACTCATGCACCGCGTGGGGTACCTCTTCATCAGAACGGAACTTCTTTCCTCCCATTGCGTCTTTCAGTGGTCCAAACATATGGAAATCACTTGGGGCATGGTCTGGTGAGTATGGTGGATGAGGAAGACACTGAAAATGCAGGTCTGTGATTGTTGCAACTGTTTTACGGGTAGTGTGGGGCCTTGCATTGTCATGTTGCAAAAGGACACCTGCTGACAGCAATCCATCTCGGTTTGATTTGATTGCAGGCCGCAGATGACTTTTTAGGAGATCTGTGTATGATACACTGGTGACAGTGGTCCCTCTAGGCATGTAATGCTCCAAAATGACGCCTTTTTAGTCCCAAAAGAGAGTCAGCATAACCTTCCCTGCTGATGGTTCTGTTCGAGACTTCTTTCGTTTTGGTGATGTGGAATGGCGCCATTCCTTGCTCGCTCTCTTCGTTTCCGGTTGGTGGAAGGGAATGCAGGTTTCGTCCCCAGTAAGGATTCTTGCAAGGAAGCCATCACTTTATCGTTCAAAGAGCAGAAGAAGTTCTTCACAAGCATCAACACGCCATTCTCTCATTCAGGAGTCAGCTGCCGTGGCACCTATCCTACAGACACTTTGTGAAACTGGAGCACATCATGAACAATGTGGTGTGCTGACCCATGACTAAGCTGTAAATATGCTGCAATGTCATTAAGTGTCACTCGGCGGCTTTTCTTCACTAAGGCTTCAACTGCTGCAATGTTCTGTGGAGTCACGACTCGTTGTGTCTGACCTGGACGAGGAGCATCTTCCACTGGAGTCACACCGTTTGCGAACGTCCTACTCCATTCGTAGACTTGCTGCTGTGACACACATGCATACCATACTAAACCTTCATTCGTCGATCAATTTCAACAGGTTTCACACCTTCACTACGCAAAAACCAAATAAGAGAACGCTGTTCTTCCCTGGTGCAAGTCGCAAGTGGGGCGGCCATCTTTATACTGATACTGCGACGGCATGTTTGCATCTGCACTATGCTGCCACCTACAGGCCATCCTGCACGCTGTTTGTAGCACGCTTACCAACTTACAGGATAACGGCGCGAAATTTCGATTTCTTATTACAAATTTAAGGTTTTCATTTGACTCACCCTCGTATAAAGACATTGTTACTCCCAATTATTTGAAAAGCTTTGATGATTCCAGCTGTAGCACATCTATAGTGTCATAAACAATGACGCCATATTTACACTTTTCTCTATATTGACTGCTACTGCGGCTGGACAAAAATATGGAAACACCGAGAGAAACACATGCTGGAGCATGAATGCAAATGTTAGCCAAGCCTGCAGATTGCGCTGTTGTGTTGACGACGAACGGTACCTGTGCAGGGTCCTCATTACGTTGCAAGCGTCAGCCAGTCGTAGACAAAGCAGTGTTCTCTATAGTTGTGAGTGCGGTATGTCAGAGTTAAGTGAATTCGAACGAGAGCAAACTGTTGGTGCTCGCATGGCAAGGTAGCCGAAGTGTTTGGTGTTTCGAAAGGCCCCATATCGAAGATTCATGCCGCATACTGGGAAAGCGTAAAAACATCAACTGCTGAGCCGCAACGCTGACGAAACTGTGTATTGAGTGATAGTTACGAATGGTCATTGTAAAGAATTTTGAACTCACTGTTCAATTGAATGTCGCTCTCGCGAACCCATCGCCGCCAAAACAACACAAACGCAGCTCCAGAAGTAGGGAATTGCACAGCGAACTGGATTTCCAAAATCACAAATCAGATGGTGTCGGAGCCATAAAACGTAGACTACCGAGCAATGGGAAAAAGTCATTTCGTGGGATTAGCCCTGTTTGACGCTGTTTCCAACTTGTGGCAGAGTTTACGTCCCAGAAGTGAAACGTGGTGGGGATTCGGTGACGATTTGAGCAGCCATGTCGTGGTATTTCAAGGGCCCCCTGGTTACTCTGCATGGTCGGTTTGCTGCCAAGGACTACGTGGCCATTTTGGCTGATCAGGTCCATCGAGTGGTGTAATTTTGTTCCCCAATGATAATGCGCTGTCCGAGAACGCACGATCCCTGTTCACTCAGCTCGCATCTTCCAGGACTGGTTTTGTGAGCACTAGGGTGAAGTGTCCTATCTCCCCTGGCCACTACAGTCACCCATGTCAATATTATTGAACCTTCGTGAACTGCTTTGGAGAGAAGGGTGCGTGATCGCTATTGACTTCCGTCATCGGAATTTGAACTTAGCACTAGTTTGCAGTAATACAGGATGATTCAAAAAGAATACCACAACTTTAGGAATTTAAAACTCTGCAACGACAAAAGGCAGAGCTAAGCACTATCTGTCGGCGAATTAAGGGAGCTATAAAGTTTCATTTAGTTGTACATTTGTTCGCTTGAGGCGCTGTTGACTAGGCGTCAGCGTCAGTTGATGCTGATATGGCGACCGCTCAACAGAAAGCTTTTTGTGTTATTGAGTACGGCAGAAGTGAATCGACGACAGTTGTTCAGCGTGCATTTCGAACGAAGTATGGTGTTAAACCTCCCGATAGGTGGTGTATTAAACGTTGGTATAAACAGTTTACAGAGAATGGATGTTTGTGCAAAGGGAAAAGTTCTGAACGGCCCTTTTCTTCGAAGGTGCTACTGTAACTGGACTACAGTATCTGGAGATGTTAGAGAATTGGCTGTTCCCTCAGCTCGAACAAGAAGCACAACAATTCATATTTCAGCAGGATGGAGCGCCACCACATTGGCACTTATCTGTCCGTAACTACCTGAACGCCAACTACCCGAGGCGATGGATCGGCCGCCAGGCAGCCCGTGACAGAGCACTTCATCACTGGCCTCCAAGAAGCCCTGATCTTACCCCCTGCGATTTTTTCTTATGGGGGTATGTTAAGGATATGGTGTTTCGGCCACCTCTCCCAGCCACCATTGATGATTCGAAACGAGAAATAACAGCAGCTATCCAAACTGTTACGCCTGATATGCTACAGAGAGTGTGGAACGAGTTGGAGTATCGGGTTGATATTGCTCGAGTGCCTGGAGGGGGCCATATTGAACATCTCTGAACTTGTTTTTGAGTGAAAAAAAAACTTTTTAAATACTCTTTGTAATGATGTATAACAGAAGGTTATATTATGTTTCTTTCATTAAATACAGATTTTTAAAGTTGTGGTATTCTTTTTGAATCACCCTGTATTGGTATAAGATTCCCTTGAAAACCATAATGAGCCGTGTTTAGCTATTACGACACGACTGGAAGCTGTTTTGAATGCCAATGGGTTTCCTACATAGTATCAGGCTTGGTAACGTGTTATGTTTCGGGTCTTTCCTTATTTTTGTTCATCCGCTGTAGCTTCAGGTAGAAACTGTCCTGATTTGACTCGGTACTACCAGAAATTTCATGAGATAACACTTCATCATAAATAAGCTTGTGGCGACTTTCTAGTATGCGCGAACTATAGAATAATGCGCAGTTGTTCGCAATAACTTTTATTACTTTCACACTCGGAAACACAATGATAAACATAAAGAACTGTAAGTCACTATTCCAACAGCGGCAAAGATTGTGCTCTTATACGTCAGCGATACAATCGGGCTAAACTCATGTGGCAAAGAATGTCAAAGTATTGGCACATCAGCCCCCCTTTTTTTTTCTAAACCAGGTACTCCCGATATGTCAGGGAATTTACACTTCAATTTTCTACCTGCTCTCATAACCATTGTTGGAACCCGATCCTGTCCTTCCTGTTCCTCTGTGTGTGTTTCTTGGTGTTCTCTGGCATCACCATGATGGGTTCCTCGTTGGGTCAACTTGACACCGTGGGTTGAGTGCTGGGAGTATCCGAAAGCATGCGCGTGCCCAGTCGCGGCAGTCTTTCTGTACCCCTGGCCACACTACTTTGGCGGATACCAGTCTTGCTGTTGCTCGGATTCGCGGATGAGAAAGACCGTTTAAGGCCTTCAAGATCTCTCGGCGGTATTCTTCTGGTATGTAAGGTCTTTGTCTTCCTTTCTTCACATCACCCGAAATTCCTTCTGGCGCATTCGGAATCGAAATGCGTTTAATCTGTAATGCCGTTGACTGGCCCTGTAGGAGACGCCACAGGAAAGGACCATCTTGTTGTGTTGTTGCTATATCTGACCATTGTACGGCGTTCAAACTAGCACAGTTGCGTGATAAGCAGTCTGCTGTCAGGTTATTCTTCCCCGCTATGTGACGTATATCCGATGTGAACTGCGTGATGTATTCTATCCGTCTACATTGCCGTGGTGAAGCGGGGTCTGTGTCACACTCGAAGATGGACACTAGCGGTTTATGGTATGTCAAAATTGTGAAATTTTGCCCCTCTATCGATGAACGGAAGTGCTTGACTGCAAAGTACATGGCTAACAGTTTGCGGTCGTTAGCGCTCCACGTTTGCCGCCTTTGGTCCAAGGTTTTTCAAGAAAAAAGGCGAGTGGTTGCCATTCACCACTAAGTTCCTGTTGCAGTACCGCTCCTATTGCTGTCTGGCTTGCATCGACCATCTCGCCGAGGACGAATGTACTCTTGGGTGAGCCAGCCAGGTCGCTTGTGACAAATGTTCCTTTAATCTATGGAACGCTGATTCAGCCTCTGATGTCCATGGTATTACACGGTTTCCCGTAATATTTTTTCCTATGAGTAGAGCCGTGAGTGGTTCTTTGGCTGTCGCTAGGTGAGGTAAATGGCGACGGTAGTAGTTGAGCATGCCGAGGAATCGGCGAAGTCCTTTGTATGTTATTGGGAGGGGCAACCGTTGAACTGCCTCCACACGTTCAGGCAGCGGTGACAGACCTGCTGCCGAGACCACATATCCGAGAAATTTAACTGCCTGTTTGCCCAATGCACACTTTGCCTTGTGAACTAAGATGCCATAGCGTTCAAAACGCTGTCAAAGCAGTTGCAGGTGTTCTTTGTGTTCTTCCGTCGATGAGGAGGAAACTAGAACATCGGCCATGTAGGAAAAAACGAATGCCAGCTCTCGTAGCACTTCTACATCTACATCTATACTTCGCAAGCCACCTGACGGTGTGTGGTGGATGGTACCTTGAGTACCCCTATCGGTTCTCCCTTCTATTTCAGTCTCGTATTGTTCTTGGAAAGAAAGATTGTCGGTATGCCTCTGTGTGGGCTCTAATCTCTCTGATTTTATCCTCATGATCTCTTCGCGAGATATACGTAGGATGGAGCAATATACTGCTTGACTCCTTGGTGAAGGTATGCTCTCGAAACTTCAGCAAAAGCCCGTACCGAGCTACTGAGCGTCTCTCTTGCAGAGTCTTCCACTGGAGTTTATCTGTCATCTACGTAACGCTTTCGCGATTACTAAATGATCCTGTAACGAAGCGCGCTGCTCTCCGTTGGACCTTCTCTGTCTCCTCAATCGACCCTATCTGGCACGGATCCCACACCGGTGAGCAGTATTCAAGCAGTGGGCGAACAAGTGTACTGTAACCTACTTCCTTTGTTTTCGGACTGCATTTCCTTAGGATTCTTCCAATGAATCTCAGTCTGGCATCTGCTTTACCGACGAGTAATTTTATATGGTCATTCCATTTTAAATCACTCCTAATGCCTACTCACAGGTAATTTATGGAATTAACTGCCTCCAGTTGCTGACCTGCTATATTGTAGGTAAATGATAAAGGATCTTTCTTTCTATGTATTCGCAGCACATTACACTTGTCTACATTGAGATTAAATTGCCATTCCCTGCACCATGTGTCAATTCGTTGCAGATCCTCCCGCATTTCAGTACAATTTTCCATTGTTACAACCTCTCGATATACTACAGTATCATCCGCAAAAAGCCTCAGTGAACTTGCGATGTTATCCCCAACATGTAATTTCATACATAAATTGCTGAAAAGTTTGCCCGCGTTTCTAAGACCAAATGGCTTAAAGTTGTATTCAAACAGGCCAAACGGTGTGATCACTGCAGTTTTTGAACATTTGCTGGTGCCATTGGAATTTGTATGTACGCTTTCGCACAGTCTATCACACTGAAGATGGTAGCATTGCCGATATTATAATTGAAATACATCACATTGGGAACAGGATACGGATCCGGAATTGTTCGAGACTTGAGTGCCCTATAATCACCACATAACCTCTAAGAATTGTCTTTTTTGCGAACTGTCTGACCTAGTTACTATACCAGTCGCCAAAAGTCGAACAAACTCCGCTTGCGTCGCAAGGACACTACTGGCCATTAAAATTGCTACACCACGAAGATGACGTGCTACAGCCGCGAAATTTAACCGACAGGAAGAAAATGCTGTGATATGCAAATGATTAGCTTTTCAGAGCGCCGGTGGCGACACCTACAACGTGTTGACATGAGGATAGTTGCCAATCGATTTCTCATACACAAACAGCAATTGACCGACGTTGCCTGCTGAAACGTTGTTGTGATGCCTCGTGTAAGGAGGAGAAATGCGTACCGTTATGTTTTCGACTTTGATAAAGTTCGGATTGTAGCCTATCACGATTACTGTTTTTCGTAACGCGACATTGCTTCTCGCGTTGGTCGAGATCCAATGACTGTTAGCAGAATTTGAAATCGGTGGGTTCAGAAGGGTAATACGGAACGCCGTGATGGATCCCAACGGCCTCGTATCACTAGCAGTCGAGATGACAGGCATCTTTGCCGCATGGCCGTTACGGATCGTGCAGCCACGTCTCGATCCCTGAGTCAACAGATGGGGACGTTTGCAAGACAACAACCATCGGCACGAACATTTCGAAGACGTTTACAGAAGCATGGGCTACCAGCTCGGAGACCATGGCTGCGGTTACCCTTGATGCTGCATCACAAACAGGAGCGCCTGTGATGGTGTACTCAACGACGAACCTGGGTGCACGAATGGAAAAACGTCATTTTTTCGTATGAATCCAGGTTCTTTATACAGCATCATGATGCGGTGAACGCACGTTGGAAGCGTGTATTCGTCATCGCCATACTGGCGTATCACCCGGCGTGATGGTATGGGGTGCTATTGGTTACACGTCTCAGTCACCTCTTGTTCGCATTGACGGCACTTTGAACAGTGGACGTTACATATCAGATGTGTTACGACCCGTGGCTCTAACCTTCATTCGATCCCTGCGAAACCCTACATTTCAGCAGGAGAATGCACGACCGCGTGTTGCAGGTCCTGTACGGGCCTTTCTGGAATCAGAAAATGTTCGACTACTGCCCTGGTCAGCACATTCTCCAGATCTCTCACCAACTGAAAACGTCTGGTCAATTGTGGCCGAGCAACTGGCTCGTCACAATACACCAGTCACTACTCTTGATGAACTGTGGTATCGTGTTGAAGCTGCATGGGCAGCTGTACCTGTACACGCCATCCAAGCTCCGTTTGACTCAATGACCAAGCGTATCAAGGCCGTTATTACGGCCAGAGGTGGTTGTTCTGGGTAATGACTTCTCAAGATCTATGCACCCAAATTGCGTCAAAATGTAATCCCATGTCAGTTCTAGTATAATATATTTGTCTAATAAATACCCGTTTGTCATCTGCATTTCCTCTTGGTGTAGCAATTTTAATGGCCAGTAGTGTAGTTTCTCTGGAGACAGACGCCATGGACGGAATGCAACTGGTTGGCCGGGCTTCGTGCGGATGTGATGCTGTGTCTTGTGAAAGCACTTCCTGGTGGCGTTCGCCGGGCGAGTGATTGCTGAAAAGCGTTGAAGTATGCTGCGAAAAGATGCGTCTTCCTTTGCTGTCATATTGCCTACAACAAACAAATCGTTGCTTTTCAGAAACTTTTTCTTGCGTGACTCACACATGTGCGTCCCGCACTGTTGTAAGCACGAATTCGTAACGACACGTTCTGACACGGAGGATGTGTCAGAATGACCGGGAACTTCGCAGTGCATTTGCCCCGATGCGGAAGAGAGGGGAGGCAATGTCTTTTCCTTGCGTATCAGAACCAATCGTCGATTGACAAGGTCTGGCATAAGGTGATATTTGCACAAGAAATCTGCGCCAATAATAGGGTCCGGTACATCTGCTATTATGAAGGTCCATACCAGTTTGAAATGAGGTTCGAGATGTAACGCCAATCGTTTCTCACCGTAAGTGGGGATTGCAGAGTTGTTTGTGGCAGTGAGTACGTGATGTGACGTAGTTCTTTGGATGTTACTATTTCTTCTAGGATACACACTAACCTCTGAACCTGTATCAATCAGAAACTTCTCTCTGGATGTAAGGCATTGGATGAATAGTCTGTCCGATTAACTAACCATAGATATCGTTTTCTTAGCACCGTTTCGTTTTCCTCCTGTCTCCGGGCGCTTAAAAGTTTGATGACGAACATTGTCACCCATTAATGTCCGCCAGCGAAGTATGGGAAACATTGACGAGCAGAATCGCAGAAGCGTTTGTGATACAAGCACCAATGTTCTGACTGGCTCTGAGGAATGTTATTCCTGCGTCTTTTCCAGCGTCGGCTTTCTAAATGTTGTTGGTGCTTGGCGACTTGGACGTTATGTTTTGCCACTTGTGATACCAACTGTTCCATGGCGGATTCTTGCGATGTGTGCTGATGATGAGAGGAAGTAGTGCCTGAACCGGAACCCACGGTGTCTGACACTATATTGCTGTATACTTCCGTGCTTCTATTGTGGTTTGTATTGACCGTTGCACAAGCAGAAGATTCTCTTAAATTATTTGCTGCGGTGTCTGCCTTCTTTGCCAATGTCGTTAACGGTACATCTGTTCGTACGGCAATGATGGCGCTGATGATGTCTGGCAGTTTATGTAGCCTCAGTACCCTAAAGATTGATCTGGCAGGAGATCTGGACCCGCCAATATGCGTAATGACCTGAGGACTTGCGACGGAACCTTGTGTTCCACATATTGTTCAGCGAAGATTTTTTGAAGACGTAGTTCTGTTGGTAAAGTGTAGCGTTGTATTAGAGCCTCTTATAACGCTGCATAACTGCGTTGTATCAAGGTATCTTTCACTTCTTCTGTCACTTCCAAGTCTAGACGTGAAACCGTAATGTTGAACTTATCAATATCAGAGGCTACCTTCCGTTGTTGAAATATACATTCCGCCTGTGTGAACCACAGCTGTGGCCTCTTTGTCCAGAAAGCAGGGAGTTTGACATTTCCTTGGCCTATTGGTGTACTTCTATGTTCTCCTGTGGGAAAGCTTGCGGCAGGCGACGCACTTTGTTCCTCCTTGAAACTGTTTTCCGCTACCGGTGTCAGTGTAGTCATTATTCCGACTTGGTGTGTGTGCTGTTCCGTCTTCTTCACGGGGTCACCACTGTGGCGACTTTCTAGTATGCTCGAACTACAGAATAATACGCAGTTGTTCAGAATAGGTTTTATCACTTTCACACTCGAAAATACAACGATAAACGTAAACATCTCTAAGTCACTATGCCAACAGCGGTAAAGATTATGCTCTAATACGTCAGCAGCTTAATGATCGCGCTAAACTCACGTGGCAAAGAATGTCAGAGTGTTACCACAAGCTCTTTATCGCCTAAAAGTTTGAAATTACGATTGATACAACGTGGAACTTAGTGGACAGTAATGATACTGTGAGACCTGAGTTTCTCTCAGCGTATGTTGCTTTTGTGGTCGTCAGTCCAGAGACTGGTTTGATGCAGCTCTCCATGCTACTCTATCTTGTTCAAGCTTCTTCATCTCCAAGTAACTACTGCACCTTACATCCTTCTGAATTTGCTTAGTGTATTCATCTCTTGGTCTCCCTCTACGATCTTTACCCTCCACGCTGCCCTCCCATACTATGTTGGTGATCCATTGATGCCTCAGAACATGTCCTGCCAACCGGTCCCTTCTTCTGGTCAAGTTGTGCCACAAATTCCTCTTCTCCCCAATTCTATTCAGTACCTCCTCATTAGTTATGTGATCTACCCATCTAATCTTCGGCATTCTTCTACAGCACCTCATTTCGAAAGCTTCCATTCTCATCTTGTGTAAACTATTTATTGTCCACGTTTCACATCCATACATGGCTACACTCCATAATAATACATTTAGAAAAGACTTCCCGATATATAAATCTATACTCGATGTTAAAAAAATTTCTCTTCTTCGGAAACGTTTTTATTGCCATTGCCAGTCTACATTTTATATGCTCTCTACTTCGACCATCATCAGTTATTTTGCTCCCCAAATAGCAAAACTCATCTACTACTCTAAGTGTCTCTTTTCCTAATCTAATTTCCTCAGCATCACCTGATTTAATTCCATTATCCTCGTTTTGCTTTTGTTGATGTTCATCTTATATCCTCCTTTCAAGACGCTGTCCATTCCGTTCAACTCTTCTTCCAGGTCCTTTCTTCCCAGCATATACAATTTTTAAATAACTTAGGGAATGCAGCCTGGTGACGTCGTCGACGATCGCCGATACTTCCACAGGTGCACATCATGTCATATTCAAGGCAATACTAACACTTTTGCCTTGAATATGAGAGGGTGTTCACCTGTCGAAATTTCAGTGGTTGTCGATGACCTCATCCGGTTGCGTTCTCGTACGTAATGGCTCTGTCGCACGTACACATAAAATGACGTGCGTGTTTGGGGATTGTCTCTGTGTAGGATTACGTGCTGTGTTCTGACTGGATCACTAAAGGTGGGAAAAATAGCACACCTTCTATTGCTAACATGTCTCAAAAGACTAATGACCCTCTGTGTGTCATGGACAGTACTGACCCAGCAACAAATATGAATTACTTTAATACAGCGGTGGTAGTCAAGGTTTCCAGGAAGTGTCCCATGATTGTGAAAACAGAGATCAGGAATGTAAACCTTCCTCCATAATATTTTCAATGGCGAATTCCCATGCAACTTTTTGCAACCTGGTCACCCCTGCGCATTTTTATAGCAAATGAAAGGCGAAAACAGATGTTTATGTCCTGTGCTGTGTTTCGGAACGAACTCCTTCACGAAGATTTGTTAAGTCACTTGCATAGGAAGAGTACTTACAACAAGTAATTTGAAGAACACGCGCAATGCGAAACGTTGAGATCTCCTGCAGACTAATGTCTTTCATGTTTACCTGGCCTCCAGCTCAAGGTTAAAACTACTGCTGTCTCCTAACTCATTTTTACATGTCACCAACAATAACGTGTTACAATACTTTGGCGCACATCCAAGATCCAAGGCCAGCGCTGTTTGTCCCGATGGCGCAACGTTCAGCTGGTTCGCTCGTAAATAAATCCTCCGTCGAGCAAGAAGAAAACACAGATACCACAAAGGGACGCATTATGCCACAGTGCGATACTGAAGGCCATAATTTCCAAAAACCACATAGTATGTGAATCCAAGACTAATACAATGATGTCTTATGAATTACGACAGGCTTCTATGAGAAAGTCTGCTTCGCTGGAAAAAGAGAAAAGAAAACAGGGTTATTACGCTGAAACTTACAATGAGGTGACAAAAGTCATGGGATACCTCGTAATACACTACTGGCCATTAAAATTGCTACACCGAGAAGAAATGCAGATGATAAACGGGTATTCATTGGCCAAATATATTATACTAGAATTGACGTGTGATTACATTTTCACGCAATTTGGGTGCATTGATCCTGAGAAATCAGTACCCAGAACAACCACCTCTGGCCGTAATAACGGCCTTGATACGCCTAGGCATTGAGTGAAACAGAGCTTGGATGGCGTGTACAGGTACAGCTGCCCATGCAGCTTCAACACGATACCACAGTTCATCAAGAGTAGTGACTGGCGTATTGTGACGAGCCAGTTGTTCGGCCACCATTGACCAGACGTTTTCAGTTGGTGAGAGAGCTGGAGAATGTGCTGGCCACGGCAGCAGTCGAACATTTTCTGTATCCAGAAAGGCCCGTACAGGACCTGCTACATGCGGTCGTGCATTATCCTGTTGAAATGTAGGGTTTCGCAGGGATCGAATGAAGGGCAGAGCCACGGGTCGTAACACATCTGAAATGTAACGCCACTGTTCAAAGTGCCGTCAGTGTGAACAAGAGGTGACTGAGACGTGTAACCAATGGCGCCCCATACCATCACGCCGGTTGATACGCCAGTATGGCGATGAAGAATACACGCATCCAACGTGCGTTCACCGCGATGTCGCCAAACACGGATGCGACCATCGTGATGCTGTAAACAGAACCTGGATTCATCCAAAAAAATGACGTTTTACCATTCGTGCACCCAGGTTCATCGTTGAGTACACCATCGCAGGCGCTCCTGTCTTTGACGCAGCGTTAAGAGTAACCGCAGCCATGGTCTACGAGCTGATAGTCCATGCTGCTGCAAACGTCGTCGAACTGTTCGTGCAGATGGTTGTTGTCTTGCAAACGGCCCCATTTGTTGACTCAGGGATCGAGACGTGGCTGCACGATCCGTTACAGCCGTGCGGAGAAGATGCCTGTCATATCGACTGCTAGTGATACGAGGCCGTTGGGATCCAGCACGGCGTTCCGTATTATCCTCCTGAACCTGCCGATTCCATATTCTGCTATCAGTCATTGGATCTCGACCAACGCGTGCAGCAATGTCGCGGTACGACAAACTGCAATCGCGAGAGGCTAAAATCCATCCTTTATCAAAGTCGGAAACGTGATGGTACTCATTTCTCCTCCTTACACGAGGCATCACAACAACGTTTTACCAGGCAACGCCGGTCAACTGCTGTTTGTGTGTGAGAAATCGGTTGGAAACTTTCCTCATGTCAACACGTTGTATGTGTCGCCACCGGCGCCAACCTTGTGTCAATGCTCTGAAAAGCTAATCATTTGCATATCACAGCATCTTCTTCCTGTCAGTTAAATTTCGCGTCTGTAGCACGTCATCTTCGTGGTGTAGCAATTTTAATGGTCAGTAGTGTATATTGTCGGACCTCCCCTTGCCCGGCTTAGTCAGCAGTTCGATGTGGCATGCAGTCAACAAGTCGCTGAAAGTCTCCTGCAGAAATATTGAGTCATGTTGGCTTTATAGCCGTCCATCGTTGCGGAAATGTAACCGGTGTAGGATTTTGTGCACGCACTGATCTCTCGGTTACGTCCCATAAATATTCGATAGGATTACTGTCGGGCGGTCTGAGTGGCCAAATCATTAGCTCCAATAGTCTAGAATATTCTTCAAACCAATCGTGAACAATTGTGGCCTGATGACAAATCGCATTGCCATCCACAAAAATTTCGCCATTGTTTTTGAACAGGAAGTTCATGAATGGCTGAAAATGGTCTCCAAATAACCGAACGTAGCCATTTTCAGTCGATGATCGGTTCAGTTGGACCAGAGGACCCAGTCCATTCCTTGTAAATAAAACCCACACCATTATGGAGCCACCAGCAACTTGCACCATGCCCTGTTGACAACTTGGCTTCATGGAATTTACACCCTATCGAACCCTACCATCAGGTCTTACCAAATGAAATCGGGATTTATCTGACCAGGCCACGGTTTTCCAGTCGTCTAGGATCCAACTGATATGATCACCAGCCAGGAGAGGCCCTGCAGGCCATGCCGTGCTGTTAGCAAAGGCACTCGCGTTGGTCGCCCATGTCATGTCCCTTTACGGCCAGATTTCGCCGCACTGTCCTAACGGATACATTCGTCATACGTCCCACATTGATCTCTGCGGTTATTTCACGCTGTGTTGCTTGTCTGTTAGTACTGACAACTCTGCGCGAACGCCGCTGCTCTCGGTCATTAAGTACAGGCCATCGGCCGCTGCGTTGTCCATGGTGAAAGGTAACGCCTGAAATTTAGTATTCTTGGAACACGCTTGACACCGTGGATCTCGGAATACTGAATCCCTAGCGATTTTCGAAATGGAATTTTCCATGCGTCTAGTTCCAACTACTATTCTGCGTTGAGAGTCTGTTAATTCACGCCGAGATCCATAATCACGTCGGAAACATTTCACGTGAATCACCTGAGTACAAATGACAGCTCCGCCAATGTACTGCCCTTTCATGTTTTGCGTACGTGATACTACCGCCATCTGAACATTTGCATATCGCTGTCCCATGACTTTCGTCATGGTCCAAGCTCTGGACAGCACCAGATATTTGGCATCAGTTGGACCCTGTCAACAAAGCCCTCTCCTTTATGGAGCCACCAGCAGCTTGCACAGTGCCTTGTTGATAACCTGGGTCCATGACTTTGCGGGGTCTGCACCACATTCGAAACCTACTGTCAGTTCTTACCAAATGAGATCGGAATTCATCTGAACAGGCCACGGTTTTCCAGTCTCTAGGATCCGACTGATATGATCACGGGCCCAGGAGACGCCCTGCAGGCGATGTCGTGCTGTTAACAAAGGCATTCGGTTTGGTCGCCTGCTGTCACGTCCTGGCATAAACAACGCGGCTCCGGAATTTTAATGCTCACTGATATGTAATACTCAGTAGAGATATTATTTGCCATTTCTGAAAGCGTCAAGGACTCCAGCAGTCCTGTCTGTAATGACCAAAGCCTGTTTCTTTATTACAATCCTCAATGCGCATCACAGTAGCAAAGTTAGATAGCATTTGGGATGAGGTAAATTGGTAGTGATAAGATGATTCACAGCAACCAGTTCGATGTGTGTCTATACATGACAGTCCAAGAGACACAGGGAAGGAAGCATTTTGTCCGATAATGACGCTCCAGGCTAGCTTAATCAAGCCATTTTATTTTCGGGAGACCTTTTTCTTGTTTCGCCTTTTGGTCAGGACCGTTATGCACAATAGAGGAACCAATCAAAGAACCCTTACAGTATCTACGACTCCACTGGATATTAAGTTTCCAGAGACCCAAAGGGGTTTTAGTAAACTAAAGTTTATTCTGGAAATCTTTCAGAATTTACGTATCTTGCAGATGATTTCTAGCGTAGTAAATAAGGGCGTTTGAGAGAGCAAAAAAACTTGATGACATCTGTTTGGCAAGACAATTGGCTGGACGATCAAATTTAGGTATGCGCCATGTGTTTTGCAGAGCTTCAGGGGACAGATGTTGTAATGCTACTTTGGAACACTTGCCTGTGAGGCATGACGTGCGACACTCCAGGTATACCGCAAAGTCGCTCAAGATTTTGGACGTAAATGTAGACAATGGCCATCGGGCAGAGTCACCTCTCAAAGCTGTGTGGGGTGCAGTCTGGAGCAGGCACCGCCATGCATTCAGCTGCCAGTCACAGAGGATATTTTTCCCCATGGCAATACATGGATCCCACTCAACAGAGAAGTATCACCAACAGAATAACCGCCAAATAGTAATGCTACGTATTAATGCTGTGGTATCGTTAAGACATCACTGTGCCACACCCCAGAGTCGGCAAGAGTTCCGCCCCAGTTCGTGACCTCAGCTGCAGCAGTCAACATCGTCGCCTGGAACAGCGACAGTTGTTAAAGTTTCTGGCGAAATGTACTTTCGTAAACGCTGCATTTTGTAGTGCAAGAGAATAGTTGGTGAAGCTGTGCACCAAGTGATACTTTCATGGTCAATGACAGTTGTAAATTATCAAGCAATCCTGTGGCGAAAAATTGTGTGAAAGTAAATCTTTCATTCATTTTTGTAATGAAGTGAAGTAATGTTACATACGTTCTAGTTGATGAGCCTTCTCCCAGAGCATTTAAAGAACCACAGTTATGGCTGGACGAAAGTAGTTTCGCCTGGTCACAACAAAGGCAGTTCAGTAAAAGTTCACTATAGAATGTTCCGTGTAACACAAAATAATAGATAGCACTCAGAAAAGCAATTCTGAGACTCTTATTAATAACACATTATTGTTTCCTTTCTAATCTTTTCTTGTGCAATGGGAAGACGTTAATTGCTTCAGAGAAAGTTACCAAGTGTTTTTATCAAGACTGTCTATAAGGTGGTATCCAAATGTTCATGGAAATATATTGATTAAGTTAAAATTATTACGTCTTACCTGGATCTTATTCTCTATCAGCACCTCCAAATTAGTCCCTTTGGGGGCGAATACACGGATCCCAACTTTTCTGCCACATCTGAAATGCTTCCTGTAAAGGCTGTAAGTCTTTCTTTGTTTAAGTGTTCGGAAACATCCGCAGTTCTGCGTGAATATCCTCCAATATACGAAATCTTTGCCGCTTCAACTTGATTTCCATGTCGGGCAAGAGGAAGAGGTCACATAGGGCCAAGTATGGTGAGTACGGCAGGTGAGGACCGACTGTCTTTGGTCAAAAATTCCTGAATAATGCACGCGTTTGTGGTCGTGCATTGTCATGGTGGGGCACCCAGCCCCACTTCATGGACGTTATCTCCTCATGTCATCCGTCAAAAATCTTAGAACAACCCAATATACACCGAAGAGCCAAAGAAACTGGTAAACCTGTCTAACGAGTAGGGACCCCGTGACACGCAGATGTGCCGCAACACGACGTAGCATGGACTAGACTAATGTCTAAAGTAGTGCTGGAGGGAATTGACACCACGAATTCTGCAGGGCTGTCCATAAATTAGTGAAGTACGAGAGCCTGGAGATCTCTTCTGAGCAGCATGTTGCAAGTCATCCCAGATATGCTCTGTAATGTTCATGTCTGGGGAGCTTGGTGGCCAGAGTAAGCGTCTAAACTGACGAGAGTATTCCTGGAGCCCAGTTCTGGACGTGTAGGGTGTCACATTGTCCAGCTGGAATTGTCGAAGTCCGTCGGAATGCACAATGGACATGAATGGATACAGATGATCAGACAGGATGCTTACGTACGTCTCACGTGTCAGAGTCGTATCTACACGTATCGGGGGTACTATACCACTCCAACTGCACACGCCCCACACCATTACAGAGCCTCCACCAGCTTGAACAGTCTCCTCTCACATGCAATTTCCATGGATTCATACGGTTGTCTCCACACTCGTACACGTCCATCCGCTCGATACAATTTGAAACGAGACTCGTCAGACTAGGCAACATGTTTCCAGTCATCAACAGTCCAATGTCGGTGCTGACGGCTCCAGGCGAGGCGTAAGACTTTGTGTTGTGCAGTCATCGAGGGTCCACGAGTAGGCCATCGGCTACGAAAGCCCATATTGATGATGTTTCTCTGAATGATTTGACGCTGACACTTGTTGATGGGCTAGCATTGAAATCTGCAGAAATTTGCGGAAGGGTTGCACTCCTGTCACGTTGAACGATTCTCTTCAGTGGTCGTTGGTCCCGTTCTTGGAGGATCGTTTTCCAACCTCAGTAATGTCGGAGATTTGATGTTTTACTAGATTCCCGATATTCACGGGACACTCGTGAAATAGTAGTGCGGGAAAACCCCCACTACATCGCTACCTCGGGGATGCTGTGTCCATCGCTCGTGCGCCGACTGTAACACCACGTTCAAACTCAAATCTTGATAACCTGCCATTGTAGCAGCAGTAACCGATCTAACAAATGCGCGAGACACTTGTCTTATATACGTGTTGCCGCCAGCAGCGCCGTATTCTACCTGTTTACATATTTCTGTATTTAAATAAGCATGCCTGTGTCAGTTTCTTTCGACGCTTCAGTGTAACTTTTTACAGCCCGTCAGCTAAGGTGGTATGAACTCATTATGAACAATCCCCTCAATTAAACAAAATAAAAACTATGGACAAAGCACTTAATGCCACCCTTGACCTTGTGAGATTTTTTTTTAGGCCGAGGTGAAGGAGGATTCCCCCCATTGCGGTGATTGTTGCTTAGTTTCTCGGTCAACGCCATAAACACATCTTTCATCACCAGTTACAACCTTTGAACAGTTTAGATCTTAACGCTGTTGTTTGAGTTCTCTGCAGACGTCCACGCGATGTTGCTTCTGATAGTATTGAAGCTGTCGTTACACAAACTACGGTGCAATTCTTCTGACAAAACGCATCCAACATGTACCATATCTTACTTTCTATATGTTGCAGAGGTTTTGGATGGTCTATCTATGATACTGTAGAATCATCAGATCCCTCACTTTTTGTACATATTCTGCCAGCTGACGGCCGACCGGAACGGTCGTAAGTCGATGTTCGCCCAGACACTGACAATGTAAACCTGCTCACCGACAACTAACCAAACCACTCAGTCCGCAAACACTTGTTAGTCAAGGAAAAACAGCTAGCGATTTTCAGTATTGGTAACCATCTGCGAGAAAATTTCAAATTTACTTAGCTTTTGCATGTAATCTCGTAGAGTCGTTACCTCGTGGTCTAAATTAGATCTGTTTTGTAAAAATAAAAACAGCAATAATGTAATTACAATGATGCACCTGGCGTACCAGGTGTAGCTTAACTCCGCCGATTGTAAGGCGATTCCCTTCTGAAAAAGGAGGAGGCTTCAGTTTGGATGTTATTCGATAGCCTAGAATTCCGAGTGGTACGTTTCAAAACAAACATAAGTTTGATTTTATAATTTGGCGCGGGTGAACTGATGGATTAAGGGGCTTGGTTGAAACTCTCTTGAGAAGACTATGTTATCCAGTAATCTGTATTAAACTGTTCCATCATTCTGGCGCCGCCATAAAGCAATTTATTTATTATTATTTCTTTCGAACTCTTTAGATCCATATGCGATCATATCACTAGGTATGGTACGAATCAGCTATTACAAATTATTGTTAAATACATAAACAAACAAGTAGCCGTAGTCGCCGAGGAAGTGGATTGTACCTGTGTATTTTACTGTACACACTAGTGTTTACTAAGTTACACTTAAGTATTTTTGCGTAAATTTTAGTACATTTCTATGTGATGCGACTGTCGCCAGAAGAGCCACGACAAGTGACTCAGTTTAAATTTCGTGTTAGTACACATCATACAGACTAGATCAGTGTTTTAGCGTATTAATTTCCTGCAGTAGGTTTTGTGTAGGCAGAGCTTCAAAGAAAAAGTGATTACTGGAGCATCCATTTTCAGTAGAGAAATTTATTTCTGTCTGAAAAGATCTAGTGGATCTTGCGATATCAGACTGTAGTGAGAACTAGGCACGGCAGATTTTAGTGTTTGTTTGTTATCCTCGTTTATATTTTGTGTACATTCCAACCTCAGAAGCTCCACATTTGGGTAATTTTCTCTTTTGCGGGGATCTGCTCGTACTTCCTCAGTTGCTGCTCACTGTTTTTTTTTTTATTTTCGAGATCTTATCCAATTTTCTTGTTTTTTACATAGTACTATATAGACAGGGACTGTGCTTGTTGTGAGTGGACACAAGGAGAACTCGCTGCTATCAGTAAAGACCTGGAGGCTGAGTTGGCCACGGTCGACTGGCTTCCGGTTACTGCTCAAAGTTGTAGGGGCATCAGGGTGCCGTTGGCGACACCTGCAGAACCCTTAGTGCCGTTGAAATCCCCTGATGACCATGTACTCACTGCGTCTTCTGGTATTCATCAACTGATCGGCTCTTCTTCATTCTAGACTGAGAGCCAGACAGTCGTGGTTGTGTGCGTCACCCAGCGGAAGGTGACAGCATGAGCAGGCCAAACGGCTGGCTATTTATGTCTTAGCAACAGGTACGAGGTGCTGCCCAGTGCTGACAACTGAACCACCATGGGATGCCTCTCCTGTTGGGCCTGCGACCGATTTTACTGCCCAGTCCAGGCACGTGCCAAGCACTGGCATACTAGTCATTGGGAAGTCCAACATCAGACAGGGAAAAGGCATGCATACCGGCAAAGAATGCCAATGTGCACTTGGCATGTTTGCCGGGGGTCTCGTCTGTGACGTGAAAGGGGCTCTGCAGGTGGCTATTGAGCACACTGGGCACCACTGGCTGCAAATAGCGGCACATGTCAAAAGGAATGACGCCTCCTGTCTAGTTTCTGAGGCCATCCTCGGTTTCTTTCGGTGGTGGCTGGTTTGGTGAAGGCAACTAGCATCACATGCAGGGTGAAAACTAATGTGTCTTTTTTTGACATCCTACCCAGAGTCGATCGCGGTTCTCAGATTTCGAGCACAGTGTTAGATATAAATCAGAGACTCATTTGACTCTGCGACGATATCTGATGTGAATTTCTCGATCTCTCCTGTCAGATGGAGAATTGTAGGGTTCTCCTTAATGCGTCAGGCGTGCACTACAAGTAGGAAGCTGCTACTAGAATAATGGAGAACATGTGGTGTGCACATGGTATTTTTTTAGGTTAGTGAACCCCTCCCCCCCTTGGGATCAGAGACCAACTGCATGCCAAAATCGAAGTTACATCAGCCACAATGTCCTCAGAGAACGTACGCCCTCGCAAATTGGATACAGAAAAAGTTAATATGACAGTAACTGCAGGAGCATCCACGGAAAGATCCCAGATTAGTGTCGCTTAATGAAGATTATAATGCCCAGATAATATGAGGAGGAACAGAAAGTTGGCTGAAACTGGAAGTGAATAGCAACAAAATCCTAAGTTCAGGTTAGAAAATTTATTAAAGGATAGATTAGTGGTTAGCATTGGCAGTGTATTTATTACACTACAAAATTTGATAATATCTAGCGAGGTTATTACGTATTCTGAATGTGTATTAATATGGGTGAAGTTATGCATCAGAGGACGATCAAAAATGACAATCAAATGTTTTTATAGACCACTTGGGACAGGAGCTGTAGTGGTACTGTGCTTCTCAGAGAACTCGCAGAATATCGATCATAAGGGGTGACTTCAACTTGACAGGTATAGTCTGGGAGAGTCATTCCATCAAAACTGGTTTCTACATCTGAACGCTAGCGGGCCCAAGGCCTCAGGGCGCGCCGCAGCAGTTTTTCCAGCTGGGTGACGGATACGATTGAGTGCAGGTACAGACTAGCAGCAAAAGACCGGACGTGGCTAAATCCAAGTGCAGAGAATTTTGCCGACGGACAGTCGCTTAGGAGGACAGGCAATGTCCAAGAAATAGCAGAATGTCAGAAAATCTTAAAGTTCGCTAAGTTACAGCTGTCTGAACTTTGACAATTAATCACAGTTACACATTAAAGAGAATCTGAATACATCTGCAGTCTCAGAAAAATGAGGCACACCCAAAGATTTAACAATATTACAATATCTTTAAAACGACAGAACTTAATATTTCACAGCAAATAAACATTTTCACAATGAACCTCTCAATTAACAACTTTCAAATGCTTCATGCAATTTCAACAAACGATAAATCAGATGATAGCATTGCACCATAGCTATCATCTGTGAAAGCTATGTATCTGTATCTGGGGGGAGGGGGGGGGGGGGATGGGAGGGTTATTAGTAGAGGTGGCATAGCATAGCTACAGCTATCGCCGCCATCTTGGATCCGCCATCTTGAAAAAATTTGACAACAATGCAACGTGGGGTGATGCCCCTGTTGCCCCACTAATCGCATTACCACATGCCACTCACTCTGCTGTGAGGGCAGATCCACCGCCTCGTGTACACAAAGAGATGCCTCGGCAATAGAGCCCTTGGGTAAAACAAGCGACACCCGAGGTGTCCCATTCGACGCACCAGTTTCTCCGCCACCACTGCACCCCGAGACAGCAGCCTAAAACTGGCTGACTGTAGCCAAAAGTGCATTCAACTGTTTGCGAATTGCGGCCAGCTCCTCCTGTGCACACAGTTAACACATATCGTAACCATCCTGGCTAATCAAACTGAAGAAGTGAACTATAAAAGCAGACAGAATCCTAGATATGCCACTTTCTGTGTGTCACCAATGGACGTTGATACCTCACTGACCTATTTAGATTGCTGCTCAGAAGAAATTAAAACTGCGCTTCAGACTTAACACTTAAAAATGCGAGCTTACACGTCAAACAGAAAAGCACCCTCGAAATTTAAGAAATATACTACGAGGGAAACACAGGAATATATAAACAAATGGTTCAAATGGCTCTGAGCACTATGGGATTTAACATCTGAGGTCATCAGTCCCCTAGAACTTAGAACTACTTAAACCTAACTAACCTAAGGACATCACACACATCCATGCCCGAGGCAGGATTCGAACCTGCGACCGTAGTGGTCGCCTAGACTGTAGCGCCTAGAACCGCTCGACCACACCGGCCGGCGAATATATAAACACTTAACTTGTCGCTCTGTACATGTATATCAGCCAAGAGCTGGGGCCTAACTGATTGTCTTACTCAGAAAACGAACGCTTGTCTTCAAAACAAAACAAATGAACAACTAGTGTGCTACAGGCTGAATGAATTTACATTTACAAAAACGTGATATTAAACCTCTTAGACAGAAAAACTCGCACGAAATTTAAGAAATATACAGCGAAGGAAAACAGGAAATGATAAACATTTAGTGTCGAGTCATGCGCATGTGATGTTTAGTATTGTGTGAGCGTTTCCTGCTGGCACAGAAGACTTCGGTGACCGCTGGAAAGTCTAAGATTAGACTATGAAAAGGTGACTCCTCCGATGACACCATGATTTATCCTATTGCACATGAGCCATTATGATGCCTAGCGTTCTTCTTATGTGGCACAGAGTTGTGCGCCTCCCGTTGTTGCGGGTACGGAAACGATTCAATATACTCCGACGCGAATGACACAGTAGCGACGTTGGATATCTTCGTGCGGAAAACCCCTGGCAGGTGGCACTGAGTTTGCTCTGACACGGAAAGGACGATGTGCCTTCTGATACTAATCAATGGTTAACTGGGTCGGGCATAAGCCAATAATGACGCAAAAAGTCCGCTCCGATGACGTGATGAGGCACATCTGCAATCACGGAGGTCCTTGTCGGGTGGAAGTTTGAATGCAGGTGTAGAGTTGATCTTTTTCACCGTAGGTAACGACCCTGGAATATTGTTGGCCGCAGTAAGTATATGTTGCACTGTTGCCGTCGGTGAGTCACCGGCGCCTCTTGGACGGACACTGATTTCCGAACCTGTATCGATAAGAAACTTTTCAGCTGGGGATAACTGATCCCGTATAAACAATTGGTGTGACTGTTTGACTGCTGCTAACGCGCCGTTTACGTATCTTCTTCTTCTCTATCTCTGGTTTGGCGCTTTTCCTACTGCCGACGGGCGTTAGTGTCCTCTAGCTCCCGTCTTCGAAATATGGATCACTGCAGAGTTGATTCCATTGACGTACGAAGTTAGAGGAGGAGGAGGAGATGAGTGTTTTCCGTCGACAACGAGGTCATTAGAGGCGGAATACAAGCTCGGTTTAGGGAAGGATGGGGAAGGAAATTGGCTGTGACTTTTCAAAGGAAACATCCCGGCATTTGCCTTAAGCGATTTAGGGAAACCATGGAAAACCTAAACCTGGATGGCCCAACGTACGAAGCTGTCAAAACGCTTATGATACCAGCGTCACCCTTCCAGTTTTTCGATGTGCGACCTCATAGTTGCCTCTGGTACGTGCCTACCTACGTATTTAATTTTTCCACTTCTGTTGCTATATTTGCTCCAAGAAGGATTCGTCCGATGCATGCTGTTGGTGCGAAGTACTTTTGTACTTTACGGGACCAGTGCCGTCAGGTTCCACTTCCTTGCCTTCTCCTGCCACCAGGTCTTGTCTGCTGTTGATTTTAGCACGCATGGAAACCTCATTTACACTGTTTGCAGTGGTGTCTGCCTTCTTTGCTAACTCTTGCAATGGTACATCTGTTTGCGCCGCAGTGATGGAGCGGATAGTGGCTTGCAGCTTACGAAGCCATTATACGCATGAACACTGTTCAGGTATATGTTCTGGCCCAACTAATATAAGTACAGTTTTGAACACTTGTGGCTTAGTTTTACCGCCCATGTTTTCATCTGCGAAAATCTTTTGGTATCGCCGTTCTGGTGATAGTGCATAGCACCTTCTGAGAGCTTCCTTTAGTGCAGTGTAACTTTGCTGCGACAAGATTTCTTCCGTTTCCCCAATCATCTCTAAAACCAGATGCGAGCAACAATATAAAACTTATCCATGTTACTGAACACCTGACGCTGCTGAAATATGCATTCGACTTGCGTAAATCAAAGTTGAGATCTCATCGACCAGTATCCGGGAAGCTAAATATTTCCATGTCGCGTATACATTGTACTCCCTTCTTGCATATTTACATCTGTCTTGTCGTTTGGTGGTGAATTAAAGGTCGTGGATAGCGATCCAGGGCCAAGCGGTATGTCTTGTTTCCTTCCGATTCCGGTTTCCGGTGTTAGTGTCAAAGAATCTATCGTTCCCTACGATATTTCCCCCTGTTATCCCTTGCTTCTACTTTTTCGCGGTCGTCACTGTGGGAACGCTAACTTGTTCTAGCATTCACAATAAATTTCGTTCAGCATTCGGTAGTGAACTTTATTCCAACAAGCGTAGGAAAGGCAAAGCACAGAAAACTAAACAACAGTAACTATACCAACAGTGGCAAGGATGACATCTTGGATATTCGGGAATCCAGCCGGATGTTCGCGTCGTTCTCGCACGATATTTCAACAGCGTGCCTCGCTGTCTTCTTCAGTTGCTACCTGAAGGTCAAGCGCAACAATCGTGCAACAATGGCGTAACGCGAAACCCACCCACCATCCCCGCTCCTAAACTCAGTAGTCCGCCCAAACAGAACGTATACTGTTTAAATTAATTATTTAATTGCCTATTTTACTCACCCTGATAAGGAGACCTCACTTACCGTGAGGCCATTTCATAGGATGGCCTTCGGCTGTGTGTCTGAGAAGGACTTTGAGGTTATTATTCTATTGAGGTCGTAAGAACTATTTAAATAAATAATCTTTATGACTCGTGCAAGTAATAACAACATTACCCAATCCACCCATCACCAGATGGCAACCAGGAATTCGGATTCTGGGGAACCTGGACTTACACGATTACATCAGAGAAAGTCGGAGCTCTCTGGCAAACTTCCACTTAAAACACCTACATACATTGGAACCTTTAACATAAATACATTAATTCAACCAGGAAAACTTCTAAACCTTACAACAGAACTTGAAAAGCAAAAGATAGTAATACTAGCTTTACAGGAGACACGTTTTACAGATGAAGAAACATCAGATTATGGCAACTATCGCATCTTTAAGAGCAAGACGGATAAACGAATCGGAAGAGGAGCCCCCCATCTCGGGATGGCGTTTATCATACACAAGAGCGTGCTCAGCTCCATCAAGGAAGTTACTCCCGTAAATAATAGGATAATGACGATGCGCTTACAACGTGCCAACAAAACATACACAATGGTTAATGTTCATGCTCCCACAAACGGAGACAACAAGAAAAACCCCATAGAAACAGAAAAGTTCTGGGAAAATTTGGAGAATATAATGGCCAAGATTCCAAAAGATGATACAAAAGTTCTACTCGGCGATTTTAATGCCCAAATTGGTAGAGAGAAAATCCACCAAAAAACCGTAGGCAAATATCCTGCACATAAATTTACCAATAAAAATGGTACAAGGCTCGTCGAACTATGTAAGCAGAATAACCTGAAGATAATGTCAACATCTCTAAGAAAATGTCCAAGAAAACAAAAGACATGGAGATCTCCTATACAACAAATTGGCGAGTTTCAAATAGATCATGTGGCGATTTCATACCCAGTACAAAAAGAAATTTACGACGTCCAAGTACGCAGAGGAGCAAACATTGATTCAGACCATTACCTAACTAGAATTAAAATCAAGTTTACAGCACGAAGAAGTCATCAGAAGAAAACAGAAATACAGAAATATGACACCAAGAAGATTAAAGAATCTAAAGTAAAAGAAGAATGGGAGAAGGAAAAGGCAAACACATGGGAAGAATTTCATTCTAAAATCACGCGAATAGCTAAGAAAACTATTCCCTTGAAAAAGATATTCAAACACCCTTGGTGGGATTCAGACTGTGAAAATGCATTGGAAAGGAGAAAAAAGGCATTTCAAGAATATAACAGTAAAAAATCACAAGAAAGTCTAAATTTATTTAACGAGGTTAGAAAACAGGTTTCAAAATCTATTAGGCAAGCAAGAAGGAAGTACACAAAGGCACAACTGGATGCCATAGAAGAAAATTTCCAAAACTATAATACAAGAGACTTCCACAGAACTTTCGCAGATAAAATACGAGGATATATCCCTCAAAATTTATGTTTCAGAAAACCAGATGGTAAATTAGCCCTAACAAACCAGGAAAACTGTCAAGTATTGGCTCAATGTTTTTCTAACCTACTAAATTGCCCAGAACCTAGTTTAAGGTTTCCCACAGAAATCTGTGCCAACGCCCAACCGGATTCATTACCACCAACACAGGAAGAAATCAAATGTCACATTAAAAACTTAAAAAATAATAGAACATCTGGCGAAGATGGCATTGTTGCAGAGCTATTAAAAAACCTAGGACCAAAGACGTTGCAAGAGCTCACGAAAATAATAACAAAAATATGGGAAACAGAAAAATTACCAGAGGATTGGAAATGTGCCCTTATTCACCCGTTACATAAAAAAGGAGACAGAACAAATGTCAATAACTACAGGGGAATCTCACTTTTACAAGTCACCTACAAAATTCTCTCAACATGCCTGCTGAAAAGAACACAAGAGCAGCTGGAACGCCAAATTGGTGATTATCAAGCAGGCTTCCGCCCCGGTCGCTCATGCATAGAACAAATATTTAATTTAAAGACAATATTAAAACACAAAGCAATTAGAAATGCCCCCATAATTTGTACATTTGTAGATTTTAAGAAAGCCTATGACTCAATTGACCGGCAATCTTTGTTTAACATTTTAGAGGAACTTGGACTTGACTCCAAAACACTAAGGCTTATCAAAGAATCACTGACAGACACTGTATCTAAAGTTAAATTCAGGGGAGAAATCTCTGAACCTTTTCTCATAAAAACTGGAGTACGTCAAGGTGACGGGCTATCTCCATTTCTGTTTAATATAGTCCTGGATAAAGTCATTAAGGAATGGAAAAAAGAATTAAAAAATCAATCCTACTGGAAACCAATCCATCTTGGTAGAACCAAAGACAACGTGGAGATATCTTGTTTAGCATTCGCGGACGACTTGGCCATACTTGCAGATGATGAAGAAATCGCCACCAAACAAATAGAGATCCTTAAGGAATGCGCGGATAAAGTAGGTTTACAAATTTCGTTTCAAAAGACAGAATTTTTCTGTACGAAATTCCATATACACAGTTTGAACACAAAATATGGAAAAATAAATAGAGTAAAACATTTTAAATACCTAGGTGAAATTTTGGAGCCAACCGGAGGAGAGAAAGTTGCACAGAAGATCAGACAACAGAAAATGAAGAGAGCATATGGTATGACACATGAAATATACAATAAAAAATGCATCTCCTCGAACACAAAAATCAGACACTACTGCGCAGTAATTAAGCCAGCAGCACTATATGCTAGTGAAACGCTCACACTCCACACAAAATGTGATTTAGAAAAAATACTAAAAGAAGAACGCAAAATTATGAGAAAGATTTTAGGTCCAAAATTAACAGAAGAAGGATACCGGATACAATCAAGAAGAACCACAGAAACTATATCAAACCTGGCAGCAGACATAAGAAGGCGAAGATTAAAATTTTATGGACATGTCACTAGACTTCCCCCCACACGACTCACTAACAGAATTCTCACTTACATAGAAAAAGTCAAATCAACAACACCATGGATTAGCCAAGTAAAATTAGATTTACAAAAAGCAAATATTGAACTTAAAGATGTCAAAGATAGAAAAACTTTTAGAAATAAGGTGGAAAAGTGGATTGTATTGTCGGAGAAGGAAGCACTAAAGAGACGAGGAACAAAATGGACAGAAGAAAGAAAAAGAAAACATGGAGAACGAATGAAAGAAGTATGGAAGAAACGACGTCAGAAAGCTTTGCTTGATCCTTCTGGGTCCATTCGCGATAAGTAAGTAAGTAATAATCTTTATTAATTAAAAAAAATTTCACGAGCCGTCTGGCGCGATCAATAACCACCACAATCAATCATTATAGTGATAAGAATCACGATTATATGATCAACATCTATAAAATACAACGCTAGAAGCTCTTCATAATTAAGCCCTACACATCCGCACTGCTCGGCGGCCGCAGAGCGACTGGCGCTGACAGAGGAAGTGCCGCTGGACCCCTGCAGCGAGCCTTATCAGCCACTATCAGCGCCGTTACGCAACCGGAAGTGAATTCTTCTGCAACACAGGTCTAGTAATACTAGGACCCGTGTTGTGTTGCAGCGGCCGGAAACTAAGTCCGAATTCAAGGTGCTACCTGAAGAAGACAGCGAGGCACGCTGTTGAAATATCGTGCGAGAACGACGCGAACATCCGGCTGGATTCCCGAATGTCCAAGATGTCAACAGATCGCCTGGAAAGCATGAAGAATTACAGTGGCAAAGATGCTTATTATCGACCGTGATGTTTTTGTCCACTTACCATGGCGAAGTGTACTGCGGTGTCGCCACAACGTTAGCGCAGGGTATGGTTCCCCACCCCTTCCCTCCCAGCTGCCAAACCTGCACTGACCAGCCTGAACATTATGACCACCGCCCTACTACCGATTTAAACCCGTCCAGGAGATATCAGCGTCAAATGGCGAGGAATTACTGCTAGTCAGACGAACGCACAGCTGTGCTGTCCGTGTGTAGAATGGACAAGGCATGCAATCTATCTGAGTTTAACCGTGGGGCAGATTGTGGTGCCCTGGACTCGGAAATTGCAGACTTGTCGTGTGTTCGAGGAGTACTGTGGTGAGTGGCTTCAACATTTGGCGACACCAAGCTGAAACCGCGTCCAGACGGTGTGGGGTTTGGTGCCCCCCCCCCCCCCCCCGCCCGCCCTCCTATTACAAATGTTGGGCTTCGTAGGCTGAACAGGCTGGTAAAACAGGACAGGCGGTGAACTGTGGCGGAACTAACATCTGACTTTAATGCTGCGCAGAGTACAAGTGCGTCTGAACACACAGTGAACTGAGTGCCACCAACGATGGCGCTCCACAGCCAAAGACACTTCAGTAACAGTTGTCGATGTCATGGTGTTAATATTGATATATATCAATATTAACACCATGACATCGACAACTGTTACTGAAGTGGGTATGTGACCATTGGCACTGGACGTTGGCTTAGTGGCAGAGCGTTGCATGGTTTAATGAATCCCGATATCTCCTTCATCATGCCAATCGGAGAGCACGCATCCACCATCTTTCAGGGGAACAGCTTCTTGACACCTGTACTAAGGGATGGAGACAAACTGGCGGAAGCTCCATTGTGCTCTGGGGAACATTCAAGTGTGCGTCTATGAGTCCAGTGGAGCTGGTGCAAGACGCCATTATGGCCTAAGAGTATCATACACTGGCTGCAGACCACAAACACCCCTTCATGACGGTCATGTTTCCCAATGGCAGTGGCATCTTTCAACACAATAATGCGTCACTTCACTAGGCCAGGAGTGTGATGGAGTGGTTAGAGGAACACAGTGGAGAATTCCAATAAATGTGCTGACCCCCTCCCCCCAACTCGCCAGTTCTGAACACATCTGGGTTGTGATTGAATGTGGCGTCAGTGCTCATCGTCCCCCTCTTCGGAATTTACGGGAATTAGGTGACGTGTGGGTGAGTGCAGATGTGGTCCCAACTTCCAACTCCCTCCTGCGACCTACCAAGGCCTCATTGCTTCCATTCCACGACGTATCGCCGCTGCCAAAGGTGGACATACCGACTACTATGTAGGCGATCATAATGCTCTGGCTGATCAGTGTACACGCTGTGTGGTGATCCAAGTATTCTATTGGCATGCAAAAACACTCCTGAGTAAGAGCGGTGCACACACCTTTGAAGAGTCCATGGTGCTTGCTGAGAGGCTGCAGTTCGTCTCCCCAGTGCACCCCGGGCATAGTGCATAGGATTCTGAAGTGCGTAACTCACTGCCAAGTGTCTAGCGTTCTCTGATGTCAGTTAGTCAGGCTAGTAACTGCTGTAATTTTCTCCATTATCAGCTGAATTCTGTATGAATATCTCGCAATATGTCTGCAAGAAGGAAAATACTACAAAATGGGAGCAAGAACAAAATAATATTACTCCAAATCTCTTATCTACAAGTCAGTCACTAATCTGTCATCTACAAGCCCCTCGCGAAAATCCTGGACAAGAGACCTGAAAATTTCCACTTCCCTCTTATAAAGTCTGCTACATGAGTACAAAGAGAATTCCGATGAATTTCTTCACAAACTTAGAGATAGTCGATTCAACTGAACGTCTAAGGAATACAGTTAGTAACAGCTCGAAAAATATATAGGGACATAAATGCCAAAGACTGTGTCCTATTGAAAAAACACTTAGAAACTGCAAAAGGTCCATTTAATGACGTGGGATCTTTACCAGATAGAAGAGATCGGAAACGTTCAACGAAGGGCGGCTCATTTTCTATTTTTACGAAACAGGGAAGAGATTTCCGCGGACATGGTAAGCGAGCTGGGATCGACAATCATTAAAGCAAAGAAATTTTCCATTGTGTCAAAATATTTCCCAAAAATTTTAATCGGTAACTTTTTCCTCACACGGCTAAAATACTTCGTTGCCTCCGACTTACACAGGGAGAAATATTCACTGCGATAAAATAAGGGAAATCAAGGCTCACACGGAATGGTATAGGTGTTCAATTTTTCCACGCACTGTTCCAGAGTGGAAGAGTACATGAATTTTTTGATTGTCGTGTCCAACACCGTCTACTAAACACTAAAGGGTAAATTACAGAGTAATTATGTAGATTACTAATATACAAGGCACACTTCCGGTGTACAAAATCGTGGTTGCAATCAAGGAATATACACTGACGGAAAAAATCGCAACACCAAAAAGTAATTATTGTGGAGTAACGAAATTTTGGGAATATGTTTTCCTAGGTTGCATATTTAACTGATTAACATTGCAAGATCGCAGGTTAATGTAAGCGCAAGTAGTAAGCCATTGCAAGTATGAAATGTTGGTGCATTAACAAATGGTGTAACCGCCAGAATGCATGCATGCGTGCATTGTGTTGTACAGGTGTTGTATGTCAGTTTGTGAGGTTGAGTTCCAGGCTGTTGGTCGGTCAATATAGGGGCGGTTAATACTGTCTGCGGGTGGCGCTGGAGTTGTCGTCCATGATGTCCCATATGTGCTCGATTGGAGATAGATCTGGTGATCGAGTAGGCCAAGGCAAAATATTGACATTCTGGAAAGCATGTTGGATTACATCATCGGTGCGCAAGCGAGCGTTATCGTCTTCGGAAACCCCTCCTTAAATGCTGTTCATGAACGGCAGCACAAAAGGTTCAGTCATCAGATTGACTTACGGAACTTGCAGTCAGAATGCGTGGGATAACCAGGAGAGTGCTCCTGTTGTCATACGAAATCGCACCCCAGGCCATAACTCCAGGTATTAGTCCAGTGTGTCTAGCATGCAGACAGGTTGGTTGCATGCCATCAACTGGCCTAATCCAAACCAACACACGGTCATCACTGGCACTGAGGCAGAAGCAGCTTTCACCAGAAAACACAACAAACCTCCACCCTGCCCTCCAATAAGGCCTCGCTTGACAGAACTGAAGTCGCGAACGGTGGTAGTTTGGGGTCATTGAAATGCACGCTACAAGGTGACTGGCTCGGAGCTGTCCTTGAAGTAACCGGTTTGTAACAGTTCGTTGAGCTACTTTGGTGCCAATTGCTACTCAAACTGCTGCTGCAGAGGCACCACAAGGCGCCACAGCCATACGTCAAACACGATGGTGTTCCCCCTCGGTAGTACCACGTGGCCGTCCGAAGCCCCTTCTTCTGGCGAAAGTACATTCTCGTGTCCACCTCTCCCAACAATCATGTACAGTGGTACCTTCCTCCCAAGTCTTCCTGCAATATTGCAGAAGGAACATCCAGCTTGTCGTAGTCCTATTACACAACTTCGTTCCAGTGGTGCATACAGAAAAACCTCAAGGAAGAGGCGCTAAAGATATCGAGCTAGCGTCAAAGAAACTGTGTGTTAGCCGACTATGGGCCAAGCAGAAACGTATAAAATACGATGACGCTGACGCGCGTGCTACATAGGAAAGTACAACTACTCAATAATTCGATTTAGTCGAGTCGACCGACGAAAGAAACGATCTAATAGCTTGCGGGGGCTGACTGGCGGGGTCGGCTCCGGTGGCAATGCGGGCGGTCCGCAAGAGGGGGGAGGGGGAGGGGGGGGTGGCGTTCAAAGTCAGTGAGGTATTAGGTATTGATAATGGCGTCTTTGTCGTCTTAAAAACATTTTTGACTAAGGCCGGTATTACGCTATCAAATTTCTTTGTCCAATATCTTTGTCAAAGAAATTTGATGGTATAATAGGGAACTTCGTCAAATATTTGATCAAATCTAGGGCCTCGCTGTAAATTTGATCAAAGAAGTCGCTTGTCTTCTGTTCACTGCAATGTGACATGTTACCACGTGGAGCGCTAGCATCGCGCAGCGTTCTGCCGTCTGTAGTGTTTTTATAAACATTGCCGGTAAATATAATTGGCGTGTACCGACAACTACAAAATTAATAGAGATGTATGAAGCTGATGAGGCGCTTTACAATGTGAGGTACCTTGAATACAAAAATGATTAAGAAGATTGGAGATCTAACCTAACCCAACCCTCCCCTGTAGCAAGGAATCGGCGTGTTACAGTGAGCCTATCTTTTGCAGGTATAGCAGTATAGCAGCTCCCAAGTAAGTATTGTGCTTTGTGATATGAGGAAACACTTCACTGAGCACATACTGAAATGTATGCTCATCCATTTGTGAGTAACTGATTGTACGACTTGACGTCCTTCACTACAAGCTCACGTAACAAATTTTGTTGAATGCTTTTATCGTGTCGTCGTAAAACCCACGGCTTCACTCAGGTACGTTTTCTTTTTTCCCCCGCTTCTCTTCCGCATGTGCACACAGTGCAATTGTGGTACATGCAACTGCTGCGGTTAATAACAAGTTGTTGTTTCCAGATTGAGATTTTCACTCTGCAGCGGAGTGTGCGCTGATATGAAACTTCCTGGCAGATTAAAACTGTGTGCCGGACCGAGACTCGAACTCGGGACCTTTGCCTTTCGCGGGCAAGTGCTCTACCAACTGAGCTACCCAAGCACGACTCACGGCCCGTCCTCACAGCTTTACTTCTGCCAGTACCTCATCTCCTACCTTCCAAACTTAACAGAAGCTCTCCTGCGAACCTTGCAGAACTAGCGCTCCTGAAAGAAAGGATATTGCGGAGACATGGCTTAGCCACAGCCTGGGGGATGTTTCCAGAATGAGATTTTCACTCTGCAGCGGAGTGTGCACTGATATGAAACTTCCTGGCAGATTAAAACTGTGTGCCGGACTGAGATTCGAACTAGGGCCTTTGCCTTTCGCGGGCAAGTACTGGCAGAAGTAAAGCTGTGAGGACAAGGCGTGAGTCGTGCTTGGGTAGCTCAGTTGGTAGAGCACTTGCCCGCGAAAGGCAAAGATCCCGAGTTCGAGTCTCGGTCCGGCACACAGTTTTAATCTGTCAGGAAGTTTCAAGTTGTTGTTGTCAGCCATCTTGAACTTTGGCGAAAAATATGATGACAGTGTAATACCCCCATTTTAGCGCCACGTCAAAGATCTTTGTCAAATATATTTGACGAATATTTGATTACATCTTTGATCAAATCTTTGACAAAGAAATTTGATAGTGTAATACCGGCCTAACATCAACTCACCACGTCCAATTTCCAGTCACAAAAGTAACTAATGCTTACGACCGTCACAGCGTGTATTTAATACATTCTCGTAGTGGCGCTACTAGCGTGACTCATACCATTTGAAATGACATCTTTCAGGCGTAGAAACATGCCTACCCACTTTTGTTTCTGTCGCGTTACACCTACTTGGTGTTGCAATTTTTTTCAATTAGTGTACGTGACGATTATTGCATGTCGCGCATGGGGCCCCAGGCTTTGCAACCAAAAGGCCTGACCGACGATGCGGGCACAGCGCAGTCCGCAGGGATTCCCGTTGACTAGGTTACCCCCACTCCATCCTCTAGCTGAGTCAGGGCTGCTCGTTCCGAGGGCTCGTGGCGCCATCCGGCGGCAGAGGCGGCACCCAGACACTGACGTCACCTACTGCCACCTCTGTCGCGGCCGACCTCGTGGTGCGAGGCAGTGGCGTTACTTCACAAAGCGGGTTCCGCCAGGGTATAAAATGCAGGGCAGCATACACCAACGAGTCACTGATTTTAATCATCTTTCGCAAGATTTTAGCACATGTAACAAATGCTGCTCTAATAACTAAGTCACGTGACAGAAAAAAAACGGCTGAGTTAATGTCAGCACGCACTACGCTAATTGGAACTGTCACTTCCTGGCACTTTTTTTTGTCGTTAATAAGTTAAATCAAGCACTAATTTAGCAACTGAACGACTTGTATTAGTATTACACATGTAGTAGTCGTCCAGTCAACCTGATTTTTCTGAAATTCTCTATATTAATATGATGATTATCGATTTTACAGTTGGCCATGTGAAAGAATTGCACTGACATTTCTTTCTCCTTAGTAATGATTGAATTATACTTAATCAGCGAATTCCCGTTTTTGTCGCACGTTGACTCATTTATTCCGCCGCTTGCACAGAAGTAGAAGACGAAATATCAGTTTGACAGGAAATATTCATTTCTCTGACGATTCTTCAACAATAGGTGCAATATATTTTATTATGCTTTTATACCTAAGAAATTACACCCATTTTTATCCATAATGACCGGTTTTATACTAAATAAGCGTTTATGCTTAATGACGTTTGCTTAATCCAGCACAGATACCGAAACAATATCAAGATGATAAGCATAACTCATTAGAAAACGTTGGTTAAGGACAAAACTCATGCAGTGAATTAATTATGCAAAAACTTCACGGTAGCAAGAAGCCACGGTAACAGCCTAATGAGGCTGAAAACTGAAACTGCCACATCAGGATCCTAATATGTAATCAACTGAGCTATCAACACACTAGATGCATTTTTCAGACTGATAACGTTCCTGTGGACTGCTTCGTCTGTACTGGCAATAGGTGTTACCACTGTTCGGAAGTTCAAAACTTTATCTTATAAAATATAAAAATAAACATGTAGCTTATTTGTTATTTTCCAAGGAACGAGCGTATTGCCTAGATGTTCACATCACGTTTTAAAGAGAAAGTCCGCGAGAAAAAATTTGCAACATTCTTGGTGTGTCACAGAGCACAGTGGCTTGTGTAATATGACAATTCGAGAGAGAAGAGAAACTGTTTACAAAGATAAAGAAGCCTCACGATAAGTAATCCCAAACGTGCACCAGGATTTCTGCAGAAACACGGAAAAAAATCTATCCTAGATCCGTGGGATTTTTAAAGGAGAATAATTCAAAACTGGTAGAGGGAATCCATTTGTAAGGGAATAAGTAAGCTGCGGTTTACTAAAAACTACTTTAATGGAGATACATAATGTTAGAATTACATGAATTTTGCTGATCTGTACAAGTTCAGTGTCTTTGACTACGATGGCAAAGTACATTGAGGCGAACTTTATATCGTGATACATTTATTATTTATTTAGCTTATGGCTAGAGGTACAACATCTATCAAGATTGAAATTTACACTTGTATGTCTAGATTACGAATGTAGTCTATAGTTTGTGGAGTCACGAGAGCAAAGTCTCTAGCACTGCCATTACACTTTCTTGTCCTACATTCGGTGATGATGTGCTGGATCGCCTGTTGTGTAGCACCACAGTCACTCTCAGACTCAGTTATGTTCCACTTGAAGTGGGAGGCTGCACAATTGCCATGGTTGGTTCGAATTCTGTTTAGTGCGGACCATTGTCTGCGAGGGAGGTCGAAAACAGGTGCCGACGTCTTCTTTACAGGAGGCATTGTTGGGCAGCATTAGTCGTTAAGTCACAATGGTAGTTGCTGTTTCTCAAGTTCATCCCATGTCCTGTTGGTGGTTTTCTCGAGTGCAGGATATTAGCATTTGCTTTGCTGATGTCAGAATGTATCGGTAGTTCTTGATTGTCCATTATTTTGTTGAATTCTCTTAAGAGAACGTCTTTACATCTGAGATCTGGCGGGGGGTAAGACTTACAAGGGGAGGCCGCCATATATATATATATATATATATATATATATATATATATATATATATATATATATATATATATATATATAGTATTAATGAATTGCTTATGCGTGTTGGTGAAGGATCGCTCTCCAATTGTACCGCCTCCATTTTTCCGTGTTTTTTAACAGGGTGTACCAAAGCTCTCCCGTCCGCACTGATTTTCGACAATGTTATAAGTTGCGCTAGGGACCGCATCTACCGTCTTTCGAAGTTAGCAGGCAACTACGCTGTTATGCGGCGGCTCGTTTCGGCCCATTCAACATCTGTCATTCAAGTGTAACGAGCGAGTAACGGAGTTTATATTTCATACCTGCCACAGCAAATTTGTGTTCGTGGGGTCTCTATTCTAATTCGAACGTTTGACTTACGCTATACGTATTCGTTTCGGAATATCGTTTCTACGTCTTCCGTTAACTATACGTGGTTAACATTATGAAGACAATTAATAACATTTGTGAAATACAACTTTGTTTGCGGAAAACATAATGGTGTTCGAAGTCGCCAGTTTTTCCACTACAAACGACTTTCAACAACTTATTATATGCATAATTGTTGCAACTGATTGCCGGGAATTTTATATATATATATATATATATATATATATATATATATATATATATATATATATATTGAATTATAAAAAACAAATACAAAAAAAAGGTTGCATAGTGCGAGATTCGATCCGGCGACCTTCAGATTACGAACCCGAGCGCTTACCGCTGCGCCACGACGCTGTAGAGAACTGTTATTCGTAGAGAGTATTTCACCGCAACGGTTTCTTTTAACTGTCGATTTTCTCGACAACGGCTGAGAAGTGCATCTTGGTGCTTTGTCACATTACACCTCTGGCCATGAGCTTTTATTATGCGCAGTATGAATCGAATCTGAATTTCACAATTGGCGGCCTCCCCTTGTTAGTACTGGTAGCCAGTGTATGCGAGTAGATTTGATTGTGTCAGTGATAAGACGCGTTGTGGTATTTATCTATGATATTTGTATGGGCACTATTGAGCCGGACAGCAGCACAGTATTCAGCAGTCGAGTACACCAACCCTAGAGCTGAGCATCGCAGAGTTGCGTCTGTAGATCCCCAATTTGTTCCAAATAGTTTATGAATTATATTGTTGAGAGTTCTTATCTTTGCAGCAACATTTTGGAGAGGATGTTTGAAAGACAGCGTTCTATCCACTGTGACCCCTAGGTATTTAGGGTATCTGTTGTGTCTCAATTGCTGGTTGTCCGTGCACACCTTTAAGTTCCTATTATCCATTTTGTTGTTTAGATGAAAGCAACGAAATTCAGTTTTACTGGTGTTTGGTTTGAGTCCCCACTTTTTGAATACTGAATCAGCTTCTTGAGGTCTTCTGTCAGGATCTCTTCTGTTTGTTCAATGGTTTGTTTTCCGATAGCAATTGCCCAGTCGTCTGCACATCCGAATTTCCTTGAAATCGTCTCTGGCATGTCTGAAATGTACAGACTAAACAACAAGGGAGCAAGAACCGACCCTTGAGGTAGCCAGTTGTTCAATGATCTTTTATTGCTTACATCTTTCCCCTTATACACACGGGTCTTTGGCTCAAAATGGTGTTCAAAATTCGTGCAGTTCTTCTACATGGTATAACTTTAAGGAGCTTGTAGGTACTCCTTATTTCCATATTGTATCGTAGGCCACTGTTAAATCTAAGAATGGCACTGACGTCTTGAGTTTTCGTTCGTAGCCTGCTTCTACGTAAGTTGTAAGAGACATAACTTGATCTGTTCCACTGGAATTATCTTGAGTATATCAGGACCAATTCTGTTCAGTAAACGTCTTTTTCAGGAGTTTATATGCAATGCCGAGCAAGGTAATAGGGCAGCTCTCTGGCCTTTCATTTGGTTTAGTTTTCTTCAGTATAGAAATAAACTTTGTCTGTTTGAAGAGTTTTGGTATCTGGCCTCTTTCAAGAACATCAGCGTAGAATTTGGCTTGCCAGGCACGAGCCTGTTTTCCACAGTGAGCGAAGAACTCTGAGTGTAGGTCGTCCTCACCAGGTGCTTTACCTAATTTAGTGTCACTGATGGCGGTGTTTATGTCTTCTGTGTTGAATGGTTTGGGTTGTGTCATTGGGGAGCTACGTTTAAGGAATTTCATTTCTTTATTTATATCATTAGTAAGATTTTTGCTTCTTTTACTTTTGGAAATCATGACCATATGCAAGGCAATCTTGTTCGAATGGATTTCTGACATTGTCCGTGAAGTTGTTTTTCAATCTCCAAGCTTCATTAGAAGAGACCAAGCTTCTCGGCTTGATTTTGTGTAGTCAAGTGAGCTAACTTCATCTTCCCATTTTTTCCTCCTGGAAGCATCTATGCTGTGCAATGATCTGCAATTTCATGGTCATTGCTCTCAGTAAATTGTTGGTAAAGGTTTTCGCTTTCTTAACTCCATCCAGGAATATATTCTTTGCAGTACCCTCTAGGGACATGTTTCTTTGCTGCAGATATCATAGCTCCTATAAATCGTTCATAAGCTTCATATTTAGGTGGTATCCGACATATACAATTATCAAGTTCTTCTGTAAAGCCGGGCCAATTGACCTTATTGAAATTCCAGTGTGGTCAAAGGCTGGATGTGATCAGGGGGATTTGGATGCCCATTTTGTATATCATAGGTCTGTGCTGACTACGAGGGAAGTCATTAAGCACCTTTTGAGTAGTTGGTAAAGGTTTGTGTCCTTCATACTGCTGTGCCATCATCTGGAGAATGAGATGACAAATATATAAACAGTGCAGTGGAACACTACTGCACAAATATTAGAGTATGGAGTCTGTTCCAAATCAATTGACAAGGGTATAATTTATTTATTGGTCATAAGCAAAATAGGATCTACGAGTTCGAAATTACTAATTCTACACAATAATATCACAATGTTATATGTACACAAACCTATATCAATGTTAGATATCCAATTAACATCTTTCACTGTACCTTCCATGATGTTATTCAATTTTTCAGAGCCCCTTCTCTTGCTGCACTGTTGCATGATGTCCATGGTCAGCCCATTTGTCACATTCAGCAAGACTGATGACTCTCCATCTGTGTGAGTAGCCATAGTTCTAGTGTGGGCTGTTCAGATCCTGTGTAGGCTGCACCAAATCTTCCTGGGCAGTTCAACCACTAGCACTGATACTATATGATCTATATAGCGACCATGATTGAAATCTTTGTTAAACTTCCTTCTCTACATTTGCATTTGCTTCGGAAAGTAACCGGGGTAATCCAGGTCTGCAAGACTTCAGGTATGATCATTGTCCAATATGATGTGGATTGGAAGTGTTGTTGGGAGTATGGGAGCATGAAGCTTGTTCCGTTCTCTAAAAGTAGCCTGTTTTCATCTCAGGTCTGGAAGAGCTATTTCTACAACTGCATGAAGCCATAGTGGTGTGTAGATATCAGCATTCCAGTTAAAATGCACACTGACTCATTTAGGCATACACCCATTTTGACTATATCCATCCTGCATATTCTTTGTACATCCATTTCATTGTCTGCCTGATCTTGAACCATACTGGTGCACACTTCTCTGTGGCAGAGTACATGTGATATTGTACAATAATGCATACAATATCTGCTTGCAGTCCTCAGGTTATTCCTGCCAATTTTGTTATTGTGGTTTTTCTAGTCTTCAGTTCTATCTGGTTAGTTTTTTGTATATCAAGGAAATATCATACCACAAACTGAATGAAGATTACAGAACTCCTTAAAAATAGTGGTTAGCTTTGTGGACTTTACTGCCTCTTATGACAGTGTGTGATGAATAGCTCCAGCCAATGCTTAAGAAAATGATTCCCTGGTCAGAGACCTACCAGACTCATTTATTTTTTATTTTATTTACACGTCAAGTTCCTTAGAACCAAATTGAGGAGCAAATCTCCAAGGTCAAGGAACCTGTCAGTACATGAAATTACGACATAAAGGTAACAACAGATAAAAATAAAATGTTTATGAACTCAAAAAAGTCACATCATAAGTTTAAGTAAATGCAATCAACAATATAACATAAGAATCAGCTTAATTTTTAAAGGAACTCCTCAACAAAATAGGAGTGATCCATGAGGAAACTCTTTAATTTCGATTTGAAAGCATGTGGATTACTGCTAATTTTTTAAATTCTTGTGGTAGCTTATGGAAAATGGATGCAGCAGTATACTGTACACCTTCCTGTGCAAGGGTTAAGTTTCTGAACAAGATCCTGAATGTAGGCTTTCCATGACAGTTTACAATCTATCAGAACATCCAGAAATTTGAACTGTTCCGTTTAACTAATCATATGCCCATTCTGTGAAATTAAAATGTCAAGTTTCATTGAATTGTGTGTTATAAACTGTAAAAACTGAGTCTTACTGTGATTTAGTATTAGTTTATTTTCTACAGGCCATGAATTTATGTCATGAACGACACTATTTGAAACTGAGCCAACATTGCACACAACACCCTTTATTGCCGAGATAGTGTCATCAGCAAACAGAAATATGTTAGAAATACCTGTAATACTAGAAGGCATATCATTCATATAAATAAAGAACAGAAGTGGCCCCAACACTGATCCCTGTGGCTCCCCCCATTTAACTGTACCCCACTCAGAACCCACATCACAGCCATTCTCAATACTGTGAATAATGACCTCTTGCTATCTGTTGTTAAGTAAGAGGTGGACCAATTGTGAGCTACTCCCAGTATTCCATAATGGTCCAACTTCTGGAGCAATATTTTGTGATCAACACAATAAAACACCTTAGTTAAATCAAAAAATATGCCTAACATTCAAAATATTTTATTTAACCCATCGAGTACCTCAGACAGAACATAGAATATAGCATTTTCATTTGTTAAACGATTTCTAAAGCCAAACTGTACATTTGACAGCAAATTATGTGACATAAAATGATCAATTATCCTTACACACACAGCCTCTTCAATAACTTTAGCAAACACTGATGGCATAGAAATAGGTCTAAAATTGTCTACATTATCCCATTTTCCCTTTTTTAAAGCAGCTTCACTACTGATTACTTTAATCATTCGGGAACTGACCTTTCCTAAAGGAAAAGTTACAAATATGGCTAAATACAAGGCTAACATGAGCAACACAGAAATTTAATAATCTGCTAGGCACTCCATAATATCCATGAGAGTCCTTAGTCTTCAGTGATTTAATTATTGACTCAACCCCCCCCCCCCCCCCCCTTGTCAGTATCACAGAGGAGTATTTTAGATTTTAGACATCAATCTTGGAAAAGCATTTGCCAAGAGAGTTGTACGATTCCCTATAGAAACTAAATTTTGATTTAATTCACCAGCATTGCTCCAAAAATGACTTAAATACTGTACATATACCTGATTTATCAGTGACAGAAATATTTTTACTACGAACTGATCTCATATTGTTGATCTTGTGCTGCTGACCAGACCCTTCCTTCAAAAGTGACCACATAGTTTTAATTTTATCCTCTGAATTAGCTATTCTATTTGCATACCACATACTCTTTGCCTTCCTAATAACGTTTTTAAGTACCTTACAATACTGTTTGTAATAGGCTATTTTAGCTTGATTGTGACTACTTCTAACATTTTGATACAATTCCCACTTTGTTCTACATGATACCCTTATCCCACTAGTCAGCCACACAGGCTGCCTTTTTACTGCTAGTACCCTGTTTAGAACGTTATAATGGAAAGCAACTCTCCAAGAGTATGATAAATGTGTTAAGGAAAGCATTATATTTGTCATCTATGTTATCGGCACTATGAGCATCCTGCCACTCTTGTTCCTTTTCGAGGTTTAAAAACTCCCAATTGCTGTCGGGTTAGCTTTCCTACATAGTTTGTAATCATATGTGGCATTTGTTTGAGTACAAAAGCCTTTTAGTGTTAAAATTTGTACATCATGGTCTGAAAGGCCATTCACCCTTTACTAACAGAATGCCAATCTAGTAATGAAGAATGAATAAAAATATGGTTTATGGTTGTGCTACTGTTCCCCTGCACCCTAGTTGGAAAAAACACAATCTGCATCAGATCATTTGAATTTAGGAGATCCACCAACATCCTTTTTCTTGCACAATCATATACAAAATTAATAATGAAGTCACCACATATAACTAATTTCTGGTACTTCCTATGAAGTGAATCTGAATCAAGAACCTTCTCTAGCTTGAGCAGGAATGCTCTGATGTCAGTGTTAGGGGACCTATAAACAACAACAATTAAACGTTTAGTTTCACTAAATTCAACTGCCCCTGCACAACATTTAAATACCTTTTCAGTGCAGTGCCATGATACGTTAATGGACTCAAACAGAACACTGTTTTTTACGTACATGGCCACTCCCTCATTCTGCAAGGAACTCCTTGAAAAACGGCCAGCTAATCTGTATCCCGGTAAAGGAAGTCCCTGAATTGTCAATTTATTTAAGTGATGCTCCGATATACTCATAATTTCAGAGTCAACATCTATAAGCAGTTCACTAACATAATCTTCAATACCTCTTATATTTTGATGAAATATGCTAATTTCTTCTCTTCTTGGAAACATGACGTCCTCTGAACGTGATTGCTTTGTTTGACGAACTTCCTTTAAGCAGGTAAACTTATCAGTTGACTTCAATCTAAAAAAGGGTGCAGTCTAACACCAACTACTATAGGAATTTTTCCATGAGTGAGCCCACCACCACCTATTACATTGTAACCTATAAGCTTTGCCAGCCTCCCCTTCCCATACCTATTGAGGTGCAGGCCTTGCCTAGTGAAATTCGATCTACTGGTAGACTCAACTGGCATCATGAAAATCTGATCAAAAATCACTACTTCAGAGGCATCGTAGGACAAAATATTACAAAACCCATTCTCAAGAAAAACCAGGTTATCACATAGATCAGTAATTGCTCCTCTTATCCCATCTTTACACTTCCGACATGTCTGTTATGACTTCAGAGATTCTGCTCTGCTGGTAACATGGCAAAGAACATCCAAACAAACCACCTAGATGAAAGAGAACACATTCTGACATCAGATCTGGAAAAATCGGGAATTGCCAAGTATAATTCCAAGGTATTTTTGATAATTACTGTGATTTATTGGCTTATGGCATCATCAAGATAGACTGCACAACTTTGAGCTGAATTTGGACACAGTCACAACTTCTTATGAAATATTCACTCACTCCCTAGAGGAATGTTTTCAAATCATTACACTGGGAAACATAAAAATGAATATGCATTAATGGAACATACCTGAACCTCGCTCAGTTTGCTTATGACGTTATGCTGTTTGTTTCTTGTGGAGACAAACTTCATTAATCAAAGTATATTTTAAAGTAAAGTTGATAGTAGGCCGTAAGATCTGTTATAGCCCGACTAAAAGTATGTATAATCATACCCATTACCCAGATTCAAAAAAAACATATGGAAATCAATGAGAACATGTGGAAAAGCAAATCACAACAACAAGGAGTTGTATGACAACAAAAGTTGGTAGGCATGTTCATACATCTGAAAGATGACATCTATTCAAATTTCACGCTGGTCACACACGAGTGGCACTAATAGCACCACTACAAGGATGCAAATCATGTTTGCTTTAAATACAGGCTGTAACAGTCATTAGTGTTAGTTACCTCTGAGATTCAATGTGGTGAGTTGACGTTAGTCAAGAATGCTTGTAAGACAGGAGCAGGAGATAGACGGAGAAGTGAGGAGGGGGAGATGGGCAGAGGAGAGGGGAGGGGGAGATGGACAGAGAGAGAGGCGAAGAAGGAGATTAATATAGAGAGAGGGGAAGGAGGAGACAGACAGAGATAGAGAGGGATGAGGAGTTGGACAGATGGTGGGAGGAAGAGGGACAGAGAGAGGGAGATGTGGATATGGACAGAGAGAGAGAGGGATGAGGAGATGGACAGAGAAAGGCAGAGGAGGAGGTGGACAGGGGGTGGACAGAGGGGGGGGGGGGGGGGAGTAGATGGACAGAGAGAAGGGAGAGGATTGGTTTGACATATAGAGTGAGGGGGAAGGATGTGGACAGAGTGAGGGGGGAGGATGAGGACAGACAGACAGAGAGAGAGAGAGAGAGAGAGAGAGAGAGAGAGAGAGAGAGAGAGAGGAAGGGGGAAGGAGATGGTATAGGAGGCAGGTAGAAGATGGAGAGTGGTAGAGGGCAGCTGGCAGGGGAAGAGGGTCTGACGAGGGAAGTGGGATTGGTTGTGGGGAGGTAGACGGAAGAGGGGCAGTGTGTAAAGAGGCAGCTGGAAGAGGTACAGGGTAGCAGGGTGTAAGAGGGTTGGCAGAAACAGAGGGAGGAAGGTAGATTGGGTGATAGGATTTCAATTTTTTGTGATTATTTTCATAAAACCATTTCAACAAAATTTGGTATGTACATGACACATTTTTTGTACAAAAGCATTGGGGGAGTAAGAAATCCCTACTCAGATGGGGATGATGTGAAAAAATGTTCTGAAACAAACTTTTTGCATTTCTCTTCTGTACTTCGGGCATTGGCAACACTTCTAAAATGTGCTGTTCAGGGTGTCAACTGTGTTACCTGCATGACAACTGCATCTGACCAATATTTTTATTAATGTGTTTTGGAACCAAACTTCATGGCACATTGTTGAACACTACAGATAAATTTGGCACCCTCCAAAAACAGCCTTACAGGAAGACATGATAAGAACATAGAAAGTAAGAAGAACATCATTCATTTGTTCTACAAAAGCTACTCAAATACCACATTTGTGGTACATAAGTGCGGAACATAGTTCAGTTTACTGCTGGAAGTGTAATGAAAACTAAAACGTTGTTATGAGAGTAAAGGATACCACAGAGAGTGATAAAAGAAAGAAGTACTAGACAAATAGCAATAACAGAGATTACTGAATGAAAATATTTAAGAAAAATAACCTATTTTACCTACACAATTATTATGAAACTGAGCCATTACAATTGGCACCAATATAAATCACAGGTTGAAGCAAGTAAGTGCATATGCTAACTGTGTTAAAAGGCTATTATCATGAAGAACTTTGTTGCAGATTACAGGCAGTTAAGATCACAGCACTACATTCAACTAAGAGAATACTGAAGATGACGAAATGAAGTAGCTTTGTCAGATGGCAACTAACTGCAGCTGATGATGTGAGAAACAACTCACAGCATCTCTGATTTGCAGTGGCACACAGCACTCCATGTTAGAACGCCGTGTTTTGCACAGCAGTGTAAAGTGAGCTGTATTTATTCAGAACAATTTTTACTTTTCTGCCTTATGTGACATCGTGTGTTAAGTAAAAACTGGGTTCATTGTAAGAAGTGATTCCCCGTTATGTGTTAGGAACTGCTGTGAATTGGGGAAATGTTGTGTACAAAATGTTATTTGGATTGTATGCCAGCTTCAACTTGAAACATGGAAGAGCATTTGAAAAGCTTTTTGAAAAAGTTTAGTGCAAAAATTACTTATGATAACAAACTAATGTTAACTTATATGCTCTAAGTGTTAAGTTTGAGAAAGTTCTACCTGAGAAACCACTAAACTACATGCCAGATTAGATACAGCTAAGGCTAAAATAGACCAACAAACCAGTAAGTTAGAGGAACACATTGCAAAGTCACATCACATAAGGGCTCAGATATATCAAATGGTATTAGATTTAAAAACAACTATACCAAGCTTTGAATCCAAATGTAGTCACAAAAAAGGTAAACGAAGTCTGGCAAATTAAATATGAGTCAAAAACAAATTTCTGGCACTAGTAGGAAATTAGGTATTTTAGAACAATATTAAGATTCAGCTGAAGTAACTGTCTCAGGTTCCTTTTTCACAACACATGAGGAATGTGAGTGATCAGGAAGTTCAACAGGTAATCCAGAGAAAACTGAAGTAGAAATTTTAATATTAAGGACAGAATCTTATTTTAATTCTGTTGTATGTGAAGAATTTGTGGAGGGGAGAGACTATTTAAATTTAGTACACAATTAGAGCTCGACCCGGCAAAACAAATATATAAATGAGTTTTCTGAAAATGCGGTGCTGAAGCTACAAAACCAGGACTATGGAGCAACAGCAGAAAGTCATTTGATTGGATGGGTCTTGTTACATACTGTTTACAACTTCTGGCTTAGTTTATGGTGGGGGTTCAGTGGTGATTTGGGCAGCCACGTAATGGTGTTCCATGGGTCCCATGTTTACTCTGCAAGTTCGCATTTAATGTCAAGGATTATGTGAACATTTTGGGTGATCAGTTCCATCTCAGGGTACGATGTTTGTCCTCCAATGGCCAAGCTTGGTCCATCCCGTGGTACAATTTTTGTTCTCCAATGGTGAAGCTGTGTTCCAAGATAACAGGATTCGTCCTGTTCACACAGTTTGCTAGTTCTGAGAGTATGAGAATAAATTTTTGCATCTGCCCTGGTCACAACAGTCATCAGACCTCAATATTATTGAGCCTTTGTGGTCTACTTTGTAGAGAAGGGTGCAAGACTGTTATTCACCTCTATCAGCATTACCTGAACTTGCCACTGTTTTGCAGGAAGAACACTGTAATATTCCCTTATAAACCATACAGGACCTGTATTCTCCCATTCTGAGAGGGATAGAAACTGTTTTGAATGCCAATGTGTTTCATGCACCATATTAGGTATGGTAATGTGTTATGTTTTTGGTGCTTCCATAGTTTTGACCTTCACTTGTACTCACTCAGGGAGTCCACCTTCTTTGTGAATTTGTAGCTGACATCTATAAGGTCCAGAGTCAGTTGTTGCATTTTTTTGTATTTTGTTCCCATACAAAGATCCTACTCTGCTACTATTCTGTATATTTTTATTATATTTTCTTCAACTGTTGTTGTAAGTGCATCCAACCAGGCTGTATATTTTGAGAGTGTAACTATCTGATAGGGAGCTTGCACAGCTTACGCTTAGCCTTTATGATTTTCACAGTCTCCTCACTAAATGGTACCGAGATGTATCATCTATTCAAAATCTTATGCTATGGATATCTGCAAAGTCAGGTATTATTACTTGTCACTGTTGTGTTAAGGAGGAGTGTTTTTTTTTTTATTTATTTATTTTTTTATTCAAACTGTAAAAGTGTGAATGCCTCATTAAATCTGACTTATCACTTGAGATTGTGATGTGGCCAGTTGTCCTTTTGAGATAGTCCTTTTACATATTTGAGACATACCTTCATCAAGTACCTTTACATTTTCCTTCGTTCCTTATCCAAGTCTCCTTAAATATTCTCCCCATCCCTTATGCCAATCCTGTTATCTATTTGTCTCTCATCTGGGGTTGGTGGCTGTGGTCAAACCTGAACCTTGACTGCATTTTACCTTTCACTTATGGCCGTAGTAGTAGTAGTAGTAGTAATAGTTGTTGTTGTTGTTGTTGGTGGTGGTGGTGGTTATTGCTTTAGGGCACAAAACAGCTGAGGTCCTAAGCACCCATGTCATGACTTAAAATGGTCAATTACCGAATGAATTTGAAGTTGATAATACACAGAGCATAATTGACTGGAGGAGAATGATAGCTAAAAACAATCACTTTCCCTTTGAGGGGTTGCTCAAACAGTTGAAAATTAAATTTCCTTTGCTGCGTTACTATGACGAATAAACAGTAGAAAGCAATCTACAGCCCATGCTGTATCTGCTAAAATATCTGATGATTCAGATGACAAACATACACTGAAAATAAATGGCTATAAAATCGGCATTGTGTCAGAAAATGGCACACTGTCAATGGTTAGTTGCAGTAAGTACATAGCAGTGTGGGATCTCCACTTAACAAATGACAGTGACTGAAACAACAGTGATCAATATGCAGCCTAGCTAAAAGTATCTCCTCACGACGACAGGGGCAAGAGGAAGTCACCCAAGCTGTTGGGAGGCGTTTAATTTCATGGAGTTTGTTCCCATATAGAGAATACCAGTGTACATGCCAGAGCGACACAATGTTCCTATGTGTGGCAACACAAAGATCATCTGAAGGGCAAAATAGCTAAATACCTAGGTAGTTGGATTGCAGCTTTAGCAGCAGAATCGACAGCTTCATTCCCCAATACTCCGACGTGGCCAGGGAACCACATGAACATCACATTGGTTCCATCAGCAGTAGTTCAGCAGCACCAGCAATGCAATCATACATGTAAACTGTCCCCTATGTGTGTTTAGCTTTTTGACAATATTTAATGGCATCATTTAACATTAATACTGTTTGTATTATCTCTTCTAAAAAATTTAATTCAATCACACACTTAAAACTGTCCTCTATCTGTTTTTAGTTTTTTGATGATTTTTTTATGCCACCATACATGTAAGCTTATACATGTGAAATTATTTAATTTTAATACTGTTTGTATTATGTCTTATAAAAACTCAAACAATTGCCACACTGTTACTGTAAACCATGTCCTATATCTTTGTGCATTGTACACCACGTGATGCCAGGGACAGTAAATAAATAAATAAACAAACAAATAAATGGATAATTATGTTCCTATGGGAATTAACTTACTTTAATGTTGGTGTCTTGCAGATAACAGCAATTTTAAAGAACTAGCAGTAGTCATTAATGGAAATAATGCCATAGCTAAACAAAATGGAACTGCATTTTTGTAATGGCCCTCTGCCTTCTGAGCTTCATATTATTGACCTGTGCCTAAATACACGTGTCGGGCTTCAGAAAAAAATTAGGTGTGTGATAGACTGCATATGTCTTACTGATCTATAACATTTTTTCCTATTGGTGTAGACTAATAACCAATACTTATAGAATCTTGCAAGTTTGCAAGCTGCCTCATTGTATTTTTATATCTATTTTTTTCTGCCCTGTTAGCAACATACAACAAAACACTACAGCTAACAGCAGGAATCTTGGTTACTAACATATTAACCAAATCAGCACTCTATAAACATAGCACAAAAACAGAGAATGAAGCTTCTTACAATTTACTGTAAAATAACACAATGCTAACATTTTCTGTAACAAAAACAACATACAAAAAAGATATGTCCTTTCAGAATAAGATTTAACACACTTTAAATAACAACAAAAGGATAGTATAATAATAGATAAATATAATCAGTCCATTACAAAGCTTTGTGTTCTGCTATTACAAAAGCAAGAAATTGGGCATTACAACAGTAAATCACAATTTACAATAAATACCCAAAAATTTAAGAAGATTTAAGAAAAACTGTCACAGACTATGGAATTACAGACAGACACTGTCTGTCAATTATGCACTGACAAGTGACTGGTACTGATCGAGGACAGGCTCAGGTATGTGGTCTGCCAAGGTATTTCGTGGCAAGCCCGAGTAATGGACAAGCATTTCCAGGAAGTGCAGCCCTGTTGCAGCTTCAGCAGAAAACTCGGGCGATTTTGAGCTGCAAGCAAACAACAAAAATGAAATATTTTGTTTGAAATTAATTTATATTTGTATCCTTAAGCACAGACTAGGTTGTTTTTGTGGCCCATTAAGTACGGTAAATAAAATAAACTGTAGAAGTAAATAATTACATTAATGGCGCTGACAGTTCACAATCAAATTTTGGGAAACATGCTTTGCCTCTTATTACAAGTGCTAAGAGCAAGTCAAAGCATAATTTAAATTAAGGATACCCATCTCCAATAATCATTCATCCATCACTAACTTGCTCAAATAAACATGCACACTGACAATATTCAAATTCTCCACTGCATTTTGCTGCCTAACTTAATTAGATTGGGCACTAAATGTCACAGAGTACTTCAAAATTAACACTTAAAATTATTTGTTAGTTATAAATATGTGGTATATAAATGTAAACTTCTTTTTTACTCTTTACAAGGTCTTGAAATTGCTTGTTTTCCACTCCGAGTTTTCATTCCTATTTTAACTATTAATTAATTTCTATCATTTTAGTAATTCATGAAATACAGTAAGTAATTGATAGATTACTTTTGATTCATAAAGAGAAATATTATCAGAAGTAGTAGTATGACCATGGGCTACAAATTGACATACTTCACTGAATACTAGTGTATTCTATAGGAGTGTTACAAGGACCTAGAGGGGGAGGGGGGGGGGATCTCATGTTGGTTTCTGAGTGAATGACTAAATAGTTTGGAGGTTTCAATACACGTAGGACCACTATGCATACTACTGTATGCTGGTGTCTCACAACAAATAATAAATAAACATTAAGTACTGCTTTGCAAAACTGAAACCTTCTAGGAGGGACAGTGGTTGATGTCAGCCAATACCTCCATTTTGACTTTGACATTTATGTTATGGTTACAGGGAATAATTTCTAATTATGCAAAACAAAGTCGATAAAGCTTAATGTACATTTAGAGATTAAGACCCAATTTTTTTCCATCAAATGATATACCTGAATGTATTTTGATGTTTGAGAGACTTGCCTGGTTAGTCATTTTGGCTTGGCTGGGAGTAAATATCTACAGCTCTTTACTTAAATTTAATAACTGCTTCAACAATTATGAGAAAACAATTTTTGAAATCATGTTTAAAGATCCACTATGTAAGTGGAATAGTTCGTTAGCTACAGACACTGAAAGATATAGCTCTACTTTAGTTATTAAAGAGTGACCAGCTTTCAAATGCCTTGAAAGATCAAAACAAAAAATTTGCATTGACAGCACCTGACCAGTGCTACCGAAGAGCACACCAGATTTTTCATTAAATAAATACAATTTGTTTTTTAAAGGAACACACTGTCATTTGACTGTTTTATTGTTTATTTCAATACAGCCCACATTTCGGACTTTTATGCCATTTTCAAGTATTTACTAAAAGCAAAAATTTCAAAAAATGTAAAATGTCTATTAAGAAAAATATTGGCTCCTCATGAAATACCTGATGCAAAATCACCATCTTGTAAGAGATCAGTAAATAATTGTGGGAGCATGATATATTTAGTAAACACAGGCTTACGTTGGTAAATAAAAGGTGAGCACACGTCCTTGAAATGTAATGATAAAGAAATCAAAGAGTATGAGTAATAGAACACCTCAATACTAAAATGACAAAGTGTCATAGATACATGACTATCAATGTAAAATATCTTCAGACTATATATAATTATCTTTGGGGAGGCAATGTGCACCACCTGCTTAGCAATAAACATCAGTACATCAGATCATCAACAACTGTAAGTGAACCTATTTAAGTTGGATGAGAAACTTAAGTCTAAAAGGAACAAAATGAAGTAAAATACAAAGACAGTAAATCACATATAAGAATATAGTAATTGTCAGTGATAATACAAAAGTTAACAACAGAAATTAAAAATGCAGGGGTGGGGGAGGGTAAATGGATGGTGGCTGAAGAGGGATGGGAGAGATACAGGAATATACCTCATTTAACCAAGACTTACAAAATTAAGACGGTTAACTGTGTAATTAAGAGAAAGAGATGGGTTTGGAATCAAATATGGAGGGGGGGGGGGGTGAGGAATGGGGGTAGGGGCAATGTCAAAGACAATAGTGAGATGTAGAAGTGTGAAAAGCAGTGTTAGAGGTGCATAAATGCAGGGGATGGGGAGGGAGGGCTGAACAAAATGACAGTAGGGATGAGAGTGCATATTTGATTAAATGCTGAATCAGGAGAAATCAGAATGAGAGTAAAGAGGTGGGAGAAAGTTGGGGGAGTGGGTTGGGGGCAGGGGGCAAGAAACTTCAATGGACCTACCCACAGGCAAGTGGTTGAAGGCTCAAAGTTGGGGGATGACAAAAGAGAGTGATATATGTAACGTCAAACAAAGCACTGAGGAACAGGGAGGGAGAAAGGGGCTGGGTAGGGAAGGATAGTGATCCATTAGATTAGGCACATTTAGTAATGCTGGCAGGGGGTGAGAGAATGGGAGACACACCAGAAACAGGGGCGGTAGGCATTTTGGAGGGGGTTGGGTGTGGAATGGGTTGGGGGTCCGAGGTGGATAGAAAACATGAGACTGCAGTCACAGTGCCGTATTTATGAAATATAGTAAAAGTAGGAAAACATATAGTAATCATAATATGCTTATTGACATGTAAAAGTGCATTACACTTGCATAAAACAGAGTAGCTGCTCCTTAGTAGGAAAAAGCACCTAATGAAAGCTACTTTTGAGTTACACAGCATAAATTGATTAGCATAAGTGTGCAACTATCTTAATCACAACAGATACAGAACTTATTTATTGCAAGGATGATTACTAATTACAGGGAGATTGCAAAATTTCCAGCCATTAAGTTAACTATGACTTGACTTAGAGGCAATATATACAAAACTTATTGCATGTTTGCGTAGTGAACGTAAGAAAAATAGTGAGCTGGAGGGGTGGAAAATGTTTTGGGAGTAGCAAAGGCAGGGGGCAAATGGGGGACAGGGGAGGGGGGGATAAATAGCAATAGAGAATAAGGGACTCTAACTGCATCACAACAGTGCAGCATCCAAGCATGCATGTTGTCCATGTTGTTGTTGTTCTTGTTGTGGTCTTCAGTCCTGAGACTGGTTTGATGCAGCTCTCCATGCTACTCTATCCTGTGCAAGCTTCTACATCTCCCAGTACTTACTGCAACCTACATCCTTCTGAATCTGCTTAGTATATTCATCTCTCATCTCTTCGTCTCCCTCTATGATTTTTACCCTCCCCGCTGCCCTCCAATGCTAAATTTGTGATCCCATGATGCCTCAGAACATGTCCTACCAACCGGTCCCTTCTTCTTGTCAAGTTGTGCCACAAACTCCTCTTCTCCCCAATTCTATTCAATACCTCCGCATTAGTTATGTGATCTACCCATCTAATCTTTAGCATTCTTCTGTAGCACCACATTTTGAAAGCTTCTACTCTCTTCTTGTTCAAACTATTTATCGTTCATGTTTCACTTCCATACATGGCTACACACCTTTAGAAATGACTTCCTGACACTTAAATCTATACTCAATGTTAACAAATTTCTCTTCTTCAGAAACGCTTTCCTTGCCATTGCCAGTCTACATTTTATATCCTCTCTACTTTGACCATCATCATTTATTTTGATCCACAAATAGCAAAACTCCTTTACTACTTTAAGTGTCTCATTTCCTAATCTAATTCCCTCAGCATCACCCGACTCAATTTGACTACATCCCATTATCCTTGTTTTGCTTTTGTTGATGTTCCCATTCCGTTCAACTGCTCTTCCAAGTCCTTTGCTGTCTCTGACAGAATTACAATGTCATCGGCGAACCCCAATGTTTTTATTTATTCTCCATCGATTTTAATACCAACTCCGATTTTTCTTTTGTTTCCTTTACTGCTTGCTCAATATAGAGATTGAATAACATCGGGGAGAGGCTACAACCCTGTCTCACTCCCTACCCAACCGCTGCTTCCCTTTCGTGCCCCTCGACTCTTATAACTGCCATCTGGTTTCTGTACAAATTGTAAATAGCCTTTCGCTCCCTGTATTTTACCCCCGCCAGCTTTAGAATTTGAAAGAGAGTATTCCAGTCAACATTGTCAAAAGCTACAAATGCTACAAACGTAGGTTTGCGCTTCCTCAATCTATTTTCTAAGATAAGTCATAGGGTCAGTATTGCCTTACGTGTTCCAACATTTCTACAGAATCCAAACTGATCTTTCCCGAGGTCGGCTTCTACCAGTTTTTCCATTTACCTGTAACGAATTCGCGTTAGTATTTTGCAGCTGTGACTTATTAAACCGATAGTTCGGTAATTTTCACATCTGTCAACTCCTGCTTTCTTTGGGATTGGAATTATTATATTCTTCTTGCTCACCATATGGTAGAGTTTTGTCAGGACTGGCTCTCCCAAGGCCGTCAGTAGTTCCAATGGAATGTTGTCTACTCCCAAGGCCTAGTTTCGACTCAGGTCTTTCATTGCTCTGTCAAACTCTTCAGGCAGTATCGTATCTTCCATTTCATCTTCTTCTACACCCTCTTCCATTTCCATAATATTGTCCACAAGTACGTCACCCTTGTATAGACCTTCTATATACTCCTTCCACCTTTCTGCTTTCCCTTCTTTGCTTAGAACTGGGTTTCCATCTGAGCTCTTGATATTCATACAAGTGGTTCTCTTTTCTCCAAAGGTCTCTTTAATTTTCCTGTAGGCAGTATCTATCTTATCCCTAGTGAGATAAGCCTCTACATCCTTACATTTGTCCTCTAGCCATCCCTGCTTAGTCATTTTGCACTTCCTGTCGATCTCATTTTTGAAACGTTTGTATTCCTTTTTGCCTGCTTCATTTACTGCAATTTTATATTTTCTCCTGTCATCAATTAAATTCAACATTGCTTCTGTTACTCAAGGATTTCTACTAGCCCTCGGCTTTTTATCTACTTGATCGTCTGCTGCCTTCACTACTTCATCCCTCAGAGCTACCCATTCTTCTTCTACTGTATTTCTTTCCCCCATTCCTGTCAATTGTTCCCTTATGGTCTCCCTGAAACTCTCTACAACCTCTGTTTTAGTCAGTTTATCCAGGTCCCATCTCCTTAAATTCCCACATTTTTGCAGTTTCTTCAGTTTTAATCTAAGTTCATAACCAATAGATTGTGGTCAGAGTCCACATCTGCCCCCAGAAATGTCTTACAATTTAAAACCTGGTTCTTATATCTCCGTCTTACCATTATATAATCTATCTGATACCTTCTAGTATCTCCAGGATTCTTCCACGTATACAACCTTCTTTTATGATTCTTGAACCAAGTGTTAGCTATGATTAAGTTATGCTCTGTGCAAAATTCTACCAGACGGCTTCCTCTTTCATTTCTTACCCCCAACCCATATTCACCTACTATGTTTCCTTCTCTGCCTTTTCCTACTCTCGAATTCCAGTCACCCATGACTATTAAATTTTCATCTCCCTTCACTACCTGAATAATTTCTTTTACCTCATCATACATTTCATCAATTTCTTCATCTGCAGAGCTAAATGGCACAAACTTGTACTACTGTAGTAGGCATGGGCTTCGTGTCTATCTTGGCCACAATAATGCGTTCACTATGCTTTTTGTAGTAACTTACCCGCACTCCTATTTTTTTATTCATTATTAAACCTACTCCTGCATTACCCCTATTTGATTTTGTATTTATAACCCTGTATTCACCTGACCAAAAGTGTTGTTCCTCCTGCCACTTAACTTCACTAATTCCCTAAATTTTCTAACCTACCTGCCCGATTAAGGGATCTGAATTCCACACTCCTATCTGTAGAAGGCCAGTTTTCTTTCTCCTGATAATGACGTCCTCCTGAGTAGTCCCCGCCCAGAGATCCGAATGAGGGACTATTTTACCTCCGGAATATTTTACCCAAGAGGACGCCTTCATCATTTAACCATACAGTAAAGCTGCATGCCCTCAGGAAAAATTACGGCTGTAGTTTCCCCTTGCTTTCAGCCGTTCACAGTACCAGCACAGCAAGGCTGTTTCGGTTAGAGTTACAAGGCCAGATCAGTCAATCATCCAGACTCTTGCCCCTGCAACTACTAAAAAGGCTGCTGCCCCTCTTCAGGAACCACACAATTGTCTGGCCTCTCAACAGATACCCCTCTGTTGTGGTTGCACCTACGGTACGGCCATCTGTATTGCAGAGGCACGCAAGCCTCCCCACCAGCGGCAAGGTCCATGCATATGTAACACATTAAAAAGTATATAACAGCTGCGATATGCCTGCAGGAATGTAGCAATGCATTATAAATTCCATAGTCTGGAGTAATTGCTCCTTAGTAGGTAAAAAGCACCCAAATAAAATTATTCTGGTGTACCGTACTTACTCGAATGTAAACCGCACTCGAATCTAAGCCGTACCTGAAATTTGAGACTCGAAATTCAAGGGCAGAAACAAAGTTGGTCCATTGTAATATGAGACACAATTTAGGTCGAATGAATGACGATACAGATACAGTAGTGTGGTTCGAGTCGTAAGTTTAGTAGTTACGCTTTACCAGGTAGCCATTGCTATGCGTCAGGCGCTCCGTCCATATTTATACGGGTACCGGTACCCTTCCTTTTTCACGTGCTTCATCTGGATTGAATTGATTGCTTATTTTTCTTTGATCTGTTAACTGCCGTTCTCTTTGTTATAGGTGTTTACGTCACTCTAAGCTGAAAACGCATTGTACTGTGTCATGCATTGTTTGCCGCATTCTGATAATGAGTGTTTACGGTCTGTCGCCGCTCGCGGCATGGCTTACTGTTGTGCGTGCTACAGCCGCTTTTTTTTTTTTTTTTTTTTTTTTTTTTTTTTTTTTTTTTTTTTTTTTAAAAAGAGAGGATCAACAAGAACCAGATAATAGACTGCGTATGGTAGATGATGATCTGAACGAGAGTTTAGCGAAAGTTTTTCTCCGTTTGAAAATCTTTGCACACGCCTCTTTAGTACATAACATTCTGCACAGAAATTAGAGTCATCTTAGATTTAAAAATCTAGTCAATTGCCGTGCTTTATTTCTGACTGTATCACTATTAGGCATAAGTGTAATACGAATATGAACATGACATGATATGTACATTCTTCCGCGTTTGCTGTTGTCTCATCTAGTGTCGTAGTTTATTAGGCAGACAGGATTTAAATGAGATAGCAGCAAACACAAAACAATACATGGTAAAATGTTTATATTCGTATTATTCTTATGATGAAGAGAATACTGCATATGATTCACAATTCATAAAAGTTACTATTAGCAACCATATCTTCTCACAGGTAGGAAAAAATTCAGAACGTAGAGTTGGCCATATTGACAAACATCCCAAATAGTCTTGCCAGTCGGATTTTCGTAGTACATTGAAAGACTGCTACATTCGAAGATGAACAATACGGAATTTGTATTTACTTCATTGGATAATGTATGAAAATGCAGTGGTCGAAACTCGGGGCGGAGAAAAAAAGCTCGTTTTCCACCTTTTTTTAAAAAAAATTATTTACTGGCGCAGAGGTTTGGCGCCATTATTCACCTTTGTGACTGCAAAGCATGCCTGTGTAGTGCTACATATATTCGATGGCAGAAGTTAGTTGTAGCGGCACCTACTAACATTTTTCAGAACTTCCTCTTACGTTGCACTCGATTCTAAGCCGCAGGCGGTTTTTTGGATTTCAAAAATCGGAAAAAAGTGCAGCTTAGATTCGAGTAAATACAGTAACTAAGCAGTAATATATCTGTACACATGTACACCATGTCTTATTGGCAATGAACATAAGTGTTAAACATTGTATATACGGTGTGACTTAAAGAAGATTTAATGTTCATTTTGCCACCGACAGAAGCAATAAAAATAAATGCACTTGTACACACAAGCTACAATGCAGCATCCAATATATACAATGTTCTTACACTTCATTTACATGAATTTTTTTTTAACAGTGTACATTAGATAATACCACCTTTGTCACATCTACTGTTTTGGGAAAACTATGGGCAACATATAAGTAAAATGTCTCTTACTGTTTCTTACTGTAACAAGTAGCATAATAGCTAAATATTGTAGCTATGATTCAAGTCAACAGGCACAGTACATTAGAAACAGATTACATTACAACATTTGCTGTGAGTAAAAGAATTTGTTGTATTTGGGGCTTTTGAGATAAAGAATTATAACAGAACATTTCTTTCATTTTTGTGCCACAAGGATTCACATCAATATGTTGCAATTTAGTCACCATTTGAGCACCTGAAATACATGGCAAAAATAGGTTATGTATGGCAACTGTGATATTCAACAGAAACATTTAAATGCATTATAACAGTATGACATGGGATAATAGAGCCTTAATGGCAAACACCTAATGACAGAACTGTACTTTAACACAACTGTATACACCAGTGAATAATGTTTATCATATCTTATTAACGATGTTCACCACCCAGCTCCCCCCCCCTCCCCCCCCCCCTTCCTGTTCCTCAATGTTTGTTGTTATATATCACAGTCTCTTGAGACACACACACACACACACACACACACACACAACCCCTTACCCCCCACCCCACCCCACCCACTTTAAGCCTCCAACCACTCTTGCGCCCCCCCCCCCCCTCCCCCCAACCCACCACCACCCCAACATTCTCCCACTTCTTCACTCACTTTCTGATTTTTCCTGATTCAACATTTAATCAAATATAATTTTATTCAGACCTCCCTCCCCTTTGTGATGAAGCAAGCTGGGATATTTTTACTTCCCCGTCTTCTCACTTTTAACTAATTACCATTAACAAATGTGAGTATAATCTGTGTTTTCATAAAATAGGAAGTTTGGCCCTCAGTATTAAAGAATATAACACCAGATAAGTATTAAAGAATATAACACCAGATATAATTTTGTGCTTAGTTTTATGTGTGTAATTCATTTTCTAATTTGTTTTGACTATTCCCAGTTAGCATCTTTTGTTATAGGGTGAAATCAGTAATTGTTTAGTAACTTAAATTCTATTGTTGACATATAAATGAATATAAATTCTGTACTAATTATAAACATTTGGAGGAACAATTAATAATATATAAACAATTTCTTCTCAACAGCTGTAAACTGTCATGCAGCGACAAATTACCAGCACCAAGATATCAATCTCTCGTCTCTCGAAAGACAAGTTTTTCGTAAAACATGTAACTGCAGGCAGAGTACACAAGGCAATTATGAGAATCTCTTCCGAGGCAGTAGGAAATGATGGAGTGAGCATTGGCATGATTAAGAATGTTGTAGACACTACTATTCCAGTTATCACAGGCGTCTTCAACCTGTCTCTTGTCAGTAGTACATAGCCTACTGAGTGGAAGCAAAGTTTAATTCAACCTACACCCAAGTCAGTAGTACATATCCTACTGAGTGGAAGCAAAGTTTAATTCAACCTACACTCAAGACTGACAACCTAAAGTTGCCAGGTGACTACAGGCCAATCAGCACACTATCTGCAATATCTAAAGCCCTAGAATGCACCACCCATGAACAGCTGACGGATTACCTCAAAACTCATAACATCCACGACAAATATCAGTCAGGCTTCTGAAAGCACCATAGCACAGCAACTGCATTAATCAAAGTAACTGATGACATTAAACATGCTATGGACAGATGTGAAGTTAGCATCCTAACACTGCTTGACTTTAGCAAGGCTTTTGATACAGTTGACTTTGAATTATTACTAATTAAAATGAAATGGGTGAATTTCTCAAACAGTGCAATACACTGGTTCGACAGCAACCTCAAAAACAGAAGTCAACAAGTCATTTGTGGGTCGGAAAAGTCATCATGGAAAAACGTGCACTCTGGAGTTCCCCAAGGCTCCGTCCTTGGTCCATTACTCTTCTCACTGTACATTAATGACATTTCTTCAGTGATTCACTCCTGCAACTACCATCTATATGCCGACGACATCCAACTGTACGTAAGTGCAAGCCCCAAGAACATTGCTGACGCAGTAGCGAGTATGAACGCAGATCTTTGCCTTGTTTCTCGATGGACACAGAACCTAGGTCTGAAACTAAACCTCAAGGAAATCCCGGCTCATTCTTATATCTCATCCAAAGTTAAGCACCTGGTACTTTCACAAAACAGTCCCTCAAATCTCCTCAATGGTACCCAACCACCATACCAAAAAACAGTAAAAGACCTTGGAATAATCTTGGATGAACACCTAAACTGGGAAGAACAAACAGTCACAGATTACAAAATTCTTAAGGCTTTCGTGGCCACTTGTTGACAAACTGCCTATTGGCTTCTGTCTTGGGTTCTTTGGCCGACGTTCATCTAATGATTTTTCTGACGTTTCCCCAGCACGAGTGGCTGGCATTGTCAAAGCTTCACCCTCCATTCCTGGTGGTAAACTGGAGCCGAGCTCGCGACCGCAGACTATATGTACCTGGCGCGCCAACGTCCGAGGGCTTCTCCGCGGTCATTTCTGGTGCGGTTCTACTCTTGCTACCTGCGACGGTCGTTCGCTGCAGTACGGGAAGCCAGGATCCGTTTACCTTAAGGCTTTCCTCTTTCTTGTTGAAACCGTTCGCGTGTTTTTGTATACCTACAGCTTCTCTGAACAAGCACGTGTGATAGTGCTTCTCTACAGTCAGAACTTCCGTGTCGGCGAATTTTATTGTGGGCGGTCTCATTCAGTGCATGCTCTGCCTCGGCCAATTTCTCCAGCTGCCCAACCTGAAATGTCACTTATGCTCTTTGATCCTGGTGTTAATTGATCGTCCAGTCATTCCGACATAAACTTTTCCGCATGTGCATGGTATGCGGTATATTTCCGACATTCAAGTGGGTCTCTTTTCTCCTTCGCCGATATAAGACACTCTTTGATCTTCCTTGTCGGTTTGAAAATCGTCTTTACGCCATGTTTGCGCAATATACGGCCGATTCTGTCCGTCACTCTGGGAATGTATGGCAGAAAGGCCGTACCAGACATTTCTTTTTCTGGTTCCTTACTTCGCCAAGTGTTTGGCTCTGTTACACTTCTAATGTAATTTGTGGAGTACCCATTGCTCCTCAGAACAGTTTCCAGGTGTTGCATTTCTCGTTTGAGGTGTTGCAGCTCACATATTCATCCTGCTCTCGTTATGAGCGTACTAATCATGCCTCTTTTCTGGCTCGGGTGGTGGTTTGACAGTTTGTGCAGGTATCGGTCCATGTGTGTCGGTTTTCGATACACGCTGTGTCCCAGGTTTTCGCCATCCCTTGTGACCAGCACATCTAGAAATGGCAGTTTCTTGTCCTTTTCTACTTCCATGGTAAATGTTATGTTGGCATGGAGGCTGTTCAAGTGTCTTAGGAAGTCACCGAGCTGTTCTTCACCATAGCTCCACACCACAAAAGTATCATCGACGTACCTGTACCACACCTTAGGTTTGCAAGTCACCGAGTCCAGTGCCTGTGCTTCAAATTGTTCCATGAAGAAGTTGGCCACCACTGGACTGAGAGGACTACCCATGGCGACGCCTTCCAGCTGTTCGTAGAAATCGCCATTCCACGTGAAATAGCTCGTGGTGAGACATGCATGGAAGAGCTTTTTGATGTCTTGCGGGAACATGGAACCGATGTGCTCCAGAGCGTCACTGAGTGGCACTTTCGTAAATTATGAAACAACATCAAAGCTGACCAGGATGTCGTTTGGTGCAAGTTTCAGTTTCTTCAGCTTCTCAATGAAATGTCCCGAGTCCTTAATGTATGTGTCGGTCTTCCCCACGTGTGGCTGGAGCAGAGAGGCCAAGTGTTTTGCCAGTTTATATGTTGGTGAGCCAGGAGCGCTAATGATCTGTCTCAGGGGAACGTTGTTCTTATGGATCTTGGGTAATCCATACAGCCGAGGTGGTAGGGCTTCTGTGTTGCGCAGGTTTCTCTGTATGTCCGCCGGCAGAGAAGACACCTTGATTAATCGATTTGTATTCCAAGCGATACGCTGCGTCAGATCTGCGCTTAGTTTTCGGTACGTCGTCGATCTAGTAGGTCTCAGATCTTTTGCTCATAATCTTCGGTCTTCATTACGACGGTCGCATTCCCCTTATCGGCAGGCAGTACCAATATACTCTTGTTGGCATTGAGATTCTTAATGGCTTGTACCTCTTCTTTCTTCAGGTTGCAAGCTGGTGGTTTTGCTCGGCGCACTATCCTGGCTGTTTCAGTGCGTATTTCCTCTGCCCTTTCACAAGGGAGGGTCTGAATGGCTGCTTCGATGTTGGCAATGATGTCCTCCATAGGTATAGTTCTCGGGATGATAGCGAAATTCCCTCCTTTTTGAAGAACAGACACTTCATCTTCGGTCAATTGTCATTCAGTGAGATTGACCACTGTGAGTGACATGTCGGGAATCGCCTTGTCGGTCTGCTTCCGGCATCTTTCATACATTTTCTGCCGCTCGGTGCAGCGCTCGAGTTCGTTCTGCACGCTCCTGTGAGTGATGCTGTCGATCTTGTCCCAGTTGTCTATGGAATGAGGTTTTCTTCGTGAGTGAATACATACAACACGGCAAGAACGGATGAGGAACTTCTGGACATTTTCTATCAACTAAGTAGCAGAATGCATCGAGAAGACTGGGACAAGATCGACAGCATCACTCACAGGAGCATGCAGAACGAACTCGAGCGCTGCACCGAGTGGCAGAAAAAGTTTGAAAGATGCCGGAAGCAAACCGACAAGGCGATTCCTGACGTGTCGCACACAGTGGTCAACCTCACTGAACGACAATTGACCGAAGAGAAAGTGTCTGTTCTTCAAAAAGAAGGGAATTTTGCTATCATCCCGAGAACTATACCTATGGAGGACATCATTGCCAACACCGAAGCAGCCATTCAGACCCTTCCTTGTGAAAGGGCAGATGAAATACGCACTGAAACAGCCCGGATACTGCACTGAGCAAAACCACCAGCTTGCAACCTGAAGAAAGAAGAGGTACAAGGCATTAAGAATCTAAACGCCGACAAGAGTATATTGGTACTGCCTGCCGATAAGGGGAATGCGACCGTCGTAATGAAGACCGAAGATTATGAGCAAAAGATCCGAGGCCTATTACATCCGATGACGTAACAAAAACTAAGCGTAGATCTGACGCAGCATATCACTCAGAATACGAATTGATTAATCAAGGCGTCTTCTCTGCCGGCGGACATACAGAGAAACCTGCGCAACACAGAAGCCCTACCACCTCGGCTGTATGGATTACCCAAGATCCATAAGAACAACGTTCCACTGAGACCGACTGTTAGCACTCCTGGCTCACCAACGTATAAACTGGCAAAACACTTGGCCTCTCTGCTCCAGCCACACGTGGGGAAGACCGACACATACATTAAGGACTCAGGACATTTCATTGAGAAGCTGAAGAAACTGAAACTTGCACCAAACGACTTCCTGGTCAGCTTTGATGTTGTTTCATAATTTACGAAAGTGCCACTCAGTGACGCTCTGGAGCACATCGGTTCCATGTTCCCGCAAGACATCAAAAAGCTCTTCCATGCATGTCTCACCACGAGCTATTTCACGTGGAATGGCGATTTCTACGAACAGCTGGAAGGTGTCGCCATGGGTAGTCCTCTCAGTCCAGTGGTGGCCAACTTCTTCATGGAACAATTTGAAGCACAGGCACTGGACTCGGTGACTTGCAAACCTACGGTGTGGTACAGGTACGTCAATGATACTTTCGTGCTGTGGAGCCATGGTGAAGAACAGCTCGGTGACTTCCTAAGACACTTGAACAGCCTCTATGCCAACATAACATTTACCATGGAAGTAGAAAAGGACAAGAAACTGCCATTTCTAGATGTGCTGGTCACAAGGGATGGCGAAAACCTGGGACACAGCGTGTATCGAAAACCGACACACATGGACCGATACCTGCACAAACTATCAAACCACCACCCGAGCCAGAAAAGAGGCATGATTAGTACGCTCATAACGAGAGCAGGATGAATATGTGAGCTGCAACACCTCAAACGAGAAATGCAACACCTGGAAACTGTTCTGAGGAGCAATGGGTACTCCACAAATTACATTAGAAGTGTAACAGAGCCAAACACTCAGCGAAGTAAGGAACCAGAAAAAGAAATGTCGGGTACGGCCTTTCTGCCATACACTCCCAGAATGATGGACAGAATCGGCCGTATATTGCGCAAACATGGCGTAAAGACGATTTTCAAACCGACAAGGAAGATCAAAGAGTGTCTTATATCAGCGAAGGAGAAAAGAGACCCACTTGCAATGTCGGGAATATACCGCATACCATGCGCACGTGGAAAAGTTTATGTCAGAATGACTGGACGATCAATTAACACCAGGATCAAAGAGCATAAGCGACATTTCAGGTTGGGCAGCTGGAGAAATCAGCCGTGGCACAGCATGCACTGAATGAGACCGACCACAATAAAATTCGCCAACACGGAAGTTCTGACTGTAGAGAAGCACTCTCACACGTGCTTGTTCAGAGAAGCTGTAGAAATACAAAAACACGCGAACGGTTTCAACAAGAAAGAGGAAAGCCTTAAGGTAAACGGATCCTGGCTTCCCGTACTGCAGCGAACGACCGTCGCAGGTAGCAAGAGGAGAACCGCACCGGAAATGACCGCGGAGAAGCCCTCGGACGTTGGCGCGCCAGGTGCATATAGTCTGCGGCCACGAGCTCAGCTCCAGTTCACCACCGTCAATGGAGGGTGAAGCTTTGACAATGCCAGCCACTCGTGCTGGCGAAACATCAGAAAAATCATTAGATGAACGTCGGCCGAAGAACCCGAGACAGAAGCCAATAGGCAGTTAGCAACAGCTTGCCGGAAATCGCTCTCCTCCCTACATGCAATCCAAAAATTTAGAAAAATATTTCCAACCCATGTTAAACAAAAATTAGTCCAAACACTAGTCTTGCCTAATCTTTACTATTGTGATGTAGTTCAACATGGCACAAATAGAGAAAATTCGAGATACCTCGAGCTAGTGATGAATGCCTGCGTTAGATACGTGTGCAATATACGGTTGTATGATCATATCAGTCCTTCATACTCCCAGCTAGGTTGGATACGCCCACATAAGGTACGCAATCTCCACACGATGTGCTTACTTCATCGATTTCTTAGCCACTGGTGCCCCCAACACTTATCTTCTCACATTAAACATCTATCATCATTCCACAACCGCAATACCAGATTGGATACATCTAACATCTTGGCTGTACCTTTACATAACACAAAATCTTTCTCCGTGTCATTCTCCATCTCAGCCAATGACTATGGAATGCGTTCCCCTGTGATCTGCGTCTTATCCTGAACCACTCAACACATTCAAGAGGGAAATCAGAATTTACATATTAGGGATGGTATAGCCACCATTGTTGTGCCCCTCTCATCTCTCTCCTCCTCCTCTCCATCATAGCTTTGAATTTTACCATTCTATTTCTCTTCCTCTAACCTAGCTACCTCTTCTATATCTGTTTCACCCATTCTATCATCTTATGTCTCTGCTCGATGTGAATAACTCAAAAGTTGCAAGAACATAATGAGAAAATTCCCAACTAGCAATAGCACTGACATTCATAAAATATGTTTACTTTCATATACATAGTCATTACTATTGCTATTATTATTATTATTATTATTATTATTATTATTATTGATTGTTATAATTATTTTTTTGATTGTTATAATTATCCTTGTACTACTGTTATAATCTCTTTTTTTCCCCTTTAACATTAATACTGTATAAAACGTGATATGTCCATAATGTTCTGTACTAACTGAAATTCTTTCAATCTGAGTATGCCTGGTTAGGTGTAAGAGAGGTCCTGAAAGTCCTAATTTCTCCAGGTAAAATAAATGCATAAATAAATAAATAATATTCTTAAAATATCTATTTGGTTCTACTCGAAAACATTTTCGCAAAGCCAGCCCTTAATTAATTCCAAAGTAATTAACAGTTTTGTCAAAAGTATTGTTTGCATAATGAGATCTGTTAATTTAATCATTTAAACAAATAATTCAGCTTGGCTCTTGCAGTAGAAGAAACTGTTAAAAAGATACAATTTTTCAATGTATTCAGTCAATTTAATAAGTTAAGTTTTAATTGTAATTTCTGTAAATTAAACATCAACCAATGTGTAGTTTCAGTGCCTATTAATGTGAGGATATATAAGGGCCTGATTTTTGGGCCTGAGACAGTCAGTACACAGCCGAATTTCTGATGAGAAACCTGTAATGGTTAGATCAACAACAATGCATCAACTTAACTGTGATATAAGTGTAACACAATTAGGCTGTGTGTTAAAACAATGACAGTGTCTGTTCCATATGTACCTTTTTTATTCTTCAAGAACTGTGAAATGTGTGGTTAGGCTTTCACTGCTCGTAGATGTTCAACAGTAAACTATTATAGCAGTATGTGGATGTTTGCCTGCAACCTATTAAAGAGGCTTATCGAAAGTTAAACAATGGTTAACTGGCCATATTACTATGTATATTGGGGTGTTGTGAACATTGAAAGTAAAGAACTGTGAAACGCAAATGTACACCTGTCGGCTACATTATTTAAAGTAGTCAGTGTTGAACTTCCACCACCATTTTTCAGCCAGAATAGCAAAGCAGTACATTGACACCGAGGACAATCAACTAAGAAATAAAGCAGGTGAATGTCACATGTGGTGCCCCAGGTGAGGAGTATTGTAATAAGGCACAATAAACTAGGACTTGCAAACTCTGACAGTGAACTTCAGAGTGGTTTACAGTGCAGTGATTTGAAGGAGATGCAACAACCAATCAGTGCTTGGGTTTCATGGCCACAGAAGGACAGCAGCCAATCAGTGAGCAGGTTCTATGGAATTGTGTACAGGAGCAGCCAATCAGCACAGCCGACTGGGATAAACAAGACGCCTCGTCGAGAAAATTACAACTTGCAACAAATGTGCATACGCTGAATCGAAATGACAAACGCAGCAGCAGAAGAAGAAGAAGAAGAAGAAGAGTGATTAAGAGTGAGGTAATCTCAGAGCAAAAGCTGTTTTATATTAAGTGATACATAATGAGTGGCGTTAACGAAAAAGACAGTGTGACTAAGAACAAAGCTGTAGAGGTTAAGATGCTAAATGAACAGAAAGACCTAAGTGGGACTGGTTCTGTAAATGCTAGTGGTTATAAATCAGACATGAATGTAACTTTGAATGATGAGGATGAAAGACTTATTGTAGATGGAATGATAAAAGCGTCATCTACATTGTACGGTGATGTGAGCGAAATGGGCAAAAACAGTAATGAAGCAGATGAAATCATTAAGGTTAAGAGGGAGGAATCTAGTAGCGAAAGAATATAGTAGCGAAAGAATATAGTAGCGAAAGTCAGCAAGGGCAACAGGCTATGGCAGATGGAAAATTGGAAGCGATGTTAAGGCAAATTATGAGTAGTATGTGTATGAAAGAAGACATTAGTAGGGTGGAAAATAGTATGAAAGAAGACATTAGTAGGGTGGAAAAGAAACCTGATAGCTTTAGAACTGACAAGGTTAGCTTAAAGAAGGAAATGAAGAAAGAAATTACAAAGGAGATTCAGGTAGCCAGTTCTAATGTTTCAGAATTAAATAACAAGCGGTAGCTAAAGATGGTGATGACAAGATACAGAAAATAATACATAACCTAATGAGAAATTAACATTGATGAGTAGTAAATGTGTAGGAGAGAGAAAGAAGCTTTATGATGACTATAGTAGGAGGGTGGAGGCTTCTACAAAACAGTTTAAAGATGAAGTCAAGGCTGCCAGGAAATATTGTGCTGAAAACAGGGTTAAACTTCAGAAACAAATCCATCAGATTAAACATGATTTTTAAACAGAGGTAGAAACCAAGTGTGCAGTAGTGGTAGAGGAAAAACTGGTAAAAGTAAATGAAAATGTAGATTCAAAATTGGCTGAAGTAGAGAAAAAGATGGAAGAGGTACAAAATCTAAAGCAAAGAGTATGCAGTGTACCAAACTGTCCTCCTTTTGTTAGTTGTAAGACATTTAATAATTTTGATCCATATGGAGAAGTGCATCAACTGGATTTCATTAGGGAATTTAATGATTTGGCTGAAACATGGAATGACAAAAAGAAAATATCATTTGTGAGAAGTTTTTTGAAAGGGGATGCTTATGGATGGGCAGCTGAGGTAGCTTATAGCTGTACTTCATGGTAAAGCTTTGATAAAGCAGTTTTAGATGAATATTGGTCCAAAGAGAAGCAGCAGAGAAATTTGAGTGAATTTTGGGGAGGAGAGAGATTTAACTCTAGGAAGGGTACTGTGAAAGGTTTCTGTTTGGATAAACAAATTCAAATATTTGGACAAAGAACTAGGTAGTGAATCAATAAATATGGGTTTAGAAACTACGTTGCCTCAGAAAGTTAGAGAATTGCTAGTACCTGCCCCTAAGGGTAATATTAGTGATTTCTTGAATTATGTTGATAAAGTGGAGAGGGTGAAGCCCTCAGTGGAAGATCATAGGAGGAATTTTGATGACAATAATCAATCAGGGAGAGAATTTCAGGTAAATAGGATGAACAGGACTAATTACAGTAGACATTCAAGGAATGGTTGGGTGGAGGATAGCCAGAATGGGCATGGAAATGGTAGGCAAAATTCAAGTAAAAGAAATGGAGGAGATGATTTTAATTCTTGATCAAACCATTTAAACTATATAATGCTCCAGTTTTGGTTCGCACTAGAGCAGGTTGTGATGAAGAGCCAGGTAAGGGTAATGTAAATGATAGCAGTAAGATGGATATAATTACTAATTCTATTGAGATGTTGAATGATGGTATGAGTAGCAATGTTTAACCCATAAAAGGAAAGGAGGAACTTAACTAGTGCATTGAATCAGAAGTAAGACCTACGAGCAAGTAGGGGGTTCAGCATTCTGTGTTGGATTCATTATGTGGCGATAATGCTTACCCCAGCTGTCTGTCTCATTTTTCGTGCATCCCGAGGCAGTCAAACTCTTCTCCTATCCAATCTGTAGTTTATAAGTGAATCAGAGAGATTCTACTTTGCCTTTCTTGTAATGTTGTACAGCAGAGTACTTTAGTATGAAATACTTTAGAAAAGGTTTCTGTAGTGTATGTATATATTATGTTGTGTTAATTATAAGTAATGGGTCATAAGGGGATGGAAGAAAGTAAATTGGTACCATGGCTAAAGAATTTCTGTCAAATAAAGAGGTAAGGTAAAGAGACAATGACAGATGTCAGCATATGTGTACTAAAATTAACATCTGAAGTAATCAGCGTATTGGTGCAGCAGCAGAGGCAATATGCAGTAAAAACCATCTCAGATAATATTAACTGTGGTATAATAGAAGAGTTTGTATTCAGTGCAGGCAGTATATGGTGTCATGGTACAGCCTTTTCTAACATTGAGGAATTACAACTTCAAACATAGTTGCCTGGAGTAATGTGTGGAATGTATAAGAAAACTTTATATGTATATTTCCCTTCAGGCTAGACTCTTAAGCAATAGTTTTTCTAAGTGATAGTTTTGTCTGATCAATAACGAGAGTTAAGTTCGTCTTAGCATAAGGATTTGTTACTGTGGAGTGTTTTTCAGTAGAATTAATTTTGCATTATACAAGCAGAGCAGATGTTTATTTATTAAATAATGAAGCCATTATGAAATAATAAAATAATGAATAATGTTAGGGTCTTAATGGTTAGGGAGCCTGTCTCTGCAGTAAGGATATTTTTTGAGAATGCACTCCACTAGCTAACAAGGTAAGAAATGTAAATAAAATAATGGGGCTTACAGACTATTCGGCCTAATTCTTGTAGTAGAAGAAACTGTTGAAAAGACACAATTTTTCGATGTTTTCAGTCAATTTAATGGGTTAAGTTTTAATTGTAATTCCTGTAAATTAAACATCAACCAACGTGTAATTTCAGTGCCTATCATTGTGAGGATATATAAGGGCCCGATTGTTGGTCCCCAAGACAGTTAGTACACAGCCGAATTTCTGACGAGAAACCCATAATGGTTAGATCAACAACAATGCATCAACCTAACTGTGAAATAAGTGTAACACAATTAGGCCGTGTGTTGAAACGATGACAGTGTCTGTTCCATATGTACCTTTTTACTCTTCAAGAACTGTAAAATGTGTGGTTAGGCTTTTACTGCTTATAGATATTCAACAGTAAACTATTGTAGCAGTATGTGGATGTTTGCCTGCAACCTATTAGTGAGGCTTATCGGAAGTTAAACAAGGTTAACTGGCCACACTAACTATGTATATTGGGGTGTTGTGAACATTGAAAGTAAAGGACTGTGAAACGCTTATGTGCACCTGTCGGCTACAGCACTTAAAGTAGTCAGTGTTGAATTTCCACCCCCATTTTTCAGCCAATATAGCAACGCAGTACGTTGATGCCGAGAACAAACAATGAAGAAATAAAGCAAGAAAATGTCACACCTTCCCCTGCCTATATGAACATCTAACACTGCTTTACCCATTTCTCCATCTCATTATTGTCCTTAGACATGTCCCCCCCCCCCCCCCCCCCCCAATATTTGATTCCAAACCCATCTCTTTCTCTTAATTACACTGTTAACCATCTTAATTTTATAAGTCCTGGCTTAACAATGTATATTCCTGTATCTCTCCCATCCCTCTTCAACCACCATCCATTTACCCTTCCCCACCCCACCTCCATACCTGCATTTTGAATTCCTATTGTTTACTTCTGTATTATCAGAGACACTTACTATAGTATATATGACGGTAGTATCTGTTCCTGAAAGAACAGTTACCATTGATGATCATGCAGCTTTGCTAGAAATGAAATGATAATTAAATGAACACCCTAACTGCAAACAGGCGTTTATGTACTTCATTGGGGACATGTTGAAAATGTGTGCCCTGACCGGGACTCGAACCCGGGATCTCCTGCTTACATGGCAGACGCTCTAGCCATCTGAGCCACCGAGGGCACAGAGGATAGTGCGCCTGCAGGGACTTATCCCTTGCACGCTCCCCGTGAGACCCACATTCCCAACACGTCCACACCACTACATTCGTAGTGTGCCTAATAGATGTTTGCCCATCACACTCATTACTCATGGCAGATTGATCTACCAAGTCCCATATGAGTTCGGGCATAGCGTGTGCATTCGTACAAGAAGGTAAATAGCCGGGAAGCCATTACTCAACACT